>NC_139564.1:45878619-47161763 GCF_965112155.1 Podarcis liolepis | reverse complement strand
GGATCTGCTTTTAAAAAGACGGATACAAACAGAAATTGTTTCCTCTAGAGGGAGTTTGTGAAACAGTTTCTGGAGTCGACCTGGGGAATTCTACAGCTGTGGAGATTAAAGATCGTGAGAACCAGACATTTGACCTTGAATAAGAATGTGCCCAGAAGAAGTTTTAGTGCTTGCTTTTTGCAAGACAAGTGCTTTACTGGAACAGCTACATGAGAAGATGGATTTGATGACTGTTGCAGTTAGCAGTTTTGGACAAACAGTGAATACCTATATAGAAACCACGCAGGAACCAATCCAGGAATTTGCTTTGACAGGGCAAGTTGTGCAGGAGACAAAGGAGGAGGTTGTTGCTGAACCTCAAGTAATAGAAATGGAGCAAGTTGTGCAGAAGACAAAGGAGGAGGTTGTGGCTGAACCTCAAGTAACAGAAATGGAGGGAGTCGCGGCCTTGCAGGAACATAAGTTGTTGTCTCTGACGACTGAACCTGGAGAAAGTCAGATTTGGAGAGATGGAGTACTGTTTGGTTTGGAGATGGGAAGCTGGATAGATCCGCCTATGCAGGGATGTTTTGACTTTTGGGATCTGGTTTTGGGCCAGGGGGAGTTTGGAGTTGTGGGGGCCCTTAACCTTGGAGGGACTTTGAAATATGCCTTCAAATATCTTTTGGATTTCAGTGCTGACTATAGAGAATGGGCTGACCTGTCGAGAAGGGATAAAGATACTGTCAAGTTGGAGTTTCCCCGAGATCTACCCCTCAGTGAGAAAGGAAGGAAATTAAGAATAAGATCAGCAGAAGACAAAGTAAAGTGCAGGTATAAATATGAAGAAGACCTGCAGAAGGGACATGGAAAAGACTTACGAGCCTCGGATAGAAGGTCACCAGGTTGATGGACTAGATGGAAGGGATAGAAAGGACTGACAAAACCCGAGACCAGGAAGAAGAGACGATGGATAAAGATTAGAAGAAAGTTTAAAAATTCATTTAGAGAATTTTTGTAAAAATAATGAGTGTTAGAAAAAATGTTGGAATGAAACTATTTGGCTTTAGTAGAAATGCTTTAAAGAATTATGTATAAATAAGTTTTAAGTTTTAAGCTTTAGGGCTTTTTATGGTAAGATAAGGTTAAAATAAATTAAGGTAATTTAATGACAGAATATAGTGAAAGATGGAAAGGATTTGCTGAGATAATTAATAACTAGAATACAAAAAAGGGAGGCGTGAGGAGGTCGATGAAACAAGTTAATGAAAGATAAAGATTTGGGAATATTGGATTTGGTTTTTAAATCTTTTGTCTGCTTTTGTTTTTGGTTTTGATGTATTGTGTGTTTTGTTTTTTCCCTTTTTTTCTTTTTGTTGACTTGTATTGTTGAATTCCTTTTTTTATTCTGTTTTTTATTTTTTTGATGTATTGTAACTTTGTAACTCTTTATTGTCTCTCCCCCCCCCCACTTTTTTTGTCATTGTTAAAATTTTAATAAATATCATTTTTTTAAAAAGAGAGAATGGAACAGTCCCCCTCGGGAGGTTGTGGACTCTCCTTCATTGGAGATATTAAAGTAGAGTTTGGATGGCCATCTGTAATAGATGTTTCAGCTGAGATTCCTGCATTTCAGGGAGTTGGAAGGGGGTTCCTTCCAAGTTTACAATTCTGTGATTCTATTGCAACCCCACATGGCTGGGGCTGTGTCTGATTATGAAAACTACAAGAGCAGGGCCGATTGTATGAGGCCTTAGCACCCTGCTTCCCAGTGGTGTGCTGATTCTGTGAGAGAGACACATGGAATCTGTCCTACCCCCATAGTTATTCATACCTCCCATCTGTCCCATTTTAAGTAGGACATCCTGGCTTCTGTTTGTATCCCAGAATGTCCCATTTTTTGGTTCAGAGCTCTGGCACGAGTTCTTGTGACAGGGCACTGGACCAAAAGACACCCACTCTACTCATCAGCAGGGTTGCCCCAGAGTGCCTTCCATATCCTTCTGACTCACAGCAGAGCTAACCATCTTTGATTGATGAGTTGATGGGCTCTGGAGGGCTCTAGGTTTCTGGAGCTGGACAGTAGGCCAAGCCCTCTTCGCCCCCATAGGCTAGGTTTGAAATGTGGGCATAACCTGACATCACAATGGTGCCAGGTGACTTGTTTTCACCCATGTGCTGCATGGTGCCTTGAAGTCCCAATTATCAGTCATTTGCCAGGTGTTCAAAGCATTGCAGAACTCCCTGCAAGGACTGACAACCAGCTGATCATTGGTGCTTCCAGAGAGCCTTGTGCAGCACTTTGAAGCCCTGCAACCAGCTGAAAGTCGGGGTTTCAAAGCTTTCTTGACCCTGCTATGACTTTACCTTCCCTACACCTGAATATAGAATAAAGGATAAAGTTATTCCTACTCAGAGTGACTAAAGGCCACATAGAATGTCAGAGCTCCCCACAGCTGATATCATATATGATCCCAGGTGTAGGGTAAGTGGGTGTGGCTTGACCAGAATTGTGTCACAGACCAAATGAGAAGGCCTGCAAGTCAGATGTTGCCCACTCCTGCTGTAATCAAAGTTCATAGGGGAAGAGCAATGCTTTGCATACAGAGGGCCCCAAGGTCAATCCATGGGAAGGGATGGATAATGACTCCTGTCTGAAACCCTATAAAGCTGCTACTGGTGGTCACCATAGCTGACACTTATCTAAGTGGTACAATGGTCTGACTGAGTATATGGCAACTTTCTGCTGTAAAAAAAGGCAAAGAATTATGTCACTTATGCAAGCAGGCTGCCGCATAGGAAAAGATGGACTAATCTTGTAAACATTAAAAAGTGTGCACTATACATTTTATCAAAGACTTACTGCATTTCAAATGCTAATAATATCAGCAGAGAAAAGGGATTTTGCAGATTTTAAGTACCAAGTTAAAGCAAAGCAGCTGGTAGGCTTTTTGTTTTATTTATTTTTTAAAAAAATACCCCAAGGCAATATATTAAGCTTTTAAGAATAGTGGGCTCTGTCTTGTCTTGGCATATAGAGGAAATTGGGCAAATATTTGTAGAGAAAAGGCATTAACAGTGTCAAAAATGATGACATTCTGAAATACAGAAAAGGAAGCTGAGCAGCATAGCTCAGAACAGCGGCAAGCTCACTTAATATGTTGTGCTGATGGTGGTCACTTCCAATTACGCTGATGAGCTAAATAAAAGCTAAATTTAAACAAATACATTCATGGTGTGCCCTTTGCTGTGTGCTCTCATAGGCTGATGTGATTTACAACTTCAGTACTTATCTGAGAACAGAATACATAGATCCAGTTGTACATTATGACCCTTGAGCTTTTGTTACACAATTAATTGCTAGTTCATTGAAAACAATAAAGATAAGACCATCCCCAGTTGTTCTTCATTTTTTGTTTTGAAGTTTAAGTTAAGGCCTTGTCTTTCACAAGGCTAATGCAAACAGTAGATTGAGTGGTTTGTGGTCTTGACTCAGACTGTTTTATTGCATATAACAGTCAAAAGCTCATTACAGTCATGTAGAATTAACTCCTCATGGAAGACACTGTAGTAATTCCATTACATTTGAAACTTACTCCCCCCCCCCAAAAAAAAAACACCTTTCAATTATTTTTCTGGGAAGAGAACTGTGAACCTTCTTTCCCTGGGTGCGCTTTGCATACAAAGGGCTCATGTTCTGTTGATTTTCAGTGGCATGATATGCTTGTAGCACCACCTCATAGGACACATTGCACAACAAGAGCTTCCAGAACCTTTACTCTCGGGGCAAAGGGATGAGTTTTGCAGTTCATTAATAGTAGAAGTGGTGCCTTGTGCAGCCTGTGGAATAGACTAGACTAGAAAAAGGCAAAACAGCTGGTTGCCATGAAACCCATCAAGCAAAGGCTTTGGCATGGCACTTAACTTTATTACTACTACAATATGTCATCTGGTGTACAGAACATGTGTTTTAAGTCTTTAAATGATACAGGTCTATGAATCTCTTCACATGATATTCCTAGATAAAAGGAGCAGAAGTTAGACAAAACCATTCTATATTTTTCAGTATGCTCTTAGCTCTTTTCTTCAGGGAATTGCCTGCATCACAAACTCATATTCCACCCCCACCCCACCTGCTAGGTTACAGAGTTTATGTTTCTGGTCTGAAGACAAAAGGATGATGCAGGCCCATATCCATAATATTGTGGATATCCCATTACCTAATCTGTCTTACTCCTCTTGTTTCTATTCCTCTCCATCCGCAGTCTATGTGTCTTTCCATTTTGGGTATTCCCTCCAGCCTAAACAGTTCTTGTATGACCGTTTCCATTGTGGCAGGCACATAATGATCACCTGGCAGGTGCATCACCAGTGCCAGGGCTGGGCCCCTAAGGAGCCTGGGCATTGGCAGGAAGCTAGACCCTCAGGCAGAGAATAAATGGAGTGTTGCTACATCTCTTGTCAGCCCAGTAGGTTGGAGAAGATCCAGCTGATTACAATGGGGGTTAAAGAGAAGTACAGTGGTGCCTCGCAAGACGAAATGAATTCGTTCCGCAAGTTTTTTCTTCTTGCGAGTTTTTCGTCTTGCGAAGCACGGTTTCCCATAGGAATGCATTGAAAATCAATCAATGTGTTCCTATGGAGACCGTCCGGGGACAGAGGGGACCTGTTTTAAAGCAAGGGAAGGGGCAGCGGGGAGAATCGCTTCTCCCCGTTGCCGCCCCTTGGTTCAAAAGGGGTCCGGGGACAGAGGGGAAGGCACGCACGCGCCTTCCCCTCTGTCCCCGGAGATTGTGGGGCTGGCAACGGGGAGAAGCGATCTTCTCCCCGCCGCCCCTTGCTTCAAAAGAGGTCCGGGGTGCGGGGGCAAGATTCGTTTTGCGAAGCAAGCCCATAGGGAAATTCGTCTTGCGAAGCAACTCGAAAACGAAAAAACCTTTCGTCTTGCGAGTTTTTCGTCTCGCGAGGTGTTCGTCTTGCGGGGCACCACTGTAAAGGTGCACAGAGCAAGACTGGTGAGGGGTGTGGTCTAGGCAGACAGAGAGGCCTTGGGCCTGAGGTTCCCCACCCTTGCTCTACCTCAAGAAGGCCCTCCATGAGAACCCATACTTTGTTAATCGTTGAAAAGTCTAATTTTAAAAGGTAAATAAAATCTATTTCTTTTTAAACCCAGTCTGATAATCTTCTGCAGGGTACTCCCATTTGGACACAGACCTTCAGATATTCACTTCAGTGGGGAGCACTGTTCCAGCCCCGCATAATGTGTGAGAAGCTGGTCTTCCATTGAAATGAAGGGACAGTCCAAACATTCATCAGCATATGGTCATTAGAGCAACATGGTGTTGGGTTCTGCATCAGATTTAATTTCAGAATCTCCTCCAGAAAACAAGTGAGCACTGTGGACTAAATAAGGCAGGGAAAAGCTAATTGTGGAAGCTGGCCCATATGCAGCCATTTCAATACATTTTCTTCTACAGCTCTCCCTTTATGCTAGAAATGCTCTTTCCTAATATACACCCCTACCTAGAAAATCACGATGCCACATTAGTAAAGCTTGCTTCAGTTTTTTTCTGGCCTGTTCCTCTGCTACCAACATATAATAGACTTTCAGTGACAATGAACTCTGCCACAGGCTGGCTGCCACTCTCCCACCTGGGACCCCTGCTGTGCTTGCATGGTGGTATTAAAAGGTTAAGCACTAATCAGCACTGCAAACAACTCCTTTGTGCTGGACTGGTACCATTCTCTGAGGATTTGGTGCAACACAAAAGCCTAGATTAAACGACACATTCTACTGTACATCTGCTTTCCCTGAAACTTCTGCCTTCAACGCAAATGCAAGCTGAGTGTTGATGGCTCTTGCATACCAGTTAGAAAAGACAAAGCAGATGAGAGATTATCAGCAGATTTCTTGAATACACAGCACAAGATAGCTATTCTTGCTATAATCCATTTTTCAATAATATGCTTTCCTGTACAATGCTCATGTATATAGTGCTGTCATCATATGTAGCATTCTGTAAAGTTCCTTAAGCAAGTGGCAGCTTACGGCCAGAGCACCATGTCCCTAAATGACCCTGTAACCTACATTTTGACTGTGCGGGAGGCAACAGAGGGAGAGACAAAAGGAGATTGAAAGAGCACTAACAAATGCAGTTACTTGTATTTATTGATTTATTTGTTATATACCACTTCATATTTCAACAGAATCGTTTAGTGATTTACTAATCCCCCTCAAAATAAGAAATGCAAATTCCACATTCAACACCGAATACTACTACTATTACTACTACTACTAATGGCTTCACATTTCATGTATCAATGTACAGAAGTAAAAAGAAAATCCATATACTAAACATCACAACACATAAAAATGCAACATCACTACAATGTATCATCATAAAAATGTCATAAATATTGCAAAATTGGTCACCTACACATTCACACTACACAAAATCTACACAACCCACATACACAGTCATTCAACAATCTCCTTACACCCACCATATCACTCCATCCACTAAGTTCTCACTTTGATAAAGCGCTCAAACAGTCAACTAACAGGAAAATAAGTCCACTAAATAAATACAAAAAGTCCAATAGCAGCATACAAACACCTGGACCCACACTAATTTCCTCCACATCTCTCACTTGAGGCAGTACAAATACCTTCTCCGCTCATCTCACCTGGGAGATGAAGTCCTTCCCAACAAGCAGCGTCTCATCCTATGGCCATAACCTACATGGCTCTTGGTTTCAAAAGAAAGTTTAGAAAGTAACAATAGTCTCAAAATTGCATCAGCACAGATGAATGCTTTCAGCCCATAAGAATTCATAGCTCAGTGAATGTGTACCACACAGCATAATCATGACCTTCCTGCTTATCAACCACAAATGATGTCCTCATGGTCTTGTGGATAAATGATGCATACATGGAGCTCCAATCAAGCAAGGATTTCCTCTCTGAACTTTCCCCAGATGTTTGCAGAGCTTTACCTGGCATTGAGGGACGCGGGTGGTGCTGTGGATTAAACCACAGAGCCTAGGACTTGTCGATCAGAAGGTCAGTGGTTCGAATCCCCACGATGGGGTGAGTTCCCATTGCTCGGTCCCTGCTCCTGCCAACCTAGCAGTTCGAAAGCACGTCAAAGTGCAAGTAGATAAATAGGTACCACTCTGGTGGGAAGGTAAACGGCGTTTCCGTGCGCTGCTCTGGTTCACCAGAAGTGGCTTAGTCATGCTGGCCACATGACCCGGAAGCTGTACGCTGGCTCCCTCGGCTAATAAAGCGAGATGAGCGTCGCAACCCCAGAGTCGGCCACGACTGGACCTAATGGTCTGGGGTCCCTTTACCTTTACCTTTTTACCTGGCATTGAAGAAGGGAGAAGCCTTTTCTTCCATGGAAAGTTGTGTGTTCACAAAAGCCACTGCATGGATGCTGGAGGGCTAAGAGAGTCAAAACCATCCTTTGATACATTTTGAAAACCACCACCCTGAACAGAGATTGCGTATACTGCAGTAAATGCACACAAGACTTTTCTCAAAACTGAATGCAGTTTGGTTTCAAGGAGAAAGAAAACAAAAGGAAAGCCTTTTATTTCCATTTTTAAAATAAAATACTTGTTCACAACTTCTTTTGCACTCATTGCCCACTCCATCCAGGAGGCTTAGAGGGGCTTGGGAAAAGCTGTCAGCAGGCTAGATTTTACGCTTAGCCTTTACACCTTCTATCACGAAGCTAAGTAAATCACTTGATCCATCATCTTAAAAATAAAGGAAACTGTTCTATGCCAGATTATCACCAATGTCATCCCTATCATCATAGTAAATTACTACGCACACAGTAATTTACATGAGAAAGGGCACCAACTGGATTCCTTTTCTCATCTAAACGTAAAGTGACTTTAACAAATTAAGGGAGCTTCACACATTAAGCTTAGATCAAAACTATCATGTGATAAGAGATAAAATAATAGTGTTCCATGCATGCACCGGAGCATTTAATCAGCTCCCTTCTGACAACAGTATTTGTTCTTCCCAGTTGCAAACGTAGGATGCTTAGCCTCCAAAAGGACACACATGCCTCATTACCTGCATGCCTAATGGCCTAACTGCACATGACAGGGCCAAAGCATATGGGAGCTGGATTAACCCTTCTCTTCCCCAGTCCTGTAAAAATGATATTGTGGACCACAGAAAAGGTGTTATGGAACTACTTTATTAGGTTTAGTTTGAGATTAAACAAATAAGATTGTTTTTCATGTCAATCATAGACCTCTTTGAGCTAGAATCACAGAATTGTAGAGTTGGAAGGGACCACGAGCATCATCTCATACAACCCTCTGTGATGACAGGAATCTTTTTGCCCAATGTGAGGCTTGAATCCTCAACCCTGAGATAAAGAGTCTTATGCTTTACCGATGATTGAACTTAAAAATTTGTACAGTGGTACCTTGGTTCTCAAACTTAATCCATTCCGGGAGGCTGTTTGACTCCTGAAACAGTTTGAAAACCAAGGAACGGCTTCCGATTGGCTGCAGGAGCTTCCCGCACTCAATCAGAAGCTGCGGAAGCTTCTGAAAAATGACATTCAGCTTCTGAAAAATGTTTGCAAACTGGAACGTTTGGGAGCTGATTTGTTCGGGAGCCAAGCCTTTTGAGTACCAAGATACCACTGTACTGACTCTCCAATGATGTTTAATTGCTGTCTTGAGCTATATAAGGAAAAAATATTTAAGCACAATAGCATAATTTCTTGAAAGTGGGGTTATTTTCCGTGTATTACACCTGGTTAAGTATACTGTAACCCATTCTGACTTCATACCTTGTAAGCATATTTATAGGAAGGGTTGGGCCCACTGAAGTCCAGTCCATTCCACTTCTGCATGGGGATGGGACTATGTCCATTTCGTCCCATTTCTCTGTGGATTTTTCAGGGGAAATCCTTTAAAATGTGAGGGCTGCAGCACTGCCTCTGTCCCTCTAAATTATATATCTTTTTCTTTTAAATTTTTGGAAAAGAGTGTATTCCTGGAGTGTCTAGCCTCTAAGGCTCCATGCACTTTGAATGCAGTACAGCACAGATAGCCAATATGGTGCCCTCCAGCTGTTGTGCTTTCATGAGCCCAGCCATCATGGCCAGTGGTTAGAAATGATGACAATTGTAGTCCAACATTTGGAGGGCCCAACATTGACTAACCCTGCAATACACCCCTTTGAGTGACTGTAATTGATGACCTTCCATTACTCATGATCCATCTGAATTGAATCAGTTGGATCTGCGTTTAGGAGATTCCCACCCACCCTCATTGCTATTTCTTTAAGTTCTATCATCAAGGTAAACATTTTCAGCGGTGTTTTTATTATAGATCTTTAAGACATGTATTTCTCTCTTATGTAGCTTGCACACTAAAATACAGGCACTGTCCATTTTCCTCCTCAGTCTAAATCCTGTTAGCCAAACTCAGTAATTATGAGACTTCTACAGCTAACAGTATATCAACGCTTTGTTCTCCCTCCCTCTTAGATAGTATAATTGTTGCAGTCTTGCTTATGCAAGAGTGCATGAACTCCTTGGGATGAACTGACTCATTTCTAATACAGAAGTAGCTTACAGTACCATGGCTAATGCAGCTATGCTATATGAAGGTTTCTTCCCTCAAGGCTAGCAGATGAATTTTGTGTTCTGATATACATTGGCATTTACTCTATAGGGAAGCACTGTTTAGAAAGCATGAAAGGCAAGATAAAATAAAATAAAATTTGTCCACCCATTACAGATAAGAAATTGTAAAGGGCATTGTTACCAGAATTTATTTCAGACACTTATACCCAATTTACCTTTTTGTATTAATAATAGTTTCTATTTCTATGGCAATGCATGTGCGTATTTAAGTACTGGAACAAGAAATTTTCTGTGCGTTAACATTTTGGTTTTAACGTAGTTCTGTTTGTTTCTGTTCATAGCAACTGTGTTATGTGTCAGCCCTGGTGTGGATGGATTTCATAACGCTCCATGGAAACAGAGGGGGTGGAGCTTGTTTTACAATCTGGATAGACTTTGGCTCCCAGTTCTTAAATTTTATAGGAAAGCTTGTCTATAGAAAAATGGGCTTCAGGCACAGGCTAGCTGTTAACAATGCAGAAAAAAACACCAGCAGAAAACAGAAAGGAAGATGGGTGATGGGTAAATCACCATATATACTAATAGTGAATGCAGCTACCAGGATCCTAGCCAAAACAGGGCAACTGACAAGCAAGATGAAGGCACTTGCCTTTGGGAGACCCTAAGGCTTACAAACAAAAGATCTGGAAGGGAGGCCTAAGGATGTGAACCCCGAAACTGCACAGTGTGTGCTGAGAGTGTTCAATAAACATAGAAAGCTGAGTATTTGCTGGAGGAATGAAAAAATGTGGGAGAAGAATGGAATGGAGCGTCGTGGAAGAGGCCATGACTGGCTGATTAGAATCCTAAACAGGAGCACTCCACACTGTAACATTTTGTGGCAGGTCACCCTTTCACAGACTCATTGGGAGTGGTCACTGTGGTGGTTCTACAGTGGCACCCTCTTGACATCATCACTGCCACTTACTGTGATGGGGGCGGTTCGGGACAGATCACTGGTAAGATAAGGGCTATGTGGTTACATCAGTGGGAGTGCCTGTGCATTGGTAAGCAGCAATCATACTGGTGTCAAAAGCACCAGTCCACACTGACAGCTCCTGGTACTAATGGGAAGTGTAGGCCTTAAGCTTCGTATGATGGCCAGATGGAGAGAAAGGAATCAGAGCTCTTTAGTCAGCTATTAGTTCAGGAAGCAAAGGGTGGATAATTCCATTGCCAGCTAAACAGGGGAAATAGAAATGATTTGCAGCCTGCCATAATCTGACTGCAGCAATGGATATGTTGGGCTGGTGGCACAGGGTGCTGAAGAGGTGACACTTACTGTGATAATTTCATTCTCATTTACCATGTCTGAAAATTGACTCATGTACAGCAGAGCAGTCTATAATCTTAAGCATGTCATTATAATTCACTAATCCTTCACTATTACTAGCGTTTCTGTAAGCTGTTCGACAGCCTGCAAGAAGAAGGGCAGAGAATTCTCTACCATCATGAGTTTAGCATACATTAGTCTAGGTGTCTTGCATTACTAGGGTTGAGCCAAAGTGAGGGCAGGTATGCTTCAAAAATGCCCCATTTTGGTACAAGGATTTGCCCATTCAGACTGAAGATTTTCTTACTCTGATCTGGCTTCATGATATCTTCAAATAACCAAATCTGATTGGCTATTTAACATTGTCAGGACATTTGCTTAGAATGTGGGAAACACTGGTATGTCATCATCATATTGCCTAAGTCAGTGGGCAACACTTTCAGGGGGGAAATCTGTTGCATCTCGAGGCCCCAAGACCCACCCCCAAAATAAATACACACAGACACTTATATCAGTTTAAGCTTTTGGTGAAATTTTGGCCACAACTTTATTGAAATATAATCACGTGAGCGGTATTGGCTTAGGCATTGACTCCCCACTATAATTGACTCCACCTCTCAGGGTGATCGTTCAATGGGATAAACCAAACGAGGGAGCAAAGTCGATGAGGACCAACCTAAGCTCACCTTGGGGTTCCTGTGGTCCTGGCATGGCCCTAGCCCCTCAAGCGGACTTCGGATGAGATCCAGGACTCCTAGATTCCTTTAACGGAATACCCAATTCCTGAAGGGGCAGGTGATGGCCGCACCTCCCCTCCCCACAATCCAACTGAGCCAATGCCTAACCGCCACCTTACAAGTTGTGACGATTTGCTAAGGGGTAGGTGAAAACCAAATGGCTAAAAGCCAATATGCCAAATGGAAAAATTCCTACCCAGCCCCTGTTCCAAAACAGGTGACCCAAACCAAAGCAAGGCCAAGCGACTCTACCTGAACTAGGGAGGGTGGGCAGGTGTTCAGCCGTGCAAATGCAAGTGCCCCTCTTGCATCACACTGCTGCTTTTAAAGCCCCTGGGATCACGCCACCTACTGGCTATTGGCTAAAACAGCCTGGCATGATCCCAGGGAAATGGCCAGGACTTCCTGCTCCTCCCCCCACCAGCATTTTAACCCTGTCAGGTGAGCTCTTGGGTGCCACGCACAACCAGGATCCTCTGTTATGAGGATTCCATCTCACACCACACTATTTTTTTTAATTGATAAGAAATACATTGGAAGACAAAACAAAAAAGAATTCCTAGCAGTGCTTGATTTATAACACAGAACACAACTACTTTACAATATGATCATGGGACACTGAGAAAATTTAAAACAATGCAGCTACATAAGAAGAAGAAAATATTGATACTATGCTATATAACATTGAAATGTTTCTTTAATTGTCCTCGAATCTTCTCTCCATACCTGAGATTATCTCCTGCCAGTGTGGCATGCCACACACTTTGAGAACGCTGGCCTAAGTGATCCTTGATGAATAGATGAGATTACTTCAAGGATAAACCATTGCTGGATTTTATTTTTTATTTTTAATGACAACAAAGGTGCAAAATGAAAAAATAAGCATGCCAAAAGGAAAACAATAACGGTGATACAGGGTGTGTGAAAGAGAGCAATGGAGAGAGTAAAGCCTGGAGAAAAAAACCTAAAGTTCATTTTATCATGCATGAATCAGAATTGTACAGGCACAAAAACTATGCAGTGGAGAAGAAAGGTCATATCTTGAACTAGTGTTATCACTTCAGCCCTAATACTCTGCATGATGTGAAAGGAGGACAGTGACAGATGATAGCAAATCTACTGAGTGCATGACTTGATAAGTGGAATGCTGAAATAATCATGCTGAGCTACAACCCTTTCTATAATCTGAGATGGCAAAGAAGAATTGTAAGTAAATTAATAGCAATTGTGGTGGAAGAGAATGGCCCCATGAAAACAGTATGCTAGGTATCACAAGGTTGATAGGTAGGGCTGCCATACGTCTGGAATTTCCCAGACATAGGCGGGATTTGATATGGCAGCCCATATTGAAAGTGTTGACTTTTTTGATGAAAAACCCTAAAAATACAACAATGGCAGCTTAGGCAAAAAAAGAAAAAGAAAAAGAACCAAAAAAAACAACCCTCAATAACTTTTGTGTCCAGATTTTCATGCAGACAAACATACAGTTTGCGTATTTGCCTTTGGCTATCTTCTGCCCCATGCATAGCCTACCAAAACTAGACCGAATGTCATTTTCACATCTTGCTTATCATCTGGTTAAATGTTTAGTCCAAAATCTAGCACTACCTTCCAAGTAGCAGCACTTCGATACATACGAAAGTCAATGTGGCGTTTGCCTCCTAGGTGGGTCATAAGGAAAGGGTTAAATGAGTGTGAGGTGATTGGCCAGTGGGAACCCAAGGGGAGGAGTTAGAGTTAGAGTTAGAGTTGGAGTTGTGTGGAAGTCAGTTGGGAGTTGGAGAAGGAAGAGGGAGGATCAGTCTGTGGGTTGGTCTAGTTTTGATGTGAGAGAGTGAGAGAAACTGTTAGAAGTCAGATAGACAGTTGGGATAATCATTTAGGAGTTATTAGGAAGGTATAGGTCAGTAAAGAAACAAAGATTAAGAAACTGACAAGAAAAATTATCTGAAACCATAAACTTGTTAATGCTTATAAAATAAACTTGCTTATTTGATTTAATGTTAACAACTATCTGGACTCAGTGTGTACCCAAGAGAAACAGGTTGGTGGCAGCGGGGAAGTGATCATAGTGGTGGCACAGGGATCAATAGACCGTCACACATCCGGGGACCCTGTGTGATCGCCACAGTCAACTCTTTCATTACTGTTTCTTTCTCAGGGTGGGGGGGGGTGGATTAGCCTAAAAAGGAAGAAGCACTTGGATTCATAAATCCAATAAATCCAATTTGGCAAACAAATCCAAAACAGTATATAAGCAGCTGGTGCTTTCATAAACTGAGGAACTGTTACTGATTGATTTCTCTGTTCCACAGGAGTCTGCTGTGGAAAAGGGAGTACAGGAGAAAAATGGAGGGCAAATTGCAGGATGGAGATGAAGAGCTGCTGCTTCTAGATGTCTTCACTCTAGGTGTACCAGGGGACTTGGAGAAACAACAAGGGCTTAAGGAAATGGTGGCATTTTCCTCAGTGGAGAAAAAAACACAGGAAAAGCTTGAGGCATGTGTGCATGCGCCAGTGGATTGGAGTGGCATGCAACACTATTATGACTCTGTGGTGTGACATGTGACTAGGCCTCAGGATATCAGGGTTCAAATTTCCACTCAGCCATGAAGCTCACTGGGTGACCTTAGGTCAGTCACCATCTGTCAGCCTAAACTACCTCACAGGTTTGTTGTGAAGATAAAATGAGGCGGGTCATGAACTCCTTAGATAAAGGCAGGATATAATTTAAATAAATAAATATTAAATATTAATGAATACTACTGTCATTACCACCACCAACGCTACTATTACATTCCTCATTGACATGTACCTGATAGTTGAATGCAGCCTTGAATGGGGAAATTCTGTTTGTCTTCAGTGCACACGGGTTTAGTTTGAAGGAGATCAAAGGAAAATGCGCTCCTAAGAAAACAAAGGTCCCAGCTGAGTGACTTTTTGGCTGCTGGTTGCTATTCAGTATGTAATGAACTGAGTAAATTGTTTGCCATTCACCTCCTCTGGGTTCTGGCATTAAGTGGACTGTTGATATATTGCAAACTCCTTTCATGCCAGAGGCCCTCATTTCACACCACCTCTCAAACTTACTGACAGTAAAATTCTGAAATACAGAGGAAAACGGACTCCTTGCTATAAGAATGCCATGCTGTGGCAAGATCAGAGCAGAGCTTTAGCTAGGATACATGTGCACAAGCAAATACTTGAGTTCTTAGGGACAACACTGTTGCAAACGCTAATATAAATTCAGATAGACATGACATAGACATTCCTCCTTTGAACCTCTCGAACATTGTGCTTGAGGCTGTGAGCATACCTCTGAAATCTTCCATGTGCATTATTCCGTGTGTACGTGTGTGGGATAAGCAGAAAGAAGGAAATGAAAGAGAAATGTGGTTTTGTCTGTGTGGAAAGTGAAATATGACCTACATTTAAAGAGACAATGCGCCCAATCAGCCAGAAACACATGCCACTGTACGCTCAAGTACAAACTGACTTGATTGAGTGCAGCAGTGATGAAATTTGCAATCTGCCATTCCAACCTGCAGTCCTACAGCTTGTTTCAGTATGGGGACTGCAGAAGTCAAAATCCAAGAAGGTGGCAAGCAGGAATATTTACCTGGAATGTTTCCAAGTGGAAATGGAAAGGAGGTCAATCCCATCATAGTTCAAACAGACTGTGGTCCTCATGTGGCTTCCTGAATGACTGGATTGGGATGCTGCCAGATTCACAAGCCAACAAGGCTTTCAAACAGAGGCAATGCTAAAATGATACATATAGAACCTTAAAATAAGGCTGCCATTATTAATCTGAATTTGTGCTGGGCTGAATTTTGTAAGTTTCAGGGATGAAGTGAAAATACTCCCTACTGCCCCCCGCCCCCAATTTGATGAATCTTCATAAGTAGCAAATTTTAAGAATTTAAAGATAAACCCCCTTCAGTAAATGTTTTAAAACCACCAATCCCTGAAAATTATTGAATATGCCCATATTCATTCATGTGGGATGAATGATCCCATGGGAGTGAGAGAGATACTTAACACATCTTTATTTTTATTTATATATTTCTATACTATAAATATAATACTATAACGGTGTACTCTGAGAAGTTGATTTACAATAAATCAATACAATCAACTGCACTTAAAACAATCAATATAAAAAACACATAATTAATAATAAGCGGTAGAAAGCCATACATCAGAAAATAAATAAAGCAACACTTAAAAAAACACCAGAAAGGCAAAATTTAAGTATTCTATTACCTTTTTGTACTCAGGTTAGTGTATCTGAAAACAAAGCATTTGGCTCTGAGTGGTTTCTTGGGCAATCCATCAAAGCTACTGTACATTTTTCTCATCTAAACCATTCTTTTTAAGCGTTTACGATTGCCTTTCTGTTTGAACCTGCAGTGACTCCACAGAGCTGCCATAACAGATTAAACCCGTTATCATTCTAGAGTTCCAATGGATCTTTAAGCCCACACAAGTCAGGAATTTCACATGCACACAGAATGAAGGCCTTGGGCAATACAGCTGAAGCAACATCTTAGCATCACCACTACTTTGGGTATTGGGGAATTATTGTTTCTTTACAGCACTGAATTTCCATCAGTTCCTTACACCGGCACGACTTACAAGAATAACACCCTTAACGTGTGAAATTATTTCAGATGCTTAGTAATGCTATGTCTTACCATTCATGCGTCATGTGGGAGTCCTTGTAAACAACATCTGACCATCACTGTCCTGCTATTTTAGATGCTGTGTGCCTTATTGTTTATATATAGTTGTACTTCATATGTCCAGGCTATTGCTTGCAGCAATGTTTGTACTAGCTACCTCTTCTTCAAGTTACTATAAAAAAGTCACCCATAAATAGCAATACTAGCCTCAAACATGATGCATAATATATGCATATTCATTTTTTTTAAAAAAAGTACAGCATGCCCATCTGTCAGTAAGAATGTCCATTTTCATCTGCATAAGCCACATTCTAGAAATAACTCCCCTTTATCTGTTATCAGAAATTTGTCCTAAGTAATTTTTAAATCATCATCATCATCAGTATCTAAACTCCAAGTAATTCAAGGAGCAGAAGCTATAGGGTACATCAGAAGATATTATCATAATCATATTAGGTCTATAATTTACTGTCTTCAGTTCCTGTAAAGTAACAGTATTATAGCCCTGCTGATCCCTGGTCCCTGCGCACATTAGAAATAAGCAATCGCAGAACATTGGCAAAACAGCCTAGCAAAACAGCCTATCCTGTACTAGAGGCAGTAGTGGAGTGGTACAGCTCCTGTGACCTCCTGAAAGCTGAGTTGCTGCAGCTTACCTGGAAGGACAAGGTGATGGGAAGGTTGGCATGGTGCAAACATTCCTGCTGGTGTGTTTGTACCACACCAACCTCTCTGCCACCTCCCCATTTCTGTCCAAGGAAGCAGTAGTGACTCAGCTGTCAGGAGGACAGGTGAACACTGCTACTCTGTCATGCCATCTGCTACTGACCAAATGTTGTTTTCTCCTGCGCAACCTTGTCCCTGCATTTCCAGAGAACACTTCCCATGCTTCTCTTGCAAGTCTGAAATGAAGTAGTGGAGCACATGGTGCTCCTTTACAAATAAATTCCCCAGGTTTCTGTCTTTGATGTTCCAGTTCTAGGGAGCTCTGTGGCATGGACACAAATATTGCCTTTGTAGTTTGTCTCTGTTGATGTAGTGACAAGACAAACCTGACAAACCCCTTACTGTAAAATAAGATTACAAACTAGTGAGGAATGAATTTTTCAATGTTGATATCTCTCTGTTTCTTATTTTTCCAGTCTTGACTTCAGTATGCCACATTTCCACATCAGACTGCAATCTTAAAAAAAAAGTCCTCCTGAAAATCAATCAGCATTTCTTCTCATATGCACATGTTGTTTAGTCGTTTAGTCGTGTCCGACTCTTCGTGACCCCATGGACCAGAGCACGCCAGGCACTTCTGTCTTCCACTGCCTCCCACAGTTTAGTCAAACTCATGCTGGTAGCTTCAAGAACACTATCCAACCATCTCGTCCTCTGTCGTACCCTTCTCCTTGTGCCCTCCATCTTTCCCAACATCAGGGTCTTTTCCAGGGAGTCTTCTCTTCTCATGAGGTGGCCAAAGTATTGGAGTCTTAGCTTCAGGATCTATCCTTCCAGTGAGCACTCAGGGCTGATCTCCTTTAGAATGGATAGTTTTGATCTTCTTGCAGTCCATGGGACTCTCAAGAGTCTCTCAAGAGTCTCCTCCATGCACATATTTGTATGCAATTTTGCCAAATAGACACATTTTTGTGAATGGTCTTCCTGAACGCATCTTTTGCATGTTATTTTCACTAACGCGTGCATTTATATGTACACTTTCTCCTACTGTACACATATTTGTACACATTTTGGAGGACTGCATTGCAAAATTTAGAAAAGTGCAAATGTTGAAGGACAGCTGTGTGTTTTTTGGTTCATTTATTGTTTGGGGACGAATTAATAAAGTAGGTCCTCATTAATTGTGACCTGAACCAAGTATGTCCCCCTCCCCTAAGAGTTACTGGAAACAGTCTATGCATGCCGTCAGAACCTTCATGCTTCTTTTCTTTTAATTCATTGATAATGATCACAGCATATCAGTGGAGGAGCTAGTTAGTAAAAATACTGCTATGGGTTGGTAGCTGTTGATCCACTTGTAGGAGCAGCTGATCTATCCTTCCAGCAATTTTGGCCATGATTTTTGAAATGTGGTTGATTCCTGATTTTTGCATGCCTGTGGTGGTAGGAACTACTTGATTATTTTTATGAATTGTTCAGATAACTGAGTGTGAGTCAGAAAGCTGCTTAAGCATGAAGAACTGACTAGGAGTGTGCAGCAAGGAGAAAGAAGGAGGCCTGTTTCCAATGGACTGGGACTTGCTAGTTACAAATAAGCTCTTACTGTGTTGGTGTTGGGTTAAAAGTGTAATTGTGCTTTATGATCCATTTTTGATTGTGTGTTCTAATACCTTTGCTGTTATTTTTTCTACAGGGAAACTGTTTGTTGCACACCTGGGGGGGGGGTTTCTGTGCCAAAATCAGAGTTAGAAGGAATGTTTTAGGGGTAAAAGGTTGCAGCTTGGTTAAGGCAGAAAGCAGGAGAAAGGGTCAGACCATGATGGCTGATTTCTGTTCTGCATGCACGGAGAAGCAAGACACCTTCTGGGGTGTCAATGCTGTGAAGCCCTCCATTGTAATCTCAAACTGTATATATGTGTCAATAAACCATCTACCCTAAAGACACTGCAGTCTCCACTGTGCCTCATTTCCAAAAGGAAACACGAACCCTGGGTAAGTGCTTGAAACCCCTGGGATCTTGCAGAGATGGTGGAGGAATGGTATTCTTTATGATGCTGAAATTAATGAAGTTGAGATGCTGGGTTTTTTGTTTATTTTTAAGAAATCACTAAGAGTTCTCGGCAGTTAATAATAATGCTAACCCAGGGACACAGGGATTAAAGGGTGGAAATTTAAATATTATCTAAGGTCGAGAGTCTTGTTTGTTGAAATCTTTGTTTGGAAATGCTGGCATGAGCATGAAGTAAACATCATTTTAAAGGTATAACCGGAAGCTTAAACAGTTTACTGTGAAGAGATGGTTTTCATTCAAGTTAGTAATAACTTCTTTGCAAGCTCATGAAGTTCCAGGTGTAAATAAGAGGGTCAGAAAATTTGAGAAGCTTAATATCAACTCTTTAACTCAACCTCTTTTCTCTCTTGGGAAAACTAGAAAGATCTTTATTATCATCAATAATAATAATAATAATAATAATAATAATAATAATAATTTATATTTACGGTCAGAGACTCTTTTTTAGGGCACGTATGGCAAGGTAGGCTTGCTGCCTGACAGAATTTTTGATTTAAATACATTCCCAAATTTCTTAAAGATTTATTTGAGGGGGTTTTTGTTACAACTAGGCTTTCAAACGTTTGTGTATCATATCGTATCATATTATAAATATCTCGTTAGATTTTTTGAAATTAAGATAAGGCTTTGTTTGTTTTAGTAATGTTTTGTTTTGTTTTTAAATGTCAATACAATGCCTGTTATAACTATGTCATTCTCACACATCCCAGTTAACACAAGTAGCTTACAGCTTGCTTAGCTAGTTGGGGGTGAGAATTAACAGATAAGAAGTACAACATCACAGCATTATTTACCTAATGGCCAGGAGGGCTCACAGCAGGTGCTATGTTAGACCCCATCTGCCACTGTATCCAGCACCACCAGGAGCCATGGGAAATATAGTTCTCTTGACTCTTGATGCCCCCAAGGAACTACATTTTATGTGGTTCCCAACATCTCTATATGCTATAATGAATAAGGCTCATAGCAGCATCTAGGTCAAAGGAAGCCAGTGTAATGCTTTCCATATATTTTTGGACTACAATTCCCATCATCCTTGACCACCAGCCATGCTGGTTGGGGCTTATGGAACTTGTAGTCCAATAACAGCTGGAGGGCAACATGCTAGTTACCCCTAGTTCAGAGTCTAACCAAAGCCCCACTGTGAGTCCTCCCCACTGCTACTGCCAGGAATGGTGGCTCATGGTTAGGTCTGGGAGCAACAAAACCTCTAAAACACAAAAGGGCCCCCAATCGCTCCCCATCATCACACTCCCAAAGTGCCTCCAGCCAACTCAGTTCATTTTCTGTCTGTCCCTTCCAAATGGGCATCATTCAAACACACAAAGAGATTCCCAACTATGGCCATTATGTACCATCAGTCAACCATTTTGAGCTATTAATTGGTAATGTATCCAGCAGTTGTAGCAATACAGTTTACATTATGTTCTAGCAAATTTTCATTTCTGTTACAGTATTTCTCCTGATTTATTTCTGAACGGCCCTTCATCAGTCACGATCTCAGGGCCAAACATCAGTACACTGAAAGAGTATAATAAGAAAATTCCAATGGTAATTTAAAACCAATATGAAAACAATTAAAACTACAGCTATCAGACATTCATCAATTCACTGTTGATCTTGTCTAGAATAACCTCTTCCAAATATGCTTTAAAAAGTCTGAAAATGATGTTGCTATTCCTTTACAGTTGGGAATATTACTTCAATGTTTGAATTAGCTTTTTGGTGGGGGGGTGTGCTTAAATAGCATTCCCACCAGCACGAAAAATTTGATTACAAGATGATCATAATCAGTGTTAATGTGCAAGTCCATTATGACAAAATTTTCAAGTTTTTAAAATCCTGAGAAAATCTCATTTGCACTGCTATTTCCATCAAGTGATTACTGTACATTTGCAGTTCCAGATTGCATTCTAATTTCTGCACCTCTTGCTTAGGCTGCATAATTTCTCTCCAGTACTTTTTATCAGCACACAAGAGTATTTGAGACTAGACTAGACCAGACTAAGAGCTGTGTATTTGGAAAACATTTTAGACGTTTTCTGGACTTCCTTGCTCCCTCTTAGGAATCTGTCAAACACCACTACAACACTGAAAATAATGGCGATGATAAAGATATTAACAGTAATTATCAAGCTGGACACACAGGGGAAATAAAGTGACAAGGCCCCAAAGTTTGGGTAAATTGGGCCACATTTATCTAAACACAAAACCGATCTACATAGTGGGAACAAGGTATGGGATCAAACCAATAACCAAACTGTGGGTGAGTGTCTGGTCCCAGCTGAGGAAGTCCATCTGGGAGTGAGGAGCCAGGATCCTGAACTGAGGCCAAGGAGGACCATTTATGCCCAGCATGACTTCAGTCTCTGACATTGAGGCCAAATAAGTCCCTAGCCTGAGGAAAAGGTGGCATACTAAATGCCAGGTGGAAACCCAGCACATCCAGAGAAGGGCCTGACTATAGGCAAGGACTCCTCAGGAGTTCAGGTGTCCTCAGCAGTCAGATGCTCATATCAAGGAGACCTCTAGAGAAAAGGGAGTTGATAGGAGTCAGCTGAGGTTCAGATGTGGTTCCAGCAGTTCCAGTTAAAATATCCCAGTGGTGGGCTGGAAGAGCTGCTGGAACAACGTCTGTGTACCAGCTCTGTGCCCTTCCTGCTGCTGCTGGATTGCCTGTCTATGCCAAACCTGACCATGGACTCCTCTGACTTTGCCTCTTGGCTGGCCCTTTGTGGTGTGGAAATGTGGAGAACTGGAAACTGGAAAGGAAGAGAAGCTGACAGTAACTGAAATTGACAGATTTGCTCATCCTAGACACTTGAGACAGAAAATTATTCCCCAGGAATATTATTACAATAATCCTGAAAGTACCAATTTCCGGTCCTGTCACAAAATCAGCTGCCTGAGTCAACCACCTAATGGCAAGGCCATTCCTGTCTCTAACCTATAGATAACCTGGACTTTTCTTGAATTTGCCAGTTTAACTCAGAAATGATTTCATCAAAGGATCCTGCAAGCATACAGTACAACTATGAACATAAGTTTAGCTTATTTTTACCAGTGTTGATTACCACATCTGTTGCACAGCTATTCTTTTTTCTTTTTTTAAATCCATCTGGCATTTGTAATTGCCATCTGCCAAACTTTTCACTATCAAGTTCTACATGGTAGGTTTTGCTGGCTTACTGCTTTCTTCTTCTATCAAGATGTTTCTTAGCTTAGCCATACTGAGCACATTTGAATTTCAGCTGTGTTTGTAGCTGTCTCCAACGTGATTATATGCTGCAAAGTGATGTGTTCAACAGAAGAAACCTGCTGACAGGTATTATTCCACCTTGTGGCGAGCACAAATACCTTTCGTGTACAT
The DNA here is from genome assembly GCF_965112155.1 of Podarcis liolepis. NCBI lineage: Eukaryota > Metazoa > Chordata > Lepidosauria > Squamata > Lacertidae > Podarcis > Podarcis liolepis. The sequence continues at coordinate 47,139,317 of NC_139564.1, read as the reverse complement.
TGCTGACTGCTAAGGTCTCAGGAACATTGTGGAATATTGCATGGCTCAACCAATGTGCTGAGTTGAATACAAGACAATGTCATAAACGGACAGGACAAGCATATTTTTCGGGCACAAGGTGGTCCTCTTTCAACACTGCACAATCAGAAAGGTCTTGGGACATTACAGAACAAGGGACATAAGATACCCACGTATCATGGACTCCCAGTTCTCTGGTGCTTCACCACTGCAAAATAGAATTTTCACTTCTCCTTTGCGGTTTCTGTCCCCATGTGCCACCTCATCTTACAGACTTCTCAGACATAGTTAAGCTAAGTGGGTATGGTGATGTAATGATGGGGAGGGCTGATACCTTTAGCAAAACTCCATACATGGTCAAAGGACTACTGTTGCTATAGGGGATTACGGCAGGGAACACGTGTTTCTATTCAGCTGGGATAATGCTTATCTATGCATTACTGAAAGAAACTGAAATCTTGAAATGGTTTTTATTATCATAATTGTTTAGTTTGGTACGCTCTTGATTGTGTATCCACCAAGGGCTAATTTTACCCCTCAAAATGGCTGTGATCAGAAATCAGTACAAAGTAGCAATGAAATTCATAGCCATCTGATTTGGCCTATGAATTTGGGTGATACTAAGCTGCAACATCATGGCAGGGATGTTTCCAGCAAGCCCACTCTGCCTTTGGAAGCCTTGCAAGTTGCTGCAGGAGAAGGACTGGGATCAACATGAAGGGAGGGATGTTTCTAGGACTAAGGTGAAAATGTCTAGCTCCCTTGTTATTTTTGCTATTGCCTGGAGGTTCTGTTAATATCACATTATTATATTTATAGTACTGAAATGTTGTTTTTGTATGTTGTCATATTTGCTATTATGATGTTATTCTGATGGTTGATTTTGAGATGTATTCCATTTTTCTTTGTTGTAAGCTGCTTTGAGCATGCTTCTTTTTGTGGAAAGCAGCATACAAATACAATTATTAATGTGTGAGTGAGCAAGTGTCCAGCTTGCAATGCCTGGCTGTATTATGGACAAAGGACTGTATCCCTGAGAAATTTTGCATGTTTTAGTATGTTAAACATGATTGTGAACAGTTTCTTAGTCTAAATGTGGGTATCATGGGAATTGGGGTTGCTTGTGTGTAAACCTCCAGCTGTTCCAACTGCTTAGGGGGTGGTTGTGTCTTCCCCTGGCTGAGCAGCCCTTTTGCGCGGCTGCCTTAGTCGCTGGTAGAATCCGTCAGTGGGTGTCTCCTAAATTTCCTCCAGAATAAGAATTCCTTAACGGACAACCTCCTCCTCGCCTCTCTGCGCGGAAGCCTTCTGCGCAGAGTGGGCGTGCCAAGCGGTGGTCCTCCACTCTCCTCACTGACTTCACTGGAAGAGTCTCGGAGCCTCCCCTCCGAAGTGCTCTCTGCCTCTCCCTTCTTCCTGGTGTCACCTGGACTTCTTTCCCCAGCGGACATTCTCTCTCTCCCCTTACTGGTTCCCTCTCCGGCAGAATCTGGGAGCCTAGCCTCTCCACTCTGCTCCGATGTCAGTTCCCTGACAGTGGGTCTCATGGCTATAACACTCAGTTTAACATTTGCTCTTTTTTGCCTCCCCCCCGCATCATTTCCCACTGCTTTGTGTCACATCCAGTCTAATTAAGCATTTTTGAGAACTCAAAAGCTTTGCCCAATGTTTGTCCCCACCTTATGGATCACTACAACAGTCTTTGCTTTTGCATGTTCAGACCCAGAGACCTCCCCCCTAAATGAAGACACACTTGACTCAAATTTTAGTTTTGGTTTTTGGCAGAATTTAGGCCACAACTTTATTGATTACAGAAGGTGAGTGGTTGCATAGGCTCTGGTTCAGCCAGCTCCTTGCACCCTTGCAGGCAGCGTTGACCCAGGGCACCAGCATGGGTCAGCCAAGGGTGAACACCTGGGTAGGCAAAAAGCCGGGAACAGACTATGTTCACCCACCAGATGCCCCCCTGGACTCAGGCACGGACACAACCCCCTCTCAGGGGTTGACAAAACCAGTTGAGTCCCTGGATTCCTTTAACAGAATACCCTTCACATAGGTATGGCGAGACCGTTCTCCCATCCCTATCACCTGAACCAGTGCCTATCCACAACCTTACAAGTTGTGACGATTTGCTACGTGGTAGGCGAAACCCAAATGGCAACAGCCAATCAGCCAAGTGGGGAAATTCATGCCGTGCCCCTGTCCCAATGACAGATGACACACGATGTCATAGCAAGGTCAATCGCAAAATGCCCTAAAAGTAGGGAGAGGTGGGTGGGTGTTCTGAATGCACGAACCGAAAGAGGAAACTCTGGGTCATTTGCATGGGTATATATAGGTCCCTCAATCTGTTTAGACTGTGCCCCATTGGCCAGATTGAACCCAACATTGAGGGATCTACCAATCAGGTGTTGTGGCTGACCAATCTTACCCACCCACAACTCAGGTGGTCGGTCTCCAGGTCTCACCGCAACACATGCCCTCTTTTAGGGAGGACATGATTTCATAAACAAGCATGTTTAGTGATTCAGGTAGGTAGTCGTGTTGGTCTGACGCAGTCAAATATATATATATATATAATATAAAAAATTGTCCAGTAGTCCCTTAGAGACCAACTAAGATACCTGAAGAAGCGTGCATGCACACGAAAGCTTATACCAAGAACAAACGTAGTTGGTCTCTAAGGGGCAACTGGACAATATATTTTTTAAAATATATATATTTCAAGCATGGTTAGTATCAGTGAATCTTTTTAAACATACAAAGTGTGGAGGGAATTCCCCATCTCTCATAAATTCCTCATGATGTGGGGTAGGTGCAAGGCATGCAAAATCAAACTAAGTATATAACTGTCCATATAGCAAAGTGGTCTGGTTATTCCATGTTGATTTGTGAGCAGTTTTCAGCACACAATGGAGATACCAGTAACTCTTTTTTAAAAATTTTCTTTTTTTTAAAGCAACCAATAATGGCTTCATTGGTTACACCTGACTTTCAATCTTCATCATGTATAAAGTTAAGAGTGCAAGTTGTAAAATGATTTGCTGAAGTTAAAATTAATCATTGGTTCAAGGGAAATTGTTTCTGAACTCTGACTTCAAGTTTACCATTGCAGATAACATTAACCCCAGGACATACTACAGGATTATCTGTGCACTAACACTTTCTTCCTATCAGCATCCACTTTTTAAAATATATGATAACTTGGAGTGGACTGAAGACCAGTGTTATTTATTTGCCTTCTCCTACAAAGACCTTATCAAAGTTTTACAAAATCACTTAAATTATGTCTACCGAGTCACCTTTATCTTCCTTTTCATTAACCTTTTTGAAGAACTTCACAGGCTAGAGGACCACTGAAGGTGCATGAAAGTTTCTAAAAGTTGATGAGGAAAAATGAAACGGTGTTAAAAGGGCAAATTCTACAATTCATGAGTACAAGATTTATAAAACATTCCACAAGGCAGCTGGCTAAAACTGCAGTAACTTTTAAAGCTCCAAACATAATTTGTGCAATTTTGGCCACAGGCATTTGGTGCTGGAAAATTAATTAGTTTTCTCTCTGATTTTTGAGAGAGGGGTAAAAGGCTCTCACAAACAACATCTAGTTGACTTCTGATCATATCACTCTCTTGCACAATCCCCCTATTTTCACTGCTGTTAAACGAACAAAGTTACAAATTGCCTTCTGCAGCATGGCCTGTCAAGATTGGAACCCTGAAAATAAGGATACATTAAGAGATTGGTGTGAAAGTATTCATTCTTTTAAGTGTTCAATTTATTACTAAAACAATGGCAATAAACAGAATATGCAAAAAGCTGGGAATAAGCAATAAATAGCCACTGTCAGATTTCCGAAATCCACTATCTATTGCCATGTTATGCTCAGGTTCCAGCTGAAATATTATCTTCCTCTTTTACCCTTGGTTATTAGAAGACGGCATGTAGTTAATCACGTTCTATCACAGATACCCTAACACCACCTTTAGTGACTCTTCACAGAATAAAAAACTCATGGTGGCTGTAAAAGTGCTTCATGTGACGTAAGATTCGCATCTCTCCTTTTGCTTATTTTTAAATTCTGTAGCACATAGAATCCTTTAATTAAAAATATATTCAAAATATTAACTCAAGCCATTAACTCAAGCCATGTCTGTGGTCTTCAAAAGACTCTCTCTCTCTCTCTCTCTCTCTCTCTCTCTGTGTGTGTGTGTGTGTTGTGTGTTGTGTGTGTGTGTGTGTGTGTGTGTGTGTGAGAGAGAGAGAGAGAGAGAGAGAGAGAGAGAGAGAGAGAGAGAAACCTTTATTTCCTGAAGTTGAATAGGGGAGAGGGAACCAACCTGAAGCTTATAATTTTCTCTAACCCACTGAATAATTTGTGAGCCCATGTGCTCAACCCTGTCCTTGGAGCCTCCCCGCATCCCGACAAGAAAGAGATTAGACACCAAGGTATGGGTTCAAATTAGGCCACAACTTTATTGAACTTCAGATGTAGGAAACTTTGCCCTGGCCTTGAAAGGTATCCCTCTCAGCCCACTCGGGCTGAGGATGTGCAGTGTCAATCAGGTGTCATGTGAGGGAACTTACACAGCGTGCCCATGCACTGCACCTAAGTTAATAATAATTTATAATAATTTATTATTTATACCCCGCCCATCTGGCTGGGTTTCCCCAGCCACTCTGGGCGGCTTCCAACTGAATATTAAAAATACAGCATTAGACATTAAAAACTTCCCTAAAGAGGGCTGCCTTCAGTTGTCTTTTAAAAGTAAAAGAGTTGTTTATTGCTGGGAGGGCATTCCACAGGGCAGGCGCCACTACCAAGAAGGCCCTCTGCCTGGTTCCCTGTAACCTTACTTCTCGCACATGAGGGAACTGCCAGAAGGCCCACGGCGCTGGATCTCAGTGAACGATGGGGGTGGAGACGCTCCTTCAGGTATACAGGACTGAGGCCATTTAGGGCTTTAAAGGTCAGCACCAACACTTTGAATTGTGCTCGGAAACGTACTGGGAGCCAATGCAGATCTCTCAGAACTGGTGTTATGTGGTCCCAGTGGCCACTCCCAGTCACCAGTCTAGCTGCCGCATTCTGGATTAATTGCAGTTTCCGGGTCACCTTCAAAGGTAGCCCCACGTAGAGCTCATTGCAGTAGTCCAAGTAGGAGATAACCAGAGCATGCACCACTCTGGTGAGACAGTCCACGGGCAGGTAGGGTCTCAGCCTGCGTACCAGGTGGAGCTGGTAGACAGCTGCCCTGGAAACAGAATTAACCTGTGCCTCCATGGACAACTGTGAGTTCAAAATGACTCCCAGGCTACGCACCTGGTCCTTCAGGGGCACAGTTACCCCATTCAGAACCAGGGAATCCTCCACACCTGCCCGCCTCCTGTCCCCCAAAAGCAGTACTTCTGTCTTGTCAGGATTCAACCTCAATCTGTTAGCCGCCATCCATCCTCCAACCGCCTCCAGACACTCAAAGGACCTTCACCTCTTTCACTGGTTCTGATTTAAAGGAGAGGTAGAGCTGGGTGTCATCTGCATACTGATGAACACCCAGCCCAAACCCCCTGATGATCTCTCCCAGCGGCTTCATATAGATGTTGAAAAGCATGGGGGAGAGGACGGAACCCTGAGGCACCCCACAAGTGAGAGCCCAAGGGTCTGAACACTCATCCCCCACCACCACTTTCTGAACACGGCCCAGGAGGAAGGAGCGAAACCACTGTATAACAGTGCCCCCAGCTCCCAACCCCTCTAGACGGTCCAGAAGGATGTTATGGTCGATGGTGTCAAAGGCCGCTGAGAGATCCAGCAGAACTAGGAAACAGCTCTCACCTTTGTCCCTAGCCTGCCGGAGATCATCAACCAGCGCGACCAAGGCAGTTTCAGTCCCATGGTGAGGCCTGAATCCCGATTGGAAGGGATCCAAATGGTCTGCATCCTCCAGGCGTGCTTGGAGTTGTTCGGCAACCACCCGCGCAATCACCGTGCCCAAGAATGGTAAATGTGAGGCTGGGCGATAGTTAGCCATATTGGCTGGGTCTAAAGATGTTTTTTAAGAAGCGGTTTAATGACCGCCTCTTTCAGCGGGTCTGGGAAGGCTCCCTCACAGAGGGAAGCATTCACCACCCCACAGAGCCAGGATGGACGAGGATCAAGGAGACAGGTGACAGATTGTGAACCACCTGAAAAAGTCTCCTGCTGCTGTTTTCTGCAGATGCAATGGAGGCAGCGAAGAAGGCCCTCTTCACGGTCGCCATTGCCACTTGGTAGGCTCGACGTTGAGCTCTAGCCCGTGTCCGGTCTGATTCAGAGTGAGTTTTCTGCCACCGGCGCTCTAGCTGTCTCAACGATTGTTTCATCTCCCTCAGCTCCGGGGAAAACCACGGGGCTGTCCGGGCTCCATGCAATCGGAGAGGGCACTTCGGAGCCAGACAGTCAATAGCCCTGGTTAACTCCGCATTCCAGTGGTCAACCAGGGAATCAGCTGAGAGGCCATCAACTTGGGATAAAACATCCCCTACCACTCTCTGGAAACCAATTGGATCCATTAAGTAGCGGGGGCGGAACATCCGAATCGGTCCCACCTCCCTGCAGAGGGGAAGGGTCGTGGAGAAGTCCAGTTGCACCAGGAAGTGATCTGACCATGGCACTTCTTTTGTTTCGCTTTTAGTTAGTGTCAGATCACCAACATCCATAGAGGTGAACACCAAGTCTAAAGCATGTCTGCGGCTATGAGTTGGGCCAAGCTTATTCAGGGACAGCCCCATGGAGGCCATGCTTTCCACGAAGTCCCGAGTGGCCCCTTGTAAGGTCGTGTTGGCATGGATGTTAAAATCCCCCAGGACAACCAAGCTAGGTGTCTCCAGGAGCATATCCGCCACGACCTGAAGCAGCTCGGGCAGGGAATCCTTGGTGCAGCGGGGAGGTCGGTACACCAATAGCAATCCTGTACTGCCCCTATTGCCCAACTTCCAGAACATGCACTCAGAGAACTGGGTCTTCCCAATAGGACACCTGGTGCAGACTAATGACTTCCTAAAAATCACTGCAACCCCCCCTCCCCGCCCGCATGACCTGGGTTGCTGTGCGTAAGAGAAACCTGGTGGGCAAGCAGCGGCAAGGACAGGCCCATCTGCTTCATCCAACCAGGTCTCTGTCACACATGCCAGGAGTTTGACCTACTTGCCGCTACTCTAGGGCCAGTGACTTCCACAATCACCCTTTAACGGGCCCTGCAAACGCCGCCGCATGGGGGTGCATGAGATGCTCTCCCCCGAAACTTGAAGATAGACTAAAGGATACCTAAGAAGGCCCCCAAACCGCCAAAGTTGTGACAAATAGCTACGGGGAAGGCAAAACCTGCCAATGCAGAGAAAATTCCTTCCTGGTTCTGAATATAGCAACCATCTTATGACCATAGCAACGCCCACTAACCTGGAATGCAAAAGGTTAAGCTGCAAAAGAAAAAAAAGGTGACTAGAAAGCCGAATTTATTATTTAGGGAGCGTTGGGTGGGTAATCCTGAAAAAGAAGGAAGAAGAATGAGCGTTGGCTGAAGGATCGGCCCCAGTACCTGCTCCAGGCCACACCCCTGCCTGCAGCCCATTGGCCTGCCAGGAAGGGGTGGGCCAATTACACCCTGTTACCAGGTAGGTGGCACCTGGCCAGGTAAGCCCCACATGAGGTCGCAAACTCTGTCCACCCGTTGGGAGGAGGTGAGCGGGGATTTTCATCTGAGAGGCATTCCCAAATAAGATCTAAGCTCATTCAGCAACAGTGGCAATGAACAGTACAAAGGGACACTCATTTTCACATTGTTTAAGTCTGTTGTTTCAGTGGAAGCTCCTGAGTCAGAATATTTAAAGCAAATTGAAAGCATTTTCCACTGTGGCAGGTACTATCTGTTTACAAGGCTGCAGATATAAAGCCAAATATTTGGCTGCTTATTTCATATCAACATAGGAATGCATCTCTTCGGCCTCAGCTGTGAGGCCCCTCCAGCCTGCTTTGGACAGCAACTAACCTTTTCTATATTGAAGAGCTGAGGAGGCAGCCCAGGTGCTTCGGCCTGTAGCATAACTTGCTAACATCTGTGCTCTAGGCAAGGAGAAGTTGGTGAACTAATGCCAGGGCACCTGCCCTGAGCTGTAAAGCAACCAGTATGGAATCTAGAGTCTGTCACAAGAGAGTATCTGTATGGAAGCAGTTGCCTGGAGAAATTGTTAAAACACCATATCTAGAGGTTTCTATTTCTACAGCAAGACTGGATAAATGCCTGTCAGGAACAATTTAGTTTTAGTGAGCATTGCTGCAGAGTAGAAGATTGGACTTGATGACCCTGCAAGCCCCTCATACTTCTATTACTCTATAAAGCAATACCCCAGTTAATAACGTCTCTTTTCCTTGAAATTCATTTTGACTCATTTAACTTGTGCTTAAATAGCGATGACTAATGATTCAATTGCTAGCAAGAACAACAGGGGAGAAAATGGGGATCTTGACAGGGAAAGGCAGTTGAATGCTTTCACAACCATTAATGATGATGATCATACCAGGGGTTTCATATACAACATTTTGGGTAGCCTTGTGGAAGCCAGAAGGATCACAAATGAGCTGCTACATGTGAATTAATTTAAATCCAGTATCTACATTCTGGTAGCCCTTTGCAGTCCTACATTCTGGAAGCTTCCAGATGTGGGCTTAATAGTGAAAACAGATCATTCAGATATCACAACTGGGTCCTTTGTAGCATGTTTTATTTTAAAGTTATTGGCTCTTTCCTGGAAAGGGTAAATCCAGATTAAATTGGGAAGGGGAAATATGGGCTGGCATTTTGATGCCACTGGGATTGTATGAACATTGTATATATGAAGATCACCTATCTGACAATAAACATCCATCTGGAAGCACCTTCCAACTCAACGGAGAACCAAAAACAGAGAATCATTTCAGTAACTGAAATGATCATGATGGGCTTAATGATGGGCAACAACATGATGGGCTTTAAATGGGTGAAATGACCCTCAAGGACATCCTGCTCATCCATCATTTTATCTCCACAGCAACCCTGGGAGGGATGTTAATTAGAGCGATAGTGAGAGACCCACAATCACCTAGTGAGCTTTATGACTGAGAAGGTTTTGAACCCAGTTCTCTCTAATCCAGACATAGGCAAACTCGGCCCTCCAGATGTTGTGGGACTACAACTCCCATCATCCCTAGCTAACAGGACTAGTGGTCAGGGATGATGGGAACTGTAGCCTCAAAACATCTGGAGGGCCGAGTTTGCCTATGTCTGCTCTAATCTAAAGTCAGCACTATGCACTATATCACACTGACTGAAACCGAAGTACTTATAACTGGGCACTAGTGAGTGCAATGGAAATCCATTAAAATAATTGGAAGATTTACAGTATATTGTTTCAAGATGCATCTGCAACTAGAGAGTCTATGTAGGTTAGCATAGCATTATCATATTAAGAGTACAAATCAGAACCCCATTAATAATTTACAATTTCAGAAATAAACACCCGAGATTAATTTCAGAACTCATCTTTCAGTGGCAAGCTGTTAATGGAATACAAATCATCCTATTTATACACCTGCTCTTCTGTATTTAAGCATCAGCATTCATTTTGAAAGTTCCATGACTAATGTGTAAGCATTCTATTCTTAGACATTTAATTAGATGCTTTCACAGGGGGAGCTCTCAAATGTACCTTTCTTACATGCTTGCACACCTTTACCTAATGGCTTTTTAAATGTGTAGTAACAAGTCTTCAAAGAGTGCAGAATGCTATACTACGCTCATTATTAGGAGGCATTTTATTCTGGCCCTTTCCCCCCGAAAGTTTTCCCTATTAATGCATTCCTACCACTGTTCCATTGATAGAAAAGCAGGCATAATAGTCAGCTACAATTTGACCACAATGGCACCAAAATACACGTCCAGCTTTCAGTGCACCATGAGTAATGGTTTACACTTATCATAAAAATGGCGAGTCTCTTTTGCTCCACAAACAATAACAATTCCACTTATGGATACAGTCAATTCGGGTTTTATGTTCCGTGACTAAAATATAACTAAACTTGCTTGTAGCTGGGGCCTACAGCTCTGTTTACATGACCTGATCAATTTGTGGAGACTAGAGATGGGGGCTAGCAGGTACAATCCTACCCAATCTCCTTTATTGAAACATCACAAAAGTTGGTGGGTTAAGATAACCAATTTAACAGAAAGCTGCTCAAGGCTAGTTGAAAGCATCTGATAGGTGTTCACTGATAATTATGAGCAGCTACTTAATCGGCATTTGGCAGACACTCTGCATTTTTCTAAGGTAATTGACCATGACTGTCTGAGAAGATGCTACTCATCAAGCAGCAAGTGCTCCCTGATGGCAAATAATCAGCTGAATAGGTATTGTGAAAAACCAGGGCTCCAAAATACATGAGGAACTTCCATAGGTACAAGAGGTTCCCAGCTACTTTCCAATTTGTGAGAGGCAATAAAGCCAGGAGTGGAAGTGGGAGGACCAAGTCCTCCCATCTCCATTGTCTCATCTCACATGGTAATTCCTCCTTTTCCATAATGCCTGAAAATGTTGGAGGCTGTTCCACAGTAGTTGACAAATTGCTTACTCTAAAATTAACATGAGCTGCTACATACAGTAGAAATCAGTGTCTTGAGCCTAGTTCTAAGTAGGTTTGTTGAGAAGTAAGTCTTACTAATTTCATTGATATTTCGAGTAAGAATTATTAGGCTTGTATCCTGAATTGCTTTCAGGATCAGTGTCATTGTATGAAACTTTAAACAACTATTGCCCTCAGTCCTTTCTGTTTCTTTGGTCTCTTGAATTGTGAGGCAGTATTAATCAAAGGACATTTTCTCTGTGGTTGTATGTTTAATGATAGCTTAAAGCCTCTGGGCTTGCACACTTGATTGAGTTACATCTTGAGGAAACTTTGGGGTCGAGAAAACCACCATAACTGACATAACTAAACCATTCTTAACTTTAAAAATAAACACGAAAATATGAACTGCATAATTCATTGCAATATAGTATTTTTCATTGGACTAGGCTACTGGAGATCAAACATAATGGATTATGTTTCATACCATCTTGTTTAGGGGGCTTAGAACATTATCTATCATTCCAGACCTTCAGCAGTCAGAGGTTTATGAGGAGGAACATAGCAAATAGAAATAACACCTATCCTCTCATCTATCATCTCAGAAGAGGAGAATCAGTTTAAGCAACAGGCATTAATTATCTGAACAGAAGAGAAACAAGTATTGGATCAAATGAAGCTTTGCTGTCACAGTTCAGTTTGACATTTTAGTCTTTAGCCCTATATACACTGAGCTGGGAGTAAGCTCTGTTGAACTCTGTGGAGGCTACTTCTGAACAGACATGCATAAAATCACTATGTTGACTGACAGTGCAATCGAAATGGTGGTAGGAAAGTTTTTGCCACCATCATCACCATGGAGTGGGCCTGTAAGTGAGACAAAACCTGTGTTTCATCAGATCGGTCATTAGTTTTCCCTCTCCAATTGGTCTACCATCATCCCTCCATTTCACTACCTGTAGTTTCTCAGAAAACCAGGTGAGTGGTTTCGTCAAGACACTACTGCATCCTCAATATTGTCAAGAACTTGAACTCAATGGCAAGCAATGGCAAAAAGAAAGTGCTGAAGAACCATCACAAAGCCATCTGAATCTATCATTCTCTGGGAACAGACCATTCAACTAGATAAGCCTGTAGATATTAAGGACATCAGGAAACCTAAGCCCTACATTATACTGGTATAATTTCCACTGGGGGTTGTAACTGTGAAGACACAATTTCTTTCCTTTCTTTTCTTTCTTGAATTCTCAAGTTAGAAACCCATTTCTCTTGTTGTTTTAACTGGGTACCCTAGTTAATCACTCAACATGACTGCACCAGCCATTCATAGTGAGTAAGACAAACTATTTTCTTTTTACACCTTTCGCCACAAATAGTTCTTTAAGATTTATGCAAATAGTTGGCATGTAAATGATCTAGACAAGTGATGGGAAACTTGTGACCTTCCAGAGGTTGTTACACTACAACTCCCATCATCTTATGCTTGTCTGGGTTGATGGGAATTGGAGTTCAGGAATATCAAGAGGGCTATAATGCCATAGCACAAAAGACCATCGTGATTTTAAGGAGGTTAGATTTCAAGGAGGTGCCCAGCAATTGAACTGCTCATGCCCAGATAATGCCTAGAAATTCTGTGGGCCTGGACCTTTAAGCAGTTAATTCTGTCTGTTCTCCATCATTCCATAAAGTAGTAGTCTCTCATAGCTAGTTGTGCTGGGATGGCACTGTGTGGGAATTTTAATCTTTAAGATGGGCTTTAGCAAACACTTGAAACAGGGAGAGTACTCTGAGCCCTGTCCAAACACTGGAACAATTTTGTGTGTATAAATGATAGCTGGAAAATTGTCAGACACATCACAGAACTCAATTACATGCACACATCACCTTTGTGACTTCAAGATGAACAAGGCTTGCTTCCTAGTTAAACAAAACAATCAAGCAAGCTGCAATCAGAGGTGTCGACTTGCCCCCTACTTTGAGGGGGAACAGCCACATGACCGCGATGGTTAGTATTTTGTGGTTAGTATTTTGACTACCTAAATTATATTCTAGCTCAGATCTGATTCTGAGGAAAAACTGAAACCTTTCCAGCCTTCCCTTCCTTTAGTCTCCAACTTTCTGCTGCCCACTTATTTATGTTGCTGCTACAGAAGGATGAAAGAATGAAGCTTGCTCTCACACTCCAGGCACTAAGATTACTGGTATGTATTACAGTCAGTTGACTAATAAACCCTGGTTAATAATAATAATAAATTTTAGGTGAACTCAAGAAGTAGTTTTGGATTCCCCCCCCCCCTTTGAATAGCAGACCCATGGCCTATACAATAACATGGTTTGGTTTTTTTGAAAAATTCCATTAGTTTATTGTTGTTGTTTTTAAAAAGTGTACTATCTAGCACAGGGCTAACAAACCCAAAGGTTCCTTGGATCCGTGTAAATAGCTGTGCAGTCCAATAGAACCCAGGCATTGCTCGGCACTTGATTAGGTTTTCTTTTGATCCTTTGTCAGTTTTAGTTTTTATGAGTTGGTGTAGGAATAAAAAGTACAAATCAGTATACAACCTGGGGGGGGATGTATACAGTGGTATCTTGGGTTACATACTCTTCAGGTTACATACGCTTCAGGTTACAGACTCCGCTAACCCAGAAATAGTGCTTCAGGTTAAGAACTTTACAGGATGAGAACAGAAATCGTGCTCTGGCGGCGTGGTGGCATCAGGAGGCCCCATTAGCTAAAGTGGTGCTTCAGGTTAAGAACTGTTTCAGGTTAAGAATGGACCTCTGGAAAGAATTAAGTACTTAACCCGAGGTACCACTGTACTTTTAAATCCTGTTGATTTACATGTGAAGAGCACATGCTTTTCCCAGTAGGTGTTAAGTGCTTAACTTTGCCTGGATCATACCCTAAGGTATGAGAAACCTATGTCCCTCCAGAAGTTGCTGGTCTCCAACCCATCAGCTGCCACCATTATGGCCAATGGTCAAGAATTTAACCAGGAAATATGTCTAGTGGCGTTAACAATGAAAGAAACAGTAAAAGGATGTGAGTGTCGTACACAACATCTAAAGTGTCACAGATTCTCCATCCCAGCCACAAACAAATAGGTTGTGACTACACAGTCTAAACCAGAAAAATATGGAAAGTTTGAATGTACTGTGCATCCTCTGTCTTGTGTGTGTTCAAAGAGATTTTTTTAATACAATACTGCAGGCATTTCCCCATTCCACAAGCTCCCCATTCTATAAGTTTAAAAACAAAAAACAAGGCAATCAGTGCACCAATTCAAAATATGCCTAGTGAATTTAACAATGAGAAAAACCACTACTTACAACATGCTTTCTCTTTAAGAATTTCCATAGTGTTGAATAAGGCATACTTAGGATGGTGTATATAAATTATAACTGCAGCCTATTTACACTAGAAACCTCCTGATAGTAGTTTTAATTAATACTGTGAAAAGAAAAACACATCTGCTTAAGTCTCTGTGGGAAACAGGACAAATTAAATGGCTTAGTTAAAAAAGTTAGTACTCCAAATATGAGGAGATGTGTTTTATGCCTCTTTTCTCACCTTTGATACATGCACATGCTTATCGAAGCTGATTGTAGAAACTAATTTGAATCATTTTTTTACATTTCTCTTAAAGTGCCAGTTCAGAGTTTCTTAAAAAGAAGAGATTGAATCCAACTAACTTTTACTCAAAGAAGACTCATTGAAATTAATTTACTCCAGTTAATTTCAGTACATCTACTCTGAGTATAACCAACATTGGCCAGCCCCCAATGTTTACATAACTAACAGCACAATCCTTATCATGCCTGCTCAGAAGTAAGTTCCATTGAAATTCAGTGGGGTTTATATGCAAGTACAGAGTTAGTAATGCAGCCTAAAATAATAGAATGTTATTTTAATGGAAAACAATTTCTAACATTATTCTTGTAGTGGGTGGATTCATTGCCCAAGATGAATGTGAGGAAGAATGCCTAAAACCAAATTTGAGTACTGTGCCTGTGTGTGTGTTTTTTAAACCAAGTCATTAAATTGGTCTAATTTTATAATTTAACTGATATGCTACCAAAAAGAGCAGAAGCCAATTTGTATGCATCCCAACCATCCTCAGAGAAGAAGGTTGTTCATGTTGCTTTGTCAATGAAGATAACAGTAGAAGCGGCTCCACCACCAATATACACATGTGGGCTGAGATCCTGAAATCAGTTACTGAGTAAACCCTGCTAAATACAGGAGGACATTCCTGAGCAAACATGCACAGATTGTACTGCCGATCCTTCTCTCTCCCTCCCTTCTTCATTTTAGATAACAGATTGCGCTGGACATTGATGGTTACTCGCCACACTTAGTGACTGTAACAGTCCTCTTTCTGAACTCTAGGGCGAGTCATCCATCAACATCTTCGACCCGGAGAATCATGACAACCTCACCACATTTGTTCCAGATGTTTACACACACACACACACACACACAGAGAGAGAGAGAGACCCCACTGCATCCACAACACCATTGCACAACATAAACTTTCCCGTCATGAAGAGACAAAGCACTAAGGGGACAAGTGTCCCTTCGAGCAAGGTCTTTCTTGTCTTTCCGCAACAGTAAGGAGCAATCCCCTTCCCAAACAACATTTCCCCTCATCTCCCTCCTCCTCCTCCTCCTCCTCCTCCTCCTCCTCCTCCTCCTCCTCCTCCTCCTCCTCCTCCTCCTCCTCCTTGAGGCGGTTGGGAATCCTTTCCTCCGTTCTACTCCACAGCATCCTTGCCTAGAGGATCCGATCCCTCGTCAATCCCCGTGCTTCTGTGCAAACGCGCTCCCACTGAGCGCCCCTTTCTGCGTCTTCGCGAGGCAGCTCTGCCTATCTGCTCCGTCGTCCTGGGAGCTCCCCTGACTGGCTGAGGAAAGTCCACTGCTTTGATTCCGTCTCCGCCCCCTCCCCTCTCCTCCCCTCCCGAGCCCTGGCATTCCCAGTGTTCAGGAATGTGGCGAGCTGGCTTCTGGCCGGAGAAGGAAGGACCGAAGGAAGCGAAGACGGAAAGTAGGTCTTCCCTGCCGCTGCTTCACTTCTCCCGATGCCTCTGCTCGACCGCCTGGTCTTTCCCCCTGGGATCAGCCTCTCTCTTTAAATGCACAGCGCAACCCTTGGCGAGCTGGTTGCCAACAACAACCACCCCAAAATGCCCGAAGTCCCAGGCGCTGGAGAATAGACGACCCGGGGCAGAGGCGTGCTCGCGCGATTGGATTTACAGGTGCTGGAGGGTTCCGGGGAGCTCTCCGAGGTGCTGAACACTCGGCAGCCTCTCCAAGAGCTCTCAGGCTGAACTCTCCCTTCCTCCGCTTTTCCTCCTGGATTCCCTCATGACTCGGACACGTTCGCTTGGGAGGAGGTTGTGAATTCCTCACCATATCATGGCCCGGATTAGATACCTGCGTGCAGCTGTCTCGGGATTCTATCTGTGGGAAGCTGCGGTGCTGCTCAGGTGAGTCTCCGCTAGATCTCCCAGATGTGCCTTACTTGGTGTGATTGCGCGGCAGAGGCAACGGGACTCATGGACGGAGCTGTGGAAAATGCCTCTTCCACTCGTAATGCCCCCACAGACGTCGACTAGCAAGCGAGATTTATGTGGACATTCTGATACTGTTGTGCAATAGTCTCTTGCATCCCATACCATTGTTGTTTTGTACTCCTGTGCCTGACGTTTAAATTTCGCCTCCCCCTCCCCAAGTTTGGTTCTCCTGGAGTTCTGTATCCTGTTTTGTCCGCTATTCTGTTACGAAGCACAGAATATTACTGAGCAATATTTGAATTGTACAGTGTTTATTCAGAACTAGAAATATCTCTGTTATTCTTTCACACTGAAATAAATATATGACAATTAATCCCGAAGAGCCAATCCCAGGTCCCAGTAGCTGCCAGCTTCACAAAGAAAAGAAAGAATTTGATATTGGATGGTTTTCCCCAAACTACACTGTGTGCTCTCTGTGCCAGATATTCAAATGTGTATTTTAGTGGGTTGCCCCACTCTCACTTGGGATATTTCACACAGAACCCTAAAAATAATGATTATAGCCCATCCCACAGTTCAGTTTAAATGTCTGAATTTAAGCCAGTTTAGTTTTATTAAAATAAAATGCATCAAAATTGGCTTAAATCTAACAATTTTAACTTATTTAAAATCCAACTCAAGTACCTAACCATAAAAACTAGAACTAAGTGAGGACTTAAAAGAGTATCCAAGCTATATATATATAACCCTTCATGATAAAAATAAAATTCAAAACAGTGATACCCAGCTATTGTAAAGAAAAGCATGCCAAAATAATAGAAATATTAGGCTACTCATGTTTTTATCTGAAGAACTTTCCATACAGCATACATGACAAACAAGCATGAGATGTTGAAATATTATGCACATATGCATATTCAAATAAAAAAACAAGCAGGAAGAAAACTGTTGTGTAAGTGAAATTCTTTTCCACATACAAATATTCATGAGCTGTGCTACAAAAACATGGAGGGACCCCTGAAATTAGCAAGTATCACCTGGAGCTTCTGCATGTTTGTCTGCATGTTCTTAAGCTGCTAATCTGCATTATGAAATGCAAAACTAATTTCTTTAGGTTGTGCCTCAATGTCATGATGGTTATAACATTAATGGAAGGGAATGGTATGAAGTAGATCTGGTGATTATTTTATGGCATGGCTGGTAAGAGAAATTTTGTTTTTTTTGAAGGGCTCATGTACAAAACAAGTAACTGAGCCTCCATTCTCAACTTGGTGAAAGGGTATTACAAAGGGCTCTTTAAACCATTTTTATTCAGTGGTACTATACTAGGTGCATTTCTGAGAAGCAGAAGTCAACAGGGCAATTATACTTGAAGCCTTGCACCCCCAACTCATTTCAAGTTCATATTGACTCCAGAGGTTATTGGGTTATAACTTCAGTTGACCACCAGCCAGGATGGACTCATTTAATTTCACTTTCACAGACTGGTAAAATGATCAAACTCTGGTTAAAAGATAATAGCTATGATGGTACTAGGAAGGGTGAGAGGGTCAAAGGGAGGAACTCCTAATCAGGTTGTTATGGGGAAAGTGCACAACATTGTGAGGACATGCAGAGCTAGAGGGGGAAATGAAATGAAATGAGCCCTCACTAGGTGTGCCATTGGCATGTTATTTACAAGCCACATATTTCAGCTTTAGCTGTTAATTTTATTTTACTAAAGCAGATGTGTTTTTTAATGTATGACAAAAATTATTAGGAAGCAGCAAGAAATGTATATAAATCTCTTGAAATAAAAAGTGCACACGCTTAAAATCCACTTACTTTGATGGGACGTAGGTGCACCTGGTTTTTCCTAGAGTGAGAGAATTCCTGGTATACTATTAAAAAGTGAGGTACTAGTCTATATGCTAATAGTAATCTGAGTCTTCCCACGTTTGTGCTTATGTGAACCACTGATGCACAAGACGGAATACTTGCAGACACAGCAGAACCCAGAGATACACACAGGCAGGGCTTTTTCAGGGGGAACTCACAGGAACTCAGTTCTGGCACTTCTCGGGTGGGTTCCAGCACTTCTCTTGTGGGCGCCATTGCCATTCTAAGAGAATGAGAGAGGTTCTGGGAATGACAATATTTAATTTTGTGGGGGACAGAATGTTGAATTGATGAGAGGGGGATAACCATACAACTTTGGGAGGGGGACGGACGGACAACAGAGTGGGATGCCTGGAATACAAGAAGATATTTGTATTTGTCTACCTATTTGAGTAAGTCACTTTTTCGATAACACTGAGAAGTTACTTAATGCCTCTGGTACTGGAGACAGAACTGTCTGTAGGCATCAACTGAAAAATTAAGAATATAATGGGACTGAGATCATGTCCAGCTTGCTCCCCCAAAGAAAAAAAACCCTCAACCCAGCCCAAGGAAAACCCCAAAATGGAGAGGGGCATACCATCTCAATGACAATTGAGCATGCTCATTGGGCATGGAATGTTAACTGCTTGTTGGAAGGGAAAAGAACAACTGGGGAGAGGGAGATGTTATGGCTTGAACCTAGAACAGAAACACTCCTCACCTGCTTTTTTGCCATGTGCCCCACTTGTTTGGAGAGTAGAGGCAGTAGTCTCAAAATTAGTCAAATGTGCCTAATATCACCCCATTCCATGTCCAATACGTAGGGGCCAGCAGACCTGTATATGCTGAAGATCAGTAGACAATACCTCTGATCTTTTTGTGGAAAATGTATTTCTAATTTTGGATAAAATTTTGCAAATGTGCCAAAACTTAGAGGTAATATACTTTCCTTTTTTTTAAAAAAAAAAGCCAACAATAATGAGAAGAGTACATTTTGCTTTTTTTATATATAGATGCCACAATGCTTCAGCCCCCTATCTGAGTGAGAGAGAAATAATCTCAGACAATAGTTGAGAGGTAATGACGCATATAAAAGTGTTTGTGACAAGTGAGAGTGACCTCTAGTTTGAGGGATCTGTTCTTGAGTCACAACAGGGAAATGGAGCGAGTGGGTGTGTTGAGCAATAACGTAGGAGCATAGAATATAAGAGCTATCATCCTATAATTTAAAGTTAGAACTAATTTTCACTTGGAGGTGTATGTTCTCATCCAGCCATTCTTACAAGAAATTCGCCAGAATATGTATTATGTGAAAAATCTCCAGAAGCAGACTCTTTTCTTTTTTTGCTGCATTATTCTGTGTGGTGAAATAGTCTTTTAAATGCATCCCTGTGTGAAATATAAGACTACTGTTTACCAAACCATACAAAGCATGAGTTATATTCTCGCTGCTTTGGATTCACTATGTGTTCATCCTATGATAATTAAAGGTTTTATAGAACAAAATAAAAGACAGAGAACAGGCATGGGATGAGATGAGAAGGGAAGGAGTTTGTGCAGTTTTAAGACATAACACCCAGAGTGAAGTGAGACTGAGTGAAATTATGTGGATGGAAATTTCTGGCATATCACAAACTCTAATAGCAAACTCATCTGATGGGTGCTGAAAAGACTGTAGCCAATTCAAGGCCACTGAAAAACAAGAGAGCAGTATCTGTATGCCCAGGGGTCCCCAAGGTTTGCAGAACTACCAAAAATATTGGGGTGGGGGGACTAAACAGCCAAAGGAGGACTGTGAATGTTCAGTAGTAATGGAATGCTAAATGTTGGAACAGGGAATGGAATGGAGTAGCCTAGAAGACCACATGGTTGGCTAGCTGAACTCATGAACTGGAGCACTCCACACTGCAAGATTTTATAAACGTTGTATAAATATACTTGTATAAACATAATTAGAAATAGTTACTATAAGAAGCATGGCAACATGCCCAGGATAGTGCTTTATGTTCCTTTTCCCCATGAGTGAGAATACTGAGCAATAAAAAGCACTGATGTTGATACCAAAGTATCACATTTAGATTATTTAATGAAATAGGGAACATGGGAGCTTGCGCGCGCACGTGCGCGCACACACACACACACCTCAACCAGTCTTTGTCATCCTATTACCCTACAGATATTTTGGGTTACAGCTCCCATTATACCTGACCATTGGCTCTGATGGCCAACACTGATGGGAGTTGTAGTCCAAAACATCTGAAGAGCATCAGGTTGGTGAAGGCTGCCTCACACTGGGAAGACATTAAGGTAGGTAGGTAAGCCAGAAGCCAGAACAGCAAGAGGTAGGCAGGAAGTAGGTATGTTCTAAATGGGCCTGCATTGCACCTAAAGGACCAGGTGCATTACAGGGGTGGGGACCTTGGTAATATGGCACCCTGTGTGAGGCTAAAATTTGGGCCAAAGCTGCCTTTCCAAAGGGGATGCTGGGCTTTGGGAAGGAGGCACAAGGCTCTGGCAGAGTCCTAAAGTTCTCCTGTCTTCTTTCCAAAGCCGGGCAAGCACTAGCTAGACTTTGGGAAGGAGGCCAGAAGACACCTCTTTGGCCCCTGCACCCTGTGTTGGGGAACCGGTCACATTGTCCTAAATCTGCATTTGTACATAATCTAGAGGTGATTCTACCTTGTTGCTAAAAGTATAAGGGTCAGAGGACCTGTTTTCAGCTATGGCTCAATAGATATAGCCAGGCAACAGTAATTATACTTAGTAACCTTGCATCTAGACTGCTACAATGTGCTGTATGTCAGCTGCCCTCGAATACTATATGGAGATTGCTGCTAGTGCAAAATACAGATACCAGGATCTTGATGGACCTGATAGATGTAATGCCATGTAACACCAGTCTGAAAAGACATGTCCTGGCTGCTTATTCTCTACCAAGCCTGATTCAAGTTTTTTGTTTTGACATATAAATTCCTGAGCAGTGTAGGACTTGGTTACCTGAAGGACTCTTCTCTGTTTTTTAGTTGTTGTCCCCCCCCCCCCCCAGAAAGCAGCTCTGCATGTCTGGCTTGGGTATTATTATGTTTACAGATAGTTGGAGGATGGTTGTGGTTGTGTTATGGTTTTATTATTGTTCTTGTTTTAATGTTTTGACCCATTCTAAGGTCTTCAAAAGCATTAACACTATTAAGGGGAAGTATTTGATTTCTATGGCCTTCAAACTTTGCAGATGCATTTAAAGTAGGTTTTCAGCCAGAAATAAAAAGTTAATTCCAAAAGTTCAATATAGGGGAGGGATGTGCCATCAAATACTTCCCATTAATAGTGTTAATGCTTTTGTTGAGGGGAAAATCTGAAAACTGGAGAAAAGATTTTCCTGTTTTCATATTATTTGACTATGTTTTTTACAGGAAAAACATTATATAGGCCATTATTCTTTTAGTTCATTGTTTAGTATTTCCTATATAGCTGTCTGCTACTGCCACTACTTTACGATTAAGAAAGCTAAGGATTGGTACAATTAATCTGTCACGAATCTTTATGCTCGTTTTCACATTCTTTTCATTTTCTTCACAAATCTTGGTCAGGGCTTCAAATTATTTGTCAGCTATGATTTCCTTATACGTTTCAGAAATTGGTCTAACAATATCTCATATCAAAAGAAAATGTAGTAGGATTGTTCTGCTTTTGGAAAACCAGTATTTTGTTATCTCCTTTGATTTTTCCGCTTTCACACTCTGATGTATAGATATGAGTAGCTGCAGAAGTGCACACCGAGGCTTGTTAGGACATAGCTTCAGAGGCATTCTGTGTGAAGCAATTCTGGCCTACTATGCTGCCTGTCCGTTTAAATCCCATTAGCATGGCTTACCCTGATACAACTGGCGTGTAGAATTGCATAGAGCCAGGCGACCAGGCAAGGCCTCTGTTATGGTGCATCACAGATGTGTCATCTCCTGTACTAGTTTATCCCACCATCTTTTCTCCAATGCCCATGCAAACAGTCGATTGCTACACTTGTACAACTGTCAGGAATATGTCTGTTACCAGCATAATGCCATTGGTCATGTTGCGCTAGCAAGCGGATTGGGAATTCTGATGGCCACAAAGGTAGCAACCTACAAAGCATTCAAAAAGGAATTAAAATGGTTCCCCTCATCTTGCTCCTGCCTATGCTTCATTTAGAAGCACAGTACAGGCTTCTAAATGGTTTTGTGATTATTATTATTTTTAAATATTCTATTGAATGTCCAGTACAAAAAGGTTTAAACCTAATAATAAAATTACTAAATGTGACCAAAGCTGCAGATTTCAGATGACTTCATCTTAGCCAAGTCAGTGAAAATGAACTTAGCTTAAGCTCTCTTCTTGAAGTCATGGGAGCAATGGGACTGCCATGCCAAAACTAGAAATTGAACGGCTCCATGCAGACTTTGACACATTACAGAGTGGCTATGTGATTGTTCTATGGTACATAAGACCTTGTTAATTCTCTGCATTCCACATTCTGCACACATGGACTCAACGCACATTATCGGCTTGCCCATAGGAAAGTCTAAGTGAAATAGTTCATCTTTCAGATGAAGAAAAAGCCAAGGCTGGAAACTATCATGGGACTTGGCAGTTTATAAGACAACCAAATTAAAATGATGCTTGGATTTCTATTTACATTTCACACCTCATGCTGTGCTAAACTCATTTTCCTATTATTAACCATTCTTAATATGTTCCAAGCTAACTGACTTGCTCTACAAATAGAGGTGAGTCACTCTGGAAATAATATTGTTATTCTTTACAACACATGTCACTAGAATTCCAAACCACAAACCAGTTAAGTAAAGAAAAATACAAAAGTTAGTGTCAGTTTTGATCCCTTCAGCTTTAGATATTAAGGACTTTAGATATTGATGACTCTATACTACATGGACTTGTGCATGGAAAAGCAATCAAAGAATGTGCAAACTCCTCCAAAATAATACTAATTTCCCTATGGGAAAGTGAAATTATGAAGCAAGGCATGAAGATGCAGTAAACTGTGCCATACTAGATCCTGCTGCTTACTTTTAAAGCCCCACATCAGGGGTGTGCAAGCTCTGGCCTGAAGGTTTGATTAGGCTCACCAGGCCTTCCCATGTGCCCACAAGGCCATTTCAGCCAAGCCAACTCAGTCAAAATTAGGGTTGCAAGCACTGCTGTCCAGCTGATTAGAGGTGGGGCTTCCATGGGGCTTTCCAAGACCACAGGTAATGCCTTTGCCCTCACAATTTGATTTCAAATCATGCAAGCAAAAAAAGGGTCACCTGCACACTTGTCTAACTCACCCAGTTGTCAGACTTGCACACCTGTCCAACTTGGCATATGGGTGGTGAGAGAGATAATGATCTGGAATGATCTGGTCTCCATCCAGGTGCAGTTTCTCACCCTTGTCATAAATACCTGAAAAGGGCTCCTCACTATTAGCCTGTCCATGCTTTAGGAGCAGCAAAGGGGACTCTTTCTTGATTCCACTGTCAATTCCACTCATTTCATTGTGGCACCCCGTTTGTGGAATGCTCTCCCACTTCAATACATAAAGATATATCTATTTTAGCCTTCACCTCTGTCAACCCTTTTAAAATTGTCTTCTTTTACTGGTGTTTTAAGAAGCGGGCTTTGGTTTTACTGGCGTCTTTTATAGGTTTGGGTTTTTTATATTGTTCCCCACTCTGGTTCTTGTATTGATGAAAGGCAACATAAATCTTTTTAACAGATAGATTGAGAACTTTTACTAATATACACAGTGTACAAAGAATCAAGTACATACTATTAGCTAAGTCAATATGATTAATAATTATTTGTAAGAGGGTTACATGATGCGCATGTATGATAATTGTATGGTTGGCCCACAATTCAGATTATGAGTAATTAAATGTACCATATGTTTCCATGTACAGTGGTACCTCGGGTTAAGTACTTAATTCGTTCCAGAGGTTCATTCTTAACCTGAAACTGTTCTTAACCTGAAGCACCACTTTAGCTAATGGGGACTCCTGCTGCTGCTGTGCCTCCGGAGTACAATTTGTGTTCTCATCCTGAAGCAAAGTTCTTTACCCGAGGTACTATTTCTGGTTTAGCGGAGTCTGTAACCTGAAGCGTATTTAACCCGAGGTACCACTGTATAAGACAACGTTATTTGCTTTTTAAAAATAAATATATTTCAGATAAATATTTTAAGGGCAATGTAAGTTTAACAGTTAATGTGCAAAATTACTGGCCAATTTGCAGTCTTATGGAGAATGTGCCTATTAGAGATTATGCGTAATGACAGAGTAATGTGCAGTATTAGGGCAATATATGCATGCTCTCAGGAGCCTGTTGGAGCCAGGGGTGGCTGTCCTTTCCTCAGGGAAAAGTCCTTGCAAAGTATTTTCTGATGGGTGGTGCTGGTGGGAATTCTGCAAGGGCATCTGGAACACTCCACTCTTGCCAAAGCTTGGCAAGTGGGGGGGGGAGCGTTCCAGAAAGCTTTGGTGCTGTAGATCAGCAACAAAGCAGAGCTTCTCCACCAGTGGTTGAAGCAGTGGGGTAGGGTAGGAAATACTACCTCTTGCATCTCAGCAATTTGAGGCAGCTGCTTCACCCCACATCATTCATAGGCCAGCTCTGGCAGGAGATTGTTTATTTTGACCGGGAAATTTGCACAATTCCCTCTTCATAGACAAATTATTTGCACTTTTTCTATGAGGCCTGGTAAAGGTGCACAATGGCAAGTTGTTATGCACATTAACTGCCCACTTTATATTCCCCCTAACACATATATGTGCTAACTTAACAGAGAAAATAAGTGTTAACTCCTGTATTAATGCAAGTTTCCAAATAGTAATGATTGCTGGTTTTACTGGGCTAAATTTCTCCTTGAACGGTGAAGTAAAGATATTATAACATTCATTCCTCACTAATTCCACCATCCATTGGAGCACTATTTATCTTTCTATTGAATTATCTTCGAAAATTATTGAGTTTGGTGGGCCTCCAATGTATTCAAGACAGAGTTTAATTTAAAACTGTCATGCCCCACATTTCAGTTATCGATAACTGAAATACATCATCACTTCTCTAAGTCACTTACAAAGTAATAAAGTAAGAGTTTAAAAACTCAACAGTCATTTAAGTGTCATAAGGAATAATAAGTCAGCCATATTTTCAGAAAGCTACTAACTAGCCATGGGTCATAAAAAATGAAGTGTACAGTATTAGAAAGTCTTCCAATAACAAAAGGCATCATTGCTGCTCCATTATAATTTTAAGGTTAGTCTTATTCTGATGGTAAGTCAATTGGTTCCAAAGGGTTGGGATCTCTATGGACAAGATGCTGCCCTTGCAGAAATTTTATCTCCAACATAGATAGGATATGAAAACAGCTCCTTCACTAGATCTTTATGGATGGGTGGGTGGGTGGGATTTTACAGAAGGAGATATTCTTAAAATACACAAGGGCTCTTTAATGGTAAGAATCAGCTCCTCAAATTTCATTCTTAAGTTAAGACCGAGCCAGTGCAGGGGTTGCAAAAATCAACAGAATTATTCATCCATCTTGTTTTTTGTTAGAAGATCCAATATCCCCTACATTTTTCATCTGTTCTGCAAGAGTAGCCCTATGAAAAAAATGTGTTGTAACATTTGCAAAGGCTACTTGGCCACAACTCATCACAGCCATGACACTGGGATGCATTGATGGGGCTCTTGATAGGTCTAGCAAGTGCCCCAGCTTTTCCCCATTGATTCTGGAACATGATACTCATCATCACCTGATTCTGTTTTGCAAAGAATGTGGCAGCATGTCAGAAATCAGAGCAAATTGGCCAGGGAGAGGTCAAATTTAAGTCAGTCCAGAGAGATGAGATGCTGTTGACAGACTGCACCATTTGTGTGCTAATTACAAATTGATCATGTAGCTTTCCCCTCACAAATGATTTCTTCTTCTTCTTTGGTGATCACTTGTAGCCAAGTTAGATTGTCTTCCATGAACACGGTATTAACAGTGACTCCATAAGTGACTGTGGAGGCCAATTCTGGATCCACACGTCCTTCCACAGTGGGGACATACGTTTCCGGGTGGGAGTTGATCATGATGAGGGTTTGCCAAACGTGCCTTCACACGTTTCTCTGTTTTGTCCTGAGTTTGAGCGTCTTCCAAGTCCATGACACCTTTGGTAAATGATTACAAGATGCCAGCAACCTTCTCCAAGCTCAGCCTCAGATGAGAATTTTGGAGGCTGCAAAAGCTCTCCTGAATGGAAAAATAATCTTCTTCAAGTCCTTCAATTCTTCTCCAGCTCAGACTAAAATCTGACTCCAAAAGAGTGGTCAACATCCTTCCTGCCAGCACCTCTTAAACAAACTCCCACTCTCCTTTACTAAATTTGTGGCAACAGGAGCAACAGCAGGACATGAGGGTAGGGGAGATATTCTCCTCCCTGCTTCTGTGCTCTGGCATGCTGTGGATGAAGGGCACAGTGGCCCTTGAAACTAAATAGTCTTCACATTGCAGTAGCCACTGGGTAAATTACCAGTCCAAAGGGCCACCTAGACTTTCTTCCTGGCATGCTGTTCCACAGCACACCTTAGTGGTGAAGAGAGAGAGGAGAAACGAGAAGACCTCCATCCCTTCATTGTCTCCATGTGCTACTGTTGTTCATGTCAGTGCTTCACTGGAAAATAAAGAGAAAGGGGGATTGTGTTTGGGGGCTGCGAGGGAAGCTGTCTGAGTGATTGGTAGGTCTGGCAAAAAGGGGATGGGATGATTATCTAAGCTTTGGATTGTCTCAGAGTTCTTGCTGATTTTTTCTTTAATAACTTGTATCACTTCTAAATTAATCCAAAACTGGGGAGAGCTTGCCCATCTCTATAATGAAAAAAGGAAGCATATATAATTTCTGCTTTTTTCCTACACACACATACACAAGCAAAATGAAAGGGTTTTCATTCCCATGGCTTCAAATTTTCTAGAAGTTTTACATCTCTCATCTGGAGGCTATTGATCTAAACCATCCTGTTTCACTTTTAGGAATAAATTAAAACAAAAGAAGAAAATATATATTGCAGCTGCATTGAGAGCCTTGTAATTTGCCTTTTGCAGTATTTCAGTTTTACAGTTCACTCAGATGAGAATAGATTTTGATAAATAACATGGAATAGTTGTAGCTCTGTGCAGCATGATTTATTGATGATATCTCCCACCCACCCTTTCTTGGTCAGGAACACTTTATGTCGACGGAGCCTTTGGGATTCCTCTCCTCTTCAAAATATGAATAATGTTATAATGTTTAACCAAACAGTATCATCCTGTTTAATTATTCAGAGGAGTTTAATTTTCTAGCATTTGGAATCAATGTGCTATTATGAAATAGCAATGCATTTGTAAAGAAAAAATCAATAGCCTTGGTTTTAATATAGCCTAAGCTTTTAAAACCAGCATTTTAAAATCTTTTTTATTTTATTTTATTTTACAAGTTCTACATACTGCTTTTCACTAAGTTTAAATCCCATGGGATCCCCCTGCCTTCCATTATGGTACTAAGAACATCCAGTATAACCTATAGCAGAGTGGGGAAATCTCTTTCTATGGCCCCAGAGAACTCCCCAGATGTGATAGGCCTCCAGTGCCCACCAATTCTTTAAGAAGGTCCTGATCTGCACCACCAAGCATCAGCCAGGTGATGGCTTCTGACAAGACCATATTTGTATATTGCCTAGGGGCTACAACTGTGGGGAAAGGAGTATGGTTGGGCACCTTCATTCATCTCTTTGATGGGAGGGACCCAGCTGCAGTGTCTCCTTCTCACCTTCATTGGCATATTGCTGAAATCCAAGAAGCTAGAAAATGTTATTGTCCACATCTCTGGCATGGAAGAGGAACTAAAATGTTTCCCATCCATTCATATAAACAATGTAGCTCTCCAAAGCCAAGTTAGTGAAAATTCTCTTGGTGACCTCTATCCAGTTTCCATTTTACCTTCTCTTAAGACCAGCCGTTGCCAACCAACTGCTCTCTAGATGCATTGGACTGCCAACCCCACAGAGGCATGAGAGTGATGGCTGGAGCTGGTAGAAGAGTTTGAATTTGATATCCCACTTTATCACTACCCGAAGGAGTCTCAAAG
Source organism: Podarcis liolepis (assembly GCF_965112155.1). NCBI lineage: Eukaryota > Metazoa > Chordata > Lepidosauria > Squamata > Lacertidae > Podarcis > Podarcis liolepis. Next base: position 47,111,147 of record NC_139564.1, on the reverse strand, counting down.
CTGCTAACATTCTCCTTTCCCTTCCTCCACCACAACAAACACTCTGTGAGGTGAGTGGGGCTGAGAGACTTCAGAGAAGTGTGACTGGCCCAAGGTCACCCAGCAGTTGCATGTGGAGGAGTGGAGACGCGAACCCGGTTCACCAGATTACGAGTATACCACTCTTAACTACTACACCACACTGGCTCTCACTGGTAGGCGTTTGTAGTCCAAAATATCTAGAAGGAACCAAGCTGGTGAAGGCTGGTCTAAACACTTGAAGTCCAAGTGTTGTGTTGTTTTTAAAGCTGCTAATAAAGATATGCAGAACATGAGGAGAATAATTACATGCCTTCCTCATATATAAAACTTGCATTATTACTAATGGAAGCTGTAACTGCAATGGTAATAAAGAAATGTGCCTTTATATTGTGCAACCACTCATTAAAGAGTCTTGTTTTGCAAAGGCAGCATGTGATAGAACTGGGCAATTCTTCACAGAAACTATCTGTGAGCAAAATATGTCTCATTAGTTTCTTGTTAAGGTTCCCTGCATGAGTTTGTTTTTCTGTCAAATATATAAATACATAGCCGCTAACTGTGTTTCTACTTACTCCTTCACTTGCCGATGTTACAGTAACTAGAAGTGACCTACAGTGGAGCTAGGCTAGGCTAGCAAATCTACCATCTAGGCTAAACATATATAACTTAGTCATTGTGACACTGGACTAAAAACCTGAAAAGCTGGGGGGATGTTTTTGTTTTGTTGTTTTTTGCATTTTACTATGTCAGGAACAGGCAGGAATCTGAAGGTTGTGCAGAGGAGGCAGAGGGGCAAGAGAATGATTCAGAGAATTGAGCCAGTGATTTGAGTGGTTTTGTTCCACCTGTGAAGCAGGGAGAAAAGACTCAGAGGTGGGGGAAGAGTTGCTGGAAGGCGCAGAGGTGGAAGAGGCGGTCCCAAAGAGAGTTGGGCTGTTAGAATCTCCTCCATCGCCTCCCCCACTGTTTCCAAGGACAAGGAAGGGCTTAAAGTTCCAGGAACAGCTGGAGATGCAGTGCAGGAGAAGTTGCTGGTTGCTTGTTGTGGCATTTGCCCGTTCTTTTGGAAATGTCTGTACAGGAGGAGAGAAAGGGTAATAGGTAGACCAATAGAAAAGCCAGAGGTGGAGCCTACCTGTTTTTTAAAAGACTTAGCCAGAGGTTTAGACAGTTGGGAAAAAGCAGTTGGGGAAAAGCAGATGGGAGTTAAAGCAGTTGGAAGACAGATGGAAATAGAGAGACAGTGCAGTTGGTTCTTGTGTGAGGGGAGGTAGAAGAGTTAGAGACAGGATAAAATAAGACTAAGAGCGTAAAGGGTAACAGCGTTTCAAATGCATTTAAAGTTTATTTGTGTTTGCAATAAACTACAATCTTCGTTGTTAACTTGAGAACCTGACTGAGACTGAGTGATTTACCGGGGAGAACCTGGTTGGTGGCAGCAGAATAGTGGTGTATGGGTCAATAGTCTGTGAAATGACCAGGGGCTCCGTACGAATGCCACACTTGTGCACACCATGTCAGAGGAGGGGGTTTAAATGTGCTGAAGGGGGCATGGCACGCTGTTGCTCCAACTGTTGGGTAGGAGCACAGGTCTGAAGAGGGACGTGCCTAGCAAGCTCTTTAGTAGGAGTGCAGCATGTAATTCTTGTGCCTTAGGAGCTGATGTAATTTAGTGCTTTGCCAATAAAGAACTAAATTTCTAGTTGTGTGTCGTCCTTGTGGGGGCTGGATGGGGCCTCTGGACAATGTACTATATGTTTGGAATGTTGCTTGTGTATTTGGGGTGTATGGGGTGTTCGGGGAGGGGTAGTACCTTCGGTGGGTGACATATCATGCTCCTTCTGGGATAGTTTGTCCACCTTTGGTCCCCACCCTGCACTCAGCTCTCCCCTGTGGCTCCTAGAAGCTGTTGGTACGTGACAGCAGCCACACCCTGGGAATGGCTTCAACTGGCCAGCTAAACCAGGTGAGGGTATCTGGTGGGTCTCAGCAGAGAGTTGAACACCCCAAATCCATAACAACACAATACTAAGATTTTACTTGGTAAGGAAGCACTTATGGTGACTTTACTGATTTATTGCTTCCAGTCTCTAATCTAGAGGTGGGAGAAGAAACTAGTACCTAAGCTTGTTTGTTTGTTTTTCTTCTGCCCTTAAAAATATTCTGCAATATTTTTTTTAATAATGGACAATACAAATATAGGTGGCAGTATTCTTCACAGTTCTTTGTCAGCAGCAAACTTTGATATTATTTGGGGTGTTTCTGTTTGGAAGGACAGTTTCTTAACATGTGGCTGTCATTTTTTCCTAACTGCTATTCAAGAATGATGTCCTCTCCAGCTGTGGTCAGACCAGTATAGTATGGTATGTTCTTCAGATGTAGTATACATGTTTGATATTCAATATGCATGCCCACACAAGACTGATACTTTGTCAGATGTAGACATAAACTGATATCAGTTTTTCCTTCAGTGCACTGCTTATAAAACTTTGATGTTGTTAATGCCCATCTACTGTAAGTACTTGCCTATTTGCCTGTGCTTGAATGTGTTTCTTCCATGAATTCACTTATCACACTCCACTGAAAAGTCTTTTCCAGCTTTTAGCAAGCATTCAAGCTGAAGCTTTGCTCTTTCATTAGTCAAACCAGAAATATGGGTGTTTAGGTCCAAGGTGGGCTCCTTCACAGCACCTCAGAATGCTGTAAATGATTCCTTGATGTTAGGGAAAGTTGGATGGTCATCTCTCTAGCATGCATTGTGTTCAGTGCAGCTGCCGGGGTTATCTTGTGCCCTAGGCAAGGCAAGCACTTGCATCCCACCTAAAAAGAATTCTATCCAGTGGCGTAGCGTGGGGGGGTGCAGGGGGGGCCCGGCCGCACTGGGAGCAGCATCTGGGGGGGCGCGCTCGCACTTGCAGCTCTCTGCCCCTACCTGGGTTAGGGGGTGCAAATTACTTGCCTTGCCCTGGGTGCTGACAACCCATGCTACGCCACTGATTCTATCTTCAATTTTCAAAAACAGATACCTTGGGGGGGGGGGGAATGAAAAGCACAAAACTTGAAACTGCTAAATTTCATTTAAATTGCAAGAATAAGTAACACAACAATCTTTTATTATGTTTCTCAAATGCAGAAGAAGATGTTTTAGCACACAAATCTTTTTGAATCATCTTGTCTCTAAAAAGTTTCAATTTTAGGCACATCAAAATATCACTTTGCATGCCTTTTCCTTTGCTAATTTGGCCACTAGTTCCTTCAGGTCAAGGGCTGATGCTTGAGCATGTTCAAATGATATAATTGACAAACCAAGTAGTCTCTTTTGAAACATTGTTGAGCATATGTAAGTTCTTATAAGTTTGCACTTTCAGAAACTGCGGTTACCACATGCCACTGATACTGGAGGTGTTTAGAAGGACCCTTAGAGCAACAGAAACATTAGGCACATTATCCAGGAATTTTTGTTGTCATATGAAGAGAAATACTCCTTGTGGTGGCATAAACTTTGGAAGTCCTTGAGCTATTGCTGTAAGTTCACAGCACAGATCTTCAGCATCAACATATTTGTTTCCATTGTGCATTAAGGTCCTTTCCAACTGTATGTCAGCCTATATAGCTCGGTTGGTTAGAGCATGGTGCTGATAATGCCAAGGTTGCAAGTTTGACCCCTATATGGGACAGCTTCATATTGCTGCACTGCAGGGGTTTGGACTAGATGATCCTCAGGGTCCCTTCCAACTCTATGATTCTTGGTATCATTTGGTTTTGCACTCAAGCAACAGCATTGTGTCAGTGACTTGGGCCTAGAAGAGACATGTTGTTTTCAGTTCAGTGCCAGGACTCAAGTCATGTACTACAGATATGAAGAATCAAGAATGCCTGAGTTTGTGCAGAGTATAGGCTGGTTTTTATTTTAAATTTCCACCACACCTAATTCTTAGTGTTGAGGCTCGGGAGCAGGTGAAGCAACAGCAGAGACTGAGTGCCTCATAAAGAAACATTTTTTATTAATCAGGCATGACTCCTAGTAACTGGAGTAATACTGTGATGAGTAATAAGTGATGTATTGAGGGGGTCAAGCACTTGTAAAAAATAGTATGAAGCCAAACACTACATTTCTTTCCCCTTCAGGGGTGTTTTGGGTTCTTCTCAGCACAGACTGCTGTAACCGTTCTTTGTATTTATTGACTAGATTCTTTTTAGGGGACCTACAAACAATTCTATTTAAAATAAAAATAAACTAACATTGTAGTTGAAATAGGTTATACTGGGACTGTGATCTTCTGTGTATGTGAACATCCTTTAGAATGTCACAGAGAGTTCAGAACGCACAAGAAGAGCAAGATATTAAAAATGACACTTTTCATGCTGGGCCAAGATGACAATTTTGCCTGGGAGAGAGTTGCTTTTAGTTGTAATTCTACTGCAGAGGCTTCTTTTAAAGGAAGAGGAACTTTGTGCACAATGAGTTATCTGGAACAATCGGGTGCCATATGACCTTCTGGGGTGAAGAGTTTACTTCAGGGGAGATATTGTTTTATCCAGATTATGGGGTGCATAACAGCACCTCAAGCACTATGCTGGCAGTTTTAGGTAAGCTGTCTTTCTGTAGAACGTACCATAATAAAGCTAAGTTAGCCATGTCCATTAACTTCAATTGATCTAATCTGGACAAGAACTGAATGCCACCCACACATTTTATCTCACTTTCAATTTTCCTTCAGCACCTTCTCTTGCACTTTTGCCTCAGAAGAAGGAGACTTTCCTCTAGCCATTTTTACTCAGCATACAAAAAGATTCTAATGCTGGCATTAGTCCAAGCAAAAGGGGGGTGACATAGCTAAAGGGCAGGGCAGGCTGCTGCACCAAGGTCCACTAGTGGGCATGTGCCCCACTGTTTTAGAAGCACAGCTGTAGCGTCATTCAAATGGATTTAGAAGAAAATGATGTATTCCCCCTCCCCTGAAATGTGTGACACAGGTAAAATGTAGAATAGTATTCTTATCTTATTATTTTTATTTATTTAATATACTGCCTTTCATCAGAAGATCTCAAGGCGGTTCACAGAATAAAAAACAGGGTAAAACACAAGTAAATAATTAAACCAAAACAACAAAACAATAACACCCCCCCCCCCCACAGACACACTTAAAAGGCTGTAGAGTATTAATCAGCCCAAGGCCTGGTTGAAGAGTAGTCACTGGAGGCTTAATACTTGTTTTACTCTTGTGGTGTCATTGCTGCCACCATGCCAAATTGTTGTGATGCAAAGCCTCTTAGGGAGCTGTGTGTGATATGATTTAAGCTGTAATGTGTAAGCAGCAAAAGTCACATGATGCAGAGGTACTTTATGTGTTTTTCCTGTGGGCCGAGCTTTCATAAGGAGTCACCTACTTCAGCGTTTGTATGAAATGGATTTGTGTTGCTCTAGGAAATGGCTGAGACAAACCGTTGAAGTAGATTCAGAAGAAAGCATGTCGAAGGATGAACCAAGTTAAAAAGACAAGAATGAAAGATAATGGGTGGCATCTTGTTCTGAAACTCTAATGCTTTCCCCCTGACATTAAGAGGTGTCCTTGACATTGGGTGGCAGTACATGGAACAGTTTTAATCTGTGATACAGCAGTAGCTCTGTGCAAATGGTTGATCCAACATGCGTAAAAGGGATTGGGATTTGATCGCTTTACCCAATTTCTCTCTACCACACCCTCAAAGTCTATGACTGGCAGTCAAATTTGCATAGGCACCTTCACACATAAAACCCAACAGGGGTGGCTCTTGCTGCAACATCCAGACACTTAATTAATGGCACCTGCTTATATTCAGCTGCATGTTCAGACTCTGAAGCTGCAATCTATGCCCATTTAAATGGATGTAAACCCAGCTGAACACTGTGAATATATGCACATGGCTGTGCTACCAAGTCCATTCCTATACAGTCGTACCTTGGTTCTCAAACAGAATGAATTCTGGGAGTCCGTTCAACTCCTGAAACTGTTCGAAAATCAAGGCGTGGCTTCCAAGTTGCTGCAGGAGCATCCTGCAGCCAATCGGAAGCCACACAAGGCTTCCAAAAATCATTCGAAAACTGGAACACTCACTTCTGGGTTTTGATCATTTGGAAGCCGATTTGTTCAGGAGCCAAGGCATTTGGGATCCAAGGTACGACTGTATGTTATTTATACAAGACAGCATAAGTACAGAGAATTAGGCCATTGGTGGGTGACTGGGGGAATCTTTGTATGCATTACCAGTCAGTCTTGTAATTTATTCTTGTGTAATGCCATTAGTCATGGTGGCTATACAGTGGTACCTTGGGTTTCAAACACCTCGGGTTACAAACACTTCGGGTTACAGACTCCACTAACCCAGAAGTAGTACCTTGGGTTAAGAACTTTACCTCAGGATAAGAACAGAAATTGCACAGCGGTGGCGTGGTGGCAGCAGGAGGCCCCATTAGCTAAAGGGGTACCTCAGGTTAAGAACAGTTTCAGGTTAAGAATGGACATGCGGAATGAATTAATTTCTTAACCAGAGGTACCACTGTATGCTGCTTCCAGAATCAATAGAGGCAGTTCTCTGAACACTACCCACTGGAGAACAGCAGTGAGAGAGGGTGATTACTCTCAAATTCAGCTCTCGAATTCAGTCTTCCCGTGGATATCCAGTAATCTATGGTGGCAAATAGAAGGTGCTGTCTCTGACCCCTGCTGTTTCCCTCAGCAAGTTGCAGGGTGACCATTTGCTGTGGGTTGGGGAATGCTGCCCTAACTGTGTAGGTTCCCCACACAAAGAGGAGCTCTGGGAAATCAGGATTATATGTGGTGAGGGAAGGCCCCATGAACAGGAAAAGGCCACAACTTGTAGCAGGTGAGGGAGGGGCCAAAGCTTAAGGTATTCACTTCTACTCCCATGTTCTACTATCGTGAGTCCAAGTGGAGCAGCTGTTGCTGTCCGATGAGGAAGTTGAGAAGCAGAGCATGGAAGGCACCACATGTGGGGAGCAGGCTGAGAGGGAGGATGTGGCCTCCTGTGCATTTAGATGTTGGGAAAATGTAGGCCTCCATCCCATCATTGAAAACTCAGGGCTGCCTCTGCTATTGGTAACAGATACATGCTCTTCATAGAAGCTTGTGCCTCCAAGTGTGTCAGCCTCACAGGGAGAGCACGCCACAGCTGAACTCAAAATCTGACAGGGATGTGTGACCATTTGTTGGGACATCTTTGCAGCTTTCATCTAGTTTTAGATCCCTAATGCTGATCTTAAATTCTCTAGCTGTGCTTTTGGGAATCTGTACCCATAGCCTGACCTGTGCCATTGTAAGCCTTAAATAAAGCTTTCCTCCTTACTCTCATGTAAGAACCTCTGTTGTTGCATTTGGGCCACTTACTCATGAGTTGAACTCCTGAATAGGGTTTATATCCCATGGAAATATATTTCACAATAGGAGTCATTCACTTATTGGGCATCCCAGATGAAATATATTAAAAGAGCTTTGGTACAACCTTTTTCCACTAAGCCACAACTTTGGTTTCCACTGATATTTGCTTAGGATGGCAACCTTAAAAATACTGAATATTCATTTTCTCATTTGGTGTTATTCTGTTAAAATATGTTTGGTTAATTTAGGGTAAGGGGAAAATAGTAGTACCAATGAAATTCTCAATTTAGTTTTCAACAATTATCATTTAAGCTCATTCTTACAAAGACATTATTTTTGAATCTCAAAAATGTTGGATGCTTAAGCTGATTAAAAGTGTGGATTTTGCTTGCTTTTAGTTTGGTGGCCACGAAGGAAACAGACAGTGCAAGATCACGCAGCATGCCAATGTCTCCATCAGATTTCCTGGATAAATTAATGGGTAGGATGTCTGGCTACGATGCAAGAATAAGACCGAACTTCAAAGGTAATGTCATCTCCCAGGTGTCCATTTGGGTTATAATGTTGCTTGAATTGTTTTAGAAGCAAGAAAAATGTTTGGCTCATAATTGAGAATATGGTTTTGATCATTCACACTTCAGAAATCTTTTCTTTTTTAAAACAACTACATGTTCTTCTGCTGGTTCAAACTTCTAGAGCAATGCCCACCATTCCTAAAGGAGGGAGACGACCACATGGGTTTCAGATGGCTCAGCCATAGCTGATCCTGGCTCTGTCCTTGTATTGGAATCTTTTTCAATAGTGATGTGTATGAATAAGTCAATTGTGTGGGTCTTTCACACACAATAATCACCTAATTGGGAAAGACACACACAGTTTGTCCTGCTCACATGATTCCAGTATTCGTGTCCAGTATTTGTGTTCATACCACCCCTGTGGAGGACTGCATCATGCAATTATATGTGGGTGGAAAATATGAAACCCTCTGACCCATGTGTATGGATTGGCTGGGTGCCTGGATTCAAAATGCAGGAGAGAGCCTTCCGTAGCAAAGTTTAAACTCAGAATAATGTGGGAATGTAGGTTGCTAGACCATTTTATCCCATTTGCTTGCATACGGTGCTCCCCTCTTTCTAGATATTCTCTTTCACACAAAATGGTTTCCATCAGGAGGTTTATTTAAATCATTCCCCATGGTGACTTGGACCACATAGTAAGCTATCAGTGTTCTCAATGTCCTCGAAACCTTAAACCCAAACATGTGCAGAGGAGCAGCCTGAATTCCTTCATCTGCATAGCAACTCAGCGAACCACTTCACACAAACAGCTTCTTAGCCATAGGGAACCATTTAATTCTGCCTCCATGGGCAGCTGTTCCATATGTGCTGAGCCTTGTGTGCCTGGGTTTTTTGCTTGGTGAGAGAAAAAAGAAGGTTGCTATATAAGTGAACTTGCACAGTTACATAAGATATGCACTTCTAATATTACTTTCCTGATGTTGTGCTAGTATCATCTTCCTAATTACTCTCTCTCCCCCACTGCCACTGCTTTGCAGCCGAAGCTGTTCTCGTTTACTTACCATAGTTATTCCCATTAGCACATAAACTTCAAGTTCAATCTACCTTAGCTACGCTGCACAGAAGATGACTTCAGGCAAATAATAGGAGGCAATCCAATCTCTTTCCACTTTTTATTGGAATCTTTTAAAGATCTCCGGGGGAAAGCATTAGTAGAAAGCTGAAGGCATGGAGGGTCATTTGGAGATTGGATAGTGGAGCTTATTATAGACACCAGGAGGTCATGCCAACTGTGGAATAGGGCAGATGTTGAGCACGTAGTGAATTCTTCTGCAACACGTATTCTAAATATCAAAAGCCTTATTTTGTAATTGCTGGAATACAGAAGGGACACAAGTCTAATTTGGCATTTTTCTCTTTCTTAAAAGCGTACTTTGCAAAAAAATAAAATAAATCTGAACTATTATGCGGTAGTTAGTTTCAGTTTTTTTAAGTCCTGTCCTGCCACAGAGTGGCTTAACAGCAGCATAAAACTGAAACAATCATGCTATAAAAATATCAATAAAATCGCAAGATTGCAATTAAAATACTAAAGCACTAAGTAATATCTGTAAAATCATAGTCCAGAAACAATACAATTCATGTTCCAAAAGCAAAGATAAACAGGAACACCTTGAGATGCCATTTAAAGATGTCAGTTGCGGGAATACCGGCAAGGAGAGGTTCAGACTTATTGTTCAGATAAGCATCCTCCTTGCCGAGTTTTTGGTTTGTGTGTGTTTCTATACTGTGGGAGAAAATATTGCCAAATAGAATTTCGTATTATTTTGGACTCTGCACCTAAAGCCAAACAATGACTTAGCATGAATGCTCAACTGTCCTGGCTCCTGAGGCAGCCACATTGCTTCCCACCAGGAATAGGAAGAATTTCAATTCAGTTATAATTTAAAGGTGAGCCTACCTAATTCACACTTTTTTAAACAAGGCACAACACCCCTTGAATTTCACACAGTTCCAAATTCCAGAGTGTTGTTTTCCAGCGAAGTAGCATGTATAAGAATGCATATACTAGGGTAAAGTGTGCATAAAAATGCAGATATTAATGAAAACATGATACAAAAATGCATTCTGCTAGGAGAAACTGCATTGAAAAAAGTCTATATAAGGAAAACTGCATACAAAAATGTGTATAATAGGAGAAAATCACACTAAAAGGCTGAAGGGGTTTGTTTTTGTCAAGAAATCGGCAAACTGATGTGGAAATGTGGAAAACAACATATATGGGGAAAATGAGAAACTAAGGGCTTATCCATATCTCTGTGTGCCGCACTGCTTTCCCTGTGGGAAAACCAGCAGTTTAGTGCTAAATTGGAACAAACAGCAATTGGCTTTTCCATGGATGGCCGTTAGTTCTGACTTCGGGCTAAAGAGTGGGTTTTCTGGGGGAAAGTGGTGGGGCGAAGGCAAAACCGCTTGGAACCATGCCTAGAAAAGCACAGGACTAGCAGAAAACTGCTCCGATCTCTGCTTTCTAGGCACAGGAAAAGAAAGAGCGTGGATGAGGCCTGATAGAAACCAAAATTGGCAGAATTGCACATTCCTTCTCCTCCCTGGGCTTTTTAGCTCAGTATGGTGCATCAACTATGCCAAATTGAACTTGGGGTTGCAGTTAAGGTCTCTCCTGTGTGGTGTACCAGTGTGGTGTAGTGGTTAAGAGCGGTAGACTCGTAATCTGGTGAACCGGGTTTGATTCCCCGCTCCTCCACATGCAGCTGCTGGGTGACCTTGGGCCAGTCACACTTCTTTGAAGTCTCTCAGCCCCACTCACCTCACAGAGTGTTTGTTGTGGGGGAGGAAGGGAAAGGAGAATGTTAGCTGCTTTGAGACTCCTTTGGGTAGTGATAAAGCAGGATATCAAATCCAAACTCTTCTTCTTTTAATCTTCTTCCTCCTTACAAACTGTATGCTTACAAACTGTAAGCCTGGAACAAACCTTGGCTATAGGTCATGGTTAAGGTGGAGAGACCTTAGCTGTGATTACTGGTTTGAAAGACTCATAATGAGCTAAGAACAGCCAATGGCCCATCTGGTCCAGCATATTGTCCTCACAGCAGCCAACAATGTGGGAAACGAGGAGGGCAGAACAGGAGCACAAGTGCACTCTGGCCTCCTGTGGTTTCCAGCAACTGGTATTCAGAAGCATTGCTGCCTCCAACTGTGGAGGTGGCGCATAGCCATCATGGCTTGTAGCCATTGATAGCTCTCTCTCTCCTTCATGAATTTGTCTAATCCTCTTTCAAAACCATCTAAATCAGTGGCCATCACTGCCTAATGGAGACCAAGTTGCATAGTTTGACTGTGCACTGCATGAAGTAGAGGTTTCTTTTATCCATCCTAAATCTTCCACACACTCTGCCACACTTCAGTTAGCTAAAAAAAAAACCCCACAGAGGGGCATAGGAGGTGCAAATTGTTCTCTGGGACCTCTCACATTCAAGTGGTCATGGTAAACCATAGCCTAATGCAAAATCATTTAAAAAGCAAACTCTATTGTAGAGTATAATTGGCGCTTGATAGACACCATTCCATCAGCTTTACATCTTTACAGCTTTGCCATGCATGGACTGCATATTTTGGAGAGGGGGTATGGAGGTTCTTTCTAGGATGCTTCAAGCACTTTCCAGCAGGCAAATTATTATTTCAATTATTGATTGTCAAGCACATTGTTTTCTAACTACTGGCTTCTGTGCAGGAAAGCATTAGCAGTGACACAACTGCTTATCCCTTATGACAGTCTAGCTCATTATAAATAAATCAAAAAACTTTTGTTTTTTAGCCTGTAGCAAAATGGTGGCAAGGCATCATTGTAATCTTCCAGTGATTCAATTGCTTTATTCATTCAGACACAACCCTATGGTTCTTCATAGTGGTTTTTAATGGTTATTTTCTACCTTGCATGTTAATTATTATTGTTATCAGAGAAGGACCTTAGGTTTAGTTTAATTTTCCTGGAATTAGATATGAATGGAAATTAATAAAATGCACTAATATCCTCCTTTTGTTATAACTACTTTGGATAATATATAATTATTCCCATTTTACAGATGTGTATCTAAGTCTGGGATATCCAAGTCCACTTGGTAGTTGATGGTGGGAGAGGAATTCAAACATTCTAGGTTAACATTCAGTAGACTAATACAAGTTGCCCCTTGTGATTAAAATTCAAGTTAAACTATCCAAACATTTATTTCCTGAATAACAGACAGAAACTTAGATATGTTGGGGAGAGAGAGAGAGAGAGAGAGAGAGAGAGAGAGAGAGAGAGAGAGAGAGAGATTGGCTGCATTCACATGGCAGTTTATTATATTTCCCATTTATGATTTTCACCTTTAGCCCCACAAGGGCACCCAGTGCATGTTAGAAGAAAAGAGGGAAAGTACAACAAAACTGGCCTGTTACCATATATATAAAAGAGAGGAGGCTACACCAACTACAGTGTCAATAACCAAGTACTAATGAGTATCAAAAGACACCTTATTTGATTTTTTTTTAAAGGAGAACACATACATACACTATACAAAAGAATATAAGCCTCATCACCCCACCCCTCATCTTCCCCCCTCTTCTTCCCCAACCTTATACTGTACTCAACACTAATGTCTCACAACAAATGTAACTGATTTGTAAGAATGACTGCACAACCTGAAAAAAAGAGACAGGGAATGTACTTTTGTAAACCAAGAAAATATTTAATAAGAATAATTTTTTTAAAAAAGAGATCATTACTTCTGCAAAAAGCACTTTTCCTGTCAGAAGAATAATCCATTATTTCTTACATCAGCCATACAAAAGCTGCATTTCAGACATAACAAGCACTGATTGAATGATTCTTATTCCGAAATTTAATCCCTTTATGCAACAATTCTGAATTGCTCCATCTCTTCAGCAGTGCAGTGTGAATGTACTCCCGAGTGTTGGGTTTGAGGGGCATCTCATCCTCGCAGTACCCACATGAAGGAAGGGCATGTCTGTGAGCAGAACCACGGGTGTTTATTATTAATAATAGTAATTAATCACTTTACTAAGTGGCTCAAACAGTGCTTTTTTAAAAGAAAAAAAGGTGCTGGTACTCACCATGAAGTTGTTACAGTAAATGACACACTTTTAACATTGGGGGAGGGGGAGAAGGTGTCAGTACTTGAGTATCCCCAGAAAAAAATCACTGGACTCAAAGCAATTTACATACAGTTCTCCTAGTTCAGGAATGGAAAACCCCTGGCGATCCAGTGCCCAGTTATCCGTTGGCCATTGACCATGCTGGCTGGCTCTCATTTATTTATTTAGTTAGAAGATTTCATGCCCATGCTTTGCCGCAAGGTCCCAGAGCAGGATAGAACAACAGAGTGCACAACAACTAAAACCATTACAACTATCAAACCAATCCCAATGGAACAAAAGAGTACAAATTCAGCAAATACCTTAGCTGTCAAGGCTGCGGTAAAGAGGTGCATCTTCAGCACATGGCAAAAGGAGCGCAGTAAAGTTGCTAGGCACACCTCTGTGGGCACCAGAGTCCAACAACGCCTGGTTCCCCATCCTCACTAGTGGATCTCCCAGCAAAGAATAGAAAAATCCAGTGATATACATTCAAATGCATGTGGAACAAAGGGCTACACAACCAGTGTTCAGAATGGGGTGTGGGGTTTTTGTGTGTGTGTTTTTGGACCTCTGCAAATGTTGGATGTTGAGGCAGGAAACATGTCTAGACTGCCTTTGACAGATACCTGAGGGAGTGTGTCCCTTTTCTTCTACTTGACAACCCTGTCTAACTTGTCAGGGCGGTAAAATGTGATTTGATTTAACTTAAAGGAATAGATCTGTTGAAACAGTGTCACTTTCAGTCATTGCACCGAAAGGCTGCAGTGTACATTGTTCCACTGAAAGTGACAAGCATACTGCCCATTATTATAGGTCTCATAGGAGGCACTTAGCTGATCGTTCTGATCAGCTACCAACTGGTAGCACCAGCTGGATTGCTTTTTCTCCTCCAAAGGTAAACGATTTTAGCATCCAGTTTAAATTAAATTTGTGCATTTGTGCAATAGGTGTTGGAATAATGGCATTCCATGCGTGCATTGGAGCATTTAATCACCTTCCTTCCGGCAACAGCCTTTTGTTCTTCCCACTCACAAATGGGGGGGGGGGGGCAGCGGAATGAGATGCTTGAAAACCAACAGGACAAAGATTGTGACACCACCATGCATGCCCAGTGTTAAATGTATGTAAGCAGAACCAAGAATTTTGGGAGCCAGATTTATTCTACTCTCCCCCTGTCCTGCCCCAAAATTTCCCAAAGCTGATATGAATTCTAGGAGGGAAAGTTTGGTTGCTAGTATCTGCTACATGAGTGTATTTGGGGAAACTCTAATGCACAGGAATAGAGTTAAATCTCTATTGTGATTCCTGCGTTGCACAACATGACCCTTTGGACTCCTTCCAAATCTACAATTCTGTGATTCTGTCAGCCCAACATGGTCCCAGTCCTGCTGTTGAGTCAGACTGTTGGCTCAACTAGTTCATTCAATCCATACTGACAGTGGCTGTCCTTGAGCTCCGTTCAGGGGCCCTTTTCAGCTTCTCAGAGATACCAGTGACCGAACCTGGGACTTTCTGCATCTACTCACCCACGTGCCTTTTCTCCAAACATCTGGCCTTCAGATGAACTTTGCGTTGGCTTTCAAGGTCTCTGGATGGCAGCCTATTGTGGATTACAGAAAAAAGATGTTGTGGAAAAATCTCCACTCCAGTTCTGCAAGGGAATGGAAGTAAGCCCATCCTATCCCATTTGTCTGTGGAGTTTTAAGGGGAAATCCTTTAAAATGCACATAGAAATGGAAAGGTACTCAAAGAAAAGGATATATGAAAGGTGGTCTTAGGGCTGCAGTGCTACCTCCATTTCTCTTAGCTCATGCATAGGGCCAAATTCTGCCCTCTAAGCCTGCCCCCCAGAGGCCACACATTCTCTCTAGTAATGATCCTTACCCCACCCCCCACCCCCCGCTTTGCCTTCTCCTGACAATGTCTCTTTCTTGCTTGGATGGAGGCCAGAGTGGGGGTGTGTGTAGAAACTAGCGTATGTGCAAAGAGAAGCATCACCTTCATTGCTCCGTCTCCTTTCACCATGGCATGTGGTCCCCCAAAAGGTTGTCCAGAAGAGAATGTGGACCTTGGGCTAAAAAAAGGTTTGCCATCCCTGGTTTAGCAGCCACAGGTTTTGACTTGTTTGTTTAGTGTGAGCAGTAATTTCTCCTCGTTTTGATTTCATTTCATTTACAGGGCCTCCGGTAAATGTGACATGCAACATCTTTATAAACAGTTTTGGATCCATTGCAGAAACAACCATGGTAAGATGTTCTTTATCACAAACAATTACATTTCAAATTATTTAGATTGCAATCACGTGCACACTAACCTGGAAGTAAGTCCTGCAGATCTTACTAGCACTTACCTTTGAATGTACTTGCATGCAATCCTGATCAGTGTTCTTTAATTGGCAGGTGGAGCCTTCTAAAATGAAACACACTCCATTTGTGGTTAATCACTTGAGTGCTGAACAGGGCATATGCTTCTATGTACTTGCAGAGTTCCTGCATAAGCATCTCCATTCCTTTCACTGAAAAGGGCAGCTTCATGTCTGCATCCCTTTGCCAAGTATGAAGGATTATTCTTCATGTCAGACATTCAAGAAAATTTGTATTAGAATTCCAGAAGTTTGTATTAAAATCTAACTTCTAAATGCAAAGGATTGATTTGGCTGTTGAATGCCTTTGAAAGAAACAAACCTATCTGGGTTTGTTTATTTTAAATGAATGATCTTTTACTTCTTTTCTGCTATTATGTGACCTGGTGCTCTTTTCATTCCTTGTTTTCTACTCTGCCCTTATTTAATTTTCCTTCACCTTACTGCTAGGGATGGAAGGATCTGCCAATTTCAATTGTCTCATTTTGCCAATCTTAAATTCAGTTCTCAGTGTTTCTGCAGCAATTTACAAAACAAAAAACCAAATCCTCATGAAATTTCAGAGTGGATTTCTCTTAATAAACACATTTTGTATGTAGTTTTGACTAACACATACATTTTTGCAACCAATTTCTGCTAATATAATGCATTTTTTGTGTTACTTCCACTATTGTATTTGTTTTTATGTACATTTTTATAAACATTTTTGGAGAATTGCATTGCAAAATTCAAAGAAGGGTGAATGTGAAGGAGAAATTCAATGCATTTCATCTTTCAATCCTAATTTATCATATTTGCACATTATGAAACAATATGAGAACATTCACACTTATTTGAATGGAAATGATAGCTCTACATGTGCAGAGCTGCTCTTTACATTGAAGTGAATGGGTAAGTCGTTGCATAAGAATCCTATCAGAACAAGGTACCACTGGACTGGAGCAACTGAGTGGAACTATATTGTGGACAAAGTGGGGAAGATTCTAGGGAAGAGAGGGAGATACACAGATATATACAGAAGTGTTGTATCCTGATCATACTGACTCCATAGTTTGACTCCATAGTTTATCAGTCTTTGGCAGACCCTCCTCACACACATTGAGATCTTTTCATTCCATGATAAGAGTCAGAAACTCACTCATCTAAAATGAAAGCTGCCATTAGGTGGGTACATGCAATACATATTCATCTCTAGGGCCTTGGCTGCAGTCAATTATAAATTATTGCATAGGGTTTTTTTTATTTTTCACTGCTCATAGTACATCGTTTTCAGAACTCCCTAGTAAACTGCTGCTCTGAATGTAGAGGAATGCCAGGGCTCTGTAATAGTTCACTTCTAAATTATGCATTGATGCAGCGCAAAGGAGGACTTTCTTGCGGTCAGCAATTGTCAAATTCTTTCAGAATCAAAGCCATCATTTTGAGAACATGAGCATGTTTAAAACACACATAGCTCTATTTGTGACCTCTCTCTTGGTTTAGCATCTATATTCTTTAACTTCACTGTACCAAACAAGAAAAGCTCTTTAAAATTAAAGTAGGGATGTTATGTACCTTAGTTACAGGTTAACATCTGATACTTCAATATAGCTAGGGAATATTTTGATGCTGTTTTCTTGAACAATTGGGTCACCTTTCAGATATTGTTTTATTTTATCCATGCCACTATTACATTTCACTTACTATTTTGGATGAAGGAGAAGTTTTAATTAAATCACTATCTAAATAGTTTTCTGAAGAAAGCTTAGAATTTAGGGGTGCAACATTTCCCCTACATTTTACTATGTTCTAAGTGCACAGCAGATGAAGATATTGTGTATGTTCTATATTCTGAACTATCTATGTTATTTAAAATGCATACCTCCTTCTCAAATGTGCATTCATGATATTTCACAGGAATCGAAGAAATACTGTTAAAGTCCATTTTATTTTAATGTAGCTTACTCTAATATATGTAGACCAAAATCTGTTATTTCGCTGGCTTGGTCATAAGAAAACAACCAACAGCTGAGTAAATTCAAAACAAGGGGTGTGTGGGTGTGGGTGTGGGTGTGGTGGTTGCTTTTAAAAAGTTAGAGATCTTCAACGAGAATGTCATGCAAGCTACATCTGATGAAATTCCCTCTTCTCTACAACTAATAATGACACAGTAGCTTTATCCTCTTTTGCATCACACCCTGTCTATAACTCTTTAAACTGTAATGGAAACATAGGAAACTGCCTTATGAAGATTCAGACCATTGGTCCATCTAGCTCAGCATCATCTACAGTGAACAGTAGTAGCTCTCCAGGGTTTCAGACAGAGCTTTCTCCTAGTCCTACCTAGAAATGTTGTTGATTGGGTGGGTGATCTGCATTTAAAGAAGATGCTCTACCACCAAGACATGGCCCTTCCCAAATGGCTCATGCTTGATTCTGTTACATTAAGTGAAAAAGGGAAGCTGAATGTGAAGGGAACTTCCTAAACACAACAGAAATGTGCTTGGTCAGTTATAGTTTCTGAGCATAGATCACGTCATGCCCAGTTGTCTCCCATTTATCAAAGAATGCTAGAAGCTAATGTAGAAAACATAGTAAGAGAGGAAATGTACATGCAAAATAAATTCTTAAAATTAAATTTTAGGATGGTGATAGTATCCAAGTAGGCTGAGCTTTATTAAGTTAGCACCCACCCACCTCCCGCCTGCATATGGTACTACTAGTTGCATACTCCAAGAGAGGATGGGACTGCTTTGCTTCTTCAGCTGGTCTCTCCTTTCCATCAAACTTGGAATAAAAATGCAAGAGCTGGTGTCACAGCTGCATTCCTCCCCCTTGCTTCTGGGGAGGGGTTACAGAGGCATCCTGAATTGTAGCCTGATAGCACTGTTTGCCTGTCACCAGCAAGGACTACTAATGAATGAGAGCAGAAGGTGGCTAGCCTATAGCCGTTGGGTGACATTTTTGGACTCATCAGGTCCCATCAGCCCCAGCCAGCATGGCCAGAGATCAGGGACAATGGGAGTTGCAGGTCTAACAGGTCCCTGTAGGAACACAATTTTCCTACCCATGAACTAGGCAGTTTAGAACACTGTACAAAAAAGAAAGGGGGGGATCAAATGCAAGGGCCCCATTCTATGTAACCACACACTTGCCACATCACCATGCTTGCCTAATGGCCAAACTGCACATAGAGGATTTCAAGGAATGTCCAGGTAGCCCAAAATTATCACCTACCTATAATTTTAAACCCCTTCGGTGGGTTTGCCCTCCTGGAATCAAGTTAGTTTGGAGAGTTAACCATTCCTGAAGTCTCCCCACCCATTTGTGAAAACTTCAATCAGGGCCTTAAGTTTAAAAATGCTTTTAAGGTGTTACCATCTTAGGAAGTTCTTTCAAACAAGATCTTACATCAGCTTCTTAGAGAATTCTTGGGTCTGGCATTCATCTGTCCCAGGATACTATGGAGGAATGCAACTTTGGGGGGGTGAAGTCATACTGTTAGAAGGCTGCAACACCTGCTGTGGCTGTAGAGACAGATATGAGAGAGACATATATACAATAATAATGTTTGTGCTATATTGTTCTTTGTACTTCTTGCTGGGATGTATGTTTTGAAACTGTAATGATTTATTTGCCTATTTTATTGTAGACTCTTCTTCTCATTATCAATATATTGTTTGCAGAGTGCCCTTCAGCATTTTTCGTGGCTGTTACATGTCACATTGGGTTAGAAGGAGAGGAGGCAGCAAGTCAGCCCTGTATTTGCCAGCTTCCTATCATCAGGAATCTCCCATTCGTCAGGAAGTCTTTCTTTAGATCCTGCCAGTGACCCTTGCTATAGTTCTGCGATGATCTCCCGAAATGAGAGAGAGATTGTGCTTCGTTGTTCTTAAGCTGCTTAACAGAATACAGCAGCACTTCTGAAATAAGCAGCAGATCCTAAGAGACTAGTAAATGTGCCACTGTTTCATTGACACTTGGAAAGGGATCGAACAGCAAGCGACTTTAATGGAGCCAATTATCTGTGTAAAGGAACCATGTCTCTTGCTTAGTCCTGCCAAGCTTTTCCTCACAGGCATTTCAAGGCTGGCTGCTAACAGGCACATTGACTGGACCAGGAACAGGAAGTGACTGATCTGACTTGCATGCTGAAGCTGGCACTAGATTTGCTCTTTTGTGTGAGGCTGTCTAGTTGTCTTATTCTTAGAAAACTCAGGTCAAAGAGGCTGTTAATCTCATAATCATAGAGAGAGTCAGCCTTGGAAACACACTATTCACAGTTTGAAGAAGAACTAGAAAATTAGGCTTGCATGCTAACTCACTTCTGGCAGGTTCCATGTACCTTGCTGTGTGACAAATAAAAATTCAACAAGTGGAACTTTCACTCCCTGCGTCTCATACTGAGAAAATAGACTTACAGACACAGGGAGATGATTGCCAGCAGTGCCTAGCCTGAACAGCAAAAATGACAATTATTGTTTGGATGTGACAACCTCAGCTGTCCCAACTCCAAAGCTGCTAGCCCAACTGGCCTCCAGAAAACTCCAAAAATCCATTAGAATCAAGTGTGTAGCTTTGAATTTCATTGACAATCCAGGGTACAGAGAGTATGAATGGACAATGTGATGCCCTCCCAGTAATGTGTTTGTATTCCAGCTCCTGTCAACCCCAGCTATGATCAATGGTCAGAGATGATAGAGGCTGTAGATCATCATCATGTGGGGGCACCAGGTTGCATGCTGCTGGTGTAAAAAAGAAGTGGCTACACGCCTTGCATATGTTCAAAAGGCAAAATGTGGCAGACCATACATCATTCATAATGAGCAGACGAAAGTCAATGAGACTGCTTTGAAGTAAGTGTTTGAGAGGGCAACTGTTGTTGAGTGTTTAGGAACTGAAGCACCATAATCATAAAGGAAATGATAATGTATGGGGTTTTTAACTGGTGGAGAAAGAAACAACACTTTTATTAGTTTAAAATAAAAAGAGAGGGGTGGAAGAATCCCCACCCCGACACCCTCTCCAATATATATTTGAAAGACCAGCATTTTTCCTAGCAACTTTAGCAGGGGTAAAATGCTAGCATAACATTATTTTCATCATGGATAGCAAACATAACACTAATTGGAGGCTTTTGCCACAATGCTTGCCAAGTTCGATCATACTTCCTTTTAAACTCATGCTGGAAACCATTAAACAAGATAAAATACCTCTATAAATGTTAGAAACACCACCTTTTAGACTACCTTTAGAAGCTTCGTGGAAACTTTCATAGAAAGTCTCAGGCTTCAGTTGTCCACTAAGAAGAAATTTAACAGAATGTACTATATCTACAATAGCCGGAGAATTTTTTTTAAGCCTTCAGCCACCA
The DNA here is from genome assembly GCF_965112155.1 of Podarcis liolepis. NCBI lineage: Eukaryota > Metazoa > Chordata > Lepidosauria > Squamata > Lacertidae > Podarcis > Podarcis liolepis. The sequence goes on along the minus strand of NC_139564.1, from coordinate 47,090,357 downwards.
CTTGCTTGGCAGACATCAACAGGCAAATTTTCTGCACCTTGTAGATAAATAAACATTGTCACCTGCTGAGGGATGCACATCAAGCAGCTGTTAATGGTACAACTACCATGGATGGTTAAGAAGTTGGCAGGTTGTTTTGCTTCTGTGTTTATTTCAGATTTCACATTATTGTAAAGTTCTGTGACTTTTGGCTCTGAAAGAAGACTGCAAATAAACTGTCAGCTGCAAAAGGAATATAGGCTAGAAGAGTGCATTATGCTGATGGAGAGGGATTTGCGAGTTTAAGTGCCATTAACTCTAACAGGAGTTAAGGGTAAAATCATCTATATATCAAGCTGAGATTGACCTACACACATGGAGAGACAGCTAAATGCTGAAGACATTGGAAAAATTATTTCCCTCTGGCTACTTTTTGTTTTTAACACGTATTATGTTTAGACTGGTCCCAGTATGTTCACAAATTAAGCAAGGGAAGCATCTGACACAATAAGGGCAACTGTATAGATATGCATAAATTGCATGATGGTAACAGAAATTGTTGCACACTCAAAATTGAATCTGCTGTGTTAACTCTTGTGTGAAGTGATTACCAAGGTAAATGAAAGAAGAAACCAAGATAAAGTTATTCTCATGTGGAAACTGAAGTACAATATTTTGCATACAGTAAATAAAAGGTAAAGGTAAAGGACCCCTGGACAGTTAAGTCCAGTCAAAGGCGACTACGGGGTTGCAGTGCTCATCTTGCTTTCAGGCTGAGGGAACCGGCGTTTGTCCACAGACAGGTTTCCAGATCATATGGTCAGCATGACTAAACCACTTCTGGTGCAACGGAACATCGTGACAGAAACCAGAGCACATGGAAATGCCGTTTACCTTCCCACCACAGTGGTACCTATTTATCTGCTTGCACTGGCATGCTTTCGAACTGCTAGGTTGGCAGGAGCTGGGACAGAACAAAGGGAGCTCACCCTGTCACAGGGATTCGAACCGCTGACCTTCTGATCGGCAAGCCCAAGAGGCTGAGTGGTTTAGACCACAGCACCACCCGCGTTCCCTGCATACAGTAAATATTGACGTATTTACTACCCAGGTTTCTGTCTTTCATTTAGCTCGCTCCCATGTTTTCTTCTGTTATGTTTTAAATCAACTGAAGATGCATTTAAGAAAACTTTTGAGACAAATAACATGTAAATATAATTCCTCCATGCTCCAGATTCTTTGCCATTCTTCGCAAATCTGAGTATAGATATATGCAATACTAGCCTTAGGAATGGGTCTGCCATTTGTTCTTTCAATATGGCTGCTATTCCTGAGCATCAGTAAACTGCCTGCAGGTGCTTAGTGAAAAGGATGAATATGAAACTATGGTGCCATTATACTTAACAAAGCCTATAAAACATATCATTGCACTTTCCCTCCAACTGTACTCTGCTCTCCAAGTGTCCCTCCCTATGAAGATGGTCTACCATACACATGAAGATATGTCTTGTGGAACTCTTGTGGTGGAGCGACATGTTCGCTACCCTTAATTAAATTGAAGGATGCAACATGTCACCCTTGCTGCTGTTATGCACAATAAACTTCTAATAATATGTTGAAAAACCTGCTCCTTCTCTTCTGTTTCAAAGTGCATATAATCATTTTGCCTTTTACACAGCTAGAACCATTTATGTACCATGGGATGTGGGTGGCGCTGTGGGTTAAACCACAGAGCCTAGGGCTTGCCAATCAGAAGGTTGGCGGTTTGAATCCCCGTGACGGGGTGAGCTCCTGTTGCTTGGTCCCTGCTCCTGCCAACCTAGCAGTTCGAAAGCACGTCAAAGTGCAAGTAGATAAATAGGTACCACTCTGGCGGGAAGGTAAACGCCGTTTCCGTGCGCTGCTCTGGTTCGCCAGAAGCAGTTTAGTCATGCTGGCCACATGACCCGGAAGCTGGCTCCATCGGCCAGTAAAGCGAGATGAGCCCACAACCCCAGAGTCGTCTGCCACTGGACCTAATAGTCAGGGGTCCCTTTAACTTTAGAACCATTTACAATGTATCAGCAAGTGCATTCCATAGTTTTAGTCACTTTTGAATTCTATCTGTAAAGTGTTAGATGAGTCAAGAGAAACACAAAGGATACAACAATATCATACTCCAGCGCTGTTGTTCTTTGGCCACTGAACACAGTCAGTAAATATGCATAGGATCAGGCTCCCATGTCATATTATATATATATATATATATATATGCTTTCGTAGATTTTCACGGGTACAGGAATGCAGGTTTTGGTGTCTTCGGGTGTCTTCCCGTGTAAGAGTTGGGGTGTCTAGGCGACGTTTCGACGAGGTCTCACTCGTCATCTTCAGGCTGGTGCTTTCGGCTTCTTGTTACTGGAACAGAGCAGGATCTCAGTGTTTGAGTTCCTATAAATACTGTTGAGGGGGTGTGGTGTATAGCCTCCAACGTTCTGGGCAGAGAGGAAGTTCCCAGGTTAGTGTGCCTTTTCTTCTATACACCACACCCCCTCAACAGTATTTATAGGAACTCAAACACTGAGATCCTGCTCTGTTCCAGTAACAAGAAGCCGAAAGCACCAGCCTGAAGATGACGAGTGAGACCTCGTCGAAACGTCGCCTAGACACCCCAACTTTTACACGGGAAGACACCCGAGGACACCAAAACCTATATATATATATATATATATATATATTGGTAGCTTACTGATGGTACATAGAAAACAGCAAAAAGTCTGCGTGTTTTACCAAGCAGGCCTTTAGCAAATTGTTTGCCACAGTTCACTTCCCTGGTGACTGGTTTGCAGTAGCACTGATGATAAACACAGGGATTACATTTTTAAAAATCCATACGCCTGCTGTCACAGTCAGTAATCACACCTTTAGGTACATGGTTCATTATTGAGCCTGTCTGTCAAATAAATTCTTTCACCATCCGAAAAGAGACTTGTTTCTCCAATCGTTAATTCTGTAGACAGCAAAGATTCAAGATAATCTAAAAAGGTATTGATGACTGCGTACCTATATTTATATGAGTGAGACAAAATTCTTTTTGTTCTGCTCTTACCTTATTTCCCATTCCATCACCTTCTGAGCATTGTATGGTGGCAGCTGTAGAGTTGGTTAAATGGCTGGTGGGCAAAGAAGCAGAAAAGACCCCCCCCCAAAAAAAAAACAACCCTCCCAGCATTGCCAATTGACCAGATCAAAGCTAAACAGTCTGACCAGCAGTTTGAGCTACTCCGAAAAAAATCAATAAGTGAAGCTGCTTTTTCATAGCATGGAGATAAATATTATCACCTGCCTGCAGATGATGTTGCTTTATAAACAAAGTAGTAGGAGCTGATTAAAGATTTGGCAGCCCTACATAGCAAAGAAGAGTTACAAGAGCAATTTTGGGTGAGGAGCTTCCTTGGGCTTGGTTACACAAGATTAGGGATTAGTTGTCACAGCATTTCTGTTCTGTCTGAGAGCTTCCAACATGCCTGTCTGCACAGTTCATTTGCTCCAAAAGCTCTGGAGCTCACCTGAGCTATGTACGATGAGCAAAGGATGCAGCAGGAATTCTATTCTGGTGAATCCTGATATGAACTGACCTGGTCTGCACCTCTTGGAGTAATCTGTCGATCAGAACATAGCTGTCTATCAGATTTGCTTTGCGGCAACACGTTTCTTGTATTCTTTTTTAAAGTGCATTTCAAAATATATATTTTGAGAAATCCTAGCTTTAGAAATGAAATGCTTATCTGGAGAAGAAATGTGTCTTTGAAATACTATGCAAATATGCATGCAGATCACACATTAATGTGGAAACAGGGTGGAACAGAATTATGAGTGAGCACAGTAAGGAAACAAGCTGATTCATCCATCCCTGAGCTAGCTCAGGGCCTGAACACTACCACAGAGTCTTAAACAAACATCCTTTGAAGGGTTTTACAGCTGTGTCTGAGGTTTAATGTGCAGAGTTTAACTGAAAAATAAATGAAATTTCAGGAAGCCGTGGAAAATGCACGGAAAAAGGGAAGTGCTTTTTGGCAATACAGTGGTACCTCGGGTTAAGTACTTAATTCGTTTCGGAGGTCCGTCCTTAACCTGAAACTGTTCTTAACCTGAAGCACCACTTTAGCTAATGGGGCCTCCTGCTGCTGCCGCGCCACTGGAGCACGATTTCTGTTCTCATCCTGAAGCAAAGTTCTTAACCCAAAGTACTATTTCTGGGTGAGCGGAGCCTTTAAGCTGAAGCGTATGTATCCTGAAGTGTATGTAACCCAAGGTACCACTGTAATGAAACTGAAAACAAAACCAAAGACACTGTTTCAGCTCAGCTCTGCACCTGACTCCTACAATACTGCCCTATTTCGATCTGCTACATTTGCATCAAAGTACAGCAGAGAAGAGGTTGTCAGCTCCCTCCTCTGGTAAGCTAACCTTGTGGCACAGAGCATGCGATTCCTGGGAGGGACCCACTGTAAGAGCCTGCAGTTTGAGGAAACGCGGCTGCATTCATCCTTTGCCCTAGTCAAACAACATTTTGTGATTTTTAAAAACATCTCTGTGTTGTAAGCATGTAAAGCATGCAATCCAAATTAACTGCAAACCATTCATTGTATTTTTAATTATAGAATGCAGTTCTGCCATGTGAGGTTTAAAAAGATTAGACGCTAAGGCTGCTTGGGGGTGCTGGCACATGCACCCAATGTGCTCATCCAAGTTTGAGCAAATGGTAATGAAATTAGAAGGTCAGGGGATGCTGGAGATTTCATTCAAGCAGCTAAAGGTGCTGCTTTTGTGTTTGTGTTTTAAGCAAAGAAGAAGAAGAAAATATTGAAATGAAGCAAAAGGAGGGTGACAAGGAAAGGAGCTGCGGTGGTTCCTTCAAGGGCTGGTGCAGCAGGAAAAGCAATTGTTTTGTGCAAGCCTATTGTTCCCTTGAAATGTGCCCGGTTCTTTTGATTGCATGACCTTGATGAAATTAGCAGCACTATTGTGACTCACACTACTGACAGCGCTGCCAGCTTTCGGTCTCTTCATCACACACTTACGACAACTATTCCACGTAAAGGATTTTACTATCAAGAGATTTGGGGTTTTTTTTATAAAAAAAAGGTGTTCTCACTTCTAGTCTAAAGGAATAAAAGATGTATGGGAAGAAGAATGTCACTGAGCATGTTTGCTACCCCAGCAGAACAGCAGGGGAGGTCATCTCTAAACTCCCAAATTTGAGGGCACTCTCATAGGCTTTATTAGAGAAAGTGCAAAATTTCCGGAGGGGTTTTGATTCTGCCTTGATGGCTCACTGAGTTGTTCCTAAAGTTAGAAAGGCTGTCAAAATGTATCAGGTGAACATGCACTGTAGACTATTAGTAAATATAATCGTCATAAATGTGGACTTTCCCTTTTTTGAAAAGGTGAAATGGAAAATGGAAATGGAAAAGAAAAAGAAAGAGTAGAAATTAATATCTAAAAAATAATTATTGGGGTAAAGATCCTTGCACTTCATAATTTTTCCACTATACGCCCCCCCCCAATTTATTCCAGATTCATATATATTTCTACTGGCTAGAGACGAATGCACAAATAATCTACTTGTTTTACCACCAGGAGGGCTATATTATGTCTTTCACTATCCAGCTTTCCCCGCAATGGATTCACCCTCGACGCTCACATCTCCAACTATTGCGTTTGTTCCTGTTCATTCGCAGTTACTATCAGCTATCCCAGTTCTCATAGTGTATTACACTACAAGCTCCCAATATACATTTGCATCACTCTTGGATATTATATGTTTATCATTTGCACTTTGTTTTGTGATATTTTGAGACATATTCATACCCTTTTGAAAAACTTGATATATGAAATAAGAAACAACGGTCAGTTTCATGGCTCAGGAGTGATGTAAGTCCTCTGTCACCCGATGCATTCTTATTACTACACTGCACTGGCCCTAGCAGCCATTAAAAAAACCCTTAGGAACAAAGGAGGCAACTCCTTATCCAGGAGGATTTGCCTTTTCTCTTCTTTGCCCCACACCTGAAGCTGCTGAGTTCATTGAAGAATGTCAATGGCATGCCACACAATAGTATATTGTAGTCCCCCAAATATCTCCCCAGAGTTTTGGGAAAGTACTTCACGCACATGTTCTGTTAGGCTTATATAAGGTCAGGCTTATTTCTTGTCCATTAATACTAATTGAGAACAGAAGAAACTGAATTATTATATAATAATCTTCTTACAGGAAAGCAAATTACCTCTGTAAATATAAATCTGCTCTTTGATTGTACAAAATAATACATGTTTGAATCATTTCAGCTTTATTCTCTGTAAATAATTAGTGTTTCAGGACTGTGACCATTTCTTTCCAAATTGATGGATTAATATTTGTAATGCAATTTAGGTTTTAATACAGTATTATGTTCAGTGACTAAACAGTATAAGGTTGAAGCCAGGGAAGAGTAATATAATCAAGGACTCCAGGGAGTTAAGTTCATTTAAAGGATACAGCTAGTAAATTCCATATTATTCAACCAAATGAAAGGTAGGAGCTAAAAACACTAACTACTTTTGGTTTTACTTTAGGATTATCGTGTGAACATCTTTCTCCGTCAGAACTGGAATGACCCCCGTCTTGCTTATAGTGAATATCCAGATGACTCTCTAGATTTGGACCCATCCATGTTGGACTCTATCTGGAAACCTGACTTGTTCTTTGCCAATGAAAAAGGCGCCAATTTTCATGAAGTAACAACAGACAACAAATTGCTACGGATTTTTAAAAATGGAAATGTTCTCTATTCCATCAGGTAAATTGCAAATAAAAGGCTCTGATGTGATATGGAAGCAATGAGGTTATGATTTAGTTTGGATGCGGTACACATTCCCTTAATGAAAACAGTCACTGCATTCTCTTGCTGTGCATTGTTCACATACATAGATACAAGGACATAGGCTGATTTCTCTAAGTCATCCATATGTAATTCAATTGGTGAAATAACTGGAGGCTGTTTAAAATGCCATGGTTCCATGTAGAGGCCATTTCTTTCAATTGAACACAGAGGTCTCACTGCTGAATTTTCTTCTGAAAGGCAAAAAAACCCACAACCCAATATTTTTAGTTTTATTTACTGGTTCTAGCCTTCTATTAACAAACTAAAGCTTAGATGCGGGAGAAAAGTGTTGTGCTAATAAGAGTTGTGTCTCTTTTTTAGGGACAAGTCTTTTCTCTGGTAAAGTAGTACTGTTGAATGGAAGTCTTAGATAAATGTCTACTCTGAATTCCTTACTTCATTTCAGTAACAGTTCAGTGATTATTCACTTCTAGATGTCTAGAGATTTGTAATATTTAATTTCTCATATATTGTTGACCACAATAGATCAGCAGTTACCAAAATAAGAACAAAAAACATGATGTAAGAAAAGCCCTGCAGGATCAGGCCAAATCTTAAACAGTCCAGCATCCAGCTTCAGCAGTGACCAACCAGATACCTATAGGAAGGCTGCAGGCAGGACATGAGGGCAATATTTTCTCCTACTGTTGCCTGGTACTGGTGACTGATACTCATAGGCATGTTGCCTCTGATCCAGGAGGTAGCATGTTACTAGTAGCTATTTATAGCTTTGTCTTCATGAAGTTGTATAATCTTTTAAAACCATCTAAGCTGGTGGCTATCTAGTGTTAGTGAAGTCCATAGTGTAAGTATGCAATGTGTGTTAAAAAGAAGAAGTCTTTGCCACCATTTGGGGTGTGTTGATGACTCAGTTAAGCATATGTAGCAGATAATAGTAGTTTTAAGAGAACTATGAAAACATTTAAAGTGAAGTCAAATAAATAAGAGCTGTGCAGAATTGCCTTTTCCCCCTCCATGACCACAATCATGTAGCAGCAGCAGCATAAAATCTATTAAACTGATAAAGTTCATTGGAACTGAAGTAACTATCAAACCTGGGTTTGAAATCTCTGCCGGATGTTTCTCAGGTTCTTGGTTCAAGACCTGACTTGGACCCAAGTTCTGACCATGATCCAGAAAGTTAACCACCCAGTAATAGCTGCCCCTTGGTCAGGTCTCAGACACAAAGTGACTTTTCCCTGCTACCTTTATGAAATGGGAGACACACACAGAGCCAATTCTGGCACTACTCTTTTCATCCTTTGAGAAATCTATGTGTAGATCATTGTACAATGTTGCGCAAAGTGTAACATTGTTTAGATTTCACCCCTTCTTAGATAGTTCCTCCCCGGGGGGGGGGGGCAAAAACAACTCTGTGAATGTTGTTTTCCAAAGATCCCTCATTTTCACTCTTGTTAGGAGATTCTTCCATTAACTCATTCTACCTTTCTGGCACCTGTGGACAGAGGATACCAGTGCAACGCTTTCACTGAAATCATAAAGGATCAGCTTTCCTTGTAGGAAACAGAAGGTTTCCTCCAGCAGGCTCAGAGGGCTTTTATTTGAAAGACTTAAATTGCTGTTGGTTGTACTATCACAAACAACTAATATGGACTTGCAGGATTAGGGTCTAGGCTACAATACAATTTGATCAGGACAGGAATTGTATTTAGAAAATGCTGTGGTGAAAAACTTGTTTACTCAGGGGTAAGCTCCATTTATTTTCATGGGGTTTACTTCCAAGTAAGGTAGAATTGAAAACCTTATCCCCCCCCCACGAATTAAGCATATTGACTTCATATTATTTTCCAAATGCCTAAATCGTTTGTACACCTGCCTGCTTTCCAAGACTCTTGTTCTTTATTGCATAATGGATGTGTGTGTGTGTGTGTAGTAATTTTGAATATGAGACAATGTGTGTTGGCCAACATTCACTTTATAATAGTTCTTCTGTATTCTTTCAGATTGACTTTAATACTCTCCTGCCCAATGGACCTCAAAAATTTCCCAATGGATGTCCAAACATGTATCATGCAGCTGGAAAGCTGTAAGTGTGAACATAGTATTCTCATGTTCATAGCACATAGTCTTGTGGCACCTTGAAGGCAACTTAAGTATTGCAGCATAAGCTTTCATAGGCAAAAGCTGCCTTCTTCAAATGCATCATGTATCATGTTGATGTTATATGGATCAAATATTATAGGCAGTAATGGGTGAAATCCAATGGTATCCATGCAGAAGTGGAATGGACTTCCCTCTGCACAATCAGACCTTCCTCTCCTTCTGCTTGTAGGACCCTCCAAAGCTAATTTGGGGAGCATGAAGGGTTGCAGGGGAAGAGAGAAAAGGGAAGTCTGATTGAATGAGCAGCAGTCTAGTGGCCAAAGTTTGTGAATTATGCCAAAAATCAATCCTAAATAATTATAATGATCCCCTTGTTTCGGGATCAGAATACACGTTTCTCCATGAAGAAAATACTCATCTCCCCAACCTCTTTGAACGATACCCCAAATTTTGGAGAGTGGAAACACAGTCACTGATGCCTTCTTTTTCATGCTTTCTATGTTATAGCCAAACTGCCCCGCTACTGGTAGTTACCTGTAATGGTCCTGATATAGGGCAGCAGAAAATTACAATTATTGGGTGATATATATTGTATGCATGTGAGATTTATATTAACAATAGTGATTGTCCTCTAGTCAGACTAGAATAAGCAGGGTGGAATGTTAAACCATAGTAGGCACTTGTTTTTCTCGGTGGAACTTGGGTCACACTGAAAAGCATGTGTGATATATGTAGCTCCTAGAATTCTACTCTTCAAGTAGAGCCTTGTGCATTTGGGCCTGCTAAAGGCATGTTATTGGGTTGCCTTGCAGGAAAGTAGTAAAATCACTGCAGTCAACATTTTGATATTTTTGAACCACAGCGGGATTCCTAGAGATCCGCTCAGATTCAGTCAGCAAAGCAAAGCTGCTCTGGAACATGTGCCCTAAATAGTAATTTGTAAAAAAATAATGAGAACAGAACTCAAATAAGTCACTTCGGCTCAGAGAACTATAAGGCAAAATGTCTAAACCAATCGAGCTCTTTGTGAACAAAAGCTTCCTATACAAAAACACTATGGAGCCTTCCATTGTGCTGAGGGCACTTTTGTGTATATGATAAAACTAAGAGAGGGGGGTGGCATCCAGCAATAAATGCTGGTCATTCTGCAGAATGGAAAAGTAACATTGAAAAATAAAATTAAAGATTTCTTCCAGTTTTCCTTTTTTCTATTTTAAGGCCACAGAGTCCACCACTTGTATTAGTTATCAGCATGTAGACTAGACTAGGCTTTGTGGGACAGGTATAGGTCACCAATTTCCCCAGTAAAGCCCCTCACCATAGTTTAAATCCTTTTCCTCCAAATGATCATAATCACATGGAGGAAGAGAATGGGGCTGCGCCTCCTGCCCCCACTATATCCTTAGCATTTCCACAGATCCCATACCCCTGGTGGCTACGTGTTGCCGGGTAGGATATCTGAAGAAAGAGCTTGCTTGTCTCCCTGTGCTTTAGAACCTCTGGCACATATAGAATAGACACCACTCTTCAGACACTACTCCAACATGTGGCCAATGGAGGGGCAGGCCACAAGGATGTGAAGATGGCAGCAGGACAAGTGGATGCGTCTCCACTGCCTTCCTCCACAGGAATTGGATTGTGTGGAGACAATGCCTGAAGAGGGCTTGTTTCTTATCCAGGATGACTGGGCTGCAGGTGACACATAGTCAAAGCTCAGGGATAAGTAGGGTTACTATGTGCCTCTTTTCCCAGGACACTTCTTTTTCAGGGGTTAAATTTCTTCTGAGTGGATTTTTCAAATTTGCCCAAATGTCTCTGTCTATACTTTTTGGATGAGACGTAGACATAACTGGTGGTTGAAAACTTGCTTTCCTCTTCTCTTCTCTTCTCTTCTCTTCTCTTACCCACCCCCCTCAGCAATATATCACAGCTTCTATAGGCTACATATAGCAGGGGTATTTAAAATCAGAGCCGTCAGAGTGCCCTCTTTCTTTGCTCTTCAAAATATGGCAATCCTAGAAGGTAGGCTGGAGAAATAAGACTCTGATGCCCATGGGTGATATTTTTTGCTATGTAGGCATCATGCTACAAGCTTATTATCCAAGTCTGTCCTATCATACTGACTGTTAATCATATCCCTATTGGTTCTACCCTGTATCAACCATGTAGAATTACAAAAATGTAGCTTGCCTGGCAGTTTCTGAAAGGCTGTTTGAACACACCATGGTCTGCTTGTCTGCTCCCATCTCTTCACAATCCCACTCTTCCCCACTGAGGCAAGTGCAGTGACTTTCTGCCCTCTGGTGCACAAACTGTATTTGATAATGATGTCATTTCTGGTGCATTAACACAGAGTTCTCCTAATATATTTATATGTCTTGGGTCAGCTCATGATTGCAATGAAATGAAATAAGTTTGACACTGTTATCAACAAAGCAGTCTAAAGTGCTAATCTTACTGAATTGGGAAAGAATGGGGGACTGCCAACTGCTCACAGGATCAGTCCAAAGTCTCACTGTTTTGGCAGGCTGTTCTAATAATTTCTAAACTGTAGCCAATGATGCACTCATCCTTTAGTAGGTTATGTAGTCTCCTAATTGTCCATGAAGATCACTTATAAATTTTGATATTATAAATTAAAATGAACTAAATAGCCATGTAAAAATATACATAGCTTTCTCATTGACAGTGTCATGTATGGGACAATGTTATAGCAAAAGCAGAAAATAGTCATGTGGCACTTTAAAATGTAATCCCATTGAACTGAATGGGATCTTCATGGAATGTGCTGTAATATATTTATTGCAGTACAAACTTAATGCATGAAGTGTTAGTCTGATCCCACATAACATGTCTATCCTCTTCAGTAATTTCTGTACCATTGTTCAAAGGGAAGTGTTAGTCCAGGGAAAGTGGAAGAGGAAACTGTGCTGGAATTCCTTTCACCAATCCTAACTAACTTCCCATTGTTGCAAAATGTAAATGGGGGTGTACGTAAAGATTGCATTACATTATGTCCACCATCTGACCCAGCCAGACAAGCAGAACCTAGTGCAACTAGAAATTGGTTCCAGCAAAATTCTTGCGCCGTAGCCCTGGAAAACAATATAACTGTTAGCACATTGTGGCAAAATAGGGAATGTTGCTCAGTTGCCTGGGTAATGTGTACAAACATATTTATTCTCCCTGGCCAATTCAGAGAGAGAACAGTGGAAAAGTTTTGTCTACCCTTTGTGACACCACCATGAATTTGATCAGCTATGTGATGCAAGGACACCATGTTCTCCTTGTGATTCCTGATTGTTTGGGATCACACACTGGCAAAGAAAGACCCCCTAAAAATAGTGCTGATGCCACCACTCTTTATTCTTTGATAGACAAGAAGTGTGTAAAATCTCAGGCTTATATAGTGTTAGGTCACATCTTTAAAAACAACACATACTGTCGTATAATAGATATATGGAAGAGACACAAAGGAGGTCTCCTTGGTGTGTAAAGTACACATTAAGATTAAAAGCTTCCATCCTTAGATAAATTCACACAAGAATAGCGCCTCACAGGCACATGATTGTCCTCAAAGCCTCTCTGAACAATTGAGGGGGCCTCCTGAGCCATGAGGGATGGGGCACGACCCCCTCAACTTTCCAAAGATTCGTTTTGAGGGGAAAGGATGGAACAAGAACCTTTCTTCCTGTGAACATCCGTAAGACCATGGGGTAGAAGAAAAGGAGACTGAAGGTGTTTTCTCGGCCTTATCAAACCCCCCCCCCCACTGAGCTCTCTCCCAGTAGGATGAAAGTGAAGGTGGAGGCATGTTTTGTGTACTTTTCCTGATTTTTCTGATACTTCATTTACACCAGCTCCTGGGCTGGCATACATTCCCTTAAACCCTTCTTTCTCAATGTTGTGTCCTCAGATGTTGTTGGACTACAACTCCCATCATCCCTGACCACTGGTCTTGCTAGGTAGGGATGATGGGAACTTTAGTACAACAACATTGGGAACCCAAGGTTGCGAAAGCTTGTCTTAAACCACTCTGTCACAAGATCCAAACCACACCAACAGATCCCTTTGTGGGACTGTCCTGACTTTGGGGCCAGGCTTTACATCTTTCCACAGCACTGGGGAGGAGGAATTTAAATCAGACCACCATTCCTATTGTAGCGCTCTCTCTGAACTCAGAGATCTAATGTTTCGTATGGCCCCTGAGATGCCCTCCGAGGAACTATAGGATTGCTGAGTTAATGACATCTGAGTATCCAAGGCTTTCACCTTAATTTCTGTATTGTCTGTGGAGAAAATCCCTTAAGTGTCTCTTCCATGTGCCTATTATACAATGCTAAAATGGTTTACTTTTGATAATGGAACCCGAATACTAGATGTGTTTTGTTGGCATATCTGCCTAGGGTGCTGTCTTGTTGCTCCCATAATGCCAGATTTATTAAAATTGGCATGTCTGTTGTTACAGATTAGGTACACACTGGTGCAATGCAAGTTTTGGCACAGGCTATATAGTGTGTATATATGAAAAGCACAAATTCAACCCAGCTACAACCCTGTGGAATAATTTATACTATCTCAACCTTCACTAGTCTGATATCTTTTTCTTAGTGATTTTAAAACATAGCAGTGAAAAAGTGAATTGCAGGTTGCCTCATGTCTTCAAAAGGACAAAAGGTAGAAAGAAAATATTGTATCAGCAATTGCCTATGCATTTTTCATAGTTAAATGAATTGTAACATAGAACGAGTTAGTGGCCATGGCAGATAATTATAATTAAAATACATATTAAATGAATGAATCTCATTTCTGAAAATCCATTTTGACATAGCAGTTGTTCCTTGTCAGTTCAATGAGTTGCACTCATGAGATTTTACTCCTGGCTAGAATCTACATGCTTCAAATGATAATTTGTTTTACACACAGCTGGTTTTCATCTGAATGTATACAAGGTGTGATAAAATATATGCATCTGTGGTTCTCTCTCTGTAAGCTTCTTCTATGGATTTGTAATAGGGTAATATTGCATGATATTGTTCATTGAGAAACACAGCAGTAAGGTTATATACAGGATAACACCATTTTAGAGCTAAGGTTGCTTTCTAGATAGTTATTAAAAACTTCAGACACAAAAGAACACAGGAATCCAAACTAAAACAGGAAACATTTACACTATACCTTTTTGCATTGTTGTCATCACTGCCCAGCTGAGCATCAAAAGAAAACCTCATGGAAGACAAACAAATAGATGGAATATTTCAAAACATCTGGTCAATTTTGAAGAAATTAATAAGGACTGATTTCATAGATCAGCACATTTAATGGGGATACTCCAAGCTTAATTTGAGCCAAGATGTCATAAACTTTTCCTCCTACAGTTTACACTGATGATGATGATTATGGTGATGATGGTGATAAGAATAAGAATAAGAATAAGAATAAGAATAAGAATAAGAATAAGAATAAGAATGATAAAGAAGAAAATATCTTTTCTTCATTTAGGAAAATCTCAGGCAAAATTTGAAAATTTCCCTTCATAATGGAATCTGGAGATTAAGCAAATATTATGTTATGACAACATCTTCTGTGTGCTTTGTTTTTAATTCCTAGTTGGATACACGATGAACGATCTCATCTTTGAGTGGCAAGAAAAGGGAGCTGTCCAGGTGGCCGATGGACTCACTTTGCCACAGTTTCTCTTGAAAGAAGATAAAGATTTATGTTACTGCACCAAGCATTACAACACAGGTAGAAGAATCACGTAGTTTGTTGACAACTGAAAGTCCCGTCGTTTCTCTTTCCTGTTAGTCATTAGGAGTATTCAGCAATGTACTCAAAACAAGTGCTGACAAAGCAGCAATGGCTTGTGGAGAGTGATGGGATGTTGTCTGCTGAACATTATGGCTGCCACCACTAAGTGGCAACCAAGGGGATTGTAATCTCATAGGAAAAACAGCACCAGACTTTTGAAGTGGGGAAAAAAGAATCCAAACTATAGTTTTATGAGCCCATTTTACATGTAGGAGCTTAAGAAAGGCAAGAGGGAAGCAGGAAGACACAAGGGAGCAGAAGTACATGGAGGTTTGGTTTTGGGTGAAAGCCAAAGAAGCTGGGGAAGAGGTATGCAATGAAACACAAATGAAATCAGGTAGATTGTTGGAATCTTCCATTTTTCCTGTCAGAGCTCTTTTTAGACTCAGTGAACCGAAGCCAATAAATTCATGTTTGAACAGAGATTTGAACCTAAGTCTCACACATTCTAGAACATACTATTTTAAAAAAAATTGTTGTAACCTTGAAACCTTAGGATGAAGGGTGGGTAATTATTATTATTATTAATAATAATAATAATAATAATAATAATAATAATAATAATACCACATCTTTTCACCTGGGTCCTAAGTCTCAATACCCATTATCCATGGACTCTGAAAGAAAAGCATAAAAGGGAAGGAATTTGGCAATATCCAGGGGAGAAAGAAAGTCATGTGAGGGAGAGTACATAGTAAGCTTACAATACTGTGAGGTGGTCTGAGGACTTTACATCCATTTTTAAAAAAAAACATTTTCTTAAAAGTAAGAGCTAGGGCATGTGGCTACAAAGCCATGTGCTTTCAAACCAGCCCTGGAATGTCCCTGGAAATTGTACTACCTGATAATGTAGCATTATTTCTAGCGTAAAAAAAAAGATGGTCCCTCTTTGAACCCACCAAAAGTTCAGCAAGGTGGAATGTTCAGAACAACCCTAGCCAATATTTTAGCTTCTGGACAGAAATGCTGGGTAGATAGCAAAACAGAAATTTAATCACCTTTGTGTCAGCTGGCAGAGCTATGCCTTTGCCTCTGTTGATCAACCTGTGGAACAAACCATATGCCAATCCCTGTAATAAGAGTTCCTTGATTAAATAAAATGATCAGAGGGGAAAATGGAGAATTATTAACAATGATTTAAGTAAGCAGTTTCCCAAGAAAACAGCATGACTTCTTTCCTCACACATAGCAAACTGTATTTTGCTTGCCTCTCTCTCTCTCTCTCTCTCTCTCTCTCGCTCTCTCTCTCTTGCATTTATCATGAATTTAGTTTTTGCTCTTTATACTCCCTGTCTTCCAAAATTAATGTTCCAGTTTCCATCAGGCCTTGTACAAAGCTCAAACTGGATTCCTTAATGCAGAAGCAGGTTCTGATGAAGACATTTGTAATATTGTGGGTTAAAACACCTATTTGCATGAGAAGCACTCCAATTGACTTAGGTCATTGCCTCACCACACAATTCAAGTACTCTTACATCACTTTAACAGTCATGGCTTCCCTCAAAGACTATTGGGAACTGTAGTTTGTTAATGGTGCTGGGAACTGTAGCTCTGTGGGTTGTCTCCTAACAACTCTCAGCACTGTTAACAAGCTACAGTTCTCATGATTCTTTGGGGGGAGCCATGGCTGTTAAAGTGGCCTTCAAAGTTGTGCTGTGACTGTGCAGTGTTATTATGAAAAGTCAGAGTAATGTTACAAATGATTGAATAACCCAAAGCCTGTGTTCTCCAGTACTCTTAAGAAACTCCTTGCTTGATTAAATGAAAAGTCTACCTAGTCCAGCATTCTCTTCAGAACATAAGTCTAGTCAGTATCACCTGTTCTAGAAGTTCACAATCATGACATGAAAGGCTACCCGCTGTTTGTCTCTGGCATGTAACATGATTTAAGTATACTGTGAATCATATGAATATTTTTTTTTTCCCTAAATAGAAATGGGAAAGAGTAAGAAAAACCTGAAAAAATATTATAGATTAGTCCAGGTGTCAGCAAAGTTTTTGTGGCTTGGGCCGGTTCACGGTCCCGCAGACGCTGCGGTGGGTCAGAGTGTGCACATGTGCGCATGCACACACATACAAGCACTGATTCCGACACTCCTTCCAGCACGGAGGAGGCGTGTGCAGCTTCCCATTGGCTGCAGGAGGTTCCTGCAGCCAATGGGAAGCCGGTCAGCATCGCGGAAGGCGGTCCATGCTCTGCTCCACGCCAGTTTAGCGCCGTTCACAGGAGCCAACCGAGCGGGCAGCGGGGTCCCCCGAGCAGGTGGTGGGCATCCATTGGCTGGTTAAATGACCCCCATGGGCCGCTTGTGGTCTATGGGCCTTAGGTAGCTGACCCCTGAATTAGTCACTTTCATCAATTGTTATAAACAGAAAGCTATTTTTAAAAATTGCTGTATCGTTGCATTTCTTACCGCTGATAAAAAAAAAAACCGCAGCTAATTCCGCTAACAATTTGTCTCTGTTGTAACTAGGCAAGTTTACATGCATTGAAGTTCGATTCCACCTTGAAAGGCAGATGGGCTATTATCTCATTCAGATGTACATACCCAGCCTCCTAATTGTCATACTTTCTTGGGTGTCGTTTTGGATCAATATGGATGCAGCACCAGCAAGAGTGGCTTTAGGAATAACAACAGTTCTCACCATGACAACACAGAGTTCAGGGTCACGGGCTTCCCTGCCAAAGGTATGCAAGCTCTTGGACTTTATATGTTTCTCTCTGTGTGTTTTGCTCCTCAGTGAACATGGGGCTATTCCCCCCCCCCCCCATATATCGTGTGTTAGCCCTCCTAGTCTTAAAAAACGTGCCACTAGCAATATATCTACAGTATAGCACAGTTTATGGAAGAACTGCAGTAGCAAAGGAGATTTTCACCTTGTAAATTAACCTTAAATTGCTTTAATCATTTTCAACTATGTCAGATTCTCTGCTGGTGGTGGAAATGTAGATTCTCATCGGAGATATTCCTTTCTCTGCAATAGGGCGTTTGTTTTATATTCATAGAATCATAGAGTTGGAAGAGACCACAAGGGCCATCGAGTCCAACCCCCTGCCAAGCAGGAAACACCATCAGAGCACTCCTGACATATGGTTGTCAAGCCTCTGCTTAAAGACCTCCAAAGTAGGAGACTCCACCACACTCCTTGGCAGCAAATTCCACTGTCAAACAGCTCTTACTGTCAGGAAGTTCTTCCTAATGTTTAGGTGGAATCTTCTTTCTTGTAGTTTGGATCCATTGCTCCGTGTCCGCTTCTCTGGAGCAGCAGAAAACAACCTTTCTCCCTCCTCTATGTGACATCCTTTTATGTATTTGAACATGGCTATCATATCACCCCTTAACCTCCTCTTCTCCAGGCTAAACATGCCCAGCTCCCTTAGCCGTTCCTCATAAGGCATCGTTTCCAGGCCTTTGACCATTTTGGTTGCCCTCCTCTGGACACATTCCAGTTTGTCAGTGTCCTTCTTGAACTGTGGTGCCCAGAACTGGACACAGTACTCCAGGTGAGGTCTGACCAGAGCAGAATACAGTGGCACTATTACTTCCCTTGATCTAGATGCTATACTCCTATTGATGCAGCCCAGAATTGCATTGGCTTTTTTAGCTGCCGCGTCACACTGTTGGCTCATGTCAGGTTTGTGGTCAACCAAGACTCCTAGATCCTTTTCACATGTACTGCTCTCAAGCCAGGTGTCACCCATCTTGTATTTGTGCCTCTCATTTTTTTTTTTGCCGAAGTGCAATACTTTACATTTCTCCCTGTTAAAATTCATCTTGTTTGTTTTTGCCCAGTTCTCTAATCTGTCAAGGTCGTTTTGAAGTGTGATCCTGTCCTCTCGGGTGTTAGCCACCCCTCCCAGTTTGGTGTCATCTGCAAATTTGATCAGGATGCCCTTGAGTCCATCATCCAAGTCGTTGATAAAGATGTTGAATAAGACCGGGCCCAAGACAGAACCCTGTGGCACCCCACTAGTCACTCTTCTCCAGGATGAAGAGGAACCATTGATGAGCACCCTTTGAGTTCGGTCAGTCAGCCAGTTCCAAATCCACTGAGTGGTAGCATAGTCAAGACCGCATTTTACCAGCTTCTTTACAAGAATATCATGGGGCACCTTGTCAAATGCCTTGCTGAAATCAAGGTAGGCTACATCTACTGCGTTCCCTTCATCTACCAGGCTTGTAATTCTGTCAAAAAACGAGATCAGGTTAGTCTGACATGACTTATTTTTCAGAAATCCATGCCGACTATTGGTGATCACAGCATTCCTTTCTAGGTGCTCACAGACTCTTTGCTTAATGATCTGCTCCAGAATCTTCCCTGGTATTTATGTCAGACTGACTGGGCGGTAATTATTTGGGTCCTCTCTTTTCCCCTTTTTGAAAATAGGGACAACATTTGCCCACCTCCAGTCTGCCGGGACTTCCCCTGTTCTCCAGGGATTCTCAAAGATGACTGCCAGTGGTTCTGAGATCACATCTGCCAGTTCTTTTAATACTCTTGGATGCAGTTCATCTGGCCCTGGAGACTTGAATACATCTAAACTAGCCAAGTATTCTTGTACTATCTCCTTAGTTATTCTGGGCTGTGTTTCCTTTGCTGAATCATTTGCTCCAAATTCTTTAGGTTAGGCATTGTTTTCTTTATCGGAGAAGACTGAGGCAAAGAAGGCATTGAGGAGTTCAGCCCTTTCTGTGTCCCCTGTTTGCATTTCACCATCTTCTCCTCTGAGTGACCCCACTGTTTCTTTGTTCTTCCTTTTGCTACGAACATACCCATAAAAGCCTTTTTTGTTGCTTTTAACCCATCTAGCAAGCCTGAGTTCATTCTGTGCTTTAGCTTTTCTGACTTTGTGTCTACACGTGCTGGCTATTTGTTTGAATTCCTCTTTGGTGGTTTCCCCCCCTTTTCCATTTTTTGTACACATCCTTTTTAAATCTTAACTCAGTTAAAAGTTCTTTAGATAGCCACCCTGGCTTCTTTAGGCACCTTCCATGTTTCCGTCTCATTGGTATTGCCTGAAGTCGTGCTTTTACTATCTCCCTCTTAACAAACTCCCAGCCATCATGAACTCCCTTTCCTTTTAGTATTACTGTCCATGGGATCTCACCCAGCACTTCCCTAAGTTTTACGAAGTCGGTTTTCTTAAAGTCAAGAAATTGAGTCCTAGTATGCTTGGCTGCTCCTTTCCGCTGTATAGTAAACTTCAGAAGAGCATGATCACTCGTGCCTAATGATCCTTCCACTTCTACCCCACTAACCAGGTCATCAACAATGGTTAGGACCAGATCTAAAATGGCTGTTCCTCTTGTTGCTTCTCCCACTTTCTGGACAATGAAGTTGTCTGCAAGGCCAGTGAGGAATCTGTTTGACCTTATGCTCTTGGCTGAGTTTGACATCCAACAAATATCCGGGTAATTGAAGTCCCCCATTACTACTATCTCCCTTCCTTTTCCATGCTTGGCCATCTGTTCCAGGAAGGCATCATCTATGTCCTCCGTTTGGCTTGGGGATCTATAGTAAACTCCCACAATGAGGTCACTGTTATTCTTCTCTCCCTTAATTTTGACCCAAATGCTCTCACTTTGGCTTTGAGGTTCTAAGTCTTGGATCTCTTCAGAGGTATACACATCCCTGACATATAACGCCACTCCTCCTCCTTTCTTGTCTGGTCTGTTTCTCTGAAATAGATTGTATCCCTCCATTATTACATTCCAATCGTGGGACTTATCCCACCAGGTTTCAGTGATGCCTATTATGTCATATTTAGTTTGCTGTACCAAGAGCTCAAGCTCATCTTGTTTATTTCCCATGCTTTGCGCATTAGTGTACAGACACTGAAGTCCATTAATCATTCCCCCATGTCTCTTATTTAAGGATTTTTCCTTCCCACCACTAGGTCTGCGTGCTGTTTGTTCCATTTGGTCTATGACATTTGGATGATCATCTTCATCAATTGATAGACTCCTACCTTCAGGAGCACTGTCTCCCTCCCCCACATTAGTCAGTTTAAAGCCCTCCTGATGGGGTTTCTGAGATTTTTGGCAAAAACATTCCTCCCAACCGTTGTGAGGTGCAGCCCATCGCTTGCCAGAAGTCCATCTTCAAGAAACTGCAGTCCGTGATCTAAGAATCCAAACCGTTCCTGTTTACACCATTTGCGAAGCCAGCTGTTCACTTCCACTATTTTTCCCTCTCTCCCTGGGCCACGTCATTCAACTGGGAGGACAGATGAGATGACAATTTGTGCATTTAATTGCTTCAATTTCCTGCCCAGAGCCTCGTAGTCTCTTTTGATCTTCTGGAGGCTATTGCTTGCAGTGTCATTGGTTCCCACATGAACCAAGAGGAAGGGGTATTTGTCAGTGGGTTTTATGATTCCTTGCAGTCGTTCAGTTACATCTTGGATCTTAGCCCCGGGGAGATCTACTTCCTTTTGTGCCACATTCCCTCAGGGGCTCTTAGGGTCAGTTAACAGTGCTTTCTGGTGACAACTACTTTTGGAAGCAAAAGTACTTAAGACAGGCAGTTATATTAGACCCACACATGTGGAACTGTCCAGAGATTTGCTGAGATCCAAGCTGAGGGCTAGAGCTGAAGCTGCAGTTGCCATGATGCTGCTACCAAGAATAGCTTCCCTGAGGCAAACAATACCAGTTCCTGGTCATAATCTTTGCAAATGCTCATTGTTGTCTTAGCCCATCATCTTGTAAGTTTTGGGCTTTCTCCAGATACCACCAAGAATCCAGTGTGGGTGGATTCACAAATCATGGGGTATCTCATGCTATTGATACTTGCAAACATTATAATTGAAGAGAAAGTGTGTTTTCAGCAGAATCTGGATGGGGGGTGGCTAGTGTACCTTCATAAACCTTGAAAGATATTTTAAGAGGGGCAAGTTTTGGGGATTAAAGCTAAACCATTTGTGTAGTGCACTTCAGCCTTTATTTCAATTATATGTGTAAATCTCTATATAGCTGCACTTGAACGACTAAGCTAGGTATGAAAATAAATCTATGATTACAAAACCTGCTGCTCAGAAGTAGTATTGCAACTCTCTTGTGCAATAGCCATAAAATAGTGAATATAGTTGTAAGTAGTAGCTTTATTTATTTTTCTCCTGAACACATTTTTGGCAGTTACAACACCCTGATTTGTACATACAGGTCTTACAATTCCCTGTAGTTCACAAGGTGATGGCAGACATAAAGCATCACTAGTGTGAGATCTCTGTTATTTGATTTACTGTTTCAAGGTCAAATTCCGTTTCCTTTCACTTTGAAGAAACCCTGATGCTGACTTCAACAGAACAGTACATCAATATAACTGAAACTAAAAAGTGCTCTGAAGTGTTGTACTGTTTGAAACTTTTACTACTAGATGTTCAGTTCTGAGAAAGAATTGGCCAGTGTCTCTGAAGAAAAGAAATAGTCCACTTGGCTGTGTAGCTTAATTTCTTTTGTCATAATGGATGTGGTGAGGGCTAAAATACTGTGTTCAGCACCTAAAAGTGGAATATTTGCTGCTTCTTTAAATGGTTCCAAATGCTTCTAAATATATACTACATCCCAGCTATTCATAAGAGAAAAGTTAAAATATTTCTTTCTAGCTCCAAAGACTTTTTGATGCAAAGCTAAAGTTCTGACTGTTTTGAATAGCTGGAATGTACTATTTTGTAGTTAAAACATATGCCCCCCTCCCCCCAAAAAAGTTATAGATGCTTTAACAAAGTGAATCAGCTCCTTTGTGGCTTACAGCGAATATTTTCATCAAATCTGATTAAACATCTAAAGAGAACTGATCTATTCCTCACTAGCACTTAAAATTTGTTTTAAGAAATATTTCTTTATAAAAAATACTCCTTGTAAAGAGCATGATCTTAGAAACAAAATACACATGATTTTCACTTTCCTATTCAGGTAAACAACTTTAAAAAGCTAAATGCCTGATCTGAGCTCATCTGCTCTTGATTTTAGTATGTGTCAGTGTTGTGGAAATGGATGCAATACGACTCTCCTCTTGTTCTTCCTGCAACCCTGCCCCCCCCATTTTCCACAGTGGGTTCCCCAACCCCACAATGTAGATTTCAAGGATAGGTGGGTGCAGTGGAAAGAGAAGGGCAAGTGCTGTTACATGAGCAGAAGTCTATTCCAAAAGCAGCTGGCATCACTGGATCTTACCACCAGCTTAAATCCTAAAAAAAATTGTGGAACTCTACCCATCTAAGCTGGGGATGGGAACCATATGACCATGTGGGGACATGTGGAGCTCAAAGACATAGTCCTATCTAGAATAATAAGACATTTTTGTAGATTCAAAAATATTCAGTGAGCGAGATTGTGAGCATTTGGACTGGGGTTTTGTTCCTTCCACACCAACAATTGGGAAACACTGGCCTGTGAGCACTCCAATTGGAAAACAGCCTTTACCAAAGGTGTCATGGGTTTTGAAGACATTCGAACTCAGGACACTAGGGAGAAACGTGCTAAGAGAAAGGCACTCTTGGCAAATCCACACCATGTTCAACTCCTGCCCAGAAACCAATGTCCCCATTGTGGAAGGACGTGTGGCTCCAGAATCGTCCTCCATAGTCACTTACAGACTCACTGTTAAAACCGTGTTTATGGAAGACAATTTTACTCAGCTACAAATGATTGCCAAAGAAGAAAGAATAATGATTTGCAATGCTGTGTTAGCACAATAGCTGGTAGGTTTCACCCTATATATTTATATGTAATGGCACAGGAAATCTTAGGATAGTGCTTTTAGTGTGAAGTGTTCAGGAAATGTTACTTTTATGGGAAATATAGATTTGGCCTTTGCCCTTTCCCCCCGTAAAACTAGCTTTCTCTCTGGGCTTGGGGAAACACATTTCTCTTTCCTTGACATTAGGAGACACTGCGCTTCCCATCTGTGTTACTAATACGAGCAGTCTTATACTCTGTGCTATCTATAGGTCTCGTACGTCAAGGCTATTGACATCTGGATGGCTGTATGCCTGCTTTTTGTATTCTCGGCACTTCTGGAATATGCAGCTGTAAACTTTGTGTCAAGGCAGCATAAAGAACTTTTGAGATTCCACCGAAAGAGGAAGAAGAACAAGGTAAATATGACAGCCATAGGTTAAAGAAATACAGGCAGCAGAAAGGGCTGTCTGCTTTGTAACAATGGTACAGTGTCTTAGGAGTGGCTGTACAAGTAACATGTTAACACAGGATAACATTCTGTCTGCCTAAGGTCAGCACAAGGCCTGTGTAATTCACAAATCCCGCTGAAACCTTCAGAGAAAGGATTAAAAAGGGATTTAAGTGGGACAAGAGCCTCGTGGAAGCTTGCTGCACAGAGTTTAATTTCACCCTCTGAGAATACTAGCAGATTGCCCCTTCACGATGGAAACTGATGGTTTGAAATGTGTTAAAATAATTTCCTACTATGGTTCAATGGAAGACCTTGATAGATGTATTCACATTTGTTTAATCTACTTACTTATATAAGACTTGTTTTTGGTACTTTTGTATTGGGGAGTGGCAAGAGAGGGAATTAGACGTTGCATGTATTTAACAGTTCGATTCCACAGTTACAGAGTCAATATGAGTTTATCTATTATGACCTTTTTAAAATGGGTTGTGCAGCAAGTTGAAGATGAGCCCACAAAATAGCCAAGGGGTTAGGAATATCAGCAGGGGTACAAGGACCCTGAAGACATAGTTGCATCATAGGAAGGAAGGACACCTATGACTGATCCTCTGGAGAACAAGAAGGGGCTGGAAACTGCAGCAGGAAATAATATATGGATGCAGATGGCCACCGCAAATCCATATCACATTCTCTACATCAGGGGTCTCCAATCATGCTTTACTAGTGGGCACATTTTGAATTTGCTGGGGGTGCCTGTCACAAAATGGTTGCCGTGGAGGGGCAATGGCATAAAACAAAATGTCTGCCACAAAGAGCATGGTGTAATACAAAATTAGAGAGACAACCACCCTAACAACTCTGTGCTTACCATGGGAAGTCAGCTGTGTCCTGCTTGTCCTGATTATGTCGTTCACACACAAACTGGTGCTATTCCCGTCTAACAACAACAGGGAGCATTCCTCAGTACTGGAGGGAAAATGTAAGGTAACCATACCACTCTCATTTCACATAAATTGCTTATAAGGTGCCTTCCCATAACTTCATCTCTGGGAGGGCTAGAAGCGTTCTAGGAAGGAAGGAAGGAAGGAAGGAAGGAAGGAAGGAAGGAAGGAAGGAAGGAAAACAAAAGTGTGTAGCACTACTAGAAGACTTTGTGGGTGCCATGACACCTGTGAGCACCAGGCTGGTGGCATGCTCAAAGTAAAGCACTCTAGATGTTGTAAGTGGAACAAAACAATGCAAGATGTTTAACACTCACCCCACACACAACTTAATAGACATCAACCATTTTATAAGTTGTAATACATTTTCATTTCTTTTTTGCACCAATAAAAATAGATGCAAATGAGTATCCTAGGACAAGAAGAGTGCCAATGTGATCCCATAACCCAACAGCTCCTTATGGGTGGTGACTAATGTCTCTCATTGAGGGCTGGGCTGTAAAGTCCTCCTGTTTCAAAGCTGACATTCATCTTTATTCCCAGATAAAAGCAGGAATAAAATTCAGTCACACGACACTGAGTCTTGACAAATCTTAAAATGTTTTATCATATTATAAAATGACTGGTATTCATGGGACAATGAGTTAACTCCAATATTCTTCCTGGTACCAAATGCAACACAAATTTAAATACATACACATATGCACAGATGTTTTATAGGCTTATGCAGTTGGAGGTGACCTAGAACTTAGAAGTATTTAACATTGCTAGCAGATGAGCTCCAATCATCCAGATTATAATGTGATAGAATCTGCAGAAGTGAGAATCTGTATCATGCTGAAGCCCCTATGGAACAAAAATGAATTTTAGTGAACACGGGCAAATAGTTGGTTCCATTTCAGTTTGTAAGAGGAATGGATTTTCTCATTGGTAAATTAGAACATGTAATTGGATTTCATTAACAACCTGCAATATCCTACTTTGCTTCTCCCTTTTGATCTCAGATAATTATACAGCTTAGTTTCTAATTTTTTATCCATCTGACAGTGGTTAAACATTCACTAGTTTTCTAGTTTAGGACTTTTAATTTTCTTTTTCTTTTTAATCTGCAGTCAGGTTAAAAGAAAAAAGAAAAAAACTTGGCCAGTTGGATTTTATCTAACCAGGAAATGAGCAGAGATCAAGAAATAAAAATTTCCCATAGGGCTCTATCCAACTAAGGCTTACTCAGTGTCAATCCATTGATTTTTTTTTTATTTTTTTTTGGTATTAATTCATTTAAGTCCATTGATTTCATGGGGTCTACTATGAATATGACTTAGTTGGATACAACCATGTTGCGTTCTACATTTATTTCCTTTCATGAACATTAGAAGCATGCTGTGTAAATTGATCAAAGAAATGTGCTGCTTAACACAGTACAGTCGTACCTTGGTTCTTGAACGGCTTAGTTGCCAAACAAATTGGCTCCCGAATGTCGCAAACCTGGAAGTAACTCCTCTGGTTTGTGAACATTTTTCAGAAGCCAAACATCCAACACGGCTTCCGCTTAAGTACAGGAAGCTCCTGCAGCCAATCGGTAGCCGCGCCTTGGTTTTCGAACAGTTTTGGGAGTCGAACAGACTCCCAGAATGAATTAAGTTTGAGAACCAAGGTACCACTGTATTCCATTTCTGACATAGCAATATTAAATACTATATGGGAATGTGGTCAGAATAATGAAACTGCTATTCAATAATCATATGCCATCCACTCAGAGTTTCTCACATATAGATAGCTATTTTATACACTATCAGGCCAATGATCTAGAAACCTGTTAATGATTTTGGAATCTGACTTCAACATTCAAGAATTGAGAATGAATGATTGGTTGGATTGTCCCTTGGTGAGATGATTATTGACATTTAATTGTTACATTCCTTCCTGGTTGGAGAACCATTGTTAGCTAAATTCCCCTCCTTTGCTTTGCTGAATAATGCTCTGTTCATATAATCTGTAGACTGCAAATGCTGTATGCATGATACAACATGGAACAAATACCGGTATGTATATTTGCACAGAGGTACATTTGATTTCCATAATTCTTCCACTTTTTGGAAGGATTCTTTTTGCAGTCAAACCTGTGTTTATTATATGGATGTAGATGTGTATGTCCCACCTTCCTTACAATCTATATGCAATGGGAAATGTATAGGAGCACAGTCTCTCATCACACACACAACGTTTTGAGACTGCAGGAATTAGTGCTGAAACAGTCTTCTGGTTAGAGGTTTCTGGTTGAATATCCAGGTCAACAAACTGTAGTAGACTGAAAAAGTGAAATGATCAGAGCTACAGTGTTGGACCAGTCTCTGTTCTAGGACAAGATGTAGAAAATACTCCCCCCCCCCCTTTTCAACCCTTCCAGTGTCAAATTCACCACAGTTCCTCCTATTAGTTCTTGGAGCGAAGTTGTGATCAGCCAACCACTGACACGTAAATATTTTGTGAGATTCCATTTAGGTTTCCCTTTTTTATTATTCTCGTCAAGCATTCATTTAATGGAATCACTCCATGTATCACTTCAATTTATGTCATTCAAACATGCTTTTGGTGTTACTTATTTTTCCTAGTGAGCTATATAATTGAGGGAGAAAACAAGTGGCTTGACCTTTTCCCAAAACAACACCAGCTTCGGAGAGCTTCTAGTTGAAAAAATGCCCACATGAGAAATTAGGCCTTAAGGGCAGGGGGGGGGACACCCACCATCCACAAATGCCAACAATTATCTTCTTATTCTTTTGTTTTTTAAACTAAAATCCTGACCACTTGTCTGGAGATTATTCCTGCTATAGGCAGCCGAGCAAATAGCCACTTACAGCTTCCAACTAACACAAGAACTAGCAAAAATCTACCAGTAAATGTTAAATAGTAAATTCTGTATTATGTGCAGATTATTAAATAATAGATCATTTAATAATGATGGGTATCAAGTGCCATCAAATTCCAAGTATCAAATATTGCTCAATGAGAAATAATATGTGGGGAAATATGGTAAACCAGCAGTCCTGATAGACAATGTGTCGAACACTGCATACTGATGCATATAAAATATCACATGTCAAAGATCAGATACTTTTGGATGAGCACTGAATATTAGATATTGAAAAGTCAATTGATGCTTAACCTTGAAATCTGCACCAGATAGTTCCAGGATTGAGCTGCAGTTGCAAATTGACTTCAGCTGCTCTGTCTAGAATACTCAGAAGCTAATGCTACAGACTTAAGTAAATGCATGGACAGGTTTGCGCACTACCTGCTGAAAACATTATTACAGCAAAGAGAGAGATTGTGGCCCTCACACTTTATGGCATGTTCTACAGGCACAGCACATGCACGGGAAAACTGATGTGGATTGGAACTTGCCACAGCTTTTGACATAGTATAGGCAAGTATCCTGACAAAACAAGCAGACAACATCTGCTGTCCTATGTCTCCCCTAGTCCCAATGGTGGGCAAACCATAGACCCCTCAGAAGCCTGGATGTGGGGCAGCTCAGCCCCTCAAGCATATTCTGATGCTGTAGTGAGACACTCCCAAGACCCCTTATGAGGTGGGTCCCCCTTTCAATATGTTATGAATCCCAACCAAATAAATGTTTTGACAATAAACGTTTTTTTAAAAATATATATATCTCACAGCTTCTTGGTCAATTGCAGCTGCAAGTAACATTCCTTCCTAGGCCTATTAACCAGTGATGAACCAAAGCCCATAGCAACGATGCCCATTATCTGAAAGAAGGTGGGTAGGAAACATGACAACAAGATAAGTGCCATGCCTATTGTCCATACCCAAATTTATAATCTAGGAACAGGCCTGTGGAAACAGGTTATCCTTCAGATCTGCTTGCCCAGCTCCACCCTCTGGACTTCCAGTTGGCTTCTATGAGCAGGACCGGCCTGGACCTCAAGGGAGATTCTGAGGGGGAGGAAGTGGGGCTCCCTCCCATCATGTCACATGGGCATTGCACAAAGTGGGCTCCCCACATAATGATGGGGAGCTGTACCTTCTGAAATATTTTTGAGAAGAGAGAACATCACATCTATGAGGGGTATCAGTAATGCAAGCATGGAAAACGTACAGCAGCTGATTAAAAAAATAGTGATTGCAAGTGGAAACTTTTGGAAGAGGTGTTGGGAAATTGTATACTTATATTTTGAAGATTCTGCAGTCATCTGTGCAAGTTGGGGTTTTGCCTTTGCATGAATCAGTATCACTAAATTCATGAACTGGATCTAAAGATATTTAGGATGAATACATCTAAAATTCACACCCATTTTGCCCTTTAAAAAGCACTTACAGGGGTTGCAGAGAGTAAGTTGGAGGTGTATCATAAATAAATGATACATATGGATATTGCTTTTCTTGTTGGCATTTCCACTTTAAAAGACGCAAGCATGCATACTAATTTTGTGCTTGTGTTGAAGAAAATATAGTGTTACATCTAAGGCTACATTTTACTAGTCTTTATTTACTTTTCAACTTTTCTTCAACTTTTTAACCCAAGTTCTAAATGCCATACTACTTGTAGACTAGGTTGATTATATGTTTTTTCACTAATAATCATTTCCTTTTTTCCCTTTTATTTTCTTTTGTTGTCTTTGTGGTCTGCCTTCCATTTTGATGAAAGTTTTATGAGGGAGTGCTTGATGGAAATGAAATCAATGAATCATTGCGGCGTAGCAATGGCTTGAGAAGTACAGAATTCATAGACGGGACTTTGCCTCAAATCTACAATATAAATTTAAGGGTAAACTATGAAGAAGATGTCCCATTTGTCCTAACATGCTACCCAGTCATTAACAAAGGCCCAGTCCATTTGTCTGAACTAATGTCTTTCCATGTGGACTCTGTGAACTTCCATTACTACTTTTGTGTGATGATACATATTGTTACTAGAGAGGTTCAGCCTCCCTTCATCATGGAAATAAAATTTGTGGTGGTTAATTTGGAGCTCGTAACATAGAATTCACATCTGATTTTCTTTCTCCTCGAAACATGGTTTAGAAATTAATACATCTAAATATGGTACACCTAAATACTTCTGCAAAAATAATATAAATATTAAGAAACAATTAAGGTTTCCTATACTGATGCAATGTTAAAGCACTGCCAGGATCTGAGAGACCTTCAGTAGATAAGCAAATAAGTCAGTGATAGGGTGCCCCTTGTGCCCAGGGTCCAGAAGAAGCAACCTCTCACCATTTACTAAGGCAGCTCCAAATCTACTTCTTTGAAAGGAGCATGAATATGCTTCGCACATGACCATTGTGAAATGATCTAATATTGTCTGCTTCACTTCTACTGTGTCTTTGTAAAGAAGCATATGCATTTCTCAAAAGCTACTGGAGACGGTGGGGTAGGTTCTGGAAGCTTCAACGATTCAACCATGCAACTGAGTGGCAGGTGCATTCCATAATCTTAAATGTTCTCAAGTGGATACTTCATGAGGGCCCTACACCAGAGTAAGCTTAAGGGGCCTGGTATAAAGTACATCTGTGGTATGTGAGACCTTATAGTTTTGGTCAGTCAAGGAGAACAGGAGACAGTGCAGCAGAAATCAGGTACAATCTTTAATATCACAACAATTCAAAAAGACGTGGTGTCGAGAGGTGATGGATTGAATATTTTTAAATGTTTCTAAGTGGTATGTATAACTAGGTCCTCTTGCTATAAAAATTAATCAGATTATTATTTTTATCTGAGAAAGGCCCAGTTCACATGAGTGTGTGTGTGAGAGAGGGGGGGGGGGTAATACTAGCTTCAGAATATTCTCAGCCTGCTACAACTGATTGTGGGCATCTCCATCAACAGGTATAGCCTGAGAGTGTTGTTGGCCCTCATGGCCATGTGCCATATGAAAGGCTACCACATATGTGTGGCAAGATCTAGCAGCCATTTGACAGCCATTTAGAAATCATCCTGTCATTTTACCAGATGCCACTACAAATCCAAAATCTAATTTGGGTGGGATTAAATTTCCCCAAAACGTTTCTAGAAAAGAATCTGGTAGTTCAATTCATCTCTATGTCCCCAAAAATGGCAGACAGGTGTGACCATACTGTGGCAGCACAATGTTAGTAATAGTAAAACGATTGCAATCACATTATTTGCAGGCAATAAGAGAATGTTGAATTATGAATAATATGGGAAAAAATATATTGAATGTGACTTCATTCCGTTGAATGATGCAGGATACAGAGACAGGGTGAAATGATAATATAATATTAGTAGAATCTACATGCCTGACATTTGCTGACCATGTATATCAAGCTTTATATATAATTGCCTAGGATTAACTATAATGAAGAAGTTATCTTTCACAGTATTTG
This sequence comes from Podarcis liolepis, assembly GCF_965112155.1. Classification (NCBI taxonomy): domain Eukaryota; kingdom Metazoa; phylum Chordata; class Lepidosauria; order Squamata; family Lacertidae; genus Podarcis; species Podarcis liolepis. The sequence goes on along the minus strand of NC_139564.1, from coordinate 47,059,151 downwards.
AAGTAAAAACATGTTTTTTAAAAAAATTTGAATCATGTCATATCATTCATGTCCTATTTTCATTTTGTATCTTTGTTATTCTTCATTTGTTAGCAATCCACAGCTTATTTATTTCTCTGTTGTGTTCAAATTTCATTTATTTTTGTTTATCAGAGTAGGGAGGCAGCCATACCTGCAGGAAAACCAATGTAGACTTTCTTGTTGAAAAGAGCTCTCTTTGGATACCAGTCAATGTTTTCAGTTCATCCTGTTTGTGAGTTTTTCTGGATACACCTGCAGGCTTTGAAAGCAATTTCCTCTTATTGTTGCACTGATTTCACTATTTTGCACTGAACATTTTTAATCAAGCTCAGCTGCAGACTAAGTACATAGTCTAGAGAAAGTTAGGAGCGCAGAAGTCTCCTAGAAACAATAATCCCTTGTCATGGAACTCTGTGTCATGTTTCCTCTAGAAGGTACTCTATGGAAATAATGCATCTGTCTTTCTTGATAAAATAATTGTGTATTGCCTTCTTTTGTTTTTAAGACCCTTTAAAATCAATTAATGATTTAATAATTTTAATTACAACCTTTACCCATCATTTGGCATAATCACACATCACCTTTTAATGTGAAAAGGTTACCAACAGGTAACTCTTTCAATCTCATTTTGTGTGAATATGGTTTCACATTGAGGAAACTAGTATTTTACACACTGGGCACAGGGTTTTTTTCTTAAACAATGTTCCCTTGGAGGGCAAAGCACCACATTTCACCACACGAGGGAGTGCCTTGAAATGGAATATTCAACATACTAAAATGCCATGGCAAAAATCTTCACGTGACATTATCTTGGCAGAGTTAATCTGGAAACTGTCCAGTACTGAGCAGTACTAAAGTCAGGAATCTTCTGGTTTTGAGGCCCACCCTCAGACTGCCAACAGTTGCTCTGCTGCATGCAAGCTGTCTCTAGCTCAAAAGGGGAGGAAGAAAACACAGGAAAAGATGATTCAGAAACTCCACACACACACACACACACTGATACCTAGCTGTGTTCACATCCTGTTCTTGGGAGGTCTTGCCAGCAAAGCCTTCCATTCAGTGACGAAGCTGCATGCTCCGCTACCGGGGGCAGAGAGCAGGCGGGGGCGTGATGGTGCCCTGGGGGCGTGGTGCACATCCTGGGGGTGTGGCACACCGCCTGCGGGGACATTACACACATTTTGGGGGTGTGACATGCCACCTGTGGGGGTGTGGCACCCGGTGCTCAGGGGTGCACTGCACGCGTGGGGGGGGGCCGCTGCGATGGCACCCTACCATAATAGTGGTGCCGGGGGCGCTCCGCTCCCTCTGCACCCCTGTTCCTCTGCCAGTGCTTCCAGCCAGTGGAGCCTTCCAGCAGCCAACCAGAGGGGCTTCTGATGGAGTTGTTTCCACTCCATTGGCAGGGTGGCATTTCCCTTTCTCAGGGGAGGAGTACCATCAAATGTAAGGAGGACAGGTACAAGGAAGTTTCTACCAAGACAGCCTTTACAGTTTTAGGGTGGTTTTAAAAGGGGTTTTTCTTTTCCCAGGTTATTTTTTATTTATTAATATATGTATATACCACTACCTCATACAAACTAGATCAAGGTGTTTTAGAGCAATAAAACATAAAACCATACAATAAAAAACATAGAAAGATTAAAAACAGACATTAACCAATTAACCATTGTGGAAGTGTGCATTCTTAATCACCTGCATAGTCCTGGTGGAATAGAAAAGTTTTCATCCAGCACTCAAAAGGTAGCCCAGAAAGTGCTTGCTTGTTGTGTGTTGTTGTCCAATAACCCTCTCCAACTTTTGTTGTTTTGTAGACAGTTGGTATGAAAGCAGTATATGTCAAAGAGGTGCTTCTAGGTTTTCAAAAATGCTAGATTTCAAAATCAAAGGTGCAACATTTTTTGTGTTGGGTTCCTTTGAAACCACTTGGGGGGGGGGGGTTGGAGAAAAGGATTTACTTGCCTTCCTGTGGTTTGGGCAAAGTTATGTATGAAAATAGCAAATGTTGTAGAAATGCTTGCAGATCAGTAACCAGTAACGTTTCAGGAGAATTAATTGGTGCAGGGGATAAGGACTTGTGATCAATAAAAGCAGTTTGTGGGTTTTGCGGGGAAATTTATGCTCCGCTGAGAACAGTCAGTTCCTTCTTTTTCATCACTCCTAATGTAGAAAAGTTATTCCCTCTTTGGAAGGTCGATCTGTCAGAAAGAAAACTAAAGTCCCCTTCCTGACCTTATGCAAAAAAAAAAAAAAAAAAAATCTTTGCATAAGACACTTGAAATTTCAAAGAGACCAACAATCTGAGTCTATTTGATGCTTCAGGAGCAGCTCAGTTCAAATGAGAACCACTTTGCCTTGGAAGATCCCCAAATCTCTCTGAATCTTCCTGATTCAATCCAAAATTCAGTATCCATCTGAACCAAGTACAGTGGTACCTCAGGTTACAAACACCTTGGTTTACAAACACTTTGGGTTACAAACTCCGCTAACCCAGAAGTAGTACCTCAGGTTACAAACTTTGCCCCAGGATGAGAACGGAAATCACGCGGCGGCAGCAGGAGGCCCCATTATCAAAACCGCACCTCAGGTTAAGCACGGTTTCAGATTAAGAATGGACCTCCGGAACGAATTAAGTTCGTAACCCAATGTACCACTGTACACACATGTTATGGTTGTCTAGGCCAATAACTATTATTGCATGTGTCCTGGTAACAGCCCAGTTCTAGCCCAGGATCACAAGTTAACATAGTTATTATGAGAGGTGTGATTATTATATACTGTCCTCCACTGCAGCAAGCAACTGAAAGCTACAATCTATCCAACTACAGCCAGGGCTTTTTTTCAGCTGAAACTTGCCAGAACTCAGTTCTGGCACTTCTCAGGTGAGTGCCACTGCCTTGTTCTTTAACAGAACAAGAGAGGTGTTTGTGGTGAATTCCGGCACTTCTTTTTCTAGAAAAATAGCACTGGCTACAGCTAACAAGATCATCTATAGGCAGATGTAAGATAACATCCTAAGAAACATAATACTCAGTGACAGGCAGGAACAGATATTGGATTTTAAAATTTCTCACATGGGCAGATGTCAAAAGCCCTATGCAGATATGTAGATTTAATTGTTTTAGTGAATACAGAAAGGAGAGAATACTGTTCCACAACCCCTGCAACTGACTTCCCACATTGGACAGGAAGGTCAGAAGGGGTTTCTGTTAGTGTGTCCAGATGAATGTTAATTCACCAGATCGCAGAAAAGATGTTCAACTGGCCATGCTTACAATCTCCATTCAGACAATTTCATTCAATGCAAGAAGCTTGAATGAGTTGATGGAACCAGGATACATGCTTCATAAATGAAATAGCCAATGACTACTTTAGAATTAAGGGATGCAGATGGCACTGTGGGTTAAACCATAGAGCCTAGGACTTGCCAATCAGAAGGTCAGTGGTTCGAATCCCCATGATGGGGTGAGCTCCCATTGCTCAGTCCCTGCTTCTGCCAACCTAGCAGTTCAAAAGCATGTCAAAATGCAAGTAGATAAATAGGTACTGCTCCAGCGGGAAGGTAAACGGCATTTCCATGTGCTGCTCTAGTTCACCAGAAGCGGCTTAGTCATGCTGGCCACATGACCTAGAAGCTTTACTGGCTCCATCGGCCAGTAAAGTGAGATGAGCGCCACAACCCCAGAGTCGGCCACGACTGGACCTAATGGTCAGGGGTCCCTTTATCTTACTTTAGAATTATTGAATTGTGACTCAAATAGAAATCAAATTGCAGCCAACACAGCAGTAGTTGGGCTACTGGTATTACTGCATTTGCAGCAGCTGATTATATTGTGGACGGGGAGGATATAGAGCGATAGTTTTAATATTTTTTTGAATAATGATATAAAGGGTCTTTATAGATTTCAGTTGTTAGAATTTCCAGGTGAAGACTTTTCCTGTTTGTTTATTTTTACAGGATGAAGATTCAAGAGAAAATCGGCTCAGTTTTACAGGCTATGGAATGGGGCCGCCATGTATACAAGCAAAAGATGGAGTGGTTCCAAAAGCACCAAACAATCCAGTTCAACCTGCACCAAAAAGCCCTGAAGACATGAGGAAGGTATTCATTGATCGGGCCAAGAAAATTGACACCATCTCCCGAGCCTGTTTCCCACTAGCCTTTCTGATATTCAACATTTTTTACTGGGTCATCTACAAAATCGTTCGGCACGAGGACATTCACCAAAAACAAGATTAAGGTTTCCAGTGCTTAACGGTTCTGGTTCTCTATTACTATGGTACAAATACCGATTGGCTCATAAAGGGCGTGGAGGGGAAAAAATCACATTTGACTTGCTATGCAAAGTCACAAAAGGATAGAAGAGAGGAATCCGAAGAAGCTACAGTATCTGCTGCAACAGTGATTCAACTTCTTATTAGCTAAAAGTAGCCAGCTTTTGCAAAGAAAAACCACAACGTACTAAATTAAAACTCTACTGCCAATGTGTTTATAGATGCTGTTCCATAATGGTATAGTATTTTCTGACGTTTCTTGCAGCAAAGTGCCATATTAACAGAAATGCTATTCCACTTTAAAGTTTCCTTTAAACTTTATAAGTCAAGATTTGCCATGGGGAGGGGGGGCTGTTTAAAAAAAGAAGTTTCCCTTTAAGTGATGAAGCACATTTTCTCAATTTAAAGGCACTGCCAATGTCTTTTATAATAAACACCAAGCATATATTAGGCTGCACATTAAAGACAGAAATCTCATAAAATACTTCATAATGACACAATCCACAAACCACTTATCCTGTGAAATGCTGCTGGTGTTTCTGGTGAGGCTTCAGTTCTGCACTGGAATAATCAGTTTGTTGATTGCTGGCCATTTTATAAAAAGAAAAAGTATGCTTTGGCAAAATTTCTCTGTGCATTCAAGGCAGGAAACTGTCTAATCACATCCTTTACCAGTACAGAGAGTATGACTCAGCAGGCTAGACCTTCTGTTGAGTAAACAGATCACTTGCTTCTGGTATTTATTCTAAAATGTAACATAGATTCTACATGATAGGATGTGAGGTCAGATATTCTGAGTCACTCAAATGAGTATTGTCACCTCCAGGGCCCTGGAAAGGGAGAGGATTTTGTTCCATGGAGGTTAAATATGCTTAAAGCTATTGAAATTATGGGGCAGTGGTGCATATTTGATTCTGTAATATACACATAATATACACTAGGAAGTTAGTGTCACTGAAATCAGTTCAACTTACTTCCAGGTAAACATGCTGAAAATCATATGTAGCTCCCATTTATTTTAACTGACTTTACATATATGTGCTGAATAACATCAAAAGAAGTGCTAGAACAAAATTGGGGGAAATGAAAACCTTCCTATAAAAGTCAAATTCTTTAGTAAAGATACCGGATAGCCAACTATGGCATTCTACTTGTGCAACTGACTGTTACTTGCACAAATAGGAATTGCTCTTGTTCCCTTCCCTCCCAATTCCACCCACCCATCCACATTTCCCAATATTTGCTCTGCGTAGTTGGAAAACCCTAATTGGGGATAGTTTGCAGGGCCACAGTGTGAATGGTGGAAATAGAATGTAGCACACCTCCTGGTACGATGTTTCATCTGGGTATTTAAATTAAGGAAATTTATTTCCTTTTTCTAGAATCGCACAGCCCTTTAAATTAATTCTATAATTATATATTATGTTATAGGCTTAAAAGAAAATATAGAATAGAACTTTGCACCTAGAAGCTGTTTTTTGTTTCTTCTGACAGTTCTCATCAGCAAAGACAGAATATAATTGTTCTACAGCATATCTAATGCAGTGGAATGATATATGTTCTGAAAGTGTGCCAACAGAAAAACCACAAGAGTTTATTGTTGAACACCAGAGAGGGGAGAGAAAACATGCTGCTTTGAAGGAAAAATAAAATCAAAGCTGAAGTTTTACTTTGATTTTTAAATAAGAACAAATGTGATACAGAACTATTTCCGTAATGTGTCTGTTATAGAAATATTTACTAAGATGACTTTAAAAAGAAAAAAAAGAAAAAGCAAATTTGATTTAAATAGATCCATTTAAGTATGGGTGGGTGGAAACCATATGCAAATTGTGCCCTGTGTCAAAAACACCTCTAACATAGTTGTATATTGGTGTCAGGAGATATTTTCTTGAGCAAGTACTTTCAAACAATTGATTCCCAATGCAAAACTTGAGGTGGCGTGGCCAATCTGTGAAGACTGTGCCATCTCAGTTATACATTTCTGAATCTGCCTTCAGTGTGATCAATACAAAGGTTAAGGATTTAAAATGTGTTGTTAAATCTAAGTAAATATTCATACAAATGAATTTTGTACAATTTCTGAACATAACAGAATTCTACAGACACTCTAGGGCTATGAATAGAAAAAAAGGGGGGAGCCCTCTCAGATTTCTTTCCAGTATTCACAGATTGTGCGGCCATACTACTTTGGTAACTCAACATAAAAAGTTAGGCATGCCTATTGAGGATACAATTGGCTTGAGATAGTTTATATTTGAACAGGATGAGGTGCCTATTCTATGGGAAAGGTGGTGAGTTTGAAAGAGTGGAGGCAAGCAGCCCTACAGAGAAAATCCAGTATTTCCCAGTTCATGAGCCATGAGTGTGATACTAAGGGGAATGTTCTGCACAAAGCATTATAAACTAAGTTTTAACTTTTACTCACAAAATTATTTTTTCATTGAATATAGAGTGCAGGTAACGGGATAAAGCTGGGGCATAAGGGCATATCATCAAATTCATTTCACTTCTTTACAATGCAGAATGATAAATGAAGGTTTTGTGTTGTCTCATGCCACCAAAAAATACCAGCAACCCACTAGTGCCTATTTTATTAAGTCTAAAATACCAGCAGGCATATGACAACCTATCACACAAATAAATCCAGGAATGGTGTTGCAGACCCTGTCACACAAACTAATGCTTCTTATGGATTTAGTGCACTGTTACAAAACCCCCAGTGATTTTAGCAAAGTGACAAAAGTTAGCAAACATGTTCCCCCTGTATTCAGGTTACTGCAGGCTCTATGTTAGATACACCCTATAGTGCTACGGCTGGGACTGAGATGAAGTATAAGCCACTGCAAAATTCTGGGGTGAATTAGGACATACTCAGTGTGTGAAATCCCCAGCAGGGGGGAGAATCCAATTTACACCAATTTTGTTATTCATGGCTGCTCACAGTCATGATGATAAGAACCATTTGCCAGAAAATTGGAAGTTCTCCAGCAAATTGCCGGAAGATAATGAAGCATCCCCACATTTCCTAGTCAAATGGACATTTCTTCCTATCTTCAATCACTGTCGTGCAGGCAGCAAAGTACAGAAAGTCAGAGAAGTGTATCTGCATTGCCTAGGCAACTGGGCAACACTTTTGATCTGATGTCACTGTTTTGCAACATGGTGGTCATTATTTTGCCTGTGAACGAACTCAGAAGAAATTAGTGTTGGAAGGCGTGGATAAGGGAGGAGGCAGAGACACCAGAATGGCTGAACTTCATGCCCATCCACACACACAAAAAAAAGCAACAACAAAAATCAGATGCAACTTCACAACCTCTAAACAAGGTTGGAGTAAAGTGCTGAATTGGAACAAACGGCAATCATGTTTTCTACAGATTCCCACCCCCACCCCCGATTTAGCATGAAAGAGCAAAAGCAAAACCACTCAGATCCCTGCCTTGAAAGCACGGGGAAAGTGGGAACCCACTTGGACCCATGCTTTCTAGACATGGGACGAGTGGAATTGTAGACGAGCCCTTTCATGAATATAAGCATAAGACTGGCTTTTGTTGGAACCAAAATGCTGTCTTAAATGAACCATGGATTCTTATGTGCCGTATGGAAATATGTGAAGCTCAAAACATTCATGAGTGGAGATATGTGGAATTTATCTCTTTCAGTCTCTAACCCCTTCCAGGCATTAGTATTTCCATGGAGACAGCTAATGCATTGATAGGAACACTATCATTTGGCCTTACCTCCAGTGTTTTCAGCCCCATATGTTGTACTTGTGTAGGTCCTGTATATGATCAGGGCTCCCAACTACATTGGGTTTGCTTAAGGTTTGCTTGATTCCACCTTCAGAACTTCAGGGTGCAGAACTGGACATGTATGCACACCATAAAGGACAGCATAGTAGTTCTACCTCTCATTCATGTATTAGCCACATGAATAGGGTTCTGTTTCCTACTCCACTCTCTAAATATTATTATTTATTACGGAGTCCAATAACACAAGAACTGTTTGTAGTCCACATCCATATGGAAATATGAAAGACCTTTTCAGCCCCAAATTATGATCAAAGGGCTCAGTTATCTTAGGCAAGTATCATTATTATATCCTTGTGGAACATATGCAAACACTTCACTATCCAGTTTACACACTCAGATTCTCCCTACTGTGGCTACGTAGTTTCTTCCCTGAAAGGAACAGCATACCTAATGTATTTTGGGCACAATTTTAATTTGTGCTGCCCCACCTAAAAAGTGCTTTGAAATGGGGCAGGCAGAGATCAAGGACCACTGGCATTGCAGAAGATGCACAAACGCAAATATTGACCACTAGGGTGTTAAAATTTATGTTAGACACCAGTTGAGGTGAGAGCCTACTTTTTTTACCTGAGGACATTAAAAAAAACCTCACTGAGAGCATTGTTTGTAGAATATGCAGAAGAAGGTACCTGAGGATGTTTTGAGAACAATTTGGTCATAAGACCATGCAATGGGAAATACATTTCAATTGATGAAATCCAATTGATCTCTTCTGATCACTAGCATGTCCTGCTTCCTGAGCTGGTATGTGGCAGGCAGATATTTAGATTTCCCATCAGAGTGTTGAAGGAGTGGAAAGTGAAGTTATAGGTAATCATGCAGGCACTCTTTCTGGAACAAGCACAAGGAAACTTAGCTTTGAGGTGCGCACTAATGCTCAGGACAGCATTAGTCACACATTAGCCATGGAGGATGGGATATGGCTTATTGGAAGACCACAAGCTTTGCAAGCAGATGGTCCAAGGTCCAATCCCTGGTATCTCCATTTAAAAGTATCAGGCAGAAAGGGATATCAAAGATTTCTGGGGGAAACCCTGGAGAGCTGCTATAGGTCAAACTAGACAATACTGGACTTGATTGACAAATGATTTGATCAGGCATAAAAGCAGCTTCATATGAGGCACTTCTTTTATAGATTATAACCACGTAAAATGTTCTTGGAGAACGAGGAATGATTTCATTACAATTTATCCTGTGTTGCAGGCATATTACACTATTATCAGTCTCCTGAATTTAAAGCAGCTCAATTCTTGTCAGCTTAGTACACATTTAGATGCAAGATATCGTAAAGTTGTATGGTTGTACTACTCAGTATAGCAGCTAATGTGCTATTGCTTCTCATTCACCATGAAGTTTCCATAAGTGGAGGGAAAGAGGTGTTATTTCAGAGAGAAATATGACCCAGTATTTAAAATAGCTAGAGGAGTTTTGAGTGCATGTACCATTTGTTTAAATGGGCTTGGAGATGTTAAAAAATAAATGTTTTGTTTCCCACCAGTTCCATTTTAATCATATATATTTCTTCATTGAGTTTTATTTTAGGCATTATTATAAATTTTTATATTTGAGAGTACTGATACAAATCTTTATTAAAAGCACATATTTTGTCTGTGTAATACCAGGTAGAGTTCTATAAAGCAATCTAAACGTGCACTTTAGACTTAAGGAAAGATAAATGCTAATACAACATAGCTCTGCCTGTTACAGCACTGATAAGTAATCATTTTAAGGAATATTCTTTAGGGTTAAGAAATATTTAGATTAAAAATATTTTGGGGGTAAAAAATTCTCTAACCGTAAAAATAAAAATTGTATTTTTACTTCATGATATTTTCTACTAGATGAAAGAACTGTTTGTTATTATCATTCAGCCCAGCTTAAATTGTAACTGCAAGAAAGTGACATAGTCAGTAAGACTAAGAGCACAACATAAACCCTCCACATGTAATTCCAATTCTCAGTTGGGGTAGAATTTGCTTCAATGCATTGATAGCTCTCCAAAGTTTGCTTCATAGTAATTCTTACAATAATCTTGTAACTCAATGCAGAATCTGTACTAACAGAGGTTAGTTTGATAAGAGAACATTGAGTTAATGGTGTTTTCGTTTGCTTTCAAAACAGCTCTGAAATCTATTTTGCAAATTAACTTATATGGAAATACAAAGATGTGCATACAGGTTTTGGGATGTGTCTATTGTATGGGAGCTTCTTTTTGCAGAGGTTACAGAATGGTGCCTCCTGGCAAAACGTACATTGCACAGTGGTCTCTTAACCATTATCACTTTGGAATATTTGTGCAAACAGATGAGACTGAGGGAAATAGTTGGGTTAAAGGCCATGAAACGCTGGCTCATGCTGTATTCTCGATATGCTTTGATATTTATTGCACTTCTTCACTTTCATCTCCATGAAATATGCAAGAGCCATTCCTTAAGTTAGCAAACGTCAACCTATGACAGGACAGTATCAATGGATGAAATGGACTGCGTAAATTTTGACATTCTATGGATATATAATTGTGAGCCACATGAAAAGAAACTGTGCCATAAGCTTTTAACATGGAGTTTAAACATTATATACAGTAGCTTGTGTGATAGTGAGCCAAGCTTCCTTAAAAGGTGAGAGCAAAAAAAAAAATATGGTTATACTAGTGTGTTAATGACTTGTCTGTGATTTTTAAACATATCATCCTGTGAGTTCTGTCTAGACAGCAGCAAATACCAATTTGTGTCTAGAAGTATTTCTTTTCAGTAAAATCCAATGAAAAGTGTCATGCATGAGTTTAATTAAACTCCTTTTCTTTCTTGTATTCCTATATTCAGCACTACAGCTAACATGCTCTGCTGACAGAGATATTAAGTTGTGTGCTGCCTATGGTGTTCATGTAACTGTATATATTTTGTTCTAAAACAAGAATAAAAGCTACCATTTTTCAAGACTCTGCTCAAACTGTTAACATAATTTAAGCATTGACTATTGAGTGTCAAATCACAAATATTTAGAAAACAAACTGGGATCAGGGAAAGGAATGCTTTTTCTGGTGGAAATACAGGAGCAAACATGAGAGGAAATGGTAAACAAAAATCCTGTGAACTACCTCCTTCAAGAGCAGCCAATATGGAAATTCCCACGATGAGCAACACTCAGTACCCAATACCCAAGTGCCTTCTTAAGTTCAGGGGCTTCACTGCAGAGTGGGAGATGCTTCTAAGGAAATATTTTTTTAAAATGTATACATGTCATGTGGGTGCCATGAGGTGAATAATTTGTCTACAAAAGCAATAGTCCATGGACATCAGCTTGTCTAAGCAGTTATCCTGAAAGAAGATGCATGGTCTGAAATCCCCCAAATACCTTTTAAACTTTAAGTAAGTTAAACTCTGGATTCAGTCTCCAGCAACAACAAGGAAGAAATTTGATTCACTTCACTCTTAAAGCCATGTCTATCAAATTTGTACGTTCCAAAACAATGTAAGAACTGAAAAACAGCCATTTGGACTATAAAATGGTGGTTTTCTTGAGTCAAAATAGAGTACCACTAGACTTTTTTTAAGGGAAAAAAGCACTGTTTTTAGTATATAAATAGATTGATGAATTAGCCACAGCTTACAGTCCAGATAACAACTTTGTGCAAAAAGATTGGGGAAAACGCTCATGAAATAGTACGCATCAAACTTCCCTGCAAACTTTGTGCAAACAAATCAGGATGAATAGTTAATAAAACAGGTTGTTTGGAAGCAGACCAAACTTTAATATGATGAAACTTTTCCATATGACCTGATCCTTTTATGGTGGTAGCAAAATACTCTCCCTTCTTTTCCTAGTAGTACTTTCCCCCTGTGCATCTCTAGGCAGTTCTTGGGGTGCATGATATCAAAATCAGGACATGCCCCCCAAGTTACTTTTAGATTAAGACAATTATGTTTGGAGATCTAATCACAGATTTTTCCACATAAGACGTTATTTGGCTTTCTGTCACACAGTCTGTAACCTTGGAATTATATAGGCATATACATTTGCAATTGTTTACCGTAATTGCCACATTTTCCAAATCATTTATAACACCATTTACCTTGGTGCATTTACACCTCTGAAAATTGGGAGGAAATCAGCTAGGATCAGTGTCATAGATTAGTATAAATATGCACCGAAGACTGAAGTAAGTGTAGACTTATTTTTTATAAATGGACATTAAAAAGCACACAAAAGTTTCTTTAAGCAGTTTACTTGGACCTTTTTCATGCATTCTCCTACTGGGTTATTGGGTGGCCTACGTCAGCAGAAAATAGAAATTATAAGCTATTAAGAGCAACAACACTGGACATGCCATCTCTTCTCCATGCGAATCGCTTCCAAATATGCCGTGTGTATCCATTATGTGGTTTTATTTCACAGCTTATCACTTCCTGAGAATGTCACCTAATGCTACTCTGTTTACAAGAACAGTTTACTTATCAGTATCACGGCAAGCCTGCCACCAGATGGCTCTCTTTCCCTGTCCGTTAGAGAGTATAATGTATAAGGTTACTGAGCTTCATTCCTACTGTCAAATAAACCAAAGCTGAAAGGTGTCGTGCTACTAATTAGGAACCCTGATCAGGCACCAGGAGAATGTGCACGCTAGAGGAAATTGTGTGCCTAATTAGGCTGCTTTTATTTCACTACAGCAGCAGTGCTGACGACGAGATAAAACACTTTAGCAAAGTCCATGCCTACCTCACGTTCATATCTCTTCTTTGCATCCCACTCAGCTGTATAGCTAATGGCTGAACGGTGCAGTTTCAATATGGGTGCCTCTTCTAATTAAGGCTGTGTGCGTACTCCTGTTTACTCTGCATCCAGGGCACTCCCACAGGAAGCCGTATACACGGATGTTAGCCAAAATCCATATCTGCCCTAGGGAGGTGCTGCAAGTCAAATGTAGGCAATGCTGAGCTAGCTCACAGGTGGGAAACATTTGGTCTTCCAGATGTTACTGAACTAAACTCACAACTTCATCTCTGGCCATTGGCCATGCATGCTAGGTGTGATGAGAGTCAACATCTGGAGGGCAAAAGGTTCCCCACCCCTGAGCTAGTGAGATCAATGATCTGGCTCAGCTTCCTATGGGCTATGTCTTCAGATCTGGTTTCAGCAGTGAAACAGCTTTGGTTGCCCTGACCTTTATTGAAAGAGAGAGGGGTGAAAAACAACTTGATCTCTCAGTGGCTTTGGATACTATCAACAGTGGCATCCTCCCGGAGTGGGTCTGTGGGTTGGGAATTGGCGGCACAGTTTTACGGAAGCTGTAGGGCTTTGCCTACACAAAGCCAACATGTGCTGGCCCAAGCATTAAGATCTGGGAAAGATCTTCTCATGGTCCCACCAGCCAGCATAGCGCACTGGGTGCCGATGCAAGACAGGGCCTTCTTGGTAGTGGCACACTGCCTGTGGAATTATCTGCTAGAGGATTAATCCTGCTTTCTGCAGCTGCATCTTTACCTGCTTGCCAGCTAATGTCCCATATAGTGTCAGATGTGGAACAGCTGAACATGGTTTCAGGAAAAGGGTCTCATGGGCCAAGTGAAGAAGCCTGCCAGGTCAAGTTTGGCCTACAGACCAGAGGTTCCCCACTCCTGATTCAAAACATATTTTTAACTCATACACTGTTGCCCAAATGCTGGGTTCATCAGAAAAGATCACAGAGGCATGTGTGCACTTCCAAACTGCTGATTTTCTGACCTGAGGGTATGCCACACATTCCCTGCACCAGGACAAATTAATTAACGATAAAGTTAGCTATATACTGGCCTTCCATTTATATGCATATGTATAAAATAGCCTTTGCCAAGCAGGTGCCGTCAATATATTTTGGCCTATAGTCCGTTACCAGTCAGTACAGGTATCTCAATCTCAATGCATCCAGCCAGGTAGGTGGCATGGTGTTTTTATGCAAAGTTTATCTAGCAACAGTGTAGGACAAAACTGACTGCCAACGACATTTGAAGGTCATAATATAATGGAGTTATATTTACTGTTACATGTGTGTAATGTTTTGCAAATATAAAGGAGATTATATACACAGGGAAGAATAAACACTCATATGCTTTCTACATTGCTGTATAACTTGAAAGAAATATAAAGCTAAGTATCTTAAACAGGGAATTTAAATAAAACGCACTTCATAAAGGCACAGCATTAAAGTTGCTCAACTGTTTGTTGTAGGTATTCTCTTAATATTAAGAGCCAAACATTGATCCTCTTTTAACACTGCTAATTTTAAGTTTGGCTTCTATGCCAGGTTGACAACTAAGATTGAAAGGAGAAAAGTGAATCAGTTGAGATGGGGATTTTGTTATTGTAATTTTGTGGTTACAAAATGTTCTTTTAAAAAAACATTGTTTAAGTGAGGTGCCCATTTATTTTGGCTAAGAATTAGGAATTCTCCTGGCTAAAAGCTTTGAAATAATGCCCGTAAATATTCTCTCTTTTGCTATATATATATATAGTAAAGGTAAAGGGACCCCTGACCATTAGGTCCAGTCGTGACCGACTCTGGGGTTGTGGCGCTCATCTCGCTTTATTGGCCGAGGGAGCCAGCGTACAGCATACAGCTTCCATGACTAAGCTGTTTCTGGCAAACCAAAGCAGCACACGGAAACGCCGTTTACATTCCCGCCAGTGGTACCTATTTATCTACTTGCACTCTGAGGTGCTTTCGAACTGCTAGGTTGGCAGGAGCTGGGACCGAGCAACGAGAGCTCACCCCATCACAGGGATTCGAACTGCCAACCTTCCGATCGGCAAGCCCAAGGCTCAGTGGTTTAGACTACAGCGCCACCCGCGTCCATATGTGTGTGTGTGTGTGTGTGTGTGTGTGTGTGTGTGTGTGTGGTATATATGATAAATTAAGTCAAAAGGAAAGCTAGATCTCATAGTAAAGGGTGCTGTCCAAAATTAAATCAAGAGATGTGTAAAGATTTCCAGGGAGTTTGTGGTGAATGTCTTTGCAGTTCCTCTCTCACACACCCTCTCCAAATAGTAACACCAGAGGAATCTGGAATTGCCTGGATTTGGGGATGGATTTGGGGTTGGCACCAGCCTCTTCAACATGTCTATGAACTACAATGCATAGCTTTCAACTTGTGTCCTGTTAGGTACCACTAAGCAGAAAAAGATGGATGCCTTCTCTTGAGGAAACAAACCATAAGCCTAGGTTTGGATGACATACTGAGCCAAACGATGGCTTATCCTTAAGCATCAGGAGATCAAGGGAGAAGCATAGCACCCACAATCTCCTCTTTGGGAACTCGCACAGTTGAAAGGCAATTTGTTCACATCAACTAATAAAATGATTAAAAATTAAGCTGCCTAGACAAATTTCTAGTGCCGTGTTTTTAGATAAACAAATCTCTCTAGGGTTTTTTCAGTCTTGGGGGGAATAAATGGAATCTGATTCATTTTGCATGCTTCTACTTAATTTTATCTCCAAACCACATGGAAGGCAAAGACTGTACAGTTTCCCTGTCTCTAAGGTGATTTAAGCTATTAAGAAAGATGGGCTAAGACTGCAAAGCTATCTACACTTAACTGATAATAGGTGCCATTGAACTCAAGTGGGGTTACTTTGCAACAGACAGGTCTATGATTGCATTGCAAATTGCCAGTGGCTCTGGCTCCAAATATGTCTCATTTCAGTCTCTAAGTTTCTGAGATGTAAGAGGAGTTATCACAAGACCATCTCCTTATTCTTCATTATTTTTTAAAGTAACTACAGAAGCCTCTGATCCAAATTAGGGCTACATTGTGGGTGATTTGGGATCAACGCTTTCCTCCTGCACCAGTTCCTTGTTTATTTGGCTGGTAGAAAAGTATAGTATATAGGCACAAATATATAGACACCTGGAATCAAAGTGTGGGACAAACAAGCATAAAGCCTGATTTTCTAGGGAAAAGACAATTATACCTTTTCTTCTGTGTAGTCCTAAGTATGGAATGCACGTTTCCTTACTTCTGGGTTAGCGCCTCTGGCAATGGAGGATTTCCTCTGATCGGGAGGAATCCGCTCCATGGAAATCAGGGTCTGACCACCACGGCGAGGCGGAGACCCACTAAAAACCACAGGCAGGAGAAGCCTGTGGACGTGGGATTTGGCTGGCACCTTTTGCGCCTCCCCTACTCGCGGGGAAACCCGGTTTCGGGGATCCGGAGTGACGTGGGGTGAGCGGCACGGTGCTTCGAATCGATTGCTTCTTTCACGGAGTGAAGCCGCATTGCTGTTGCCGGAGAGAGCTGACTTTTTCCTGTGGACAATTGGACTCTAAACAACTACCCGTGAGTAGAACGGAAAATTGGATTTCTAAACTTCTTAATTTGGCATCGAAATGGGAAGGTTTCAAACAGGAAGTCCGCCTTCCTCTTTTGTAAATAGAGTGAAGCAAAGACGTTGTAAACTAAAGCCTGGAAAGTCTTTTGTAAAGGATTAAATCTCCATCGGTTAAAATAACTAAACCCCCCTTGGAAGCAGGAGAAGAGGGGGGAAATTCTATTGTTTAAGCCTGCAGGAGAGAGAGTGAAGAAAGATAAATCACCACCGTTTCGAACCTGGGAACGGACTGCCAGTAAGATTGACGTTTTGGGAAAGTTCATTGACTGTGAATAAAACGATGTTGATAGATAGTTAAATAAGAGAAATACATTGTTTCCATTGTTTCCTTTTACACTTAAAAAGGAGGGAAAAAAGTAACTGAAAATCGAAACTGCTCTGTTGCTGGATCTGTGTTTAAAAGGATGGACACAAATAGAAATTGTTTCCCCTAGAGGGAGATTTTGAAACTGTTGCAAGAGTGGAGCTGGGGAATTTTCCAGCTGCAGAGATTAAAGAGCGTGAGAATCAGAGTTTGACCTTGGACAAGAATGTTGACAGAAGAAGCCCTAGTGATTGCATTTTGCAAGATAAGTGCTTTATTGGAACAGCTTCATGAGAAGATGGATGTGATGATTATTAAAATTGACAATTTGGGACAAAAAATGACCAAGTTGGGACAAAAAGGGAATACCTATACAGAAATTACTCAGGAATTGACCCAGGAATCTGTTTTGACATGGCAAGCTGTGGAGAAGACGAAGGAGAAAGTTGTTGGTGAACCTCAAGTAATTCAAGTGGAGAGAGCCCCGGCCTCTCAGAGGCAATTTGATGAACATAAGCTGTTGCCCTTTATGACCGAATCTAGAGAAAGCTAGATTTGCTGGGATGGAGCCCTGCTTGGATTGGAGAAGGAAAGTTGGATAGATCCTCCTATGCAGGGATGCTCTGGCCTTTGGGATCTGGATTTGGGTCAGGGGGAGAGTGGCGCTCTGAAATATCTTTTGGACTTTAGTTCTCACTATGGAGAATGGGCTGACCTGTTGAGAAGGAATAAAGACATTGCTAGGTTGGAGCTCCCCCGAGATCTACTCCTCAGTGCCAAAGGAAAGAAATTAAGAACAAGATCAGCAAAAGACAAAGTAATGTGCATGGATATATATGAAGAAGATCTGCAGAAGGGACATGGAAGAGAGTTAAGAGCCTCGGACAGAAGGTCACCAGGTTAATGGACTATATGGTATTAATAGAAAGGACTGACAGAATCCGAGACCAGGGAGAAGAGACGGTGGAAGAAGATTGGGAAAAAGTTTTTTAAAAAAATTATTTAGAGAAATTTTGCAAAATTAATGAGTGTTAGAAAAATGTTGGAATGAAATTATATGGTTTTAGTAGAAATGTTATAAGGAGTTAATATAAATAAGTTTTAGGGTTTTAATGGTAAGATAAGGTTAAAATAAATTAAGATAATTAAATGACAGAAAACAGTGAAAGAAGGAAAGGATTTGCTGAAATAATTAACAACTAGAACACAAAAAGGGAGGTGTGAGGGGGTCGATGAAACAAGCTAATGAAAGATAAAGATATGGAAATATTGGATGTGATTTTAACTGTTTTTGCTTTTGTTTTTTGTTTTGATGTATTGTGTTTTTTGCTTTTTTATTATATGTATTGTAATGCTTTTTACTTTTTTCTTTAATTCTTAAACTTTTAATAAATATTATTTTTGTAAAAAAAAAAGGAATGCACGTTTCCTTTTCACAGACTACATGCACCATAGTTTGAGAAAAATATAGGCCAAGCAGGGGAGCATGTTGGGCCAGAGGGTTGCTGCATATTTCAGGCATAGTGTTCTTTATTCCTGACATGTTATGACTATTGGAAGGGCTGGATTAACACCTTTGGGGGCCCTAAGCAATTAAGAGATTTCCGTGCACCCATATATATCTAATTCAAGATATAAACAATAATAAACTATAAAAGAAAGTTTTATTTTTCAAAATGAAGCAAAACCTACAGTAAGATGGAAAATAAATTTTATTTTGTTATACTTCCACTTTATTTATATTGGAAAATTTTATCCTGATTTTTATAATTGCCAAGTCTTTGATCAGATCCTCAAACCTAATCTTATGTAACGCATCTGCTTCAGTACTTAGTAGAGATAAGGTATCCAACCGGCCTTGTTGCATAGTTGTTCTGTTGGGAGCAATTTGTGACCATTAATGTTAAAAATCTGGCAATGGAAAAAAAATTCTGGTGCTCCTCTTCCCTTGATATCCTAAGAAGAAGAGTTTGGATTTGATATCCAGCTTTATCACTACCCTAAGGAGTCTCAAAGCGGCCAACATTCTCCTTTCCCTTCCTCCCCCACAACAAACACTCTGTGAGGTGAGTGGGGCTGAGAGACTTCAGAGAGAAGTGTGACTAGCCCAAGGTCACCCAGCAGCTGCATGTGGAGGAGCGGGGAATTGAACCCGGTTCACCAGATTACGAGTCCACTGCTCTTAACCACTACACCACACTGGCTCTACTGGCGTGTGCTTATTTTGCTTAATAGTTATTCCAGTCCGGACTACTGGGTGTACCTAAACTTTGGTATCAGCACCATTACCTGTGATATATAAACTCCAAAATCCATAAATAAACATTTGTGTTTTTTTAAAGGGTATACTTATTAAAATATAACATAGAAGAATTTGTGTGAATCCAAACAGAAGTGTGGTGAGGCACAACCTGTTCTGCCAGGCGGGAAATCTCCTGCCAAACCGCCCTAGAGCAACTCCCTCACCCAAGCTATCATGAAAGATGGCAAAACCATATTCCATAAAGCGAAGCCATAGGTGTGTGGCCTGACCAGTGTCAACCACCACCACCACAACTCAACATTTGACATCTGGAAGACTCCAAGAGAACCACTTCAAGCAGTCCCACCAATCATGCGGGTAGTTGCGGGTTGCCTTCCATCCAACAAGCCTCAAGGTGCTGGCCATTCTAGACCTCTACCTAAACACCTGAAACACAAATAGCAGCTTATCTCCTGAGGCAAATAGCAGATTGTGGGAGGAAACTTTTGTGGGGGAAATTGCATGAATGGCATTAATCCCCTTCCCCACACCATCAAAAGATGCGTGTTTCATATTTTGTCTAGTTTGATTGAACTCTGCAAATGTACTACAAATGTTCTGAAAGCTTCATTATATAACAGTTCTTTTAAATAATAATTAACCTATTTAGATTTGGGGCGTGATCCAGCAAGTCAATAGGCTTAAGTGTGTCTATTTCACTTTAGCCTGCTTGGCCCAAATGCTCAGTTTCATGACTAATATCTCTCAGCTGTGTGGTGGGGAAAATAATCCAAAGTTGGAGATCCATCATCAACAACTCCCAACGTTTCTTCATGGAAAGCAGTTGAAGAGGATGTGTGATCAGTACTATTGGACTGAGGGAGGGAGGAACTAACCCTTCCCCCTACCAATTCATTAACTTAAATCAGCCATTTACCCCCACAACACACACACACACATGCACAAACAGCATGAAGCTATTAGTTGTCAAAGAGAAGGGAAAGAAAGGTACCGGTACTTGTAGTGGTCTTTCACCCACCCAGCTCTGTGGCTAATGGCTAAATGAAATAGCTTCAAGGCCAGGCATACGATTTAAGTTGCTGAAAGAGCATGATGGGAAGATTTAACCTCTCCCTGTTAGCCCAGAATAACATCCCTGATCAAAATGGGAGACCCTGACACTTTAAATCAGGAGTGGAAAGATTCCAGAGTTGTCAGGTCTACTTTATTTCTTTATTAGAATTCCAGAATCTCCTATTGAGAGCCAGGTGCCAAAATCATAGAGCTTGAAAATATAGCATGCCTCTGACCTAGGAATTTGTTCTCAGGACCAGAACTGAACTGAGTTCACAATCCATCCACACAAAACCTCATTCTAGTCCTCATTGACTTTGTTTTAGCTGTGAAACGTAGTTGGGAAAAGTTGTCTTGCTGTTGCTATTGTTAAACAGCTCGGAACCAGAAACCTTTGTTAATCTACTGAAAATCATCTAAAGATCTATCAGTAGCTCCTGATCTTTTTTCTGATTACCCCTTTTTAAATGCAGTAGATATAATAATGGATCTTCTTCTTTTGTCTTTTTTCCCTAAAACTTCATGACTACATTGCTATTGTGCGGGTAAAATAAAATTGGACACAGTTTCAGAATTAATATAAACTTGCCCTAAATATTTTTTAACAGACACACTGTTACACTTAAGACATAAAAATCAGTGTTGTGGTGCTTTTGCCCCACCCCCAGCCTGCATAAGTCACACTAAAGGAAACAGTTCCTTGATATCTTAGGACAGATAGGTGCCAAATATCTCAAATTATATCACCATTAGGAGTTCATTTAGAACTGCTGACATGTAAATACTGGCTCTGCATTAAATGTTCCAGAATATTGTTTGAGCCAAAACAACTTCCTTCCCAGTATCTTTTATTAAATGCAATTTTTCATTTTCTGGGCTGTTTTCATTGTTAAAGAAAATACAGCTGCAATCCATCAAGCATTGTCTTACTGCTCATACTTACTAATTATTGTGAGGCATGCATCACTAATGCCTTACTGAAATGAACTGAAGCTGTGCAGCTTTATGGTTTGCAGCCTATGTCAATCTATATATTTGATAGACGAGTCTCTGAAGGACTAATGTCTCTTTTACTTCCTTTACACAACACAGCCTTCCCAACACTGCATGGAAAACTGTCTTCTACCACCTCTCTCTGTTTCAGTACTAATTTCTGGTGCTTTGAGAATTAGTACTGTTGGCTAACAGAAGTTTAAAAGCTTTGATGCATTGATCCTACTGCATGTGTTACTGGATTAAGAACGTCACACACAAGTATGTCAATTTCGAATAAACCTCTATCCAAATAATGTACTTAGCATTAGAATGTTCCTTTATTTCCTGTGGATACATTTATTTCATTTTTACTATATGTGTGTCTCGCCTATCAATCTCAACTGAATATAGAACACGGTGTTTTTATTTATTTCCTATAAAATGCACAAAATAGAAGATGCTTCTAATAAACAGAAACACTCTACAGAATGGCCATCCTGCTTTTGTCATGAGGCTCTACTTTTGCTTAGGCATTAGGCATCCTGTCCTTGGCTTCTCTTTCCAGAGCCACCAATGTGTCCATTGAAGAAGGACATATCTTTCCCAGGTCTCTCTCCCAAGAGAACCTGACCTCTGAGCTTCAGGGTCCTCTTCTCAAATGAGATCACAAAATATGCAGCACCAGAATACGTTCAGGTCGCAACCTGCAACTTGTTTTCCTCTTCTGCCCATTTTTGGAGCAGGTGAATAAAGGGAAAAGGGGAGATAATAACAATGTATGGATGGAGAAAATATATTATTATTATTATTATTATTATTATTATTATTATTATTATTATTATTATTATTTCTACCCCACCCATCTGCTGTACAGAAGTTATGCCTTTTGGCTATCTCGGGACATAAAAATAGAATCAAATAATTGTTAGCTTTATTAGTCAAATGGCAGCTAGTAACATGCTGCTTCTTTTCAGCTTCAGTTAAAATGTAATAATTCTCACAGTGCTGTTATGGTGCTGAATGAAAAAGAAATACTGCTATCTGTACTAACATTTAGCGATATGTGGACTATTCAATCCATTGCAGAGAAGAAAGGTATATACTATTTGGAAAGGTACGTTTGTCCAAAATATAGACCTTTTGAGTGAGTTAAATGGTTACTTATTAAATGAGAAGAATTAACAGGGAACATGAGTTTAAGAAATCAAATGAACTTCATTCATTATGGTGATTGGTTCCATTTTTCATTTGGACTTTGCTAGGACTACACTGATTTAAAGTCATTTAGTCCAATATACACACTATTATCTCTTAGCTAGATTCAGCAAATATTAACTGTATGAAAGAAACTGCAGGAGTTGTGTAAGGTCAAACATGCTGGCTTTCTTTCCAGTGCTGGCTTTCATTACCTAAATTCATCATGAAAACAGACAAAGGAGTCTCATGAGTCTTCTGAAATGTAAAAAATGCCAGTGCACACATAAATATCCCTCCAATATTTTATTAAAAATAAAAACCTAATAATCAAGCAAAGAGCATTGACTGGAAAGTTCCAAATCATTTCTCAACATTTCTCAGCAGTGCTGAGCAAAGTGCAAAAATCAGTATTCCATTTGTATCATCAACCCTTTGTGGCTGACAAAAAAAACTAGCAGAGAGGGGACAGTTGGCTAGATACATTTCAGTTTTCTAGATACATTTCTATCAGAGTTAAGGCCCTGTTTTGGCACAGAAATTGCTTGGGTCGCCCTGTATGACAATCTCTATCAGGAGAGAGACAAGGAAAATGTGTCCCTGTTAATTCTCCTCGGCCTCTCTGTAGCTTTTGGTCAACCACGGTATCCTTCTGGAGTAATTGTCAGAGTTGGGGTGGGCAGCACTGCTTTTCAGTAGTTCTGGTCCTACTTGAATTATTATTTCCAGTTTAAGAGTTATGTTGCCAGCAACATGGTTATGACACCCAGCTCCACTTCTCCTTTACATCTGCAGGTGTGGTAGGGGATGTGCTGGACCGATGTCTTGCTTCAATAATGGGTGAGGGCCAACAAACTGAAGCTCAGTCCAGATTTGCTCTCCTATTTAGTTTTAAACTGTTAAATTAGATTGGTTTATTTGTATTGTTTTATACAAACTTGTGTGGGTTCTTTTTTTGGTATGTATTTATTGATATTTATTTTTAATTGTTTCAAATATATCTATATACAGTACCTCGGGTTACAGATGCTTCAGGTTACAGACTCCTCTAACCCAGAAATAGTACCTCAGGTTAAGAACTTTGTTTCAGGATGAGAACAGAAATCGTGTGCCAACAGTGCAGCAGCAGTGGGAGACCCCATTAGCTAAAGTGGTACCTCAGGTTAAGAACAGTTTCAGGTTAAGAACGGAGCTCCGGAACAAATTAAGTACTTAACCCGAGGTAACACTGTGTTTGAACTGTTGTACTTAATTGTTCACTAAATATGTCATGAGTCACTTTGGGCACAATATCTGCATCATCAAATCTAGATAACCACCTCTCTCATACTCATCCCAGGTGAGAGACATAGAGACCAAGAACCTCACGGAATAAAGAAAAAACCTACTTCTAATGAGGCTACGGCCGCAATCTGTACCCAACTTACCTCAGGAATAAACTCCATTGAGTTCAAGAGGACTTATGTTTGAATAGGTGCAATTAGGATTGCACTGTGATTCAGAACTGTGTGTGCTCAGAGTTTCAGAAGAGAACAGGGTGTGCAACATGGCCTGGCATTGCACAGGTCCAAGTGAAGGCTGCATGAAGCCTTTGGATTGGTGAGAAATATATATATATATATATATATATATATATATATATATATATATATATATGAATGAGCAGGCCACTGTGTAGCTACTGCGGAACACATCTAAAGTTATGAAAGAAAGAAAGAAAGAAAGAAAGAAAGAAAGAAAGAAAGAAAGCAGAAGGCAAATAAGTGAGGTACATTCAATGTCGGAAAGGAAATGGTTCTTGTATTATCAAATTAAATAAATATTTTGTTTCTGCATATCTTTTGGGAATGGAGGAGAAAATTTATTTTGTTTGCATTTAATGAGAAATTACCTAATTCACACTTCTTGAACAAATATGTGAATAAAAACAAAGCTACCCTTCAAAATGCTGAATTTTACAATACAGTTCTCTAGCCACACAACATGTATAAAAGATATGTATTAGGGGAGAATGTGCATAAAATACATAAACATGTTTTACATGGGGAAATTTCTTCTAAAAACTCAAAACTGCATACAAATATTAGGAGTAAGTTGTATTAAAATGTTTACATAATTTCATTTTTTTACGAAAAAGATAAAACAACAGATTGCAGATTGCTGCAGAAATATGGAAAACAGAATTGCAGGTTGGAAAAATGAGAAAAGTAGTGAACCGAAACCGACAGATTCATTCTTCATTACTATGGATATAATATGACTATTTATGGCATTTTGTTCCTTGGGGCTTTTAAGAAATAATTTCCCAGAAGCACTTAGGGACAAAATGTCAGAAATAACCTAATGTTCTGAATTCCTCACAGAAATCAAACATTTCTCTATGGCATTCCACAGTTCTGAATCATGTCATTTTGATGTGCAGCTTTTAAATTCTCAACAAAAACAATGAATGAATGAATCACATCTGTATTTCTTCTTGTTCCACAATTCAAAATAGTCTGGCAAATGCACCTATTTATACATAGGCAGGATCTAAGTATTTCTGGAAGCTCACACCACCGATATCAGCCATAAAGTTCTGGTCTTGTATCTTGTATCTTAAATAGGTTAGAACAGCTGCACATATCTGCACATAAAATAAGAATATATCATCCCTAAACAGCAACAAACCTGCTCTGTCACATTTAATCAGCTAATGTAAGTTTCACCAAAGCAACCTTCGCTGAAATTTGAAATAACAATCATTAATAAGGCTTTTCAAGTCTAAAATGAAATATTAGACAACTTTAATTTTGGCATCCCACCCCCACCCCACCCGCAATGTAGTGAAATTTTTGTTTCAGGCCTGATTACACTACCATATTGACATTTGCTAAACAATGCTATTTTCATTCATAACAAACTGAACTGAGATTTATCAGATAACTATTTTAAAGGCAGGCCTCAACTATCAACTCCTAGAAAAGCTCCTGAGAAATTGCTTCTTCAATCTATTCTAGCTAGTACGGATGTAATCTTGCTTGTTCCTAACTTTCGTTTACTTTGGAAATCTTGCAAATGGGAGCACTGATAACACTAGTTAGAGCTGGGAGCCTGACTCATATCACTTTCTCAGGCTGCTTTGGTAATGAACTCTTCTTCAGAGTGCTGACGTAGTAATCCTTTTTTCTTCCTTAGGCTTTCAAAAATCACACCAAACGCAGAATATGACACTGGACCATCACTGAAAACATTCATATCCTGGAAATGGTTTTGATGTTTTAACTTATTTCTGTAGTCTCATTCCTAGAGAACATGGTCTTAAGACACACTGAGGCTCAGGGCTGGCATTCACATGAGATGCAATGAAGCACCTGGGATGCGGGTGACGCTGTGGGTTAAACCACAGAGTCTAGGGCTTGCCGAGCAGAAGGTCGCGGTTCGAATCCCCACGATGGCATGAGCTCCTGTTGTTCGGTCCCAGCTCCTGCCAATCTAGCAGTTCGAAAGCAGGTCAAAGTGCAAGTAGATAAATAGGTACCGCTCTGGCAGGAAGGTAAACGGCGTTTCTGTGTGCTGCTCTGGTTCGCCAGAAGCAGCTTAGTCATGCTAGCCACATGACCCGGAAGCTGTACGCCGGCTCCCTCGGCCAATAAAGCGAGATGAGTGCTGCAACCCCAGAGTCGGTCATGACTCGACCTAATGACCTTTACCTTTAATGAAGCTCTTCTCTTAGCAGTGAATGAACTTGCCTCATCATCCACCATTGATGTCATCCCCAGCTACTCACCCAGCAAAGATATTGCAACTACTTGGTTCTCTGCAGAGTGCCTGCCCCATTCCTATGCCTTACTCTGAGGAAGTAGGGCAGGGTGAGCAAGTCTAAACAAAAGTCATTCATATTCTTTTTCCCCCCTGTGTGCATGATTGGAGAATGAGTTTTTACAAATTCTGCCTGGATGCAGATCTGCTGTTCTGCAGCTTGCTATCCACACCAGTGGGCAGACCTTGACAGAATGCAGCTGGCCTGTGTTTCTGTCCCTCTCTGCAATCACTCTTGCACCATCTTTTCCCCCCCATACTAGGCACACAGGCAGTTATTTATTCATTTGTGCACAGGGAGTTTTTAAAAAAAAAATGCAGGAAGTGTGCAAGTTGAACCAACTTTGGTCTATTACTTTTTAAAAAATGTTAACACAAACACAAATGAAAGGTTCACAAAATGTTATAAGATGCACCATACACGTATGAGTGTGGGTGTTGCCTGTTTTGAACCAATAAGCCTCTCCTAAAATAAGAATGTAAACATTTGCACTTTTTAGATTTTCTATGCCACTTTAGATTTATTAGGAAGGTTAATGTGTTCCTTGTGACTACGCCTGTAAAAAGCAAACATCAACACACTTACAGTATCTGTTGGCAGCCGCCATTAATGAAAACACCATGGAGAAATCTACCTTTGCTCCATAGCCCAGAAAATGCCCTTGATGCAAACAGGCAAGTCTCTCTCAGCAGGTTTTACAACAATTTAAATTGCTCTTCCTTAGCACACTGGGCATAATTAGCCTTAGCAGCAAACTCCCGCAGTACTAGCGCCAGTGTGGTATAGTGGTTAGAGTGCCAGACTAGGACCTAGAAGATCAGGGTTCAAATCCCCACTCAACCACAAAGCTCACTGGGTGACCTTGGGACAATGATTGCCTCTCAGCCTAACCTATCTCACAGGGTGGTTGTGCAAATTATATGAGGAGGAGGACATTACAGTGGTACTTCAGGTTAAGTACTTCATTCATTCCGGAGGTCCGTTCTTAACCTGAAACTGTTCTTAACCTGAAGCACCACTTTAGCTAATGGGGCCTCCTTCTGCCGCCCTGTCGCCGGAACACAATTTCTGTTCTCATCCTGAAGCAAGGTTCTTAACCTGAAGCACTATTTCTGGGTTAGCAGAGTCTGTAACTTGAAGCGTATGTAACTTGAAGCGTATGTAACCTGAGGTACCACTGTATTATAAATTATTTAAATTTCTATACCGCCCTTCATTTGAGGATCACAGGGAGGTTTACAATATAAAAACACAAAAATACATAACAAACAAAAACAATTACACCCATTTAAAGGCATGGGGGAAAGAGGGATGTTTTTGTCTGGCACCTAAAGATACGTAACAAAGGCTCCCTGGAGAAGGCATTCCACAAGCAGGGTGCCACCACAGAAAAGGCCTGCTCTTGTGTTTCTGCCCTCCAAACATCTTGTGGAGACTGCGCACAAATAAGGGCCCAGGTGAGGCTCACACAATCCAAGTTGGTTCATATGGGGAGAGGTAGTCCTTGAGATATTGCGGTCCTGAGCCGTTTACATCACCTTGGAGTTCCTTGGAGAAAAGGTGAACTAAATAAATGAATCTCACATTGAAAGGAGACACATATTGCTTTCCATAAATAGCTGGCAAACTACAGGAGGGGGACTTAAAGTGCTTAAATTCTTAGAAAATCCTTCCTTTTCTCCTGATATATTACATATGTCTTTTGCTGCTAATGATTGGCAATTAGATTGAAATCCTTTACATGCCTGCCTGCAGGCAGAGGCTGCATTATTATTTTTGTACACTGTGTACCAATTAACTTCTTTTCTGTATCTTTTCCTCACATCTGCCTGTCACATTTAAAAATCTAGACCAGGGAACGGCCTTTCCTTATACCAAACTTCAGGCTATGTTATAAGTTATTAGAATACACCATGGAAAATACACCAATTGCTAGAGGTGATAGCCTAAAAGTCACTAGCTGTTTGCCTTCAGAATGGTCCTGAGTTATTCAGAGGTACTTCACTTTAAAAAAAATGTTTTTAAGTAAAGTGAACAAGCCAGGACAATTGTGAGGATAAACAGAAGGTGGATTTCAGGCTATCACCTTTAGGAAAATGGAAGCTGCCTTAAACAAGGTCAGCTTATGTGTTCATTTACCCAGTATTAACTCTAACTGGTATGAGCTCTCACACTGGGAAAGGGGCACAAATCAATGGGTGAGGTCTTGGGTTCAAGTCCTAGCATCTCCAGGTCTGACTTGGCATAAGACAACTTCCTATGTAGCTTCCTGTTTCTCTTCAAGATCTCAGTCAAGGGTCTTTCTCTCATTTGCCACCCACTCCTTTTATAACTGGATTGCTAGGGAATGAACCTGAGGCCTTCCGTAATGCACTAGCATAGCTTACAGTCTAACTGACTTTTTGAAGGCATCTGAAGGCAGTCCTGTTTAGCAAGTTTTTAATGTTTTATGTTTTATTCTGTTTTAATATTTTGTTGGGAGCTGCCCAGAGTGGTTGGGAAAAGCCAGCCAGATGGGCGGGGGTATAAATAATAAAATTATTATTAGTAGTAGTAGTAGTAGTAGTAGTAGTAGTAGTAGTATTAGTATCATGGATGATACAGCCAACCTGAGGTTGCCTTACAGAAACTTAAATAGGTGAGGTGGGTAAAATGGATTTCACCCAACTGTGCCTGCCTAGATTCTTGGCACAGCACAACTTGACACAGCCAGAAGACCAGAGGAGCAGCACTGTGGTATATAACACTCCTATAACTATTCTCCTTATGGGAAACGTTTATAAGATTCTGTTTCACTGGTATAATACAGGGGTCAGCAACCTTTTTCAGCCACTGGCTGGATCACCATCCCGCAGACCATGTTTGGGGGGGGGGGGAATGAACGAATTCCTATGCCCCACAAATAACCCAGAGATGCATTTTAAATAAAAGCACACATTCTACTCATGTAAAAATACCAGGCAGGCCCCACAAATAACCCAGAGGTGCATTTTAAATAAAAGCGCACATTCTACTCATGTAAAAACATGCTGATTCCCGGACTGTCCACGGGCCGGATTTAGAAGGCGATTGGGCCGCATCCGCCCCCGGGCCTTAGGTTGCCTACCCCGGTGTAATACTACGAAAGGCTCCCACTTTCCAGAAACAACTGAAGACATTTTTTGTTCTGACAGACTTTCCCAGCTGGATAAATAGGTAGTTACCATGAGCATCTACTTTGTTATGGTTTTAGTCTTGTTTGAAATGTTCTTGCTGTTTTTGTGTTTATAACTGTTTTCAATTAAGGGTAAGTCACCTTGATAGGCTAGTTTTAGAAGGCAATTAATAAATCAGTGATAATTACAACAGCAACAAAAGAACAGCCTGCTGCAACAGGTCAATGGCCATGTAGGCCAGGATCCTGTTCTCACAGAGTGGCCAACCAGGTGCCTGTAGTGCAATGAGCTTACAGGCAGGACACGAGTGCAACAGCTGTATCTGAAACAAAGCTATAATCTCCCAGAAGATAAATTTGGAGATATCAGGCTCTAGGATCAGATATTGTACATATTTTGGAGGGATTGCTCACATCTCTTTTGGGAAGAAACTTTGTAGATCATTAAAAAAGATTATTGGGTACTATCAGTGCTATTTTTCTAGAAAAAGAGGAGCTGGAACTCACTATGAAAAACTTCCCTTGTTCCCTTAGAATGGCAGTGGAGCCCACCTGAGAGGTGCTGAAACTGAGTTCTGGCAAGTTCTGACCAGAAAAAAAGCCCTGGGTATTATATACCAGATACACCTGCAGGTTTAAAGTGGCGCTTAGTTCAATGCAGCTACTGGTGTCAGCCCTCCAATGCAAAGAGATGGATGTCATGCGCTGACAAGCAAAAATAATGCCTAACGAAAGTAGAGTTGTTGTTGTTTTTTACAACAGATATATTCCTACATGCTTTTGTGACTCATTCACAAAAAGCTACATGACTTGGATAGCCCCACTGATGAAGAATGCAAAAGTACAATTACTCTTATAAGAACATCTTGCCCTGTTGAACTTATTGTATGCAAAAGGGCAATGAGCTAAGCTTAACCCTTTCCCTTCCAACTGTTTTCTGCTCAGAATCCACCTCCCCTCAAGCTACTTTTTACCCAGTCACAAAAGAGGAGATGACTATTTACTTCTTGTGTGATAAATAGCAGGCTGCCATGGGGTGTTGAGCAAAAAATGGCTGACACAGAAAGGATAAAGCAGCCTCCTTCTCCTCAGTCCACTTCTTATATTGAAACATTTGCCTTTAAAAGCTGCTTTTGATTTAGAAAGAAAATACGGGTCAACACTGTTGCCTTCCAATTGCATGTGGCAACATGTCTCATATCAGGGATTAGAGAGCAGTAGGTATCTGCAGTTGTATGACATCTTTATGGAATTTAGATCCTGTTTTTCATGAACAACTGAACCAGTTCAACGGAGGTCATATGGCCTTTCTTTGTCCTTCCTTAGGAAATATGCTTTTGCAAGCAAATAACTTCATGGAAGGTGTACAGCAGTCAGACTGCTTTATATATCTACTCTATATTAACAATTCATGTTTTCCAAACTCATGCCTGACTTTCACAGAAGCAGCTTATCTTGGTTTACAGGCAACCGTGAATAATCACACATACATTTTTCTGCAAGATATATTTCCAGGCAAAATCCAGACTGTGCAGTGAAACAGTGGGTTAATATAAAGTACATTTAATTACAGTTTCAGCTGCTTGGTTGTTGTTTTTTTAACAGTTGAAGAAACATATTCCACAAAAATATCTCTTTGAGAGACCATGAACCACGAATAGGCTATTAAGATTCACCTGTGTAGCTATGGGAATGTCAAGTGGTTCAACATTAGTGTATCTTTCTTATGAACTGATAGATGTTGAATTCTCCCCACTTTGCTAATACTTTAAAGAAATCATTTGTTGGGGCATGAACACTGGAGAAGCCATTAGTAGACTAATGCACACAGGCTAGCATATGTTATGGGGTGCCACAGGGGACTATCTTATCTCTAGCACTATTTAATATCTACATGATGCCATTAGGAGCTGTCATTAGGCATTTCTGGGTGAGGTGCCATCAATATGGTGTAGTGCCAGTGTGGTGTAGTGGTTAAGAGCAGTGGACTCGTAATCTGGGGAACCGGGTTCGCGTCTCCGCTCCTCCACATGCAGCTGCTGGGTGACCTTGGGCCAGCCACACTTCTCTGAAGTCTCTCAGCCCCACTCACCTCACAGAGTATTTATCGTGGGGAGGAAGGGAAAGGAGAATGTTAGCCACTTTGAGACTCCTTCGGGTAGTGATAAAGCGGGATATCAAATCCAAATCCAATCCAAATCCAATATGCTGGTGACACTCAGCTTTAAGTGCCTTTTACCAGCTGCAGCTGGTTTGACAGCTATGGCCATTCCTGAACCAGGAAAGCCTTGCCACAGTAGTTCATGCATTGGTTGCTTCAAGAATGGACTACTGCAATGCACTCTATGTTCTCTCAGCTTCCAAATGTAGTTGCACATAGATTTGTTTTAGGATACCAGCAGTTTTATTTTCAGTTCCTTTCCTAATAATCTCTAGTATGGAATCTGCCTTTTTCATGGCTGCTGCACACTGGGTTGACATTCAGCCATCTACTATGACCCCCAAGGTTTCATTCCTGGTCTGTTGCCACCAGTTCAGACACCATGAATGTTTAGGCCACATCACTAGCAAAGTTAGATTATATACACTGGTTTCTGTATACAAAAATGGAGAGAGAAAGTGAGCACTTTGTAAATCACTTCAGTTAATCAATCATTTGGCAGTAATATTAGAAAACACCTTGCATGATATTTCTTCAGCCAACACAAATTAATAACCTTGCCAAAATATTATTGCCAACTTTCCTGGTTTACCAACTGGTTCTCTTAATTGCATTACAGTCATACCTCAGGATGAATACGCTTCAGCTTAAATATTTTTGGGTTGCGCTCCATGGCGACCCGGAAGTAATGGAGCACGTTACATCCGGGTTTCGCCGCTTGCGCATGTGCAGACGCTCAAAATGACGTCACACGCATGCACGGAAGCAGTGAAACACGACCCACGCAGATGTGCAGTTGCGTCTTATGTTTGCTTTAGGATGCGAACAGGGCTCCAGAACGGATCCCGTTCGCATCCAGAGGTAGCACTGTATTTTGTAAACACCTGAGTCTGACCAAACTGCGGGAGGCAGTGGAAGACAGGAGTGCCTGGCGTGCTCTAGTCCATGGAGTCACGAAGAGTCAGACACAACTGAATGACTAAACAACAACAACAATGTACTGCTCAAGAAGCAGGGTAAATCATCTTATGGGAAGGGTTTCGGTCATTTATGGGTGTACGCATTCATCATGATGTCTAGTTAGACATTGTACAAAACAGCAAGATGAAGCAGGTTCCTTGCTTTTGTGTAATGCTCCAGAATTAATGCTCCAGAATTGGAGCATTAAGCAACAACTGTACATGGGATGTAGTGCAAACTATGACAATTTTTCATGGAAAATGCCTGAAGAGCAAAGGGAAAAGGAAGCATCCAAAATATCCTAATTTAAATTTCTCTCCAAATTTCAGCATTCTGAACTACATGATCTATTTCCAATGGGAAACCAATTCACTAGGAATTCTCCATTGCTCTATCTTGAGTTCTAAATTTTGTACAGAATGCTGTTCATGTGCAATTTGCAACAGCATTCTCTTCTGTTCATTCATCTCTACCCACATGCATGAATGACATGCAATGTATGTGCCTCCTCCACCCCTTTCCCCAGTAGCAGGGGTTGTCTCCAGACTTGATTACCAGCTTGCATGATATTAAAAGGGAGTTAGGCAGATTAATACTATCAGTGACTACTAGCCATGATAACTATGTACTACCTATTGTTAGAGACAGCATACGTCTGAATACTACTTGCTGGGATTTACAAGTGGCAGGAATGCTGTGGGACCAGGATGCTGGACTAAAGGAACCTTTGATATCATCCAGTGATCCAGCAGGGCTCTTCTTATGTTTTTAGGTGAGGTCAGGTAAGAAAGCAAAGCCATCAGGCATTCTGTGGCTTGCTTTTAGCAAGCAAAAAGCAGCATAATGGGCAGAGCAAAGCAAACAGTGGCTTGCACTTCACAATAAACCCTTGCTTATCTAGGATTTAGCCATGAATGATGAACCCAACCTAGCATGCATCACAGAGACTTGGATTGACAAGCTAGGTGGAGTTGGTCTGACTCAGTTTGACCCCTATGAGGTTTGGTGCAGCATGAACACAGACTGGTAGGTGGTTGAGGGGAATGAGGTGGTCTCATGATGCTTCAGTCCCTGGTGAGATTTGGACTCACAGTAGCAGTTCTCTCCTGTAGGAGTGGGGGGGGGGGTCTTATTGGATTTTCTAGTCCCATAGACCGATGGATGACACTGATGAATTGCTTAATGTTCTGGTAGATTTGCCAGTGTACAGAACTGGTGGTCCCAGCATTGCCTTATTCTCATTATGAAATGGCAAAATCTGGCAGGGCAACTGCTCCTGAGTGGCTTCTCCACTGCTCTGGAGCCCATAAGAAGCCTGGATAACCTAGGGAACCATGCACTCTGAAACAGGCCAGACAATGGCTATAGTACATATGGTGCAATACATCCTGTGAAGCTGATCAAACACATCTTAGAGCACATAATTATGCAATGAAAATGGTCCACTAGCTTCACTACATCCTTGAGTAGGGAACAGTGGTTTGAGGTTTGTTAATACTGACTTGTTAAATAGGGCCATGGTTCCTGTGGAAGCCCATAGTAGCTATTTTGCTAGGCACTTTGATGATAAAATTGTTTTTTTTCCCTCAGTAGTCTTAATACCATGGTTTTGACAGTCCATTCACCATCAAGCTTGGCTTTGGGAGTCAGTTTTAGTTAATGGCTTTGATGCTGTGGAAGAGATGTGTGCATCAATAGGACTGCCTTCTTGACCTCTCAACCCTTGCCCTTCTTGGATGATCAGAGTGACAGGGTGGATTCAGGATGTGCTAAATGTGTCATTATGTTTCGGTAGTGCCTGCCACCTTGAAGGGTGTAGTAGGGCACTCACTCCTAAAACAAAAACCACCCTAGACCCAATTATATTTAACAACTACTACCCAGACACAAATTCCCTTCTGCTGGAAGGATTTTTGGAGTAGGTTGTGGTGGCACAGTGGCAGATATATGGAGATGAACCCAATCTAGACCCATTGAGTGAATTGGCTTTGGTCACTCTCAGGAGAGACCTATCAATCTCCCTATTCATACCATCAGTTATCCACTTCTGCTTCTGCTTCTCCTCATGCTGCCTGTCATTTTCACTGTGACTGACCTTCTTCACAATGACTGACCTAGACTCTGGCTTGTGACTTACCTTTTATTTTCCTACCAGGGCTTGTCTGCAGCCAATCACTTCAAATTTGGGTGGAAATTTCCCTTAGGGCACTAGTGTGATTCACTGGGATGAGGCAGAATGTCCACTAACCAAACCACTCAAAGCCTGCCAGTTTCAATGCTCTGTTTTTGAGGGCCTTGCTCTCAAATAAATCTGTCTGTCTGTCTGTCTGTCTGTCTATCTATCATCTATCATCCATCTATCATCTATCATCTATCATCTATCATCTATCAATCATCTATCATCTATCTATCATCTATCATCTATCTACCTATCCATCCATCCACCCATCCAAAGTCAGTTAGCCACCTGCACATTCTGGTACCATGTATCTAAGAATCTCTTAGTATAAAGCATAGATAGCTGACATACAGTTTTCCTCAAAACAAAGTTTTACCTCAGAAATGACTGTGAAAAGAATAAGCATTTTGAACTGTGGCCAGAAAAAAAGGCTAGAATTTAGTACACCTGTTTTAAAACTTTGACTATACACAATTTTGACTTTACATGCTATCCCTGGAACAAAACCCCCACATAAATTGAGAGTCACCTGTACTTGGAGACATTCTTGTCTGACTTCAGGCCTGGTCATGACACTGAAACTGCCTTGGTCACCCTGATTAATGACATTTAATGGGAGAGAGGATCAGGGAGTGTGACCCAGGTCATTCTCTTCGATATCTCAGTGGTTTTCCATAGCATTCTTCTGAAAAGTCTCAAGGAGCTAATGTGATCTGTAGTTTGAAAAGTAAATACCCTGTACCTTCTCCTGTCCACCAGCTGGCCAATATATGAATCTGCTGTGATATAAGGTAGCATATGTGAATAAACCCATTGTTGGTGCCACATGGTGAAAAGACTGGAATAAAAGTGAACCATCAACTGTTACCTCACCTGCATTTGGAAAACACTTCTCACCATCACTCATCTCTTGCATAACCATTTCTTGGAAATGCGCAATTATCTTTAGACATTTTTCTGTACACCTTGCCAATAGGGGTTTAATGTGCTGAGTTTGGCTCCGTCTATATGCATCCACAAATCAAAAGCCATCAGACTTAAGTTGCTCAATATGCCAGTTCAAGTGAATGGAATTACTGAGTATAAAAAGAAGTGACAGTTTGTGATGTGTTCCTGGCTGATAGTTGTGCAACAAACTGCAATAGAATTTCAATAACAAACAGCATCATGGTGCCTCCTTCCTTGTTGGCTTCACCGGGGATGCTGCTGCTGGATATGTTTGGGTACAAACCACTTTGTGTGCTCTCCACAGGAGAGGGAACATAACAGATAGACAGGGGCAGAGCAATCCTAGTCCAACTGAGGGTCAAATGGAGCAGAAGACCCACCAAAGGATCTGAACCCCTACCAGTCAAGATGGAAGGTAGATATGGTTTTTCTGGGGAGTTAGCTGCACCAGTTCCAGTCTAGCACAGCAGAGGACCCAATATCAGGCTCTTTTACTGGAACTGGGCTGGCATTGAATCCAGCAGTTCCATGGTTGGCCCAACTCTGTCTTTGGAATGTCATGTTCCAGGCCTCTGCTGCAGCCCAATGTAGAAAAGCCTGCACTTCTCCCTAAGGTCTCTCCCCACCAACCATCAGTATCAGGCAGGGGTACGATTTCAGCCTAAGTTTTATGAGGGGGTTTTGTTTAGGATATGGCATAAGAAAGATAGCATAAAAATAAAGTTAAAGCATATATACTCAGTTTGATAAGTGAGATGAACTTTTAAACAACGAAACATTGTTGTTGTTACAATTAATTTATTAATTTCATTCTAATGCACTGTCTTCAGGCAATTTACACATAAAATAATTGAAAACAAAAGCACAAAAGCAACAACAAATGTTTAGGGAAGTTTTTAATGTCTGGTGTTTTATTGTATTTTTAATATTTTGTTGGAAGCCACCCTGAGTGGCTGGGGAAACCCAACCAGATGGGCTTGGTATTTATTATTATTATTATTATTATTATTATTATTATTATTATTATTATTAATTCAGAACAAGAGTAGACATCTAAATACCCATTTATCTAGCTGGGAAAGGCACGTTCAAATTGCTTCAGAGACGACATTCAAATTTGTTGAATAGTTTTCAGAATTGAATCAGTTGCAACTGTTTAGATTTCTCAGTAAATCAGTCAATGAACAACATAACTCTAATGAACAAAAATAGCTTATTGATAGGAGAAATCAATTTTTCTAGAAATAAAAATAAATAGACTATGTCAGCTTTAAGGGATTGAACAGCAGCATGGAATTATGAAACACCAACATTGCAATTTATTTAAAGTTTCAGAATTCCTGTTTTCTTTTGAGGGGAGGCAGGTGAGGTAGCACAAGGTTCAGGGCTTTCCCAAAATTAAAGAAAGATGCAGAACTGTGCAACTTCTATGCTTTACAAGATCTCCTCTTGATCAATTTTAAGAAAAATCTGCACATGTAAATACATATGTCTCCTTCAAAATATCTATTCCACTCATTGGGAATCCTGTGACAAAAATAAAGGAGTCTCTTGCCATACAACTGTCCTCCTATAACTTTCTAGATTGCCTTGCTATTCTAGGAAGTTATTCATCCCAAACCAGATACATTTCCTTTTAGTGCCTGTATTGACTCAACATCCAAAAGAACAAGTTAGTCTGTATTTTCCTTCAGGCACTTTTCTGACTTGTCTGTCAGGAATGTTTAGTAATTAATGTCAAACTGCCTTGAATACTGTTGCACAGGGCAGGATTTTCAAGCAAGTGGCAAATGTGATAGTTCTGGGTTTCGGGTGATATATTCATACTGCAAGTTACCGTATGAGAAAGCAGCTCTTCTATATCCAGTGGTTATGCATCTGTGTTGTTGCGTATGTAGCCAAAACAGCCCCACCCACAACAGAGAAGTAACATCAGGGTTGCAGAAGCACACACCCTAAAAGGGTGAGTAGAGAAATAAGATGGCTCAATGAGGACTGAGCAGGCTCTGTGGCAATAGAATACCATATCACTGTGGAGCAGGAAGGGATATAGAGGATGCAGTCCTGAGCAGGAACATCTATGCTGCAACATGGTGTTGTCAGTTTCACTTGTTTATACCAAATTTGCCATACAATTTATAGCATACACAACCTTACTTAATGTTTTTCCCCAGGGCCAGTGGCTAACAAGGATGGGTGTTGGCCAAGGTCTCCAGTGGTTCAGAAGAGCCTCTGACAGGGTAGGTTCCCTGGCCCCATTCACAGGAGACACCAGCCATTTTCATTTACCCCAAAGGAAATGCCCCCAGCTCACAGACCTAGGAAATAATTTCAAATACGTGTGGGCTGCGGCCTTGCATTTTGAGTTAATTAAAATGGCAGGTGGCCTTTGGACTTAACTGTCAGGGATCCTTTACCTTTTTATCTGTATTTGTATTTTTTGTTTTCATTTTCTAGGTTTTATTGTGTTTTTTGCATTGGCTCCCAGTATGTTTCCGAGCACAATTCAAAGTGTTGGTGCTGCCCTTTAAAGCCCTAAACAGCCTTGGCCCAGGATACCTGAAGGAGTGTCTCCACTCCCCATCGTTCAGCCCAGACACCGAGGTCCAGCTCTGAGGGCCTTCTGGTGTTTCCCTCCCTGCAAGAAGTGAAGTTACAGGGAACCAGGCAGAGGGCTTTCTTGGTAGTGGCTCCCGCCCTGTGGAATGCCCTCCCATCAGATGTCAAGGAAATAAGCAACTACCTTACTTTTAAAGGGCATCTGAAGGCAGCCCTGTTTAGGGAATTTGTTAATGTTTAATGCTGTATTGTGTTTTTAATATTTGGTTGGAAGCCGCCCAGAGTGGCTGGGGGAAACCCAGCCACATGGGCAGGGTATAAATTATTATTATTATTATTATTATTATTATTATTATTATTATTAGATGGTGTTGAACTATGCAGCCAGTCCCAGAGCTCCCAGATAACACAGTTTTAATTTGGTTTTAATTGGACTTAACTTGTTTTAAATCAACTGCTTTTATGTCTAAGCATTTTTAATATTTTGTTGGGAGCTTTCCAGAGTGACTGGGGCAACCCAGTTGGATGAGTGGCATATAAATAAAATTTATCATCATCATTATGCTGTGTTAATAGCAGAAAAGAAGAAGAAGACACTGCTGTCTTGGGGTGGATCATGTGTTTGGGGTGGGGTGGCACAATGCCAAGAGCCGCCTGAAGCCTGGGACCAACCCTTCTTGAAAATAAGTCTCACTGAACACAGTTCACTTCTAAGTAAACCTGCACTGTAAATAGGATAGCATATTCCTACATTTAAGAAGCAATTTATGGTGAACTGCTTATGTTATTGTACATGTCACTGTAACCCCCGTGTTCTTTAAGTCAAAGAGTACACGCTCTCAATAAAGCTTTCTTGGCTAGAGGTCTTCCCAGTTGTCTTTGCAGTATTTCTCCATTGTTCTGTCCTAGATCAGAACAATGGTCTAAACCCTGAACTCTTTGGATTAAATAAAACTTGTACTTGGAGACAGAAAACTCATAATGATGCAAGTGTTGTATTAAAGCAAGCGGTCATGAATAAAGGTATCTATATTATCGGACCTTCAAAGTTTTGTCTGAAATCCCAAGTGTAAAATCAGGACTATTACTTGAGCCGGTCATTATCCCACCCAATCTAGTTTGTTTGGTTTTGTTTTTGTTTTGTTTTTGTTTGTTTTTTTGTTTTAAAGCTACAATCTACCATTATGCAATGCAAATAATAACTAAACCAAAATGTTATCACTAAAACTCTTTCCATCATGAATCACATAAACCAGTGTAGCCCAGGAGATAGCACTGAACCTCAGACAGGATAAGAAACAGTGCTGTTGTTTTTCAAAAGGACTATCAGAGAGTTAAGTAGGGGTTGTTTTTTTAAGTACAATAAATGAATGAGCTGAGAAATCACCTGTTTTGAAGTTCTTAAGGGTAAAATTGCTTTAGCTATACTATAAGGGCAGGGAGTTTGGACTACATGAAACATCAGCTGCTTTTTCATTATACGTACAGTTCTATTTTTATACTTCTACTTTCCCACTAGGGAAATTCGGCTCACTTTACTTCTCTCTCTAAAGAACCTATTCAGCAATAATGCTCTACCGACAAATGGAAACGTTAACATAATCTACTAGCTGAGGCTGGATGTTTTCATTAGCTAACTTTATGAGTCAGAGCACCTTCTCAAACTGGCCAGATTTAGCCTTTTGGTTCAGTGGAGACCAGAGTAAGCAGCATGATTATATCCACTGTGGGAAAACCTCAGATAAGGTTGTCCCTGCGGGCAGAATTGTCAGCTAAGGAGCACTGATATTATTATTTTTAAATTAAGTTCCCTATCAGCCTGCTGCTGATCTAGCTACTTGGGAGCTAACCACAAAGGCAGACAGATTTTTAAAAAATACTGAGGAAAATGTGCTTAGAGTTGAGGACGCCACATTACAAGTTTTTAAAACAGACATTTGTTACTCCAACTAAATCAAACACAAAGGGGGGGGGAGAAAATCTACTTCTCTCTTCCTGCTCACAATCAAACAACCTTTAAACATTACTTCAACAGAAACCAGCCTTCTGATAAATTTGTTTTCTACTAATAGCATATGTAACTGGTAATTTATAATTAACAACACCTTAAAAGTTTAAATTTCATACGTAGGTTCTGCATATTTACAAACATGCCACAAGAAAGAATTGAAGATGTCCTATTCATTTCTCATGAAAGTATGCTTAAAATGCTTGTGATGGTATTCATATTTCAGAACAAGCAGGAAAATGATCCTTTTCTTTAGAGAGATGCTAGGACTATTCTGAATTCCTATCTTAGACAAATTTTACATATAATGAGCAAGTTCAGTCTTGCACCCCAAAGAACTGTCTTACTGCATGCTACCGTAGACAGTGTGTGTACAAAGAGAATACTGAAGTGATGGTAAATAGTTGCATAAGCTGTAGCAGAATGTTACATCCATGTTCTAAGACCGTTTACTTCAAAGACAGGGGCATTTACTTCAATTGAATAGTACATAAAGCATTTCTGAATTGGTTTCAGGGATACGTAAACACAGGAAGATCTGTCAAACTTCATTTTGAGGTATGCAACAGAGATTACTTGAGCAAAATTTAATTTTTGCTTACAGGAACCAATAGAATTAGCCAATTGTAAGATTTCACTGCAAATAATATAAATTAAACAAGTTTATGCCTATTCATTTCATGGTTTAAAAGAAGCTTTATATCACATACATGTGATATAAAGGTGGGTGAGGTGGGTGGGTGCCTTTCCCAGTCATAGGAACCTACTCTTAAGAGCCAAGGGTCCTTCGGCCTCCCCAATAAAATATTTGAGAGTGCTACTGCTCCCAAGTTGATGGGCATTGGCATTGAAATGGTGTCTGTGCACTGCGTCATGTGATCAATTATGCAGGGTAGGGCTTACTTGGGCCCCCCAATATGTTATTGAAGTTGGCACCTCTGCAAAGACGTAATGGGGGATGTGTACTAATTCCACCACCACATGTGTAAGATCTTCCCACTACTCAGTGCTTGAAACAGCCCTAAGAGATAATAACAAAGAAATAATATATAAAAATGCACTAGCTAAACTTTGAAAAGCCTAATGAAAACCTAATGATAGCTAGTCCCCTTCATGTTGGGGATGGATTGGTTTGTTTTCACCTAGAACGGCAACATGAACTCATGTCAGGGATTCTGTTTGCTTAGCTTTCCCTCTTTTCATTCTCACAGCACAGCTGGCCTAAAAAATAGCCTGTAAAGGAAGAATACCAGCTGCAGCTGAAATAACACCCATACTGTTGAGGGAAGTTCATTTGGTTGTCTTCCTCTGAATCTTTCCTGATTCGTGAGCAATTGCCCTGTTGGGAAGAGAGAATGTTTAACATTTTAAATAAATGAGCACGCAGAGCTACATCATTCAATGATATCCATGATGTCATGTAGGCCAGTGTTCAAAACTCCCATTGTTCTAGGCGCATTTTGCGACAGGGAATTTCACTAGCGTGAGCAGTTTCTGAGCTCTGGGTGCAGTACTGTGCCTAAGATTTCAGGTTAGAACTGCAGAGTGGAAGGAAAGGAGGGCCTTTTTCTGCCTCCCTATTTCCAGCTACTCTCTGAAGGTTGGAGAAGAGACCATCTTAAGAATATTAGGGGAGCAGGCAGGGGGTGGACTAGACCATGTGAAAAATTAACATAATATTTTAGCTGCAGTTCATAAATTTTCAGCTTTGTGTTTTTGTTATTTAAAAAGCATGCCTAGACAGCCTCTTGTTGTACCCATAACCTAGGTTTAAGGTGCTATTTAGCTCCTAGCTTTCATATCTCTGTTTCTAACACAGATGCAGACCTATCAATTTAAAAAAAATGGTTTCTGGGATCCAAAGAAAGCATGCCTGTCCTCTTAGGAATTATTCATAGAATCATAGTTGGAATGGGTCACAAGGGTCATCTAGTCCAGCCTCCTGCAAGGCAGGAATCTTTTGCCCATCATGGGGATTGAACCCACAACCCTGAGATTAAGAGTCTCATGCTCTACTGACTGAGCTATCCTTTGGACAGTAGGGGCAACATGGATGCCGAAGTTACTTTCCCAAAACATGAAGAATGTTTTCCATATAGGGGACTTTATCATCATCTCCACAGCTCTTGCCCAGAACCATGGACAAAAAAGATGGACAAAAACTATTTGGGCATTTACACTTCATAGATTTTCAAGTCTTCATGAAAATTTCCCTGCCCAGTTGTTTCCTAAGATGCAGTGCACCTTTTCATAGCAGTAATTTACTTCTCTAGTTTTCTTACTCATCTTTGCTGCCACTTTTAGGGAGCGTCTCTAGTGTTCTATTATTATTGCATTGGAATATTTTTGCACACTGATTTTGTCTTCTTCCACTTATCCATCGGCTACTAAACAATTCTGTTTGGGAGTTTATTTGATAGAATTACAAAGGAGCAGGTAAGTACTGCACAACAAATTGATTTATCACATCTACTTACTTTGACATTCTTTGTATGGTAGATAAGTAATAGGGCAAGTGCAAGCTACAACTATCCTTAAAGCTAGAAAAATTGGAGTGATTATCTGAGTATTTTGATCAAAGGAGGGAGGAAAATTGCTGAGAAGAGGGGATGTGAAAATACTCAATTGTATTTCAGCTTCTCTTTGTTTCCCTTTCCCTGCCTTACATACTGGCAGAAATTGCTCATGGTATTATAATAATTCTCTACCACAAGAGCATCTACATGTAGCAACCTCTGAAATGTCAAAGTGCTTCATAACAATCAACACTACCCCCTGTGTTGGGCTTCTCCATTAAGAGTGTCCCTGCAGAGCTCTTGCTGTAATCTGTTACTATGCTCTTTGGATTCTTCTTTGCATTCTCTCCCCCGTTCTCTGATCCAAGTGACATGTCTGGAGAATTTGTCAAAATTCACCAAGATGAGCTGCTTGGCACTCTGCACTCTCACAAATACACTTCCATTTGCACTGCAAAGTTGGCTGGAAGGAGAATTTGTGCTTGGCTGTACATATGGTATTGTTGGCAGCTGTGCCTTTGGCTCTGCCACAGGAAGCATTACACTGTGCCGAAAGGTATTCGTATATCATTTCCACACCCTACGTTTGGACTTATTTATAACATGTTTTTGCAACCAAGCATGGAAGCAACTTTTAGCATCACATCAACCAACTCTACCATTTCTAAATATGTTTGCGTTGAAATTGCTTTCCATGGGCAAAGCGTTCCCTGTGCTCTGAAATTCTCCAACTAACGTGGGCCTTTGAAGCTGCAATTTCATATTTCCAAAGAAATACAGAACATTTGGTCAAATTGGCAGTAGGGCGCATGAAGACATTTTTCCTTTTCTACTGACCCCATTTTTTAAAAAAAGAAGACAGCACAGCTACACAGATACAAAAGTTTCCTAAGATGAACCCTGTGCACATCTGCAACCACACTACACACCTCTTCTGAGTTATCTGATTGCAAAACTACTTTGTTCAAGCACTTTTATGGGTTTCCCAGTTTATCTTCAAATTTTAATTCATATCCCGCAGACAAAGTTTGATTGCATTTAAACTCCACAGGTTCTCCAGTAACAGACTCCCACACATTACTTTGTCCATAATAGGCCTTAGGAGTATAATTTTCAGCCTCTCAAACAGAGCTGCTTTTCTGTCTGCCTTATGCTCATACTTTCTGAAGTTTGATGCCATATTTTGCAGCTAATCTGTACAGGAAGAAATGTTTTCCCTAAATGTAACTTTTTGCTCCTGCAGGTTCTAAATCAGTTCAGCACAAACACATTAGGCAGGCTCTTTTGTTGAACGTCAAGAAACAGGGTTTGAGTATGGGATTCCTCTTGCTTGCACTAATTCATCATAAGATGTTTCATTTTTAAAATGTTCCCAACTTTTGTTCAACCTTTTCTGTAGTTGTGCCAGTAGACCTAGACATGAAAATAAATCTATTTCTTAAGAAAAGCATTGTATTTCTTATTGCAGCCATTCAACAACAACAAATGGTATTTCTAAAGACAGGGAATCATTCACAAAGAAAGATCTGTTTCCCAGCATCTTTTCAATGAAAAATGAAACACTGGCCTTTTCAGATGTAACACATGGTTTACTGTTACAAAAGTAAGCCTTTTCAGATGTAACATATGGTTTACTGTTACAAAAATAAGCTTCAAGCTCATGCACTCTCCTCCTTTTTCAGCACAGCCTGTGGAGATCAGAATCTTTTACATCACATTAAAACACAATTATTGACCTGGCCAAACCATGACAGCAGGATAAACTCACTAGGTGACTTTCAGCCAATCACTACATCTCAACCTACCCTACTTCACAGGGATTTTGTGAGGATTAAATAAGGAGGAGCAGGAGAACCATGTAAACCACCTT
This sequence comes from Podarcis liolepis, assembly GCF_965112155.1. NCBI lineage: Eukaryota > Metazoa > Chordata > Lepidosauria > Squamata > Lacertidae > Podarcis > Podarcis liolepis. The sequence goes on along the minus strand of NC_139564.1, from coordinate 47,014,729 downwards.
GAGCTCTTTAGACAAAAAGGTAGAATACAAATGCAACAACAATTATTAATAAAGGAATTCAACAGCTGATTTATAAACTTGAAAATTGAAAGGAAAGGGGTTAATGAAATCCTGCTTTTCTTTTGAGGGCAAGCAGTTTAATATCATATAGATGCTCCTATTTCCCACCCTAAAAATATACAATCTTGGAAATCCAATTTTCTCTTTCCTCAATTTCCTTTCCTCATTTGCATCCTATTGGACATGTTTACTCCATGAATATACAATGAAACAGGCCAAAGCCAGTGAAAATTCAAGGACTGTAAAAAGAATCTGTAACATTTCATGTTGCTTTGACAGCATGAGGTATTCAACATTTTAATAATTTTTTCTGGTCATTTTTTTCTGGGTTAATGCTCTGCACACTTTATGTGCCTCCTGCAATAGTTTATCTCTGGCCTTATTGCTTTGTCCAGTTACAAACTTTTATATTTAAGTATTCCATTATTAGATGCAACTATTGCTTACGAAATATGTGTTCTTATTCTCCCCATTTATCACAACAGAATATAGACTTGTATCACATGGTGGATTTGAACTAGCATAACCTTTCCTGCTAGCACAAGGTGAGGAATCCAATCCAAACATCCACTCATTACAGCCCTCTGTTGTCACATCCCATATTGTTCCAGAGGTGTCCCCACAACCCTCAGGAGCAGCTTTGAAGAATTTTTTTGGGGGGAGGGGCCAGACAGCACTGGGTAGGAGAAACTGGAGAAACTCAAATGTCCTGCCTTGCAAAAGTCGAATCCTAAAATATTTTTTTCATTTGTGTTATTAAGCTCATAAGCAACACTAGACGTGCATCTATATTGTGTGCACCTACTGTATATATTTGCAATCCTCATGTGAATATTGTCATCAGAACTGCTGTATTTATGGCTTTTTAAAAAAGAGGTGCACACTTGGTTTCTTTCATTGTGGCACCTACTGTGCTCTCATCTAGGCTCTGGAACAGCTGCAATGCAAAATGTACTCTTTCTAAAGGCTTCAAGATTCAAGGGGGTTTGTGCCTACAACACCTATTCTGTATCTACTGCCAGTGGCAATGTGGTCTAAACAACTGAGCCTCTTGGGCTTGCCGATCAGAAGGTTGGCAGCTCGAATCCCCACAATAGGGTGAGCTCCCATTGCTCTGTCCCAGCTGCTGCCAACCTAGCAGTTCGAAAGCATGCCAGTGCAAGTAGATAAATAGGTATTGCTGTGGCAGGAAAGTAAACAGTGTTTCCATGCACTTTGGCTTCCGTCATGGTGTCCCCGTTGCACCAAAAGCAGTTTAGTCATGCTGGCCTCATGACCCGGAAAGCTGTCTGTGGACAAACACCGGCTCCCTTGGCCTGAAAGCGAGATGAACACCACAACCTCATTGTCGCCTTTGACTGGACTTAACCATCCAGGGGTCCTTTACCTATCCACTACAATGGTTATGCATCTGGGCTCAAATCATAGTGAGAGTTTTAACCCTTAAAAACCTTAATCACAACTGTCACATTCTCTGATTGGCTTGGTAGACAAGAACAGCTCTCAGAAATAATGACTAGATATATCCCACATATAGAAATCTATTTGGAAAGAAAGGTTTAAAATGATAACAAAGCCCCAAGAAGCCTAATTTCACCCCAGCATAACGATTGTGTCTAGTGAATTCATAGGTACAACGTTAGAAATTATAAACTGGGATAGCACAGTTGGTAGAGCAGGAGACTCTTATCTCAGAGTCAGGACCCCCACGTTGGGCAAAAGATTTCTGCATTGCAGGGGGTTGGACTAGATGACCCTCAGGGTCCCTTCCAACTCTATCATTGATCGATCGATCATTGCCCCACAAATGGGGGGGGGGGGTGTTCTTCTGTTGAAAACGAAAGGATCAGACACCTTCAAGGAAAGCAGCGGGTGCTGGATACTCTTCCCCCAACCCTGTAGGCCAAGGCTTGCAAAGGTGAAGAAAGCTATGGCAGCAAGCAATAATATTTGCTTACAGGGGCACACCCACCCATACGGATGGTCTCTGAGGAAAAGCTGCCCTGCCCCTCCTCCTTATCCTGACGGAGGATCTTTTGTTTCCTCGGTAGTTTCAATTCTTCGCCCTGCCCTTATCGTGCAAATTGGGACAAGGAAAACGTGCCTGGTTTCAGGGGCTGCCAAAGAAAGAAAGGGAGGAGAAGGAGGAGGGAGGGAAAGTCCCTCTCCGGAGAGAAGTTGCTTGTTTTCGCGGGAGGCTGTCGAACAGAAATGAAGACAGCCTGGAAAAATAAATATATGTATCTGTAATTTGCTTATCAAGAGGAGGCGGTAAGAAGGAACGAGATGCGGAGGAGTGGCTGGGTGAGGGGGGTTCGTTCCTCTTGCCAGAGCAGCTCGGTTCGCCCTTTATCTCCAGGGCTCCCTGAGGCGCTGGTGGCCGCGCTCTGTCCGAAACCAGACCCAGGGACAGAGCGCAGCCGACGGCTCCCGTCCGCGCTGCCGACAGTCCCTCCCGAAGGGGAAGCGCCAGCGGCGGCTGGAGGTGGAGGAGGGGAGGGACAAAGGGCGGGTGGCAACTCCGGCGCAGGTGACAACCAAGTTGGGCTCCTTGGGCGCGCTCGTGCGTATTCGTGTCTCCGACTTCAGGCACTTCCCTCGTTCCCGCCTCCTTCGAAAAAAGAAAAGAGAGGAGGGAGCGAGGGAGGGAGGGAGGGGAAGGGGGGGAAACCTCGAGGCTGTGGGGAGATTAAAAACGAGGAGCGAGTAATAAATCAATCCCCAGTTGCCTGAGGAAGGGCGGCCAGAGACAGAGGCAGGGCACTGGCGGAGAGCGCTCCCGCCGGCTGTCGGAATGCACCTGAAAGACAAAGTGGCTCTGGTCACGGGGGCAGCGCAGGGCATCGGGAACGCCTTCGCCCGAGCCTTGCTGGAGAAGGGCTGCAAGGTAAGGAAGTGGGGGGCGAGGGTCCGCGGCATCTGGGCTCGCGCCTTCTCCGCGTCGCCTCCGCCTCGCTCCGAGGACGCAGCGACCAACCGGGCTCCTCCTCTGCGTGCGCGCCGTGGCTCCCGCGAAGCTATTGGTCTTCCTCCCGCGTTTGCTGTGGGCTGCGAAGCTCGTGAGAGAGAGAGAGAGAGAGAGAGAGAGAGAGAGAGAGAGAGTGTGCCTGTTTCAAAGTATGCTGCGTATGTGTAAAATGCATACATTTACGTGCTCAAATGTATCCACTGTGTCTGTATTCAAAATGATACTTACAACTGCTACAGATACGTGTACTTACGCAGTATACGTGTGCATCTCTTTCGGCATACACGTATGTATGCGTTTGCTTAGCTGTCACTATAGAGACAAAACCTTAGCCATATATACACTCAAAGGTCAGATCTATTCCTAGTAACTCAGAAAGAAGTCCCTTTGAATTCAATGGGCCTTATTTTGTTTTGTTTTTATTCATTAGTTATCAGATATGATATACTGCTATTCATTAAAAAGAATCAGAGTAGCTGTCTTGCCAGGGAAGCTTTTAATATTTTGCTGGAAGCCGCCCAGAGTGGCTTGGGAAACACAGTCAGATGGGTGGGGTATAAACAATAAATTATTATTATTATTATTATTATTATTATTATTATTATTACTACTACTACTACTGTTGTTGTTGTTGTTGCCAGAGGCAAGGTGGTTCTTTTAAAATGAGATTCAGAAGCAATACAAAATATGCAAGTGAGTGAGAAGATTAAAGATTTTGTTCTAAAACAGCAAGCAATGTATACATACCAAGCAAGCAGTTCAATCTGGATTGAAGTTGAATCCTGACAAGACAGAAGTACTGTTTTGGGGGAACAGGGGGTGGGCTGGTGTGGAGGACTCCCTGGTCCTGAATAGGGTAACTGTGCCCCTGAAGGACCAGGTGCGTAGCCTGGGAGTCATTTTGGACTCACAGCTGTCCATGGAGACACAGGTCAATTCTGTATCCAGGGCAGCTTTCTACCAACTCCACCTGGTACGCAGGCTGAGACCCAACCTGCCCGCGGACTGTCTCGCCAGAGTGGTGCATGCTCTAGTTATCTCCCGCTTGGACTACTGCAATGCACTCTACGTGGGGCTACCTTTGAAGGTGACTCGGAAACTACAGCTAATCCAGAATGCGGCAGCTAGACTGGTGACTGGGGGCGGCGGCCAAGACCACATAACACCGGTCTTGAAAGACCTACATTGGCTCCCATTACGTTTCTGAGCACAATTCAAAGTGCTGGTGTTGACCTTTAAAGCCCTAAACAGCCTTGGCCCAGTATACCTGAAGGAGCGTCTCCACCCCCATCGTTCTGCCCGGACGCTGAGGTCCAGCGCCGAGGGCCTTCTGGCAGTTCCCTCATTGCGAGAAGCAAAGCTACAGGGAACCAGGCAGAGGGCCTTCTCGTAGTGGCGCCCGCCCTGTGGAACGCCCTTCCAGCAGATGTCAAAGTGATAAACAACTACCTGACATTCAGAAGACATCTTAAGGCAGCCCTGTTCAGGGAAGTTTTAAATGTATGATATTTTAGTGTTTTTTGGCTTCTATGGAAGCCTCCCAGAGTGACTGGGGAAACCCAGCCAGATGGGTGGGGTACAAATAAATAATAATAATAATAATTATTATTATTATTATTATTATTATTATTATTATTATTATTATTATTATTATTATTCTGCCACTTGGAAGAGACTCTCCCAGGTAGCCTCAGTTTGCAGGGCCCTGCAGCCGATCAGTTTGTGCACCAGCTTCAAAGAAACTCTGCCCAAACCATCTGATTTTATAGATAGCATTGCCAGACTCTGGCTTGCCAGACTGGCTATGGGCAGATCATCCATTAGCCATCCCCTTCCAATGCCTCACTTTCTAAAAACCATGTCCAACATCAAAGAAGGTACCCAGCAGATCCTCCACACCTGATTACGGCAACTCTCTCAGGACATTAAAGACTGTTCTCAGACCATCAAAAAGCTTAACATAAGAAAGGGAAGGGGAAGGAACAGAGGCAGGAATAACCATGTCACATCACTAACTGCTCTCAATACATTTTGTCTTCTGGGTGCATTTCCCATACAGTAGTTTGCAGCAATTCTGCATTAAAAGCTATTTAATAAAAATTAAAATTAAAATCAGAAGCCAACTATCTATTGTGAAAAGATAAGAGTCTTAATTGCCTGCATAAGAATGATACAATAATAATAATAATAATAATAATAAGTTTTCAGCTGGTGTTCAGCTGGTGTTGAAAGTTGAAACAGAAGGTGCCTTACTACCTGGCAAGTTGTTTTGCACATGCACTCAAAGATGCTTACTAGGAAGCGAGTCCCATCTGACATAGTGCCATTTACTTCTGCGTAAACATCCATTGTATTGCACTGTTAGACATATGAAGCATCCGGCAAATATTAAACACTTTAAATGCCTATTGACTTAATTAGGAAAGATGGAAGCACAAGCTTAATCTTCCCTTTGAACGGGACATAAAAGTGCTTGTTAGTTGGATCATGCATGAACTTTATGTGCAGTGTATGTCTAGTATATACATTGTATACTGAATATCATGTAAACATAATTTCTTCACACATTATCTTATGTAATGCTATGGGGCAGGCTTTGGTAATCTTTCATAATATGGCACACTGTGCAAGGCCAAAATTTGGCGCCCCCACATCGATCTTCTCAATTATGGATCATCTCAATTTGGTGCCCCCTCAGCTCAGTGCCCTCTGAAGGGAACCACCTGTACCACCCAAAATCTGGTGCTGCCTGGATATTCAGTCGTCTTATCACTCTCTAAAACAGATCTTCCATTATCCCTATGAAGAACATAATAATTCTTTCTCTCATAATCTTATTGTCATTATCCTTTTCATTCAGGTAGCACTTGTGGATCAGAATGTGGAACGAGGAAAAGCAAGCAAAGATGCCTTTGACAAGCAGTTTGAAGCGCAGAGGACCATATTTATTTCTTGCGATGTTTCAAGTGAAGAAAAACTAAAAGGTAAAGGTGTGTGTGTCCCCCCCCCCCTGCTCTTTATCCTGTCAGAGTCAGGGGAAGAAAATATGTTATAGATATAAAATCTGTGCAGGTTAGGATGTGGTGAAGAAAGCCAATATCCAACCAGGATTTATAAATGTGTAGGAAATCTACAAAACATCAGCAATGTCTTTCCTCGATTGAATTAGTTGACATATTACAAAGAAAAATAAATTACAGGATATTTTGTAATGTTTGTATGAACCCAATATGTGAAAAACTGTACCGTGTTTTGTTTTATTCTTAAGCTTTAATACAGAACATTCCCACCTAGTCCATGACATTAGATATTGAAATAAGTGTTATATAAAAATGAAATTGAAAGCCAATTATCATATGTAGGGAAGAGAGAAGAAAATATTTATTTCAAAACAGCTACTTGATATTGAAATAAACCCAATAGTATGGCTTAACATTAAAGGTAGCACTTCCTCTCCCATTTATGCATAACTAACATTATTTTAGTGTCCCCAAATTGAAAAAAGCAATTTACAGTGCAGATTGAAAAGCTGTTCTTAGTGTCTGGAGGAATTGAGACTTGTTGGGAGTTGTGTGCTGTAATCTTATGCATATTTACATAGAAGGAAGCTGACTTCTAAATGGCTACAATGGGACTTTGCTCAGTGCAGAGAACATTTCAGCAACTGATAGCATTTAATACAAGTTGTTATTTCACACATTTGTTCAGCAGTCCAAATACGTAACACAGAAGCCCATAAAACTTGGACCAAGAGGCTTTTCATGAAAGATTCTGTCTGAATTTTGTTTTTTGTTATAACTCTTTATTAGCTGTATTAGTCTTCCTGATACCATTTTCTGAACAGGAATGTGTGGTTATGGGATCACCACTTTTTTAAAAAAGAAAAGAAAACAGGTACTTACCTCAGAAAAACAATAGAGTAGAAAGATTTAGTGGGAGATTGTTTGTAGGGACTTACAAATTGTAATATTGGTCTAATGAAAACCATACGGTTTATAATTTGCACTATAATAATGATTTAAATTTGTTGCATTTTTATTGAATGAAAATTAAATTGGAAGGAAAAAACAGTCATTAGCACATACACAAAGTAGGATATTCTTCAAAATACTAGAATAGCAGGATTCTTTTCAGTTAATGGGAGGGTTTTGGTATAGTCACACTTTCTTATAAGAAAGTGCTTTTTCATAAAGTGCATAGGAATTTGCTCCCACAAAAAGTAGATGGCCATTAACTTGGATGGCTTTAAAAGAGACTGAAGGATAAAGTTTTCAACAGCTAATCCCCATATTTGCTATGTTCTGCCTCCACTGTTGGAGACGGTATGCTCGCAAATGCAATTTGCTGGAAATTTCAGCTCAGGAGAGCATAGTTCTGCTCAGGTTCTGCTTTTGGACTTCCCATTGGCAACCGATTAGCCACTGTGAGAACAGGATGCTAAACTAGATAGGCCACTGGACTGATCCAGCAGGTGGTTCCTGTGTCTAGTAGCAGTCATTAATTGCCCCAGTTATAATCTATTTAAAGTAAAATAACTGAGTCTACACAAAGTAGCTGATTGCAATGCTAACAGATGGGGAAACACTTTCTAATAGAGGGAGCTATCTCTAAAGGCAAACAAAACAAAAAAAACCAAAACAAAACACAGAAGTGTGCACTGTGGTGTAGCCAGTGTAATGTAGTGGTTAGGAGCTGTGGAATCATAATCTGGTGAACCGGGTTCGATTCCCCATTCCTCCGCATGCAGCTACTGGGTGACCTTGGGCTAGTCACTTCTCTGAAGTCTCTCGGCCTCACTCGCCTCACAGAGTTTTTGTTGTGGGGGAGGAAGAGAAAGGAGATTGTTGGCTGCTTTGAGACTCCTTAGGGTAGTGATAAAGCAGAATATCAAATCCAAACTCTTCTTCTGTCAGCCTGGCAGGATTGCACAACTATGGCTGATGGTAAAGCTAAATTATTTCTAGGTTATGGGACTTAAGGGGATGACTTGACAAATATCTAGGAATAAAGCAGTTTGAGGACTCTTGGTGCAAATATTTGTGTATTAATTATCATGGACCCTAGAGAACTATGGGGGGGGGATAGATCTTTAGTAACAGCTTTAGAAAAGAGATATCAAGAACCGGTCAATTTTTGCTCAATTAATTATTTCCTTGGTCTGTGATTGTATTGCAGATTATGCCTATACATTTAAAAAACCAAATCATATCATTTTGTTCTGAAAGGATTAACCTGTATAATTACCATCCTCTGATGATAATTCTGTATTCATATTTACTTAAACACATTGGAATCTGAATGAGGTTCCTACTGTTCACATGGAAACAAATCCTATCATGAGCACCAGGAACCCCTTTACTAATTCGGTTTTTCATCTTTGCAGACACTAGGGTTACCTAATGCTTTGCTCTGAAACAAAACACAAAGCCAGATTTAGGGAGGCCATTCCTCTGGCCCCTACCTAAACAGCCCTACAAAACCTTTGAGAGCCAGTGTGGTGTAGTGGTTAAGAGCGGTAGTCTCGTAATCTGGGGAACCGGATTTGAGTCTCCGCTCCTCCACATGCAGCTGCTGGGTGACCTTGGGCCAGTCACATTTCTCTGAAGTCTCTCAGCCCCACTCACCTCACAGAGTGTTTGTTGTGGGGGAGGAAGGGAAAGGAGAATGTTAGCCGCTTTGAGACTCCTTAAAGGGAGTGAAAGGCGGGATATCAAATCCAAACTCTTCTTCTTCTTCTTTTATGTTACCAAGGAACAGGCAAGACTAACACACCAACATTGAGTGGCTGAATCAATTTATCCATTCAATTGATAAAATGTTATCATACGATACAAATATACTTTATGAAGAATTAAGGAAGTGCTGTAGATGAGTACAATTCTTTGTATTCACATTTAAGCAAAATTCATACTTTAGATCGTGTTGTTGCCATCATTCTTGAATGATGAATTGTATGGAAATAATGAAAAATTCTCTTTTCACTCTAACCCCTATTTACTTGCAGATGCTTTTAAGAAGGCATTTGAACATTTTGGAAAGCTGGATATTGTGGTTAACAACGCTGGAGTGAATAATGAAAAAAACTGGGAAATCACAGTTCAAGTTAACTTGGTAAGCTTAATTCATACATTAAATATTCCCATTAAAAAACACCTGTACAGCATTATAAATGCTAGGATAGGATAAATGTATAGGATCGATGGCCACTAACAGTTTTAAGATTGTTGCCCTGTACGCAGTTACTCTGGACTAAGTCCCACTGAACGTAGTGGGATTTGAAATACTATGGAGATTATCGTACTGTACAGAACCTGTGTTGCAGTGAGGATGAGGAACATAGTGTGCATGTTTACAGTAGTACCTTGGGTTAAGAACTTAATTCGTTCTGGAGGTCCGTTCTTAACCTGAAACTGTTCTTAACCTGAGGTACCACTTTAGCTAATGGGGCCTCTCACTGCCACTGTGCCACCGCCGCATCATTTCGCTTCTCATCCTGAAGCAAAGTTCTTAACCTGAGGTACTATTTCTGGGTTAGCGGAGTCTGTAACCTGAAGCGTCTATAACCTGAGGTACCACTGTACTTACTTTAAATGCACTTCCTTCCAAGTATGCATACACAGAATTGTGGCCAGAAAGAAGTTCACACTTGACTTAGTGGTCTAATAACTATGTAAAAGTGCACCTGAAGTGCTACATTTCTTACAAGACAACGTTAAATTGCAGTTTCATTTACTTGTAATCGTTGCTTGTACTACTATTTTAGCATGACAAACTAAACTGCATCTCAGTGGCTGGGTATAGTGATGAAAAAATACTGGCAGATAGATCCAGCAATGAGCACTGTTAGCATTGTGTCACAGTACTCTGCTGAAACCTGGCTGGTCTCCAGGAATGATTGCATACTTATTTACTTTTGATATTGCCTCAATATGTAAAGCACAATTCAAATGAAAAGCAGGACCTAAACAAGGTCATTGTCCTAGTTTAAAGTACAAAGGCAATAACCAGCACAGTACAAAACTCTATAAACTAAAACAAATAAAGGAGAGGGTGTCGGCCTTAAGACCACAATGAGCTTTTGAAAAGAAGGCGAAAGGTAACGAAGAATGATGTTTTGATGTCCCCTTGGGTAGTACAAGAAAATGCAGAATAAAACAAAACATGTGAAAACAGATTGCTCAAAATGATTGAGAGCTTCATTTGAGCATATTTCATAACAGCAACAATGTTAGTGCAGGCTTGTTCACATGTTGCACTGATCACACGTATAAGCTGTCTCTACACACGTACAGAGTGTGGAGCTCAACTATCTGTGTACACAAATTTTACATTCGTTGAATGTAACTTGTGAACACACCTTATATAATTGGCATTAGAATGTCCTATCAGGGAAACAGGCTTACACTGAAAGTCTTATACAGTATCTGATTTCTCATTTAAAGTGTGAAAAGTACCGTATTTTTCGCTCTATAACACGCACCAGACCATAACACGCACATAGTTTTTAGAGGAGGAAAACAAGTAAAAATTATTCTAAACAAAACAGTGGATGTATGATTTTTGTGGTTCATGCTGTGGCCACAGACATGTGATCTGACGGTGAGTTTGGCGTAGCCCAATGCAAAAATCCTGAGGATCCATGTGGATCCATGCTAAAGTCTCCTAAAGTCGCAGGGGCGCTGGGGGAGTGAACAGGAAGCAGCAGGAGGAGAACGATCCCCCCCTCTCTCTCACACACAGACACCAATCCTAAAGTCGCAGGAGAGGCAGGGGCACTGGGAGTGGGAAGCAAGAGAAGGAGAACGATCCCCCCCCTCTCTCACACACACAGGCACCAATCCTAAAGTCGCAGGAGAGGCAGGGGCACTGGGAGTGGGAAGCAAGAGAAGGAGAACGATCCCCCCCCCTCTCTCACACACACAGACACCAATCCTAAAGTCGCAGGAGAGGCAGGGGCACTGGGAGTGGGAAGCAAGAGAAGGAGAACGACCCCCCCCTCTCTCACACACACAGGCACCAATCCTAAAGTCGCAGGAGAGGCAGGGGCACTGGGAGTGGGAAGCAAGAGAAGGAGAACGATCCCCCCCCCCTCTCTCACACACACAGACACCAATCCTAAAGTCGCAGGAGAGGCAGGGGCACTGGGAGTGGGAAGCAAGAGAAGGAGAACGATCCCCCCCCCCTCTCTCACACACAGACACCAATCCTAAAGTCGCAGGAGAGGCAGGGGCACTGGGAGAGGGAAGCAAGAGAAGGAGAACGACCCCCCCCTCTCTCACACACACAGGCACCAATCCTAAAGTCGCAGGAGAGGCAGGGGCACTGGGAGTGGGAAGCAAGAGAAGGAGAACGATCCCCCCCCTCTCTCACACACACAGACACCAATCCTAAAGTCGCAGGAGAGGCAGGGGCACTGGGAGTGGGAAGCAAGAGAAGGAGAACGACCCCCCCCCCTCTCTCTCTCTCACACACACACACACACACACAGTATCAATCCTAAAGTCGCAGGAGAGCGCAGGGGCACTGGGAGTGGGAAGCAAGAGAAGGAGAACGACCCCCCCCCTCTCTCTCTCTCTCTCACACACACACACAGTATCAATCCTAAAGTCGCAGGAGAGCGCAGGGGCGCTGGGAGAGTGAACAGGAAGGAGGAGGAGGAGAACGATAGCTCAAGCACACACACACACACACACACACACACACACAGCCCCTACAGTGGCTGATCCAAAATCGGACAGCAAAAAACTGCAGGCAGGGACATAGAGCACGGGGTTGTTTTAAAGCAACCAACCCCGATCCAACCCCGATCTGCTTCTCTCCCTCCTCCCGGCTAGGCTGGCTGAAAAGCTTTGCTGCTACTTAGCAGCTCACTGGAGAAGAGAGAGGGACATAGAGCACGGGTTTTTTTTTATGCAACCAACCCCGATCCAACCCCGATCTGCTTCTCTCCCTCCTCCCGGCTAGGCTGGCTGAAAAGCTTTGCTGCTACTTAGCAGCTCACTGGAGAAGAGAGAGGGACATAGAGCACGGGTTTTTTTTTATGCAACCAACCCCGATCCAACCCCGATCTGCTTCTCTCCCTCCTCCCCGGCTCGGCTCGCTGACAGGAGCCGCTTACACCCGCTTTGCAGTTTCAAAGAGAGCCACGGACTGCTCACAACTGCAGCGGATTCCCCTGCCATCTACAGGCATTCGCTCCATAACACGCACAGACATTTCCCCTTACTTTCCAGGAGGAAAAAACTGCGTGTTATAGAGCGAAAAATACGGTAAGTCCGTAGTATGCATGGTTAGGATTCCATTCTTAAACCTCATAATGAAATAGCTTAATAGCCTAAAAGATTGGAAAAGGCCATAGATTCATGGCACATAGAACACAGAAGCAGGTTGAGTCTTTGGCATGTTCAGTTTCAAAGATTTTAAAAGTCTAGTAAACACCTCCATCTGGTACCTTGGAGACTGTTGCTGGTCAAATTAGGTAGTTCTGGTTCAGATGCACTAGTGGTTTATCGCAGCATAAGGCAGCTCAGTATACAGTATTGTTGGTGGTGAAGTCAAATCACTGCATAAGCAGTACCAACATGACCTCCCTGGGGTACAAGCCTGGGCAGTGTGTATGAAGGTTCTGGGCTGCCCAGATGACCCTCCCCCCTTGGCCTTGCTAATGTGGTCCAAAGGAAAGCAGAGCAATATGTTTGGCACCAGCTTGGCTGCAGGTGTTGTCAGAAAGAGATGTACAAGACACCATCAACTGTCTTAGGACTCCATTCCAGATTTGTGTAGGTTTTACTCCTTAGACTTTTCTTTTCCCAAAGATATCCTGCAAGGCAGCAGGTACAGATTTTGCCTGGATTTACCCAAAGCCCTTATCAGGAAACAGCATAGCTGCAAGGCATCAGAGATTATGGATCAGGGTATTCCTTATCCTTAATGAGCTACTTTGCTAGGGTAGCAAGCCCCATCTGCCCTTCATTTTCCTCTACAGTGCGTGCTGAAACAGCCTTCTTGACCATTGGACCCACTATTGGTCTTGTCCACTCAATCTGCCAGAAGCCCATAACTAACCATTTGAGACCCATCAGCTACCCTCACCTGGTTTAGCCAGCCAGTCAAAGCCATTTCCCAGGCATGTCCACTGTCACATGCTGACAGTTTCTAGAAGCCAAGAAGGAGCTTGTGTCTCCCACCAGAGGTACTACCCCTCCCCTAACACCCCAGACAACATATACATTATATGAGCTGTTAATTAGTAACAGCTAATCAGTGAAGTGATTTACACTTTGCAGTGATGATTATATGCCTGCTATTTTCAGCATCAAGGCAGGGACTTCCACAACTTTTTATGTATTTCTGTCCTTTGGTGAATCTCTATGCCAGGCATAGGCAAACTTGGGCCTCCAGATGTTTTGGGACTACAACTCCCATCATCCCTAGCTAACAGGACCAGTGGTCAAGGATGATGGGAGTTGTAGTCCCAAAACATCTGGAGGGCCAAGTTTGCCTATGCCTGCTCTATGCAACTGATTACATTTTTTTAAAGCAATGCATAAGCCAAATCTGCTGTCAGTAAGAAATGGAAATGCTCAAAGGCATTTTAAAGAAGGCAAATTTTGATTGCATGTCATTTGTTCAGGCACGTTTTTATTCAATTAACTGGTAGACCAAAACAATAATTGTTCCCTTTTATATCTCTATTAGTTCCCTTATGTAAACTCCTTACACACACACATGCTAAAGGCAAAAACTGGCTAACAAGACATATTGTCCTGTCGCATCTCACAAGAATCATCCTGACACAGAATTTTCTCATGCAGGATTTAAAATAAAGTTGGTAAGAGAGAGCAAAATATTGCCTTTTAAATGACTTTTCTGAGAGAGAGCAAAATATTGCCTTTTAAATGACTTTGCTGCTGAATGACTCAGTCTTGATTTTTATAGCTTCATTGTGATATTAATTGATAATTTGGGATATATAGCATTAACTTTTGTATTTTGTTTGCTACTTTGAATATTTTTATAGCAAGAGAGTAAAGCTATATTAAAATAAATAAAAATAAATAACAAACCACTGACTTTTAAATTCCAGGTTCCAAATTCCAAAATTAATGGGGAGGGGATTTTGCCCTTCAGTGGAAACTTTAGTACTCAAATATTTTCTACTGAAATTAAGGAAAGTTGAAAGTACTTTAATTTAAATGGATCTACCCTTAGTTGTGAATGGATCACTAGCTATTACTAGTGTAAAGATTAGTAAATGTGTTCTGTTTGTTGTAGAACTATCAGGCAAATGACATATAGAATAAGCTGGTGTCTAGATGCTACTACGTACAAAATTAGCATAAGCTACTAAGGCTTTTAACAAACATTTGTGTTGAAAAGTGTGCAGATGTTCATAATGTTCACAATGAAGAAAGATGGTAGCAATATGCTTGACAAATGAAAGGGTATGGGAGAAAAATCTATTAATGGGGGGATGTGCCTAGAGAGTGATATTGAGACAGAGGGTATTTACTTGAGTTCTAGGACTGATGAAGGGTTACATATGGGAGGTTACCCACATCTCTTGATTTTCCTCTTCGAAACTGGATGACATAAGAGGAAGTTGACATGATGTGCTTCTTCTTCTTCATAATTTTGCTTGCGTCATGATGAGTGAGACAGGCCTGGTGGTAAATGGGATAGTCATATTCATACTTGCAGGACTAGAAACTGCCAGAAAAAATAATAATTATGCAACTGAAAAGAGCTATTGGGGAAGTCAGTTATGTCTTGGTTAAGAAGTGGAGAGCATTTGAAAGACTTGCTTTGGATGAGTACAAGATCCAGGGCCAGGGGGCGGGGCATGTAGACAATCCAGATGTGATGAACAAGGAAATCCGAGTCACTTATTATTCTTCCTCTCACCAGTTCTTCAGAATGCTCAAAGCAAATGAGTACCCAGAACAGACATCAGAGAGAAGACATGCTGTGCATAACATTATGATTACCGTACTTTTTGTGTTTTCAGACCCAGAGACCTCCCCCTTAAATAAATTCACACATGACTCAAATTTTGGTTTTTGACAGAATTTAGACCACAACTTTATTGATTACAGAAGGTGAGTGGTTGCATAGGCTCTGGTTCGACCAGCTCCCTGCACCCTTGCAGGCAGCGCTGACCCAGGGCACCAGCATGGGTCAGCCAAGGGTGAACACCTGAGAAGGTGAAAAGCTTGGAACTGACCCTGTTCACCACCCAGATGCCCCCCTGGACTCAGGCACGGGCACAAGCCCCTCACAGGGGTTGACCAAACCAGTTGAGTCCCTGGATTCCTTTTATGGAATTCCCTTCACATAGGGATGGCGAGACCGTTCTCCCATCCCTATCACCTGAACCAGTGCCTATCCACAACCTTACAAGTTGTGACGATATGCTATGTGGCAGGCGAAACCCAAATGGCAACAGCCAATCAGCCAAGTGGGGAAATTCCTGCCGTGCCCCTGTCCCAACGACAGATGACACATAGCAAGGTCAATCGCACAATGCCCTAAAGACAGAGAGAGGTGGGTGGGTGTTCCAAATGCACGAGCTGAAAGAGAAAGCTCTGGGTCATTTGCATGGGTATATATAGGTCCCTCGATCCGTTTGGACTTGTGCCCCATTGGTCAGATTGAAGCCAGCAATGAGGGACCTACCAATCGGGTGTTGTGGCTGAGCAATCCAACTCACCCACAAGACAGGAGGTTGGTCTCCAGGTCTCACCGCGACACATGCCCTCTTTTAGGGAGGACACGATTTAACCAGTACTGCATACCCTGGTGTCTTAGCTAACTGAAGCGTATCATAACACTAGAACTCGTGGGAATCCACTGAAGCTGACTGTTGGACCCTTCAGGACAGACAGTCCAGGTGTCATAAGAAAGCTGCAGAGATAGTGCAGGATAGTACGCACCCTGGAAATGATCTCTTTCAGCTTCTGCCTTCGGGAAAAAGGTACAGGGTTATTAAGACTAGGACTAGCTGCCTGAAAAACAGTTTTTATCCAAATGAGATTTTGGTTTTAAACACAGTGTAAGGACAGGGGTGGCGCTGTGGTGGCGGTTCAAATCCCCGCGACGGGGTGAGCTCCCGTTGCTCGGTCCCAGCTCCTGCCAACCTAGCAGTTCGAAAGCACGTCAAAGTGCAAGTAGATAAATAGGTACTGCTCCGGCTGGAAGGTAAACTGCATTTCCGTGCGCTGCTCTGGTTCACCAGAAGCGGCTTAGTCATGCTGGCCACATGACCAATAAAGCAAGATGAGCACCGCAACCCCAGAGTCGGCCATGATTGGACCTAATGGTCAGGGGTCCCTTTACCTTTAAGGTAGTCTCTGTGAGAGTATATTGTATTTAATTATGGGGTATTAGAGTTTTTAGGGGATTAACCAGGCTTGGATAGCAGGCTTGTTGATTTTTGAATGTCTTATGTATATATTTTCAATTTCGTTGTTCTGTATGGGACAATGACAATAAAGATTATCGTATCGTATCAAGTACCTCTTCACACAACAAATAGTTAAACTATGGAATTCAGTCCCACAAGAGGCAGTAATGGCTTTGAAAGAGGATTGGACAAATTCATGGAGGATATCAATACCTGGCTGTACTCTGTTTCCACTGTTGGGGGAAGCTGGATAGCTGTTGAGAACAGGATGCTGAATTAGATGGAGCCACTAGCCTGGTCTTACATTCTTATGGTGCAGAATAGCAGTGGAAATTCTGTGAAATGTCTTGTGTGGCAGTGGAGTTTCCAAACACCTGTTCATGCATACAGTATATGTGTGTTTACTTCTCCCTCGCACAACAGTTTCCCCATCCAACTGCCAGGCATGGGACAATCAGCACTAATTATATATGTTATTGACCCACCAATCAAAGATTGTAAAGAGTAATGGTGAAACTTACAAACTTTCTCCCCACTCCTGCCCTAGTTCTGCAAAGGTTGTTCACAATAGTTGTGTGATTCTTGGAAATTTGAAACCCTTCCATTAGTTTTGCCTGTACAGTATAGTAAGGGGGTTTTCTAGATTCCACCTTAGCATTTCAGACTAGGCGGACCACCTGAATGAAACCTGCAGACCACCAGTGGGCTGTAAACTATAGTTTGGGAACCTCTGGTCTAGATAACCCTTTAAACAAGCTGTTGTACTTTCTACAGTTCTCGCTTAAAGTGAAACCGTGACAGTATTAGAGAAGCCCCTTCACTGTAGAGGGGAAGCTGACAAGGAGTTTCAAAACTGCAGAGGGGGTGGTGGGGAAGCTTGCAAGCTCTGCTTTTTGTAGCCTTTGCACACAATGCACAACTTCTTGCTGGAATAACTGTGTGCAGTAGTTGCACACATGTGCAACTTAGGTGAAAATTTCCTTCCACTCTCACAGCAAGCATGGAGAGGTATCTTCTCCACAGAAGTGAAAATGATAAGTTTTGAAGATTCTTGGGCTTGCAGGCCTAATTAGGTCCATACGGTTTTTTTTGCTGAGCCATCCTCAGATGTGGAAAAGTTCAAGCCATGGCTGCTGCAAATGAAGAATCAGGAATGTAATTTAAATGCACTCCCAATTCTTCCTTTGCAGGCAGAATGTGGCACTTTTAGAACCTGGTGCTTTTTTTCTGTCATCCTGCATTCTGACAAAGGTGCAAATTCATGATGACCAAGCCACCTACCTGTCAACCTATGGAGGGTTGGTCGCTTCTGGATCTGGCTCTCTGGCCAGATCTAATTCCCCTTCCCTTTTTTAGGGTTTCAGACTTCATAAATATGGTACCTTGACATGGGTGAAGTTGTTCTACAGTTAATTTGTCAGGCACCTAGAAGGACTCTAGGTCCATTTGCCGTTAATCAGAATGTCTAGGAAATCTAGAAGATAAGGGGCATTGTAAAAAAGGAGGCAGATCAAAAGGAGGCAGATCAAAGTATTGACGCCTGAATAATCTATTTCTAGATAACTTATATGTTTTAGGAATACAAAGGGAAACAACCACAGTGATTTTAAACTTGTTGAATATACTTACTGAAAGTCTGATTATAACAGATTAATGTCAGACTGAGAAGAGACTTAAGTGTGACACTTCCTTTTTGTTCTCTGTACCAGATTTCAGTGATCAGAGGAACATATATTGGCTTAGAACACATGAAAACTCAAAATGGACATAATGGAGGAGTTATTGTTAATGTAGCATCACTAGCAGGTAAGAGGTTTATATAGCTTATTTATTTTAAGGCTATTTTTTCCATTTCCATTAGTTTGAAGACCAGTGAGATTATATTAATTTCTTAAAAACTGTCAGTTTGCATTCCTTGGTACAAAAAGAATTGGTTTAAAGTGTAGCGATCTTTCCTATTCTAATTGACTCAAGAAGGTTCTGGAAGCTTCTCTGTGTGATACAAGCTGGAAGTTTCTAGCTGCCACTAAGTTTCTATTCTTCCCAAAAACAAGTGGAAGGTTCCATATGTTTGGGTTATTCCTTCAGAGAAGCTGAACAGCTGGTTTAAACTGGTTCTGTTATCTCTTTCACTCATGGTGATACTGACTATATAATAATAGGCCAGAAGGAGCATGGTTTTCACTTTCTAGCTCTCTTTCATTCTGGTGTGGTGTTCTGTATATAGTATGCTAAATGCTAAGTTATTGTAAGTGTAGGTTAAGTCTGCTGCAACTGGATTTCTTATGGACTGTGCCAATCTTGAATGTATTGGATTTGTGACCATTATGCTCATTTGCCTTCAGTAACAGTAAAGCTCTACTGGATGAAATATTGCCTCTGGTCTATATTTTGGGGATCCTGCAACATGTTTAAGTTTCTTTACTCTGCTAACTACACCTTGGAATCTGCTCTGGATCAATATGAGCAGAATTCATGAGATAAGCAACAACTGAAACATTGCACCAGTTCACTGACACCAGCGTCACATCAGAAAAAAATAAAACCAGCACTACTAAAGAACCACCAATCCATGGAGTGAAAGAAAAGTTTTATTTGATGCATCAGGAATGTTAAGAAAGGCACAGGGAAGTTTTGTTTCTACAAACTAAAGACTTTAAAGAATGGTTTTATTTTTTCTCTCAATTTTAATGATTTATCTTTTTCTAAATCACTTTGAGAGGTGGGTTTTTACGATCAAACAGTGTATAAATGTTATGAACTTAAAGAAAGAAAGAAAGAAAGAAAGAAAGAAAGAAAGAAAGAAAGAAAGAAAGAAAGAAAGTGTCAGGGAACTGCCATCAGCTCAGAGCCGAGAGGTGGAAGGGCAGTTGTGTTATAGGGAACCTCCGAAAATCTTGCGAAGCAGTTCCTCCTCTGGCAAGGAGGGAAGCCCCACCTCCAGTGGAGGGAAGTGGTGGGAGCAGGGTTTGCTAGGGAGAGCCTCAACACCAAGCCTGAGCAAACCGGAGGGGAGGGAAGTACCCCTTTGCCAGCGCCCATGCTGCGCAGTAGGTTTAGGTGCAGAGAAGGGAGGAGAAGGTTGGGGGTCATGCGACTGTTATGGTGGAGGAGGTATAAGGACCACCCACTCCCAGATTCTGCTACTGCTAGCGAGTGAGCCAGACATGAACTTGCGACGCTCTTCACTGTAAATAATTTGCACTTATAATAAAGCTTGGAAAAGACAGGTCAGAGTCTTGCCTGTTTGCTCTCAAGCAACCACACCAGCACCTGACGAAAGAAAGAAAGAAAGAAAGAAAGAAAGAAAGAAAGAAAGAAAGAAAGAAAGAAAGCATTTCTCCACAATGAAAATGTGCCTTTGGCTCTCCAAAATTCTCTTGTGGCATTTGCCAAGTCAAAGCATTAGTGTCATCCGTCAACCAAATAGGAGGAGAGAGCTCAAAATACAGTAGATCACTGTATTTTAAAATGTCATTTGTTTATGGATGTTGTTTTAAACTTTTTGTATTTTAAATGTTTTGCAAGTCACCTACAGACTCATGGATTTGGGCTACTAACAAATTAAATAATAATTGCACTTTTCAATATGCAGTATAACATCAGTGCTAACAATGAGAAGTTAAGGACTTGTAATCTGTCTTATCTATGAACTTCCTGTCTCTTGTAGAGGGTGCTATGACTATGTGTTCATTAAACATTATTATTTCCAGTTCAAGTAAACATGGGAAGTTATACCAGCAAAACACAAAACAAAACCCACCCAAATGCCGAAACTATAATAGCACACACCACAGAGAAGTGAATAGCTCTTGCTCCAGCCAAACACATAAGAACAATAAACTTCCCATTTTTATTTTCTTAACATCCATGAACTTAATGAAAGACTGACAGAACTTTACCATTTGTAAATACCTTCGAAGTATAGCTAAAGTCTAAAGTCTTACTTTCTGATGTCCAAAAATACTAACTGCAGCATATGCAACTACAGAAATGCAAATACATATGTTTAGAAACAGATCGTATCCATTTTATTTATTTATTTTGAAATATTTATAAGCTGCCCTTCACCTACCAAGGTGGAGTCTAGTTCATAGTTTAAACAAACCCTACAATAAAATGCTGAAACAATAAAACCCTATATAAAAATAAACAGAGGCTGCTGAAAGCAAAACAACAGTGACAGAGTCAAACAGCAAAACCCTTAAAATGCCTGAGAAAATAATTAAGTCTTGATCTGGTGCCAAAACGATAACAATGTCAGCGCCAGTTACACCGCTAAGAGGGAAGGCATGTTTCATAGGACCTCTATCCTCAGGGACAGGGGTGGCTGCATGCCATCTAAAGTTCCCCACAATTCTCCCAAGCAACCTTATGTTAAAGTGGTAGTTGCCCAGTTGATCAATGGAGCAAGCCCACTGTAGGAATCCCACAGGTGCAGGAGGGATCCCACAGAAAAACATGGCTGATACATGGGATCTTACAAGGCTTAATTTATGCATGTGAGTAGCCGCATTTTTTTGTCTTAATCAGACTCTAATTAGACCTTCAGACCCCTCCCCATGGTGAATTGTTTGCCACATGCTCAGGGCACTGTTTTGTGGACCTTGGTAGCACCCACGTGTGGAATGAGCCACTTTATGAAAAATCATGTCTTGTGTTTGTGATGGAAAGCAGCCCTTATATCTGCCCTAATATCACTTCTGAAGTGTTCATTTTCAAACTATTCTGTGTGTTGCTTTGAATACCACTTGAATTGGAAAAGCAATTAATAAGTTGTATAAAAAATAATAGCCCATCTTCCCCACCTTCTATTGCAGTAAAAACCTTAAAATAAACATATAAAACCAGAAATGTTTACTTATGCAGGCTCAGTTCTTTTTAGTTTCATTCAGTATTAGTTATCAGGAGTGATGCTCATTTTAATAAATGTTTGTAACTGTTTTCCTTTCCATTGTTAAAGGACTTATGCCTGTTGCATTCCAGCCAGTGTACTGTGCTTCAAAGCATGGTGTAATTGGATTTACACGTTCAATAGCCGTGAGTATGGGCAGCTGAAGAATTCTCATAATTTTCCTCATGACAAACTTACCTTGCTATTTTCCCTCCTCTCATCTATAAAATAACTGCATTATCTGAATATCTTAGCTATTCAAAGTAACTATGCTTTATAAATAAAAATTAATCTTGCTGCTTCAGAATCTGGTTGCCAGGATTTCTGAATGTCTTTCAGCTCGTTAAAGTGACAGCAATGCTAAGAGAAGCATCTGAATTGGGGAAAACCTAAAGCCACAAAGGATGGCCTAGTTCTAGTTCTGAGAAACATATTTTGTGACAGTAGTCAGCTTATTTGAGTGTTACACAAATACTACCATACACCTGCCTGCCTTAAATATGTATTGCATTGGCAAATGTTGATCATACAATATGCTTCCTAGTCTCTGATAATTATTGTTATAAGGGATCGGCAACTGGATTGGTGGTCAATTGACCACCTAGCAGAGAGACAATGGGCCAAATCTATCTTCCTCCCCCCCGCTCTTTTATCTCCATCCATGTACTAATAACTGGAAACTCTAGATCTCATTGATGTTGGCCCTGTGAGCAAGAAGGTGCAAGGAGTGGAGCTGTGCCTTTCTTTTTCTTTTCTTTTCATCTTCAAGTCAGCTGCAAAATGGTTTCCCCAACACCACCAACACTTAACATCTGCCATTTTCCTGTAGATGGCTTCTGAGGCAGCGAACTATGGTGTACGAATAAATACCATCTGTCCTGCTTTTGTCAACACACCAATTCTTCAGTCAATAGACAAGGAAGAAAACATGGGTCAATATGTTGCATACATTGACAAGATCAAAGATATGATGGAAGTCTACGGCGTGTTGGAGTAAGTAAAGTAGGCACAGTGGTATTTGTCAGATTACCTGCTGCCTTGCAGGACAACTTTGGGAGAAGAAAAGGCTAAGGAGTAAACCCTAAACAAATCCAGAGTGCAGTTCCTAAAACGGTTGGATGGCATCTTGTACGCTTCCTTCTGGCAACTTTACTTAAGGAGCCTCTACAACATGCCAGCTATTAGGAGTACAGTCTGGGCCAGGGGTGGAGGTTAGACCCTTTCCCCTCTCTCCCATCCCATGTTCTCTTTCACTGAACTGTCATCACCATTCTGTAAGCTCACATGCTCTTGTGAAGCAGATTGTATTGAAAGACTAGACTTAGTTAACAGCAGACAGGGGATCTATTCTGACACAGTATCTGATTCTTATCACTTAAATTTATTTTTAGACCAACACTAATTGCCAAAGGATTGATACAAATCCTTGAAGATGATTCACTAAATGGACAAGTTATGAAGATAACAACGAAGCGAGGAATTCATTTTCATGAATACAACACAGCACCCATTGAAACAGGGAATTCTAATTTGTGACTGTTTTCATTCCTGAAATGAAATTGTTTGAGTTGTAAAGCAATGCTAATGGTACATCTGAGTTCTAAATATTGCTGCCAATATTCCTTGTGTGAGGAATTAGATACAAAACAAACATGATTTTTTATATTAAATTTTTAATTTTAGAAGTTTAGTTCTTAACTTAATATGAGGCTGCATTCAGATGGCAGTATATTGGATTCTCCTGATGTTTCCTTCCGTGATAATTTCCACACTTCACTAGATCTTTCACACAACGTAAAAGCCACTTCTAGAAATCTAGTGGAATGTAGTTTAGCACTCATCCCCATGTTAATTGCTTCCTGGGGGGGGGGGGATCCATTTGCAGCCCTGGAAAACTGAAAAATCGCAGGAGTTTTGCTCACATAGTGAACTTTTGGGTGGTAATTTGACATACTAAGGGGTGAATCATGGGGGAAACAGGAGCACCCATGTGTGGAAAGGGTGGGGAAGTAGTTATCAGAGCTAGTTTGACACAAAGCAAAACACAAGTCATCTGTGGATTCAAGCCATGGTGTGAAATACAGAATTAAACCATATATTTGGGACAGTTTGTCTGTCTGCTATGCATTTGAAGATATCTTAAGCTATCATAACCAAATTTTGCATGATGGTTCCTGAGATCAAGTAACAGGTCTTCGTCTGTGTTTGGGTACAATTGGATGCCATTTTGAATCAATATGGTAGACTGAACCTTTCTGAACTGCACTGATTTTAACCACTGATTTCAAAGCTGCACTGATGGGGGGGGGTCATATCGTAGAATTCCTGAGCAATGTCAGGGCCAAGGCTGCTACTACCTAATATTTTAAAATTTAAAAAGGACATTTTGTAAATTACTCTCTCTTTAAAGAAAGCTTGTAAAGGGTTAATATCAATAACTACTTAAGGATCATATTACTGAATTTTGTGGTTCAGAAACCTTGTATGTGGCCTGTGTAGTTACTGCAAAGAAAATAAACTTTAAAATCAATTTGGTTATTCTGTAATGGGCATTTAATTTTTTTAACTCAAGTACATGTTTGTTTTCTTAATGTGAACAAGATATTTTTGTTATACAAAGGGAACCAATTGTCATTTATTAATACTTAATGAAATGACTTCAGTTCATTTTCCTTTTCAGTATGAAATACGAACCCTGTACTGCTTTTTTCCTCTTAGAAAGCTGTATTTTTGACTACAACATTTCAAAAAGCTACATAGTAGATGCAAAATACTTAAAATGTTCAAATATGCAAGCAATGTTAACATTTTAAAACTTTCCTTACGTATTTCATCTAAAATACCAAACAGGAGGACTTCATTTGAATTTGAGACAACCTTTGCAGGTCCAAGCACAGTGAAGCCATGGGCAGTGGGTCCAAGGCAAGGTGATGTTACAATAAACACAGGACAACCACTCGGGATTTAAACTGGCCACAACTTTATTGATTACTGATGTCAGGTTTTGGCACAGACATTGGATGTGTACCAGTCTGCTGCTTGATTATTTGGCAGAGTTAAACCAAGGTTAAGGGTTGTCCTATGATGTATATCGAATCAGGAGCACCGTTTTGAGGATGCTATGGCCCATCAGCTGCCATCTGGGCATCCAGGCAGAAACACCTCCCCCTGGATCCCTTTAACGAGATATCCTGATTCCTTGGACCAGGCCCGGGGGCTCCTAACCCCTCATCCACCTAGACTAAGGATCCAACCCAATGCCTTATCCACCATCAAGTTGTGACAATTGCTATATGGGAAGCAAAAACCCCATATGAACCCGATTTATCTTCTTCCTGGCTCTGAATATGGTGACCAAAGACTTCCATACACAGGGCCTGTCCACTTACCCCCAGGTAGTCCTACACATGAAGTTTGTGGTTGGTGGTGAATCTGCCATCAACTGAGGCTGAGGCCTGTGTTCAGCCGGCTTTTACACCCAGGGTCCGCTTCCCTCTGGTCCGCTCACTAAACCACTGCAAGTCCCAGCAGTCAGCGCAGCCAATGGAGCAGGAGGAAGTAATGTCCTCCCCTGGCTGTGCTGAAGCCAGAAGATCACCCTGCCACTGCAACCATGCTGGATCTCAACTGTCGCTCCTCTGCAGCCAGCAGGTAAGTGGCCTTCTCACACAATGCTCTTTCACTAACCACTTGTGACTGGCAGAAAGGCACCTTTGCAAGAAACTCATTGACACATTTTTTTTTAATATAAAAAAACTAGATTGCATTGATATAAATTGAAAATTATTTACCTAAACAAGATTCTATTTTATATAAACATAAGATCTAGATCCAAAGCACTGTGAGAAATTGATTAAATCTGCAATTAAGCATGGATTCAGTGTGTTCCATCACCCTAACAACCACCTCAGACCAGAGTCGCCCTCTTTCTTTTGCTGTGCTATTTTCAGAGTAAGCTGCTATCTGTGGCTTTTGGACCACAAAATAATTTTTGTTTTCTGAACAAAGCAGTGTACGTATATGATGACGTACAAAGTGACACACATTTTTTTTACAGCCTCCACCCAACACTGTCAGATTTACTGATCTTCCGGTGCAACCACATCTGAAATAACTTGCATATTACTGTAGTTGGCATCATCAGTACTGTTCCAGTACTGTTCCAGTACTGTTCTCTGACTTAAGCTGTGCTATTTTTCTCCTAGGAAAAGATATGGTGCCTCTTCATTCTCTGAATCTGCAATATGATTTATGTCATCCTATGAAACACACAGTGCTTAATTATGGCTATTCATTCTCAGTGTAATTATAACTTTAAACTATGGCTCCTTTTCTGAAATTTGATTATTGCTGGAGCTTACCGTGGATAGTTTCCCAGAGCCTTGGAGAATAATCTGAATGCATAGGAACTAGAGCAAACATTACCTAGTGCTGTTTGTGTATGGGCAAATATGTTAAAGTGTGAAGTATCTTTGCCTAATAATTCATCATTGCTTCTTTTCCTGCTAAGTACTTAGCGATGTGCATAGCCATAGGGCAGCGCTTGTAATGTTTCAATTGATAATCAATCTATGACCAGAAACAAGTCCCGAAACAACCTACTCTTTTGTGCTTTGTTGCATGTCAGGAGAGATTCACCATTACTACCAATTTATTAGGAAGGGCTGCCTGCAAGAAGAACCAAGAAGAACTAGGTTCTCTTGAAGATTTCCCAAAGCCCCAGAAATGCAGTATCTCATACCCATACAAAAAACGATAGATAAGTACCTAGCTTGTAAACTGAATATATCCTGACAGATTAAGATCAGATTTACTGAATTTGGTTTATAAATGTACAAACATGCAACAACATACTTCTATCTATATATAGCTTTGACATGGCTTACATTAAGAATGGGCAGACGTGAGAATATTTATTTCCCAACTTTTGTGGACTTTATGGTCAGCATCTGCAAAACAAAAGGGCATGCTTACCGATAGAAGTGTTGCAAGGGTTTTTTCTTTTTCTTTTTTTGGTCTGCTTTTCTATCCCACTTCTTGACTCAATATATTACACAGAGGCAAAAGGAACTCCATGACCCTCGCAGGAGGTTAAGAGGAAGGGCCGGGGGAAGCTTCCCTGGGCTTGAATTTCTGGGTTTCTCTGGGCTTGGAAAAAATGGAAAGATTCACCTTTTTCTGACAATTCTTCAAGAAGGCTCGGAAAACCTGTTTTCAGAGGTTAACAAAACGAATAGCACATTGGGGGAAGTTGAAAGCAGAAGTGGCTTTGTTTGTGTGTACAGTGGGCAGGGGGAGGGGGCAGAGAAACAATAAAGCAATGTGTGTTGAAAGATACTCTACTGTCTATAGTCTGGTCATTGCCTCCTCTCTCTTTTTCTATACTCTAGCAATTCTCAAAAAATCATGCATGTAAAGGAGCTAAGCAAACAGCTCTGAAATGCAACTAACCATCTGATTCAGTAGCTTTGTTTATGGAACAGCTGCCAAGTCTCTTGAATCATAAAGTCAGACTAGGACATGCCTGGTTATATTTTTTGGCAGGGTTTTAAAGTTTTCTAAATACGTTAGTGGATATGCAAAGCTACCTGCTTGTTATTGTTGTTTTAAAGAAAAAGCCTTTTGGTTAGTTTTAAAGGTGTGAGAGCATTTAGTTCTGGGCTTGCTGGCATAATATTGATTTGTTCAGCTTCAAATCTATCCAGAGTGCATGTGAAGTATTTCCACAGAGCTTGAATCGCTGATGGAGAGGTGGAGTCTATCAGAGCCGGGCCAGTTTCCAGAATAACTCTTGAAAGTACGAATATGACTGCAGAATAATTCTATCTTGCAGGAGAAAAACCTGTTCAGGTCTTTCTGAGATTGGCCTGTCCTATCACATTACTGGATTGGTAGAAACCACCTGACT
This sequence comes from Podarcis liolepis, assembly GCF_965112155.1. Taxonomy (NCBI): domain Eukaryota; kingdom Metazoa; phylum Chordata; class Lepidosauria; order Squamata; family Lacertidae; genus Podarcis; species Podarcis liolepis. The sequence goes on along the minus strand of NC_139564.1, from coordinate 46,987,497 downwards.
TCTCAATAAAGAAAACCAAACCATTTTCCATTGAGCCTGATTGCTTGAAAGAGTGGATTACCATTCCACCATTTCCCCAAGGCTTCCCAGCCCTTTCAGAAATATCCCATTAGTGGCCACTTGCTGAGCAGTTATACAGTCTTTCACAAAGCACTACCAAAATTACCAAAACAACAGCCCTTGAGCCTTGCAGTAGAGATTTCTTGAACCATCACCTCGCATGGATGCTACTTTGGGTTATAGCCAGTGGAGTTACTCATACTCAGAACAGACCCACTGAAATCAATAATGACATTATGATGCTTGTTTGCTGCCCTATATTTTTCAATCTGTTTCCTAATACTTTGCCTTCCGTTGCAAGTTGGAGCTTGCTTCACATTTCAGCTTACCTGCCTGTCCTCATTTCCTCTGTATTCAAAAGAAAAGAAAGGAAAGGAATTTGCATTGTACGAGCTTCCTTCTGCCTGCAGTTATCCTGTGTGGAATCAAAGAGGCAGGCTGAGGGATAGCTGTTTGCTTGGAAATAACCTCTTCTTGCTTGATAGATAACATTTTAGTTCCACCTTTAATAACACAAACATGGAAAAAGAATACTGTGGCCCTTTAATGGCTAACAAATTTATTGTGGTCTAAGTTCACGGACTAAGGCTGCAATCCTAGCACACATGCAAGAGACTAACCCTCACTGAATGAGTTATACTTCTGAAGAAACTTGCATTGAATTCCACAGCATAATCACTTTATCACACTGCATTTAAGTACAATATTGCCCTCAGTTAGCATATGAATGTAGAGAAAGGCCTTTATTTATCTAATTTGTCTAACAGTTTATAACCGGCTCAGTATTCAGAGAATATCTGAGCAGTGTGCAGAAACAGAGTGTAAAATTTAATACAGATCATTAAAACAGTTATAAAACATAGAAAACCAACAATACCCTCACCTCTCTCCCTTCCTCTCTCTCTCCTCTCTCTCCCCCCCACACCACCACACATGATGTCTATGACAATAGTGTCTCATACCAAGTATTAACAAACTATGGAAAATACTTCATGAATCAAAAATGGAGACGTTAGATGTACTTTCCCCTGTTTATTTGTTTGTTTTGTAACGTAAGAAAATCTTTAAGAAAAGCTAATAAAAAAGAGAAAGAAAACAAAAAAACAATTAAAACTTGCAACAATAAAATAGATTAGCTTTGGGAGAGTTTTCAATGTCTGTTTAAACAGACATTGAAAACTTAACAGTGTTAGGGTTGCTTCACTTCTGAGTGGAGAGAATTCCACAGAAGTAAGGGCACAACGCTAAATCACAACCTACATCACCACAGGGACCTGTGTCACCATCGGCAGATCTTCATCCACAGGTCTAAGTGACAGGGTAGGATATAAGGACTTGTCATCTCAGGCACCCTGATCTATACAAAGCTCAGACATATGCAAGAGAAGTAAAATGAGCAGTCACAGCTGTAGTCACTGGCAATAACAGATTGTGTTATCGGATGCATCTTGATGCATCTGAGAGTGCAAGTAGAGATGGTATGAGAAATCATTTTAAATCTGCATGTTTTCCCTTGCAGGGCAAATAGCAATGGGTAGGGGGCAAGCGTCAAAACAGCATGAAGGGAGAGTTCATACTCTCATTCCCACCAATCAGACTTGGGGAAAAGAGCACAACTATTATTAACTTTTTTTCTTTTTTGAAAGTGATAATCAGGGATCTCCTGGATCACATCCAAATTGCACATTTAAAATGTGACAATAATGGCTCGTTGCATTTGCTAAAACCCACTAGCATGGCCGCCTCTCAGGGATTAGGAAGATCTGTTTTGCAATTCGGCTAAAATATTCTCTTCACTTTTAGCAGGTGGTGGACTCAAGGAGTTGCATCTGGATAGATTAAAGAAAAGAAACGATGACTTAAATCTGAAGGGTATTTGTTGCTGTTGTAAGTCTGTGAAGTCGGAGTGGAAAAATTTGCTGATTACAGCCAAAGGAGCTAGAATCCAAAGCTCGTTTGTCATAAACTTAGTTTATGCAACACTGTTCTATAATAAACTCAGAAATGTTGGAGCCTAATGTTGAGCTGCTATGGCTCTGTTATGTTTCTGTCTCTAAAAAGTTCCAGGCAGAGCCACCGATGCATCTGAAGGCCTGTCACTCACACCAACCAGAGCGGAAGGTGTGAGCATTTGAGCACAGAGCCTTTCTATTTTTACTGCATCAGCTCCAGACCAATGGTCCAGCACAGATAGTCTAATGTGTTTCTATACTCACTTACCTGTGAGTAAGCCCCTGTGAATTTATTTAAGGTTAATATAATAAGCATTTTGACAACATTAACCATTAGTGCCAACAGCCTAGAGGCTTCTCAGACATCCCAGTACTTTTGCATTTCTTGAACTGGAAGGGAACTTTATATCTAGCTTATAGGCTGAAAAACTGGGAAATTTGTCTCTTAGTGGGCAATTATGTAGAATGCTATGTGAATTATTTTCATAATATCTGCTCGGGTACCTTATATTTTTATACATTACTATGGTATATATTCATATGCCACCTTTTTCCCTGGCAAGGACTTTTTTTTTAACATATAAAAATAAGAACCTCTAAAAACATAGGGGGGGGGGACAATCATTAAGAAACAATCAAACATTGATAGGAGAGAGAGAGAATATATAGAGGGGTGAATTTATGTAGAGAGAATATATATAATATATTCTATTAAAACCATGCAAATAATTACAATAAAACAGCATGGCACCGGCCCTTTCATTAAGAGCAGTCAGTTCCCAAAAGCCTGTTGGAACAAGAAACTATTCACCTGCTGGCAGAAGGTCGACAAGGAGGGAGCCAGTCTAGCTTCTATAGGGAGGGAGTTCCAAAGTCTAGGAAAATCATCCTTTTCCTCGTTTTCTTTTATTTATATTTGATGCTATGTGCCTTGGAGTAATGTGTGAGATTACTAGAATGAATAAAGTTAGCACTATTATTTTACTATGATTACTAATCATGGCATCAGGCCATGGATTGCAATTTATGGAAGAAACCCTCAAATTCTATTCTCCATAGCTTCCCACCAGCCAGTTGTCAGGTTTATTTCTCAAGCTTCCTAATTACCCCTCCTCATGCTTTCTCTTATGGGATAACTATGCTGCTTGTAACCCAGTTTGTACAAGTAAGAAAGTCACATGAGACTATGATCAGCATGACTTTGACGAAGGAAAACATATTTAGAGAGAAGTGAAATATCAAAAGTGATGACTAGTCAGAGGGAAATGTGTTTGTAACGCCAACTCAACTTTTCCTAGGGATCAAATTTAATAAGAGATGAGGGCATCAAGTTCAGATGAATAATTCCTATTAGTTGCAAAGGAATTCTTATATTTGTGGTGAGGGCAGAACGCAATAATTTACATGGGATTTTTTAAATACACACGCACATGCACACACACCCCCCACAAAAATAACAGTGTTTTGTAGCAACTTAGACCAATGAATTTATTGTAACATAAGCTTTTGCGGACTAAAGTACATGAAATTACTCAAGTCCAGGAAAGATTATACTACAATAAACCTTAGTTTTCAAGATGTTACAAGATTATCATAGCTACATTCCTCTGGAAGTTAATTTCAATTTGAAGGTTTATGCTAATCTTAAATAATAAAAACTAGGTGGTGCTCTGCTGATTTGTTATACCAGAAGACTTATGTGAAAACCTATCAAATGGGTCATCTCTAGTTGTTTCTCTCTATATGTGCAGTTTTTTTTCAGAGGGGAAGGTGCTCTCTTGGCCTAATTAAACATACCACACTTTATATTAAAATTTTTTGCTTGCTATCAGTGTTGCAATTAGGATATTTCGGACTCTGGACTTAATGGTCCAATGAGAGGAAGCGTGTATCACTTCCTTTATTCCAAAATATGCATAGCCAACCCCATTGCATTGGGGAACCTCCTGCTTCTTTTGCTGAGAGTGGTTAAAGTCCCAGAGTTATATAATGGTATGAGCACTCTGATCACTTGTCCCAAATAACTTTTGGACTTGGAGGTCCTCAAGATTCTATATCCTTGTGTGGTGTAGTCAAATAGGTTTGAAATTGGTTTAAATGTATATTAATGATTCACATCATGCCAATTCCATCACCATGCTTCAGTCCCATCGCTTCTCAAGCGCTTTTCTAAAGCAACAACTTTCAAAGCGTCTAACAGCAGGAAACACTTTGTACACCAAGTTCTTTGCTGAGACCCAACACATCTGTCTTGGGTATGTGTCTGCATTGCAAAGACATGCTCTCAGGGGATTACCTAATTCTTCCAGGCCAGGCCAGATGAGCTGAGTACACCGTAGACCACACCCAATGCTCACCTGATAGGAAGCTGATAGTGGAGTAGCAAGCTGTTATTCAAGAAACACAATTCCTGATCTTATCATGATGAACCTCTGGGCAAGACAGCTGGGAACCCAATGTTCTAAAGGAACATCTGCACATGTGTTCCTGCTTTGGCCCAACCGAAGTGTTCCTTTTAAAGGTCAAGCAAGCAAGATGGGACTCAAAAGAAATAGCCCTTGACCTTAATGTGTCTCCCAGGGGAGGGAATTCTGTGTCGCAACTCCTGATTTGCAGCATTCCCTCCCCACATCTGGCATGTCCACTGTGTAGGTTCTGTTGCATGCTGAAGACCTACTTTTAACACCATATATATGACTGTAGTTAATTGGTTATAAGCCAGACTCTAACTAAAATCCTATGTGTACTTTCCTGGGAGAAAGCCCCATTCAACCCAGTTGGCTTAACCTTTGAGCAAGGATTGTGCTGGAACAGAAGATACAGCAACCACATTGTCAACCAGATGGCTTTTGTTAGCAGCTCACAATGCTTGATTTTAATCTGTTAATTCTGTGCGCATCCTGGGTCCTGAATCCTTTGTTTATCACACTGATCTCTCCCCTTTCTTCCAAGGTGTGTTGCATATATTGTGTGTGGTCCCTGCCCTGCTTCCCATGTTATATTTCCAACAACCCTGGGTAGGTTAGGCTGACAGATAGTGACTGGCCCAAAGTCATCCCATGAGCTTCAAGGTTGTCTGGAAATTTGAAACCGAGGTTCCCCTGCTCATATCAAACCATTTAATTGAGGGTAGTTGTGAAGGCTCTGGCCCATCTTCAAAGGAAGTGATGGGCTGCCAGATTCCCAACAATAGTGCCAGTGTTATGGAACAGGCAAAGCTGTCAAACCTGCCATTGCAAGCATTTGGATGGGAGTGAAAAGCCTTTTGCAAAGCCTTTTTACTTCATCCTGATTTCCAGGATGTGACTTCATGCACTCTTTTATCTACTTAATTGTCATTTGAAGCTCCGGTGATTTCAATATGTGGGGTTTGCTTTAGATATCAGTACGGATTTTATGATATGTATTGCTTTGTATGCTATTTTGATCATTTGTGTGAGGCAGGGAATAACAAAGAACCACTACACACAAACATTCCTTTAACCAGGGGGCTACTTTATTTATTTATTAATTAAAACATTTTTACTCCCTTTTCCAAGCTGATCAAGTATTCAGCGCAGCCGACAACCATTGCAAAAAAGGTATTCTAATCGCTGAACAGCCATTAAAGAGTGATAACACTGAACAAACTCAGGCAAAACCAACCAGTTAAACAACAGATGCAGTCAAGAGAAGATAAATAGATGTGGAGGTTACTCAAATCACTTCATATCCACCCACACCAAATGCATTTCTAAACAATAGTGCCTTTATCTGGTGCGTATGCCTGCTGTTTTAATTCCATGGAAAAGAGAAGTGTTCTTAAGATAAGACGTCTATGGGTTGGTCAGAATTCCCTGCACCACCTATAGGGAAACATTTGTCCCCTGTGAAGGTGATTTTCATGAAGAATGTATAAAATTCAGGCACTTTTGGATGATAGTATTCACTCAAGAAGTAGCCAAGGGTATCTATCTATCTATCTATCTATCTATCTATCTATCTATCTATCTATCTATCATCTATCATCTATCATCATCTATCATCTATCATCTATCATCTATCTATCATCTATCTATCATCTATCTATCTATCATCTATCATCTATCTATCTATTTTATTGCATTTCTGTCCCACCTTTTCCTCCAAAGAGCTCAAGGCAGCATACATGGTTCTCCCTCTTCGTTAATCTCCACAACAACCCTGTGAGGTAGGTTATGTTGTGAGGCTGTGACTGGCTCAAGTTTACCCAGTGAGCATCATGGCTGAATGGGGATTTGAACCCTAGTCGGACACCCTAACCACTACACAACACTTTCTTTAACTTAAAATAAAGTCAAGTGGACATTCAGCTTTATTTTAAGGTAAAAGAACATAACAACATTATTATTTCATTTTGTTGGTCACTTTTTACAAGAAGAGTCTCAAAGCGACTTAACAATATAAAATACAACAGATAAAAACAATTTTTTTTAAAAAAAAAAATTACAATGCATAATACAAAATATCTAAAATGCTTGTCCGATAACATAATTATGGCAAGTCCCACCCAGCACACTAAAAATAAATAAATGAGCACCACCACAGAGGCCAGTTTAGTTACCAAAGGTTAGAATGAATTTTGAAAAAGGCTTAGCTGAGCACCCTGTCAGCTCAATTGCAGCCCCTTTGAAAATGTGGTCCTTGGGAGCAGCCATTGCTTCTCTCAGGAATGCCTTGCTGTGCAGCATCATCCCCATGGCACATTCTGGCCCGCATATTTAAAGGAACAACAGCTGGGGCTGCCAAGGAGCGGGCAGAAGTAGAAAACCCTTGGCCACCTTGCCAAATTATAAGAACCCCCTGGCCTGGCCTGAATGTGCTTCAACTTCTTACCCCGTTCCCAAAGAACTGATAGCGTTTGGGAATGGTTCCCCTGCTAAACATGCCAGGGGAACCATTTCATTGAAAGCTACCGGCCATAACGGCTATGCTCTGCTTCCACAGTCAGCTGCTGTGTAAACCACAGGAGGGGAGAGTGCTCTTGTGCCCAAATCATGCTTGTGGGTTTCACAGGCATCTGGCTGGCCACTGTGAGAAAAGGATGCTAGGTAGATGGTCCAGCAGGCTATTCTTGGGTTCAGCACTAAATATTTTATCTTAATAAAATAAAATAAAAACCCTTTTACTTCAAATCTGAATAATTCTCCATGTTTCAGTCAGGATCCAAAGGGTGCTGGGCCCATTTCAGGCCTTCTTATACTCAGCTCTCTTTGGTTTATTTTATTTTATTTATTTCTATACCACCCTTCAGCTGAGGATCACAAGGTGGTTTAAAATAACACGGAGTGGTTTCTTTGTCATCACAGAACAAGATGATAAGTGCCTGACACACAGAGGAATGAGTACCTCTGAGGTAAACTCATAATGAAATTGCTTATCTTTCTCCATCTTGGTTCCTTTTGTTTGCCAGCTCACGCCTTGGAGGCGCTGGGAAAAAAAGATGAATTCTAATGATGTTTTTGCACAATGTTTCCATGGCGGGAAAAGGTGGTGATTAGATGGTAACACAGCACTTGTTATACATTAAGGTCAAAATTCACTGAGTCAGGAAAAAACTTATTAAAAGTCAATCATGTTCAGCACTGTGGAGGAGTAATTGAGAGGAGACATCAGAAACTTCTCACACAATTGGGGGGGCGGGTTTCAAACCAATGGCCTAGCTCCTAAAATATCTTTATTATTGTATGGCAGGGATGAGAAGCCTGTGGCCCTCCAAGTTGCTGCTAGACAACAACTCACATTATACCTGACCAATAGCCAGGCTGGGAGGAAGTGATGGAACCTGGAGTCCAACAAATCTGTGTTGCTGCCAGTTTCCCTTCCCTTGGTCTTGGTCCAGTCCAGTCACGGACAACTCTGGGGTTGCAGCGCTCATCTCGCTTTATTGGCCGAGGGAGCTGGCGTACAGCTTCCGGGTCATGTGGCCAGTATGACTAAGCCGCTTCTGGCGAACCAGAGCAGCGCACGGAAACGTCGTTTACCTTCCCGCTGGAGTAGTACCTATTTATCTACTTGCATTTTGATGTGCTTTCAAACTGCTAGGTTGGCAGGAGCTGGGACCGAGCAATGGAAGCTCACCCTGTCATGGGGATTCAAACCTCTAACCTTCTGCTCGGCAAGCCCTAGGCTCTGTGGTTTAACCCACAGCGCCACCCGCTGACTAAAGCCAAATGAAAACTGGCTGTGAAATTATGTTGTTCAAATGGATTGCATTTCAAGCACTATGAGGCTCTGGAATTCATATCCAGTAGTCATATAAATGGTCATTAGTTATAGTTATTTTATTATATTTATTAATTATAATTATTTCCACCTGCTCTTCAAATAGTTCCCAGGGTAGCTTGCAATACAAAAAGTAGGTAAGCAATCTATTTGCACATAACATTTTGCAAGTTAAGACATATAGGAATGTGTCTGTACTGGTTTTGCTCTTGAATTTAGTGAGCAGTTATGATTTCAGAGTTCCAGATGCAGTATTGCCTATATTATTGTTCTAATATAGGATTGGGAGAGTTTAAGCAGTAATTCTAACATAAAAGCCAATTGCTTACCCATTTAAAATGGCAAACACCAACATTCTGGCTGTTAATTTAAAATAGGAAACATCTGCATTAATTCAACTTTTAGCAAATGTTCCTTATTTGGATTTTAAAATATTCACCCAAAGAGCTCTTAAAAATATGATGCCCTGCCAAGAAATATATAGTATGATTTTCTATATCAACAAACCAGGACTCTCTAAGATGAAAAATGTACTACCTGGTGTTCCTGCAGATTGAACTTTAGGACTCTTCAAATACTGTATATATTTTTTAATCGGGCTGATCTTAAATACCATGATGTTTCACTGGGGAAAGAGCAACATCATATTAATCCATTGCCAAACCTTACAGAGCTTTAGAAATCAGCATCGACACAGCTTGAACTACACATGCAAACAAATGTGAAGCCAGCTTAGACTGCAGGCCTAAACCGAAAGTGTTCTATTCTGTCAATAGATGAGTCACACTATGAGCCAAGTGTTGTGCTAGGACCTGGATGACCAGAGTTCAAATCTCCACTTTGCCTAACTCACAGGGTTGTTGTGATGATAAAATTGAATGAGGGAGAGTCTTGTACGCTGTTTTGAGCTCCTTAGAGAAAAGGTGGGATATAAATATGGCAAATAAATAAAATATTCTGTAAGAAATATATGTGTAAAAGCTGCAGTCTAGGTGGATCCTTACCTTCCAGCGTTGCAGAATCTAATGCCAGATGGAATATTGCAGGGAACATCAGAAGAGTCATTGAAGAAAATGGTGGAGGAGACATATTAAAGAGAGCTCTTCTAAAAGATTGCTGATGTCATAGCCAGGGAACAATCCGTTAATGCCACCTTTCCCTCTTTAACCTGGAATTCTATATCATGCCTAACTATACTCCAAATAGCCCTAAAGATACCCATTAGGATTGTGTTTATTAGCCGCTCTTCACTGTTTGAGCGAGTGATTCATCTCTTGGCTGCAGTGAGATTCTTGAGTCAATCTAAGCCACTCCCAAACTGACTCATGCTTTACTACTATTATTTGGAAGCACGTTTATAATATATCTTCTCCCGCATTACTAATGCTATAGAATATTGTCCAATAATTGCCATTCAGAATCTCTCTTTCTCTCTCTCTCTCTCTCTCTACAAACAACCCACTGAAGCTCTAGCTCAGGATTCATCCAAAGCCTTGTGAAAAGCATATGAGCAGCCCACTGTCTCATTTAGGTAAAGCTCATTATTTTTTGGACCTGTCGTGGGAAGAAGAAATGGACAACATGGTGACACTTTGACTAAAAAGAAATATGGTCGAACAGAAAGTGGAGAAGATGGATGCCAATATGGACTCAATGTCTTAAATAATCGTTTTTTATGTAACCGGCAGATGGAGAATGAGAAGGGTTTTTTCTTTATCTGTGGTGTTTCTTATTTCTTTGTTCTTTCCCCTCTCTCTTTTTTACTTTCTTTTCTTGTTCTATTTATCTCTTTTCTCTCTTTCTTGTTTTCCCCCCAATTCTGTTTGTTCTAGATACTATTTTATTGCATTGCAAAATCTTTAATAAAGTTCATTTTTTTTTAAAAAAAAGACTAGGGTGTCAATGTAGTTTGACATTAGGATCTATTTATTTTTACCAAGCATCTGAAACAGAAGAAGCTTTCCCCCTACCAGATGATGTTGGACTACAACTCCCATCAGCCCCAACAAGCATGGCCAATGGCCAACCATTGGGATTTGGTGTCTAACAACGAAAAGGGAGCACCATGTTGGCTGTCTCTGGTCTAACAGACGTTAGAACAACAAGGAGTACCACTTCACATGCTTTTTTAAATGCTGGTAAATTTAATGACCTGCCAGTGTGGTTCTTCTACAAAGAGGACAGGCACTCAGGTCAGTGCCAATTAGCTAAGAAAGGGAAATGTTTCTGTGGGGGGTGGCAACAGACTTACACAAATCTCTCAGAGAATAGTCCACTGTGGGCTCCCAAGTAGCAAATATTCTGCAAAGAAAATAGACTGGCATTCATCCAGTCAAGGAAATGAAAAGAAACGGGGAGTCTGTCTGATAGGATCTCAGGCTTCAGCTATATTTTTGGTAGGAATAACACACAATGAAAACTTGACCTTTCTGAAAAATTCAAGTGCTGCCCAGGACGCTGAAACAAAATATTCTGTGTTGGGACAAAACACTGAGATATGCACTAGCACTGTTGGTGGAGAAAGTAAGGTTATATACACCATAGCAGCTGAAAATGGAGCAAAGTAATCCTACCACCACCTGCACTTCAAGTCATTGCTGTACACACTGTACACATCAAAGAGGTCTTCACTTAATGCACATTACCTGATTAATTTCCCTGCACCTGAAACCCTTGCCCTCAACTTTTGTTCAATGAGGCTGTCATCTGCACTTGTGTGATGACAGTCTGAAATACCTCAGCTTAACCATGGTTTACTGCTTCGAATGGGATAAAAGCTAGTTTTAGGGGGCATACATCAAACAAGAGTATTTCTGTTACAAATCGATTGCGTACTGGGCTTCAAACACCAGAAATAGGAGTGCACTGGAGCTGGAGTAAATAGTAAAGTGTGCACAGCCTCAGAGTTTGGAGGAAGACAAAAAAAGAAGACAAAAGGTAGAAAGCTTCTGCATCTGAAGGTGGTAAAAATGCATAGCTCTTGAAGAAAAGCACTTCCCCGTTATAACATTCTGGAACCACTGAGCTAGACCAAGGATGAGAACCCTGTAGATGTGGTTGATCTGGGGTTGGTGGGAACTGCAATCCAGAAAAACTTGGAGGGCTACAGGTTCCATAGTCTCTGGTTTAGAAGTTGGATTGTGCATGCAAGATGTTGGAAATTCATCCTTTATTGTCTTCCACACATCTGTCTAAATCTTAGCTACCATTTTTGCATTATTGAGTGAATGTGGCTCTTAAAATGTCCCTATTTTAAAAGGAATCTGGGATTTTCATTCCCTTGCTACCTCTGCCACCTCTTCTCCCCCAGGAGACCAGAAGAGATCTACATGGGAAAACGTCCTGTGTAAGGCCATACCACAACCTCAAGTCTATGTCATGAAGCCGTTGCTCCAGAAGTTTCAACTTTTTGAAATAAAATAATATGCAACAGGGTTTTCTGCTGTGTACACAGCAGAGATTTAAAGCACACCCACCCACACTAAATCTACAACTCCTAGCACCCATAACAAACTACCGGTCCCAGGTTTCCGTCAGAAGAAAATGTGCTTAAATGCTAGTCCGTCTTAATGCAGGAGGGTTCAGGTGCTCTTTCCTTCTGATCAGCAATGTGTCCCTGTTCTCAGTGTTATTAGGCTTGCTAGTAGTTTCTGTCATAAACCAATTAGCAGTTTCCCTCTCAGTCACATTTACCTTTTCTGCAATGCAGGTGATACCTCCAACTGTCACTGGATTACCTTGTGCAGGTCACCAGCTCCTCAGAACAGGGATTGCATTGTTTTTTTGTAGAGATATAACTCAACTGTGCATTTCTGAGGTAAGATTCAGGCTTCCAGCTGTTACTTTTTAGCATATAGAGATTAATTTATATCATTCTTTGAGTGCCACCACCAACTGTCTGCAAATACATTAATCATAACCAATTTTTTTAAAAATTATGGGAGAAAGTTTATAAGCCATTCTTTAAGTTAATACACCATTCTGTACTGTAGGCGTGGACACTGATAACAAAAAACCCCAACCCTCATTCAGCCAAACTTGTAGACAATGCTGCTTTTATTCTACGGACAACAGTAACATAACTGCTTCAACGGAGGGTGACAGAAGTCCAGATTCATAGCCAAGACAGGCATTTATGTGGTGTAAAGTGATCCAACTGGTTACTGAAACTGCATTGCATACACAAAGTCAATTTGTAGATTCTGTCCATTCATAAAAGGTAAAGGTAAAGGGATCCCTGACCATTAGGTACAGTCATGGCCGACTCTGGAGTTGCGACTCTCATCTCGCTTTATTGGCTGAGGGAGCCGGTGTACAGCTTCCGGGTCATGTGGCCAGCATGACTAAGCCACTTCTGGCGAACCAGAGCAGTGCACAGAAATGCCGTTTACCTTCCCGCCAGAGCGGTACCTATTTATCTATGTTCACTTTGAAATGCTTTCAAACTGCTAGGTTGGCAGGAGCAGGGACCAAACAATGGGAGCTCACCCCGTTGCGGGGATTCGAACCGCCGACCTTCTGATCGGCAAGCCCTAGGCTCTGTGGTTTAACCCACAGCACCACCCACGTCCCCTGTCCATTCATATATATAACTAATTAATGTACTGCCTGCGTGGATTAATAACTGATAGCAAAACATCAATGGGAGCCAGGTACTTTCTACTTAGTGGGAAGGGAAACCACAAGAACCATGATTAGGAAACATGAAGAATGCCTCTTTTTGTTTTCCTTTTCCCTTATTAACTTTGCAGATGGATTGCTAACCCTTGGGGCAATTCTTAGGAAGTCTGAGCTGGCACAGCAGGCTTCAGTGTTCTAAATGTGATGCAGGTACATATCCAGTGCATGCATGCTGGGATCTCAGCACTCAGTACCACTCACAGGCACTTGTACAGCACAGACATCTCAAGGCCTGTTGGAGCATTCTAAGGGCAGCTCTCTATGAAACCATGTGGCTGTTACATTTAATAGTAACAGAGCCCTGCTGACAAGTGTAACAGAGCCAGGCAATGTTACCTCGTTGCCATTCCAACATTATAAACACAAGACAAGTTCTTTGGCACCATGACAAAGCAAGTAATTAGATATACTTTAGGGCCACTGAAGATCAGATTGGATTGTGAAGGATGCGGCCTTGCAGTTAGGCAAGATCCAGTTTGTGTATTAACGGTAGTTTTCTGGCTACAATAATATATGTCCATGCATACACATAGTCCGAGGCTGTATCAAGTTTGCACTCATTGCTGATGAATCTAGCCACAGATGAAACGGAAGAAGCGGCTTGCTCCTTCAGCCATTAATGGGTTACCACCTTCACATGATCTATAGAAACCACTAGAACTGTATTTAATAACCAGATATTTCCTGTTCTCCTATATTATATATTAAATATATTAAATTTGATACCATTGACCATGGTAATCATCCTGAGAATGCGAATTGGGGGCATTGTATTATAAATTGCAGCTAGGATCCACAAAGTGACTAGGCCTGCAATCCTTCTTTTCTTTTCTTTTCTTTTCTTTTCTTTTCTTTTCTTTTCTTTTCTTTTCTTTTCTTTTCTTTTCTTTTCTTTTTTCTTTTCTTGGTGAAGAGAGCCCTCTCCAAAGATGACTGAACTACATTTACCAAAGCACTGCTCAGCTCCTACCAGCAGATCAGAGGTTATGATACAAGATGACTCTTGTCCTCCTCCATCCATTGGGCAGCTTTTAGAAATGATTTGCCTACTATTGAGAGCAATGAGAAGAAAATCAGAGGGAGAGATTCAGAGCAGCTCCTGAAGTTGTCCAAATTTCTGCCCCGTTGGGGTGTGCCAGGCATTTGAGATTGATTTGCACCCAAGTCATTACCCCATCTCTCCTGGCATTTCCCTGAACAGCCTCCCACCCCACCCCACTTTAGGCCTAAGACATTGAAGCTCCAATGTCAGTTTTTCCAGGAAAGATTTCCATGGCAATGGAAAGGTGGTGTCCAGTACTGAATTTCCCTCAGCAACACCAGAGTGCGCTCTCTCTCTCCCTCTCTCTCTGATATATCCTATGGTCCTTGGAGTGCTCTTCCAGGGCTCAGAGGATTGCATCACAGAAAGCCTCATTCCAGCCCAGCAAAATGCTGTCATTTCCTGGATTCCGTTTATCTTTAATGTATTTTAGAAGATTTTCAGGCCACTTTTCAGTAAAACTTCCACGGTGACTACAGTTTCCAACACAGTTTGCCATGTTGCATCAGCCACTGTTTGAATAGGGGCAAGAGATAAGTTGACCCCCTTTTGGGACTCTCTGGGTCCTGATCTGTATTTCCTCACTGATTTTGCTATCTGTTAAGCCCGCTAGCCAACAATGCATTTGAATTAATACATCAGAAGAAATCACATGCTGGCAACTGCCTCTGACATAGAGCTGACCTTTGTTCTTTCCTGCTTTATGTTTATCTTTCAAGTAAAGAATAGTGAAGGGAGAACTCCCTCCCCCCCAAAAAAATCAGTCAGGAAAGTGAAGTAACTAGTTGTATTTCACAAACAGGAAAGCTACTTATCTTAATTGAATCTCTAGAGTACTCTGGGTGTAAATGTCAGCTGGACGCACAGATTAAATGGATTTCAGAGGGATAGCAATGTTAGTTGCAGCAATTTTTTTTAAAAGTCTTGTGTCACTTTAAAGATAAACGCTGCAATCCTATGCATTTTTAGTTGGGAGTATATTCCATTGAACTCAGTGGGAATCACTTCTGACTATGCATGCACAGGATCGAGCTGTAATTGATTGTGGCAAATAAACAATCTTATTTTCTATTAAAGTTGAAATATTTGTCAGCATAGATATCTAAAGGGGTATTTAAATTACATAAATAAAAAGAATCTGGACTTGTCATTTTAAGAAAAGGGAAACCTCAGCAGATTTGAATATAACTGCAGCTAATTCACAGCATTTTATTTATACTTCACAATTTCTTACATCAGCTGCATGTAGAGCACGTCAGCATTTCCCCTTGTTATTTCTGAAGAATTGTGCATAGTTTTTATGCAAGTCAGAAACCGAATGGAGGGCAAAAGTGAGATAGAGGGAACAAAATGTACTTTTACATGAACCACAGCAAAGTGCCTTACCTCTTAACCTCCTCCTCATTTTCAGGCTGCTTAAATTTAGCTTTGGGAGGATGAAGGGGGGGGAGGAGAGGAATTAACAATTCACACTCTGAAAAATGATAAGATGTGACATCTAGAGCCATGTAGTTAATGGAAGAGTAACTTTTATTAGTGATTTTATCACAAATCCCTCTCAGTCAGCACTAACTCTCTATGGGAAAGAATATGGGCAGGTAAATGCCTTGCTCAGCCCTTGACCTAATCTTGCTATTAAAAGCAGAGCAATAAATTTAGAATATCTTTAAAGCACACATGCACATACATTTGGATATGTGCTGTTCCACTGTACTGTACAGGGAAAGTGAACAACAGGGATAGGGAACCTATGTTTCTCGGTGCATCGCCGAACACCAACTCTAATCAGCCCCTATCAACATGGCAATGGTGAGGTTGATGGCTGCACAATAGCAAGAGGGTTTCAAGTTCCCCATCCATGCATCAGGGAGAATAAATCTTTGAAGGCGAAGTTATTGCTGTGATACCAAAGAGGTAGCTTTATTTATGTTAACTTTTAAAAACTGAACTCACAAGCAGAGCTTCTAAATGCATGTACAGAGGCGGGAGGTCTTTTTTGTCCATTTTATAGACCCCTTAAAACAGAGACTTTTTGAATTCTAGGGAGATGGGACTTCCATTTGGAAGTATGGAACCCTGAGTTGGTGTAAGCACATTACAGTGCTGCACTTGATGCACCCAATCCTAGGACCTATTTGCTGGCTCAGTGGATGAAAGATGCGGCCTCGAGGACAATAAAGGCATGAGTAAGACTTTCCCAACATCTCCTCTGATTAATCATAATTAGCTTGGAGATTATTAAGCACTGAAACAGCTACCTGAAACTCTCCCCTGAAACTCAGTAATCACCTCAGTAAATGGTCAAATCCATTACTAGGTGAATCACATTCCATAATACCTGTAATACTTTTCAATTAAGCACTTACACCATATAAAATAAGCATGATTACGTGATATAAAAATGTGACATTGTGGGTGCTATAAATCTTTAATTGCCATTAGCTTGCCACAAGACACGTGGCAGAGCTCTAAGTGACTCATGGGGCCTTCATAAACACTCTAATAAAAACTTTTGGAAGGTTTTTTTGTCAATTTGTCCTAGTTTTATCCTTTAACTTCTCCACTTTTCCACCTTTGAAGTTGCTTAATGACTGTGGAAACGATGATGTAATAATTATGGGCAAGGCTACATTAGGTAAATCTGTAACCGCATTGAGTCCACTTAGGTAACATTTTTATTTTTATTTTTTATCATTTATTTTCAGATTAGGGTAAGAGAGGACTCTGTATTGCTAGTGGGATTTATAATGCATGTAGGCTACATCAGTGGAATGAACAATAACTGGTTTTATTTCTTGGTACACGTTTTTTAGGTTGGCTCCTATCTTGAAACAACTCCAAAGAACACAGGCCTTGAGCATGCTCAGTTCCAACTATTTTCCTCTCAAAAACACTTTTGCCTTTTATCCTGTAGGAGGCAAACACATAACCCAGAAGTGTCCAGGAAAAAACAAGACATCCTGTTTTCTCGTACGAGAGCACAGTGGCCATTTTGGGTGCCATGATCTTGCATGATTTCGCATCAAGTTCTTGACCTGAAAAAGAACACACACACACTCCAAAAAAGCACTTGGGGGGCTGTGATCTTATGCAGAACCCCAAAGCACATCTTTAGGACTCTGTAATCTCGATCAGGACCACGGGCAGGAAGACTTCACCTCTTCTAAAGCAATCCCGATTGGTGGCCATCACTGCCTGTTGTGGGAGCAATTTCCATAGTTCAACTGTGAAGAAATACTTTCTTTAACCCGTCCTGAATGTTCCAGTATGCACCTTGAGGGAATTTTACCCGACTCTATAATATCTTTTTTGAGGTTAAGCAACCAGAACCTTACACAGTGTTCCAAATGTGGTCACATCATAGATTTGTATAACGGCATCAAGTTCTAGTCATGAAAATATCTGCGGTTTCTACGCATGCACACCTCTGCCTCTGTCTAGGTAAGCCTGAGGCATTCTCACACTTCTAGGAATCTTTGCAGGTAGGTAAAAGCCCTTAAGGAGGATGGGGCTGAGGGGCATGACTTTGCAAGAGGGGTGTGTCATCTGGGTAAGGTGAGGAGTACAGAAAGGAGAGTTCTGGAAGGTCAGATAAAGAAGTGTGAAGAGCCACATTTGGCCCCTGGACCGAATGTTTTCCGCCCATGATCTAAAATTACCTGATTGCACCACTGACCAAATTTGCATAGCATTCCTTTCATCCTTTTGAGGCATGATGGTCTAAAGAGATAGCGGTAGGCAATTTCGCTTGCTTGCTTCTAATATGCAGTTAGATGTAGGAATGGAGAACAGTCACATTTTTTGGTCCTGTCCTAACAGCCGTTTCATTTTTACATTGTCTCTTGTTTGAGTGAAGGGGCAAGCCCATTGGGCAGGTCCTCTGTGAAATCCCCACTGAAATGAGGACTTACATGAGAATGTGGAGCAGGGGGAGGCTTTGTCTACAGTTGATTTTTTATTTTAAAAAAACCTTTGCAAAAAGATGAAACAGTACAATCAAGAAAAATTCACAACCCTACTTTAAAACATAGAAAAGTTAAAATACTAAAACAGATTAAAAATACCTCAACCTTCTAAGCATCTGGGTAGACTGGCCTAAACAAGAATATTTTTAGCAGGTGCCAAAAAAGTACAGTGAAGGTGCCTGCTAGATCTCAATTGACAGGGAGTTCCGAAGTTTAGGTGCTGCCACAGTAAACAATCAAGTTCTATATGCTGTTATATTCTGACAAGGCCTCACTCCTGTCAGCAATTGTGCTGCAGCGTTCTGCACTAACTGCAGTTTCCGAATCAAGTGCAAGGGAAGCCCCACATAGAGCGCATTGCAGCAATCCAGGCTTGAAGCAACCAACACATGAACTACTGTGGCAAGGCTTTCCCAGTTCAGGAATAGCCACAGCTGGCAAACCAGCTGCAGCTGGTAAAATAGCACTTCTAGCCATGGAGTCTACCTGAGTCTCCAGTGACAAAGCTGGATTAAAAAGTACCCTCCGACTGCAAACCTATTCCTTCAGGGGAGTGCAACCCCATCCAGGGCAGGCAACTGACCAATTTCTCGGGCACAGGAGTGACTCACCCACAGTGCCTCTGTACTGCCAAGAGCCAAGCTCAGCTTGATTTTCCTCATCCTTTTCACCACTGCATCCAGGCAATGGCCAGCGACTGCACGGCCTCGTCTGATTCAGATGTTATGAGAAGTAGTGCTGAGTGTCATCAGCAGACTGATGGCACCTCGCCCTGAAATTCCTGATGACCTCTCCCAATGGCTTCATGTGGATAATAAATAGCACTGAAGATAAGATAGTCCCCTGTGGCACCCCAGCCGCCTGGTGGCCAAAATACAGTCTCTCTGTGCTATTCTCTGGACTCAGTCCTGAAAGCAGGATTGGAACTACTATAATACAGTGCCCCCAATTCCCATTTTTGGTGCAGTCCAGGAGGATACCAGGGTTGATGCTGTCAAATAGGTAAGGTAAAGGTAAAGGACCCCTGGACGGTTAAGTTCAGTCAAAGGCAACTATAGGGTTGCGATGCTCATCTTGCTTTCAGGCCGAGGGAGCTGGCGTTTGTCCACAGACAGCTTTTCCAGATCATGTGGCCAGCCTGGTCCTGGGAGAGGGGAGGGGGTCAAGAATGCTTTCCAAGGACACTGTCAGCTTTCTCTGCCCTGGTGCTTCTTCTTCCTGCCTCCGCTCTCCCAATATTTCCCAGCTTCTGCCCTCTGCAGCCTCTGAACTATGCACTTCTGCAAACCACTGTTCTAAATCTATACTGCTCTCCTGTTCTCAGGAAGGTTCAGGAGAGGCGGGATCAGTCCCCACCATTCCTCCACAGTCCAGCCCTTGACAAGCACACTGTAAAGGAAGGAAGGCAATAAATGCAATAAATAATAATAAATACCTTGAAGGGCAGAATGTCCAGTATTTTTTATTTTTTTTTACTCTAGCCTCTTAAAGGGTTTGGTTTTCTTGTTTGGCTTGGCATCTCAGCCACTTATTTTGAAACTCCTGACTTCATGCTACAAAGATGCTCAGATAAGCAACAGGCATGGGAAGCCTAACACGACCTCAAGTTTATTGTTTTTAAAGTGCAAAGAGATCTGCATTCACTTTTTAAAACTCGGGATCAGCCCATATACTCTACATATATATTGTGCCATCTAATAGCAAACTCAGATGACAAGTGCCGACAGAATCCAAAGAGAGAATCCAGAGGAAGGTATTTCTACTGAAGTTTTCTGTAGAAGAAAGGGAAATAAAGAATGAAAAAGGGTAGAGGAGGGAGAGGGGGAGAAAAGCAAGAAATAAAATAACCAAAATCAGCCCCTGAAGACTGGGGGTGCTTATTAGCCACAGAATGCTTACTATCAGTTGGAAAAGAAAGATGGGGGAAATTGAGGGGGCGAGCAGTATTTGCATGGGCATGCTTCATAACTTGACCCTGAATAAGAAATTGCCCACACATAAAGAGGAACAAACTGGTTTGACATTTAAAAGAAAAGAAAATCCCAAACCAGTAAAAAAAAAACTCATAGCAGAAAGAAAAAACGATTGCTGGCTGCCAAGCAAGAGGCGCAGAAGGCTATTTAAATGTTTATCAGACTTTGATACTGACTTGGTCTTCAGAAATTTAGCTGCTATGTAGGTCTCTTGCTTGGTTATAAAGATTCCTCTATTGCCATCTAGTGGCACTGTTCATATATGTAGCCAAGATATTCCCCTTGCCAACCGTTATTAAACCACCCAAAAGGAATTCTTTGATTTTCTCCAAGGTTTTCTTCTAATGCCTTTCTCTCCTTTAAGGTTTAGGCAATGTGCAGTTCCCAACTAATTAAAATATTTATTTTAGTAGACTCTCTCTGTTGCTTTTCTACAATGGGTTTCTGAGTTAAAGGCAGGGGCGTTTGCGAGGGCCTTTAGCAGGGGGGTTTAAGGGGAAGGCCCAGAGTTCTGTCTCTTGGTGTGCATAGGATGGGGGACACCTAGCTTACTAGCAGTACATGTGAAAAGGATCTAGGGGTCTTGGTGGACCACAAGCTGAACATGAGTCAACAGTGTGATGCAGCAGCAAAAAACCCCTAATGTTATTCTAGGCTGCATCAACAGAAGGATAGTGTCCAGATCAAGGGAAGTAACAGTACCACTCTATTCTGCCATAGTCAGACCACACCAGGAATACTGTGTCCAATTCTGGGCACCAAAATTTAAGAAGAATGTTGACAAACTGGAACGTGTGCAGAGGAGGGCAACCAAGATGATCAAGGTTCTGGGAACTAAGCCTTATGAGGAGCACTTGAAGGAGCTGGGTATGTTTAGTCTGGAAAATATCTTAAGGTCTGTCCCATGGAGGAGGGAGCATGCTTGTTTTCTCCTACTCTGGAGGGTAGGACTTGAACCAATGGCTTCAAGTTGCAAGAAAGGAGATTCCAACTAAACATTCGTAAAAACTTTCTGACAGTAAGAGCTGTTCAGCAGTGAAACAGGCTCCCACGAGAGGTAGTTTTTAAACAGCGGTTGGATGGTCATCTGTCATGGATGCTTTAGCTGAGATTCCTGCATTGCAGGGGGTTGGACTTCCAATTCTGATTCTACAATTCAATTACTCCTGTTCAAAACTCTGTTCAGGAGCAGATTTACTGCCACCTGAGCCAGCTCAAACAAAGGGAAAACAAGCCTTTAAAATCCTGCTGGCTATACCAGGGTGAGAAACTCGTGCCAGCATAGCCCCAGCAAAATAGCCCATGAACTGTCTATTCCAAACTTGCTTGTCACAGTGGAGCTTGAGTTTGGATTGGAATGACATCTAATTAGATGATAGTCATTATATACCCTCCAACATTTCTACAATGAAAATAGGGATGTCCTATTCCAGTATTATTATTAATTATTATTATTATTATCACCATCATCATCATCATCTTATTTATACCCCACCCACCTGACTGGGTTGCCACAGCCACTCTGGGCAGCTTCCAACATAATAAAACATAATAAAACATAATAAAACATTAAACATTTAAAAACTTCCCTATACAGGGCTCCCTTCAGATGTCTTCTGAAGGTTGTATAGTTACTTATCTCCTTGGCTCCAGGGTCATATAACTCTATACCCTCCAACATTTCTCCAATGAAAATAGGGATGTCCTAAGGAAAAGCAGGACATTCTGGGATGAAATCAGAAACTGGGATGGCTTCTGGAAATCCAGGACTGTCACTGGAAAATAGGGGCACTTGAAGGGTCTGTCATTAGTCACAGTTAAATGTTGTTGAACCACATATTACTCTTAACCACTTTGACCAATTAACAAATCCTCACAAATAATGTTATCAGGTCCAAAATTCTTCCAGCTCACAGCTCCCACCAGAGATTGACACTTTTTGAGAAGACTGGTCTTGCACTGAATGTGTTTTTTCTGGTCTTGAGTTGGGAGCCACACACACCGCCTTGTGTACTGGATGCAAACATCCATCCAGAAGCAGAGATGAAGCCCCCTTTTGTTATGTCACGTCTGAGCAGCTGAGGAATGGGGAAGTAATTCATCTGGTTTCCATTTTGGTCTGCCAATTCGCCTGAACCAAGTGCACTTCCTGAATCAAGTTTCACTTCTTGAAACATAGCTATCTTTTGGAAAATCACACTTCTCTGAATTTTTGTGATGCAGGCCTTCAGCCAAACAGCATGCCCCCCCCCCAGCAATGTTTGTATTAGGGGCAAGTGTGCATGAAAATGCATATATTCGTGACAATAATATAAAAAACTATGTTATATTAGGGGAAGTTGCCTGTAGATTAGATTAGGCAAAATTGCATATGAAATGCATACATTAGGAGGAATACGCATGAAAATGCATATGAATTTCCATGCAAAAAACCACACAACTAAATTGCAAATTGATGTGGAAATGGTAGAGTGAACTTAAAAGTTGGGGAAATGCAGAGTTCCGGTGGAACTCACTGGAAATCAGTTCTGGCACCTCTCAGGTGGGCTCCATTGCCATTATAAGAGAACAAGGGAGGTGTTCATGGAGAGTTCTGGCACCTTTTTTCTTTAGAAAAATAGCACTGGGAAATGATAAACTGAAATTGACAAATTTGCCAATTCCTACACTAGATTAGATAGATCTTTATCATCAGTTTTCATTGACAAACACCCACAACTACAATTTGTGATCATGCTCAAGACAAAACTGCAAAAGAGCTGTATCTTTTACAATCGTGCCTCCTGCTCCCATCCACTCCATGATGCAGGATTTATCTATTCAAAGTTTCCTCCTGGACGTGAACAAATTACAGTGCATTGTTTTTGCTTATTTGCACATCGCCAGCTCAAGCAGGCAGCAAGCAAATATGTATGAAGATCAGAGTGGCTACTCAATGCATCATGGAAAAAAACAAGAAGAAAATGCATCACACAAGAAGAGGGCACAGATTTGCATAAAATTTGCCCTGGTTAACGTATGCCTATAGATGCAAATGACTGTAATTTACAAAGAAGTATGATATATCTCAGCATAGTGAAGAAGACCAAGTCAGCTGTGTGCCTGCTCAGTCTCCTGCCCAACTATTTAACACTGATGGGCAACTTCAAGACCCCTGCTGATCTCCCATCATATGGTTCTTCATCTTTACACTGGGTGTGAAACAGCCCTTCAAACAGAGAACTGTCCTCTCTATAGTAGGCTACACTGCCATCCTAATGCAGATAGTATTGTTAGGGGTCACAATCCAGCACCTGTGGGTGCCATGGTGCCTGCAAGGACCTTCACTGGCATCCTGGGCCAGAGCCCCAGAATCTGAGCTTTCATTTCTCTAGCCCTTGGAGAAATTTCCAGTATTTGGATGAAATGGGAAACTGTGCTTTCTTGTCGGTTATGATCGGACGTTTCTGATATTGTACATCTGCATGCAAAACAGAGTGAAGGGGGAATACACAAGTTCAAGGTTCCCCATGGAAGAATCTCATAAAAGCCAACCAACCATCCATGGCTTGTAATTATGTCTTTAGGAAACATGTCCTTCTTTTGCAGCATACTTCTGCTCTGATGCCACAGGAAAACCTTGCCTAACTCAATGCCTTCCAGATGTAAAGGTAAAGGTAAAGGGACCCCTGGCCATTAGGTCCAGTCGTGGCCTACTCTGGGGTTGCGGCGCTCATCTCACTTTATTGGCCGAGGGACCCGGCATACAGCTTCCGGGTCATGTGGCCAGCATGATGAAGCCGCTTGTGGCGAACCAGAGCAGCGCACGGAAACGCCGTTTACCTTCCCACCAGAGTGGTACCTATTTATCTACTTGCACTTTGATGTGCTTTCGAACTGCTAGGTTGGCAGGAGCAGGGACCGAGCAACGGGAGCTCACCCCATCATGGGGATTCAAACCGCCAACCTTCTGATCAGCAAGTCCTAGGCTCTGTGGTTTAACCCACAGCGCCACCCACGTCCCTTCTAGATGTAATGGGCTACAATTCCCATCATCCTTGGCCATTGGTTGTGCTGACTGGGGCTAATAGGAGTTGTTCTCCAAAACCTGGAGGTCAACTGTTTGTGAAAGCCCACCACACTTCTTCATGTGGGTTCTGTTCTCTCTCAGGCTGTGAAGCAAAACTGATACTGCTCACCGTTCTCAGGGTGCCTTCTTCTGCCACTTTACAGTGTGGGCGACTGAGTTTCCCAGAAACAGAAGCACCTTCTGAAATTGAAAGCGGAAGGGAGAGAGAGAGAGAGAGAGAGAGAGAGATATGAAAGAGGAAAAATGGAATGCTGAAAATGGCAGTTCTCACATCACGAGGAGAAACATGCTCCTACAGTAGGAAAGGTCACACATCTCACCATAAGATATGATACAATTTTTTAAAAAATATATTACACAGCAACGCAAAGTTCTCCTGTCATGAATTTAAGTGAGTACCACATTCTCCTGTCAGGAGAAGAACGCGTTCCTACAGTGGAAAAGGTCATGCATCTTGCCACAAGATCTTGTTGTGAGTTTGGGGGCAGGGGCAGGCTGTGTGCCTGAGTTCCTTCCAATTCCTGGATCCAACAGGGAATCAATTGCTGGAATAGGACCCCTAAAGGTACCTAAAGGTAACGAAAGAAGTGGCTTTGTGTCAGAGAGCAAAAGGATGGGGCCCCCTCCCTCAACTGGCTTTTAGAAAGACAAAGGCCAGAGTCAAGGTGTGTGAGCTAGAAGCTGGAAGCAGGCTAGGAAGCTGAGAGACAGAACCATGCCTGATTTCTGCTGAGATCCAAGGCTATGGAAGAGGCAAGACCTTCTTCAGGTGTTAATGCTGTGAGCCCCTCCATCATAGACTCAGGTTGTATATATGTGTAAATAAACCATCTATCATAAAGACACCACAGTCTCCCTCATTCCGAGGAAGCAGAACCCCAGGTAAGCACCTGGAACACCTGGAATCTCACACTGCTCAGAGATTGGGGTGGTGTGCAACAATATTATGCCACTTTTGATATTATACAGAAATATTATACAGAAATATGAAGAACAGAAGTAACTGTGATTTGCACTATCTGTCCATTTGGGATTTGGGGTCTCAACTCTCCGATAGACATAAGAGAATGGAGGCATGTCAAGTGGCATCTTCATCCTGCTCATACAGAGGTGGTTAATATTTAATCTTTTTTCTCTTTGTCCATCAGGACAGTAATCAATCGAGTCAAGGAAGGTTTTCAGGCAAGCACTTTAGTTAGATGACCCTCTGAAGCAGCATTCCTCAACCTTGGGTCCCCAGATGTTGTTGGACTACAACTCCCATCGTCCCTAGCTAGCAGGACCAGTGGTCCAGGATGATGGGAGCTGTAGTCCAACAACATCTGGGGATTCAGGGTTGAAAAAGGCTGCTCTGGAGAATTCATTGTTGTGGGTGTGAAGGAATCCTCCCTCAGGAGAGCAGGCAGGCTGATGCACAGCTGTCAACCTTCCCTTTTTTTGTGAGAAATTCCCTTATTCCAACACCGTTTCCCGCTGCTTCCCGCTACTATCCCTGATTGTTAGATATCCCGTAGATTGTCCCCAGGACAGGTGAGGCTGCTGATCCCTTATTTTCAAATCTGAAAGTTGACAGCTATGGGCTGATGTTTCTATCATCTGCCTTGTGAACGAACTGTTAATGGTAAATGATAGAGTAGAAAACGACGAGGATGAACTTTGTAACCATAGGAAACTGCCTCACACCAGGTCAGACGAATTGATCCACCGAGCTCAGTAATGATTGGCAGCATCTCTTTAGGGTTTCAGATAGGAATCTCTTACAGCCCTACCTGGAGATGGGGGGGGGGAATGGGACCTTCTGTGTGCAAGGAGGATGTTCTGTCACAGAGCCATATCTCTACCCCTTTAACTCTGTAAAATATTTCTATGTCCATTTGACTGGATATGCTTAAAATGGCCTTTTCAGCTGCTTTCACATTCACCTGGGTTTGCTCTAGCGTAAGTTTACCCTATCCCCCCATTAAAACAAATCAGTCTGGGTTTAAGTACACCCATTCTGCGAAATAGTCTTCAGGGAGCATAAGCAAAGCCTCTGGTGATGAAATGTATGGAGATTTTTATTGCGACATTATCACATTATTGCCCACAGCAGAAAAAGTACTCAACTCTCACAGACATTAGAATGCTGCGAGGGAGCCATTTTGGAATTGTTCCAATTTTGTAAGCATCTCGGTCAAATATGAGACCATAGAGATTATTGGGAGGGGGGGACTGGGGTAGAGATATTAACATTCAGGCAAAGCTTGATTTACTTGAGAGAGACGACAGCGATGGCTGTTTAGAGACGCTCTTGCCAAGGAGGTGATGACTAAAAGGGGAGAAAACATAAAATTGAACATTGTTTTCCCTGCTGCATGGCAAAGTCTGCTTATCATCAGTAGAGGAAACAGAACCCAGGTTGCAGTGTTTTCCAGAGAATGATAAAGATGCTACAGAGGTCATAAAATAAAATTAAAATGGTATATTACAATACACACACATGTTAATAGCAGGAAAGCTTTATGGACTTTAGTAAGGTTGTGTGTATATATATATGTATATACACACATGAATGTGAAAAGCAGACATTCTAAGATTGGTAAACATTGTCGAAAAGCTCCTAAGTATCCCCCACACATATAGTTTAACCCTTCGCCATGAAGAAGCGGAACCACATCCCAAATGCTAAAACAGGTGTACTGATCAGAATCATACATGCAAAAGCAAAGGTGATTTATATAAGTGCTAGACCTGGATTAATAAGAGTTTATTTCACTACATTTGTGACTATTTGATTCAGAAAAAGAACCTGGTCTTTTAGAAAACAAGATATGTTTATTTTATAAAAATTTCAGCATTATTATTTTTTAAACACTGTTGTTATAAAGGTATAGGGACCCCGACCATTAGGTCCAGTCGTGGCCAGCTCGGGTTGCGGCACTCATCTCACTTTATTGGCCAAGGGAACCGGTGTACAGCTTCCGGGTCATGTGGCCAGCATGACTAAGCTGCTTCTGGCGAACCAGAGCAGCACACGGAAATGCCATTTACCTTCCCGCCAGAGCGGTACCTATTTATCTACTTGCACTTTGACGTGCTTTTGAACTGCTAAGTTGGCAGGAGCAGGGACCGAGCAACGGGAGATCACCCCATTGCAGGGATTCGAACCGCCGACCTTCTGATCGGCAAGCCCTAGGCTCTGTGGTTTAACCCACAGCGCCACCCGTGTCTCTCTACTGTTGTTATAAAGCGTAGTAATTAATAAAATAGGAGACTTTTTATAGGTGGTCTTGGATTTATCTATTAAAAGGCTCACAAATGATTTAATGGTGTCATGGGTTTTCATTCACTAGGGTCACAGTCACCCCATTCATTTAAAGCGCTATGATACCACTTAAAACATTGATGGCGTCTCCCAAAGAATTATGGGAGCTGCAGTTTGCTAAGGGTGCTAAGAGTGATAGGAGACCTCTATTCCCCTTTCAGAGCTACAGTTGGGAGAAGGTGTGAGCACGCTGTGGAAATAACACAGAGAACAAATTGGCAAATGTGCTCAGGCAAGATTCAGACACAACAGGAGGCTTTGAAGATGCAGCTCGAAAGAGCAAGCAACTCTGGAATACATTAAGAAAAGGTTAATCATTAATCCAGCACTATGTGTGTTGATGGCACCCTATAAATAATACATGTCTTGAAGCTCCCACAAGATGGTCCTCAGGTAATGGATTATCTACTAGAGCAAACATCAGATTCTAAACTTGGCCATCTAATTGAGAAGTTAAGTCTCCTAGTAGAATATTGAAATCCAAACTGGATGCAGTTAGTAGTTCCCAGACTTTTTATTAAAGAGTTTCTTATCATTCAAGAACTCACATTTTGTGTTTCAGTTCTTAATGAAGATGTGAAATTCCCGGTACCATCTGATAAGCAGAGAGGCAAAGTAACGAGGGTCTGTCATCCTTTGGGGAAAATGAGGCACAGTGTAGTTTACAGTGTCTTTGGAATATGATTTATTTACACCAGAAACTTTCAAAGGAGAGAGATTTCACAGCATTCACATCTCAGAAGCAGCCTGTCCTCCACAGCAGCCCAGCATTAGATTCCCATACATCTCTGTCCTTCTCTCCCAGCCTGCCAGCTTCAGCCAGCCTGCCAGTATGGTCCTGGCCTTGCACAGCAGCTCATTGAGTTCTCTCCATTGTTCCCCAACCTCTAAATTTCAACAGGATACGTTTTTCCTGTGTGACATCACCACACCTGGAACCTCCCCCCCCCCACTCAGCTATTCACCCAGAGCTCAGGCAGAGGGTCAATGACTGGCCATTGCCTGGTACGTTCAGGTTACCAGACTTTCTTCAAAGAATCCTGGGACACTTTTTTAAAAAAAAAAAAAAGAGGGGGAAAATTATTTTTTAAAAAATATTTTTAAAATATTAAGAATTAATATCTTTGTTCTGTGGTCTCCTCGGTCACGCAGCCTTCCTCTGGGCCCTGGCCTGTTCTCTTGGTTCCCCCAGTTGAAAACGCCGGGCGTCCCCGGTTCCCCCTCAGCAGTGGCAGCAGCAGTCTCAGCAGCCCGTAGCCAGCCTGGTAGCACAGTTGGCTCCGGCTGGCTTCAGGAGCTGCTCGCTGTCGTGGCGCCCGCCATTTTGCCTCACTGGAAGTCCCAATATGATGTGTCTTGTGCCATTGAACTAATCACGCAACCTTCATTTCCTACTAATAAATCTACAACACTTAAAATATAAATCCAGGAACATTAAATGAAATCCGGGGACATTCCAGGGATGGATTTTGTCCGGGGACAGATTTGTAAACCCAGGAAATGGGGACGTCTGGTAACCATATGTAAGTACACCTTGATAGCCCTTCTCCCCAGGGATTTCCTGGTTTAGCCTGCATTTTACATCTAAGAATCTTCGCTTTAATACTCCAAATACTGTCTAAATGCTACCATTTATTAAGTTCTAACATCCTCTAACTCTACCAGCCCTTACACCCCCAAACATTGTTACCTGAGATCTGTAACAATATGATTGACTGAATGCAGAAAAGCTCCCCCACTGCCCAGAATAAGGATGTGATGACGGAGAATGTTTCACCTGCTGTAATATTATAATTATTTTATAGTAGTAGAGGCAACTACCCTGCTCACTTCTTCCACCAACCCTACATACCCGCTCTTTGCCAACTCCCTGTCTCTTTACACCTGGCCAACCCCAACTTTACACCTAGCTCCCCAAAAAACTTCCCTCCTTTACAGTTTGTCCCCCAAAGCCACTCCACCCTCTTGGCCAACCCCCTCCCCTTGGCTTTACACTTTGCTCCCCCTCCCTTTATACTTCACTGGGGGGGGAACCCCCCAAGAACTAAAACATATTTTCAGTTAAAATGCAGACATTCTCCTTCATATTTCCTATAGCAATTTGGGGGTGGGGTGGATGAAGGAGAGGAATAAGCCCCAGAGGAGGAGGAAGGACAGGGCTCAACCTCTTTCTATTGCAAATGCATTGTAGCTCTTTTATATATATATAATTTATCCTAATTTGTAAAGAGAAGCTGAGAAATCTTTCTGCGATACAGATTCATTAATAATTGTCATTCTGTCTGTGCTGTATGTTCTTTGCCAGAGCTCAGATAATTTTTCACTTTATAAATGGAGAGCATCAGTGCTGTCACATTACCTGGAGCTGTGAGTCATTTGCATATAAACTATAAGCAGCTTTCAGTATTATATGCACAATTTTGGTTCCCCCTGGATTTAACTTCTGTAGCAGAACAAACAGGAGAAAACACTTAGTACTTCATAGACAAATCACACTGGATTGATTTAGATCAGTCAGAGTTTAAAGGAAGAGTTATTAATCTTCAAAGTTTTCAAAATATTTTACCCTTCCTGTCTAAATTGACTCTCAGCTTGTTCGCAACGTAAGAATAATGCAACATAATACTGGAGATTCAGCTGTGCGTATTTAGACAGCATTTGGATAGGTGAGAACAGAAGCCGCTCACCCAAATTGATGGGTATTGCCATTCAAATGATGTGTGTGTGCTGTGTCTTGTGATCAATTAAGCAGGGTGGGGCATACCTGCCCCCTCAATACTTCATTGAAGTTGGCACCCCAGTTACAGGTCTTCTCTTTTCCTCTGGAGTTCCTTGTCCTGTGTCTAATAACCTTTGGATGGGTGGTACCTTAGACCCAAATTGGCCCTGCTATTTGATATGCTGCAAAGGCATGAAACTCTTATGTGCAAAGGACACATAGACAGACACCTTGATCTGGGTCAGACTATTTGTCCAGCTATGAAAACAAAGAACATGCACTGATGCAACACTGCATTCTAGATTCCCAGACTTCTAGCTCTCTTGCTGACTCTTTCTCTCTTTCCTCTCTCTCACACTTATCAGTCCACTTACTTTAGCTGTGTGTGGGGGAGAAGGGAGTGTTACCATCCTCAAGTTCTGATAGGTATCTAATTCCTGACCATCTCCTAACCAAGAGCTCCCAAGGCAGAAATGTCATCAACAAACCACTCTAGACTACTGTTAACCAGCAGTCTTCCTAATAGAAGAATGGCAGGCCAAAATTCATAACACCAAGGTGTAAAGAAGACCTGTAACAGTAAGGAAAAATGTCTTTGCTGACACACATCCAGCCCAACTTTAGTTTAGTATCACCTGGTCAAGGCAAATTGCATTGCCTCTTTGAGAGCCAGCCCCAAAGATTACAGTATACAGAATTTGGGTGGCATTAAATGCTAATCCTACCCAGAATAGATCCATTGAAGTTGATGGGCATGACCAATTTAGGTTTGTTAATTTCAGTGTGTTTACTCTGAGTAGGGCTTGTTGAATACAACTGAAGTGCCTTCCTGGACATGTATGCCCTCTCCAAAATGTCACTCATAGTTGCATTTAATCTACCACATGACTTTGTCATGCAATGAATGTTTAGACCACCACTGTCATGGAAATATAGCCATATTTGTAATGCTTATTTACGTATTTGCTTAAGCATTAATTTCAGAATTGACCCCAACACTGCAAACACGTGGGTGGTGCTGTGGTCTAAACCACTGAGCCTCTTGGGCTTGCCGATCAGAAGGTCGGCGGTTCGAATCTCTGCAACGGGGTGAGCTCCCGTTGCTCTGTCCCAGCTCCTGCCAACCTAGCAGTTCGAAAGCACAGCAGTGCAAGTAGATAAATAGGTACCGCCATAGGAGGAAGGTAAATGGCATTTCCTTGTACTCTGGTTTCCATCATGGTGTTCCGTTGCAGCAGAAGTAGTTTAGTCATGCTGGCCACATGACCTGGAAAGCTGTCTGTGGACAAACACTAGCTCCCTTGGCCTGAAAGTGAGATGAGTGCCGCAACCCCATAGCCACCTTTGACTGAACTTAACCATCCAGAAGTAATTTACCTTTTACCTTTACCTAAACATTTATTTCAGAATTGACCCCAACACTGCAAACAAATGGGAGGGATACCATGGAAATCAATCAATGAGCATTTATGTTACAAAGAAGAATGCGCATGCTTGGACTGCTTGTACATAACAGTTGTGCTTCAGTTTACAGGCTTTCTTGGTTGTCACAGGCCAAAAGTCATACATTAAGTCTGGTTCTACAACAGAAGAAATCAATAAATGTGTGCATAGTAGGATACCTGTTGATGGGAACAGGATTAGAAGAAAATCTTCCCATTATTCAGAGTGAAATACACACAATGAAAGAATGAAAAATAAATTTGATTATTTTTAGTTGGAACCGTTATTGAAATAAATGTAAATAGCATACTAAAAATGAATAAAACATACCAAAGGATGACTTCATGTTTATTTTTCTCCAAAAGTGAGTGCAAGCCTAATGTAATCACTATTTTTTTTATTTTAAAAATGTTAATGAATCATTAAGGCATTTCTGACATTTTATTTTAAGCCTTTTTTGTTGAAGTTTTAACTCTTACACTAACAAGTGCTAATGTAGATCCTGCCTTCTCTCTAAAGAGCTATAAAACTCCAGAGCTTTCAGGATTTAAGCACAGTTATAAATCTCAAAGCCAGGTGTTTCTATATCATTTTCTGTAATCTGCAAATGATACTAGACTTTCTCAGCTCAAGCCAAATATGACTGTTGCACATGTTAGTATTAAACGTAACCCGCTTAAGAATGAATATGTAAAGCAAAACAAAAGGCACACTGACAGATTTCACCTTTGGGGAAAGAATGTCAAATGCCCTTGAAAATCAGATTTGAAAAGCCAGCCGTGGAAAGGTATGCAAGAGTGATAAATGAAAGGTAAAACACCACAAACTAAGCTGGACAAAATACAGTAGGGACCTGATTGCCTACTTCAAGTAGCATTCCTCTTAATTTATGACCTACCAAACATCTTCCAAGTTATGTCAGCATTGACGATGGTTTGAGCTTTTTAAGTTTCAAGCTGCCTCTCACATTGTGACTGTAAACTGTGAGGGTTGTTTTTGTTTTTAAAAAAGAACTGCTTCTGAAAAGCAAGCAGGGAAACTGTAAAACTGTAAAAAGCTGCCAAGAGGCCAAAACTCATTCATTCCTCCTGCAAGCCCTGTATTCAGTTTTCATACGGTTCCACGCATTTCTCTGCTGCCATAGGAAAACCTTCCCTCATTACTCTGACTGATTACTTCAATTACCAACCGAGCAAGGCCTAATGTTCTAGGCTTCATTCCCAGGAATGCAAAAGGTTCAATGATATGCTTCAGATCCATCCAATTAGGAGGGAAATTAACGCTAAATGCTCCAAGAACACACGTGCAGTGCCAGCTTGTAAGTATTTGGCCGAATAATCTCCACGTACTATCTGCACACCTCTATGTTTTCAATGACTATAGCTTTGTTTACTTTGTATATTTATTCCAGAATAAGTGCTGATGATTAATGGAGCTTTCCACTGGAAAGGGCGAAGAATTTGTGTGGATGGCAATAGGCCAACGACTGGGACAGAAATGAGAAGAAACATTACAATTAGCACACTAAAGCCACTACGATTTATACACAGGCTTAACTTTCCCAGCACAAAGAATTCTGTTGAAATAATTAGCTAAAAAGTATTTTACTGTGACAGGGTTGCAAAGATTAGAAGTCTGTGTTGGCGTAAGTTGGACAGCCCGCTCTATGCTATGCAGAGGAGCAATTTGTTGTCCTCTTTATTGATTTTATTGTCTGGTATTATTACTTGATTTAGAGCATTTGTAGCCCATGCTTCAGACAAAGTGCCTCCAAAGCATCTTGCATATGATCAATTAAAACAAGACACTCCTTACCTTTAGGCTTAGCTTACAGTCTTTAAAGGGGGGGAAAGGACAGGGAGGGAAGATGAAAATAAACATCTACACTCAGATACCCATTTCTAAACAGCAAAGCTGATGAAATGAGCCCTGCTTCCTCTCTCTCCCACTGAGGCTGTCTCATGGAACGGCTCCCTGGAGAAGGCTGAGGGAAGAGGAGGTTTGATGGAGTCACAGCGGAGCCAATATCTGTACCAGTTACTTTGGAGCAACTACATTATACAGGTAACTCGCAACTTATGCACATTTAACTTGTGCATTCAGCTTTACATGCTTGGCAAACAAGTGGGGGGGGGGAGGTGGGCGTCCAAGAAAAAAGAATCTGGCAATCCCACCTGCTATTGAACCCAATGTGTTTTGGCCATTCACGATTTTGGCTTTACATGCTATCCCCCAGTGGCGTAGCGTGGGGGGTGCCAGGGGGGCCGGCCGCACCGGGCGCAACATGGGCGGGGGGCGCGCTCGCACTAGCAGCTCTCTGCCCCTACTAAAATCCACGGGTTAGGGAGCCCGCGCTCGCTCGGCTTGGCGAGGAGGTCGCGGAAGGGGGAGAGCGAAGCCTTCTGCCGCGGGCAAAAAAAGGAGAGGAAGCCGGGCGGGCGGACTGGCTGGCTGGCGGGGGTCTGGCTGCGCCTGCTGCTACCGTTGCCGCTGGCGAGGGGGCGGGAAGAGACTTTTCCACCTCGCCTGGTCAAAAAGGAGAGCGGAGTCTCCTCAGGGCGCCCTCAGGCAGCGCAGGGCAAGGCAAGCAGAGCGAGGAGGAGAGAGAGGGGAAGGGGGGGGGAAGCAGCCAGGAAACGCTGCTGTGTGGAGGAGGAATCAATTAAGGAGAGAAAGCGAAAAGCCTTGGAGAAAGGGAAAAAAGGAAAGAAAAGAGGCAGCTCCAGGAGAGCGCGGGGGAAAGAGAAGCCTCGCTGCTGCTGCTTGGGAGAGTAAATTACTGCACTTGCCTTGCCCCGGGTTAGGGGGCGCAAATTAATTGCCTTGCCCCGGGTTAGGGGGCGCAAATTACTTGCCTTGCCCCGGGTGCTGATAACCCACGCTACGCCGCTGCTATCCCCAGAACGTAACCCCCATGTAAGTTGAGTCACTTGAAGTCAAAATAAGACAAACCAGTGTGGTGTAGTGGTTAGAGTACTGGACTAGGGTCGAGGAGATCCCAGTTCAAATCCTATCCAGCCATGAAGCTCAGTGGATGAACTTGGGCTAGTCATGACTCAGCCTAACCAACCTCTCAAGATTGTAATGAGACTATAATGTAGCACCATGTATGCCACCTTGAATACACTTGGATGAAGACAGGTTGAAATGCGTTAAATAACTAAAATATGGGAGGACAGAGTTTTTAAAAATAAAAATAAAATCTGGAAGAATCCATTTCAAAATCTGGGGAGAACTATTGATCTAGGAATGGTTATATTAAAATCCTAGGTCCCTTCTATTCATTGGCTAGGACTCCCAAAATTGCTGGGGTGTTTATGTAAAATAGAAGCTGAAATTTGGTACCATATCAAGTTACTAGAAAATTCAGTTAGAAGTTCACTTTCAAAACACAGGACACAAACGGAGCTTCCTGACATCCTGTTTCTTGAGCATTTGTTTGGATACGTTTGATGCTGCTGCTTTAAAAAAAGTGTTCTCTCACACTTTCCAGTTTCCATTTCCCCACCATTTTCCTTGTTGCAAATCTTTCAGGGAAGCAGGATGGTTGCACAAGAGCTCCACATCAATCATAACTATGCAACTTGATTGAACTTCACCTGAAAACAGTGAGTCTGGAAGCACCCAGGGTCTGCCACAAAGCAGCATCTTGCCTACACTGTTCAATTTATGGGGAGGGGCAACCAAAAAGGCCAACAAGTCTGGCTAATGCCCCATATGAAGCATCTGTTCTAGAATGTCCCCGATAATCATTTGTGGTTTCCAGCAGTTACTTGGCACTCCTGCAGAGCAAAAGGGTCATCAAAAAAGAAAGAATATTTGTAAACAACTGTTGTAAGTGAATCAACAGGTTTTAATGTGAACCGATGAGATGACATATTAGAACTTCAGCTCCAGTAGTTTAATCAGGAACATTCAGTAAATTACACATCCAGCATGGGGAAACTTCTGTCTGCAACATGGATAGCCTTTGTGTAGCCCAGCCCACTGAATGCCTAAGGGCACCATGCATTTGTTCTCAGTCATAAACTTGTCTTATCTGGCATCAGGCATCACACAAATGCTGCAACACAATCCCACTTTTGCATTTCTGGGAGCTCCAGTTCACAAGAGCCTTCTTACCCTGTTCAATGCACAAAGACAGCTGTTTGCATATAGTGTTGTCACACCCTCCCAGGTCTGACCAATAATACAGGGAAAGCCTTGCTAACACAGCACCTTTATGTTGATTCTAGTGCTTCAGAATCTGGTTAGAGCATAGATTCATGTGGCCATGCCTTTTCATTAGGAACAGCTTACTTTTTATAAAGAAAAAGAAAAAGGCCACGTTTTCCCTTTGATAAATTACTTAAATCAACTAACTGCACTGACTAATTTATTAATGCTTTCAGACTCACCACAAGTATATAAACACACATTTAAGAACTGACATGAATATACTTATTGTGTAAAGCTACATTATTTTCAAGGCATGAGCACTTCACCGCGAGAGTATTTATTCCTTGGCACTTCCTCTCCCTCTCTTCAGCCTGATTTATAAGGTTCTGTAGTTAATTTGATGTTAACATACTGCCTTACAGCTATGCTGGTATTCTTCTTCAGGAATACATTTTCCAGATTGTCACTTTAGTCATAAAGTACGATCAGAATATTTCAACTCCAAGTGCTGAAAGTCTAAAGGGAAACTTTTGGTGCCTCCATGTTTATTGAGAAAATTCTCTCAACGGTCTTGTATTTTCTGCTTTAAACCCAGAACTGTATTTCAGTAGGCTCACTTAAGTGATACCAGTTACTTGACATTTATTCCCACCCCACTGTGAGTGCTATAAAATGATCACTAGAGTGTCGACATTCTTTCCAATATTCTAGACCAGTGTTTCCCAAACGTTTTTGGGCAACGGCACACCTGTTACCCGGAAAAAAATCTCGCGGCACACCACCATTAAAGCCCCGCCCCGTGACGTCAGCGCGCGTCACGCCGGGAGGGACGCACAAAAGCGAAAGTTTTTTCCCTCCCCCTTGCCGGGGTGGGAG
Organism: Podarcis liolepis; assembly: GCF_965112155.1. NCBI lineage: Eukaryota > Metazoa > Chordata > Lepidosauria > Squamata > Lacertidae > Podarcis > Podarcis liolepis. Next base: position 46,951,013 of record NC_139564.1, on the reverse strand, counting down.
GAGGCAGCAGAGCGAGGGCAGCTGAGGCGGCGGCGGCGATAGCGGGCGGAGGAGGGGGCGGCAGCGGGAGTTGCTGCTGCTGTTGTTGCTGCTGCTGCCCGGACATGCCGGCCTCCTCCTCCTCCGCTGTCTCGCGCTCCTCCCTTTTGCGCGCGCTGCCCCGCCGCTCGGCACCACCACCGCGGAGCCGCCCCCGGCTCGACGCGGATCCTCGCCGCCGCCGCCGCCTCTCACCGCCCGACTCGCCCGCCTTCCTCCCACGGCACACCAGCCGGTGTCTCACGGCACACTAGTGTGCCGCGGAACACCGGTTGGGAAACACTGTTCTAGACCATAGCTATGCAAGGTATTAAAATAATGTTAAATATTGGTGAATGAATTCCAATTTTATTTAATTATCTAAATTCCTATTTTATTTTATTAATTTTATTTCAGGGGTTGGGATGATTTGAATTCAAACTCACTCAGGGACATTGGGTACACTCTGGAGCAGCACCAATGTCGTTGCGTGGGAGATCAATACAGATCAAAATGAGATCAATACAGATGAAACTGGACTGATGAAAGACCTTTGTCACTGTATCCTTATTGAATTCACATCATTCCCTTCAGTTGTTTACTCTGAGCTTGGCAGGACAGGACAGGTAGAGTTCTGTATGCAGCTGCCTCATCGATTACTATTATTTATTGATATACCAATGAAGGCCAAAATAGGCTTCTATTACTCAAACTGTAATAGGAACTGTGGCTTACTGCCATGAAAAAACAAAAAAAAAGAGATATGACCCATTGATTTCCTCATAAATAGTTCATTCTTACACACTGTGCTACATCAGCTCATTGACAGTACGCCCTCCAATGTGGTTTATCAAGAATCTATTTTTCTCCGTAAAATACTAGAATTTCCTGAGTTATTTTTTCCCTTAGGAATTCCTTAGATCAGGGAAGCTTTTAATGTTTGATGTTTTAATTTGTTGGAAGCCACACATAGCGGCTGGGATACCCCGGTCAGATGGTTGGCTTATTATTATTATTATTATTATTATTATTATTATTATTATTATTATTATTCCCAACTATATGCCATGATGGCGGAGGCTGTTGGGAGTCCAACAACTTCTGAAGGGCCACAAGTTTCCCATCTCTGCCCTAGATCCTAAGAACACTTTTGCTTGTTGTTGTTGTTTAGCCTCCTGCAGTTTGGTCAGACTTATGTTTGTAGCTTCGAGAACACTGTCCAACCATCTCGTCCTCTGTCGTCCCCTTCTCCTTGTGCCTTCCATCTTTCCCAACATCAGGTCAAAACTCTCCACTATGACCTGTCCATCTTGGGTGGCCCTGCACGGCATAGCTCATAGCTTCTCTGAGTTATTCAAACCCCTTCGCTACGGCAAGGCAGTGATCCATGAAGGGGCACTTTTGCTTAGAAAGTTTAAATGCAATACAATCCTATGCATGTCAGTTCAGAGCTGAAGAGATCAAAGTAATGTGCCAGGCATCCCCAAACTCGGTCCTCCCAATGTTTTGGGACTACAATTCACATCATCCCTAGCTAGCAGGACCAGTGGTCAGGGATGATGGGAATTGTAGTCTCAAAACATCTGGAGGGCCGAGTTTGCCTATGCCTGGGCTGTGCAATTTATGAGAAAGAACTGAAAGATTTGCTGGCAGATTACTTTGGTGACCCAACATTACAAAAGTTGCATTTGGATGAGAGACAAATATTATTTTCAGACACCGCATTTAAAAGGTTTGGGAACAACTGCTATTATACAACAAAAATTCTAGGAATTTTCCTTGTACCACAAGGTGGTGCCAAAAATCTACTAGATCTCACAGGTTTTCAATAAGATGCTGTTTTTCCAGAAGAAATTAGTTATAGCTAAAATAACTAACTAAATACCCTTTCATTGCAGCCCATCACATTCCCTCCTCAAGATACCTGAAAGACATGGGACTCTGCAGAGTGAGATTTAACCTGTTATTGAGAAGATGCAGCTGGGAGTAAGAAAAATAACTATCTTCCTTAAGTCCCACCCTGCATCCTGAGCAGTCCAGAAGCACTTTCTGCTTGCACACAATTCATTTTTTAAAAAGTGAGTAGCCCACAGGTTCATTCAAAAAACAAGCAAACAGCAAATCACCACCAGATTAAAACCAGTTCAATGGCATGCTGATATGAAAAGGTCTTTACTGTGAGTACATGGCATAAGATACTTATCAGCAGGCATGCTATAATTGTTTACACAATTGAGAAAGTACCTCTCTCCAGGTACTCTGCCTAACCTCAACAGGGGCCTCAGTGGCGGTTTCCAAATAAACCTATTAGGTAGGCTTGTGTGGGAAGCAATTATCTGTCAGGTACCCATGCACAAATATTGCTTAGGGTTCTTTATATCCAAGGCCATACAGCAGCTGTTGCAAAAAGGGTATTCTATACAAACATGTACAATTTTAGGAATTATTTACATGTATAAATTTGTTTTTAATTTGCTTTTTTTGCTTTTAACTTGTTTTTAACTTTTTAAGTTGTTATTGTTTGGTTTTATGTTTTCATATTGCTGGAATATAACTGTGATATATTTCCATGATACAGGGGCACAGAAATATTTGAAAGAAAGCAAGAAAGTTCTACTTTAAATAAGCACATAAAAATGGCAATGTTTACTCATCGGATTCCTATTAGTGAAAATGCTGTGGAGGGTGGGGTGGAAGAAAAAATTAGTGTCTTTAATGCAACAAGTTTCCAAACATATTTTTAGAGGCAAAAGGACTCAGAACTAAAGAACACTATTTTAATATATTAATATTAATAACAATATTAAAAGGTGACTTTTACTGTCAGTCGCTTGAGTGGACATCAACTCAGTTCATGACAACTGTTTATAAAGTGCATGGTTGTCCCATATAGCACAATGAGAACCAAACTAGAGACTTTTTAAAATGAAATTTCGCCAGGATGCCGTTTCCTTGAGCACTGGGAAGCCTATTTAAAAATGAGAAGAGAAGCTAACCACATTGCTTATGCAAATGAACATAAAATAGCCTCAAGGCCTAAGCTTCTTGCAGTTTCCCTGCCTGCAACCTTTCTGCTCCAGATTACCCACAAATGTCTGCCCTTCAAAACACACATTTTGAACTGCATAGGAGTGTGTGTATGTAAGACAGAAATCCAGAGCAAAGACATCTTTGGACAGATAGTGTTATGCAACACTTCCCTAATGGTGGGGTGACAGCCCACTTAGGGAAGGCTATAGGGGAAATGATTTAGCTAAAATTGGAGCAATTCAGATACCTGGCTAGTTAATTTCCAGTAAACATCCCCTACCTTTTTCTCCTCCAAGCAATGTTCCACTCTTTCTCCAGTCCAAATTCCTAGTACCCAAAGCAGCTTCCCTTTAACTAAATAAGAGAATCATTTGGGCTTAAGCTTTTCAAAGATAGTTCATCCCAAACTCACATTCCATGAAATATAGGTCTAGGCAAACCAAGTATTAATATTTTTTAAAGAGGTGAAATATTAAAAGATGTAACTGTCTTCATGTCACTTCATGTTGTGCACAGTTCTAATCCCACAGAACAGGCAAAGGTGGGAAATGGAAAAGGTGTGTAGTACAGATAGAAAAGGTACTGAAGACAATCCAGCTTTAGTTATTGACATCTTCCTCATGAAAAACACTGAAACATCTAAAACCTTAAAAATGCAAGGTGCTGGGGCAATATTGGCCTAATAGAGAATGAATAACTGGGGGTAGAAAGATTACCTCCCTAGCATAGCTTAGTAATTTTTATATTAGGGTTTTTTTTAAAGTTTATGGAATGGAAATCTGCTACACCAGTTGAGACATTTTCATTTAAATTTAATTCAAATCTGCTTTTTAAATTCCTACCCCAGCTAATTTGGTGTAGCTCACATATGCTTTGGGAAAAGACAAGAAAGCTTATGAAATTAGCCATGCTTCACAACAAAAAGAGAACTGTTTTCTCATCATCCGCTAGCCACCCCATTAAAAACCTGTGATGTCGAATGCTGTTGCGATATCACTGTGAGATCTTATCATAGGAAGTGGTGGAATTAAGGTTAATACTTTCTGATTAAATAGGTCCCTGTGCAGGACAGAAAAGTATGTGGCAATTCTGAGATCCAAATATCTCAAGTTCCTTCCTGTCCCCCACCATCTACTTTTCACCCAAGTACATCATATTTATGTCTGCTTTACATGAACTTTCCTCTTCAAAGAGACATTTTATATGGCTTCAAAATCATAAAACTGTTCTGTATCTCTGTATACTGACTGGATGGCCTCCAGCTGTGCCAAGTCTTAAAATGTGTCAGGTAATGCAGCACTCAAAACGCTCAACACATTTCCCAGTCCAAGCCTGTAGACCTACTTACATATTTTAGTGTTTCAGATCCAAATGGCCTTCACTTTGTTAGTCTTAATGGATGCTACAATGTGTTTGTGTTTTCTGACCAAGCATGAAAATGTATATTTTTTCAAAAAGGCTTTAGAAAGTACACGTTTACAATATGGTGTACTTGGAGTTTTCGTTAAGGCTTCTACAGCTTCACAGATGGAAGGCATGCAATTCTCTTGGGTGCAATATGAAAGTCCCAGCTGGAGCATTTCCAACAGGATGTAAACCATGGTCCTTTAGCTGCCCTTTCAAAAACATATTACTTAGGCCAGTGCTAGCAAATGTCAATACGAAAACAGAGTGCAAGTACTGGAACAACTCTGCCACATGCACAGAGGGTTTTTTGTGCAGAAAGTAATTAAGCGCAGTTAGGTGAAAATTGCATCAATGACAAAGGTATTACAAAATATTTATTTTCATAAAAATAAATAGCTTTAAATAATTTGAGTTACAAAATATCACAAAGAGATTCAGATAGCTCTAAAAATTTAAAGGCATACATAATTGCTTGCAGATATCTGGCTGTGTAGGACAGAATGTTCTCAAGAGGTGTTTCTTGAGGTCTTCAACAACTCTGAAGTTTCTTCAATCCTGAAGATATTATACAAAGAGGTTAGATATGCCAAACAAAATTGTCTACTTGCAGAATGGTAACATCGAATAAGCACCAATTGCATTTTCCCAACTATATTAAAGAAGAATCAGACTAAAAGACAATATGGAAATATGGATTATAGAAAACACATATTCCAAAATATCAAACACATATTCTTAATTTTCCAATTTAACTAGAAATTTTGCACATCTTATTTCTTTGTAGGAAATTATTTTAGAACAATACAAGTTGGGGTGGGTGTTAAAAATGAAACCTGTTGAAATAGAATTATAGTGAAAGAAAAAACAAACAAACAATGATAATGTAAAGTTTCACAATCAGGCATTACTACATCAAAGTACAATGCTCTTGGGTGCGAAAATGATCATGGTTTTCATTTTGTTTTTAAAAAAGAGAAACTCCTTCAATAAAACATTACCGGGGGGGGGGGGGAATCTAATCACTAATAAACATATTTAGCACTCTAATCTCTAGCAGCCACCAGTAAATTCACTTAACGTTGTATTTCAGAAACAAAAATAGTGACTCATCCCACAAACATGGAACTGTAGCTCGATTTATTATCCAGTACAGCCTTAAGGAAATGCCACACCTGATGCAAAGGCCTTTGAGGTTTGGAAAACACATGTACTTTCTAGATATGTTTTAAGCCAAAACAATTCCCTGCAGAGAAATAAATTTGTCTTCCCCCCCTATTACTTACATTTTGCTTATTCTCTCCATTCTTTGTACTGTTGTCTCCTGCAATTTCAAAACAGGCTAAATTAATTCTTTGAAGTCCGCATTTTTCTAAGTTTAAAGGCATGAACAGAGTAACTTTATACAAGCACTTAATTTTATCAAAAGTGCTTTGAAAAAGTTTGCTGTTACCCACCCCCCAAATAATAATAAAAATCAACCAACATCTACAAGCTCTTCCAAAGCTAAACAGCTAGCATTTGCTGGTTTTTAAAGTACCTTTGAAACCTCTGACAGACCATGATTATTAACGGCCGTGGCTTTGGGAGATGGGTCTGCAGATAACTGTGAACTGTATCCAGACGACTGATGAAGAGTCTCTGGCAGCTCCGCCTTCTCCCTATCTGTAAAGAAATATTCATTTTAAACATCACCTTTGCCTTTTTGCTCTCTCACATCAGGTCAGCCATCACACAGTTTGATTTACAGAATGTATTGACAAAGGAAATTGAGGGAGATGAATTTGCAAAGCTCCAAGGTCTTTCTCTCACGTTATTACACAACCATATATTGCAATTATAACATAGAAACTACCTGCGACGATTAACCAGGTATGCCATGATTCCTAGCAATGTAAGCTGTTGCAGATGCCATTACTCAAAAAGGTCATTACTTGAGAATAAACTATTTCCCGAGAGCTAATGCTTATCCGGGGGAGGGGGGGGGAAGGACCAAAAGTTTAACAACAAGTCTACAAGCAACACAAATGGCATCAGGGTTCTTCCAAGCCCTTCTTAAATGCCACACTGTTCATGTCAGTAGGATCTTGGCATTACCCTAAAGTGTTTTTATAGGCCAACCAAAACCTCTCTGCAGTGAAAAAACATCACATTGTACAAAATATCCTGTTGGCAGATCTCAGAGCCAACAGAGAGCAGCTGTACTTTATCATACAATAAATCAGTTCCAACTTACAGAGACGACAATGAGTTGATTGACAAGTATTCATACAGCAAACCAACCATATAGTTAATATACATTTTAGATAAAATGAGAACGGATGTGGAAAATTTTCTGTCTGTTCTGCAGTTCTAAGGCATGGTGAAGTTTTAAATGTGTCTATTGCAATTATGGTCTATAATTTTTCAAAACAAGATGTTTTCCAAAACAGTTTACAGAAACATAAACATACAAATAAACTATAATACAATTTTAAGACAAGTCTAAAAATGTACATTTCAAAACACTACAAGATATTATTAAAACTAGCATGAACATGACCATACAAAACAAAACATAAAACAATCACAACCCAAAACTAGCCATTTAAAAGGATCAGTAAAAAGATAGGCCTTGAAGGCTCATTTAAAGGTCCTGAGGGATGGAGCCTGCCTAACTTCAAGCAGAATTTAGTTTCTTAGTTGGGGGCCCAATGTTGTACATGTACAAAGAGAGGACAAGGCAACATTCCCAAAAGTGACTATCCACTTTGGTCTGGATTCCAAACTGGGCATCTCTCTGAGGGCTACTTTTGACAGTGGGAAGATCTGCCTACCTGCCAATCACCTGATATCATACGACATCAGGTGGCTCTATGTCCACCAAAAAGCACCAGGGCTTGCATTTGGTGTTATTTAAATTTGGTGCAGAATATACCGTATTTTTCGCCCCATAGGACGCACTTTTCCCCCTCCAAAAATGAAGGGGAAATGTGTGTGCGTCCTATGGGGTGAATGCAGGCTTTCGCTGAAGCCTGGAGAGCGAGAGGCATCGGTGCGCACCGACCCCTCTCACTCTCCAGGCTTCAGGAAGCTATCCGCAAGCCTTGCAAGCCCGGCGGGAGTTCCCGCGGGCTCACAAGGCTTGTGGGCAGAAGCCTGCAGCCCCGGCGAGTGTCTACAAGCCTTGAGCACCCGGCAGGAGGTCCTGCCGAGCACGCAAGGCTTGGGGCGGCAGCCGTGGTGGTGGTAGGGGGAAATAATTTTTTTTTATTCATTTACCCCCCCCCCCCCAAAAAAAAACCCGAGGTGCGTCCTATGGGCCGGTGCGCCGTATAGGATGAAAAATACGGTAAACCCCACTGGGATTGGTTCCATTTGGAATCTTCCAGTTGGGTTAGGTTTTGGAATTGGGCCCAAATTTAAATAGCGTAGAATGCAAGCCCTGCTGCAATGGAACAATCAGGATTTGTTCCAGACAGCAGGTGACATGTGAGTGTGGTTGGCCAAAAAAGGGCTGCATGGGCCAAACTGGTGGTCTTAATTTGACTAGCAGGCCAGAGGTTTCCAACCCCTATTCAACAGAAAATGAAATTTAAATAGACTGCATTTCAGTTTGCAACAACGCATTTAAACTGACAATATCACTGTGTAGTTTTAAAAGTGGACTGGAGAAAGCTACATCAAATACTCACCAGGAGAAACTGGAGTCATATTTCTGCTGGAGGTATTTTCTTCGCTCATGTTATTAAAATCTGCAGATAAATCAGCCTGAAATTATAAGACATTTCCCCCTTTATAACAGTGCTCTTCAGCAAAATAGCTAGCATTTCCTAGATCTGGTTAATGATCTCCCTCAGTACCTTTCAGTGAATGGGTTATAATACACTCCCTAAAACAACAGTATCAGCAGCATAGAGACAACATCCCTTTTCAGACACTACCTTTTAATCAATGGGTTCATGTATGCCAGTTCTATCCTGTTTCCTCCAATCACAATCATCCAAATTTTGCAAACTATGGTCTAAACTAAGCCACCAATGTTTCTTGCACATCACATTGGGCTGAATCCAATGCTGAAATTATGATGATGCAACGGCCTTTCATGTCTACCAACAGAGCTCTCTCTCCCTCTCCTGTCCCTTCCGGCACTCCCTTGCAGCCTCAAAACCAGCTCTAAAGGACTGGGGACCATTCAGGAGGGAGATGAGAGAGGAAGCAGATGTCCCATTGCATCAGTGGAACTAGCTCAATTGGTAGAGCATGAGACTCTTCATCTGAGCATCATGGGTTCGAGCCCCATATTAGGCAAAATATTCCTGCATTGCAGGGGGTTGGACTAGATGATCCATGTGCTCCCTTCCAACTCTACAATTTTATATGATTCTATACACACAGTGTGTATTGAATGAAGCACAGTTTATTTCTTGCTAAAGTAACCAACAGTTATTCTCTAATTATATCTCACAATTGGAAATCTATACCCTATACAATTGACATTCAACAGAATAAAATTCAAGGTGCTGGAGGTAAGAATAAATAAATAAATGCAGTAAAATAAGTTAAGTTGGCTCATAAGAAAAAAAGGCCACAATTGAGCAACAGCTTTACTAGAAGTAACCCAAAGGATACACAGTTGGTAAGCTACAACAAAACATTATCATTATTTAGGAGCTCAAAGTGGCAAATACATCAATATAGCTGTAGGTGGTAAAAACATACCTTTTTGGACTGCAGTAACAGTTGTGTTTCAAGTAGTAACACCCGGCTCAGTAAATTATTCCACTCCTTTTCATCTATAACAACTTTTCCCTGCAGTTTATCTTCTAACGCCTGCAACTTTTCTTCTACCCAGTCCAGTTTATTAAGCTTCTCCTGCAGTTCATCAAGTTGGCTCTTTAATTCTTGCATTTCATTAGTAGTTTCCTCCAAGACCTGTAAATAATATTTTATTCATCCAAAGTTTTAGATAATCTTTACTCATTAGCCCCCTTTGTGCCTTAATTCTCCCCGACAAGAGGCAGTGACGGCCACCAACCTGAACTGCTTTAAAGAGGATTGAGGGTTAAAGAAATGAATGGAAGATAGCCATCATGGCTAGTGGCCATGGATAGTCTTATTCTCCACCTCCACTGCAAGAGGCTTTATGCCTCTGATACCACTTGACAGGAATCACAGGTGACAGGAGTGCTATTGCTCCCAGGTTGTGCTTGCAAGCTTACCACAGGTATCATTCTGGGCACTGTCAGACTGGAGTGCTAAGACTAGACAGGCTTTTGGCTTTATTCATAGGCATTTACGTTCTTAAAGGGTTGGTGCAGCCACACTTTGGGCCCTGCTGTTATGATGAATGCCTCAAGGGGGCTACTGGCAGCATTATGTAGATTGTTTTCCCACTAGCTGCTTTTGCTATTTAATCATGTGTCAAATTTATTACTATTTCCTGTACCATTGGAACAATCTTTCCTCTTCTCTCCCCCGCCCACTGTTCTAGGGGTTCTTTCAACCCCCCACCAGAGCAGATTTGGGGTTGCAAAGGGGGAAGAAAGCCCCGATGTGCTAGCGGGACTCTTGCTGGCTCCCATTAGCACACCTCTTTAGCTGAATCCAGCCCATAACAATGCACAAGATATATTAGCTGGAAAATTATGATTATTTCAACAGGCAGGTGAGGAAAGAAAATTTAAATGGTCCTACCTGTTCACGTATACTGACTGGATCATCAGCAATACAGGCAACTTCTTCCTGCTCCTCCTGCTCCTCTTCTTCCTCCAGTGCTTCATTGATTATGTCTTGAGGGAGTCTTGCACTCAACATACTTTTATGATGTTCTATTTGGGGATTCTTTGTCATGTAAAAGACCCCACACACAAAGGGATGCAGAGAGTATTAATAAAGGCCATATAGGTCAACAGCAGAACACTTTCTAATTGAACCTGGCTATAAAACACACGTATGTGCGGGATAAAATACTTGAGGCATAAAATACAAAAACTTAGAAGTGATTTTGAAAAGATAAGAACAAAATTAAAAAAACCACTCCCTGTATTGTATAGACAAGGAATTTCTAAAGGCCCCATCCTCATATTGGTTCAGCATTAGCCCTATTTTTAATAAGTTGTGAGAACCAGGAACTGAGTTTCTAATATAACTTTTATGAACTGTTTTAAAGAGGACAGTTTTAGTAACCTTCTATCAATGGTATTTGGTGCCTTATTAATATACAAATAGGGTCTGATAAATGTTGTAAATGTGGATTAAACAAAACAGATCACATACACATTTTCTGGAATTGTTGTCAAACAGAAATATTCTGGAAATCCATTCAGACTAATATCTGTGATATGTTAGTATACCCTTGGAACCTAAAGAATTTCGGCTTGGTTATCTAAAAGAGTTTATTCTAGAAAATGATCAAGAAATAATGTTCAACTTTATTACTGCTGCTAAGATTATAACAGCTAAAAATATCTGAATGGATTGAAAAGCTGTGGTCCATAGTAGCTATGATTATGCTAACTTATGATAAAAGACTACATATAAACCAGCCTAAGAGGTTTATGGAAAGATTGGGGTTTTTTTGTAATGTTTTGAAACAAGTTCAGTGATAATATCCAAGTTTATGCTGCTTTCAACCTGCTGCAATGATATTTCTTTATGTTGTTTGAATTTTGTTTCATAAATTTCTTTTTTAAAAGTATGTTCCTACAGACACACCAAATTACTGGGGAATCCTCCCCAGTCAAACTGCTTCAGGAGCAGAGGGTCAGGATTCATAACTCCATATTCCATATTCCAATTACCTGAAAGGTAATCTTACAGTGCCAGGATGACAAGCCTAGAAGGCAGTGGCCACGAAAAGAGACGGTGGAAGAAGACTGGAAAAAATTTAAAAGTTATCTGAAGGACTATTATAAACTTAATGAATGTTAAAAATGTCGTGGTTTTTAAAAACAAGGGGGTACAGGGATATATGGTTAGAAGATAGAAAAGGACTAAGTTGACAGAGATTTGAAAGCAATAATTGGGAGTTGCTAGTTGAAGTATGGACATTGGGATGCAGAGAGGGGGGGTATGGGGAAGTCCAAGAAAAGAGGTTTATAAGAAAATATGTACGAAACTATGCGTGTTTGTTTGTCATTTTCATTGTTTGTTTGTTTTTTTTAAAAACGTTGTAAAACCAATAAAAATTTTATAAAAAAAAAAAAAAAATAGAAGGCAGTGGCACAAAGAATCAGCCAGATATCTGAACACAGTTCAGTTTCTGGTGAGCATTTTTCAGACAACTTGCTCAGTAAAAAAGCTATTGTTGCTGGAAACATATCTACAGTCTTTCAGTTTTTTGTCTAAAATAATTGTGTATTTTAATTCTTCTTCTAAAATAATTTTGAGTGCTCTTGCCTGCTGAAAATCCATAGTAGAGATTGTTGCAGAATCCGGAAGAGTAGGAAAAAGATTTGTAGCACAGAATGTTGCAGAATCGGGCACACTAGGACTGTTTGCTTGTAGCTGAGGTCTAACTGGATGGGTTCTCTTTCTTGTTTGGGATTTGACCTATAAAAAAACACAGAGGTCCCATCCAAATAGTTAATGATGCATATATTTTCCTGTTTTTACAATATGTAGTATGTTCTAACAAAACATTTTGTTGACGTAAATATACAAGTATATAAGCTCTAAGGGAAAGATATAAACACATACACTGTATCCTCTCAAGAGTGATTTTGAAGAGCAAATTGTAGCAATCAAATCCAAACATAATATTACACAACTTTGCAAGAAGTTATAATTGAAATTAAGTCAAAGTATGGCACTATGTCATTTTAACTGTCTATACACTGATGTGCAGGAAGAAGAAGAAAAATTAGGGGGGAAATGAGAATTATCTGATTTCCCCAATACCCATAGACAACAGAAAAGGGGAGTGGGGTCCACACCCAAACCAGAGCCAGTTCAGTAAGACACCCTGAGAGCCATTCATAATTTTGTTAATTAAAATAATAAACTGATAAATGGAGCAAACACAAAGTTTTCACACATCCAAGAAACTAATAACAAAAATGTGCTGGTTATTTTACTTAGACCTTAAAAGATATTAACATTTTTATTTCTCAGAAGTATGAACTAAATTAATAACCTGATCAATACCTTATTCATATTACTTAATTCTTTATGCCTTTTATAGACTGAATTAATAATGTCACAAACAATCTGTATTTTTCTCTCTGCAAAGCCATATTGGAGGAACTGCTGTTTTGATAGGACTGGCTTATACTGAAATTGATCTCGGAGAACCTGCAAGGAACAGAGAAAAAAGAAATTGCTTTCACAGTCACTATAACTGTGGTTACAGGTAGGTAGCTGTGTTGGTCTGCTGTAGTCGAAACAAAATAATAAAAATATTCCTTCCAGTAGCACCTTAGAGACCAACTAAGTTTGTTATTGGTATGAGCTTTCGTGTGCATGCACACTTCTTCAGATACGGGTTAACTGTGGGTTACAACCAGTGCATGAAAACCCAGGAAGTGCTAAAACACTGCCTATAAAACGTCACAACATAATACATGCTGAGATCGTACAATCATGTAAGTGCTATAACAATTTAAACCTGTTTGTAGCCTCCATAATGCCACACAACTTTTTCAGAAGACCTTTACACCATGAATGTTGCTTTAATGTTCTACTCTTGGATGTTTTAACTTAAGTTTTAAAGTAGATTTTCCTTTTTTATTTTTATAAGGGGCTTTGAGACATGTGGTGAAAGTATAGTTTAAAACAAACTTTTACTTTTCCGTTATTCTCAACAAGTGGTAGTGTCACAAAGGACACTTGAACTATATAAATACCTTATAAACGGCATCAATAAAACGCAAGTCATTCTTTGCCATGAGTTTCACATCCGATTCCACTAGAAGTTCTGCAATATACGTTGAGAAGGATGTGAAGCAATAGCTGATGATGGGCAAAAATGCAGATGGATCCCCCTTTGCCAACCTGTAATAGAGAGAAAAGCTAGACAGTAAGGGAATATTGTATTCCACTGCACCAGTGGAAGTGCAGCTGTTCTATTTCTGTTCCTCTAGAAACACTATATTAAAATCAGAGTTGTAACTATTTTACAATGTACTCACATTTTGGGTGCTTTCAAATTTCCAAGCATATCTCAAGTCCTTTTTCTTGTTAACTGCAACCAACATTTTGTAAGAAAGTTTCTACTTTATAAGCATCTTTGCTTTCCATTTAAAGACACAGGAAGGGGAGGCAGGGTAACATATATAAAACGGTCCCTTCAGACCATAGTTTTCTGCATGTCTATTCTGCATTTGTGGTGAATTTAAACTGCAGCATCCACACATCATTCAGCTTTATTAGATTTTCTGCCGTTATGATACAATCCCCTGATACAATTATGAGCCCAAAGCATCATGAATGCACAATTAAATGAATACCTGGAATGACCCTTTCCCCACCCAACATCAGACTATATGGATTAATATGCTGCAGATAGTTGGTTTTAGCTGCCTACCAGTGTTCATCTATTATCCAAACAGGAATACAGTACAAGTAAAATTCTTGCCTCTTCTTTAACAAGTCAGTTTATTATACTGTATATTTTTTTTAACTGGCCCACAGTCCAAGCAGAAGCAGCATTAAAATAACATGATTCTGATATGAGAACTGTAGATCCCTTTCCCAGCAAATCATGTTTGATAGAACCAATGAATATTATAAAAAATAAAGATATACTTGCACTTACCCAGCATAATCAACATCTCTGGGATAATTTAAAAGTCGAAGTCCTTGCTCTATTTTACGCAAGTTTCCTTTTAAATCTCCTGTGGCCATGCTATCACGTTACAATTCTTATTTCATTCAGATCATAGGAAGGGCTCAGTACAGACTAGAACACAGAATAGTTGTATTTTAGAATTCAAATGTTTTGGTTAGTCATATTATACTCTTACCTTATAGAACTAGCTCAAAGCAAAATTGGACTCAAGCTTTGTTGTATGAAAACAGCTATCCTCTTTCAAACCTTGCACATGGGAAGCACACATTACATCTTAAGTGGCATTTTTAGGGTTGCGAAAACAAAACAAAGAAGAATTGTTTTGCAAATACCACACTTTCACTCTGGAAACCCAGGCTACAACTGTACGCCCATTAAACCCAGTAGGACTAGCTTCTGGAGCATAAGATAGGATTGCACTGGGAAGGTTACAGCCCTGTGCCCACTTATTCTGCTTGCAATCCAACCCCCCCTTACCTGGAAGTAAGCCTCGTTGAATTCTATAGGACTACTTCCGAGCAGACATGGTTAGGAGTCTGCTTCCCACTGAGCTTATTTCCACAAAAATCAGTTGTAGGATCAGACTGCAATTCCCCCTCTTTTTCTCTCTCTCTCTTTTTTACACAGACTGCAATCCTACACACAATTAATTTACTTGCTGTTTAGCAAGCACCTACTGAACCCGGCAAGGCTTATTTCAGCAGCTGACACATCGCTATTGCCATTAATAAACAGCAATGTCAACGGCGCCTTATAACGAACAGGTATGACAGGTTCCTCATGGTCAAAAACAGACTCGGGACAACAAGAAAAAGGAAGAGGGAAAGAGAAGCACAGGTATAGGGGAGAAGTATAGGCGGTTATTTCGGTTACGCGTGCATAAGGCTGCAGAGTCAGCTTACCGGCCCCGGCCCACCTTTGGCCTGAAGGATGGCCAGAGCCCCGCCCACCTCCTCGCGCCGCCCCCGCCCTTTCTTTCTTCCTTCCCTCCCCCTGTTGGCGGCAGTTTGAGCGCTCCCGCGGGAACTCGAGGCAGACTTTCGCTCCGTTCATGCAGATTCCTCACACCTTCCTCCCTCTGAGGCTGCTAGCCCTATTGGCCGGCCCCTAGAATTTCTTCTCAGACAGCGCTGTGTCCTGCAAGAGGGAGGGAAATCGCCAATCTTTCGCAATAAATAAATAAATAATAATGTATGTTTTATTTCCGACCCCCGTGGAACCGAATCTACCGCTGCGAACCCCGCGTCGGTCTCTCTGGGCCAGGAGGGGCCGACGTCACTTCCGGTAACAACATATGCGGTGGCGGCAGCTGCAGCAGCAACAACAACAAGCGTTTAGACGCTCTGGGGTGTGTGTGGAAGAGGTGACGACTCATGTTTTTGCGTAGGGACCCGGAAGCCCGTTTCCTCCGCCGGCTGCACGAGGCCGCCTGACGACGGTCCCTCCCCCCCGCTGCTTATAAGGCTCGCGCACCCGATTTGAACACGGCTCGTCGCGGCGGCGGTTGGGACTGGAGCTAGCACAGGTAAGGGGAGCCTTGAGCGCGACACCCGGGGGGGGGGAAGTGGCGCTCCGGCCAGTTGTCGGCCTCGGCGGGAGGCTAATCGGGGAGTGGGGAGCGGACTTTGCCGTCTCTCATCCACCCCCGGGTTTGGATGCGGTTGGGCAGCATCTCTCTTTGAGCGGGTTTTCATGGCTGGGAAGTTGCACCAGCTGCCTGTATCCTTCATAGGGTTAAGTTCCTCCACGCATCCCTTCCTTGCACAAGCTCTGGCTCTTCAGAGTGTCACACGCCTGAAATCGCCCTGGGAGTAGTTCAAATGTGGTGTAATCTCTCCCCACCCCCCAGCCGGCAGCCCTTCCGGTACATGTGCATGGAGGAAATTAATAATATATAAACCTGTTTAATAATTTGGGTATTTAGGAACCGAGAAAAGTGATTGCATAACAGGTAACTTCTGGTTAAGTTAACTTGGGCTAAAGTCCTATTGCATACTTAGGTTGGAATACGTCTCGCTGGATTCAGTAGCAGTTTCTCAATAGACTAATGCAATTTTGCCATTGGATATGTGCCTCTAGCATAGCTGTCAACTTTCAGATTTGAAAATAAGGGATCAGCAGTCTCACCTGTCCCGGGGACAGTCTACGGGATATCTAACAATCCGGGATAGCAGCGGGAAACGGCACTGGAATAAGGGAATTTCCTGCAAAAAAAGGGAAGGTTGAAAGCTGTCTTCCTTCCCGCAGTTCTACTCATTTTAAATTTTTGCAGTTCACCTTGAAATTATCAATAAAGGGAAGTTTATAGATGATCTGACTGGTGTTTCTCTCCATACAAGCTTGTGCATGCCAAAACAAGCAAAATCCTAATTGGAGAGATGTTTGCCATTTCTGCTTTAAATCTAGGTCTCCAAATCACCAGTACATTGAATTGTTGGTCAGGCCTATGACATGCCACTTTTCTTTGCCTCTACCTCTTTGGCTTTAGGACTGACCCTGTGCTTAGGCTGGGTGAGACAATTGCTTGAGGCAGCAGATACCATTATTGGTGTGGTGGTGTGCCTGTCTAGTCGTTCTCAGCCCTTTGACACTTCCCTGTCAGAGATCACCACTGCTGGTGTCACAAAGGCTTTCATGCACCGCACCCCCTAAACTTTGCCTGTTGCCAATGTTGAAGTATGGTTTAACTGCCAGTTGAGCCAACTTCTGAGTATGGTATGGACAGCACCATCTTGACCTTTGCCTTAGACAGCAATATGTTTGGGCAGGTTCTGCTATGGAGCCCTGTTATGGTGAAGGTTTAGAGAGGATGCAACTCAGTGGTGCAGCACATGTTTTGTGTGCCTAAAGTCCTCAATTTAAGTCCTGGCATTGCTGCATTTAACTTTTTAAGTGTTGAAGATGAGATCCTGGATTGCTATTTTGCCAGTCAGAATGGTCAGAGATACCAATGTCTTGAAGCAAGGCTTTGTTTCATTGCAAAGGCAATGATTCTGTTGTCACTTCTGGATTTTATAGATTGAACCCTACATTACAAACTTCACTTGAATGTTGGTTTTCTCTCCTTACACATTTGTGGAGGGTGAGCATGGCATGTCACCGGCGCTTGTTTGGTGTGGAGAATGTGAACTACCTGCCCTGTTTGGGCGTGGATCAATTATAATATTCTAACATCCATACTTTCTGTATGCAGCGTTAATCTTGCATCAGAAGGGATTATAGTCACATTTGTCCATGGAAGGGGGAGTGACTTTCGGTCCTGTTCTTTCATCACTTTCTCTGCTCACGTCTGTGACATCTGCAGTGCAGTTGAACTGATGTCCGGTCAATGTCTCCTGTGTATGTGTGGTGCTGGAGCTGTGCAGTTCCATCAGTGCAAGCTGGCAGCTAATGAGTTGCACTTGACAGAACTTAAGACAGTCTCCTTTCCAGCTCCCACAGAATTTGACAGTGGATAGAATGTGGCACTATATGTGCTTTGTTGTAATTTAGATCTGCAGCCTGCTTAATATGCATAGTTTTGCATAAAATTAGGGTGTTCATTATTTATGCTTTGTGGATTTCACCTTCTGTGGTAGCTGTCATCAGTTTGAAGTGTGGTGATTAGGCACCTGTTCATGTTTGTACTTTGAGAAATGTCATTTAGGCTTTGGTCGGATATTGTTCAATTAGTTATATAGTTTTAGCATTTATTTAGCTGCTTCTCAGATTTACTCAGGGTGAGATACCGAAATTAAGCATTTTAAAAATTAGCTAAGCATCAATAAAATCAGAATCAGATACACCATTATGATGTTACAAATACAGTAGATATCTTTTAATGCATAGAAATAGAGTAGCAGCATAAAAATGTATGTTATAGATAAGGATTAGAATCTTCCTTAGCAAAGCTGAATTTATTGTGGTATGTATTCTTGCATTTCAGCCTGAAGAGATAAAACAGATTGACATATGTAACTACTAGCCAGCCAGTGACTGCTGTGAAACAAAGAGCTTAAGGCTCTCTGTAGCTTTTCAGTGCTAACCTAGGAGTAAACTCTTAATGTGCTCAGTGGGGATTACTTCTGAGCAGACATACATAGGATTGCAGTGCTGGTGCAGCAAATTTTGAAATGTCCTCTGCTGAAGTTACCTACTGTGCACAGGTTGTGTCTGAAAGGTGTTCCTGCTTTCCCTATGCAAACTTCAGAATAATCCATAATGTTGTTATTAGAGATGGGCAGAGGAATCATGTGGAGATGAGGCGGGGTGGAGAGTCCATGGCAGAGGAACTGCTGCTTCTTATGCCCTGCTGGCTAGGGTGAAAGTTGGTGGGGCAGGGCAATTAAAAGAAATTCTGCCATGATCAAGGGTTTTCTTTTCTTTTGCTGCAATTGCCTGTTTGGGAAAAGGAAATAACTATGGTAGTTCACGGGTTGGCATAGTTTTGTGGCCAGTTTGGGGGTTGGGGGAAGGACTTTAGATCTTATGGATCCAAGCCTCCACCCTCATATTTCCCCTTTTCATCCCCCACTGATAGGAACGGTGTGGTGGTGAAGAAGCCTCTGGCAGTAGAAAACATCCTTCTCTGACTCTCTCCAGCCATGGAGGGGAAGGCTATGGCATTCTATAGCCCATTGGCTGCCCACCCTGGCAGCTGAAGGGGAAAGGTGATACTGGCTTTATTAATGGGGGCGGGGAGTGCTGAAAGACAAATTGCACAAAAGCATGTGCTTTTCGTTATTTACGTCATGCTCTTTTTTGCTATATGTTTCTTCCAATGGGCATTGTTCATTACAGGATATGAGGTTTTATCCTAGATGTTCCAGTAGTCAGCTTCTGGAATGTCCATCTCAGGATTATTGCTAAAAATAATTGCTTTGTAGGAAAAAAGCAGAGATAAATCCTTGGAAAAGCCACAGAGAGCCTTAAGCTCTTGGTTTCACAGAAGTCATTGGTTGGCTAGTAGTTATATATGTCAATCTGGTTTATCTCTTCAGCCTGTTCAGTTAGTACTTCGTATAAAGGAGAGCACAACCTATTTTTTATAAATATTGTTGACAGGTTTCAGTAGTTACAAATATAGTTTTATTAGAGCCTCTCTTGTGAAATGCTCCCATGTTGTGTATGAAATATTAATTTTCAGTTAATTTTTAATTTGATTCTAATGCATTTCCATTGAGTGTGTCTCCTAGATAAGTATGCACGGTTTGCAGTCTTATACCATTAGTTGCCCTTGCAAACAGTATATATGGCAATATAGGCTATTTTCAGTTTGGATAGCTGCTTTACAGTTTGGATTTCACCAAAGCCTAGCCTCTAAACACTTCACCAAAGCAATGCAACATCTTTATTTAAGCAGGCTTGTATTAATAGGGGAAGTGTATGTGGTATTTAAGTTTTGTATGTTTTTGCTTCTTATTGCCTATGTTTTTATTGTCCATCTAAGAACAGGTTAATGAATTTTTACTGTATTCTTCAAAGATGAGAAGCATGTTATAAAATTGTACTGAACACTACTGATTGTTGGAATGCAAAACAACTGGCATAATTATTTGTTCTGAAAAGCGGAAGCTTTTGTTCCGCTCATAGTCATTACAAGTGTAGTGTTGTTCCTAGACTACAGTCCACAGCTTGTGATCTGCTGCAGATCAGAACACCGTGTTACAAAAATAAGTTGAAATGCTTATTTGAGTTATCAGTTGTAAAAAGCATGATTAATAGTAATTAATATTACCATCAGCTGAAATAGTTTAATTCTTCAATACCATTCAATTCTTATTTAATGCCTGTCACATGCTGTGCACTGTACTGAAGTGATAGAAAACTGTTTTGGATGTAATGACGTTGCATAGGAAATAGGAGATGGGACCCCCGCCCCCAGTGCCTTATCCATGGAAGCCCTCCCTGTATTAAGTTTTGCCTAATTTTGAATTTTTATATTTATGGTTAAATGATGTATACCGTGCTCTGCTGTTAGCAATGAGCTGCAATGAACATTTCATCTATAAAGCCCAATTGATTTAGGAACTGTGTACCTTTAAATGTCTTTGCTGCTGCAGATTGGACATGTTTATGCAAATTACTAGAGCAGTGTTGAGATTCTGGGCTATGTTTCTTCCATCGTGAGTTCGCATTTATGGCCTAATTCAGGAGACCTTTGATTTGTTGACCTTCTAAGAATTGTGCAAGACTCATGGTTGTCGTTGTTGTTTTAATCTGGCTTTGCTCATTTGTATGTATGATCATGGATGGGCAAGATAAGGCTGTCAGCCTTATCAAGCCTTCATAATCTCCTCACTCAGCAGCCTACACTACTGTTACTGAATTGTTTGGTGGGGGGGTTGGTCCAGATTTGTAGTTTGTGAACCATCTTCTGATTACTCTTGTGATAAGTTGTTGGGATTCTTACCTTTTCTTTGTTGATCTCTTTTAAAACATGTAAATAAAGTTCATATAATTGTTCTACATTAAGAGATTTGACAAGTTCTATATTGTCACAACATGCATTCTTTCTCTAAAAGTTTATTCTGTTCATGTGCCTATGTTCAAGTCAAGAACGGATAACTACTCTTGAGTTTGGGGATTGACCTTGGAAAGCCTGTTCTGCCTGCACAAGCCCCACTAAAATTAGCAGGTTTTATGATGAGAAACTATGAGCTTATACAGCTTTCCTTCAGCTTTTTAGTAAATACAAGCTAATACTGAAAAACGTAATGTAGGTGCCTAATTTACAAGGTGACTGAACTAGACTTCAGGGAGGATGTTTTTAATTGCAGTCTAAAACATATGTTGGACATATTTAGGATACAGTCCTTTGCACAACTCTAAGCTGCTGTTATATTCTATTGAAATCAACAGGATTTAAGTATTCCATCTGTATACACAATGCAGCCTCACATGTATTGCCATGACTCCTTTCCTAGTGCAGTTTGTTTATCTAGGCAATGTCATTGCTCCCTTAATGCTAGAGAGAAGTGAAAGAATTTCCAAGTCCTAAACAGCTGTCCTAAAGTTGCCTTCAAAGCTGGAACTTGTAAAATATTATTTGGCAAATAATTGTGGAGAACAATTGCTAGAATTCAGCCCCCCCCCCCCTTTCCCAAAGTAGAAATTCCTTTCACACACATACATAGGGAAAGGGCTGATCTTTCAATGAGCTGTCTCTTGCAGCTTTTAAGAGGTGCTGCTCTACCTGACCTACTTCCCAAAAATGTTGCATTTTTCATCTCGCCCATAAAAGGAAGTGGCAAAGGGTATAAATTTGGAAATATAGATAGTCATAATAAAGTGGACTTCATTAAGCCTGAGCAGAAAAAATAGCTCTTGGAGTATAAAGTCTTCCATCGAATAGCTTCAATCATGCATTTCCAGTTTTCTCAAACACCTGATAAGCTGCTTAAAAGCATGTGTGCTTTGTTTTAACACAATAAACTAAAATAAAATCTAGTTGTTATATTTATATACTAGGGACAAAAAGTTTTTAAACACCACAGTCTCATAAGATACTTGGAAAAGAGTTATTTCCTGCAAAACCACAGTGAAAGTGTTCCTGGTTTCTGCAAGCTTACCTGAATGCTTTCTAGTACAGTTATAAGACTTCTGTTGGTGGTGGTTGTTTGCAATGACATTTTAATGGTTTTCTGAAGTGTCAAAGTAAATATACCAGCTTGATTTTTTAAAAGCTAGTAGTTCGGATGAATGAAAGTTGTAGTACAAAACAACTGGAGGGCACCAGGTTGGAGAATGCTGTTATGGGTTATGTTTGTCATGCCTTTCATTCATTTTGTAATCCTTTGGGTGAAAATCACTTTAATGCTGTGCACTGTTTAAGCATAATTGCATGTAGAACCATAGACTTTATTTGCTTGTTCTTACAAACATGACTATGAAACTGTTGCTTCTGTTGGTTAATGAACTAATCTGGGTGTATCCTTGTGTTCCTCCCCCCTTTACAACCTGCAGGCTTGCAGATGGGTCAGGGGCTGTGGAGAGTGGCCAGGAACCAGCAGCTGCAACACCAGGGATACGCGGGACAAAGCTATCTGTCCAGAGAGCATGGTAGAAGGATAGCTGCTAATAACGTTTCAAACGCAAACCATCGGAAACATGCACAGGGAGGCATTGACATTTACCATCTGTTGAAAACTCGGAAGTCAAAAGAACAAGAAGGGTTCATCAACCTGGAAATGTTGCCTCCTGAACTTAGCTTTACCATTTTGTCATACCTGAATGCAACAGACCTCTGTCTGGCTTCATGTGTTTGGCAGGATCTTGCTAATGATGAGCTTCTTTGGCAAGGGTAAGTTAATGAGAGGTCATGAGCACAGGTTACAACAGTCAATTTAGATCCAGGATTTCTTGTCCAAACCACTTGCTTCTTTAAACAAAACATCAAAAATGAAAAACTACTGTGTAATTGTAATTGTAGCTAATTAACTAGGCTTTTTGAGTCTCCAAATTGCAACTTAAAGCCGATAAGGAGAGTACAGAGTGATAGAACTTTAGGAGCAATTAACTTAAGTTTTCAAAGGTGATGGTACTTCAGAAAAAAAGTGTGCTCTCAGGTCATGCAGAGGCATTTCAGAAATGGTTAGCGTTCTTGCACGTGCTTCTTACCCTTGTGGAAACTGTAACGGCTCTATTAAAAAACTAGGTACATGATGGTCTAAAGCAGGTATAGGCAAACTCAGCCCTCCAGATGTTTTTGGGACTACAACTCCCATAATCCCTAGCTAACACGACCAGTGGTCAGGGATGATGGGAATTGCAGTCTCAAAGCATCTGGAGGGCCAAGTTTGCCTATGCCTGGTCTAAAGACTCTAAAGTGAAACTACATGTTTGGTGAGAGCATGAAACATAACACTGAACTCATTGTGGCTGCTTCTTGAACTATCCTTCAGCATAGCTATCACAAGTATTCAATTGCTCATGAAAATTCAGTTCCTACCCTGGTCTACATATGGCTTGCTGAATTTGATAGTGCAAATATTTTCGAGATCAGCACTTTGGGCTACAAGGTTGTCTTAAATGGAAAGGGCCTGTTTTTGTGTAATGGCACCAGTCAGTAATGTTTCTGGAAGCAGAAAGCTAGCCTTCTCTTCATAATGCTCAAAACAACTGCTTGCCTGGCTACACCTTACTAACTGGTCACAAAAAATGGAGAGTGGAGAAAATGAGTTTTGTGTGTGCCACTTCCCAACATGTGGGTGTGCATTAATAAGATTTTGTACAGAGCAAGCCCTTGGAAGGGTAAAAGGAATGTGTTGACCCATGCGATTGGAAATACGTCTTGAATTTTTTCATGAGATTTATTTTTTTCATAAAAATAAATTTAATAGTTCAATTGTACCCTAAAGCACCAAGTTCCAGATATAGTTAGGTGTTCTTTTCTTATTATATACTGTCTAAAGGATAGGCAGTACTGGGTTGTAATCCTGCATGAAGCAGAACAACCACACACTGGATGACATTCCTTTTCTGTGAATTGATAAATTATCTGAAAGTAAAGCTTCTCCTAATGCCTGGTAGGTTTATTATTTTTTTAAGATTCAAGCTTGGGTCAACTGATGTTTACATTTACTTACCCGGTTAGTCTCTGAAATATTAATTAATGAGACTTTTACGATGAGAAGGCAAGTACTGGATAGCACCATTCATTAAGCCCCTCACGCTACAGAGGCTTACATGAACTTACAGTTATCTGTTTAACTATTTCTGTGTGGAAATTTAGACATGTATATGTTTGGAAGATTTTTGTACTGATACTACTTGCGTTGGCAATGATGCAGTACAAAAAAATAAGTCAGTTTTTCGGTAGTTGTGCAAATCCTAGGTATTTAATTGGTTCACTCATGTTCATAAAACATAATGAAAAGTATGTTTTAGACTATTTAGAAAACTCCTATTAAAGTCTGTGTACTAAGTTATATAACTGAAACATTAAGTGGTACTTTTCAAGTACTACTGTAATATCTGGTGGGCTCTTAGAATCCTGAAATCTTGGACCTGAAAATTAATTAGAGCATAACCTATTTCCATATTGAACATGCTTCCTCCATTTTTGTAGATTGTGCAAATCCACTTGGGGTCACTGTTCCATATACAATAAACGTCCGCCTCTGGGATTTTCATTTAGAAAATTGTATATGCAGTTGGATGAAGGCAGCCTCACCTTTAATGCCAATCCAGAAGAGGTGAGTTGATGACAATAGTAAGTGTTGGTGATAGTTCTGGTGCTCTTGTTGGTTTCTAAACTGCTGGGCAGTTCTAACGTTAGTGGAGCATAGAAGTGCCCACTAGATGTACAATTGAATAATAATAATCATTAATTAGAAGCATACTTTTTGGATGTACATTTTATTGAAATCCATTTGTACTTGCTTAAAGCAAATGTTTTAGGATTAAGGTTTAACAGAAAGTATGTTATTTTTACTTTGCCTTTGACTTCAGGTTTGTGAATAAATGTCTCATTTGTAGAAAAAATGAGAAAATAAACATATGCAGTTGTGGCACAAAACGCTAACACAATCCAGTGTACTAAAGCTGTTCATTAATTGGAACTTCAGCTTTGTTATGGAATTAAGAAACAAAGAAAGTTTGACTCATAATGGTTGTTTTACTTTAACAAAGGACGGAGTTGTCTCTGATCACTTTGTAATGCTGAAACAAACCTTAAATCTAAAGTAGCGGGTTTGATAACTGAGAGCTTTGGTTAGCAGGTGGGTTAGAAATACTCCAAATAAATTAAATACTGTTATGTGTTACATTTATGCATCCTGTGTGTGTTTAGAGCCCTTAATTTTTTGATCATGTTCATTTTCTAATTTTCTGTTTGCTTTTTCTGTCTTGTAAAGCTATTTTGTTGAAATAAAGAAATGTTAGGTAATCACCCCCTTGAGCCAACTTAGGTGGGCAGACTACCCACCTGTCAGTCCTCATTATGACATCAGGTGATTGACAAATGAGGGTTTCCCATCCACTTGTCAAAGCTGGCCTATGGGCTTGGGGGTGATAAAGATCTGGCCTGCTGGGCCCAAAAGGTTCCTCAGACTTGCACTATAGGACCATCAGCTAATCTGTTCTTGTCAGTAGCAAACTAGTTATGGCTTCCTTGCTGCTTTTAGCAAGGACAAACACTGATGAAGGAGCACAAGCTGCTGTTGGGAGTAGGTGCAGTTTCCAGTGGGAGGATACCAGAAGTGCCTTGTGCAAGTGTTATGTTTCATCATATATTTTATAATTTTCATTAAACGTGTGTGAGCAGTTTTCCTCTTCTCTTCCTCATGTATTTAGACTGCAGGCATAGGCAAACTCGGCCCTCCAGATGTTTTGGGACTACAACTCCTATCATCCCTGACCACTGGTCCTGTTAGCTAGGAATGATGGGAGTTGTACTCCCAAAACATCTGGAGGGATGAGTTTGCCCATGCCTGGTTTAGATAGAGCAAGAATAGTCTAGAAAATGTAATCAATATTTCTGTAATTTGATTATAAGAACTAGACAAATAACATATTTTACGGCACATGCTGGTCTGTGAGTTTCCTGAAATATATTTTTTAACATTTAGAATATGTTATATGGTTTCAAGACATGTGCAAGCTAAACATGCCTGCATTTTAACATCTTATAAGTTCAAAACCATGCATTCATTTGAATGTGATCTTGTACACAGCAGGACATGAAAATGACTCTTTTAAAGTAAAATGAATGCTAAATAATAAAGACTGACTAAATTTTCAGCATGATACCCAGTTAGGAAATGAAGTACAGTTCCACAGCCGTCTTAAATTTCAACCTAATATGACACACACAATCAAAAAAGAGAGAAGGTTCATGTTGAAGGAAGTATGTTTCCTGCTGCTTTACTACATATAAAATCCCATTCATAACTACACTAATGCATGTTTTATTTGCATATGAATTGGATGGCATATATTGAAATGTAGTTCTGAAGATAGAATTTCTTCATCGTTATTAGGATTTGTTCCATTCCAAATTCCCCTGTTGAGCACAAAAACCTAATATTGCATATATAAAACATCTCTTTGTCCCAGGGAGTCAACTACTTCATGTCCAATGGAATACTGGATGATTCACCAAAGGAAATAGCTAAGTTTATCTTCTGTACAAGAACACTAAATTGGAAGAAACTGAGAATCTATCTTGATGAAAGGTAACTTTATTATAAACTGGGAAGCATTGTATTCCCTTTTATTTAGTAGAGTTGTATTTTCTTTTGAAACTCTGGAAGAATGGGGCATTAGTTAATAATAAAATACATCAATTTAGTGACGGCAAAGCTGAGGATCTTTTTTATTTTTTTGGCACTTTACCAATTAAATTTACCCGGTAGTGGAAAAATGTGTTGATATCAAGTTTCTTGTAATAGAAATCTAGCATTAATTGGAATGATGCTCCTCTGCTCTTCATCAAACACTTCAAATTCTGGAAAGGAAAGTAATCCCTCAGTTAAAATCTTATTCAGGTTGCATCTGTCACCCACTTGCCCCAGTTGTAGAATCATTTCTTTAGCCATGTTAGGTTCAAGCTAGTAAGCATTATAGTGCTTGAGCAAATTCAGATGTTCTTGATATTATTTTAAAAATATACTATCCATATATGGTATTGAGGATTTCCTAGGAATAATTATTTGTTTACATGCTCAAGACTATCTCTGGGTTGCTGCCCTGGGACAGCTATCTAGTTTGCAGAAGGAATTCCAGACCTGTTTTCTTGACTGCTAACTTTGGTTTTTATTGGCTCACTGTGTACTGTATGTCTGGAATTGTGGTCTCCGCTGCTGCTGCTGATGATGATGATGATGATTATTATTATTATTATTATTATTATTATTATTATTATTAACAACAACAACAGTCAAAGTTGTGATTTCGTTTATAACGTATCTTGGGAGAAAAAGTGAGAGCCCCTCACTTTTATCCAGTCCATGAAAGTCCATGTATTCTACAAAATGTTTACACCATAATAAATCTATTCCTGTTAAGGTACCACAACACTGTTGATCTATCCAGGGAGTTTTCTTTTGAACTGAAGCAAAGGGTAAAGCAATGAAAGCCTAAAAAGAGCCAAGCAGATGTAGGAGTAGGAAAATGGAACATGTAAATAGGCCCTTAGAAAGAGAAAAAGCAAAATGTACAACAGAAAAACCCAAAAAATGTTCCATATACAAAAACCCATAGACAAATGTCAGAAAGGATATCAAAGTGATCTGAGGATGAAATGAATTTTAGAGTTTTAGAGACAACTCATTTTGGTAAAAACCTGGACTGTAATTGGAGGCTGTAACTAACGTATAGCAGAGGTGCCTGTTGTGACCTGCTTCCTGTATACCTCTTCCACCATGTGTTCTCTTCCTTTTATCTGACATTCTCCGTTGTAAATGTGTTCATATGAAATGTATTATTGTTTAATATTATCTGTAATTGGCTTTGTTTATTTGTCAGTTGATGGCTCAGGTGTTTGAAATATTAAGGTTTCAGTTCTGTATATATGTATCTGGGAAGTAAGCTCCTTGGAAATTGCCTATGTAGGATTAGGTTGTAAATTGTATTGAAAATATTTTGAATGTTCATGTAATCTTGATTGGCACTTACTGAGAGCTGTTGCAACCTGAAAAGTTTGAGGAAGTGTCCAGGATATACAGTCTCATGGACAATGCGATGCAGATTCTTAAGGTTGGGCGCATTAAGAGATGAACACATATGTATGATCCACTCAAAGAGCCATCTTGTAATTGAAAACAGCAGCCTCAGAACTGTTACTTATTTTTCCAGTTCTAGTAGCTATCAATGAACCAGTCGTACAGACTACTGTACTACGTGCATATATGATATATGACCATCATCAGATGTTTCTGTGGCATATCTGATTGCATTACAGTGCATTGTTTCAATATTTTAAAAGAACTGTGTTAGTCTTATTGCCATATCTTTCTCTAGCAGAGGGAGGTTTTGTTTTCCATTATTTGCATATCTTGATATATTATGATGTCTGGGGTTTTTTTACAATATGTTGTTGATACATACAGACTTGCAATGCAATATATTTTTGCCATTCTATATCTACAGAAATTAAATAACTATACATATTGCAACACCCTTTAACCTGCTATACCAATGGACAGGATCATAATACTTTGGTGTTCTTTATAGTACAAATCACACCTATCATGCTAAATATATGTTAAGTTGAACTGTATACTGTTTGTTCCGGTTTGTAGATCTTCCTTTACTGTCTTGATGAAATGAAGGATTTAGAAAGGAAAAGTAACCCTCCCCCCAAAGTCCTTATGGTTACAGTTCTATACACACCTGGGGTAGGTTCCATTGAATTCACTGGGACTTGCATCTGAGTAGACTTGCATAGGTTTCACTGATAAGTTTTAAAACTGTGTTTTGCATAATTGTCACTTGTCTTTTCTTTTTCCTTTTTTTTTAATTAGGCGAGATGTTTTAGATGACCTTGTGACGCTACACAACTTCAGAAATCAGTTCTTGCCAAATGCACTAAGAGAGTTTTTCAAGCACATTCATGCCCCTGAGGAGCGTGGCGAATATCTTGAGACTCTTATTACAAAGTTCTCACACAGATTTTGTGCTTGTAACCCTGATTTGATGAGAGAACTTGGCCTTAGCCCAGGTAAGAAGAAATGGCCTGCAGTTTAGATGGTGTGGAATGTTGTTTTGTAGTATTAATCAAGACCTGACAAATATGCAAATGTTTCTTTTTAGGTCTTGCATGATTTAAGAGCTCTGAATCTGCATATCCTTATGGCTTAGTAATGCGTTAATGGAGTTTATTTCCCAGTAAATATATTTACTGTAACCCAACACAGGCTTATGTTCCTTTTAAGCTCAGATTGGTTTTAGTGTGATTTGAGCACCAGTAACTACACAGTGGATTGCTCAGGTTAGATGGACACCTCTAGTAAGCATTGTGTACAGCATTCCAGGTATAGTCATATTCTCTGTGCTCCATTCCTTTACCTGTGATTGTTTCTTCTTTAACTCAAGAATATTGATGCATCATAGGTGAAGCTTGTTAGAGCAAGAGATAGGACTATTTTGGAATTGGAAGCCCAGTTATAGAACACCTTCTCCAGGAAGATACCTGTAGCAAAAAAAACACCAACCCACCAGACAAAGCCCTCTTTTTTTCCCCACCCAGCCCTTTAAAAACACTTATGATAATAAAAAACATTTTAAGTACTCTTAGTTGATCCAGACAGTCATGCTTAGAGTAGATTTATTTATTTTATTTCATAAAATTTAATTATGTTGACTGTTTTAAAAAAACAAACCCCAAGAAAAACATTGGCAGGGCCATGCCCTAAAAAATATTTGTTTAAAAAATCAGTTATAAAAAGTTGTTGTGTTTTCTTAAAATGTTATCTATTCAAAGTCATGACTTTTTCTTCCCTTTCCCCTTAGATGCTGTCTATGTACTATGCTACTCTTTGATTCTGCTTTCCATTGATCTTACTAGTCCTCATGTGAAAAATAAAATGTCAAAGAGAGAATTTATCCGAAATACACGCCGCGCTGCTCAGAACATTAGTGAAGATTTCGTTGGGCACCTTTATGACAATATCTACCTTATAGGCCATGTGGCTGCCTAAAAAGCACAAGTTGCTAGGACTTAGAATTTATAGTTTAAAAGGAATTGGATCTCCAATGAGATTTGGGTTTTGTTTGTTTTGTTGGTAGATATGGGGGTTATATTAGTGCTGGTCATTCTAACCTCCGTCTGCAATCAAAAATGTACAAGAACAACATTTTTTTAGCAATTTACCATGAGAACTGAAGAATTTTGGATTTTTTAAAATTTTTGCTTACAGTTTGCACAAAAATTACCATTAGTTTGACATGTTACAATTTCTGAATGTTAAACTGACATTATGATTTTAAACTGACAAGATGGTGGACTTATGCAGTAGATTTGCTTGAACACTTTAACCAGTTCTTTTGTTTTTTTAAAATACCATGTAATGTGTACATATTTAAAGAGATTTATAACCATAATTATTTTATTGTAAAATATTTTAACTAAAAAATTTCCTGTCTCTCTCTAGACTAGACTATGTCTTTTCGTATTTATTTCTTTACTTTGTGAGACTGCTCTGGTTCATTTTGCTGTTGCCTTTGTTTAATAGCATTTGGTGTGCGCACTCTTCAAAAGCTAATTTAAAGACACAAAGCATTTTAGATTCTAAACTGCCATTTGCAGCCACCAGCCTAGCAGAATTGTGTAGTATCTGGCTGTCTTTGTGCCTCAGTGTTTAGTGCCTTAAAACATGGGACATTTTTTGTAGCTATGGCTCCTCAGGGTTGGGTGCCTTCATAGCGGCTGCCCAGAAATAGTAATAATAAAAAAATTAACACTGAAAAGCATGGAGGTTATGCGAGAACAGTTGCATTACAGCTGATTCATTTCATTTCCACTTAAGCAAGAGACATTCTTGGTGAATTTGACCTAGAATTAGTGGCTGGGATCCTTTGCACAAGCCTAAGGCATTTCTGTTTGCATACGGTCCCTCTTACCCAATTTCCACCAATTCCTCCTGTTCAAGTCCTGACCCAACTATTCAGAAAGATCGATGATGCTCAGGAATTCTTGAGGTGGGAGAAATGAGAAAACCGCACTGTATGTGTAAAGTTCCACTTTATGCAATTAAATCTCTCTCCTGCCTGGAGTATCCCAAGTGTGCCTTGCATATGGAAAATTCTCCTTTCTCAGTTACTTTCTGCTGCTACCTACTACAGTGCCTGTGAATAGGTTGTGAGAATTATCTGAGCAGTATCGTTCACCAACAGCAGCACAAGCATTACTTGAGCTGGCACAGGTGAAACACAATAATCATAACTCACAAGTGGGAAAACGTCCATTTCCCCCTCAGTTATAGCTGGTGTCCATTTTTCCGTAGAATAGCCCACCCAAGAACTATATATGCTCATGGAGTTTCACAGTATGATTATGATAATGAAATGTTAAAGAAGATATTTAAAAGCTATGGAAATTAAGCAGCTTGGGTTCCTTTCATTTCTTCACAAATAACTGAACCTGCTTTTTTTCCCTTTGACCAATCCCAGTGTGTGGAAATAGGTTATTTTCTTTTTTGGGTGAGGGAGGATAAGGTTTTTATAAAAATCTCGTAGGGATGGTAGTTAAACCCTCTCCATCCCTTAATACAGGCATAACTAAAGCCAGCTTTGATATGGAATATAACTCATGCTATAATGTAGACAAACATTAGCCACAGGAAAAGTTTGAGTCCCAATATAAAAACTTACCCAGGGCCTCAAAATTTCCATAGAAAACTCAGACATCCAAAAGCAAAGAAATGTGTTCAATGTGTAAATTTCAGTTCCATGTTTTGTAGATGTTCAGTATATCAGTTTCATTCAGTTTTATTTTAGATGCGGGGGAAATCTTGTACAGCTGCTATTCCTTGTTTTCAGGGCTACTCTGTATCTTTTGCAAAGCAAGTTAAACCCATCCTACATTTGGGAGGATACATTTAATATATCTTTAAACATGCAATAAGTTAAAACATTTCTCAAAGCTTCAAATAAAGGACAAATTTGAAGAAGAATCTACTGACTAAAAGGTCCTCGACTGACAAAGGCTGTGTGTGTCTGTTTTGAAAAGATTTAAAACACCACTTGAAGTAATGTGGTGTTGACAGTGCTTGATAATGCTATTTAATTCATTATAATTGATTTTTCCCAATTACTAGGATTCATGATTTATGTGAACTACTCATTTGTAGTTTCTTAGCTTGACAACTGGTATTACTTTTCAGCCAATATAAGTGCATAGCTACACCATTTAGAAGAAACTCCAAATTACACTACAGATTTCTTTAAAAAGAAAAATGGGGGGGGGGGAGGCAGGCATGCTTCCTAGTGAATTGCAAATGAAGACATGAAATGCAGATTGAGGAATATGTTGCCCACTTTTATGGTTATTTTAAATAAATATCTCACTCAATAAGCTTAGAGTTGATTACCAGCTTTTTTTTTTTTTACTGCTTTTAGAAAATCGTCTCCTCTAATCTCCAAAGCATTATTAAAATGAACAAAGGACAGACTTGAAGGATTTCCTGTTTCCCTCGCCATGCATGTTTTGGCTTCATTTTCATTTAAAGTGTAATAAGATACAAACTTCACAATCTGCATGCAAATCTGTCCCACTGTGCTAAAAGGCTTTTAATATTACTATCGTGCAGTCCTAAGGATGGCTATGCAGATGTAAGTATAAAGTTCAATGGGATGTTAGTCTTAACTAGATTATTATTAAACTGATGAATAAGAGTCCTTCAAATAGCATGCATGTTTAGGTATAAATCTAAGCTTGCACTTTAACTATTTTGACGGTGCTTTTTTTTTAGGAACACTCTTGTTAAGTGTTTGTCTGCAGTGCACGTTTGTGATCAAATAGTCACCCAACTATTCTGTGGCTCTGTGAGCCACATTTTCAACACAGTTTGGTTGTGAAATTGGACTTTTAATTTTACAATGAAATTAAAATCATTTTCACCCTTAGTCAGAAGACAGACATAGGGTTAACTAAGAGCTGCAACTTCATTGACATTTAAAACAAGAGATTGGCAGTGGTGCTCCAGCTGTGCAGAACTGAAATCTGCAGATCCTTCCAATATCTATAAAAAGGAAGGAACCCATTGGCCACACCTTAATTAATCAGTATGGCAGCTTTAGCAGTACCAAACAAGCTTCCAGAGGGTTGCCTACCCTGCCCCACGGGGTTCAAAGCCCTCATGGGCAAATCTTGGAATACAGGCAACTCCCATTTTACATGGGGGTTACATTCCAAGACATCACACACATCTGTGAAATCACATATATTTGAAACAGGATTGGAAAAGCCTGCAAACACTATGCCGCCCCTTTTTGTGACATTAATGGGTCACTTCCAGGTTTGGGTTGATGCGTGTGTGCACGGTCGCACACATATTGAACACACATAAATGGGGAGTTGCCTGTAATCTATCACCATAAAGGTGACTTGGGGCATTCCCTGATAACTCATCTGCTCTTAGAGTAAGTTAAAGAGAGAGAAAGAACCAGACCTGTTTCCCACAGTGTGGCACCTCCCCAGGTTGCTTGCTTGGTTGGTTTTTAAAAAACTTAGTTGGCCATGAAGCAATCAACCTGACCTATACTTAAGGGTGGGTGTGAGAAAGTCCGAAGAATGTCAGCAAGTAGCAAGGCTGGTTTAGCTTATGCCGTGCCACCTTGTTTAAAGCTGCTACCTTTGTTTGCATGCTGGAATGTTGTCTTGCCTCCATCCGCTGTGTTCAATGACACCGCCAACCCACTTATTGTTTGGGGCATGCTGGAACAGGGTGTACACAAGTGGGACAGAAACTGGCATTCTAGTGTCTGTCCATGGTGCTATGTTCACTTTGCCCTCAGCTTTTCATAGAATGGAGACACAATGATGAGATTGATTTCCGCTGTAGATTTCTTCCTCCTCTGAAGCTAAAGAGTCTCTTCATAAATAAGCTGGAAGCCCTATACTGCTGGAAGAAGAGAAATGAAAAAGGCTGTAACAGTGATTTTAACACCCCCCCCCTAATCCTCTGCAATCCCTCTGGCTTATGCTAGCCATTTTTTGTTTCCTAAACAAGATGAACCAGCTCTCTTTCACTTGGCTATAGCTTCATTTTTTACCAGAGACCGCCAACCAAGTAACTGCCTGCAAGTTAAACCACAGTATTTTATTTTTTTAAGAAACCAAAACTTCCTCTTCACCATGTTTATATAGAATGAGAGAATATGGAGTGTGTTCTGACTGTGAAACCTTTCCACAGAAGGCTCGGCAAAATCTGAATGCACGGCTGTCCCTACCATTGGGTAGAGTGAGGCAATCACCTCAGGTGGCAAATGTTTCTTTGTGTGCAACATGGCCATCCTGCACCTCCCACAACTAGCTTGCTGTCCTTGGATGCAATGGAGAACAACATCTGCTGCCAGTATATCTAGTCAGTTTCTGTATGTGGACTAGAGGGGGCAAGGAGTACCATTTTGCCCTGCACTGCAGGCACCATTACAAACCAAAGTCCAGCCCTGTCATTATGAGGCCATTTTTCAGAAAACAAATCCCAGTACCCAAATTCAGTGGGTGTGGTTTGGTAGAACTAAACTAGATAAAACGCTTGAATCCAGCAGCAATGAGTCCCTTTCAGAAATAATACTTTACAGTTTGTCATGTTTTCATGTTTTATATTGTTGTGTGCTTGAGGGGGTAAAGCACACTGAGAATCTAATTTGTGAGGAAATGGAGAAGAGTTATAGCTGGGCCGGAAAATTCAGCCCATCACTAAGTCAGGTTAGAAACTGTTATTTCCTCTCTGTATGTGTCCTTCAAAATCTGTTTATTTGGAGAGCTACAAGGCTGGGATATTGGGTCTTTTTCCGAAGGCATTTTCATTTGTAAAAGTTAGCCTCCTTCTTGGCAACGAGGAGGAATGTTGTATTTAATTTAAAATGATTAATGAGATTTTGTCAGACTCCTGCCCTCTACCACCACTGCAGTATGTCAGAACAACAACCTGGGAAAACGGACGCCACTCTGTCGCCCCAAACAGCTTTCCAGGAAAAATTAAAGCTGAGTAGCCAGCACCAGGTACTTGTCAATGGTATTGTCTTTTGGTTGCTTGACAGTTAAATGCCAAGTTAAGATATTTACCTGTTTGGGACAGAGGGACCTACATTAGTTACTTAAGTAGGGGTCTCTCTCTCTTTTATGCTAGAGATCTGTATTTGGTTTCTGTTGTTTTCTAAAAAATAATATGTGATGCTGGAATTAAATTGAATGTCTGTTTTCCACCAACCCACCCAATAAGCAAACATATGACAGTCTTGTTGGATTTTGAGAGAGATAAGGCTCTCTCCCTGCTCACAGATTAGAAGAGCGGACAGGAAAGCAGAAAATAACCTGCTTTTGAGGTGAGCCTCATACAGATCCTTTGCAACAGAACTGTGAATGTAATCTGATTGTAAGATATAATATTAATCAGCATGAGACCCTGCAGATGATTGCTTCTGTGTCATCGTCCAGAGAGTGGCACTCCAAAGGGACTGAGGAAACAGGTAACTAAAGCCTTAGCTGCCATCTCACTCTGTTATTCCTGGGGGAAAGCCCCACTGAGCTCCATTTGGCTTACTTGAGTAAACTTGTAGAGCAGGGGTAGGCAACCTAAGGCCCGGGGGCCGGATGAGGCCCATTTGCCTTCTCAATCCTGCTCGCGGACGGTCTGGGAATTAGCATGTTTTTACATGAGTAGAATGTGTCCTTTTATTCAAAATGCATCTCTGGGTTATTTGTGGGGCCTGCCTGGTGTTTTTACATGAGTAGAATGTGTGCTTTTATTTAAAATGCATCTCTGTGTTATTTGTGGAGCATGGGAATTCATTCCCCCCCCCCAAAAAAAAAATATAGTCTGGCCCACCACATGGTCTGAGGGACAGTGGACTGGCCCACAACTGAAAAAGGTTGCTGATCCCTGTTGTAGAGGATTACACTATTAAGCTAGGTGCATCTACATATGTATGTACTGCCTTATTTAACTACCAGTGCAAACCTATACGTGTTTGTCCTCTTAGTGGTGCAGCTATAGAACAGCTCGCACATTTGCAAAGCTAAGCAGGATCCAGTATGGTTTCAAATTGGATGGGGGACTATGCATTGAGATTCCTGCATAGCAGGGGGTTGGACCAGATGACCCTCGGGACCCTTCCAACTGCAACTCTATTCTTCTCCAAAGTAAGCCTCATTAACGACAATGGGACTCCATCACAAGTGGGTATAGGATTACAGGCAAAGAATATTAAAACAAAACCTTTAGCCATCTAGAATATTTTCAGCTTTCCACTTCAAAAATAATTACATTTTTAATCCTTTTATTGACTGTTAATTATGCAGTTACAATTGTACCCAGTAACTTAGCAACAGCTGACCCTGTCGAGAAAGACATAACTATAGAAACAATATTGTACGTTTGTCAAATTAATACAAGAAAACCTAAGCTTAAGTCCATGCTCAAACAGAAATTCTGCCTTTGGCCTTAGTTAAACTGCAGTCATTCTGGATGCATGAAGAAGAGTATTTTTGATGTGTTTCATCTCAGGTTTGCGCTCTCTGTTCTTTTCATCCTCTTTGTTACACAGGCAACAAAGAACCTTCTTCCTTGAATTGTGTTGTTCCTTCCCTCCCCTGAATTTGTGTGCATGCACCTATTCGCCTCCCAAAATGCTTTGCCACGATGGAAAATGAGCGATTCTGGTATAGAGCTAGCATAAAAGGGCTTTACTTGTTGAATTTATTCATGTTAGGCAGTTGTGAAAGACACACACACACACACACACACCTAAATCTCTCTTTTCTGTGACATTTTATTAAGTCTGCATATCTGCCAAGGTTAGCCGGAGGGTGGTGATTAAACTATCTGTCCTAGGTTTTTTCCTGGCTTTCTGGCCCCCTCTTTCTCTGTCTTACGCTTTCTCTTGTCATTTGACTTCTTGCAAGGTATTTGGAGATATTACAGCAAATCTTTCCCCCTGACGTCTCCAATCAAGGGGAGAGGTCTGTCTGCTTCCCCTTTGCAGAGCGCCTGCTGGTTATCTGTAGTAGCATCAAGGGCATGAGCAGCTGCTATAAAGCAGGGTTAAGCAAAGCAGCCTCCAGGGATTGCAACTCTGCCCTGGGAAAAATTAATCATCCTGTCCTTGCTTAGACTCTGAGCCTGGGAAGGGCCTTTCCACTTAAGAAACTCACTGGTGAAGAGGTCCATTTCATTTTTTAGCTGCAGTCTAAAAGTGCCCAGTTTGATCCTAAGATTCTGATCCTAAGCACAATTAGGAATTATTCACACAGCCCATCACATACTTTGTAGCCACAAGAAGTCTGAGCTGAGCTTTATAGCATTGGCTCCCAGACTGGCATACATGAACCAGTCTGCACACAGGTGGTAGATTAAGTGGGTCCTGAAACAAAAGGTTGCATTATAGAGGGCTGTGTTTGAGAAGTTTATAAAAAAGATTCCTACTCTCCAGTAACAGGGTTAGCAGAATGGAGATTGCTCCAAGCACATTAAAACTGAGTTTGATTTGCATCTGCCCCCATCCACCTTTAAACAAACATTCCCCATAAAAATACTTAGGCTAGAATAAATCACACACTCTTAGCTTCACAAATAAGTGAATATTTTACTCACGGAGTTTTCAGAAGTTACAGCAAACAAGTCTCCGTCAGTTGGCAGTAAAAGAAAGATGAAAAAATGTTCCACATGACTTATAAAAATAAAAGTACTTGGTTTCCTTTCAAAAAGGATTGTGCCATATATGGATTAGGAAAGGTACAGGCTTTAAAATATCTTTTTAGAGAGATTCAGTTCACTTTCAGGGAGCCATGGTAGTAGCATGGCTACTTTGCTTGTTCCAGGAAGCACAAAGAGAAAAATAATGAGAAGTGGGGAGCAAATGCTCCCCTTAGGGGTTCCCCCCCTCTTGGGACCAGCTAATATTTCTCCCTCTGGACCATGCATAGTGCCATCTTGACTAGATAAGGATCCACACTTAAAGAATGCATAAGATGCTAAGAGATTCCAGAACATGAAAGTGGTAGTAAGTGCATAAGTTCAGCTCACTATTTATAGTGCCTTCAGTGTACATAGTGCTTCACAGAATAATATTTACAGAAGGTACCAGCCCAATGCATGCAATTATTACAAGCAATCACCAGGATCCCAAGTAATGGTGTATTATTCTAATTGGAGGGGTTTTTCATCCCATGCCACAGTCAGATCATTAATACGTTTACAGTGGTACCTCGGGTTACATACGCTTCAGGTTACAGACTTCGCTAACCGAGAAATAATGCTTCAGGTTAAGAACTTTGCTTCAGGATGAGAACAGAAATCGTGCTCCGGCAGCACGGTGGCAGCAGGAGGCCCCATTAGCTAAAGTGGTGCTTCAGGTTAAGAACAGTTTCAGGTTAAGAACGGACCTCCAGAACGAATTAAGTACTTAACCCGAGGTACCAGTGTACTCCTTTCAAGTGCAGAAATTGCAAATAGGTGGTATAAACCTGAAGTCACATGACTGGGTTCAGTGGGTCTTGTTCCTAAAAGGATGACACTGCAGCCTTAAATTAGTTTTTGTATTTCCATTGCCTTGTCATTCAGATATGAGGCATACATTGGCTTGAATTTACATTGAACCACTTTCTATCCTAATTAACAAGTGAAATATTTGTATTTAGTCCATAAATTTTGGGATCCGAACCAAGGTCATAAACCCATTGATACAAAAATCCACTTCTGGTTTCCCACAAAACATTCTCTTTCAACAAGCTTTCTTTTTTTGTGGGGGAGGGGAGTAGATGTTAAAGTTAGAAACCCATGGTGATCTACTGCAAATCGCACAAATATCTACCAGTAGGTCTTGATCTACCTTCTACCTCACTTCTAGTGTAGAAGATGACAGTGTGTAAAGTTCAATTGTTTGTGTAAAGTGATAGTTGTGATAAGAAAAGTTGCACCTTGTGAAATTCCCTCTTCTTTGCATAGATACAAGAGCTGTTTTGCCACTGACCATGCAATTTCTAGGAATGGCAGTTTGCCATTTCTTATGGTGGGAACTCTTTCAAAGCACTTCACATCCATTGTCTCAGTTTATGAGAACTGCTTTTGAAAAAGAAACAATTACCAATTATTCAGCCCTTTTGTGTTGCTGATTTTATGCGTTACTTAATATTATGATATAGGCAATAATGATCTGATTAACATTTATTTACAATAATCTCCCTGTTATGAGAAGGGTATAACACAGCCTTAAAGCCACCCTTAGATTTCCACAGATTAGCCACCATTTATTTTTAAAATATATATATGCTGCTATATTATTTTTTAAAAAGCAGTTTACAATGATTTCCACATACACACCCCACATAAAATTTAAAATTAGAAATCATCAACTTAACTGTTACAGAAAGGTGTCCTCCTAATTGTCTGCATAAGCCTGGCAGCAAAGAAAAGTTTTCAGCAGGCGTTTAAAGGTTAAAACAGAAGGCGCCTGTTGAATCTCTATTGACAGAGCATTCCATATAAATCTTTGCCTCTGACATCCACGTTCTGTTGCATCAGGCAGGGTTTGCTAAACAGAGTACTTTGGTACTCAAGGTGTTAACCACACAACAGTGGAGAGTGAAATGCCCTAGCAGGCACATTTATGTGCAGCCTTGTGAAAAAGTGAATGCTTGTAGTCTTATTGCATTGTCTGAGAAACTGGGACAAACAGTGATCTGTTTAAAAATTGCCCTACTGGCTCAGAGCAAGTTCTCCCTAGTCCAGAATTCTGTCTCCATCAGTGGCCAGATCACAATAATAATTAAAAAATCATCCTTATGTGTGGTATTTGGGTATACTCTCCATAATCCTGAGAATTCCATTTAGTGATCAGGCTTTCATTTGTAATGGCAGCTAATCTCTAAAGACTGGTTGTTGTTGGAGCAGGTGGTCATCACCATCTTGGAATATCAAATTCCATGCAACAAGGAATGCCCATTCCCATCAGGAATCATGCTGATAATGCTGTTTTTCTGGCTATGCCATATTAATTCAGCATCTGTAGTGAGAAATAATCCTAGGGTTCCCGTTAAGTCCGAGTTGAGTAGAACTGGATTTGCTGACCAAAATTTGATTCTATTCAATTTGGATTTAATCAGAACCATGGGTCTCATTAAAGCTATGTTACGTTAGCAAAACATTGTTAGAAAGGCAGTACAGTGGTACCTCGGGTTAAGAACTTAATTCGTTCTGGAGGTCTGTTCTTAACCTGAAACTGTTCTTAATCTGAAGCACCACTTTAGCTAATGGGGCCTCCTGCTTCCACTGCGCCGCTGCTGCACAATTTCTGTTCTCATCCTGAAGCAAAGTTCTTAACCTGAGGTACTATTTCTGAGTTAGTGGAGTCTGTAACTTGAAGCGTATGTAACCTGAAGCATATGTAACCTGAGATACCACTGTATTATCATGATGACTGGCCACTCGGATCTTACGTTGTAGCTCTTTTATGCCCCAGAATGACATTTTGTGGCGAGATCTTCTCCATGGCCCTCCCTGTCTCCAGTGGTGGAATTTAGGGCCTCAAATTCCAGCAGCGCCTTCTGTGACACCAAAATCAGCACCCCTGCTTCTTCTGCTCCAGTCTATAGAATAGTTGTTGCATCGCCAGCAGCACCCCTGAGGCTCCCCACCTGGTGTGACCAAGCTGGTCACGCTCCCCTAAATCCACCTCTGCTTTCTCCTTATTTGTGTTAACGAGATAATATTCCCTGCATCTAATGAAGTGGGCTCTAGCCAATGACTCTGCAAAAGCTCACACTGCGATATACCCACAAATCTTTAAGGTACCATTAAACCCTTTCCTGTTCCTGCTACTACAGGCTTCCCATGGAGGAAAGGGCTATTGATGGCTACTAGCTATTTGGGCTATGTTCTTCCTCCATAGATGAAGGCATCAGTGCTTCTGAATACAGTGGTACCTTGGATTACAGACGCTTCAGGTTACAGACTCCGCTAACCCAGAAATAGTACCTCGGGTTAAGAATTTTGCTTCAGGATGAGAACAGTAATTGTGCTCTGGCGGCGTGGCGGCAGCGGGAGACCCCATTAGCTAAAGTGGTACCTCAGGTTAAGAACAGTTTCAGGTTAAGAACGGACCTCCAGAACGAATTAAGTTCTTAATCTAAGGTACCACTGTACCAGTTGCTAGAAACTACAGGAGGGGAGATGGCTTTTGTGCTTGAATGGTGCTCTTGGCTTTCCCATAGGCATCTGTGAGAACAGGACGCTGGACCAGATGAGCCATTGGCTTGATCCATCAGGCTCTTCTTACATTCTTATTAAAACAGGCTATCCAGTTCAAATTCTATGTCTTATTTGGGGAGGGAAGAATACTTTCTTTTGTTTTCACTAACCTACTGCCAATCAAATACTTTGATTAATGTTGAATTCAGGAGGAGGGAAGAGTGGATCTTCTCTCCATGCCATACGTATCTTTATCAAGCCTTCTGAATTTTGTTTTGTCAGGATGATGTCCTCATAGCAGTCAAAAACATATTTTCCACTCCCCTACCTGATCCATCCCTGTTTGTATGTGCAATTTAGGCTTTAGCCCTATACCCTTGTTTGGGAGGAAGCCCACTGAACTCAATGATACTTACTTCTGAAGTAGCCATGTATAGGATTGTGCTGTTAGCTGGTTTGCGTTACATACTCTTACCGTACAGATGCCTTCGTATTAACTCAGATACAAATCCCATTTTGCTCACTGGTGCTTTCTCCCTAAGTAATTGTGTTCAAGTTGAATTGCAGTCAACTTGAAGTCATGGTACTCCAAAGCAAATAATCAAAAACCCTCCCCATACTTCTCTGCTCCTACACACAATATAACCAACACTGTAATGTAGATTGGAATCTGTTCTTGTACCTATTAACCCCCATTAAATAATGGAGAATGATCACTAGGAGGGAAGTTCTGATTCTGTTGTGGCTGAAACAAAGGCTGCTGTCTCTGATTTTAACTTCAGCTCATGTGTGCAGAACATGTTAGCTTTTATAGCATTTCAACCTCTTGAGTAAATGGATCTGTTTCAGTATTTCAAAACAAAACACCAGAAGATTAAATGCTCATTTCAGAGGGGGTATCCTGTCCAGGAATAATTCTACATTCTTAACTGCTTTGAAGTTGACTAAGGGTTTGGATTTCAAGAATTATTTTGGATTATAAGGATATAAATATTTACACATCCAGTTGGGGGAAGGGGAGAGAGGTTCTATTAATTTCCAGCTAGCCATATTTCAAATACGTTGTCAAGACCTTTTCTCTCTCTTTCTCTGAAATGTATCAGTATCTTTGCAGACACACGAGGGTGGGGAAGCAGCAACGTATTTACAGTCTTAGAGAAACAAGATAGCTGGAAGTCTTCTGAAAAATTTGTTGCCAATTTTGGTTAAACGGATGGTACCCGGCAAATCTATTACCCGCGCAGGGCAACCCTGTTGTATCGTTACGCAGAAGCAGACTCTACTAGGTTCAATGGGTCTCACTCCTAAGTAACCATGCATAGGATTGGTATCTCAGGCTACAATCATATGCCCACATTGCTAAGACTGGGAGTTAGACCCATATAGACTGTAGTGGGACTTACTTCCGAGTAAACACGCATACTGTAAACCACTCTTCACCATTCCCGTTAAGACTTGCTCCTTGCCTACACCCAAAAACCTGCAGCCCATCACTCAGACTTCAAAGATATGAGGAACAGCTTGACTCCGTAGCCAAACTCCGCATAAAACAAACAGCTTGATTACGCAGGTTACTCGGGAGTAAGTCCTATAGAGTTCAATTGGACTTAACAGGCACATAACTGGGCCTGGAGATTTCCTTAGGATCGGGCCTGGGATCTGCGATTTAATTTGATTTTAAATCGGTTCGAATCTAAAGGCATTAAGGACTGCTTTGCACGAGAGATTGGTAACAGCTAGCTACTGTTGTTGGAAAGCGAACATGCTCTTTTTGTTCCAGTTAGGGGTGGGGATAGTGGATTAAAAATAATAATAAACGGCCTGTGGGGAAATCTCCCCCGCCCCTCCAGTTTTTCCTCTCTTTCTGCATTGTTCTCTGAGACAAACGATTACAGGAAGACACCCTTGAAAACAGTAAGGTCACGTTACGGCAATAGTTTGGGCAGCATAAATGTGAAGTCTGGAAAACGATTGACAGTTTGTGCGTGAGAGTGCAAAGTGCGTGCGAGCTTTTAGCAATCTGAAAATAAAATTACACCCTCGCTTTGCAAACAAACAAACAAACTTCCAGTATCAAACCCCCTTCCCCTAAAAATAAATCCCCCGTATATCCAAAAGTTAAAACGCAGGGTTTTTGTTTGTTTTCATCTGTTTTGATACCTCTTAGGTGAAAAGGCAAAGGGAAGAGCGAATTATGTTTGCTCGGTAAATTCTTCTGTGCTTCGTGAGAATGGAATAACCTACCACTCCCGGGATAAAATCCCGCAGTGATTGACACCCGTGTGAAGCTTTCGAGTGGAAACTGACAAGGGTGAAACCCTGACGCGATTCTGTTAATTCCAAGATTTCTTATGAATGGGTTTGTGGACTGAGCTGAGAAAGAAGCGGAATAACGTTGTGCAAGTTAGAGAAAAAGTAACTTTAGGCTGTCGGTCGAAAAAAATCGTGGAGTAACTTCCGAGGTTTAATTCCATCTTCATCAGAGCTGGTTTCTGAACAGGAGGCTACAATTGTATTGTTTCTGTAGGGGGCATTATTTAATAATTCGTGTGTTTGGAATTTAGGCTCCTTATTTAGAAGTAAACGTCTTAAAACAAAATTGAATTTACTCTGGAGTAAATATACGTAGAATCCGGCCTGCAGACAAGTTCTCACGCACCCCCAATCTTAGGAAATTGAACAGAAGCTCCTTCTGCTCTTTTGAGTATTAGCGGGTCCCTCAGCCTGGCGTGCTCTGGTCCATGGGGTCACGAAGAGTCGGACACGACTAAACGACTAAACAACAACAACAGTTCATAAAAGAAGTAAGGCTACATCTTTTGGGAGTCGGTTCTGTTGAATTCGGTGAGGCTTTTTTCTGAGTAGACATGCATGTCATTGCGCTGTTAGTGATGCCCTTTAAGCATGAGAAAACAAACAAAAAAAAGGCCCCATTTCTCGCGGGCGAAAGATATTGCCTGACAGATCAAGAGCTTCGCTCACAACCTTGTACACGCTAGAGAGCTAAATCTGTCAATCTGCGATAGCAAGCACACAGTAAAAGGTCTTCTTGTTTTAGATGGAGGTAGCAAAAGCTTTACCTAGTAAACCACCTATGCAAAATTACCTGAGAGCAAATCCCATTGAACGCATCGGAATTTGACATTGAAGGTTTGCCACACTTCCCTGGGGGTAGATTCTCTTTGAACCCAGCAAGACTGACTCCTGAGTATGCGGACACGGAGTTGCGCTCCGTGTTAGTACTCCTGGGGTCGGGCTGTTAATTGTGGCATCAGCCTTCGCAGAGCTGAGCCTGCTGCAGGATGGCTCAGTGGGTTGAGCATGAGACTCTGAATCTCAGGGTCGTGGTTCAAGCCCCACGTTGGGCAAAACGATTCCCGCATTGCAAGGGTTGGACTAGATGACCCTGGTGATCCCTTCCACCTCTACCATTCTATGAGCTGTAAAGCTTCGTTGGCAGGTCGATGAATTTGGACTCAAAACTTCAGCGGGAAAACCGGAAACGAGGGGGGCAAAAAGGTCTGTGACATTTCGGCTCAAAAGTGTACCAGATATGGCCAGTGACCATTCACAACAGCAGTTAACTGGGTTGTCGCTAATCTTTTGCTCTGCTAAATTTATCATTGGT
Organism: Podarcis liolepis; assembly: GCF_965112155.1. Lineage (NCBI taxonomy): Eukaryota > Metazoa > Chordata > Lepidosauria > Squamata > Lacertidae > Podarcis > Podarcis liolepis. The sequence continues at coordinate 46,906,330 of NC_139564.1, read as the reverse complement.
GTAGGGGGAGGGGGGACAGTCATAAACTGACACAGCTCACAGTCAAATTCTTTCATTAAAATGTTTATTTCATTAAAATGTTTATATTTCATTGACTACATACCCTAAGTCTATTTAATTAGTGTATTGATTGTTAAGTTCCACATGGGCCGTTTTAATGTTTATGTAAAAAATTTGGGTTTTGTATGCTGGCTGTTTAGCCGTAATAATAAACACTCATTCATTCATTCATTCATTTATCCCATGGAGACATTTAGTAAGAAAGCTAAGCTTGGTGTATTCAGCAGCCAATGCCAGCGGACCATTTGCGCGCAAGTTAAGCACTCGCTCAGGCTCCAAACCGACCTCCTTACGTCAAAAAACGTCCTTGGACACTGCGTTTTATCCATCCCAATTATAAACGCCTGAAGTGCAACCTTAGTGCCACCGTGTTCAGTGTAAAGGATCGCTGCCCAAAAGCGTTCTGTGCCTTTCTACGAGGACAATAGCGTTCTTTTTTTGACTTGAGCAAATCCTCCCCCCCCCCCCAAATTATCCTGCCCCGGTTTCCAAAGCGCTCCGGGCGGTCTACATCTTTCTCTTTGCAACGGCCAAAACTCACAGCAGTAGTCTAGGCGGGGAGACCGGAATTACAAAGAAAGTCGTCACCACGTGCATTTTTGTTGCCGGGCAGGAATTCGAACCGGAGTCTTCTCCTCGAAGACCAATACCCTAACCACTAGGCCACGATACTTATTTGTAAGCCGCTTTGAGAGCGCCTTTAACTGGGAAGTGATTTGTCAGCGCGCAGCGCAGCTGCAGGCTGCCTCTGCCCAAGCCTCCTTTGCTGCGCTGTTCTCTCTCGAGAGGCACCGCCTCGATGGAGTTATAATGGCTGGCATAGCGCCAATCGGTGGCCATCCAGCTCTCATCGCAGGTGGGGCGAAAGGAAATGGACCGGCCTGGAGTTCTTAATCCAAACAAACGGGTCATTGGCTGGCGAAAGAGAGGCGGGAGGTCAAGAGAGAGTCAGCTTCGAACGTGGCCTTCCCTGGTCTCCAGGACGCAGCGGGGAGCGCGCGGAAAGCCTGGCTGTCTACGCGCTCTTGGCTTTCAAGACCCTGTTGCGCAGTCAAGAGGGACAGGTTGCTGCTCGTGGTTATATTAACAAGGCTAGAGCTTCGCCTTCCTTCGTGGCACAAAGAAACAGCCCTGCTTGTAAACGTCAGGGCGAACGAATGGATTCCTTTCCTCCCTGACCACTTGCCAAAAGCTCCAAGATCAAACAAAAGGATGTTTGGGGGGGGGGGAATCCAGCTCCCATTCCTTGACTGCCTCTCTTCTCCTTCCCTCTTCCTTCTACGCCTTCCTTCTGGCCACCTTGGGGGTTTTGTGGCGTGGTAGTGGGAAACGATGGGGTGGAAGAAGAACGCTGACCGCCCCCCCTCCTTAGTTTTATTTTATTTTATTTTATTGAGCGATGGGGAGAGTGGGTATGGATGTGTTGCCAAGATCAACACGGCAACGCAAGCAACTCCGGAGTCTGGCAATCATTCCTCCTTCTGAAGATCAAAACTCGAGCTCGTCAACAAGCGGCGGTCAGGTTTGGAACTGGCTGCCTCCATGACATCATGCCAGTTGCAACTCTGCGGAACCCGGATGCTTTCCTTGTTAGTCACTTAAAGCTGGGTTTATGTGAAGGCTGGTGTTGCAGCCGGGAGAGAGGGCTCTTTGCTGCTTTGGATTAGGGCAACCTCACGCAAGGCATCAGCCCAATATACATGTCAGGCAAAAGAAGGAAAAGACAAGCGGAACAAGCCCCCACCGCCTGCAAAACAAAAAACAAAAACTCTCTGAAGCTGTGGGCTATAATGGGCCCGTAAGCAGCTCTTTAACAAGCGCCAAGCAAGCCATTTCATCGAGGGTAGAACTGATTCTGATTAAACGAGAGATTCTAGGATTCTTGACTGCACCAAGTTAAGGTTATTACTTTTGCCTCTCAAAAGAAGGGGGTGGGGGAGCCAGGACCTGGTTCAAGTTAGTTGTGACCAACCGCACTGTCATATACAGATATATTGAGAAGTAAAGCCCATTGAGTTCAATAATTCTAACTGGGTATAGAATTGCAGCCCATCCAACTCAGTGGGGCTTACACCCTTCGGATTGCACTGCAGGGCAATGAGGATCTGTATCCTTTATTGAGAGGAAGCCACGTTTGATTTCCAAGGCATCAGGCTAGAACCCGGCTGCAGAACGGATTGTTAGCCTGTTTCAATAGTATCTAGTCACAAATTCAAGTAACTTTAGCTTAAATTGAATCTGTTATGCCCCCTTTTCTATGCCATAGTAGACAAAGGAACAAGTAGTGCTTTTAAGCTTTTCCTTTGCCCCCAAAGGGTTGAGATTTTAGACTTTCCATGATAGGCTAAGTTTACTAATCAAGCATATGGTTACTGATCAGGAATACAGTTGCTGATTGGTCACATATTTTAAACTGGTAGAGCTTTAATTTAATTTCTGAAAGGGAGGAGGCTGTGCCCAAAAGATACAGGTCATTAAAATGCTTTAGCAATGGAGTACTTTTCTGTATAGCCAAAGGTCTCAGTTGATAGGTAATTATTTTCCCCTGTTTCAGACATTATGTGGATTCTTAGTCCAAGCGACCCCTTTGAATGGACAGGTCAGTCTAGGTAACAGGTCACTTCCTCCACAATCTTCACATTCCTTGAATCAGGGAAAGTTTTCTAATACCTTTTGGAAACAGCAGATAGGTTGTACTATTTCAAGTAAAAAATAACTCAACCACTGAATGATACCAGAACATCACCCACAGATACTAGCTGAGGCTGTAAGCAATATGTACTTGGAAAAAATCCTTGATTTTTTTATTTAAAAAATTAATAATAATTGCTGGTGTCCATTCTAAAAAAACAAAAACCAGTGGTTGGGGTTACAGGATAAAACACTTCCCTCTAAAGATCTACAGTATACTTACAAATGACATGCTTTGACATTGTATTACCATCATCATTTCACTCTTAGCCACGTGTGTGAACATGGGATAACCCCTCTTTATCCTCACTGACTCATGAGGTATTGTGACTGACCCAGGGAATTTTATTATTATAAACATAATTATTTGCCTAGTATAGTAATACTTGGCATAGTGCCTTTGCAAATTATGAAAGTGCTCCACATATATATCTCTCTGTGATCCTTACACAACAGTCTTGTACGGTAGGCCAGTATCAATCTTTTCCTGCTGCAGATGGCTGGAGGTGGGGGCTGAGGCTGAAAGACAGGAGTGTGCAAAGGCCACTTGGAAAGTTCATGGGTAAAAGAAAAACTCGGCCTGGGACTGTCCTGCTCACAGTTCCTGGATGAATAGTGCAATCTAATACTGTTTAGTGATGAGTAAGTCCCACTGAGCTTCTTGTGGTTTACTCTCAGGTAAGGTAGAATGTAGACTTAAACCTTATGATACGCTAGGAGACCATAGATTGTAAATGGGATCACTGATGATCTGTGCATTGTAAACATCCATTCTGATGTGACTCTTAATAGACAGTATAGAGATCTAGAGAGTTATTTCAAAACATCTTTATATATTTGCTAGGCAACTGCAGTATAATGACTGCTTAGACATTTACTTGTAAATACTCTTTGAAAGCATTTGATAAAAAGAAACTCTAGCAGTCAACAGCATGGCTGCTAATAATAATAATAATAATAATAATTTATTTATACCCCACCCATCTGGCTGGGTTTCCCCAGCCACTCTATTATAAGGATGTAACTTTTCTGCAAAGCCATTGGAGGCTTGCTTGGTTCAAAAGGAAAGACTCACCCCTTTGCAGAGGACCTCCAAGTTTCCACATGTTCAGCCTGACACCCTTCTGGCACTGTCTGGTTTGGCTGCAGGGTGAGCGGCCCTGCGTCCTGACACTGACATTTGATTTAAAGCTTGCTTCATCAGAAATAAAAATAAATAACAAACATGACCGCAGACTGACATGAGCTGCAGCTTAAAATGCTGTGCGTGGATGATAGAACCACAAAAGTAAATAAATCTTCGGTACCTAATTGAAAGGAAGAAGAAAGCTGTTTGTATAAATAGTGCTTCAGACAGAGGAAAAACAGAACCCAATGACACGAGACAACTGGCGGTCCGTAGGCACATGTGTAGCTATGGGATGTCTGGGCGGCGCATTGGAAATCTGGCTTGGCCAGCTGGGATGGACTCGGCCTGTTCAAAGGGAAGGAACCAGCCCTGCTTTTCCTCACACATTGAAGCACTGTCATGAGAGAACCCACAACAACATTTCCGTCAGTGACTGAGGTACCATGAATAATTATCCTGATGCTGGCTTACGCTTTCCCAAATTTTGACATTTGAGGGTATGTTCAGACAGTACTGTTATGCCCGGGATTTATTTCCCAATGGTTGAGTGAGGTATCTGTGGGGAGGGGTCCTCTTTTGAGAAATGCTCACTAGGGTAGGTATGGGGGATCTAGATGGATAGTGTATAGATCACAAATGAGGAACAATGTTCAGCTCTAGGTCACATTCTCTTCTGGGCAACTTTCTGGTGGGTGAGGCCAGATGCAAAAGTGGGAAGAGCAACATATGTTTTTTGCGCATACACAAACCTCTGTTTTTAGGAGTAATGCAACAAGGCTTGCAGTAAATTACCTGAAGCAGATGGTGATGGGGAACAGACAGAAAGCCAACCTATTATTCCAGTAACTATTTGTTGGTAATGTAGATCACTTCCACTCAGGCTTTACTTCCTTCCTGCTTTTTCTCCAGGTTCAGTCAGTATCATTATGAGTTAGCATGTGTTAGTGTTAACTTCTTGGCTCCATCTTGCCCATATGCAAAGCTTGTACAGTGGTACCTCCATTGTGGACGGGATCCATTCCAGAGGTCTGGTCAGATCCTGAGGTTTTTGCAACCTGAGGCCCGCTTCTGTGCATGTTGCGCAGCGAAACCCGGTAAAATACTTCCGGGTTTGCCATGTGCACATTCTGAAGTTTGCGTAACGAGAGGGTTATGTAAACAGAGGTACGACTGTACTAAGAATGGATTTGTCTGCCATGAATAATAAGCCTTTATCTCTTCAACCAGCAGTCTGGTTTTGGGCAGGGTAGAACACTTGGGGAAATGACTTTACTGATCAAATTGCACCGAGCCAGAGGGTTTCCCACCTCTCATTTAGCCCAAGATCTGGTCCCAAAAATAGCCCTGGAAACACTTGCCCAACTTTTCCTTGAAAACATCCAGAGAAAGAGATTCCATAACTTCCTTGGAAGCCAGTTCCACTGCTTGACTGTTTTCCTAGTCAGGAAGTTGATCTGATTTTTAATGTTACCCTCAGTTCTTGTTCTGGCCTCGGTGGACAAGTTTGAGCAGTAATTTCTTTTCTCAGAATGTAAGTGCTAGTTTATAGGACACTGGGGTTCTTTGTGGAACTATATCATGGCACTCAGGACAATGAGTCCATTCACAGAGACACACAGAGACATACCCAGGCAGTGCACTTTCAGTTTCCCTGCCACTGAGAGTTTAGCATCTTCTTTCCACTACCAGGGAATATGGGATCCATGGACAATTTTGGGAACTGAGCTGGATTTTAAAGGGTTCAAAGGTGATTTCAAAAAGTGCACTGCACTAGGTTATTTATTTACTCTGGCTTTGAGACAATCAAAGTGGGGTTCAGTGGGGGCAATTAGTATCCACCTATAGCTTGTCTGGTGTTGTGAGTTGGGCAGCAAATATTTTGGAGGGTATTTACAGACATTCAGACACCGATTAGGCCTGTTGTGGAGCTCAAATGTCTTACCTGAACTCTGGCTCTTGCAGAAGCAATGTCTATGCTGTCTGGGAGCTCTCCTAGGTCCTGTACAACTCATCTTTTAGGGTAGATCCACACTATATATTTAAAGCATATTCAACACACATTTAAAACACTTGACTTCTCCCAAAGAAACCTGGGAACTGTTGATGTTGACCCAATGTGCAGCAGCTGTGAAAAAGACAAATTTCATGCTAGGGATAATTAGGAAAGGAATTGAAAATAAAACTTCCCATATCATAATGCCATTCTCAGCCTTACCTGGGACCTTCTGCATACAGTGCAGATACCCTCCATCCAAACTACAGTCATTGGTGATCTTTTTGATGCCAGGTGAGGTTCCTTCTCTTTTCTCAGACTTTTGAAATCAGTAAAATCTCAAATATTCAGCTTTTTCTATAAAATTGATTTGAAATATTGTGGGTGCTACTTGAAATCTTGTTACAGCTTGAAATGATGTGTTCATTTAGCCATAATAACTTCTGCTAAATAAAAACCTCCAAGTGAAGGAAGTGTCCTATTTTTTTTGGGGGGGGGGTCTTTTCTTTCTTTCTTCTTCAGAGTGAGGAGATGAAGAAAAACATGGTTGTGTGTGAGAGAGAATAAGATACTAATGTTGAGAAAGAAGGCAATCCTTACAGATTTCTTTGCAGCACTGCTAAAAGCATTCTTGGTTGGTCAAGCCTATCCAGATGCTTAGAAAAGCGGGTGTGAATTTTAATCAGTTTTATTACTTTAACTTCTTGTATGTTTTAATATATTGCAATCCTCCCAATTTTATCTTTTCGTAAACCATTTTGAGGTTTTTTACCATCAAGTGGTGTATAAATTTTATGAAATATTATTATTATTATTATTAGTAGTAGTAGTAGTAGTTGATAGCTCAGTTAGGTAGAGCATGGTGCTGATGACGCCATGGTCACAGGTTCGAACCCCATAAGGAACAGCTGCATATTCCTGCACTGCAGGGGGTTGGACTAGATGATCCTCAGGGTCCCTTCCAACTCTACATTCTATGATTCTGTGAATTACAGAGTTTGCATTACCTTGGAGACCCATACACTGAAGAACTCGTGGCACTAAAATATTACTCAATCTGCATCTATTGTATCAGTTTGTTTCCAAGTACAGTTCAAAGTGCTGTTTACCGTATTTTTCACCCTATAAGGTGCACTGGCCCATAGGACGCACCTCGTTTTTTGGGGGGGAAATGAATAAAAAAAATTATTCCCCCCCCCAGCCGTGGGGCTGGAGCGGGGGAACCCCGAGCTTCCCCCGACCCCAGCCCACAGAACAGGCTGCTGCCCACAAGCCTTGCGAGCCCGCGGGAACTCCCACCGGGTGCGCAAGGCTTGCGGACACGTGCCTGAAGCACGGGGAGTCCTCTGGAGGGCGCCCCTTGCTTCGGGCTGCAGGCTGCTGCCCCAAGCATTGCACGCCTGGTGGGACCTCCCACTGGGTGCGCAAGGCTTGCGGACATCTGCCCAAAGCACGGGGCGTGCTCTGCAGTGCACCCCGTACTTCAGGCTGCAGGCTGCCGTCCCAAGCCTTGCGCGCCCGGCGGGACCTCCCGCCGGACTCGCAAGGCTTGCGGATAGCTTCCCGAAGTGTGGAGAGCCAGAGGGGTCGGTGCGCACCGACACCTCTCGCTCTCCAGGCTTCAGCGAAAGCCTGCATTCGCTCCATAGGATGCACACACATTTCCCCTTCATTTTTGGAGGGGAAAAAGTGTGTCCTATAGGGCGAAAAATACGGTATTTCCTACAGGAGGCTATAATTCTGTTAAAGCATATTTTTTCTAATCTTTGCAATCTTACTTTATTGAACTGAATGGCATGTGGTATTTGATTGTGTGCATTGGCCTGGTCACAAAATCTGAAATCTGTCTGTAATGAGGTGTGTGGGATCCCACTAGTGTCTTGTGCCTGGAACAGGCTGATGTGTAGAACTAACTCTCCATGTGTATGTAGTACTGAAATGAGCCCCGACAGTGATTGTTATGAACTGGCCCAATATCTGGACTCTGCTATGCTATGTTTCAGTGGTCTAGCTGGATTTTGTGAGCAAATCAAAGACCATCATAGGGTTCTGGGTCTGCAGAGTGGTGTATAGCACTGACAACAGCTGTAGAAACAATTGGAGATCTTATGCCTGAAATGGAAGGCAGAATGCCAGATGGCAGCCAACCAGGCCAGGTTCAAATAAATACTGCAAAGGAACAAGAGACAATCCTTTGGGGAGATACATATTTCATTTTATTGTATCCCAAATCTACTCTTGGGCTCTCAGACTTCCACCCACAAACTTCTGCAGAATGGCTCTTAGCTATTTTGGAGCAGGAAAACTGATCCACTGAGCATTTGATGGGCTGCTTAGCCTCCTCTGTCATTTTTCTTGTCTCTCTTCATAATCCCTATGTATTCCAGAAACAGCCAGTAGAAAGGGAGAATTTCTGTTTGTTTAATTGCTTCCTGATAATTTGACAGCTACTACTTCAGTTTCATTGGTTAATCTATATTTAAGTAACCTTACTTGTCAAAGGCAGCATAATTGTTTGACTCTACTTACTTCCCAAGCTATATATCATCCCTATCAAAATTAAACAATTCCAACAGACCTTTCTAGGAGGCAATTCCCTTACATTTACTCCAGAGCAGCAGCACTGAGGTCAGTGGGACAATTTCAGGGCGAGAAGTTGACTTCCATGTGGTTGATTTATCAATGATAAAGCACCCGGTATTAAATAGTGGGTTTAAAAAATAAAATAAAATAAAATAACCGAGCCCATCCTCCCCAACCAATGTTCAACTCTTGGCAAAATATCAATAAAAGGGGGTTTCGCTCTGCAGGCCATGAAAACAGAAGTGTGCTTCAGCAACTTTTCAGAATTCTTTTTTTTTTACCGGTAATAAAAATCCACATGCTCTCTGATTTGCATATACTATCGATAATTCGTATAATTGCTATGTTTTCAATGGACAGATGTTTTACGCTTTTAAAACAACAGCATTTGAAAAGGATGCCCATGTATGCACAGGTGGTAGCATCACACCTGAAAAGAAACCTCATTCAGTTGTGATGCTTCTATGAGATACTGAATGCAGGGTTATGAATTGGTAACACTACCTGGGAGGCGTGGGCCTGGAAGTTGTATGCGTGGGCATCACAATTTATTGAATTATCAATATTTGTACTTATCACCAAGTCAAACCATGGCTTTGTTGTGGGTAGCCCAGCAGCAGCAGAACTGTGTGAGGACTGAAGCAGCCACAATTTTCACTTTGTGTAACTACACAGTTGTTTGTTCACATGTAGCCATGGTTTGGCTAAGTGTTATGGGTGAACCGGGTCACCGAGTCTCATCACTGGTCCATTTAACTCAGTACAGCCCACACTAACTGGCAATGGCTATCCAGGATTTCCATAGGCGCCGACTCCATGGGGCCTGAGGGGGCTCGAGCCCCCTCAAAAAATTTTTTGGGGGGGCTCAGCCCCCCCAATAATCTCGGGCGCCCTTCCAGCAGAGCGCCGCCGCCGTCCCCCGCCTCCTCCCCACCTGCTCCCTCGCCAGCCAGCCAGCCAGCCGCGCGCCCTAGTCGGAGAGCCCCGGCCGTCCCCCGCGAGATTAAGGAATCCCCGGGGGCGGGGGCTCCTGCCTCGCTGCTTCGCAGCACCACCTCCACTGCCAAGGCACTGCCGGGGGGAATTTCCTTCCTCCTGGCCCCCGCGAGAACAGGGGAATCCCGACTGGCCACACCTCCCAGCCAGCCAATCGGCTGGCTGGGGGGGCGTGGCTTGCCCTATTTAGGGCCGGAGCCACTTTATTTGCATATTCATGAGCTTATTTATTATTCATGAGCTTTCCCGGGCCCCCCCAATATTTTTTATAAGTCCGCGTCCCTGAGGATTTCAGACAGCGTTATCTCCCAACTCTGCCAGGATATGCCAGCCAAGGCTGCTCCACCTCTGAGCTACGGTCCTTTCTCAAATAAATATACTGTATCTGCAGCAATGATTAGGATTTTTCTCTTATGCACAGCAGTTGGACAAAACTCAGCAGATTCCCCTGGTGGCATCTGACATACACTTGGAAAAGGAATTAACATAAGTTTTAAAATGTAAAAATGTCTGTCTAGACTAGAAGCAGTCAAGAACCAAGGGACTGGACCTCCTCTCTCCAGAATTTTTAACTCAAGAAAAAAAGTTTCAGGAAAATAATTTTTGGGGGTCAAAGAAGAGTCACAGGCCAAGTCACAATTCAAGGACTTCGGTTGCTGCACCACCCAGAATTGGAAAATAATTAAACTCCTTTTAATGAGAATGTTCAGCCCACATTTTCCTGTGTTTATGGCTGATCCTGTTATTAGACACAGTGAGGCAGCCAGCTCAGGTGCTGGGGAGTGGCAGTGAGATGTCGGAGGATGGAGCTGTGTGCATCAATCGGTTTGTCCTGCATCCCATCAGCTTGCTTGCTGCACATAGTGATGGTGACCATGCTGAAGGAAGATTCGATTGCCAGTCTCAACACAATCTCATATACAGTGTGTGTGTGTGTGTGTAGGCATATTTATTATTTACTTACTTACTTACTTACTTACTTACTTACTTACTTACTTACTTTAGGTTAGGAAAATCCTTTTAACTACCACATTTGGGCAATCAGATCTTTCTTATATTATTTTCTTTTCTCCATTTTTTCTTGACAAGTTTCTTCTTCTTATCAGAATCATTTCCAATGTAAAAGAATGGTGGGAGATAAAGTTAGGTCTGAGTAATGGACTGGAATAAAAATCTGAAGGAAGAAGCATTATATAGGGGAAAGGAATAAAGACCAGAGAAAGGCAAGACCTTGAGAAGTGTGTGTGTGAGAGAGAGGCGGGGGGGGGGGGGGAGAGAGAGAATGACCTGGGCGAGGCAGTTACCAAATCACATTTGCGGGACATAGTCAAAGCTAATACAATGTTTTCATATGAGACACTGATAAAATTTACATCATGATCTTTGTGTTTCAGCATGCATGTTTTCTAGTAAGGTAAAGGTAATGCATTGCTGTCGTGCTAGGGAATCACAGCCTTAACTGAGCCACAACTCTACATACACCTACCTGGGAGTAAGTCCCATTGAATTCTGAGTTGACATGTGACATGTGTATAGGATTTGTGGACTGCACTCTTTAATGCTGTATAGATGCACCCTGCATTTAGAGCACATGGCTTTCCTCCAAGAATCCTGGGGAGTGAGGTTTGCTATGAGTGCTGGACAGCTGTGGCCAAGATTCTTGCACTGCGGGGGTTGGGCTAATGACCCTCTGGTTCCCTTCCAACTCTATGATGCTATGATTCTAATGGCAGCTCTGTCAAGAGTAAACTATAGTTGCCAGGATTCTTTAGAGAAAGTTGTGTGCTTTAAATGTATGGTGTATGTAGACCTGAAATATGTACATTACTACAATTTATTCTGAACTAAGTAATATAGAATAACCAATACTTAATGTTTCTGTGCTTTGGATAAGCAACATAGAATAGATATATTGAATAATGAATAAAAATCCAAACAATTGTCCATCCTTAGTCACTTTCATTACATGTGCAAAAGAATGATTAGTGGATATGAAAAATATCCTGAAAGCAAGGCTATAATTCGGCACCTAATTACACCTTAATATGTCCCACTGAGCTCAAGCATACAGTTCCCAGTCTACTTAGTAACTGTTGATTTCAATGGCGCTCTGCAACATGAGAATTTGCAGCTTATGGTCAAGTGTTTTATTAGCTGCCCCTCAAAGCATGATTTTACAGGATTAGAGAGCAGTTATGTTAGCAATGGACAGATCTCATGCTTCCTGAAGTGAGCAAAGCTCCTGCAATGATTTATAAGCTACGTTTTAAGAGTTCATAGCATAAAAATTCACTTGCTCAGTTCAAAGAAATTCCAAGTGAAATTCCACCAGATTTCCTGCTTCAGTGTAAGGAGCAAAGTCAGTCCTTCAGTAATTCATGCTTATAGATCAACTACAGTCAACAGGCCTTGATTTAATCATACGGATGATGTCTCACACTAGATATGGGGCTGACCTTGAGAATTTCCTGCATTCCCAAACACTTCATAAGATGTTGGTGATGACATCAACAAGGACTACAACCATTGCTGATCTTCTACTCAAAACTGGAGCCACTTCTAATATTGCTCAACTGAAGGCAGCTGTCTTGAACAAAATGGGACATCTTTTGCATAAAAAAGGGCAGGCTGCCCTTATGATCCCATCCTCCCTGCTTCCTGCCAGGCCACTACAATCTTCCCACTATACCTGTTTCCAGATGTATGCATTTGATCCCAAAACATGTGTCTACCTTGCTCTGAGAACATTTTATCTTAGCTGTTTGGCACGAGGTACCTTAGTGTCTTAGAATAGCAAGAAGGCAATACACTGAAAAGTGCCATTTCTTGAGCCTGTCTGCCCAGTAAGTGGCAGGTACAACCTTGCTAGCAATGGAGGACATGTGTGGTGTCTAGATGGATCAATATAGCCACTGTAACTACTACAATTACTACAACTACTACTTAGCTAGCAGCATGGAGCTATGTGTTCTCAATGCGTGTTCCTACTAGATAACACATTTCTCCTAGAGCAGGGATAGGGAACTTGTGGCCTTCCAGATAACATTGGACTCCAACTCACAGCAGCCCAGTCAGCATGGCCAAAGGTCAGGGATAATGGGAATTGTAGTTCTCCTTCTCTCTCATAACACTACAAGCCACAGACATTCAATGAAGCTGAACGTTGGAAGATTCAGTACAGACAAAAGAAAGTACTTTATGGCACAGTGTATTGTTGTCTTATGGAATTCACTTCCATACAAGGCAGTGCTGGTAACCAATTTCATGATCAGGAGAATTCAAAGGAACATGGGGGAAATGATATGTAGTCCAAGTCTGGCGATGATTTGTTGTTGCCCCTTCAAGATTATTTTGTCAGGAGGAGGGATTATCTAAATCAGAAGACTCCTTAGCTCGCTAAAGTCTAAACTCTAGTTCGTTCTAGTTTACCAACTAGTGTACCAAGTTTTTCGCTTCCAGTGCATTTCCAAAATTCCCTGCATTTTGACTTTTCCATTTCTTTCTACCTTTCATATTCCTCCAGTCTTGGTTACATCTTGATTTTGCAAGGTTGGAATATCTAGCATTTTGCATGTGAGCTTTCTCTCTATTCAGTGCTCACCATGAACTCCTCACTTGTTCTCCTAGAATGGCAATGACACCCACCCTGAGAGGTGCCAGAACTAAGTTGCAGTGAGTTCCTGCCGGGGGAAAAGTCCTGCCCCCCTATCTGGTGTTTGACTGTCTTCCTATAGCCAAGCCTGGTCTTCAAGACTCCACTTGCTATATAACATGATTCTCTTGTCTATAGGCTCTCCAATCTATCTCTGGAATAGTAATTAAGGGTATGGTCCAGGCAGCATGGGTTGAACAGGCGATGAAATGTGTAGCCACTGATCATTCCATTCTTCTATACTTCTGCATCAACACCTCAAGCTGAACACCCCTTTTTAGTCTGTTTCAAGTGATTTTTGTGAATAAATACGACAGCAGTGTGAATATTGCTAATTCCCTGAAGCAAGCACACTCTCCTTGTTGTGGCTCAATTTCCCAGTACACGTGAGGTAATAGGGTTTATTTCAAGAAGGTTGGTGGCAAGCAATATCCTCCATTCAAGATCTTCATGAACACATATGTTTGCCTGCATATGTGTACAGACATAGAAACATACCTGATGACAATAATTGAGGCTCCAGGTGAACCTTTCTGGGGAGAACATTCTATAAATGGGTCGTCACCACTAAAAGACCTTGACCCTACTAGTAACCACCTGCTCCACCATTAGGTAGGAGAACCCAGAGAAGGAACTCTGATAATGATCTAATACTCCAGGAAGGATACATATGGGAGATGGTGATACTTCAGGTAGCCTGGTCTTAGGGTTTGAAGGTTAAACCCAGCACTTTGAACTGGGCTTGGAAACAGACTGGAGGCCTGTGATGGGGTACTGACATAATATCATATTTAGCAAATAATTAGTAACGATAGCAGAGTGTTTACAAAATGCGTGACCTATTAATAGGGCAACAGACACAAACAACCCATTGTGCTGAGAATGGCTTCTCTGCTTGCACTGATGTGCTTGAAAACGACAGATTAATTATTTGTCTATCCTCAACAAGAAGCCGCAATAGGCATCACAGTGATTTTGTTCTACATCAAAAAGAGGATTATAAATATGGTATAAGATTAACACCCTCCATTCAATAGAAGTTCTCTTCAGGAAATAAAAGCACATCCCTACAGCTTTTAATTAAACCTTTCAATCAGATAACCTAAACCTCAAAAGCTATATATCCTATTTTAATTTTAAAAAAATTCTGGTTGTGCTCGTTGCTCAGAATTAAAATCCCAAATAAAATATGGGAAAGAGGGAGGTAAAGGGAGGTTATATAGTGTTACCTGATAAAAGAAGACAGTAATATTTAAAATGAGGTAAGTGTTGGATCGATTTATGATGTATTTTATCTTCTGGAGAAACCCTAGTTTATCGTGGTGTCATTCAGCTCGAAGCATCAGCTGTATATCTTTCTACCTCTCAATGTAGTTCTGGGTTGAAAGGAAAATCTTTGTGAGGATGAGATGTATGAGTCAGATCAAACGTTTGATGCAACTTTGCCTCAGTAGTCCCCACATATTTTCCCTATAACAACTCCTGTTGGCATATTGGTTAATTACAATTATGTGGATCAGTCATCTCCTTTAGTTTGTAGTTAAAATGAGAAATTCTAAACATATTGCAGAAAGAAATGCTAAGAAAGATGGTTAAAAAAATTCCTGGTATATAATCCGAAAAGGCTACATCACATGCCTCGATCCCAGCTTTCTATGTTTCTTTTTCACACAAGGGGAGATTTAAACAAATAATAATAATAATAATCTGAAACTGAAAAGTGTGTGGTTAGCATCTTCTTTCTGAAATCGATTAAATACTTTTAAGAAAAAGTTGTTCCATCTCCAACCCTAAAAGAAAAACATTCTATTATGATTACTTACTTTGTTTTCTCGCTGCAATCCCCATGAAGTACAGTAAGTGAGGTTCGAAGACATTGAAACAGGTTGGCCACTTACATTTTGCTCCCCCTGTCCCAGAAAACAAATGCATCACATAGTTCACCACTGTGGTGCAATATAATGCATTTCTGTTTAAGTTATAGTAATGATCTCTAGGTTTGCTGCTATAGTTATCAGTTAGCATGTGCCAGTTTTATGCAGATCAATGCCCCTGTTTGGCTTCATTTTGAATGATGCACTCCTTCTTTTATGTTGATATGTAAGTGATCCTATAGTCCTCTTTGTCCATTCTTTCCTTCTTGCCAGGCCCAAACCAGTCCAGTTCTCCTTCCTGTGAAGCATCTGAGTGGCTGAAAGGATTCTCAGAACAGGGAGAGGTTGTTTAAGCCAGTTACATGGGAAAGCTGTGTCGGATTCCTGGGCTCATTTATTTCTATTGTTACATCTATATCTCACCTTTCCTCCACGGAGCTCTGGGTGGTCTACATGGTTCTCCCCCTGCCCATTTTATCCTCACAACACCCCTGTAGGTTCGGCTGAGAGAACATGACTGGCTTGAGGTCACCCAGTGAGCTTCAAGGCTGAGTTGGGATTTGAAGCCTGGTCCTCCAGGGCCTAGTCCAGGGGTCAGCAACCTTTTTCAGCTATGGGCTGGTCCACATTTTGAAGAAAAAAATGAACGAATTCCTATGCCCCACAAATAACCCAGAGATGCATTTTAAATAAAAGGACACATTCTACTCATGTAAAAACACCAGGCAGGCCCCACAAATAACCCAGAGATACATTTTAAATAAAAGGACACATTCTACTCATGTAAAAACACGCTGATTCCCGGACCATCCATGGGCCAGATTGAGAAGCCAATTGGGCCACATCCAGCCCCCGGGCCTTATGTTGCCTACCCCTGGCCTAGTCCAACGCTCCAACCATAATACCACACTGCTTTTGAGGAGACATGAAATATGTTGGTCATCAGAGGAAGTTTGTATGGTCTATACAAAACTTGAAATAACTTCAATCTCAGCAACCTTCTATTTACTCCTACAGAATTTTCAAGGAAGACATTGAAACAAGGATAGTTTTTTTTTATGTCAGTTGATAACCAGGAAAATATATCAGTATAATTCTCTCCTTTTTTTAATGGAAACAAATAAACCTTTAATATCATTTTTGTTTACTCTGTCAGAAGCACAGTTTTGGAAGTCATTCAGTAAGGCATCTCTAAAGCAGTGCTGGTTAGCCAGGTCTTTGAAAATGATGCCTTTCCCTTAGCCATATGACTAAAATAATACTCAGTGGCTCCAGTCCGAAGCCTGGTTAATGCATCTGTCCAGAACACATAATTACTTGGTCATAACATTTCCCCGGCCATCAGCCAACAAACCAATCAGCATTTTTCTCAAACTCATGAGAATTTTTGCTGTGTCAAGCTGTTTGATCTTTAAGTAGTAAAAAAATAAGAGAAGCCCCCCTGAAATATTTTACTTTAACGTATTTTTCCCCCATGAAAATCACACCTGAAAAGCAACAGCCCTCCCCTCTGAATACAAATGAAACAAAAACATTTATTTTGTGTTGAGCAATAGCTTATATTGTAGATTTTTTATACAATTTTGTGATTGGTTGTCTAGAAATTTACAGCTAGATTCTTAGCAGATTATACAAAGGTGTTTGTCACCCAATACAAGTTTACTTGGGGGAAATGCAATGGATTTCAATGGAACTTACTCCCATTAGAATCTGCGCAGGATTAGAGCTTTGCATTGCAGTCCAATCCTAGGCACATCTCCTCATAAGGAAACCTTTTTGGGTTCAGTGAGGTTTAGTCTCGGGTAAGTGCATATATAGCATTGCAACTTTAATCTCCTATAATGAAATTTACTGAAACACAGTGACTACGTTGTGAGCTGATGCCTAGACATTTCTAGACATTTCTGCAGGGCCGGTTTTATCAAAGACATTCACGCCCATGGTGAGGAAAAACTTAATGAAATGTACAAATTTCAGACTCAATGGGTTGTTGTTTGGACAAGAAATGTCAAGGAAGAGAGAGCCATGAAGACTAAAGGCCAGGTTGTATGGTGTGAGAGTTATCCAGGAGCTATTTAACATAGCACAGAGATTTGCTTCCACAAGGTGTAGTGATAATGGTCACTTGGATGGCTTTAAAAGAGAATTATACAAATTCATGGAGGGAGGAAGCTGTTGATGACTACGAACTCCTCTGTTATGGGCAGTATGTCTCTGAATTCCAGTTGCTGGTGTTGCACTTCTCTCCCGTTTGCGGTCACCCCAATGGCTGGCCATTTTGAAACCAGGATGCTGGACCAGAAGGGCCTTTGGTCTGATCCAGTAGGGCTCTGCTTAACATTTCATCCTGTTGTTTATCCAGTTATTTTAGGATCTATTAATCCACTTGCTATTCCTGAGTGTTCTCTACACTCTTGGATCCCAGCTTTTTTCAATACTGTGGTTTTGTAACAGGTAAGTGTGCGTAGGATTGTAGCTTTACAGAACAATCCCAATCTCCACCAAATGTCAACTGAGGGAGGGTTGGGATGGGGGCAGATGTTGCCTTCTGCTGGCAGGGAATAGATCCACTGATGAAGGCAGCAAATTAGCCCTGGAAGCCCCTGGGACACTCACAGAAATCTCAAGGGTAAGTGCTGGAACAGGGCATATTAGGCTATGTTGGGTATAGCCTTGGGTCCAATGGATCCAAAGCCCCCTTGTTCTCCCAACATGGCCATATACTGGACCCCAATCTATGCTGGATGATTAGGCATTTTCTCTCCCACTGGATTCAATGGGATGGAAAATAATAATAAGCATATTTTACTTTCTTGGGCTCCATGATCACTGCAGATGGTGACAGCAGTCACAAAATTAAAAGACGCCTGCTTCTTGGGAGAAAAGCGATGACAAACCTAGACAGCATCTTAAAAAGCAGTGACATCACCTTGCCGACAAAGGTCCATATAGTTAAAGCTATGGTTTTCCCAGTAGTGATGTATGGAAGTGAGAGCTGGGCCATAAAGAAGGCTGATCGCCGAAGAATTGATGCTTTTGAATTATGGTGCTGGAGGAGACTCTTGAGAGTCCATGGACTGCAAGAAGATCAAACCTATCCATTCTTAAGGATATCAGCCCTGAGTGCTCACTGGAAGGACAGATCGTGAAGCTGAGGCTCCAATACTTTGGCCACCTCATGAGAAGAGAAGACTCCCTGGAAAAGACCCTGATGTTGGGAAAGATGGAGGGCACAAGGAGAAGGCGACAACAGAGGACAAGATGGTTGGACAGTGTTCTCGAAGCTACCAACGTGAGTTTGACCAAACTGCGGGAGGCAGTGGAAGACAGGAGTGCCTGCTGTGCTCTGGTCCAGGGGGGTCACAAAGAGTCGGACATGACTAAATGACTAAACAACTAAACAACAACAACAACAATATTGCCAAGAGACAAACGGGGAAGCATTCCTCTGTTCTTACCCTGGCCAGGTTGAACCAGCAAGATTCTAGAAGTGTTATTGGCTTTGCTCCAGATACCCCCCCCAACACACATACTTTAGGATTGCTCTGCCCAGATTTTAGAGAAAACGGATCTAAATTTGGAATGTAGGTATGCCTTTCAGAACTGTCTTCAGTTTGCTCACTTGCTCTTAAACTTGTTTTTATCCCATTTGGTTTTTAAAGGATTTTACCAATCTGCTACATGTTAGTTGGCTGTGCTGAATTTTTCTTGTTATAAATTTGTATAGCACCCTTTATCCGTAGATCTTGGGGTGGTTTACAGTGTAAAATTCCAATATAAAAAAACACAAAACACAAAATATGAATAAGAGCAAGAACAAACCAATAATCCCCACTCCCACAGAACTCTACATTCTGAAGCAGTCCTACTGAAGTCAGTGGAGCTACTCTGGAATAAATGATTTGGCAACCGCAGAGCCTTTCAGATAATCTAACCTATAAAAGAGCTTTCTTGAAATATTTTTATTTACACTTTAAAAAGATGAAAATTAAATTAAACGTATACTATACCAAGCAGATGTGGCTGAGTGCATGAAATTTACATTCTTTAATGTTGCGGCAGAACAACTAATGAAGAACAAGCCAAGAAATGATATCATCCATAGACAATGACTAATCTGAAACACTGAAAAAGGGAAGCTAATATGACTAGTGTTATGTGATCTTAAATGAAAGGTCCAAGAAGAGGGCAAAATTACATGAGGGCAGAGTTAACTCCATGCTTTGTACTTAAAACAAAATTAGAAATTGTTGTGGATAGAATAAATTTTCATGATCTAGGAAGTAAATGATATGTCTTAATCAGCTTAGAAAAAAGAGTCACACACACACACAATTTAATTCATTTATGTACATGACAAATAAATCTTTTAGTCTCCTAGCAACCTATGAGATAGCTTTGCACTATCAGGCTGTATTCAATATTATGTGTTGCATAATTGTGGACATTTGGGTTCTGGTGTTTGTTAACCAAAGTGACCTTCATTATTATCTATTCATTTCGTTCTCTTACAATCTTTCCTTACTGTATTACATAAGTAATATCTCACATTTAGATTTAGATTTAATTTACTTATCTCAAACTATTGCAAACCATTTCCTTAATTTTTTTTATGCAAATCAGCAACTATTTCTGCTAGACTGAACCACATGCAGTGAGGTATGGTGTTTGGGGGCAATGAATACACATTGAATGAATACACACACTGTTACCATAGGGAGGGAGGGTGTCAGTGAACCAGAGGGAACAAGTTTTCCCTCTGGTCTGCTCTCCAGGCCTGTCCTGTAAAAGCCGGCTAGTGATGCTGATTGCCTCTTGGGGTGGAAGCCAGCCTAATCTTGGCACAATGGTAGCACTGCAAGCCAGTGACTGGGCTAGCTCAGTCCTGTACAGGGCACAAAACTTAGATCATGTGTAATCTTATCAGATCACAAGCAAGGTTTCATCATCATGAGATTTGGGTAGCCTGACTTTCTGGTCTCATGGCTGTTCTCCTCCACTGTGGACCACTGCAAATTGTTCCTCCTCTGTCTGCATCACAAGGGAGAGGAGAATCCTTCATAGGAAGTCTAGGGATCCTGTGGCCCTCAAAAAGTTGCTGAACTCTGATTCCCATTATCATGACAATTGACCATGCTGGCTGGGGCTGACAGGAGCTGAAGTGCAACTTCTGTAGAGCCACAATTTCCCCATTCCTGCTTTTGTCCGGAATGGGGAAACACAACACTTTTGTCAACTGCTGTAGTTAATGTACAAAAAACACATGCCAACCAAAGCTTCTTCCTTAACTTCTGGATTTATTTGTGCTTCTCTGTGTGTGTGATGAAAGAGAACTTATTATGTGATCAGAAATCTACATCCATATAAATATTTGGGGACATTTGTTATCACTCACAATATGGAGGAAAAGCAATATCTTAAATCGGCGTTGAAATGCACATTTGGCCACATTTGGGCCACAAGCTTATGGGTGAGCGATGCATTTTGGATGAACTTTGAACACTGTTTCTGATACTCCATATATCCATCTTTTCATGTGGGAAATCCAAGGAACCACAGGGAATATACATTACGTTCTTTACAATCTAGGCATCTGGCTGCTCTGCATATTATTGCTTCCTTAGTATAACAAGGAAAGTAATGAAAAATGATATAAGGAATATGGATGAAACAGAACCTCTGGAGCTAGGAAATTAAGCATAAATTGAGGGGAGGTAAAATGTTCACTACTCATTTAGGGACTGGTCCAACTCCCATTAACATCCTTGGGGGAAATCCTCAGTCGACTCGGTGGAAGTCGCATTATGACAATACAGAAACATATGTGGGACAATTACACGCAGGGAACCACTGCGTGAGCTAGGAAGCTTTCACTTTCCCAGACGTGGGAAGCTCTGCACTTCCACTACATTTGTTAGGAAAATAACTCAGACTAGCTAAACATAATCCCTCCACAGACCATGACTGAGAATAATGGTGGACTCTGAAGCAATGCAAGTAATGCAATTTCCTTAGAAGCACCATAAGAGCTAAGATTGCTTTGGGCTCCCAAAGCTCTCAGAGCGGTTAACTTGAGCTACAGCCTGACTTAGGATATGTGGGAAATATGTCAGATGGTATCTGCGTGAACATCATTCCATTATTCACCAGGGCTGGGGAACTTGGGGAACTCAAGTGCCACCCCCAAGCTTATCTATCTGGCCCCCAGAGCTATCCCTCAGCTATACCCCTCACTGTAACCACTTCACACCGAGGATGCTTTCCATTGAATCATAGAATTGCAGACACAAAGATAACAATTCACATTTGTGTCTTTCCACTTTTGTCTCTGGCCCCACGTGTTACTGGCAGATGGGTGTCCACGTTGGTTCATTCCAAGATTCTCAAAATGGTTTTGGTGTGGAACCTCCTTTTCCACCCAGGACCAATCACAGATTTGGAACGGGCAAATTTGGCATGATTGAAAAAGATTACGATAGCATGTGCTTTCTCAGGATTAATCAAAGGCGATTGTATTAAGGGTTGATTTATACGCTAGCACTTGGTCTTGTTTAGTTTGTGGGCCAGGTCAGCTGTTGTTCATCCTAAAACTTTCTGAATGTTTTCTCCTCTGGTTGACGGAAGTCTGCTCTCAGTCAGATTTTCTTTTTTGTTTCTTCTTTAAAAATCTTATTTGGATTGACTTTGTTATGAAGCTGTGAGAATACTCATGCATGACTTATGTTTGTATACAGCAAGAGCAGACAGACTTTTCAGTGGAACCCTTTCATCCTGACCCTTAGAAATGTCTTAAGTGTAACCTTTGAATGAGGGAGAGTAGCATGATGTTCATGCAGAAACCACTTTTGAATGGGACCTAACCTTGTGCCATTTTGGATTTCTCTCTCCAAACAGATATATTTCAGTAAGTGGCCCATTAGCACTGCACAGAGGAAATATCCAGATGATTTCCCTCCCTGGTCTTTTTAAAGCTCTTCAGCATTTGCTAGATAACACTGGTGTTTGTACTGATATTACAACCACTTCACTAAATTGAAACTCCTCAGCCAATCTCTGCTCCACATCAGTGCCAGCCCTAACCAAGGCAAATGTTCTACATTGTTTATGCAACAGCAATCAACAAGGCCAATTTAGCATGCACTAGAATAAATTATGATAAATTTCCTGCCTGGGGGTAAAGATAAACCAGCCGGCTGATGCAGTGGTTATCTCTTGAAGAACAGGAAATTGATGAACAGACATTTTTTCTCCTCTAGGCTATCACTTAAAAAAAAATCTAGCATTTTCAGTAAAATGATGAGCTGTAAGGCTCCCATGAACTTAAATGGTAAAAATAGATGCTCTTTAAATGATGCTTATCTCCATGTTTGATTTCTTAAAGCATGGGTTTTTAAAAAAACAAAAATAAATGTACCGTATTTTTCCATGTATAAGACTAGGTTTTCCTCCTAAAAAATAATGTCAAAAATTAGGGGGCATCTTATACACAGATACATCCCCTCCCATTTTCTTAAATCTGAGTCCCCAAAAATAGGGGGCGTCTTAAACATGGGGGCGTCTTATAGACGGAAAAATACGGTACTTATTCTATTCTTTCGAGCTGGCCTCATCCCAAGAGCTTGCCATGTGTAGCAGCAATCAAAATAATAATAAAAGTTGCTGAAAATTAACCCTTCCCTGGTCATCAATACATGAAATGACCCCGAGAGAATCGTGCCCTTGAACTGGAGGCAACTCAAGACAATATTCATAACAGCTTTGGTCAACCTGAGGTCTGAGAGCTACCAGTGGCCCTAAGCCTAATTACACATGGGCGAGCGAAGCCTGGAGGGAGACAGGAAGAATGGGAGTAGAAAAAGGACAGAGGCGGGAGGAGGAACTGAAATGGATGGAGGGATGAACAAAGGGAAAGTGGCAAGGAGGGAATCCTTCTGCAAGCGCTCTGACTCTTCTCTGAAGAGGCACAGGGGGGGGGGTGTTTATACCCAACCCCTTTGGGCTCTGGTACCACCCACCATTGGCATGTGCACCCAGACATATTTCCTCCAGTGGAATGCAACCCTAGAAATAGAGATGGAGATGGAGATGGAGATGGAGATGGAGATGGAGATGGAGATGGAGATGGAGATGGAGATAGAGATATGTGCTTCAGAACATACTAGTACATTATAGTGAAAACTGATATTAGCTATTGTGAATGACTCTCTCTCTCTCTCTCTCTCTCTCTCTCTCTCTCTGAACTAAGTCGATGTTGTTGCTGTTTCCTGTAGTATTTGAAGTAGGAAGTGCCTTCTCTAGGCTTTTGTTTGGGCAGGGGATTGATGAAGAACTATAGGTCCTTGTGTGGTCACTTTGCCTGCCCTTTGTCTCAAGTGCCTTGCAATATAACTTGAGCGCCACTTCATATAGGATTATTTTTTTACACAGATAGGATTTCAGTGCAGAGGGGCGGGGAGGTTGTCATGTGTCCATATGACATGTGGAATTCCTCTGTTTCTCTGGTCATGAATACACACACAGAGAGAGAAAAGTATATGTGTTAGGCATAAATGACTTCCCTCATGGGAGTTTGTTATCCCATTCCTGCACCCGGGTTGTTCGAACTCTCTGTGTGATAAAGTGAATAAATGGTGGTTGCAATTTTGTTTTGCTGTAAGCTAGTTCTGGATTTTGTGACTGGATTTTTGTTAATATTATATTAGCTTCATTTTATATTATTTGCATTGTTTTAGCTCGTTTATCATACATTGCCCTGAGAACTTGTGTTGTGGGATGACTAACAAATATCAACAATTATTAATATAATTAATAACATTTCCATCTGCCAAAGTTGGAGTGAAAATGAGTTGTTCTCCAGTCAAGAAAAATGCTTCAGATATGATGATATTACAGAGAGGCTGAAGTAGTGGGAAGTCTTTCTTTTCTTTTACTATACTTGCCCCAAATAGAACCATTACCATCTTCCTTAAATCAGGCCCTTAATGTTGTGGAAATTTGCCCTGAAGAAGTTTGGATTTGATACCCTGCTTTATCACTACCCGAAGGAGTCTCAAAGCAGCTAACATTCTCCTTTCCCTCCCCCCCCCACAACAAACACTCTGTGAGGTGAGTGGGGCTGAGAGACTTCAGAGAAGTGTGACTGGCCCAAGGTCACCCAGCAGCTGCATGTGGAGGAGCGGGGAATCGAACCCAGTTCACCAGATTACGAGTCTACCGCTCTTAACCACTACACCACACTGGCTCCTAGTGAAGGTAAAAGGTGCTTGTTTAAATTCACCCCCATCTGACAATGGTCTTCAATTAGTGGGTCACAAGCCACTACTAGTTCAGAGCCTGATCCAAGATGAGTTGCAACAGCAGCATTACCAACCATCCAAATACATGAGAACAAATTAAGAAATGTTTCCCTAAATGCATATTTGGATTAATGGTGTGTTTGGGGTCTGGAAAGGCTAAAGACTATGGAACTAGATAATAAGACTGCACTTTATGAGTAGAATTCAATAATATTCAGTAGTTAACTTTGGAATAAATGTCTAGAGAAGTGCTATGTAGATATAATGGAATGGAAACCATAATGGGTGACAAGTTTTGCATTTGTACAAAAAAAAAAGTGGTGGATGCTGCTGGACTGCAACTCCCATCATTTCTTGCCATTGTTCATGCTGACTGTGGCCAATGAGAGTTAAGAGTCAGGGCCGGCCCATTCATGAAACAAGGTGGGATGCCTGCCTCAGGTGGCAGGATCCACAGGGTACCAGATATGGTCTCCAAGGCATGCATCGCCCACTGCTGCTGCAGTGGCAAGTACAGCTGTGGCTGGTCTCCTTCCATTCTTGTTCCCAAAGCAGATCTTTCCTCCCCCTTTGTTTCTGATGTAGATCTTCACTCACCCCTTCTCCCCTGTTGAGGGGTGCACCATTTTACAGCTTGCCTCAGGTGCCAAAACATCTTGGGCCAACTCTGGTTAGAGTCCACAACATCTGGAGAGCCATAGGTTCCCTGCCATTGGTCTTGAGTATCTGTTTTCTGCTTTCACAGATTGCATTCAATTCTCTTGAGTGAAGGGTGGTTAAGACTACTGATGTGATGCCTTTAGAAGTAACTAAGCCGCAGTTCTTCAAGAGATACATGCAAGAGCCTCACTTTTGTCCCTTGGGATAAAGGAGATTTCTGACATTCTCTGGAGGCCAAACCTTCTGCCTTTGGTCACCTAAGAAGCCCGGAAAGATTGCCATTATGTATGAAACAGTGAAGGCCGGCAGCCACAGCCAAATAGCCCAAGTGAGGTGGGGGTGGAAATAGAATCTGAAGCTGAAGACAAGGTCCAACTTGTTTCCAATGTCCTGTTTTCCTTTCCTTTCTCCTTCCTGCATTTCACCACAGTTTTATTTTCCACATCAAACATAACTCCCCCATTTCCTCTGAAAGTCCTCACATTTTGTGCTGCAGGTAGTTAATGCAACATGCTAACAGAAAGATATAGGAAAATTTACCCAAATCAGCTGCATCACTACCCACGCAAGAAAACAAGACAATTGTGCTACACACCAAAGATCGCACAGTTCACACCAGTTAAATCGCCAGGAAAATTGATAAACAGAAATACAGAAATGAAGTGATTTGGGAATGATGTCTAGAATCTCTGGAATAACTGAGTAAGTGTATGGTGTCCGTTTAGCTAGCGCAGAAGCCCTCACAGTCACAGGCATGGGGTGGGTAATGAGTTTTACCACGGAGCCAACTTCTGGCAACGTTAAGAACTCTTTGAAGGCAGCCGTTCAAAGAAAATGATGGCCACTAGGTGGCAGTAGAAACCTCTTAAATAGGATTGTAATCGTGACCCACAGATGAATCTTCAGTACAAAATCTATGAAACTTTAAATCAAGCAAAAGTTACAGTCTGATTCTATGAATTTTTACTTGGGAGTATGCTCCACTGTGTTCAACGGGGCTTACTCACAGGTAAGTGAGCATAGGATAGTGGAATTAAGCGGCAGTTCTATGCACACTTATCTGCAAGTCCCATTGAACTCAATGGAGCTCACTTCTGAGCAGTCACATATAGGATTGCAGTTAAGCACAGTCAACTCAACAGAAAATAAGTCCATGGCTTAAATGACTAGTGGGTTAGAGCATGGGTTAGAGACTAGTGGGTTAGAGCATGGTGATCAAGGTTGCAGGTTCGATCCCCGTTTGGGACACCTGCGTTGCCAGAGGTTGGTCTAGATGATCCTCAGGGTCCCTTTCAACTCTTCAAATCTATGATTCTATGATCTCTCACTACTGAAGTCAACTGGTCAAGACTTATCTTGGCACACCTGTCCAAAATCTTAAAATAACATTATTAAAATAATTATTGAAAACTAATAAAAATTACACACATATATATATAAATAACATGGTAAATTTTCTATACCAATAGAATTCTATAGACACATATAAATTTGATTTTACGGGGTGGTGACAAGGCAAGCAGACAAGGAGAGTTAGCATATTGAGCAATGTTTTTTAAATTCCATCCAGAGATAGCATTTGATTTTGCAAAGTTTATGTGATTAGCAGTAGGATTAGTATTTCTGTTATCATTATCATTATTTAAAACACACGCCGCAGGAGTGAGTAGTGGGGATGCAACCTAAACTGGAACTGGATAAATATACATTATGGCAGGTGTGAGGCAACTATGGCCCTCCAAATGTTTCTGGACTCCAATTTCCATCAGCCACAGCAAGAAGAGACAGTGGCCAGGAATTATGGGAACTGGAGTTCAGCAACACTTGGAGGCTAGATGTATTAAACTATGAGTTAAAGGGTGATCATTGGCCAAAGGCACAGAAAGGTCACTAGGTAGAACAGGAAAGATAGATCCATGTTATTATTATTTTTTTCTTAAGTTCTTCTTAGCTGGTTCAGAAATTATGTCACCAATAAAGATTTTATTTCTCAAGAGGCAATGCAGAAATAGGCCTTTGGCACTGCTCTACCTTTCTAACAAGGTGAAAATTCAACACATCCTGTTCTCAGCGCAGAATGCTTCAGTATAGACCAGGTCTGAGGAACTTGAGGCCCTCTAGATGCTGGTAGGCTACAGCTCCCATCAGCCCTGACCATTGGCCCTGCTGCCCCCCCCCACCGTTGGCATAAACACCATTCCGTAGGATAGAACAGCTGTGGGTGTGATCCAAGAGAATCTGCCCATTTCAGAAACTTCCTTGCAAAGAAATTCAAAGGGAGTAATTCACAGTAATTCACACCTGCAAGTTGCAAAAGAAACGATGAAAGATTTAGGCCGTGCTCACATTACCAATTTAAAAACACAGCTAGGTTGTTCTTGTTCTCAATTTGACCTGAAGCTGGGGTGGTTTTTTTTTGGGGGGGTGCATCAAAAATGCAACATTTTCTAAGAAATGATGGGATAGATAAGGATTGTGGCTAATGTCATGTGTACACCACTTCCCAAACCACTTATGGACAGTCATTGAAAATGAATGGTAGAAGATTCCGGAGAGACAAAAGAAAGCACTTCTTTGCATAGCACCATGATGGAACTCTCTCACACAAGAGGCAGTGATGACCACCTAATGATAATAATAATAATAATAATAATAATAATAATAATAATAATAATAATAAATTTATACCCCACCCATCTGGCTGGGTTTCCCCAACCACTCTGAGCGGCTCCCAACAGAATTAATGATAATAATAATAATAAGCGATGAAATGTCAGATATTAAAAACTTGGATTGTACTTAAAGAGGATTGAACAAATTCATGGAGGTTAAAGGCGGGCCTGATGGCTATCTTTACTTCCACAATTGAGATTGTACGCTTCTGATGGAAGCCCTGCTCATGGGCTTGCCATAGGCATCTGGTTAGACACTGTGCGAAAAGCATGCTGAGCTAGAAGGACCAGTGGCCTGATCCAGCATGGCTCTTCCTATCTAATTATTTTTGTGGGAAATAAGGTGAAGGTAAAGGGACCCCTGACCACTAGATCCAGTTGTGACCAACTCTGGGGTTGCGGCGCTCATCTCGCTTTATTGGCCAAGGGAGCTGGCGTACAGCTTCTAGGTCATGTGGCCACCATGACTAAGCCGCTTCTGGCAAACCAGAGCAGCGCATAGAAACACCGTTTACCTTCCCGCCGGAGCGGTACCTATTTATCTACTTGCACTTTGATGTTCTTTCGAACTGCTAGGTTGGCAGGAGCAGGGACTGAGCAACGGGAGCTCACCCTGTTGCGGGGATTCGAACTGCCGACCTTCTGATCGGCAAGTCCTAGGCTCTGTGGTTTAACCCACAGCACCACCCACGTCCCGGTTGTGGGAAATACAGAGGAACAAAATGTATTTCAGATCATTTCCCCTTTTCATTTAGAAAGGGCAGCTATGGTGTCAGCTCCAAAGAAGGAAGATTGATGCCATTTGCAAACGCATCCTATTTTCCTCTGTCCTGTTCCTGGCTTTGTAGCTAATGAGTCATACGAAGAATACTGATGGAACCTTGTCTCAGTGGAGTCAATGGAAATGTTGCCATTGACATCAATGCAACTTATTTCCAAAGCCACATATAAATTGGCTATAAATTCACACTTTAAAAATGTCTGTATCACGTTATCCTAAATTTCAAATTAAGCAAAAATGATAAAGCCATGGTCCAATTAAAGGTAATCCCTAATCTTTCAAATTTCTCTCTCAAAATGGGATCAAGGAGAACCGGGTTGGAACAGCTGGTTTGTGGCACTAGTTGAAGAATTGCCAGTATTTTACACTCAACTCTGGGTTTCTGGCACACACACACACACACACACACACACACACACACAGGATTCCTGTTACAGCTTTTCTATATAAACAGAAATGATGACACTCAATTCCAGTAGAAATTGGGGTGATGCCACAACTTGAAACTGGAAAAGGATCCAAGAGGTATGGATTAAAAATGAAATAGTATAATATTTAGTAGCTTCACCCCTGAATAGCAAAAGGAATTCAAAGTAAGACATATTGACATGCCATGAAGTAGCCAAAGTGAAATCAATGAGGCTACTCAAGGATATGTTTGCGGTCCTTGTGCTCTTCCATGTTCAGCTTGAGCAATTTTTGTATCAGTGTACTTTCTTACAAATATGGAAAGTATTTTAATAGTATATTTTCTGCCTATACCAAAGGCATGAATGATCCTAGTCATTCATTTTTGCCACTGTGGAATAAACCATAGCTAAAATGGAACTATATGCGTGGCATATGCCTGACTCTATCTCACAGATATTCTGTCCTGTCTTTGAAAAGTGGGTGAACTCAGAACCTAGCCTAGGGGAGCTGAAAATATCAATTCTGCAAACCAGGGCCAAATGGAAGTTCTCATCTAGCACCAGAGGCAGATGGAATGACGTTCGCTGTTGCCGCTGCATCAGAGCTTGGAGTGAGATGTGCTTAGCACAGCCACCCACAAACTGATGTGCCTCAGATGTTTTAGACTTTGTCAGTGCCATGCTGGCTAGGGTGGTGGCAGGTATAGTCTGAAATATTTTTGTATGTTATTTCCTCTAATATATGCAGTTTAATGCACAATTTACCCCAGTATAAGTATTTTTGTACACACCATGCTACTGTAGAACTGCATTGCAAAATTCAGTGAACTGAAAATTTCAAAGGGTAGCTATGTTTCAGTTTGAGTGTGCTGGTCCCGGGGGCAAGGTTCCGTTATCGTAGTCAAAGTTCAGTCCTGAGTCACTAGCCTGGAAACAGTTCACAAGGAGCGAGACGAGGTCTGAAGCAGGAAGCCGGGCGGGAACAGGAATGCTGGAAGGTCAGAAGCAGGAAGCTGGGTGGGGAACAGGAACACTGGAAGGTCAGGTCTGGGTCCGGGTAGGAGCAGGTACTCCACAACAACATTGCTTCCGCAACCTGGGACCGGGCTGACTGGCCTTTATCTTCTCTGAGGCCAGAGGCAGTCCTGGCCCCCAGGAGACCCGCCTCTCCTGGCCTTAAGGCGAGCACTCCTCCTGGGAGAAACCAGTTCCCTTCGCCTCTCTGCCCTGAGCCTCTGCAGTTCAGGAGAGGCTGAAGGGTTACTGGGCCCAGGGGGAGACTCACTTGTAGGCACTGAGTCCTCAACCACCTCTGGAGCCAGAATGGATTCACCTGGTGCCTGCTGCTGAGGATCTGGCACAGGTGTAGGTGCCTCAGAATCAAGGCCCTGCCCCAGTTCAGCCGGCCCTGGAGGCGGGGACTCCTGTGCAGGCTGGGATTCCTCCAGTTCATCCTCTTAATCGGAATCCCAGGCCATCACATTGAGTACTGTTTTGGAAGGTACAAATTAAGTAAGTAAGCCTGTAAATGTGAACTGAATCAGTTTTATCCACTACCCCTATCAAAGACAGTACCCTGAAGCTATTATCTCACCCCAGCTTTGCTAGCAGTAGATGTAGCCTCACCCCTATAAGCACAAAGAAATAGTATGTCATCCCAGTATTAGGAAAGAGGGGGTGGGGAACAGAAGCAAGAATTAACATTGTGTCTGTCCAGACACCATATATGCTGCCAATCTTGTTTAGGTGAAGTCTTGTTAGTTTAGAATGAAACCATTTCAAGTGCCTTTTTCTTCTTTGGATCAATGCTTGTATCTTACAGAATTCTAAACAATGTGCAAAGTGCATCAGAATGTGGTAAGCTGCCATGATGGCTTAGAAAATATCTCTAGGATCAGAAAGATGCCTTTGAACAGCAGCAGGAGAAGGCATTCAAATTGTGGGCCTCTGTGATCTATCCAAACATCTGACTGGCTACTGTGGACATGAGATGTTGGGCTAGATGAAACTTTGGTCCTATCCAGCTGGACTTTTCTTCTGGTGCTCTTATGTCCCAAGAGTATCATGGCCCATAAAATTCATATGAGGAATCCAACCTCATTAAACCATATGTCTACTGACTCTGAATGTACACTTTCAAGCACAAACAATGTCCCTGACAGCACTACAGCTACTGTAAAGGTCAAAACAGCAAATATTTTCTCTGGGAATAAAAGACCATTTTGTTGAGACGTTCATCAACTGTGGACTCAAAACTAGGTAAATACTTTTCATTCTAGAATTTGACAGGCCATAATTGGCAGCTTTGGATACTGATGTCTTGAAGAGATACCCCACCCCCGGCACCCCTGGACTCTTACTTCTGGTACAGGAAAACAGGAAACATTTGTACTTCTGAAAGTTACAAGATGTTAATATTGGAAGAGAAACTGTTTAAAATGCTTGTTCTCAAAATAGTCTCCACACTAGAGTGTGAGCTGATGTTTTAGAGACGAGTGAGAGTTATAGTTGGCAAGGATCTCATATCCTTTCATACGCTGGATGTATAAAGCTTTGGCATCCCTCTGACAAATAGTTAGTATCGCACTCTGTGTCTACAGAGGAAACACATCATCAGGCAGTGACGTATCTCTATATAAGCACACTCAGACTAAGGCCATCACTCACCTCTCTAAACCCCCAGCAACATAAGACAACAATTTATATTACAGTGAGAATCTGTAATGGACATTGCTTGAGCAGATCTGTTTGATGAGCTGCCTTTGAACAACAGAAACAGATGGAGTGATTCAAACTGTATGACTTGTTTTGCGCATTTCGTTCATATGTAAAATATTCGCTCCGCGGCACTTTGGAATTTCCTTGCAGTGAGCACCTAGGTATGCCTGTGGATTCACTTCACAAATAAAACCAACGTTTTTGTCATTTTTAAAATACTATCTCATTTTCTTTTTCAAAGATAGGCTGGTGAACATTGTCATTATTTGCCAAGACGATTTTGTCATGAAAAGTGATCTAGCTCTCTAATGCTAGAAGAAGGCCAGTTCAATCTATTTCAGCTGCTACTAAGCAAGTGCCATTGTTTATTCCACTCACTGGTTAGATGTGCCTTTAACTTGTTTCTTAGTTAAGCTGGAAGAATTTAAGAAGCTGCTTCACAGAATAGAACAATCACAGTGCGGGGACTGCCTTAAACTGCATTCTGTGGCAACTCTCTTTCTGGGCAATAAGCCACTCATCTGCAACAGTTCATGGACTGGGTGATTTGAATGACTGTGAAGAATGTTGTCCAATCCATGTGCGATAATAGATTGCATGTGGAGACAGCTGTCATCAGTACAATTCAGAGTGACCTCTATTGCACAGCAAAACAAAAGCAAAAAACTACCATGTCTTGAGGATTTTGGCCTTGCTGTCTATTATTATTATTATGAAAATTAAAAACATTGTTATTTATTCATTATTTATTAAAATACACAGGGTGGTAAAAGGTAAAGTTTGTAAAGGACCTCTGGACAGTTAAGTTCAGTCAAAGGCGACCATGGGGTGTGGCGCTCAACTCACTTTTCAGGCTGAGGTAGCTGGCATTTGTCCACAGACAGCTTTCCAGGTCATGTGGCCAGCATGACAAAACCACTTCTGGTGCAACAGGACACCGTGACGAGTGCCAGAGTGCACGCAAACACCATTTACCTTCCCGCCACAGTGGTACCTATCTATATACTTGCACTGGGGTGCTTTCAAACTGCTAGAAACTGGGACAGAGCAACAGGAGCTCACCCCGTCACATGGATTTGAACAGCCAACCTTCCGATCGGCAAGCCCAAGAGGCTCAGTGGTTTAGACCACAGTGGTGGACATCTAATACACACTCCAATTAAACCCGTTGAAATCTATGGAGTTACAAAAGTGTACTGATTTCAACAAGAGCTTAACTAATGGAACATACATTCCACCTTTCTGTTAAAAATCCACCTAAGGTGGCTAGCAAAATGAGTTCTCCAAATGCCCACAATCCTAGAACAGTTTCATAACTAAGACAACAAAAGAAAAGCAGCAGTTAATGACAAGGGAGTAAATAGAATCAGGCCATCAGGCAGAGCTGTGCTGAAATAAGAAGGGGGGGGGAGCCTAAATTGCTTGATCCTAACTTTACTTCTGTGAATATGAACAGAGTTCATGGTTTATGGTTTAGAATTTTCACATATCTCCCTTCTGTCTTCAGCTTCTGCACCTCCTGAAAATTTGCTCTTTGATAATAGGAGGGTGGGGCTTGGGAACTTGTTGGGAACTGGTGGGAGAGGCTGAAGAGAGACGACCTCCTTACATGATCAGAGAAGTAACTTAAGATGGAAAGCCAGCAAGGAGGGGGTTAAATGGACCTCCAAGGACAAGAAGTTCCAAAACCTGGATGGTTGATAAATCCCTTTCCTATGTTTCTTCCTACCAAACCTCAGAAAGAGCCCTATTCAAATAATCTCAGCATAAGGAAGGAAACAGGCCTTTATTTATCCTTCCTGATCCCAAGACTTTGTAAAACCTTACAGGTGATAACCCGCATTTAGAATTGTACCCAGAAATGGATTGGCAGCCATTGTAAGTGAAGTAAAAGAGAAGTTGTGTGCTCCCTCACAAAAAACCTGGCCATATTGCAAACTGTACTAGCTGGGGTTTATAGTAGCTAAACTAGTTTTCAAAGGCAGCAGCATGGAGAGATCCTACTGATTTAACTAAGGCATGTGCAACTGTGCCATCTTGTATGGTCAGGAAAGGAATCATTTCCATTGTCCAGGAAAAGCTCTATTACTGCTCAATTCTGGCGATGGTATATGCTGTCACTCTGGTAACCGACTACAGAAAAGAGACTACAGAATGCCAAGCAACCCTAGAGATGGGTCACTGTAGGGTCACAGTGCTTCTTCTTCCACTAAACAAAGGGACTGCCCTTTGCAATATATCTTTGGAAATGATCTGGGAAAAGGCAATCTGCTGATTTTTTTAAGGGCCCTTACACTAATTAGTCAACAGTTATCTTTTTTTAATCTACATTTACTTTAATTGGGCAATAAAATGTCTTCTGGTCATCCTAGAATTCGTGGGCACTCCCACAGGTCAACCAGGTCCTGCTCACAATGCAATTCTGTACAAATCTTATCAGAGGTGAAGTTCCGTTGGGTTCAATGGGCTATGCAACCGAAAATCTGGAATTTATACAATTACTGGCATTCTGGAGAGGAGCAAAAAAAGAAAAAGAAGAAACAATCCCTGCAAATGTTCGAGGTAGGGAGACTAGCATTAAAAAAAACAAAAAACTCCTCGTTCTAATGAAAACCACATTTTAAAACCCAGGATGGAATTCCTGGAGTCTAATGCTCAAGGCAGCCTGGTCTGGATGAGCCTGATTCGTAGTTGCAACACTGTACTTGCTTTGAAGATCGTGCACACCCCTGTGATACCAATAAAATAATGTGGTACTGCCAAAATAATGGCCAGATCCTGGAAAGTAATATTTAGACTGTACAGATGGGAAGGAGTTTATACTAGCTAAACCAGTTAAAAACCTCTCTCTCTCTCTCTTTGGAAAGAAAAATCAGTGCAGCATATATTCTAGCAGGGAAACTAGCCATAATCTGTTTTAAAACAAATAGATTGTGTACAGCTGTCCTGTGTGCAAGGGGAAAATGATGATTTAATGTTGATTAAGAGAGAAGGCCTTTGAAGTGAGCGGAGCAGGAGCCCACAGAATGTCTTTCGTGATCATTATCAGTCTTTCACCGAAGGCAGACTTGGTGCCAAAAGCTCTTTCTCTAAACTGGTTAAGGTGGATTCGGGAGCGAAGGCTTTGTGTGTTTTAAAAGAGCTTCTCGTTCACAGGCCTCTGATGTCTTATTCTTTTAGTAGCTCTAATGTCTGAGAATAAACAGATGCAGCTTTTTCACTGGTTAACTCCAAAAAAGGGGCAAGGTCCACACAGTTTCGCCTGCATCTTGGCGTTCGTCAGGCTAGCGACTGAGCATGCATCCTGCAATAAAATCAAATCAAAGATGATTTTTCCCCTCCTCTCTCTCTCTTTCCCTCTATGAGCAGATGTTTTGGTAACAGGAAAAGGACTGAGTTTTCTTTCTTTTCTTTTCTTTTCTTTTCTTTTTAAAAAGGTCCTTATGCGAATCATTAAATTACATGACGAATATGGGATGGTGACGATCTGCTTGTAATAGTATTGGTAGACAATGAATGCACGCAAGTGGGTTTAAGGAATCCTTTATTGTCTGTAGATAAGGGCAGTACACAGAGATAATTGTTGGCAGCAAATTGCAGATTTTACACACGTACACAGAATGTATATGAAGAAGTAGAAAGAGCCTGAAACCCCTATTATGTATATTGTCAGTTGTTATAGGATATTGTCATCTGTCAATAATTTGGTGAAAAATACACAAATGCTAGTGAGCAGAGGAAAAAAATGCATATAATTAATATTCTTTCTAGTTAAGAGATTTTGGCTGTGATTTTTTCAGCCCTGGAGCTATTTCAGGGTAAATGATTTGACAGTACAAGCACAAAAAAGAGACTCAGGAAAGGAAAAGCGGTGAAGAAAAGGAATTGGATAAATTCACTCGCTGATAACTTAACTAATAGTGCCGAATGATTAAAACATAATGTGAGGCAATCTGGTGTGTTTGTATCTGAGGTGAGATTTTATCCAGGGGATTCTTGGAATTTAGGTCATGTTTTTAGCCATGACATGATGTAACTTTTATTTGTTATCTATTTATTCCTCCAAGGAGCTCAAAGTGGTGTGGGTGGTTACCCTCACAAGAACCCTTGGGGGTAAGATAGGCTGGGAAACTGGCTGAACTCAGCAGTGGTTAGAGGAGCCTTTCTCAGCTCTGCTTCCCTAGATGTTGTTGGGCTACAACTCCCATCATCCCTGACCAATGGCCATGCTGGCTAGGGATGATGGGAATTGGAGTTCAAGACCATCTGCATTGAGAAAGGCTGAGTTTACCCTTGAACCTAGGACCCTAGCTTCAAATCTCCACTCAGCCAGGAAGCTGGGTGCACCATCTTGAGCTACTTGGAGGAAATGTGATAAAATAAATTAAAATATGAGGGTTTATTTCCCTTTTGAACTGCATATTCACTGTCATTCCCCATTTCCTACCTTCCATAATTTTGAATTTACTGCTGAATTGGATATCTCTCTCTCTCTTTTTAGTTTTCTCCTTTTTTAAATAAGCAAGCCCAGCAACATAAGCATCAAGCAAAAAATTGTCATTTAACATTTAGTTATGTCAGTACTTAAAAGAAAGTGACACAGCTGCACAAGTATTAAAGAACTGACTCAATGAATTTTAAAGTGTCGCTAATATGTACACATTCCTTTATACCGTTTTCATTTCTGTGGTTCAGAATGGAACCAAATTCTTCTGCAACTGAGGCTGCAATCATATACAGTCCAATGAGAAACCACACTTGTACAGGACCAGTAAGAAAAGCCATGTAAAAGTTAAAACAACCCAACTTGTACAAGAGAGAATTTTGCTGTGAAATTACTTCCATGCTAACAAAAAGCTGAACTACTATGAAAAGATTCCTCAGAAACATATTGTCAAATAAGCAGTTTTATTATAGCTGAATGCAGCATCACAGATACTATGATCTTGGTCTCTCTTTCTTGCCTTTGTACAATGCTAACAGAGAAACATTGACTACTTTAACAACCTTGAAGCGAACACTGGGAATGTCACCAACAACATGCCCTGTTCGACCATACCCATCAACCAGGACTTCATCGTTCTCCTCAATGAAGTTCAGACAACCATCAATAGGAACAAAAGCTGTTATTTTCCTTCCATTCTTGATGATCTGAACTCAGACACACTTCCTGATGGCAGAATTTGGCTGCTTAGCTTCAACACCAACTTTCCCCAGGACAATTCCTTTGGCATGGGAAGCTCCCCCAAAAGGGTTGGCTTTCAAAGCAGTACCCAGATGTGCCTTCTTGTATTGCTTGTCATGCCATTTCTGGTCTCGGCGATGACTGCCCAGCTTCTTGGCTGTCCAAAGCCCACAGCACTTGCCCATCTTCCTCCTGCTGCAGCTGTTGTCAGTTCACCCGAAGGAACCCGAGCCTGAATTGGATATCTGAGCTACACTGGTTTCTGAACACACTCAAGGGTGTGTTGTCCTCTCACATTGCGTAGACTGTTTAGAGTATGCAACTGGTTGTTAAAGTGCCTGGATCAGGAGTGGAAGTTGCCAAATAGGAGACTTAGAATTAACTTGTTGATCTTGTACTTCTGAGAAGACCCCCTTAAGGCAGTGGGAATCCTGCATCTGTTGCCCTAGATGACACATACATGGCTGTGTCAAGCAGAGAGAGAGAGAAATAGGATGAGACACCTGTTGTTACCAGGCTACCTTACATTAAATTAAGCTCACATTTGAAAGTGAGCCTACCTACTTTGCCCTTTCCAAAGCAATACACCAACCAAAACAGCCTTTCTTCAAAATGGGCATGTCCCTGAATTGCACAGTGCAGTTCTTCAGCCAGGTTATATGTCCAAAAATAAATATACACTGGGGGGAGTGTGAATATAAATGCATATATTAGAAGAAGAAAATACAAGACACAAAAATGCATTCTGTTAGGGGAAATTGCTTTGCAAAAATATGCTTACTGGGGGAAATTGCATACCAAAAATTGTGCACGTTTTGAGAATTTGACACTAAGATCCTAATGAATATTCACAATAACTTTTTCCATGTTCCAAAAAAAAAAATCACAAACTGTTATAGAAATGTGGAAGACAACATAAGACTGGAAAAAATGGCAAACTGATGCCACATTTTCCCATACCTGGTTGGCACTGGAGTGGGTGCTGCTGCTTGCAGTGCAGTTGGGTCAGGATTGGTGCTAGGTGCTTGTACCGCCTTGCTCTGATGAGCCACCTGGCTGCTGAATTTTGCACCCGCTACAGTTTCCAAACCACCCAGAAAGGCAATGCCATGCAGAACGTATTGCCTAGAAATAGCCAGAGTGTAGACAATAGTACTTAGGCTGTCTTTGTCTAAATTAGGCCAATGCTGGGCCATGAGCCAAAATGGATGGAAGACACTCTGTGCCACCAAGGTCATTTTATTTATGAAGCCATCAAACAGAAGGAACTTCCAAATAAAAAATGACGACGACTAAAAAACAAACAACTCTTACAGTAAAGCAAACAGAACCCAGACCCTACAAGTGGTTGTAAACCACTCTGATTCCTTTTTTTCTGAATAGAAATATATACATTTTTTAAATAAATAAACTACTTATTTATTTAAGTTCACACACCCCAAAGCAAAAACTAAAAAAAGACAAGATGTGTAAAAACTTTAAAAACAAAAAATTCTTATGTGTTAAATATGTCTACTTTCAACTCAGGATGTTGAAACATCTTCAGACTTTATATGTACCAAGTAGCACAGATAAAAATTATTTTAATCATCCAGTGATTAAGCTGTCCAGAAACAGAAAATCACCCAGCTGCTTCAACAGCAGACATATAAAACTTGTGTGACAAAAAAGGATCATTAACCAATCTGATTTTCTTGTTGGGAGGGTTTAATGCTGTTGGGTCTAGTATTAAATGTAGAATTTGATAGCAAGTCTGAACATTTTAACGATGTGTCCATGAATATAAGGCATGCATCCACTGGTGACTTTATGACTTCTCCTCTGTATAATTAGTAGTATCTTGTTTATGAGCTTACTTCTGTTGCCTCAATCACATGAAAATGTGAAACCACTGTAATAATTTACACCCACTGTATGGCATTCAAGATCTAAGTTTTCTTTTCATTAGCATGGAAATAGTCACTATAATAGCCTCTGTGTACGCCGACCAAAACAGAGGAGGGGGAAATCCAAGGCCAATATTTTATCTTTAATATTTCATAGCATGGTATTTCTGATTAAACGACCACACGTTAGATCTGTCTTGCCAGCATCTGCTCCAAGTTTCTATAAAACTCTCCCACCCCAGAGTTAACAAGGATAGGTAAGCACACTTAACAAGCTCATTAAAAAAATGTTTGGCTGTGCAGTCTGGGAGTGAGATTAATTATTGTCATTGGAGAAAAATGACTTCGTGGGTTTCTGGAAGCTTAGAAATCTGTGCCAACGGACAAATTATTTAATTTTCCTTTGTGTTTGGTTCTATAATAGTTCCCTCATCGCACATCTCCCTCTCCACATTCATACAACATAGCTGGAGCTTGTTAACGTTATTTGAGATAGAAGGGATTTGGATTCCAAATGTGTGTGTTTTTACCTACTCCCAAGTAAGTTTGTACAGGATTGCTTTTTAACTTTTCTGTTGAAATCAATGGCCATCAAAGCACTTCAGTTTAGTTAGATTGGCCTGACATATTTAATATCATAGTGGTAACCCAATGATACAAAGAGAACACAAATCCCAGTTGTGTCATCTTGAATATACTGTCTATAGGAAATATCTATTTCTCAAAGCCTTGCTTAGCATCCATTTACATTTTAATGGATATCATATTAGTGGCATTAGGGACACGGGTGGCGCTGTGGTCTAAAGCACTGAGCCTCTTGCGCCTGCCGATTGGAAGGTTGGTGGTTTGAGTCCACACGACGGGGTTGCTCTGTCCTAGCTTCTGCCAACCTAGCAGTTCAAAAGCATACCAGTGCAAGTAGATAACGTGGCACCGCTGCAGCAAGAAGGTAAACAGTGTTTTTGTCGCTCTGGCTTCTGTCACAGTGTGTCATTGTGGCAGAAGCGGTTTAGTCATGCTGACCACATGACCCAGAAAGTTTTCTGTGGACAAACGCCGCTCCCTCGGCCTGAAGCGAGGTGAGCGCCGCAACCCCTATAGTCACCTTTGACTGAACTTAACCATCCAGGGGTCCTTTACCTTTTTTACCTTACTACTGACATTATAAGAAACATTTATGACTCCTGAATGAGTTCGAACAACACGAGAAGCATATTCTTGTAATCTTAGCATTTGGGATAGGCAACCAGTGCTTTCATTTGTATCATGCCGTACCAATTGCATCCAGCCAATCATGATTTGCAGAGGATTTGCCTTCCTACCCCCTTTCTGGATACTTGCAATGCCTTGTTCATTAATGCTAATGGAACCTGCATGAATCCATCCACAGGATAATATATCCTACTAATACAACAGCTTTGTCCTTATTTGTTTGAGCTGACCTTAAGTACTGAGCATGCCGGGTGCCTAATTAGCAGCTGGCTGCAATGTTCTGTACCATATGGGCTACATCTCAAAGACGTAAATAGAGACTTATGAATCAGGGTCGGGATTCTCCTCTGTTGCATTTC
The DNA here is from genome assembly GCF_965112155.1 of Podarcis liolepis. Taxonomy (NCBI): domain Eukaryota; kingdom Metazoa; phylum Chordata; class Lepidosauria; order Squamata; family Lacertidae; genus Podarcis; species Podarcis liolepis. Next base: position 46,866,173 of record NC_139564.1, on the reverse strand, counting down.
CTTCAAGTATTTACAAAATAAGATGACGGGGGTAAAAAATTAATATATTTGAAGTACTTTTTGACATATGTTGGGCGTCGCCACTGATACATTACAATAATCTGCATATTGCACAATTCTGCAGATATTTCATGGTGCAAAAAGCTGGAATTATATTTGAGGATACACCAGCAGGAATCTGTGGGTTGTGTCCAATGCTGTGTGCAGGGAGGTCTGCTCAAGAAACAGAACTTCCCGTTCCTCTCCCCGCACACCCTCAAAACCTGCTCCCAGGAATTGGAGCACCTTCGGGAGCAGATTTTGAGGGTGCAGGGGAGAGGAGGGGAAAAGTTCCATTGTGGAAACAGAACTCTGCTGCACTAGTGGAATGGTAGCATTAGATTTGACCCCCTATATCTAGAGCACATGGGCAATGAAAAGTAATTTGGAGTATAGCACTGAGAGCCCTATGCTGTATTCTAAAACACTGGGCTTCAACCTGGGTTTCAACACTTGCCCTAAGTTGCACTACTGTCATGAAAATATATATCATTAAAAAACAAGGTGCTGTAGCTCAAGTTTGGGCTAAAGTTGGGTCTGAAGACTACCATCCTAGGATAAAGGTTCTGATCACTGGCAGTCTATTATTGCAACTACAAAATGTGGTAGAGTGCAGTGATCCTGTTCAATGTTCCAGTCTGTCAGCCTTGCCCATCCCACTGATTTTTTTTAATCCTGTGTCTGCCTGGCATTCTCAGTCCTCATTGGCTATGTTTGGGGTCATCCATCCTCTCAGTTTTCTTCGCAGATGCTGGCTTTTTTGCAAACCTTAGGATTCAGGCATGCCAATACCTTACTTTGGTGCATGAGTGGTCCTCTTTTGGCTACAGAAGAATGCACACTGACCTTCAAAAATAAGAGGACATGATGCTGCAGCAGAGCATCTTTAGCAATCCTAGGAGATGGTAGTTTTTTTTTATTTACATCATGCCATAACTCTATACAGCTGAAATTTGTTTGGTGATGGGCTGCTCTGTCTCCTCTGCTCTCTTATATGTTTAAGGAAAAGTCATCTCTTTCAAAAGCATCCATTTTATTGGATACTCCGCTGCAAAATACCTTTCATTGCAGCAGCTCTGTTTTCAATTTTTTGGCCGCTGCTATGTTAGAAGACCTGCTGCACACGCAATATCTCCCAGTTGTGCTAAATAAGGCTAATGTGTGCCAGCACTTTCTGTTTCATATATGAACAAAATCAATAAAAAAGGAGAACTAAAGAAGGGGGAAAACCCATAATGAGCCCAGCTTTCTCTAATTCTCAACCACATAGCCCAAATTTTCACTCACTTACAGATCCTGCCAACTTCTGAGGAAACCAATTCATCCTGTTGTGAGTGGCAGATTGAAAAGAGCTTTTTCTTCAGATAAGTATTTTCTAATACTATCCCATTTGTTTAAGGTTTTGTTCTGGTTCCTTGACAGTGGTCAGTTTATCACTTATCAAGCCAGTACTGAAAGACCATGGCTTAGTGGTAGAGGGCATTAGCATCTCCAAGGAGAGATTGGGGAGAATCCTGGACAACTGTGGTCTGTCAGTGTAGAAAATCCTGAGCGAGATGGACCAATGACCTGACAGCTTCCAATGTATACCTCCTTTTCCTGAGAATGGCTTGATCAGCACACTTACATACGTGGTATTTACCTCATAACTTTGGCACCAGAGGTCCTTATATATATGTCAAAAAATAAGTAAGTGAACTTGAAAGTGTGCACCTAAAGACTTCATATTATGGTCTGTCAAAAGTTTCTATTGAGTTCTTAGCATGAAATTTTGTGCCTCATAAAACGGGTGGCCTCTATGACAGCAAGCCATAGATTTCTTCCAAAGCATCACTCGCTCAGAGAAGTGCCCAGCCTTCTTTTCTGAAGGGGTGGTACCAATTCCATGTGGGATTTCAAAGAAATGAATAGAAACTCAACAATTTATTCATAATCAGGATAAATGTCTGTAGTCCAAGTGTCTAGGACATGTGTGTTTCAGCATTACTTAATTGTGGGGGGGGGGGGGTGACTCCTGACCAGGATGGGCAGGTCTGAGAGTGGCAGGTGTATAGAATTCAGTCATTACCACTCCTGTGGACTACAGCCTTGTAAAGGTAAAGGTAAAGGACCCCTGGATGGGGAACTGTGAATGATAAAGCATTAGAGGTGGTAATTAGAATCACTCGTGAAGAATATTCCACCTATGTATCAAGTGGCAATACAATTCTGGTGCATGCTAAAGACATTCTTGTTTATCATGACCTTTGTTGCCTTTTAATAACAGAATTGTAAGTATTCTTATGGACAGATTTTAATTATATTTACATATTTTTGCATTGCATATTATCATCCTTCTTAAATAAATATATACATAAGGGTCGTGTTTGTGGAGATTCAGGAGTACAACCACAAGCCCAGAAAGAAGGAATTAATTAGAAGCCCATGGGAACAGATGGGTATTATTAAACTAATGATAACATTAAGGAAGGAGAGGGAGTATAAGGACAGATTAAATAATTGGAAACTGGTTGTGCAATATATAAGAAAAGAGTAGGAAATTTCTGGGGCTGAGGATAGATTATAGGATAATGTAATGTAGACTAATGTAATTTCAGGAGTATTGGAAGTCTGAAATATTTATTGCTTATGTCTTATCTATTTCTTGACCTGCTGATTTATGTATTTCAAATTTATAATCAGCTTGGTAATGAAATGCCATAACAGTATATATAGTACAAAGGTATTTACTAATAGAGAGCCAGTGTGGTGTAGTGGTTAAGAGTGATAGACTCGTAATCTGGGGAACTGGGTTCGCGTCTCCGCTCCTCCACATGCAGCTGCTGGGTGACCTTGGGCCAGTCACACTTCTTTGAAGTCTCTCAGTCTCACTCACTTCACAGAGTGTTTGTTATGGGGGAGGAACGGAAAGGAGAACGTAAGCTGCTTTGAGACTCCTTCGGGTAGTGATAAAGCAGGATATCAAATCCAAACTCTTCTTCTTCTAATAATAATAATAAATAAACAACACTCTCTTTATTTGCATGGATCGTTATCTGGGCTGACTCACACTCTTTCTGCGATGGTCCAAAATAGCCATGCTTTCTTCGTTCACTTTTCATGGATATTTGCATGAAATGGTGGACAAAACACACCCACCCTCACATTTTCCCTGTTCAGCATGCTTCCCCCCCCCCCCAAGACCTCAGAAAATCTGGTTTTCTTTCTTTCTTTTTATTCAGATCACTAGCTTCCCATGTGCCCCAGTGACCTATTGAGCTGCTCCCTGATCAGTTATGGCTTTTACAGATGACTGTAACCATTTCCTAGGTTACTCTCGTCATTTACACCTGTTTGGTCTATGTCTCCTGTCTAGGAATCAACACTACCACTTTAACGATTTTCTTTTGAAATATCATTGCCTTAAACCAATTGTTTTACTCCTCTTCCTAAATTGCAGTGGAAGGATCATGACTGAGATCAGCGGTGTGCGGTGAAGTTTTTCATGGGGGAACAGTTAGGGCTGGAGGCACCAGCTTGCAAGGGCAATTGGGTGGGGGCGCTATCTTGACACCATGCACATGAGCATCATGCCTCCTTAAGTCGGGCAGAAGCTTATTGGGCTTTGGGAAGGAGCCACCAGGCATCTGAAAGGATGCTGGAGCCCTCCTGCCTCCTTCCCAAAGCCAGGTTAGTTTTGAAAAGGTGGCAGAAGGGCTCTTGGACTCGTTGGAGCATCGCACCTCCCTCCCTAAGCCGGTCAGAAGCATGAAGCATAACATTAAATGAAAAGGGGGTGGGGGAGAGAGAGAACAGTTCATTACAATAAAGAGAGTACAAAACCCCAAGAAACAGACCCAGTAAAACAGTGCCGGGGGGGGGGGGGATTGGCAGCAAAACTTAACATCCAGCAAATCATCTCATTGATGAAAACTAGACACGATCCTCAAAGTGTGAACCTTTGGGTAGTACAACTGATTTCAGCAAGTGACTTGAGAATTCCAGCACCCAGCTTTGATTCTAAACACATCTGTGAACATGTCCTGCTGATGTTAATGGGACTTAGAGATCCATAGAGTTGGAAAAGACTGGCAAGTCCAACTTTCACCAGCCCTTTCCATCTAGATCAAAGCATATAATCCATACCATGTCAATATGTTTGGGATGCAATCGCAGCATTAGAAATCTGCTTTCTTTTCCCCCTCTGCATTATTAAAGTTAATGTATATTTAATGGCAGGGATCCAAAGAGTCACTATAGGTGCATCCAAGGGATTGGCCATGCCTAGTGGAATTTTTTACTTCCTTCCTTTGAACAGCTAACCCATATTACAAGCTGTTTTTGAACCTCCCCTCTCCCCAGTTTCTAAAGAAAGTTGCCATGTGGCTTACAGAGCTGCTGTTTAAGTAACGAAAGTATAAAGCTCTCTTGTGTATGAGGATCTAGTCCAGGTTCTTTGGAGTCAGGCCAAATTTCTCTGCAGGGCTGAAAGTAACAGCCCCTCCTCCCCAAAACGAAACATAGCTAAGATTCAATTAACGCAATTTGAGAGAAAGCCACTACAATCAGCCAACCACAATTCAGGGCTTTAGCCAGCGTAACTTACATAATGGATATCAGGCCACCAGGGAACCCTAGGTATACTTTTTTTGAGTTCCACCATGGGAGAAAATTGGGATATAAATGCAACAAACATGTCTTAGAAAGACTTGAAAGTATATAGATAAACATCAGGTTGAATGCATTTTTTGGGGGGGGTATTTTACAGTACTTGTATGCTGGGATAGATTAAATGCTTATGTAGAACTTCCATCTTGATCTACTGTGAACAGTGTCGAAAATAAAAGATGCAACATTCTGCAAGTACCCATATGATTCCGCCTGCTTTCACAAATGCTTGTGTGAGTTTCCAGTTCACAAGAACAGATGTAATGTGCAGTTGGAAGCCAAACTTCTACATACTCGAAACTGCATTTTAGAGTATCAGGAGTTGTGGAATCTGTAGGCTTTATGGTCGATGAAACACCTGGATCTCATGGGGTATCACTCAGCAGGGACAGACTTTGGTCTTTCAAATTTTAGCAGTGCCCTGTGCAAGGCCAAAATTTGGCTCTCCCTCTCTGCCTCTCTCCTTTTGTTCTGCTCAGTGCACTATGTCACAGCTGCAGCGCCCACTAGGCTCAGCACCCAGTGCAGTGGACTGGTTGCACTAGCTGAAATACACCTCTGCAGTCAGGTGAATAGATCACTGGTGTGAGCAAGACAAAGGGCTCAAGGAATACTCGAGCTAGCTTTTCATATACAGTACACTGTACTGGTACTATAAGTGCAAGGCTTTTTAACGCAAAAGGTTAATAGGCTCCACCAGCAGACTGAAGGAATTTCAGGATCCTTCCGCTCCTCTTGTGAGTTGCTGTTAATTCCCTTTCAAATGTCAGGATAAATATTGTTTCGCCAGCTTGTTAGTTTGCAATTAGTAGGAACTGCCCCCTCAACAGGGACAGAGAATTGCACGCAAATGCTTTGGAGGAAAATGTACTCCATTGACCTGGCATACTTACAACACAATTTAGCAAGTATGTTAGAACAAATTGCTCCTTTTAACTATAAGCCATTCCGTTTCACACTTTTTAATGAAGGCCTGTGCCACACACCAGAATACTTCTCACCTCATTGCTACTCATAAAAATCAATGATGCATTCAAAGGCTCCTCATATCTCCCATATGAGATTTAAAGGAGACTTGGTTCTCCCAGTTTGGCACAGAAGAAGAGGGAATGTCTTTTCCCTGTTCCTTTGAAGTTGATAATTAGGATGTTTACAAGATAAAAGAACTCGGAAATTTATCTGTGTAATTTCACTGCTGTCATGCATTAACATTCTCTCCTCCTCTTTTCTCCTCCTACCCAACATCCTTTCTGCAAATCCTCTCTCTGTTGCTGTTTAGAGTTTTCTCGAGGAATAATGATTATTTTCATTTGTCTAGAATGTAGCAATACAGAATGTGCATGTGTCTCTATGGTGCATGTGTGTAAGTGGAAGAATAAACACAGAGAAGCAAGACCAAAATAATGGACTGCACTCAGGATTTAATCAACACCTAGGCAAACAGCTAAAAGGTTACATGAAAGGAAAGATGCCATTTTAAATTTAGATTAGTCCTTCATTGGTGTTAACCGTCCTTGTGAATAATAAGCACTCTTGGTACAACTACAGTAGCAGCAAATCACTAATCTGTGACTCAGGCCACAGGCTACCACAGAGTTAGATCTATATATATATATAGATACACCCACTGATTTGCAGTAGGGTTGTGTATCTATTGTTTTGTGGCCTCTGTTTTGCTTTTACTTATAATATATATATATATTGCTTTTGCTATAATAGGAAATCAAGACAGAAATATGTGATCTTTGATATGAGCACCACCAGCCTTACTTCTATAGTGTAATAAAACAATCAATAATTACAACATAATGAAGCAAACTCTAAACAGACTGAAACTTTGTGTTTGGCCAAAAAGAAAAAGAAAAAAAGAAACTGCAAACAATTCCCAAGAAAAATGTATGCATAAATGAGTGTTATTTCTATACTCTTCAAAACTACCTGTAGGAAACATTACATAATGGACAATCCAATCCAAATAACTTTATTGTACTAGCTATTGGCCATTGCAAATCTGAATCAAAAATAGTTACACATAAAGGGATGCCGTGCTACAAATAATAGTCTCTATTTAGATCTCTGCATCTCCCTTACAGTTCACTGCTATATTGTCCAGGGTCTTCTTTCTGATCTTTTTGGCCGCCAGAGCAAAAAGGGAGACTTTATGAGTCCCTGAAATGTTTACATCATTGATGAGAGTGGGGAAACGCTGGCAAAAGCCTGCCCTGGGAAAGTGGGGGTACGTTCAACCCATCTGGCTTTACCCTGAAATTAACCCCTGATTTCAGGCAGGTGGGCTGGAAAAGCTTGTGACCTTGGAAAACATTTCCAGTTGGAGTAGACAATACAGGGTTAGATAGACCAGCAGTCTGTCTTAAACTAAAGTAGATTCATATATTTATGTTGAAGATGGCCAGGTGATATTCCACTAAAGTGGTGACAATTTTAACTGGCTGCTGCCAACTCTTGATGGGAAATGCTCTGTGTGTGTGTGTGTGTGTGTGTGTGTGTGTGTGTGAGAGAGAGAGAGAGAGAGAGAGAGAGAGAGAGAGAGAGAGAGAGAGAAGATCAGTACACAAGGGCCACTCAGATTCTGCATCATGGATTATACTGTAAGATACAGCCATTTAATTCAAACACTCATCTCATGATGCTATCTGTGACCTTTTCTGTGCATCCACTTCCAGCAGTATCATAGCTGATAATGTCAAATACAAAGAAACACTTAAGCAGAGCTGTTTTTTCATTAAATTGGTCTTTTGGCCTTACATAGAAAAAACAAACTCAACCCCAAGCAATAACCAAGTCGAGCTATGGTAAATATACATGGATTGAGGTATGTTAGGAGAGGTTTTGGAATAATAATGCCACAGCTTTGTTTCATTTGGAAGCATAAATCCATGCACACATACTTGGCAGACGTACTTCTATCTAGAGAAAAGACACAATAAAATGGGAGGAAGAGAAATCCACTGGCACATCACATGTTGACAGCTTTTTGCAAACTTTTCAATATTCTCTTGTATGCATAAGTTTTAGTTTTTGTTTATGAGGTCCATCTAACTATAATTCACAACTTCTGTTAGCTTGTAAAATTTGATTGTAAGATCTGTTGGACAATATCAGAGGAGAGCAACCTGATCTGTCACAAGCCTATCTTGGTGCCAAAGGCAAGCATGACATTTCCTTCCACTCCGGAAAAAAAACTACATTTACATTTACGTCTGTTGTTGTGAATGACAAAGATACAAACAAAAAAAGTGCCTTGAACCATTGCCAGTTACAACTGCTTTCTCATCCAAGATGGATCATAGATGGCTTTCTACTCCAACAGCTTCTTCCCAAGCTTATTTTAGAACACACACACACACACACATTGTGTGTGGAAATGTGGTGCAACAATGACAACATACCCACCCATGTCTGAGAAAATCTAATCTAATCTAAAATGAAACTCTAGCTGCATTCACACGGCAGTTTATTCCATTTCCCCAACGTTTCCCTAAATTTGTCCATTATATTTGAGCTTTTACATGATGTAAAAGCCAGTTCCAGAAAACTAATGGGATACAAGTGGATATAGTGCAAGTTTAATGCTCATTTCTATGTTATTTGATTCTGGAAAAAATCTGCTTGCAGCCCCCATAATATGGAAAAACTTTCCCATCATTTTTACAGGTTCCTGCTGCTTCCACTCATGTGATAAGCCGTGAGGTGGCATCAATGTAGGAGAGCCAGTGTGGTGTAGTGGTTAAGAGCTGTAGACTCGTAATCTGGTGAACCGGGTTCGCTTCTCCGCTCCTCCACATGCAGCTGCTGAGTGACCTTGGGCTAGTCACACTTCTGTGAAGTCTCTCAGCCCCACTCACCTCACAGAGTGTTTGTTGTGGGGGAGGAAGGGAAAGGAGAATGTTAGCCGCTTTGAGACTCCTTAGGGTAGTGATAAAGCGGGTTATCAAATCCAAGCTACTACAATGGCAGATCTACTATGAAACTAATGAAGCTTAAGCTTCAGGGTCCCTAATCCCAGAGGGGTCCCAGAAAAAAAAATTAGGCTACATTGCTTAAAAATGTTGGGTCTACTAGACCCAATTGGGTGGCCCAACTCAAATTGATTATTATTATTTTGTATATACAGTATTTCAACAATTCCAAAGCTTGAGAGTCAGTAGCACCACTATTATAAACATTCTCTTGTGCCTGTGTAAATTATGCCAGAGCAATAACTATGATCTGTTGCAGTGAAGTGCTTAGAAGCCTGATCAATTCACTGTGACTTTTGACAAGCACAGAGCCAAGCTGCAATGCTTAGGCCAAACTTTGGGAGTGGGGTAGGGTTCATCCCTTTTCTTCTGTAGCTCTGGGTTTGGAGAAAGCCTTTGGCTCATCTCACCCACCAGATCATGGTGAGGAGAGCAAATGAGACTCTTGAATCCACTTCTAAACATTCTAGCACACAAACAAACAAACAAACAAACAAACAAACAAACAAACAGTTCATCCAATTTGGACTACTGGACCAGTATTGCCAGCTTTACAAGTGTTTCACTATCCACCCTGAGTAGATAGTCCATGATAGAGTTCACTGAGCTGAGCATCTCAGCTGGTCACTTGGGCTGCCTGCCCCTAAATTTGGCCCATCTTCAGCCTTTCTCATGGCACACTTCTAAGCCTGCCCAGTAGAAATGGTCAGTTCTGTGTACACATGCCTTTCTTTGATTACCATGACATGCTCTCTCCATTGAAGTGAAGGTGGTGAAGGGAAGGAGCTTCCACACAGAATGGCCTTTGCTTACATAGAAGTTCCCTTGGCATTCTCGATCAGGGTGGATGGGTATTTTTCAGCAACCCGTGATCCTTCATGAATTTCAGTAATTGAATTTCAGTAAGGCTAGACAGATTGGACACAAACATTACAGGTTTTATTTTATTGGCTAACTCAAAATGCCAGTCCAGGAAACTTGCAATACAAACTTTTGTACTAAAAACGACTTCAAAGAGGGTCCCCCCACCCCAGTTATCCTCTCCTTAACTCGAACCATCAATCAATCAATCAATTGAAAGATGGCCTTATACATTTGACATCTTTGCCCAGACTGTACACGGAGCCCTTGTCTTAATCGCTGTGACTTTTTATACAAAGCAGGCTCTCTTTCTGCTCTGAATGTCACACTCCCTCTTCCTCGGAGAAGAATGGCTGAGAAAGGAGATGGGAGCAAGGCTTGTCCCTTCTTTTAAAGGTAACACATCCATGTAAAAGAGCCTACCTTTGATTACTGAGGTGGGTCTCCCATTGCCTGGGTGTATTATTCAGTAAACTGTTTACATTAACAACCCTTTGTTGCAGGTTCTAAATCTTCAAGGCTGCGAGTTCAGGCCTGCCAGCTGGCAGACAGAGAGGTACTTGTGCTACAGTTGACTGAGGTAATTAACAGCATAAACTGTCAGAAGGTGACAGCAGGCAGAAAGTTCCTGCCCTGGGGTCACAGCTGGACTCCGCCAGCTTGCTCCTTGGTTTACCAGTAAAACTAATAATGGAGGGAATATTAGTATTAAATTATTAAACCAGAGGCAAAAATGAAATTTCTCGTTTCCGCCCAAGGGGTAATTGAAGAAAAATTAGGGGTTATATTTTGTAATGCACTTAAGCCACCTCTGAGGAAAATATGGACCGGATCTTTCTGCACACAGATAAGAAATTGCTGGTTAGAAGCAAAAGTTATTTAGTGGGCATATTAACTTTAGATATACCAGAGTTTGAGGGAATGGCACACTAGTGAAATCTGTACATCTATATAATCCAGAATGGCCCACTTTTTATTTGGGTGTCAGTCAATTAACTGAGCCACACCTTCCTTCTTAAAATGTATGGTATAAGAGGTATCAGTAAGCTTGGGGGAACCCCAAAATTTGCAAAAGTACAAATGGATTGGGGATAGTCCAATGAAGACTATGCTCAGTGGCTGTGGAATGCTGACTAGCTGTTGAGCAGAATGGTGGGAATGGAAAACTGGGTGGAAGGAGGAACAGAATGGAGCAATCCATATTTGCTGTGTCTTAACATGCTAGCTAATTTTCAAGTATTGCACAGTTTCCCTATATGTTACTTTACCTAACAGCCAGCCCTGCCTCCCCCTCCTTTCTTTAGTGCACACAAACCCAATTCAGTAATATTCTGGGGCAGATTTCTTTTCAGACTTTGGGTGCTGCGTCGCTATAAAACTGTCACACTAAAAATAACAGCTATTTGCATTACAAGTGGATTTGTAATGATTATATAATAATACTTTATGAATGGCTCTGGATTACCAAGAATGAGACTGTTGTCCAAAAAACCTCAAACTATGCATAAGGCAAAAGTGGCAGCCAGAGCAGAGTTAAAGAGCCAAGTCCTAATCCTATTGAAATCAGTGGCAAACTCTTGCTGATCTCAGTAGGATCAAGATTTGGCTCACAGCTGACAATGTTTCATAGTGTTAATGCAAAAAGACTCTCTGTGCCCACCATTTCTAAGCAGATGTTTGGAAAAGTCCTTTTGTTTTGACTTGTTTAAATAACTGGGATGTACTTTGTTCTGATACAAATACAGGCAATCTGGCAATAACAAAACAACACCACCCAGCTAATATACCATTGGAATAACTGGACATCTGACCCCCCCCCCCTTGCTGGTTCTAGGGCTTTTGGTCTTTATAAAAATTGTGTAAATGAGGAAATAGTGCCAACAAGCTATTAGCAATAGCAATTTCCTAACTGCAGTGGGAAGCATCCTGCATGTTTAAATAAATATTGTTAACGGTGACCTCTTGGTTTTACTGGGAATGATAAGGCAATTGTTTGACCTATATGGAGCACATACAGTATTCATGGCTTGAGCGCAGCAAGAAAACAGGAAACAATAAATCAGAAATTAGAGCACTGATTGTTATACCTAATTGCATCAGACTTCTGCTTAATTTCTCGCTCTGTCATTCTAACCTTATTTTCTTGCCAACAGGCTTTGCAAATTGCTGGTGTCACGTACAAACAGCAAATGATAATCTTTAGTTCCTATGATTGACAAATGAATGAGGGGGAGAACATAGTTTATTATGGAAGAATGAACTGAGACACACACCAGATACCTGCTCAGATGGTCTTTTAATTCGCTTACCATAATGGGTTGCGTGGTATGGTTTTTTGCCAGGGGCATGGATTTGGGCACTATGACTCATTAATTGGATCTGAGCTTGGTCTGATAACCAAGAAAGCGGGGGAGGGGAACGCATCAGAGTTTTAAATGGGGGGAAATGGCAGGGATTGATCTGGTCGAGGAAAGAGATAAAATTGTGGAAAGGGCACTTAAGTGAAATGTGAAAATAGCACCAGCTAAGTTAGTCAACATGTTCAGTCTTTAAACAGTGGTATTTGTTGTGATGGGGTTCAGAGAAAAAACAAGCAACCATGTAATCAGGTATTCAGACAAAACCTTACTTTATTGCAACACAACTAGACTGATGGAAAAGCTCCACCCAGCAAGCAGAACTGGAAGAAAATTACAAAAAGCACAAACCTAACCCATTAGTATGTACAACAGTACTATTGCACATTTTATCCCACAGAGTATCATATGGATCTGCTGCCCAGAAGATGAGGTTGGACTCCCATTAGGGTCAGTTAGCATGTAGTTAAAACTTCTAGATCTTGAAGTACATGCTAGCTGACCCTGATGGGAATCCAACATCATCTCCAGGGCGGCAGATTCATACAGTTCTTCATTTCTGTCTAACAACTGCAGATGATTGTACAGCTACATCATCCCTGTTTTGTGTGTTCACTCCAAAGTAAGCCCAATCAGACAGCAGCCCAAAACAGATTTCCTTAAAAGGGGACACTATTGCTCAGTGGTAGAACTCATCGTTTACACGTAAATAGATTCAATCAAGGATCTTAGGTCTCCCCAGCTGGGAAAAATCTCTGTCTATGAGCAACCACCAGTTATAGTAAACAATAAATGGCTAAATAGATTAATAGCCTGCCTAGGTAGATTTCATGTATTCCTTGTGGTGTTGGTGATGATAACTGATACCATAATTTCAGGAGAATTAATACAGTTGTGTATGAAAAGTACAGGACTCTTGGAATAAGATCTAATAGCTAGGAGAGCTCCATTAATATGTTGTTGGCTGGTGATCAAAAGAAAATTTAAGATGAGTAAAGCCCTGGAATAGTCTCCCAAAGACAGTTGTGGTAACAAAACAAAAAAAGTATCAGTCGTTTCAGAGGAAAACTGGATGCATTTCAGAAGAGTAATCTGTGTAGTACAGTGGTACCTCGGATAACATATGCTTCAGGTTACAGACTCCGCTAACCCAGAAATAGTACCTCGGATTAAGAACTTTGCTTCAGGATGAGAATAGAAATCGTGCTCCGGCGGTGCAGCGGCAGCAGGAGGCCCCATTAGCTAAAGTGGTGCTTCAGGTTAAGAACAGTTTCAGGTTAAGAACGGACCTCCAGAACGAATTAAGTACCTAACCCGAGGTACCACTGTATTGGGGAAGGGTTGTAGCTGAGAGGGAAAGCACATGCTTTGCATGGAAATGGTTCCGACTTCAATCTCTGGCTGAGATTGACACCTGTCTGATACCCTAGAGAGCTCCTGCAAGTCAGTATAGGCCATAATGAGCTGGAGTTGTTGTTGTTGTTTAGTCGTTTAGTCGTGTCTGACTCTTCGTGACCCCATGGACCAGAGCACACCAGGCACTTCTGTCTTCCACTGCCTCCCGCAGTTTGGTTAGATTCATGCTTCGAAGACACTATCCAACCATCTCGTCCTCTGTTGTCCCCTTCTCCTTGTGCCCTCCATCTTTCCCAACATCAGGGTCTTTTCCAGGGAGTCTTCTCTTCTCATGAGGTGGCCAAAGTATTGGAGCCTCAGCTTCAGGACCTGTCCTTCCAGTGAGCACTCAGGGCTGATTTCCTTCAGAATGGATAGGTTTGATCTTCTTGCAGTCCATGGGACTCTCAAGAGTCTCCTCCAGCACCATAATTCAAAAGCATCAATTCTTCGGCGATCAGCCTTCTTTATGGTCCAGCTCTCACTTCCATACATCACTACTGGGAAAACCATAGCTTTTACTATATGGCAGTGGTTCCCAATTGGGGGTCCGCAGATCCCAGGGGGTCCGCATAACCCATCCAGGGGATCTGTGCCACATACTCATCAACTGTCCAGGACATCCAATTTTGGCTGTGCTTTCACATGAGAGCAAAATGCCCTGAACCCCATGAGATTGTGGCCATGGCACACAAAAATGTGCATTTTGGGGCACCATGCTCTTGTGAGGGTCACATGACTTGCACAGGAGCCCGACCCGAAAGACAAGCATCTTGGTTTCGCACTGGAACATGTTGGAGGATATGGTGGCACCATTCACCTAACCAAAACTACCACAGAGATATCAACATTTTCAAAAGTAGGGGGTCCATGGCATGGCTTTTGAAGAACTGGGGGTCCACAGTTCTTAGGTAACTGGGGACCACTGAGCTAGAAGGACCAATGGTCTGACTCAGTATATTCTTCCTGTGTATGTTGAGTTTCAACCAGGGCTGTGCATTTTCTGTGCTAAAAGAGCATTGAGAACATTTAAATGTTCTGATGTGTAAAACATGCGTGTACTTGCATAGTTTGCATAATTGTAATCTGCCTTTGTTTGATAGAAAGGCTAAAAGCTAACTGGGACCCTACAACCACCCAAAGAGGCAGTGCTTTAGATTACAACCTTAATGAATGACCAAATCCATTTGGGAAAATGTGGTTCTTCTGTTGTGCCCAGAAAATCCTGGGAGATTGAGCAGGGGTTCAGTGGCTCTTTATGGAGCATAAGAATAAAAACATAATACAGTCTCTGTTGCTATTGTAATCTTGCTGCTGCTTCAGCTTATTTTATTGTGGATAAATACACATACACCCTATGTGCTTTTAGATTGCTGCCTTTCATTTACGTGGCTTTTCAATTTGTAAACCGCTTTATCCTGGATTGTAAAACTACCGTACCTTGCAAAGTGGAAAGGCACAGCTTGCAAAATTAACTAATTAAAAAAATGGATGAATTAAAATGGGATAGTAAAAGGATTTAGTAAGGAAATTGATCCATAAGATGCTAGATTTGAGTTATATTTTCCAGGAATTAGTAGTACAACTAATCTGTGCTCAGTTACAGAAGAATTCCCTTTTCATGGGCTTCATAAATTGCTTTCATCAAAGACTTTGCTAAAATATTCCAAAATCTTTTTATAAAAGTTAAAGATAAAGCCATTAGGCACAGGCACTTTATTGCTTTTTAGGTTTTTAATTGCTTGGACTCCTTCCTTCATTGTAACTTGAGCATCCATACTTTGTTTATTGCCATCACTTAGCCTGCTATTTTTAGATTAGAAAAAAAATATTTACTATATTTTGATTGAGATCATTTGGAGTATACCATCTTAGAATACCTTGTGAGCTATCCAGCTATTACTTCATTACTTAATTCATTGAACAAAGTTAAAGACATCAACATGTTTTCTTATTGGTGGGTGAAATCATGATCATTACATTCCCCCCCCCCGCCTAGTCTATAAAATAATAATATTTATTGTTTTTCTCATAATTCAAATAATCTCTGCCTAGTGTAAAGCATGTTCTGATATATTTCATGTTAATCTAATGTATTCATTGACGAACAATTTTGTTAGTATTATAAGGGACCTACTTTTCTTATGAAGGACTTCTGAATTCTCAGTATCTGTTTCAAAAGGTTTCTTTGTTCATTTCTATGTTGGAATAATGCTGTTTCAAATATGGACAAGTAGTGACAAACACAGTATATGTATGCATGTGTGTATCTATACACACACACACATGTATATGTGTGTATATCTATATCTATCTATCTGTATCCATGGACAGAAATTTTAGACATACAGTGGTACCTCAGAACTCGAACTGTAATCCATTCCGGAAGACCATTTGACTTATGAAAAGTTTGAATTCTGAGGCATAGCTTCTGATTGGCCGACAGCTAAGTTTTTGCACAGCGGAAGCCCCATTGGACGTTCATGTTCCCAGGAACGTTCGAAAACCAGAACACTTCTAGGTTTTCAGTGTTCGGAAGCCGAAAAGTTCGAGAATGGAGCCGTTTGAGTTTCTACTGCACACACATACAAATGCTGAATGATTTTTTTAACCAAAAAAGATTCAGAAGAAGGCTGAATTTCAAATTACATAAAAATCTTTCCCTTTATAAAAGCAATGGGCCAGGGAAGAGCTGTAAATAATAAGGGAGAATTGGTGGGTGCTTCTGTCAATGTGCCCATGGGTTGTGGTATACAGCATTAGGAATCTTCTCAATTTATTGCTTAATTGATGGTTCAATATTTACAAACTCTCTAAGCAGCATGCACCATTAAAACAATAAACAATATGATCAAAACAAAAACATGACATCAAGAAAAGCCTATAAAAGCAAATACAGGAATTCAGACAAATAAAAACAAGGTCCAGCCTTATGGATCAGGGAAAGCCTGGGCAAAAAGATATGACTTTACAAGACACCTGCTGCTTCACATATGGTAGAAAGAAGGGAATCTCATAGTACAAAGACAGTGGCAGAAAATGTCTGTTTTTGGATCATCACCCCATGATGTTCTGTAGGTTTACAAGCCAGGACAACAGGTAAAGCAATTAGAATTCATATGATCCTACCCTCTTCTGGTTTCTTTGAGTTCAGTCTCAGATACGAGCATCACAAACTGAAGCTAGTAAAGGTCATCTGAAAAGATGGAAGTGCACAGTTTGAAAAACTTTAAAAAATAATTTCAAAAGCTGCGCTGAGGTCCTGTCATGCAATTGGTATGCTTCAAAATACTTGCTAGCGCTTTTTCAGCTAATTATCTGATTTTGTGCTAAGTTCTGGAAGACTGAGTTGAGTTGACCAGTGCTTTTATTTTCCTAAAAAAATGTTTAGGGGTACTCTCATTTTCCTTCTCATGTTGAAATACTGCCCCTCAATGAGGCCAAACTTAGATTCACAAAATGTTTAGGGCTATGCGTCCCCCTGCATCGTCCCCCCCCCCCCAGAAAAGACAACACTGCTTAGGACTCAACACTTGCAGCTAGAATGGGGTTTGTCTAATACTGACAGATCAGCATTTCACTCTTCTAATTTCACGTGTATCCTTGTTTAAAAGTATTAATTTCACCCATAAAAAATATGTTCAAGTTTTGGTAACATTTAGTCCACATTTATGGAGCTTTTTCCTTCTTTCCACTTTGAGTAGTCATTCTTCAACTTCTCTTGCAGTTCCTACAGTATCACATTGTGTTTGATATGCGGGTCTAATAGTAACCTGAACTCCATGTATTGCAGCTCCTACTAAACACACATAGCCTCTACTAAGTCAACGAGTTGCATGAGCCACATACCTTTGTACAGCTCCAATAAACAACACAGCCTGATTAATTTGCACCATCCTAGTTTTCACCTGTGAAGCACATTAAATTGCACAGGCTGTTAAATGGGACAGCTTGATAAAACCGCCCTACTGTATTACACTGTGTTTTAAATCCCAAAATGTGTTGAGCTACACCTCAATAAATTACAGCTTACAGTTAATATACAGAGCCCAGTAATTTCTCAACCTGTTAATTGCACAGTCCACTAGTCATGATGCCTTTGACTTATTGAAAAAGTCTTTACTGCACTTATGTACAGTTCAAATTCAGCTAATGGCATCTCACCCACATAGAACAAGGGTGGGGAGCCTGCAGCCCTTCAGATGATGACTCCAGCTCCCATCACTCCCAGCCAACATAGCCAACAGTCAGCGATGATGGGAGTTGGGAGTCCAATAGTATCTGAAGTCCAAGTCTGACACAAATGATAGGGCCCTGGGTCTTTGTCTGAGCCCATTAGAGGACCAGACAGAGTGTGCCAGTAGCATTTGAGAAAAGGACTTGCAGCAAAGGTGCAGCCTGAGAACATAAGGTGCTGCCTTATTCCAGGTCAGACTATTCACTCATCTACAGATAGGTAGCCGTGTTGGTCTGCCATAGTCAAAATAAAAAAGTTCCTTCCAGTAGCACCTTAAAGACCAACTAAGTTAGTTCTTGGTATGAGCTTTCGTGTGCATGCACACTTCTTCAGATACCATTATTCACTCATCTGTCAGCTTTCCATTTTACTCTTGGTAGTCCTTGTGATTCTAAGATACATCAGCAAGACTTGTAGCTTATTTTTTAAAAGAAAAAAATTGCATTTCAAAAGAAAAAACTGCAAGCTTTCAGAATTTTAATGATGAAATGTGAGTTCTATAGTATTACATTCGCACAAAATGTCATTTTATTACTAATTGAAGGAACAACCCTGCAGATCTTCCTGTATGCGGGTGGCAAGGAAGTCTGCCTCCAGAAGCATCTTCACTGCAGAGCAGAAAGTTCCGCCACCATTGTTCTTCCACCATTCGAGCTGCAACCGAGATAAGGACTGAAGAACTGCATCTTGGGAACATACTGGGGAAAGTCTTGAATCTTCAGCACTTCTGTTCCTCCAACATCACCCACCAATAAGGGAGACAAATGATACTAGCCCTGGAGTTGTTTCCCCTCCAACTGAAATCATGGGGGGGGGGGACCCTGACCAGCATTGGCCTAGCAGGACTTAGGAAGTGGAAGAATGGACTCTCCCCTCCAACCCCTGCCTTCGTAGGACTGCTCTTCCATTTCCCGATGCTTGTGATAAATTATAATCTAGATTGCTTATGCTAATTTGTTATGAAAATTTGGTTTGGAATAGCTAACCCTCAGGTCTAGCCCTCTAATGATATCCTTCTCATTTAAAGAAGCATAGCACTCTAACAATCAACCAAACAGGACTTTCCCCCTTTCCCTTTCCCTTTCCCTTTCCCTTTCATTTTCTGAAGCTTTTATTGTGGAATGGTAGAATTTTTATTTTATTTTATGGAGCTAGACCATTTGTGTGTGAGGTGGTCACTTTGCACACAGAGAGTCTGAAGACAGGAGTGGCCACTGAAAATACAGAGACTGCTGGCAAAAGCGAACCTCTTTAAGAAGGCTTTTTACCCCAAAACCATTGCTTTCATCTTCCCCTGGAAAGTATACCGCTGCTAAAAGTGCACCCTCATTAGGAAGCCCATGGCATTTAATAGCCAGTTTTATATGGCATGAATTATCCCTCTCAAGCTTCCACATAGTTATAAAATGCTTTCTAATTCTCTCTGAATTCTGCTCTCATGCCTACGAGCTATGTTCGCACACCTACTAAAATGAAAAGATCAGTCTCACACAGTATGTCTCTTACATTATTCAAATGCTTTATTGTGGCTTGGATAGGTATAATGCAAACAAACCAATGATACAAACCTATGTCATTGTTGCATTGTTGATTTTTTTTCTTTTTTTGGTGTGTGTGTGTGTGTGTGTGTGTAGCAGCCCAATAACTAGACCACCCCTTCACAGGTAAGAAAGCTATTAAACCCTGTGAATTTTCACAGAGGATAAGGATAGATTAATTTGCCACAGATGTTTCTATAACACCCTGCATGAGAACATTCAGTGTCCCATAGTTTTTCTCCTGTGGTGGTCCAGCATGAGTAGACTTGAAGCTTTAATCTAAAACATGTAAGAAATAGCAGCAGCTGGCTCAAGATTTTTCTAGGGAGGTTTTGCTCAGCTATTTGCACTACTTCAAAGCCTTCATGTGCCCTGCATATGTATCCTACATGTAGCAAACATATAAAACGTAAGCGGAGAATGATAAAAGGCCAATTTTGGAACAGTCACGTAATACTCTTTATCAGCACGGCATAGGTCTCCTTCTGCCTCACAACCAGATGAAAACATTCTTATCATGATGGATGCCATGACAGCATACAGCAAAATCTGCCCTCATTTACACCCAGGCAAGCCCCTCAGAAATCGGTGGGGTTCCACAGCTGTAACTTAGGTCAGAATTTGCTTGTAATGTCTTTATTAGTACATCTGCTCTTCATTTTGGTTAGGCCGGTGTGTAGTTTTTGAAGATATGCAAAAAGACGAGTATCAACACCTAAAACATTAGATGCTATTGTGGCGGTTGGGGCATGGGTCTTGTATCTATGCTTACAATTAATATATATGCAGATGTTGTCTTGTAAGAAGTAATTTGGTGAAATTCGGACAGAGATGCTAATTAGAGAATCTAAAGTTTAAGAGTGTGGAAATTATGTATCAACTTTTTTAGCTCATACTTTGCCTCAAACTATAATGTTACTCTTGGCTGGAAGTGAAAGATAATTTCTCAGTCAGCTGCAAGCATACATCATAGATTAAGCAATCACAGCATTAAAATGTATACTTTCAGATACCATTCCAAGCACATTTACTATCCCCATAGAAGCATGGGCATCGCTGATAGCATAATCTATCTGCACAACCTAAATCTTCGGCAGAGTTTAAAGTGACTTAAATGATTTTTCATTTAACTGAAAGAAGCCCCCTGCATCAACTAAATAAATTAGCACCTGTATTCAGAAACTGGAATTTGGGGTGGGCGGGCAGGGAAAGCCAGTTAATTAATGGATAAGTTCATAGATTTAACTTACTGTTAGCATGGTCTTAGAACCTGCTGTGCCCAAGACATATGGGTTTCAGATGGAATGTGTCAATAATTAGAGCTGCTGTATCACAAAATATGATATGGCACTCCTGGTGGACATTCTTGTAGAAACGATTTTGAAGGAGGGTGTATTCAAACCCCACCTGTAGTTGAAAACCTGTATAAGAACAATTCTCATAGGCTGTGTGCATTAGATAGCAACTCACCACTCTTAGGACATAAACTGTGGTCAGGATGAAGCTATCCATAAATATGGAATAAGTTTGATTTCTTTTTCTTTTTCTCAATCTTATGTGTAGCACTCCACTTTTCTAAACCCATTTGTGATAATTATTTGTTAAAGTCCACATGAAAATCCATAGCATTTTAGAGAGAATTCCTGCTATCAGAGACATTTTTCATAGAATTTTGTCTAATATACACATTTTTGCAAAGCAATTTCACCTAATAGAATGCATTTCTGTATGATAGTTTTCTTAATATATGCATTTTAATGAACACTTTACCCTTTTTTATGTACATTCTTGTACACATTACTTGGCTGGAGAAGTGCACTGCAAAATTCATAGAAATGTGAATTTTGAAGAATGGCTGTGATCCAGGTTGCATATTGTTTTATAAACTGCAAAACAGATAGCTTTGCTTTTAAATACAAACTGAATTGAATTTATCCCCCATCCTTACCCATAATGCTCTGCATGGAGCTACCACTGAAAACAGAAACCCGATGCTGAGTTATTTTTCCCCTTTCCCCGTGTAGATTATGCCTTCCGCACCAAGCCTACACAAGTAGAAGTTGTGTACCTGCTGTGCAGTTGTTGGCAGAGGGCTAGTGAGCCACAAGAATTCAGTTCACCTTTCAGCAGTGAAAGTAAGAAGCAGCTCTGGAAATCAGTGTGAACACATTTGTTTTAAATTGCTGTAAATGAAAAGAGAAACCTGTGTAAGAAATTGCTTAGCAGCTCATATATCAATGTAAACCTATTCTAAATATTATAGTGGATTTATTCCACAATTTTATTACTACAAATTGTAGCAGAAAGGGGTCCCTATTTTTAAAATTCCTAAACATCTCTCTCTTTTGCTCTTTCTATCTGTCTGGTTCTCTTATAAACACACACACACACACACACACACACAGAGAGAGAGAGAGAGAGCGCACCAAGGAAATGCAAGAATATATAGTTCTGTCCATTTGTTTGTTACAAAGAACCTTTTGCTGTCTCAATGCTGTTTATTATTGTTCTGCGAGATATGAAGCTACACGGAGCCAGGCAGAGGGTCTTCTTGGTAGTGGCGCCTGCCCTGTGGAATGCCCTCCTACTAGATGTCAAAGACTTTCCATAGACATCTGAAGGCTGCCTTGTATCGGGAAGTTTTGATGTTTTTGATGTTTCCCTGTGTTTTTATATTCTGTTGTGAGCTGCTCAGAGTGGCTGGAGCAACCCAGTCAGATGGGCGAGGTATAACTAATAAATTGTTGATGTTGATGTTGTTGTTGTTGTTGTTGTTGTTGGACTACAGTGCCAACTATCCCTTGCCATTGGCGATACTGGCCATGGCAGATGGAAGCTGGAGTTCATCAACTTATGGAAGGCCACAGGTTCCCCATCCATGGTTTACTCCATAGAGAATGGATGCAATTCTGGATTCCTCTTCATTCTGTACAACTATATGCATAGGGGTTCCCTACAGATGTTCTATTGAACAGCCACAGATTTATGGGATTGAACCTGCTACTGTTATGCTCTACTATATGTGCTCATTCTATGTGCAATAAATGACTAAACAGGGCTTAAGCTATAGCCTCATCTCACAACTTCTTGTTCTTGCACTTATTGTTGCAAATGCCAGTGGCATCTTCCAAACAGAAGAACCTTGGATAATTTTCCATTTCAAAAGTAGTACGCCTAAATAAGTAACTATCTCCCAAAGAGAAGAAGTCCTAGTGTATTCTTCTGTACCAGCCACTAAAACATCATTGTATTTGATTATTCATCTTTGAGAATGTATTTCATCACACATAAATATTGCAATCCTGATCTGATAACCATCTGTAGTTTCTTACATTCCTTTTAAATACCACATTGATCTGGATGAGAGAGACCAACCCTACCTAGCAATGCATATGTAGATTAAAAATCAAGCACAGTTTACATCGTCTGAAATACTAACTCCAGAAAGTTTGTACTCAAAGTTTTTCTACTCTGTAGTGATTGTTTGCTCCCATCCAGGATTTCAGATAAGATTCCAAACATTGCTCAGGGGTTGGGTATAATTTATTATGACCAGGCAAAAGAGAGACCTAAATTCTTTTGGACTGCAATATCAGAACACAGACCTTCAGAGTTCAAAGGGATAGATCTGCTTCTGTGACTAAATTATCACTGCTAGATAATCTGTAGTTGTTGGTGTATTTAGGGAGAGGGTTCTAGTATCATGGACATGGGCGATGCTCAAACCAAAATTACCAAACAATCACTCCATATATATTTGATTGAAAAGATCACTAGAGTAACAGCAACCCTAATTCAATGAATTATTTCCTGTCACTAAGGGCAGTGGCTTGGTTGGGGGGGTGGGGGAAGGAGAAACCAAGATTTTGTTTCCTGATGACTACAAACTTCACTTGACAAAACCTTCAGTGCCAAATGTGGTTTCCATTTGCTGTTGGGAATTTATTTGTCCATGCCAAAGTTCAGGTGTGCCAGCTCTGTATAATAAGCCATTTGGATGAAAGCTTGGCTAGCTCAAAGGATTTTGATGGATTTTATTGCTGCCTTTTAAGATTATTGTTCAGAAATACCAAGTCTAATTTTGAAATCAATTAGCCATGCAGCCTGATGAGGTGTTTGCCCAGCTCAGGTTCACACCCGCTGTCTGCAGATTATTGTTAAGTTGAGTCAGGTCCCTAGTGGAGCTCTGTTTGCAGGCATCTGGTAGACACATGTCCGATGTCCTCCCAGAAAGCTGCTGATGGTTTAAATAGCTAACCCTAATGAAGAAAGCCTAGCAAGTTTGCTGCTGTTTGCCAGCAAAACATGCCTTTTACAGTTCTCTTAACTTTTCCATGGCTAGGGAATACGTCAGGAGCTAGAGGCTGAAACAGATGTAAGGAGGGTGGAATCTAATTGCCCGCTATCAACAGATCAAAGGAAATGGTCTTCAATTCCTCTGTCTTCCTGATGGTCATGAAGTTAGAATGATATCATTCCCAGAAGTGCCACCTCTTGAAGGGAACAACATCTCTTGACACCAGCTGCTCTCGTTGCACAAGGTGAAAATTCCGCTTTCCTGGGGCAATATTTCTGGGATACATGCCAAAACCATGGACGATCCCATGCTGTTCAAAGGGGGTGGCAGGTTGTAAAACCATCCACACTACTGACCAGCCTTCATTCATGCTTGGATATGCTAAGCAGTCCTCTCTCCCATCAGTATAGCAGAATTTAAAGTCATTACAAAATGTCACATGTTATGCCAACAATAAATGGATTAATAAAAAGGATATTTTTTTGCAGGCAATTCTATGTACAAGTTGACATTAGCTCCCCCCTACCTCTCAGAATCTCCCCTCCCCCCAATATACACTGTGTAAATGAGTGTGAGCTTGCTTTTGTCCACCTTTCATTCATTTCAGTGGGGCTGATGCAGGAGAAATCCCCACAAGAATATTTATAAGAAACCCAACATTTTCAGGGTTTCCCACTAACCAAAATAAAGAATAGGATATGCCCAATGCTTCATCCAGCAGAGGCTAATGGAAATGAAAAGAAGTGATTTACACACACACACACACACACACACACACCCCATAGTGTTCTCCAGAACAGTGGGTGAGGTGGTATGGGATAGGATAGGGGGAAGTCATAGGGAGGAAGGTAATTGGTGGGAATAATCTTAATCCTTATATTACTAGAGGCTTCTAAGGGACAAAAGCCCTTCTATGGGCAGAAAAACAGAAGCTGCATACAACCAAACATAAGTGAAATTACGTTTAATCTCTTTCTGTGAGAGAATTTGAAGTATGACTTAGTTCAAAACAAAATGGAATCCAGGTGGCACAAAGGAACAATCCCCCAATCCTGAATAAAATTGGTGATATCTAACATTAGTCATGCTCCAAGTAGACCTGTTAAAGTCAATGGACACGAGTTATTTACTACCCTAAATTGTTAGAGCTTAAGGAAAGCCGTCCTAGATCAGCTTACAGGTTTGTCTTGTAGATTTGCAAGTCTCAAGGCAGGGACTGTCTTATTACTGATTTTTTTAAGGCAGCCTGGGACCCTTTTCAGTTGAAGAATGGGCTAAAGAAGAAGTAGCCTGAAATACGTAAGTTCAGCATTACAGTATATCCTCCAGTCTTTATGCTGTTAGAGCCCTCACACATTTCAATGGGCTGTTCATCTCAAGTGTGTTTTACTAAGAACTGGTTCACACATAGTCATGGCATGTGGCTGGGTGCAGAAGACAGCCTGGGGCTCTCACACCACCACCCCATTGTGCAAAGAATTGTCAATATGAAGTGGGACCTGTGCAATAAATGTGCACATGAGTAGCTGCATATACTCACTTCATTGCCAAGAAACAAAAAGTGAAGCATGAAATATACTTAGTACGTAACTGTGCAGGCTACTAGTCACACTAGGTTGCTTTTAGTCAGTAGCCTTGCTTTATTAGCAAAGAAGTTTATTAGAGGAGAAAGGATCCTGGATACAGCCCACTGGGAACTTTGGTAACATAAACTCCATTATGGATTTGACTATGAACATTGAAGAGACTGGTATTTGGGGTCAACCTACGTTAGGTAGAGTAAGGTGGCCAATTGATTTTGGATGTCATGAAATTGTTATTTAATTACTTATAATTGCACTTTTACTGCTGGGAACAGAAAGAGGTGCTTGTGGGATTTTCTGCCTCAGGTGTCAAAATAACTTGACCAGCCTTGGATACAATGTACCTTGGCTGTTGGGGTAATGCTGCTGTTCCAGCTTCTACCTCAGGCAGCAAAATGTATTGCGCTAGCCTTGGCGATATAAACACACCCAATAACTTTAATTTCTGATTTGGGGCCCAAATAAACGAGTGTTGCAAAGTAGTGTAGTAGTTTTCCTGCAGCACTGACTGAAAGAGACTGCCTCATTTCCTTACTTTCTGTTAGGTCTATTAGGCCTTGCAATGTGTTTTTTATGAGCTTTATTAAGAGGTTTTAAAAATATTTTACTAGGATAATTTTCATTTTTATAAGGGTTTCAGTTGGTTGCATTTTACTTAAGTCTAGTTTTTCTTATTAAGAAATATTGTGGTTATTTTTAGTATGTGCCATTAACATTCTTCATCCAGGCTCAACAACTGTCCTATGAGAGTCAAAGCATTAGCCGAAATCTGTATTTAGTGGCAAGGCCAGCGTATCATGCCTAACCAGCTTCGCCCATTAAAACTGGTGACACAGAAATCCAAAATAAACAGTGTAGAAGCACATAAGAACAAACCCAATGGATCAGTTTTCAGGTCCACCAAGTCCATGACAGTCTGATGTTGATACTGATGATCTTGGATCCAGATGATCACTTCCACAAGTGGAAGGCATCCAGTGGAGTAAACAGGGAGGTGGTTTTTATTTTTGCAACATCCCTGTTCACCTTGTAGCCACCCCTTCACCACATCCCCACAGTTCTAGAGGGGGCCCCAAGCCTCCCTAGCAGGTTGCCGGGGGGCAAGGGAAAAAAAAGAAATTTACAACAAAGGAAAAGAAGCACCCCCCTTTGTCCAGTGGGATTCAAGCAATCATTAATATTATTTATCTTTGTAGTGCATTTTTAGAATCCGAGCATGCTTTTATTTTGATACTAGTGGTATCAATGCAGTGCACTGTTTAATGTTACACAGCACTGGTAATTTCTGGCTCAGTCCATTGAGCTTGTTGCAGCTGACTAGGAGCTAAGAATGAAGCATCACTCTTAATGGAGAATACACTAGCAACAATCCAGCAGAGAGCTAGATTGATTTCAAACCATTGATTTCAGTGCGATTTGGAATGTACACGGTTAGGCCCTGGAGTTTAGCCATTGATTTGTCATTCTTTACTACTATGTCATTGCTAAGCTACTTAACCGTAGATTTTATTGTCTGTAATAACAATGTACTGGGAGTTCAATCTTATAAAGGAAAACATATATTACTTCAGTAATCTATAATTCATTGTAGTGATTTGACAGAACGTGAAAACTCATGCCTTATGGTTCAGAAAGCAGCAATTGCATTGTTAGCCCCCATTTATCAGTATAAAGCTGGCTAATTTAGCTGACTGGCTGATTTATAAATTGATAATTTACATTGGGTTCAAAATCCTAATTTAATAATGGGATCACATATGGATGGTTTGAAAAAGTTGTATTCTAGTTGGTTAAGACTATAAGCATGCCCTTATTAAGATAGATTATCTCCTTCTACTTGCTCTTTAAAAGGAAGGACAAAACAAATTATATATCTCATTCATTCTACCTGACAGAAAGGCCATGTTTGCCTATAACCCCCTCTTCTATTAATATTGAATACATGGCTAGCCACATCATTCATTCTCTTGCTAACCTCCATGATGTCATAATCTTTTGCAGCAGTAAGCACTTGTTAGGGTCTGCAGACATTTGGGGATCACCATAGGGAGTCAGACTACTGGAGTGAAATCAACTAATAAATCTACCAGGTAGGTTTGTAACAGAAGTTGAGAAGGAATACAAACAGGGATTTTACTGGATATTTCACACTGAGTGAGTCCCTCGGTACAGGAGATTTTGCAGTCAATTTACGTTTCTAATTACTGAACATGAAAATTACTAACAGTGTAAGTACATTAGTTCCTTTCACAGCCTAATCCTAAAAATTAAGCAAATAAAGCCTTAGGATTGGCTACCAAGAATATGGATCTAAAACAAGTCAGCCATCTGGTTTGGTTAGAAGCAGCATGTTCAATGGCAAATTTCCTTGTGGTGTTGCTTCAAAGGCTGTTTCTGCACAATGTGTTGCATTCTTTGGTAAATTTCTGGTTTTTACAAGATCTTGAGTTGTATCCAAGTTCTGCTCGCTCAAGACTGGACACCTGATTTTTCCTGATGTGCTCTACACAAGGCAGCCCCCTCTGCACCTGAATATTGCTTTCTAATGTTTGGGGGACCTTCAAGACCAGAATGGAGTATAATGTGCAGGGATGCAGGAAGTAGAAGGGGCTTTTGAAAATCAAATGGACCACCTTGCATGTGTGGAAGACCTTTCCACTAGTGCAAAGCTTATCTTCGGTACAACCCCTCACTCCCTGGTATGACTTGAGCTACTGAACCTGCCTCCTGAAAGCTTCAGGCTCCCATGTAGTTCTTGCTTCTAGTTCTTCATTACATTCCTTAAGCCAAGAATGGGCAAAGGTGAATGTCCATATGAAAAAAGATTGAGTGGGAGAACCATTAAATACATTCAAAGGATAGCTTTTTGTAGAAGATGGAAAACTGAAGTGAAGAGCATTCTGTGATATTCTTGGGAAAGAGAGTTTGCACAATAAGATTAATTATTGGAATATATTATGAAATGCATTCTCTTGCATGTGAAAGTTCAGTAAAAATTACTACAGATCAAAGGTCTCATGAATAATCTTTTTTTAAAATGGTGGTCAAATAGGCAGCCAAGGGTCAGAGTTTATTCTGCTTTTCTGTTTTGGATGGAATAGAGAGCATTGTAGAAAGCTCATGAAAAAAAGTAATATGGTTTTCTATAAATATCTGTTTTCATTTGCTTCAGTCTTGTCCAGTCAATGCTAAATTTAACAAAGTGTATGTATTTACCTTTATCTGCACATTACCATAGATAACTTATAAAAAGGATTGGACAAATTCCTGGCAGAGAGACCTATCAATGGGTCTCAGCCATGAGAATCCACATTGAACCTTCAGGATCAGGGTATCTCTGATTGTTGTCCCCCACGCCCTCACCCTTGCAAGCTCGTGCCTCTGGCTTGTGCAGATCAGCCCTTGTTGACTCAACAGACTCAACAGGAGCACCCTTATTTCCATTGTGTATTTGCTGAAATGGTTGAATCACAAACAGGAGAACCCATTGGATGGTCCCAACCTTCACAAGATATACAGTAGTTTGAACTACTCCAAATTCTTATACAGTACTTCCTAGAGCTATAAAATCCCCAATGAGCAATACGTCATACTAATATAAGTACAACAGTTATAAACAATTCCAAGAAAACAATGACTCACTCTTCAAAAGACTGAGCCTGTGAACTATTGCTTGTGGTTACAAGACATTGCAGATTAACAGTTGATCCATTATGCTGATGAAATGTCAGAATATTTACATCAGTGCAAACCCAAGATTTTCCTGGGTGTTTATGGAGAGAGAGAGAGAGAGAGAGAGAGAGAGAGAGAGAGAAGCATTGGCATTATTAGTAGGACATGAGTAACTTTCATTTAATTCCTTGCCATTGTTGTACAACATTAGTAAAATTTCCAGCAATTAAAGGAAAGTTAATTCCGGCACATTTATCAAAGAAGGATCTTGATAAAACTAATAACTTTTACTCTAAGATACAGTGGTGCCCCGCAAGACGAATGCCTCGCAAGACAAAAAACTCGCTAGACGAAAGGGTTTTTCGGTTTTGCGTTGCTTCACTAGACGAATTTCCCTATGGGCTTGCTTCGCAAGACGAAAACGTCTTGCGCTTTTTTTTTAAAGCCGCTTGAAGAGGTGCAGTTGCGACGGACCGTGCTTCGCAAGGCAAAAAACATCGCAAGACGAAAAGACTCGCGGAACGAATTCTTTTCGTCTTGCAAGGCACCACTGTATTGGCCTTATCCACCAAACTGGCCTTACAACAAGGGGATGCCGGTGGTGCTGTGGTCTAAACCACTGAGCCTCTTGGACTTGCCAATCATAAGCTTGGCAGATCAAATCTGCGTAACAGGGTGAGCTCCTGTTGCTTTTTCCTACTTCCTGCCAACCTAGCAGTTCAAAAGCATATCAGTGCAAGTAGATAAATAGGTACCACTGCAGCGGGAAAGTAATCTGTGTTTCCATGCACTCTAGCACTCCTCATGCTGTTCTGTTGTGCCATAAGCGGTTTAGTCCTGCTGGCCACAAGACCCGGAAAAGCTGTCTGTGGACAAACGCCAGATCCCTTGGCGGAGATGAGCGCTGTACCCCATAGTTGAATTTGATTGGACTTAACTGTCCAGCGGTCCTTTGCCTTTGCCTATATCAGTGCAGAAAAATTATTATACACCAGTGACAAGGTTTAATTTCTTGAATATGTGAACACTGTTATCATTTTTTTTAAAAAAAAAACAGAACCCTTTGACAGCTGATGGTCATTATTTTTAATTATTTATTAAATTTGTATACTACCCTTCATTTGAAGGTTTCAACGTGGTTCACAGCATAAAAACTGTTATTGAGACATCACCTTACAAGGTGTAGAAAACACTCTCTCCATGGCCAAAAGACCCATTCCTACTCAATATGATATAGGATAGTCACATGTGTCTGCACACCAATACTGTAGTAGGTGAAGCCCTGGGCTAGAATACAGTACATGAAAATGCTATATAGGCAGGACAGCTCGGAATGTAGCAGGTTTTTAACTAGAGGGCTGGCAGTATTTAGGTCACTCACTGTAGAACTAAGCAACATGTTGCAATTATCGTATCTTAATTCCCCTCCAACACTGCATAAACAACTCCTTATATTTTGCCTTGCCTAAGATTAATTTATGTATAATGTGCTTTTGATTTTCCTTTGGCATTCTTTGTGGATTATGCTTACGTCTTTCATAAACTAAAACGTATCCCCTGTTTTCTGGTTTAAAAAACACACACACCAAAACCCTTCCAAACTGATTTCAGCCCCTGGTCATATTTGGGTGTGCCCTCTTGCTCACAGAGGCAAATTAAAGACTATACTTTCACATAGGTATGATTCATTTGAATGCAGTATGTAAATACTTCAATGGGATGTGTATTGCAGTCATGCAAAATGGTTTCTGTTCTATTGAAAATGAGGCTGAACTGAAATGCAATCCCCATTTCTCACGGAGCATGGCTAATGTGGGCTGCTAGTCTCCACACACACACACACCAAATGCCCCTAGAATGACAATATGTGATGCCTGGGAACACAGGCATGCCTCGATGCCTCGAAATTCACCTCATACCATCAAGATGTAAAAGAGAGGAGGCAATTTGAACTCCTTCTTTGTTGGGAATCCCACCAATATTTAGGGTTGAACGTCTATCAAAGTGTGGCCACGCTCTAGTATAAAGTAAAACACTATGTTCAGTGGAGCCAGCATGATTTAAATTCAGCTTCCCAGATATAACAGCTGGTTCCTAATGATGCACTCCTTAAACCGCTTATTCTTCTTTATGGCTAATGTGAATAAATTGTTTCAAGGCTGTGGTTTCAATAA
Source organism: Podarcis liolepis (assembly GCF_965112155.1). Classification (NCBI taxonomy): domain Eukaryota; kingdom Metazoa; phylum Chordata; class Lepidosauria; order Squamata; family Lacertidae; genus Podarcis; species Podarcis liolepis. Next base: position 46,835,393 of record NC_139564.1, on the reverse strand, counting down.
AATCTTTTATTTTCAGCCTACTTTAAAAGGGGGGGGGGGAGAAATCTTGGGGAAGGAAGACCTGCCTAGTTGACTAGTGAAATCCATCATGCACTGTCATAATACTTTGCTACCATTGCTGAATTTTGTTTAGAATAATATGGCCTTAATGCCCCCATCCCCAGCTGAATTGCTCAGACTGGTAGTAGATTAGAGGAGAGAGAGGTGCCAGTATTATCTGTGTTAGTGCTCCAGAGGTCACACTACACTAACAAGACTGCCCTCCATCAGGAATGACAGAATCCAGCTGCTGAGATTTAGCTGGGGCTTCCTGTGGAGCTACAGTCATCCACATATACTAGAGATGTGTTGGAAACAAGCAAGCATTCTGTCCACTTATTCTCCTGGCTCTTTCTTATTACTATTTTCCAAGAAATACCAATAAGTGCCAATGCATGTGAAATTATTTACCTCTTTAAGCCTGGGGCCTTTTAAGGTCCCATGTATTTGAAGGTCACTGAAATGGAAGCTTAATGTACTTTTAAATCCTCCGTTTTCATTATATGGAAGCTGAATATACTTTTAAATCCTCCATTTTTATTATATTCAAAGAGAATCAGCCAAATCTTTTCTTAGTGCTGAGTATGGTGCCCCACACTTATATTTTTATTTTGTTTATTTTTAATGACAGTCAGATGATTTAATGGATTCTTTTAGAAAATGACCTGTTATTGTCCATTATTTGTTAACATGTTGTTTACAACCAATTAAGGTATTTCAGTCTACACACAGCCTTTAATTTGCCATGCCACCGTTATTTTTCAGAACATATCACACACCGAGAAGGGTCTTGCTTGGTTTATTTAAACATGCTTAAGCTTTTCAAACAACGTTCCTTCACATGGCAGGGAAGAAAAATCACATTAGCCAATAGAGGGCACTGAAGTTTTCAGCTGATTGCAGATCAGGAGCAAACCATTCTGCTAATATAAACCTGGTTTTCTGAACATTTTTAATTGGCAATGCTCATTGGGTTGTAACTGGTTCAGAGTGTTTATATATAACAGTTAGTTTGCATAGCTGTGATGTTAAAATTTAGAGCATGCCTGTCCATTCATGTTGCCATTTCATAAGGTAGTAATTACCATGTATTTTGCATATGACCCCATTATTTATCAGGGATGATAGTCCTTTCCCTTCCCTGACTGTCAGCCCTTGGAAAATCACTGGATGGTATTCAATTCTTGTCCTTCTCAGAACAGACAAGGCTATACTAGGTTTATTAATTTCAATGTGCTTACTCTGAGTGGGAATTAAATAGCTCAGTTGGTTAGAGCATGGTGCTTATAATGCCAAGGTTGCAGGTTTGATCCCCATATGAAACAGCTGCATATTCCTGCATTGCAGGGGGCAGACTAGAGTATCGTCAGTGTCCCTTCCAACTCAATGATTCTGATTCTAGGAATCCACTGTTTCTCTTTTGCTTCAGGGGAATACATTATTTGTGTTGGTGCCAATTGCTAGCATCTTTATTATTCAGGATTTACGACTTCCAGCCTGATCCTGAGCCCACTTTATTTCAGCCCGTTGACTTTATGTTTCAGTGGAATCTATGCACTTAGAGTCCAGCATACAGAGGCCCCATCAACATAGTCATCCTGTTCCATATTTACATACTGAAACTGGTGCACTGTGATCACTGTCTAATGTACCAAACCTTTCATTAACAGAATCCACCAATGACTAAAACAAAAAACAAAAAAAGCTTGTGATACAATGAAATAATAAACTATTCCTGACATACAGTTAACTGGAGTCTTCTGTGTAGGGCAATTTAAATACAACATACATGGTAATAAAGGTACACTAGAAGGAAGGAAACTTGTCAAAAAGAAAGAAAGAAATTTGCTGTATACGCCTACTAATTTTCATGTGAAACAGACCGAAAGCAAAACCACATGAGAAGGAGAAGGTGACTTTTGAAGTCATTTGTCCACATTTGTTTTAAATATTCCAAACCTAACATTTGCTTCTCCAGTACTTCTTGTATAATTCCATGAAGATGAAAGAGGGATTGTAATTATGCCTCAGACATAGAAAGTAAAATATGACCATCAGAGCAGAAAATGGATTTTAAGTCCTTCTTGTCTCACAGACTAATATTAATGCTTCCTAGGATGGATAATTGAATAGTTTATAAATAGATATAAATAGTACATTTATATCCTGAAATTCTTGTAATGATCAGTACATTGAGCCTAGCTATTACACTGGTGTAGTTCCATGCATTTTAATATGACTTCAACAGCATACATGAGAATCATTCATCTCCTTAGGAAGGGTTGTGCTTGGGTTTTAGAACAAAGACTATTTGGTCTTCTGTGCAACTGTGTTAAAAATGACTATTATTTTGGCTTCAATAGATTTGACTACATTATGGAGAAGATACTAACTCTACACTCATGATATCAACCTGGCAACACCAGCTGTTCCTCTTAGTGAGATAACAACATGGAAATGTCCCTCCAAAGTGTTTAATGAATCCCGGTTTCTAAAAGTGTATGCTAAGGGTTTACTGAAGCAATGGCGGGGGTGGAGGGGAATGTCAGGGTATGAATGTTAAGTGTATGGTTAATAAGCTATCTCTCATTATCTTGATAATATATGTAACATTAGAAGTATACTCCTAATCTTGAGGAACATTCAAATGACATAAAAGTCATTCCTGAATCAGATGAAAATGGTAAGGAAAAAAGTCACTTCATGACATCTGCAAGGATATATGTGGTGTGAAGGAACATGAGGCCACCCCCCTGGTGAGGCTAAGCAGTTCTGAGTTTACTCAATGCATGGAAGCTACTTCTGCACCACACTGGGTTCCATGGCAGAAGAAGGGTGGGGTATATACTGTATGTAAGATAATAAATAAGTCAAATAAATCATTGAGAAAGGAATACTCACATTCTTGGCCAATCTCTTCTGGTTGAGATGAAAATTTCAGTGTTGAGTAAGCTAAAGACTGCTGCTAGCTATGAATAAGAGTTAACTTGACTAAGTCCAGGTTGTAGTGGGTTCAAAATATCATTGATGAGTATTCTAGATATAAATAAATGGCAAGCAAGAGAAAGGTACAGAACCATTTCCCAGTGCTGTGAGTAAAAGTAGATGTAATTTAATCCAGCTGTGGCACAAACCCAAGTAGGCTATATTAACCGAGTAGGAGGCTGTCTCACGATGATGATGAAATAATAATAATAATAATAATAATAATAATAATAATAATAATAAAAAATATCTGCTATGAAAGATTCTTGGAATTCTGGAATTATATCCAACTATATATATATATATATATATATATATATTAGTTATAGCAAGGTAGAATGTGCCTTATGTGTTTAATCTTGTGAGACAAAACACTCTTTTTAAAAATCTGGTTCTTGCATTGTGCAGATCTACAACCATGGTTTGTGCTATTTGGTGGTCAGGCTTCTGTTCTGATAATGGGAGCCTCTGTTTGTTTAGACTGTGTAGTTCTTCCATCTAATTCACCCTGGCTCCAGTGTCACACATTCAAACTGCTGTCAATGGAAAATTCACATTTCCCTGAAAGGCTTAAAACAGCAAACCCTATGAACTGAAATTATCTCCTCTTAAAGGTAATTATCCCAGAACACTTGAGAAAGGGATTGCTTAAGCTCATGTGTTCCTTCAACTCTGTGCATTGCCTTAAAATGGTTTGAAATCGTACAACTGGTGTCTGTGTGGGGGGGTTTTATTTGTTTGACTAGGCCTTTTGACAATATTTTAGTCTCAGTGGAACTTGAGATGTTGCAACCACTGCAGTTATTTCAATAACCTCATGAATCAGGAGTAATTATTGTAATGAAGTTCCACTTCTATTTCCTAAAACAAAGCATGTATGTATGTATGTACACACACACACACACACACACACACAGAGAGAGAGAGAGAGAGAGAGAGAGAGAGAGAGAGAGAGAGGGTGTATTGGCTTTTTCAAAAGAAATATCTAACATCATATGGCTGTAATCCTATGCACAATTAGGAATAACCTGTAGCATATCTGGAAGTTCTACTGAACACAGTTCGGACTTGCTTCAATGGTACAATATTCTTATTAACTAGGAGATGTGCCCCTGCTGGCATTGCTCACCAAAGCTGCCAACCCACCTTTTACAGCTCACCCCATCTCTCTCGTCCCTTATAGCTTGCCCAATAGCCACCATCCATTTCAGCTCACCAAACCCACCCTCTCCTTTCACGATGCAGTAGCAATTCACGAGGTGGCATGGGTAAGGCTCTGTTGCTCCCCAGTTTACTATGGGTCACTGCTGCTTACTGAGAGGGGGAGTGTAGAGGTGCAGAGAGCTCTAAGACGTGTGAAGGCTTTTGTGTGGAACATATTATCCCACCCACATACATTAGCTCCATACAAAGCAGGATTTTGGCCATGCAATTAATTCTTGGGCCAATCTTTAGTTGTAACTTAACTCAGGCCGTGTTCCCTTCAGGATGATCTGTGCTGGACCAAAGTCTGCCTCTGAATGTAAACTTATACAAGGTTTGCATGGGGAGCAAGCTGTTCATGGTTTTTATTTTTATGTTTCAGGGGCAGGGGAATAAATTAATTATGAGAAAGGTTTCATGAATGAAACTGATAAAATCATCAGTTTTTGCAACCCTGAAAGTAACCAAGAAACTTTTCAGCTGAGCCAATTATTAGCTTGGTTGCTCTGAGAAAATCCAAATTTCACCATGCTATGCTTCAGTGTAGCCATCTGGGACATTTAGTAAATGAGCAGATTCTTGTTAAAGCCAGATGCTTGTATCTTAGCTATGCTATATTGGGGGAAAAGTAGTTACCTGCTCTCTTCCTCTTCTCCAGTCAGTTCTCAAATACAAGCAGATGGAAATCTTAGAGGTATTTTTTTCACCCATTTAGTGGGCCTCAAATACCAAAACCAAGCAGTTATGTGGACAACTTAAAATGCACAGGGGTATATCTGATTCCTAAATACTTCACATCTGTCACATGGAATATTTTTGAATTGTGCAGTGTGTTTTGTGCATGAGTCCAACTAACTGGAAACATTTATTTTGTTAAAATGTCAGTTACATATATCTGGGTATATCTAAGTGGCCCTCATTTTGGAAACTATGGATGCTCTTCTCATGTAAAACTTCCAACCCCAAGAAATCAAGATATGCACAGTACGATCATGTCTTGCACAGGAGTTACATCCTGGGGATGGCACAAATATACGAAAATGCAAATACAGAAAGAGCACTTGAGCTTTCAGACTTGCTTACCAGGCTCTGGGATGCTCTTGTGAGATCTCACTGGGATGTCCAAGTTCCTGTGAGAGCATCCCAGAGCCTGTGGAAGGGCATCCCAGAGCCCAGGATGCAAGTCTGGCAGCTTAAAAGCAATTTCTGTGCTGGAAAAACCTAGGGCAAAAGAAACTTTTAAGCTCCCCATCTTGCATGTAATTAATTTGTGGGATTTCAACTGGCCAGCTTTCAACCATGTAATGTCGAAATTGCGCAAGTGAAGGACACACAGGATGTGACTGTTCTGCATGCTGGTTCCTCACTGTGGCTAGCAGGGGCCAATGCCACTGTACAGACTACATGTAGAGTTCGTATGGGCAGAGGAAGATGCATTTGTTAACCAGGATCACAGGCAGTTGCCCCTTAATGGAGGTTGCTATTAGGGGTTTTTTCAGACAGCATTTTGTCATTGATTGGAGTGGTCAGTCTTGTGCCAAACTAGAAGTGATGGAAATAACCTTTGAAAACAGAAATTGTTGGGACTATGGTGGCTGTTTAAGCAGCACTCTGTTATGTTGTGGTGAAATTTTCATTGGAAAACCAGCATGGAGATAGGGTGAAATCCCTTTCCTTCAGCATCATTGCCCCAATCTGATCTGCTATTAAACAGATAATGTTGTTATCAAACTCTTAGATCATGGGAGATCTGGTCACAGATCTCTTGTAGCCATGGAGCCCTCATCATATTACATATAAACACTAAAATGGTTTTTGATTTTTAATGGGCAAAAGACATCCACTCACATCATCCAAAACACATAGATGCCCCAATACAGAGTCTTGGCTGCTGTGAGTATGTATAGTGGATTAGGGCCACAGGTCATAGCCAAGTGTTATTTTCAATGTTGAGAAATAGTTGAAACTCTTATCTGGAACAAAAGATATACTAAGAGCTTCCTGTCTGGAAGAGTCTCTCTCTCCCCATCCCACCCAAAATATGCATTTATTCACCATCTGACATGCGGCTGAGCCAGATAATGATTTCACATGAAATAATCCTGTCCCATCTAAACCCACAAAATGCTTACAATTTCAGGGTCAAATGATGCAAACTTAGAAATTCAGAAGACGTCATTTGCTGTATCTCATAAATCAGCTACATTTTGCTGGAGATAAATACATGGATTTTATGCTTGGTATAAACAGAACTTGATGTTAACTTGTATAGCTTGGAAGAAAGCATTTTTTTAAAAACTTGCAGATTTAAATTTTATTTTTATTTTTTAAAATGAACATGCAAAAGTACTTAGTAAATATAAAGCCATTTCAAAATGTTGCAAATACTTCTGGATTTGGGCTGACAAGTCTTTCATTGACCTCCCTACATTTGGAGGCAGTGACCTTGCTATCTTCTTGTGCAAAGTCTTCTTGTGTGATTCCATGATGACCAGAAGCAGATTAAATGATGGCGATTCAATAACTATATAAACATGAGCTTCCTTTATCTACAGCAGCTTGGATCCTAAGATAAGTTCTTTCACAGAAGAAAAGTTTGCTATTCTCTGAAGCATCTCCAGAGGGTTGGTGGGGGGATGCCCTTGAACAATGTGGATTGGTTTGGGATGCTGCTGGGTGACATAAGGGCTGAGAAACTTTCTTTCCATGATGTTGTTATCTTAAGCCCATTTTTTTTAGTGATTACCCAGCCAGCCAATGGCATCCTCCATTGTTCTGAAAGGCCTTCTCGATTTCCTGAGAAGCTTTTAAGGACCATGATGGCATGCTGAAGACCAGTGATGTCAGGAAACTGTCCTTGTAACTGGTGATCCAGCCACATTTCAGGACAGAGAAACTGGCTTTCCTTGGCGCAGAATTGAAGTTATTTTGGTGCCTTTTCAGTGCCAAGTTCCGTCACCCTGAGCACGAAACCCTTGGCAAAATGCAGGTGTTTGCTATGAAGAATTTACAGGAAGGCAAAATAAGCAAAGATGAGAAAGATTACCTTGAAACCATGAAGCTTATGCAACACACATGCCCACTGCAAAAGCAGTCTTTCCTGTCACTCTCAAGAGCTTCTGTTCTTCATGTTCCTCAGTCATAGGTCTATTTAAAATGATTTAAAGGGCAGCTACTCCCTATTATCTGGGAACAGGATAAATTTTCCAGTAGTTAAAGATGACAAATGCAAACAGAACCACAGGTTTAACATTTTAAAAGAGAGTGACAAAACTACTGTGCACAAAGTTGTTTTTGCTACTATCTTATTTATCCTCACATAACAGCCTGTGCACCTCTTTACTCTTGAGATATGTATTTTTAGAACCCATCTTATTTCTGTGAGTGCATGCTGATTTAAACTGTTTTAATTGTTGTAACTCTTGCTGGACTTTAAGATAAAGGGTAGGTAAGCAATAATAATTAAGTGATATGTTAAGGCTGAGAGAACATACACTTCCTAGGAACTGCAGTTTGTTCAGGGTGCTGGGAATTCTAGCTCCATGGTGGATAAACTACACCACCAGGATTCATTGGTGTACACACGTTTTGAGACAGTAACCTTCTTTAGATCAGAGGTGGGGAGTTTCAAGCCAGGGGTTGAATGTGATCCCTCTTTCCTCTTTTTCTGGCTCCCAGGCCATTCTCCCTTCCCAGGTCATGCCCCATACTGGTCCTTCTCTGCACATACACCCCCACCTTCCATGTTCTTCTCTTTCCTTGCACAATGACTACTGTCTCTAAACAGAAATGTAGATGTTACATTATAGAACCTCAAGAAGCAATTAAATCCACTACCATTGCAGCAGTAACTCACATGGGACACACACAAAAATGTTCATGCATTGCAGCAGCAAAATGTTTTGCAATCATTTATGAGTCACATGCAGTTCCAGAAAATTTGCCCAAGACGCTCTTATCAGTTTCGTGTTCTGAGAAGGACCATCTTTCAAAATCCTTTCTAAATCTTAGCAATGAAGCAACTGAGCTGCCTCGAAGCAAATACTTCTACAGAGCCTCACATCCGCATTTCACTGACGGTTACAGCAACTGAACTGCTTCAACATTACTCCTCCAGCAACATGTGAGGTCTTGGGTGTGGAGGTGGACTCCACACTACAGCTTTTCCTCACAGCAAAGGTAGCCTGTCTCTAGGGAAATCACCCTGAGATAATCCATGCTCTTGGCTACTCCTACATGTTCTGGGGGTTCTCACATTATCTGGCCCTTCAGGAAGGACCAGAGCTGCAGTGATTTCCACTCTACCAGGTAACCTAAGAACCAAGCTGGGACACACAAGGCCCATCTGTGCTGCATTTGCACAGGGACTGGGAACACATGACTCTGGATCTCCTTACCAATACAGGATATTGACCTGATCCAGGTTTTGGCTCCAGTTTGGGGAGGGATTAGAAAAGACATCCTTACGGTAGAAGTGACTCATTCAGTGGGACAGAACTATATTGTAAGTTTCCTGGAAGTAGGGTCACTGCCACTTTCTGGGGGCTAGGAGGTGAGCTGGCAGGAAGGATGGCATGATATGGGTGCACTGGAAGAGCCAAGCTGGTGTTCCCACCAATGTGCCTGCACCATGCTAACTTCCCTTCTGCTTCACCACTCCCCATCACAGTAAACACATTTATCCATTTCACCTGTGTTTATTCATATGTCTGTTCTGTACTATGGCAGCATCAGTCTCCTGGCTGGTTGTATGGAATGGGCTCAGAGTGAAAAGGAAATTGAGCGTGTCGTGATTAGGGGTGGACCAATCTGTAGATTTTGGTCTCTCTCAGTTTCTCATTTTTTAAGATCTTAACATCAGTTTGGCACATTCCCATATCAGTTTGCATTTTTTAAAGACTTTATTCAAATCCATCAGAATTTTAGTGATTATTCCTCCTAGTTTATGTGCCATTATACAGTTTTGAATGTGATTTTTCTCATATACAAATATTGCAAAATATGTGTATATTTGAAGTTTCCCCTAAAAATGAATTTTTATATGTTACTTTCATTAACTGATGCATTTTTATGCACACGTTACTCCAGTTTATGCATTTATGTACACATTACTTGGCTGGATAAGTGATTTCCAAAATTTGTGAATTTCAAAGGGTGGATATGTTTTGTTTCCCATATTGTTTTGGAAAGTACAAATTAGGCAGAATTGCCTTTAAATGTCAACCGAATCACATGTCTTCCCCATCCCTAGAAGCAATGCCTTGGAGAAGAGGAGGTTTCACAGAGAGCAGGACCGCTCAGAGCACCTTGCTGAAGACACCCCAAAACCTGGAACCATCCCTATACATGTTGTAGCTACTGCAAGCTGCTGCAGCTGGAAGTTAAAAGCTGTTGATACACTCATATCCAAAATAGCTTGGTTCACACATTATGTTTATTCAATGCAAACACATGGTTGAGGAAAGCCAGGGCTGCTTCTGTAATGAAAGCGTACATTGTGTGAACTGCCTTACAGGTTCTCTAATAACAACAGGAAAGTTACAACGATGTATTTGACAATGTATCTGTGTGGTAGGAAAGCTAGGGATTACTTTTAAGAAAATAAATGCAGGGATTAAGAGGAAGTACACTGTTACACAGGCTCAGTACACAAATTTCCTGGTTAATCCTGATGGCAATTAAAAATGATTTATGGGAATTATTAGAATCTTCAGCATCATGAATGTTACTATGAATTTCCTGAAGAAATGCAATATTGGGGGGGAAATATATCAAATTGTCAAAGGCAGCCAAAATGCCTTCAAGAAGACAAAGTAAGATAGAAGTTTAATAAGGTTGAATAAAAGCAAATTGGGGGCCAGGAAGAGCAGACAGATGAGTTTCATCTTCCTTTTCACCAGACATGGAGGTTAGTCTTTGTCAAACAGTGATAAAATGTGTTTGATATGCTAGTGTTTAGACCAAAATGATTCAAGTCTTCCTCCTATGACAGACTCTTGGCATTGACAGCACCCATTAAAGGTTCAGCTCAAATAAACTTTGTTAAAATACCAGTTGCCTTTTTACTCCTGCCAGGTATTTGCAGTTTCGGCACAAATATACAAAGAAAGAGCCTTTTAAAAAAACAAAAACAGAAAAAACAGAAAAAACCTTGCCAACTAGCAATATGTTATGTTGGTTATCTACAGCCTCCAAAGAAGATAGCAGGAGTTTTGTGTAGAATGTTATTTTCATTAACTCAGACTATGTGACCTCGTATTGAAATAAGTGGAAAAAGCAATGAACTTTTGGTCAAGTGGGGGCACATTTGGCAGGCCCTTCCCACTATCTTTTACTGGCATTTCCTGATGGGGTAAACATTGCAGTTCTGTGAGTGGAATAGGGGTTTCCTAACAACTCTCAGCTCCCTTAATCAGCCATATTTCTCAGGATTCCTTGAGGGATGCTAGGACTGTTTAAAGTGGTATAATAGTGCTTTAAATATATTGCGTGGATGTGGCCAAAGACATGGAAGCTGAAGAGTGGAGCCCAATTTAACAACTGAGTCTTAAGAAAATCAAAACATACTCCCTCCCCTTCCTCACTGTCCCTTGTTTTAATTGCTGCTTTATTTCCATATACAAATATAACATAAATGTTGGCAAATAATGTGTTTCTCTACCATGCAGCAGACCAGCCATCCAACCTCAGATACTCAAAGATGTTCTGCATCCCCTTTAGTGCTTCAGACCTCTCACTACCTCTCAGTGCATCACTGAAGGCCCCTTCATGCAATTTCATGGCTTTTGATCCCACCCACCCTTCAAAGTCAACATGTTGCAAGAGGGAAGCCTATATGTGTAGACCTTTATGAATCTGAAGTCCTTTGGAAGCTTCTCCGTGCTTCCCTCTTGCAGATGTCTCTGCTCTGTGAGGTGAAACCACAGAGATGTATGACCTCAGGGGCAAGGCCAACAGCATGGCTCCATCGCTTGTGTTCACCTGGAGACCCCTTCGCATGATTAACACCTGACATTTAGCTCCCATTGAGTAAACATTAGCCAACCATTGTAGAGTATCTAACCAGCAATTTACTTAACAGAGCAATCCTGACTACCAGTTGGAACACCATTGTAGCCACTGATATCTAATTAGGTTGACAGCTTTGCTTCAAGAGCCATCTAATATATAAGTATCTTATTTCTTTGGCAGCATGGTACCTTTTTACAATGGGCATTTAGACACCTCAAGCTTTTGGAAATTGTTGTTGATGCTTAGCTAAGATATATCTGATATGCTGTATTTCTGTATATTTTTAATGCCTTTCTGTGATTTTCTTGGTCTGACATGGTAATTTTATTGAAGGTTTTGTTTCTTGTCCTGACTTATTCAGATTAAGAGCAGCATATAAGTGTTTTGAATAAATGAATGGCTGCTACAACCTCTGCAGTTGCTTCTACACTGGTGACACTGAACTACATGAGCAGACATTTTTAAATGAGCCTGGACTGGTGTGGGCAAAAATGAAGGCGGCAGCAATGAAGCCTAAGAGTACATGTGAATGGAAAGAACAGTGCTTCCAGTAACAGCAGAGGCATTCTGCTGGTTGCAAGCATGGGTGTGTGTGTGTTAGGAATGGGTTAAAACATCCCATGCCCACATGCTGCAGTCTTGATAAAAATCCACACTATATGCCTGCTATTAATTTTTAAAAATAAAAATAAAAGCAGATGACATTGTAAATCATATATTTATTTAGTGTTGTGTCTAGGCTGGTGCTGTGTACATGATGGCAGCCCAAACTTGCTACCTAGATGGTAGCACAGTAAGTGGGAAAGGAGATAATCTCTTATGTATGAGATTCTTATGCCCAGAAGTGGCATTAGTCCTATTAAGCTATGGATAATAGTAATAAACACACACACACACACACACACACACACACACACACACACACACACTACCAGCATCTCTGATATATTCCTTGAAGACATCCAAAGCAGTTCATACAAAGTGTGTTTACACCAGGGATTTGAACTCTTCTTAATATGCTTCCATGGAAATTGCAGACTTGGCTTCGCACCAGAATATTTGCTCCATGACAAATGTGAAAACTTAATAAACTCTTAAGTGTCATGGTTCTTCATTCCTGGGAAGTTTGATCATCACAAGAGTGATGCAAACAAAGAAGGATTATTACCCAAAAATATGAATCATTTCAGCAAGATACAAACCTAGATTACACAAGAAGGTCATTTGATGTATTATATTTTCCCCACAGCAAAGGAAGATTTCATTGGCAGTCTCCCATTCACAGCACACAGATCATATCTTCAAAGCATTTATGCCAGACCCAAACCAAAGTTAGTAAGACTACACAGGAGTAAGTGATTCAGCTGTCTCAGCCAATTTGTTTGTTTATCTTTTAGGTCCTTTTCCAGCATTACAGTAAGAGAAACATCAATACATGAGGGGGGGTCAGCAAGGATTTTTTTCCCCCACCTTGCATTGCTGTTTTCATCACCTTTCAACTTATGGAAAGTGAAGGTCAGAAGCAGGGAGTTTTTTGTAGCCAAGCTCTAATGAGGGAACCAGTGTGGGATGCCTGGTCGCACCCCCTCACAAAACGTGTCTGGGGCCACGGACCCCCTGCCCCCCATGTTATGCCACTGCCAGAGGATACTGTGGGGAAAATAAATTAGATCATGTCCCTCTGTCCATCTCCTGAAGAACGTAATCCACCAGGGTGACCAAGACTGATTCTCTTTTGGTCTTCAACTGATACTTGGATGAATCAAGAGAATCACTTTCATCCAAGAGAAACTGCCTCTGAACCAGAACCTGCTCCTCAATCACCCTGCTCCAAAAATGTATATTGATGACTGGGCAGTAGTTGGCATAAAACCCTGTCCAGGGTGGGGTTTTATTCCCAGTAGTGACTGTACCACACCAACAAGCAACAAAGTGTTCTTTGCACCCTGCATCCATCCAGTTAACCCGCCACAGTTTGCACAAACTAGCCAGGATACACAAGAGTCAAGAACAGAGTTGGGGAGGATTCCAGTTCACTCCACATTTCTCATTTTGTCCCCCTCAGACTCATAGTTGGATCAGAATGTTGATTTGCAGATTACACCACATAATCAACAGACTGAAGTGCTTATGAGTTCATACTGTCAGTGCTTTTTTCTGGGGGGACGCAGGGGTACGCATACCCCTAAACATTTTGTGAATCTAAGTTTGGCCTCATTGAGGGGGAGTATTTCAATAGGAGTAGGAAAACGAGAGTACCCCTAAACATTTTTAAAGAAAAAAAAGCACTGCATACTGTACTTATGAGGTGTTTCGAGGTGTGCCTCTTTCTTCCTTTAACTTCTTAAGCAGGTTCATGACAGCATACTTTAAAAAAAAAATCCTTTATAAAATGCTTCCAGGAAGTGATTGTACATCGTTATGTACAGTCACTTCCTGGGGAATTCACTGGTAAAATGATGGCTGCCCCCATGTACCTGGAAGCATTTTTAAAAGAACCTGCTGTCTATATGATAGAGAGTGATTAAGGAGGGATGTGCATCCGAGTTTCTAGTATTCACATACTGGCACTTCAATGCTGTACTACTGAAGTGACACCATTGCTTGCAACACCCTGTAGTAAAGTGTTTCTGCAATGTTATAACATTTTATTACATTCACACACACACACATACACACTTTTCCCCCCTGCAAGAATCAGTGTCTTTTTCTGTTATCGTGATTGGAGGCACTTCAAAACAACACTGAAAGGTGAAGAACATATTGGAATAGGCACACCATTACTGCAGCGCTGGACTCAAGAGGTATTTGTAACATCTCTCTGGTGCAGACAAATGACAGCTAAGGTTTGGGCTGAAATTGTTGCTCATTTTTACCACGTTATTTGCATCATTTACACTAGGTCCACACATGCCATCATACAGCCAAGTCAAGGCCCTCAGTTCTTTTTTATTATTATAGTTCAGTGTAGCCATACAAGGACAGCTATGTGTGGCATGTCTATTGTATTATCATTGTAAGCATAGCTGGCATAACTAAATTAACTTATGAAATTGGAAGAGGCTTGAACTGTTTGTCCTATAAGTGAAGAGCCAGGGCCTTATCAGCTGAACTACTCAGTCCCAGCTCGCTGAACTTCTGAAGAACAATTTCATCTCAGCAACCTGTTACTGAATCTTATTTAGAAGAACTCAATAGCTGTAGTTTCTCCACATCAGCAGAAGGAGCCTCAAACATCATTTGTATTCTAACAGCTTATTCTAGGCACAAAACCCCTTAAGGTGCTTACACACTCATCCACAAAGCTACACACATGAAATTAAAGTTTAAGTTGCTGAATAAATTTGTGAGCACCTTAACTCTTCCCTTGAACCAGGGATAGGGAACCTATGGCACTCCAGCTATTGTTGGTATCTAACTCCCATCAGCTCTGGCCAGCCAATATTCAAGATGATGGTGTTCAATGACAGCTGGAGAGCCACAGGTTCCATATCATCTCCTTAAACCAGAGATAGCAGCATGGTGCCCTTTAGATGTAGTTGAACTCCAGTTCCCATTATTCCTCGTAATTTGCCTTGATGGATGGGGCTGGTGGACAACTTCTAGAAGGCACCAGGTTAGCTATCTCTGCCTTAAGCTAAGCAATTATGGTGAGTGATTGGGTTCTCAATCTTTTTGTGTTCAAAAAGCAAAAGGAAACCAGGTACTCTTTTCTACTTGTGTTGGCTTCCCACAGAATTTAAAAGCCCAATATTCCATGGATCTGTTTTGTGCAGGGAGCCTATGTAGGGCAGACTTCCTTCTGCCACCATTTGCTTCAGTAACAGGTAGAGGTGCTAGCGTGCTCATCCCCACCCAACCCTGTGATTGGCCAAATAGAAAGACTAACAACTCACTTATCCAAAACAAACATGCATCATTTAAACTTGGTACCAAATATAAATGCTGTTCTATCTACCCAAACACTCCTCTTCATCGCAAGTCACCTCCTGACATGAGATGGCTATGAGAGGAACATACTGACAGTGCAAAGGAAGAAGAAAGAAAGAATTACAGTCCTAATTTACTGCTCTTTTATTGCTTTTAGTTTCATCCTCAGCTCCAGTTTGGTACTATGCAACAATACCAGCTACTTCCAAAGCTTCAAAGATATTCAAAAGCTTCCTATTCTGAGTACCTATAGTTTCAATCCTATTTGACCAAACCAAAATCAAGACAGACACTCTCACCTCTGAATAATACTGACATGTTAATTTTTCTTAGCCACCTTACTTGGACTACTTATGTCTGGCTCCAATGTGGCTGGAAGCCTTAATCAGATACCACACTAATGGAAGGTATGTCAGTAATGATGTCAGATGAATAGCAGTCACATGGAAATAACCTCATTTGAAAAAAGAAAAACACCCAACAGTGAAATGCTTGTTTTTGAGCCTCTTTATGACTTGCCTGAAAAATGAGCTGGTTCACAACGAAACTCGGCAAATGTATAAGCTGCTGCCCTCAGATTTTCACACTTCTCGGATTTTCACAATATTCTTTTCATATACCTAAAGCTAGACAAATAGTGGAATTCTCATTTAACTACTCATATCATCAGCTTCTTATGTCAGCACTCACAATGCATAATATAAAGCAGGGCTGTGCTTTAACTACGATGGAGTAAGTCATTCGTGGAGCGAAAGTGTTTCAGTGCTTCAGATAATTTGCCTTGTAACACACTCACACATTTTTGATGGTCTCCCCTCTCAAGTATGAAAGTGTGGTTTCCCTCTCTTCTTAGCTTTTGTTGGTTTTAGTGGAAGAGCAACCCTGTAAAACATGGGAAGGAGGTATGATTTTTACAGCAAATGCAACATGGAGGGGCTTGATAAACTGCCCCATCCCCTATGGTCTTATCTCCCTGCAGGCTTTGTGTATGGTACTGTACTTTCCTTCTTAGCTGAGCTCCAATACAGGAAGAGAGTTTAACTGGGGAGAAAGCACTTAAGGGGGGTTGGCTTTAGGAAGCTGTGATCTCTTGTCTCCAGATGGAGAAAATTCAGCTCCCCCCTACTCTCCCTGCATACCCCTTTTGCTTTAGAAATCACTACGCACACCACCCTCCATGCTTTTTCTGTGATTAGGGTAGGCCTGGATTTAAACATGCCGCTTTGCCACCCTCAGGTCTGCTTCAGCCTTGTGATGCCCCAACTCATACCAGTTGGATGCATGCTCCAGCAGCTCATAGGATTAAGCTGCTTTAGTATTAGTATTATGAGTTTTAGTGTTATATGAAGAGTTTTGGATTTGATATCCCGCCTTTCACTCCCCTTCAGGAGTCTCAAAGCGGCTAACATTCTCCTTGCCCTTCCTCCCCCACAACAAACGCTCTGTGAGGTGAGTGGGGCTGAGAGACTTCACAGAAGTGTGACTGGCCCAAGGTCACCCAGCAGCTGCATGTGGAGGAGCGGAGACGCGAACCCGGTTTCCCAGATTACGTGACTACCGCTCTTAACCACTACACCACACTGGCTCTCAATATCTGAGCATTACATTGGCCTACTGCAACACTGAATGTTTAAGTCTTTAACGGGAGACTACTGTTAAAACACTAAGTAGAAACTGCTAAAATAAACAAGATAATTATCTAATTTTTATAATATATCTCATAAAATGTCTGCCTCTTGCCTTTATGAGGTTCCTAGATTAAATATAGGGCAGATGTCTTGTGTAATTTGCTCAGAAAACAGGAAAATTATTTTTTAAAATAGTCATAAAACTCACAAAATGAAAATGAAACTAATTTAAGCCATATGTAGTCTACGGGTTCAAATGAAATGTAATTTTTGCCCCCTGAAGCTATGGATGGGCTGGTTATGAGACAAAAGACTTCTATTCTGCATGATTTATATTCTAAGATGTTCCTAAATGGTTTGTACAAATTGAGGTCCCTCTGAACATAAAAGATGGCTATTTGCATTTCCAGATAGCTTTGGCTACTCTCCAAACACTAGTGGATTGAGACAAAAATGTTCTTGGCTTCCAGAGTGCATGAAAGACAATATTTTGTGGCTACTGTTTGAGGAACCTAATTAAACTAGCAATGCATCTAAATAACAAACAGCTTGGATTTTATTGAATTGAGAATGTCCTTGCTGTTGATGTTGGATGCAATACCATGTGCATATGTCCAACAAACACATTAGAAACTGCCATAGAAAGGGCCTTAAGGAAACTAAATGCAAGGTTATAAATCTTGATCTCTGTGTGCATTCTCATTCACCCCTATTGCTACTTGGTAAGGCTTCCCATTCACGGTAATGGAGGTGAAGCTACAGCTATCTATTCCTTTGTGTGTATTGACTTTCTCACTGAAACAAAAGATGAAATCCTTAATGGGTGTACCTGAACTTCCCCAGCCACAATGTTTTGAATCCAGTCTAATCCTACAAAGCACTGTGCTGAAGGGTAAAGTTGTTTGCAATTATGTGTACAGGCAACCCCCAATTTGCATAGAGGTCATGTTCTGGGTCATTGCATGTGATGGTGGAGCATGCATAAGTCCACTTTGCCCCCATTGTGGCCCATTTGAGCCCCACTCCATTCTGCCCCATTCTGATTTAATTTACATATATCTACATCTAAAATCTTCAATGGAGGCAGTGCAGAACATTACACCCCAAGAGAGTAGAGTCTATTGTTGCTCCTCTCATAGCTTCAGCAAGTTTGGTTCAAAAACAGCAGTCTGTCATGGCCCCCGGTCTCTCGGTGCAGCCTCATCCCATCAGTGGCTGCATGGAGTTCTCCTACATCCTCCTCCTTCTTCCCAGAATGCCTTGCCAAGTGCAACACATCACCTTCTGTCTGCTCAACCCCCTTCTCCAGACCTCTGTTTTTCAGAAGGACAACATTTTTCTTGTGTGACATCATACCCACATTACCATGGCAACCTCTATTTCACAGACCCAACCATCTTCCTTTGATGGGCCATCAACACCTTTGTCATGCTTAATGACTTCCATCCCAGGGGACAGTTCCACACATTTAGAAATTTCTAACGTTCAGTAACTTATCAGAACTATGGGCACTTTTGTACCCCCAAACTCTGGTACCCCAAATCCATAACAATATGGTCAGTTTAACTGGTACCTTTTAAAGTTATTTGGATGCCAACTCATCTGATGCCAAACGAGATATAGAATCTGATGACAAATGAGATATATAACTTTTATTTAATCCGAAATAAATAAAAATCTTCAATCCGTTAAATCTAGAGAAATCCCATTTGAAATAATCCATATAAAATTGGGAAAGAGTCCAGGTTTCTTCATTTTTTTGCTTTGCTCTTTTATCTGCATAAAGCTAAATTCTTGTATCTCAGTGGGTTTAAGAAGACTGGTGGAAGAATTTGATTCATGGGCACATACTAGTGTAAAACACTAGGTACTGTGTGTGCTGCCAGTAAACAAAGGATTAGAAACATTTTCTTTTTGTGCCCATTAGTGGTGAAGAAATATTTGAGGTTTATAGTCCCTAAGCACACATAGAGAAAATACTTCAGCAATGAATATAAACAGTTTTATAGCTTACCATAGGGCAAGAGGAAGCCACAAAAGCAGAGAGGCAGCAGCTGTTCAGGGAATGAGAAGCAGGAGTTATGGATCCACCTACTGATAAACTATGGATGTGCAAAAAGTGGGTAATGGAATTTAGCTGCCTTTTTAAAATAATGGCTAAATTCAAGGACAGGGTGACTGAAAGATGAAGACAGAAAGCAAAGCACTTTTGTGGTCACAAAATACTAACAGCAAAATACAAAGCAAAGGCCTGTATTAATGACTTGTATGTAAAGTTCTAAGACATAGGGAAAACAACAGGATGCCCAGCATTAAACTGTGACTCTGTTTGACATTGGATACATGCCAGTAAGACAGAATGGCATGATACTGTTCTGTGGAGCAGTTTTTCATCAGATGCACATTGGTGTGTCCAAAATCTTCTGCATGCATATACCTAGCTGCCTGAAGAGTCACACATGGTGGGGAGGGGAAAATGCAGTTCATTTTCCCAATGTAGCTTTCTAATCTAGCTATAATGCTTCTGATAAACTAGTCAAGGAAACTGAGTGGGCAGACTGATTCGATTGCCGCTTTCTTGAGAGGGCACCACATGTGCAATGCCATTGGAGACATGGGCACATTTTTTTTGCTACTAGTAGCTGGCAAAATGCTTTTGGGGTTAGTGAAAATACAGTTGATATAGATTAATGTATTCCCAGTTTTGTTGCCTTTTCTTCCACAGTATTTATGTTGGGCATAGGTGTTAACTCTATGGGTCTGAGGACAGTTGATCCCCCTCCCCAAAGAATGTGGGGACGAGGCTGAAGCCCCCCCCCCCCCCAATCTCAGGACAGAAATTGTTGAAAAGGAAGTTGTTAAGTCTGTACACTGGTGTCATGTATTCGTGTAGAAGTTGGTTTTATGCCCATGGGATATTATATTTTACATCCATTGATGTATTAATAAAAGATCAGAAAGCAGTCTGTGAAATAGTTGTTTGGAAGATGTAAAGAGTATAGACAGAGGTGAGAATAGTCATAATTGGCTGCATTCAAATGCAGGCATCTTTCTCATGCAGCCCCTGAATGCACACATGTGAGTGGGACTGTGTGGTATGGTTGTGTGCACATAGGTGCCCTTTTACACTACACAACCACTGGGGGTCATGGTCAAGTGTCATGCCAGGGCCAGGGGAAATGACTAGTAGGTAAGACTCCATTCTCCTTCATGCATTACCTGAATGATTGGCACAGTTGTCTGCATAGTCCTACCTTAGGTTTTGTGTGAGAGTTTTGGTTTAGAAGAACTTGCTAAATTAGAAGAATACCAAAGAAATAATGTATCCATATTGCTTCCCTCTATATATGGAATATAGTAGGCTCCCATCTGTTTTTGCTGTTTATCCTTCTATCAAAACATTTTGTGGGACTGAAACATATATGTTTGAATTGAGGATACAGTACTATTTTCTTCTTTTGGGCAGTCACAGCACTAGGTATGAGCAGTTTTGGTTTCTCTCATTTTTCTAGTCTTGAGTTAAGTTCTGCACATTTCCATATCAGTTTGCTTTTTTTTTAATCATCAAAATTTTAGTGAGGATTTCTCTTCATGTACACAAATGTCTTCCAATTATGCAAGTATGCTTGTGTGCAATTCTGCAAAAAAATCAGGTTTTTGCGAAGCAATTTCCCCATAAAATGCATTTTTGTGTGTTTCACACACACACATTATTATATTATATTGTGGTTTCCAATTTATAATTTGCCAAGGAAGAAACAGCTTGAAGAGTTATTGATATAGGTTAAGAGAGTTAATGATACTGATAAAAGTGAGTTCCTTGTTTCTGAGTGTAATAAAATTATGTTTAAGGAAGCCAGATTTGCTGCTCAGCATTTCATGGTGGTTAATGGAGGATGATTTTTAAGAAGAAAAACAGTACTAGGAGATGTCACTGTTTTATGTTGTATTTTGTGTCCTGTTGTGTTGTGTGTTTGCTGCTGCATAAGTTTTTGTTTGTATGTTTGTTTCGTTTAGTTAACTAAATAATTAAACTGAATTAGGGTTGCAGTCCTAACTCCAGTTACCTGGGAGTAAATCCACTTGAATTTAAAATGACTTACTTCTGAGAAGACACAGCTAGGGTTGTACTGTAATACCCCATGCTATATTCCAGTTACACCTTTCATAACTAACTATGGTTCAATTATTATTCAGTGTGGTTAGTAATACAAAATGTGAAGTATAAAACTGTCCCTAATTTATAGCAGCATGAAATGCACATTAGTTTTAACAAAGTATAGTTTCAGGCATGGAAAAACTTCCCAGAAGATCCAAGAATAAGAGATTTGGAGAATGTGGCATTTAATAGATATGTATCTTTCCTGTTCTTAAGGGAAGAAGCTCAAGAATCTGGTACACTTAAAGCCAAAGCAACAGAGGTGATAGCAAAACTCACTCTGTTAAGGCTGGCTGCACAGCTTTACTGAAAATCTAGTGACAGAGAAAAACATAAATCAAGTGCCTTATCATTCTAACTTCCCTGCCTGCCAAATGGGGGTTCAGTTTATCAGCGACCTATGGACTCACTGCCGGCATTCACACTTACAGCTGGGCAGGAGGGTGGAATAAATGGAAGCTAAATAGCTGTTCTAAAACATGTTCATGTAAACAACCTAAGGTAGGACTTCCTTGAACTGCCAGTTACCTAAGCATGATCCATCTCACTAAACTGTACCCTTGATGGAAGTGTATCATTGGTATCTCAAAAGGAAAGCAAATAAAGTAACAATGCATTTAAGGGCAGAATGGGTCATCTTAATAGTATTTCCACAAAGTAAGGGGGGAATAGCATTCTGTAAGATGTCCAGAGTCCTGTGTTTGTTGTGGTAGGATTGGGGAACAGAAAGGAAACGTCTTAGGGAGAAGAAAGGGGGAAGGCCTCTTTGAAGCAGCTTTGCATAACCATGTGGCTCCTCTCTAAAACGTGTGCTGCTTCGCTGCTTACTCTTGCTTTCAGACTAAGTTAGAAGCAATATCAGCCAAGCAAGGAGTCATTTTAAAATTAAGAGGAAAAGGAACCAGACGGCATGAGCGAACAGAGGCACATCTGTAAAATGCACCAGCCTTTCTAAGCATCTCTGCAGGCTATTCGGAGGAAATAGCATCTGAAAGTTACAAAAGTGACCTTAATTTGAACCAAGGGAATGTGATTATTTTTGAACTGAAATGTTAAAATGAAGTTGGGATTAAATGTTTCACCACTGCTAATGCCTCCTAACTTCCCTTGGCACTGCATTCACATTTTGTATGTCAGCTCAGTTTTCATGTTCCTCTCATTTGGTCTTCTGGTTTCTTTGACCTCAGTGTGACATTGCAGTTGGTTGATTAATTACTGCTAAATGGCAACTGTGTTTATTAAATGGAATCTTTGTCACCGGATCAGCAGAGTAACAATGCCACAATTCAGTCTGATCACTTTAGATGCTGCCTCATTGATCTGTGTATGTTTAATTTGTGACTGGATTTGTGATTGGGCATGAAACTCGATGCTCAAAGTGTAAATGCCCCCAATAAATAAAAGCATACCCATCACATAATACTATCTGAGAACTTGCAGGAGACATTAATAATCCATTTGAACCTAAGGAGTCTGAAAACTAGGCCTGAGGACTTTTCCTGATAACAACAGTAAAAACTGTGGAGCAAGATTGTTATGTATCTTACTTGGCAGATGACAGCTGATCTTGATGATAAGACTGCGTTCTGAGATAAATTTCACCAAAAGTGAACTTGAGGAACTCCCATACTTCAACTGCAAAGGGAGACAGGATATCAGTAAAGTGGAGAAAGTTAACATGAATAGCTGGCATTGACTAGAAAGATAGTATTACTGATGCATCACAGTAAATACTGGATCATCTTTTCTCCCTGTGATCATGACCAAACAAACCATCAAGAAGATGTCTATTGCATACAGATTTTGGTTAGAGGAGGGAGTAGAGCTCAGTAGCATAGTACATGGTTTTCCTGCTGCAAGTCCCAGGTTTAATTCCCATCATCTCAAGTTTAAAAAGACGCAAGCAGTGATTATATGAAATGACTGAGACATTAGGGAGGCACTGCTAGCCCACACAGAGAGCACTCTGCTAGACAGACAAATAGTTTGTGTATTACACATACCCAAAATGAATAGAGATTTCACAGTTTTTTATTAATTTATTATTTTCCTATTGACCTTAAACTAAGAGTTTAGCAATGAAGTTTTCCACGATTTCCATTCAACAATGGCAGAAAGTTTATTTTTATTAGTCCAGTTGATACAAATTAGAATGAAGAAATATAGAATAAAGACGTATACACCTTAATACCATTAGACACTAGCCTCAAAGGAAAGTTGGGACAACAAAGTAACAATGCTTTCTTAAAAATAGATAGGCACTGGTGAGGGTAGCCTTCTCTGTTTCCCACATTCTAGGCAGAACATACTGCTACAGCCATATGTTCCTGTGCAGTTTGATCATTAACAAAGTCCTTTTCCAGATTCCCCCAACATCCAAGTTGGGACAGGTGATGGCTGAGGAGAGCGCTTTCTCAGCAGTGGCACTTCAACTGTGGAATGTTTATGCAAGGGAGACTCATCTGGGGCTTACTTTAATGTCTCTTTGGGTGCAAAGCATAGGCTAGAATGAACCACCTCTCCTCCATGGTCAGATAAAGCATCATTTTCTTTCCCCCAAATTATTTTGACTGACACAGCATCTGAGACATTTTGGGGAATAGTGAATGCCATTTCTTAAATGTTTTGTTTTGTTTTTAATATAAGCAGTGCTGTGCAATGGTACATGATTATGGTACCATTATGATATTTGGTGGGTCTGCTTTATGGAGAGCAAATGAGGTTACAGCAATGTCTCATTTTTTTCCAATTTGTAAAATCTGAACTTTGGATAACACACAGTTCTGTGAACATTTAGCCACAAAGGTTTTGTACCCAAAGCTAGAGACATTAAATAAAACTCCACCACTTATGCAATAAGCAAAATAGCATTTTTAAAATTTTGAACAAAACCAAGCAGCCCCTTGCCAAGAAAAAAAAATCATATTAACAGCAAATGATAATTTAATTCAACAACCTTGTTTAGAAAATAGCATATGAAGATCATTATAGAAAAAGTACTTTATGCTCTTATGATTTTTTTTTTGGGGGGGGGGGGAATATCTCCCCAAATGTTAAGTGCCAGACATTGTACCATCTGGAGACATTAAAACACTCTTGGCCAGAGGCTAAACACCACTAATAAACTCTCAAGTCTAAGTGAAGCAATAAAAACCATAATCACAAGCCTTTCTAAAAGGATTATTATAAAGGTGATTTTTGACCACCACTAATAGTCAACAGACAAGGATACACAAATGATAATGCCCCTCCTTGTCTTTGGCATATTCTCTTAAGATGGCCTTGGAGAATAGTCATCACTAATTGGATCTAGAAAGATAATGAAAGTTTCTCAAAGGCAGTTCTTTAAATTAGCAATAGTCACAAGCAAAGTGCAGGTCAATAAAGTGCTCAGGCATACAGCACCGAGGGATAAATCAGTAGAACAGACGTAATTACTTCAACAGTGATTTACATCCTGTTGAATTAGTAGATAATGTGGCCTGTATGCCAGGGATATATGCTAATAGCTAGGTGAAGCAGATCTGGCAAGTAAATATGCTAAGTACATTACTGGGTTTAAGATTTAGATCTGATGAATTTGGAAGATTTTTTAAAATAAAAAAAGCACCCTGAGATTACCTAACCACACCCATTTCTTGATCTTAGTTTATCTCGCATGGTAAAAACCAACTGTCACCACGTGACGATGCATCCTGGTTGGATATTTGCCATCCAATATTGAGCATTGCGTGCTAACAATTAACACGAAAATTGGGTCAGAGATAATGCTCACAAAACTGGCTACAAAATAAAGGCCAGTTTAAATGACTCCTATTCAACTCTGTATCCACATGGCAAACTATTGTCAGGATGGCCTCCACCTGCAGCACCAGGTGGATATGATCCACTCATATTAGGAAGGACCAGCCAGACCAGATCCATCAGCCTAGAGGATCTGGAGTCAGATGTCAGCTCTAAGTAAACCCAGCAGTCATGGAATAACAGATGTCTGGGTAAGCTTAGCAGTCATGGAATAAAAGGAGAGATCCTCTAGTAGGGTTGCCATATGTCCTCTTTTTCCAAGACACGTCCTCTTTTTCATGGGTAAAGTCATCATAGTGATCCATTGTTAGAAGTCAGCAAATGTGTCCACTTTTTTTTGCTCTTCAAAATACGGCAGCCCTAGACAGGAAGCACGATAGGAATAAAGAGTTTTCCCAATGAAAGGATGCAGAAAGTGAAGTCTCCCAAGGACTGGTATTGGTACCTGTACTTTTTAACTTGTCCATAAATGAGTTGACTTAAGGACAAGCAGTAAATTTGCTGATGTTGATAGTAAATTATTCAAAGTAGTGTACAGTGGTACCTCCGGTTAGGAACTTAATCCATTTCAGAGGTCCGTTCTCAACCTAAAACTGCTTGTAACATGAGGCGTGCTTTCGCTAATGGCACCTCCCGCTGCTGCTGTGCTGTCGGCGCACAACTTCCGCTCGCATCCCGGGACAAAGGTCACAACCAGCAGCATCTACTTCCAGGTTAGTGGAGCTCATAACCCGCAGCGTTATGAGTTCCACTAACGGTACGGGGAACGGTACGTAACACAAGGTTCCACTGTAGTCAAAATAGAAAGGGATTGTGAGGAATTCCAAATTGATCTCTCTAAACTGGGTAAATGGGCATTAGAACATCAAATGTGATTCAGTACAAGCAAGTGTAAAGTGATGCATACTGAGACCAAAAGAAATTTCCCAGTGTCATATATATACTAATGTGGGCTGAAGATGTGGTGATTGACTGATGGAGGGGGCGGTCTTAGCAGATAGCTTATTAAAGGTGGCAAATTAAGAGTGGGTACCCTTATGTCAATTAAAACAGAGAAGTCCTCATTTTGTACAAAAATAAATTATTGTTGCATCAATATGATTTTTGCGATAAAACCAAAGAAGGACTTGCTTGCTTTATTTATTTGAGCATAAAAACTCTGAACCAGAGAAAGTCCCACTTAAGTCCCCTTGGAATTAACAGGACTTATGTTAGTTGTGAATACTTTGATCCCAATGTTATTGATGAGACTTATTTTTTTGTCTAAATTTCCCTCTGTTGGGGCCATAGCTTTCTATATTCCTGGAATCAGTAAGAAAATTGGCTCCAAATCTTATCTGTTACAAAACAAAACACAAAACAAACTTCATCTACTTGTTGGAGGTGTACAGTATTTTGACTCCATCTGGCACCGTTAGGTACTTCAGCCCAATCAGTTTCAACGCAACTTTCAGACTTCCAGCTTTCTCTGGCTGACACCCAGTATTTCCAGATTGTATCCATTGTCTTTGCTATGAATGCTATCCATTAGCAGCTTGTACGTCAGAACTTGCTCGTTTTTTGGCAGCTACCTTGGCCTGAGCTGCCTTACACTTCTTGGGTCATGGTGGTCAGGAGCCAGTTCCTGGTGGTATTCAAAGCACAGGACATTTCCACATATTTGAAATAACTGTTCCTCTGTGTGCAGGAAATAATCATGTACTTTTTATAAAGATGCTTGGGCAGCAAGGTGAATTGAAAGAGATAACCTCATCAAACCCATTGATTCCCATTGATCAGATAACAAAGGAACTGAAAGAGCCGCTATATTAAGTGGCAAGGTACCTTGTGTCTAACTGGACAGAGAACCTTATTTAGAAGAAGAAAGGTCAGCAAGGATTTCATGCAACAGGAGTCACAAAATGTAAACTTAATAATTTACGTTTAATGCAATTAGTACACTTTACAACAGCAGTAAATATTTGCTTAGAATTTACTCTAGTTACAGAAACCACTCCAAAAACTACAACAACAACCCTTTTAAATGTGCTTGTGTTTTTGCTTTGTTTTTGTTTTTATTATGTATTTTGTAATTTTTTTATCTTGTATTTTCATGTTGCGAATCGCTCTGAGATATACGAATGAAGGGCAGTATACTATTAGTAGTAGTAGTAGTAGCAGCAGCAGCAGCAGCAACAGCAGTAGTAGTATATTAGTATTAGTATTAGTATTAGTATTAGTATTAGTATTAGTATTAACAACCCCAAATAGTACAGATGAGGAAGTTATTTCTTGTTTGGTGACACATGCTATACAGGCACAGTCAATTCTATTTTTTCTGCACAGCTGTACTTTCTATTCTGGTGTGAAACTCAGCTGCAGTGAAAATCAAAAGGACAAAAATGAATTGTGCTTGTCATTTGGCTAGGTGTTATATTTGGCATTGTGAGTCTATTCTTTTGAATATAAAAAAAAGTTTTGCCTTGAGCAAAAGACACTAAATGCTTTGTGTTCAATAAATAAAAAGAAATAAAAATGGCTTTGTGCCCCCAGCAAGAAATTTTGATGCTGCAACATATACACAATACTGCATACTGTCAAGGTCATAACCAGAGATTTTGGGGTGAGGGGGGATCTAAGAAGGTATAGAAATCATTGCAGAACAGGCATAAATAAATTCAAGTATTGGGTACAGTGCATTTTTGTATCTGTTTAACTGGAATGGAGTCCTTCCGCACACTTGATTATATTAAATATTGCTTTTATAGTGTGTTCATCAGTTTATGCCATTGCATTCATAGGTCAAAACACTGGAAGGTGACCCAAATGTTAGTAACCTCAAGTCTGGATTACTGTAATGCGCTCTATGTGGAGCTGCCCTATTCGATGGCCAGAGGATTACATCTGGTGTCAGAGCTTCAGTGTTAAAAATCAGCCTGCTATGCTCTCAAGTTCTTCACTCTATTTTCTCAAAAACAAGCAACATGGATGCTTACACAGCTTCTATGCCCACAACAGCTTCGGAATAAGATTCCTCCCGGGCACCAAGGCCAGTAAAATCTGACTCTGCTTCTCCCTGACTTCATATTATGTGATTCAGGGTCAAAATCAAAGGTGGCACAGCACCTCTTTTTTTGCTATTGAAGGAGCGTCTCCACCCGCACCGTTCAGCCCAGACACTGAGGTCCAACTCCAAGGGCCTTCTGGCAGTTCCTTCAGTGCAAGAAGTGAGGTTACAGGGAACCAGACAGAGGGCCTTCTCGGTAGTGGTGCCTGCCCTGTGGAACACCCTCCCATCAGATGTCAAGTAGATAAACAACTATCGGACTTTTAGAAGTCATCTGAAGGCAGCCCTGTTTAGGGAAGCTTTTAATGTTTGATGTTTGATGTTTTTAATGTGCTATTGGGAGCTACCCAGAGTGGCTGGGGAAACCCAGCCAGATGGGTGGGGTATAAATAATAAATTATTATTAGCAGTAGTATGTTAAGGCAGATGAGTCAAGCAGCCTTATGGTGTCTTTTTTAAAGGTCTACAAGGGTGGATTCAGCTGAGCTTCCCCATAATATTGGGGCCATGATTGGTACTGAAATGCAATATTGAATATACTATCAATGGCCTACCAGCAGACATTTGTAAAACAACTAGAAGGACCTGTTTCTCGCTAAGGTATTTCTAGAAATAGCAAAGTGGATGTGCCTTGGAAATGGCTGTTCCTCTGAGAACCCCAATGTGAAATAATTATACATTTAATTAAACACACATGTTTGTTGCACTCACAAAGTCCTAGACCACCGTGTCAGGTTCCACCCAATAAAACTGAACTGCTAGGGCTTAATTGATACCATTTATCTGTACTCTTACTGTTTGAGGAATGCTTCAATACCTGGCCTTTTTAGTCTAGCTATAGTTCAAGGGTTGTTTTCTTTTATATCAGAGCAAACTTTTTATAATAATTTATTCTGTGTTGACACTATTGTTACTCTAAGTGACCCCCAATATCCCTTTTCTTTTCTATCTCATGGGAACACCAGAAACAGTATAACTCTGTAAACTAAAAATGAAGACGTTATTGTGAGTTTGAGCTTGAAGTACACAAAGAAAAACAATAGTATAGTCACTACAGTGGGTGTGACATTAGTTTGGTTTTATTTCTGTCCTTTCAATGCAGCTTATGGAAAGTCAAATCACCTTACCTTCACGCTCTCCTTCTTTCCCCCCTTCTTTTCATTCTTATCCCCATATGAACTTTGATTTCCCTTTTCAGTGGTCTATTTATATATATTTACTTCTTCTCATTTTGAATTTTGTGTTTGAATCTTGTGTTTGCCTTGAATGTCCAAGATGGTCATAGACAAGTCATGCTCTCTCAGCCTTGCAATTAAGAGTTAATCTTCACAGTTTATAAGAAAATGTATGTAAAGTACTTTGAATATTTAAAAGTGTCATATAAATACTCAGAATTATTATTATAAGAAATCATAATAATACGTAAATCATCATCACTATTGAGAACATATTTCTCATAACATTTCTCTACATAATTAAAATCTCTGCAAATAATGATGCCAAATGCCAATTTCACCATTTGCTTCTATTTAGTACCCTGAATTCAATGACAGCTCTGTTATCTGATTCCTACTGTCTCAGAGCTCTGTATCTTTAATTTTTGATAACTAAATATTCATTTATTCCTCTGTATTATTTTAAATGCCTCTTAACTGGAGCTTGATTTAATTTCATACTTGAAAGGAAGTGAATCCATTGTCTGCATGACAAAATAAGTCTGCAGAAGCCTTGTCATTAAATCAATTGAACTACATTCGGATGGTAATTAGACACTTGTTATCATTAGTGGGAGAAAATGTACAAACAAATGACTGGGTAGCCTACAACAACATAAAATCATGCCAATTAAACATTTTACAGGTAGCATTAATCATGTACCATCATGGACAGCCTCCTCAAGAAAATTATTTTAACAAAGAGAAGCGTAAAACAGGGTAACTTCCATATTAAACAGGATATGCAAGAAACTTCACACTTGCTGTTTACTGCTGAAGCTGTCACATTTGAGGCCACTTCTTTGGTAACAGCCACCATTTCAACATTACTGAAGAAATAATATAGTCAAGTCACATGTTTCCTGTTTATACAATAGAAACCATCACAACTGAAAGAAGTCTCTTTGTGAAGCTTTCCATAATTTTATCTGCAGAACTAAACAAATTATGAGTTGAAATTGGAGCTTTAGTTTCCCCATGAAGTAGCTCCAGGCTTTCTCTACATTCTTTCTCTAGAACAGCCTTCCTCAACCTGGTACCTTCCAAACATATTGGACTACAACTCCCACCAGCCCCAGCAAGCACAGTCATGGTCCAAGACATCTGTGATTGTACCAGGGTGGGGTAGACAGATTTAACATATCTTTGCTCCTTCTCCTGTTATGTATTTATGAAGTTTTATATAACAGATCATATCAATTTTATTTCACTGACTTTCCTAGATTTGCTTCTGCCCTCTTCATGTTTCTTCCTGCTTTCCTTTTCTTAGTTTACTGTCATTTTTCTTCTGTCCTGTTTAGCTTCCAATGTTTAATTTCCACCTCAGAAGCACGTTACTAAATAGAACATATAAACCCTCACTATGGACTCAGCTACAATGGCAAAGAAAAAGCACTTTATGTGCATTATAACATTGTGATACCAGATGGCACTGTGGAGTCCTGTCTTTCACCAGCGTGATTTCCCTTTATGAAGTTTAGAACACGTTTTCCTGAAACGCTTTCTTGATGTGTCTAGATCCAGCCTGTGTCCCTTGAATAAAGGGATAAAAGATTGACACTGTGCTATAGTCTTTGCAACACCACAGGAAGGCAGTCAAGTATTATTGCCTTCTTACTGAAAATTGAGGGGTGGAGTGTTTGAAAGTAAATAGCTTGTCAAAAGCCACCTAGTAAGTTTATGGTGGTCAAAGGGAGATTCAATCTGGGGACTTCCAGATTCATAGCTCACTATCATAACCACAGCACTACTTTATTCTGTGTAACATCCGGTTATTTCAACTCATGGACAGAAAAAACAGTTGAAAGATCTTCCGTTTTGTGTATTTTCCTTCGAAAAGAGCCATTGAACCCAACTGTGCTTAGTTCTGTGTAAATATGTATTGCATTGCTCATTTTTGTTTCAAATATTTATATGTAGCGCTTCATCCAATTCAGGTTCCAGAATGGCATATATCTCATATGGCAATATGGGTGCCAGGCAAGCCGCTGAGGTGCTCCAAAGCTTCGTTACCACTACTGAAAAAAGCCTTATTCCTTCTGGTTTAATAACACACTTATGATATAGAAGGCAACTGGTGAAGGACATAAATGGAAGATTTAAGCTGGTATGGGAAGAGGTCTCTTTAAGTATGTGTGTCCCAAGCCATTTAAGTCTTTAAATTCAGACTGGTATTGTGAAAAGATGTTTCAAAGATCAGGGGTGATTATATCCTAACAGTTCTATTTTTCATATCAGTTTGTGTAATCAGACAATGTTCCAGCTTCCACAGTAAGCCCCTTCTTAAGACAGAAATGAATTATTGCCCTGTGCCTGCTGAAATACTACCAGCTAGCATAGGATGGCTGTGTGCACCTATCAGATATTTTCTTTCCACACCAGAGAAGCTTTATTGAAAAGGTAAGAACTTAATATTTAGCAATAAAACTCCAAGAAGAAACTGGTCACATGAAATGATTATCCCTTATGTTTCTGGACATTCTGAAGATACGTTACATTTTCTTATTAGTACTTATGCCTTCTTTTTGATGGGATGTTTTGGAAGAACAGCTTGCACTTATAATCAGCACAATTTATCACCTATCCCCCAAAGTACCCTGCTGTTGAAATGCCTGACATATATATTAGGTGTTGTGGATTTAGCAAAAATTGAATTATAAATTGCCTTGCCAGCTTTGCCTCTGGAAATAATGAAAAACCTAGCTAAAGAAAAGTTCTATTGAAGGATTTATTTTAAGTGGCTATAGCAAAAGAACAACACAATCTGCATTCATCAACTCTTATTCTTGCATGAACAGAATGGATTTTTGACTCTATAAAGGCTTTTGTGTTTGAGCAGCTCAAGCTTGGATCATTTTCAGTTTTGCTGCACATTGTCTAAAAGACCAAAATCCGCTATAACAACAAAGTAACTTATGTTCATGCTAAGCTCAGTGAATTGAGATAACAGTTGCAACTCATTTATAGTGTAGATACTATTGAAATAAATGGAGTTGCTCAAAAGCACAAATAAGCACAGGACCTGATGTAAACTGTGTCTATTGCTGGAGTTTAAATTGCATATATTGCTATAATTTAGCAGGATTCATTCTAAACAAGTCTTTCAAGACTAGCTACTGAGAACTAAACCACATACTGATTGACAACCAGCCATAAACACACATTTGTCCTTGGAAACAAGTCTCTACTTCTAACTATGTGTTTTTGCCTAAATAGACTTACATGATCATGACACATTTTTTAGGCTAGCAATTGCTCCTGTTTCTTCTGGGTCACCTAAGCCTTGTACAAGCTCAAGACCTTTTGCATTTTCATTGTCCTGGAATCATGAATGAGCAGCTTTTCTTTTAGGTCATGCATCTAAATGGCCTACAGCAAGGGCTAACAAACTTCCAACTGCCAGGGCCCACTTGGGAAAGATGCAAATTACTGAGGCCGATCAGTCACAAAATGGTGGAGCAAGCGCCATAATCAGGGCAGCTGGAGGTGGAGTCTGGCATAGTCAGATGGTAATTATGGACATTTTCTAAACATATCTATTTCCTCTTTGGAAATAGTTGAAATCTTTGCCACAGTGATTTCCTTGTGGTAAGGAGTTCAATAGTTCAGTTTTCCTCAAGCGAAGTACAGGCCCTGGTTCTTGAGGGACTGTCACTCAGCATCCTCATTTTTAGGCAGAATTTGCTGATCCACAGGCTCCAAGTGAAGAAAACCTCTTAGTCAAGATTCTTCCCTTTTCCATACACCTCTCAAAAGTACTTCTATTCATCTTCTGTAATTTCTCCTCCCCATTTTCACACTTTTACATTATCTCCCAAAGACTGCCAGCTTCATTTATTCCTCCTCCCTGCTTCTTTTGCATTCACTTTCTTCTCCTTCCTCCTCTCTCTTGTTTCTCTTCCCTTTGGCTCCCAGTTTATTTCACACTATTAATATTAAAAATAATAAATTTAAAATTTCTTTTAAATTTCATTCAACACCTCCGCTGATTCTTTCCCTCAAAGGAGGGAGTCTTCCCTTCCCCCCTAGTCAGGCTTACCTGTCCCCTGCCATCTTTAGTCAGCATACGAGGAAGTTGCAACTGTCCAACAAAGGCTGCGTTCATGCTCTTTGCTGTGCATTCAATGTGTTTCCATTGCTGAGTTTTTAATCCATACCAGATCCTGTCCACTGATGAGTCAATATGAGGCACTACCTTGAGTAGCACTGCCTGCCTCACCTCCACCACCCACCTGACCAGCAGTGGCAGCAGTTTCTGCCAAGATCTGTGTGTAATCCCATTCTGCTCCGCCTCAGCCCCCCATACTTTTTCATGACATCTTTATGATGTTTAGGGGCTGCTTCCGGGTTCAGCGTCATGTGCAGGTGTACAGTCACACATCATTCAGACACGCCTAAACTGGGAGTTGCATGTACTACCACATTATTGCTGCCTGGAAGGGCTCTGGTTCAGCAAAATGCGGGGGAGGGGCAGTGTTATGCAACACAGATAATTTTTGGTATGAAAAGGTATAAGATTTAGGTAGGAAGTTGCAGGATATGCACTGACTGGAAATGAAGCAGTATGATCATCTTGGAGCATCTGCAATTGCATACAGTATTGAAAGACCAATGAGGGACCCTAAAATGTATTTTATATAATTGACCTTTTATTTCTATTCTTTGTATATCGTATTGTTGTTTTATTGCTATGGCCGATGGCTGACGCAAATAAAGAATCATACATACATACATACATACATCCCTCTTGTGTGTGAATGGTACTGATTTGGTTCCATAAGCAATGGTCCTCATTTCTGAATGTTTGAAAAAAGGGGTTCATTACAAAAAAGCCCTGCAGCAGCAAAATGCTTCCTTTAAAATGCTGACACAACGCCCAGCCCATCACATCAGCAGACTAGTACTAGTACTCAAAAAGTTCCCAGTCCACTATTTCTCACTTTCTACAACCAACCTCTTCAAGTAATTTTCTTGCTTCCTCACCTTAAGGAAAATATTTTTCCAGCACAGATAATTAAAGAGATGCCAGAGACATAAAGAACTTACCATATAAATTGCTTTGCACTTTTAAAAATACAAAAATAAAATAATGTTAACTTATGGGGAGATGATGTAATAGACAGCTGAAAACTTGGCAACGTATTCAGTGATTCGGTTATTTGATAGTTATTTGCTCAGTTTCTTTCTTATACATGACTGATATAAACATATAATGCTGTACAGGTATTGTTGGAATTGATCAATGTTATTTTACCATAAAATTAATAACATATTCTAAATAAAAATGAAATGAACATCTGATGGGTGCCATTGATCGGTACCATTTTTTGTGATGTTTTTGTAGTTCCTTACAGGCTCACATGCTAGAGGAGCCAGCGTTTTGCAAACTTTATGCAATACACACAAAAACCCACCTTTATTTCTTTGTCAATATCAACTGATCAATAAACCTTGCCAGTATACTTGTATTTTAAAGCCAATTTCACATAGCAAAGTCAAAAGAGGGCAAGAAACTAAGAATGCTGCTAGTTATAGATACATCAGCTGATTGTTAACTAATTCTTAAGCCTGGAATCAAAGCAACTGCTAAGGCTGCAAAGGCCTTTTTGTTCTCCTAGGCCTCTTAAAACCTTCTAATCTTTAAACAAACAAACAAAATTAATCACTGCATTATTCTGTGGTTTTAGCATGGTTGTTTAACACTGTGGAATCCATCCCTTCAGCCTTCTGTATTAATCGATTGTTGCTGCAATCCCCCCCCCCCATGCGAAATGGTTACAGTATCTTGTTATTATTAACTGCTTTATTGATTCATGTTTTATTGGCTTTGTGTTTTCTATTCTGTTTTATCTTGTATGTCACCCAAACAGAACAAATAATGTTAATAATATATTTTTAAAAGAAATCCAAAGAAAGAAAATGCAGGTGAATCTGACAGACAGGAGACTTTATATCTTCACTACAACAAGAGATAAACGAAGGATATACAAATCCATCAACAGTTCTTTTGCCAAATTAAAACAGCCACCACAATGGGTTGTCCCAGGTAAGAAGAATAATTTTATCCTCCAGCCAGAAGTTTTGCCAGGCCACATAGCAAATAGTTTCACAAAGCCCTAATAAACCACTGAACACAGGGTTACTTCAATGAAAATGCTGACAGGTCCTTAACTAGAATGGTGTGAACAGCCCTGTTGTAATAAGCAGTAATTTAAAGGCTGTGGGCTAGTCAGCTATTAGTGCTAGTAAACAAGTGGCCCTGATGGGATTTCAAATTAGAACTTCAAGGGAATCGTTCAATATGTAACTCTGCTCTTTTTTTACACCTAGCACAAAAGGGAAACTTTACATTGCAACATTACATTACCCAGCAATTTGCTTGCTTGATAGGCAACAGGTTCTGAAAGCATGTTATACAGTATACTCATTAAGAACAGGTTACTCGATTGCAGCAGATGCCATCACAAAAACTTCTTTTACTAATACTATGATTACATGCATCTATTCTTCAAGCAGTCTGCATAGTGATCCATTGGGGTTGGCAGTACTCTAGCTCTGGATTTCTTCCTCTGAGCAAGAATTTGAACTAGGTGACCTACAGGGTTCCCTCCAGTTTCATGATTCCTCATTGTGCACATTGGAGCTTGTGCACAATGAAAACCAATAGTCCAATTCAAAGCTCAGGCATCTGCCAATACAATGAGTTACTTGCATGCCCAGCTCAGATCCACCCAGGCCTCAAATTCATTGAGTAGGGTGGAGCTGGCATTCATGGCCCCACACCTCCTGCAACAGGGCTGTAGGCAAATGTTCTACAACTTCTGTTTTTAAAATTGCACTGCTAAACAATAGCAACTCGAGGATCCTGCAGAGGAATCATGCTCCAGCTGCAAGCAAGCCACACAAGTGCAAGGAGAGCAGCTCCCAAATAATTTAATGCAGGCCCACTTGGTGCTAAGCCAATTTGGCCTCACTGAAATGTGTGAGGAAAACGGAGTGTTTCAGTACTACAGTTCATAAATTAGATAAATGCAGAAAATTTGGTTCAGTTCCTGAGACTTCAATGGAGCTGAACTAACTTAAGTACAAATAGGCTGCCTTAAGTCATTTGCAAGCTTAAAATATGTTTGTGTGTGTACACAGGTAATCAGTGCGAGCCTGTCACCTTAATCCAGCGATCTCTTCCAGGTGTGGCACTCCTGCCCACACTCTGCAACTGCTCTCCCCAACATTTTAATAAGGGGAACTGTTCTGTTTGCATAGTTCTTTGGCACACAGAAGCCTGCCCCCTTCACTGGAATGAAGGTCACAGGACAACCTATGCCTGGAAAATGTGTGAATCTAAAAAGCAACATACACACATGTCCATATGATCTATTCAACCAACTATTTCTAAAGGCAGTACCAATCCATAAAAGGATGCAACTCACATATCTAGCAGCAATGTTATGCAGTAAGCCCGGGGGTTATGTAGGGTTATCATATTTCAAAAAGTGAAAATCTGGACCCAACACAGTTGTTGAGCTTTTTAAAGTTTTGCCAAAGTTGTTCAGCTTTTTTTGCAAAATACACTTTTTAGCTATTTTTAAGGGAATTCACCAAAAGCTACACTTCTAACATGGGTTGCCATAAAATTGCATATAGTCAAAACACTTTGGGTTCAATGGCGGGTGGGATTGCCCACCCAAGTCTTTTTTCACAGATGACCATCCCCTTCTCATTTATTTCTTATATTTTTGCCAAGTGAATGTGCACAAAATGTATGTAAATTGCAGGGTTACTTTACATTAAAATCATCAGCTATAGAATTAGGCGGTACATGTTTAAAAAGCAGTAAATGAAAGTGTCTCCAATTTCTTGTAAAAGACACACAAAGAGGGGAGCCAGACAAATTTCCATTGGAAGGTCATTCCCATTGCAGCGTCAACACAGAGAGGCCCTGTCTCTTCGGCTCACCCACCAAACCTCCTGAGATGGCACTGAGATTAAAGCCTCCGGCATTGATCTTAATTACCAGACTGGCAGCAAACGGTTCCTTATAGTAACTTGCCCTATGTCATTTAGGCAGGGTTGAGGAACCTGTGGCCCTCCAGATGTTGCTGGACTCAAACTCCCATCAGCTGCAGCCAGTATGGCCAATGGTCAGGGATCATGGGAACTGTGGTCCAGAAACGCTTCCTAAGGCCACCTTTTACCCACCCCTGTGTTAGGATTTTAAAGGCTAGGTGCAGCATGGAAGCAAAAAGGAAACCAGTGAAGCTGGTATAAATTGAAGTTACATGCTCTGACCGGATATTAAGGTTAAGATATTCCTGTCATTAAACTATATTTTTATAATGCCTGATTTCAATAAATATTACTTGTTAACCAGAATAGATGTGTTATTTTTTTTAAAAAAAAAACAACTTTTAGATTCACTGACTGCCTTGATTTGGGGGCAGAAGACACCAATGTTAAAATTTGGTTTACACAGAAGACACCAATGTTAAAATTTGGTTTACACAGAAGACACCAATGTTAAAAGAAAATGATGTCTTATTACATAAAAACCACTAGGTTTATATATCAGTGATTAGCACTGCAGTGGGGCAGACAATGACTGTAAGCTGCATGTTCTATGCTTTAGAGGCTTTTATAGCTTTTAATTTATCAAAGGAAATAATTAGCACACTTTGTGGCAGTCAGTGATGGAATTTATTCATTTGGAAGGCATTGGTTTCCTGTCATTAAAACAACATCATGTCCTTCCTTTTCTATTAAACTTGAACTGAGGGCAGTAAGAAGTCACTAAAAGGAAATGAAGAGGTTTTTTGGCAGTGCTCTCTTGCAATGATTTAATGCTGCTTAAAGATAGCAATCCCATAATCCATGCCAACAAATGTATTCTAAATGATCAAGCTTCCAATTAGTGCGCTGTTCCTTTTATTTGATGCTTGTTTGCGGTCCAACTATGATTTGCTAAATCACTTACATTTTCTATTACATCAAGGAATGTTTCCTCCAACACTGTAATCCCTAATTATCATTAGCTGTTTCTTTTTGTATGTGTTTCTGTGCAGCAAAGGATAATAGGTTTAATAGTGGCTATATATTGAGACGATTAATGCTTTGCTTCAGAAGTGATCAGTCGCATACCATGCATCTGAGTATAATTCTGGCCGAAATAAGTTTTCTAGTAGTGTTTCAGGCTGGAGTCTGCAAAGAAAAATATAGTCTGTATCTTTTAAAGTCAACCCTCAAAATAATTTAAGCCCCAAGTGCCAACCAGATTGGGATAGTTTTGCACGGCTCGTTCTGTTTTGTTGTTTTACAGAGGGTCTCAAGAATCAGTGAGCATGGACAGTGAATTATATTTTCACCCCCAGAACTAGGTGGTCCCTGGAGGTCATGACCGAGGCGCACTAATGGCAGAGAGAGAATGATCTTTCTTCAATTGTTGCATTAAATAAGAGACAGAGATTGGGAGAGAGAGCAATGTAGAGGCCAAAACACCAAGATCAACATTTCCCCCTGTGATTTCTCCTTCTTTCCAAGCCTTTAATGCAAAATAATTCATGGTTCTGAATCAAGGCCTGAAGCCAGATTGAAATAAGTCCAGATAGTCATTTTCCTCCAACCACATCTGAACGTGACCAGCCACCACTGATTCAGCAAACTTCTCCATCCACCTCAAATGGTCTTTAAATGTATAGTTTTGTGTAAGTGTCTATAATTCATGTAGAGCGGCTGAAGCTTCCATCCATTGCAGTGTTGGACAACAATGCATTTGATAACCAACAGCTAATCCATTTGCTGTTGTTCTGAAGGAAAGTTTCATGTGATGAGGAAGTATCCTGGCAATACTGTGTTACTATGACTTTACTATGTTACTTGTATTACTATTTTACTTATGGGACGTGGGTAGTGGGTAGTCTAAACCACTGAGCCTCTTGGGCTTGCCGATCAGAAGGCTGGCAGTTCGAATCTGCACAATGGGGTGAGCTCCTGTTGCTCTGTCCCAGCTTCTGCCAACCTAGCAGTTTGAAAGCACACCAGTGCAAGTAGATAAAGGTAAACAACATTTCTGTGCTCTCTGCCTTCCATCACAGTGTTCTGTAGTGGCAGAAGCGGTTTAATCATACTGGCCACATGACCTGGAAATCTATCTGTGGACACTCCCTTGGCCTGAAGCAAGATGAGCACCACACCCCACTGCCTTTGGCTGGACTTAACCATACAGGGGTGATTTACCATTTTACTATAACTTTGGAGAATTGTATTAATTGTTCTGATGAATTTTTTGTTATTTGCTTTTATGCTATTGTGTTTGATGTTATACCGTTGATAAAGTTTGCTGTTTTTTAATGCTATTGGGATTATTGCGAGCCGCCTTGAGATCAACATTTGTTGTTGGAAAAGCAAAATACAAATATTAAATCAACTCAGCTCAACAAGCTCTACTACCTGGAACTAGCCAATATAAAATTCCAGGTAGTGGAAAGTGGTCAGTGGTCAGAGTTGTGGGAGCCACACAAGCTGCCCTGCATAGCCTAACCTACCTTGCTCTCTTCAACTGTGGTAGAAGACGCGGTGCTATCAACCGTGCTTGGCTTTTATACCTGGATGTGGGTGGTGCTATGTTATCCCTTGCCTCCAACAGCAAAATGCCTCTTGGGCCTGGGGAAGAGTTATAATTGCTAGATGTCCAGTAGAGTCCCATCATTGTGCAAAAGTCTCCCACTTGCGAGAAAAAATGGCCTTTGTCTTTCAGAACACAGCTTTCACAGCCTCGAATAAACTGTCTTCACGCTGAAGGTTGAGAATGAGGATTTGTTCTTTTGTCCTTCCTTCCTAAAGCTTCTGTTTAGCAAAATGATGTATTCTGAAGGCTTTGAGCCAGTATATGAGCTCTAAGTCTGGAAAGGTGAGAGAGAGAGATACAATCAAAATTGCAGTATTGGTAAATCGAAGACTGGGAGGGAGACAAACCCAAGTGGGTATCCCCTTTCCAGTCTTGCACAGCACACAAAGCTCCCTTTTCTAGCTTGAAGGCCAGGAAGGAGTTGCCTTTATGCTGTCACTTTTTCTTTCTTTCTCTTACATAGTTGCAGTCCTATATTGAGCAGGGCTGTTTGGCGAGTTTGTGTGGCCTGTCATTAGGCTGAAGAATCTAGAGCAGCAATCACAGCAGTTGCTCAAAGCCCCCTCCTTATCTCATAGGTGGTTTTAGGGTGACAAGACCAGTGCAGTTGCGCTGTAGGGGGATGGCAAACCAATTGCTTTAGAACAGAGTGCGAGAGGCAGGGGGTGCCAAATTTTAGTCACACAGGGCGCTGCTAAAATTTGAATACCAAAGTCCACCACTGCGTGTCTTCTGCATGTTGTGGGTGTGGGTGTGTGGAAAAGTTGCTGTTTTTGACAGCAACTCCATGTTTCTCATCGCATCTAGTTCTGCCCTGATTTGATGCATTCAGAAGGTATTCATAATGGCTGTGGGTGCAGTCCCATTTTCTTCTACTCAATGTCAACAGAAATTTTGACATTTACTTTGCTGTGGATGTGGTTTTCACCTCATATCTATGACATTTCAGTGTGGTTAAGCTTACTGTGAGGATTTCCCAGAGTTTATATCCAGTTTCTAAATCCTTGAACTGTCTTGGACTAATCTTTCCCTCTAAAGTTACACCTTATCACGAAATCCATGGTCTTCAGCTTTATTAAGGCATCAAAAGATTACACTGCTCTTTTTCCTTCACCTCCTTAAGAAATCTGCTCAATTTTGTTTGTTTCTGGTTCTGTTCTGTTTTTATCCACAGTGCCTTTTTCTGCAGCTCAAGAGGGAGCAGGTTAAAAATTCAGGAATGTTTTCTCCTAACTGCTTAAATTGGGTTCTAATATTGTTGCTGAGTTTGCAAATTAAGATATAAGATCAGGGCTGGCAGAGATTGTCATATTGTCTCCTCTAATTTGGAAAAGTAGACGTAGGCTCAGGAGAAGCCCATAAAAAAAGACTTTATTACTTTCTACAAGGCTGACATAGAAACCAGTGCCCCAGTCCCTTCTCCCATCCTCTTGCAATTACATTTCCGCAGGAACAAAAGGGAAGGAATTAGAAACAGGATAATGTAGCTTTAAATCACTTCTCAAGGCTTTGGCCTTCTAGGGGGAGCCTCAGTGTAGGACCCCCCCGCCCCTTTTCTTAAAAAAACAAACACAAAAACCCACCTTTCCTATATTGTTCCGTGTGACACAACAAAAAGCACAACTTGTTTGACCCTTCTTCAATAAAAAATAAATAATTTTGTTCTGACATCCTATAAAAGCTGTACATGAGCCCACTAAGCCCGGGTGTCTCCTCCAATTGACATGGGGAAGCTTTGTATAACTATAGGGTAAAGATCCTTGCACAGATTGAGCTAGAAGGTGATCCAGATAAAAAAAGAATCCTGAGCTGCATGCTGCTTGAAAGCAGAGTCATATTTTCAGGACATGAGATTATGTCATCACTAATCTCTGTGTAAAGATTCCGAACTGCATTTGGGGGGAGAGTGAAGTTCTTTGAGCATTATGCAGCAATATATAACTTTCCTTGTGAACTCATGAGAACACAATGTTATTGTCTACTCACTCGCAGTCTGAGATACATATCAGGGCCAGCACTTTTCTTCTTTGCTTTTTTTCTATTCTCCATTCTCTTTTAGGATTTATCACATATGTTTCTTTTTCCTAAATGTAGCACAACTTCAGAAGGCAACTATTTGAATTCTTCACTTGTGTCTGCTCCAAACATTCAATTTTACCCCTATTCAATTTATGTATCATTTTACATTGCCAAAAAAAAGGAGCCAGTCCTACCATTAGGC
This sequence comes from Podarcis liolepis, assembly GCF_965112155.1. NCBI lineage: Eukaryota > Metazoa > Chordata > Lepidosauria > Squamata > Lacertidae > Podarcis > Podarcis liolepis. The sequence continues at coordinate 46,793,532 of NC_139564.1, read as the reverse complement.
AGAGTGAGGTAGCTGCCTCAGGGAGCTGGTCTGGGTGTTGTTAAAATGTTACTTAGAAGGTATTTTGAAGCACTGGAAGTGAGGAATAAGAAGAGACAGTTCCTTATACTGCTAGTGAATTTGTTCTGAGGGTGCATGGTGCTGGCAGAATGTTTCAGTGGGGAAGAAATTCAATTCGGTTAACAGTTAAAGGTGAACATACCTACAGTGGTACCTCGGGTTAAGTACTTAATTCATTCCGGAGGTCCGTTCTTAACCTGAAACTTCTTAACCTGAAGCACCACTTTAGCTAATGGGGCCTCCCGCTGCTGCCGCACTGCCAGAGCACGATTTCTGTTCTCATCCTGAAGCAAAGTTCCTAACCCGAGACACTATTTCTGGGTTAGCAGAGTCTGTATCCTGAAGCGTATGTAACCTGAAGCGTATGTAACCCGAGGTACCACTGTATTTCACACTTTCCAAAATGACATCCTTAGAAATGCACACTTCTCCAAATTTTGCAGTGCAGTTATCCAGCCAATTAATGCATTCAAAAATATATATACTGGGGGGAGGGGAAATGTGCACATCAATGCATATAGTGTTGTACCTTGGTTGTTGAATGGAATCCGCTCCGGAAGTCCGTTCAACTTCTGAAAACATTCGATAACCAAGGCATGGCTTCTGATTGGCTGCAGGAGCTTCCTGCACTCAATCAGAAGCTGTGGAAGCCACATCAGATGTTCGGCTTCCAAAAAATGTTCGCAAACCGGAACACTCACTTTTGGGTTTGTGGTGTTCAGGAGCCAAAATGGAAGAGTACCAAGGTGTTTGACAACCAAGGTGCGACTGTATGTTAGAGAAAGTAACATAAACATGCTTTGCAAAAATGTGTATATGTGGTAAAATTGCAGATAATAATGGGCAAATTAGGAGAAATTTGCATTAAAAGGTTGATGAATTTTCAGTGTGGAGCACTGAATTTAAGATATGAAAGATTATAAACTGAGAGGAACCAAAACTGGCCTATTCACCCATTGTCTCATGCCCAGAATTCTACAATTCTGCTACAGTTTTTAGGAAATGACAAGATTTTGAGACTTATTTGTTTACTATCAATAAGAAATGAGAGGCATTAGTTCTAAATGTGAATCATATAGAAAGACACAACAGGTTTGCTTGGAAGTGGTTCGATTCCAATCTATACAGGTAGGGGTTTTTTTCTTTGTAGCTGAAATGGAGGCAACTTTATATCATTCCACATGGCAATCGCTACCTCCTGGTAAGTCATGACCTTACCAACACATCTTCCCAAAACTCAAGGTGTCCTCACCCATGTCTTGAGTCATTGTACTGAAAATGGCTCACTGTATGATAACAGGCTCCACATGGAGCAATTTAAAGTGACTTCTGCATAACAGCCATAATGTGTAAACTAGCCCTTATTTCTGGGTAAATGTGTTTAAAGATTGGAGTGTAAGCCTATCCTAAGGCTGTTAGAATTCCAGCAGTAAAGATTCGCTTTGTTCATCAACATTTATTAACGGGGCAGGTTTATTAATTCCATGTGTTGCTGTAGTTCAACATCATCAGGTGACCAGGAAAGCGGATCTGTAAATGATAGATAACATTCTCCCTCCCCCCTGCCGCCCCCTTTTTTTTTAAAGTGAGGTCATCTTCCTTCAAAGTATAGCCAAACTTTTACACATGTGCAAATGTGGCTGTAGGCATTGTATGAGCTTGCATTTTAGAGAAGCAATTCTGGGGTGAAACAACAAAGAGTCCTGTGGTACCTTAAAAACTAACATTTTTTTTAGTATAAGGTTTGTGGGCTAGAGCTGATTGACAGACATCCTAAATTGGCAAAATATTGTTGTGAGTTGGGGGGGGGGTATCCTGCATGATGCCCAAGTCCCTTCCAACTCCTGGGGTCCTGAGTCCAGCAAGTGTTAAAATCTAATGGAGAAACCATTTGTTGAATTAGCTAGGCAAGTTCCTTTGTAAGATAAAGGCCGCAGCTGCCTCCATAGTTACCACCTAAGTATGGTCATTAGTCTGACAGTGGAAGTTGCTCTGTTCCAGAGGGCACCTGTCTGGTAGTGAGAAAGATAAAGGCCAGGGCAATTGTGTGAGCTAGACTAGAAGCTGGCAGAAGCCAGAGAGTGAGAGCCATGCTTGATTTCTGCTTGCTTCTCTCTATGGGAGAAACACAACCTCTTGGGGTGTTGATGCTATGAGATAACCGGCCTCATATAACCAACATGCTTAAGTCTAATTAACACATGAAGGGGTTAAGACCATAGAATAAGCTGTCCTGCCAGGCTTAGCTCACCTTAGGAAAGAATTTGTTCCTCCGGCCTACCTGAGAAGCACAACCTGTGAAGAAGCTAAGCTGATTGCTGCAGCTCAGACTGCATGGCTCTTACAAGCCATTCTTATGTTCCTATCCAAATAATTTAGGAACTTTAACCATTGTAACTAAGCCAGGTTTTACTGCATGTGCAACTTTTTCTGAATGTTCTATGGGAAAGCACATGAATCTGGCCTTTGGAGAATCTGTAAGTAAACCGTTTTTAAGGGACCAAATGTGTGGTCTTTTTCTTTGCTAATGGAAGAGGGGAGAGGAAACCCTCTGCCTGAAACTCTAGAAATTGTTTTATATTGTTGTAAATTGCTGTGGTTTTTATGATACAGAAGTATATGAATATTTGTATAAATAAATAAATAAATTTAAAATCCTTATTCCAGTTGACCTGATAGTTTATCTTTGAATACTTTACAAACTTATACAGACTTTCAGCTGTTGATTTTTTTCATTGTTAGAAATCTTTTTTTAAATTTTGTGATTTTTATCTTTTTAAAAATGTGCTAGCTGCCATGAATCGTATTTTATCATCATAATGTAAAAATAAGGAACCTTTCAGTTAAATTTGAAAGCAAACTAATGTATTTAATGAGTTGACATGATAGATTTCTATACAAAATCCTGATCAGACAGCCAGTCTGAGTTTATTTAGGAAGCTAGGCTGCAATTGAAAGCCACTGGCCCATGGTTTTCTAGGGAAACACCTGAATGCATTCTCAATTTATTAAATTATAGTTGTTGCTTTACTGATATTGTAGGTTTTTTCTGCTGGGGTTTCACTAACAATTAAAAAGCACCAAAATGCAATTAAAAAGCACCAGTTTTATTTTATAGTTATCAGATTCAAGAAAGGAATTGCTGTAATCCTGTTGACAGGTGAGGTCATAGAAGGAAGCTTAGAAACCAAGTCAGCGCTTACTTCTGATATTTATCATATCTAAATTTCAGTGCACAGAGTACTAGCCAATATTTTTGGCTTTTAAATTGCATTGTTTTAATCAAAAATGGACATGAGATTTTCTGATATGCCAGGAGAACATGAATGAGGTAGATGAGAACTATAAAATGTGTCAAGAAACCAGTGTAACTCAGGAGATTATGAAATGAAGTTGAAAATCAGTAAGTTAAAGCAAAGAAATTTTGCACAAGAGGATTGAGTAAATTATACTGAACATTTTTTAAAAAAATGTGCAAGGGACAAGAGGTTAGGAGATGAACTAGGAGGATCATTGCAGAATGACATGAGAAGTACTATAGATAATGTGAGGAATTAAACTAACTAAGGAGGATGTGAGGTGATGCCAGAACAAGATATAAATTTCCCAAAGGAGGAAGAGATATGGAAAGAGATCGAGATCACCATGATCATACAAAATGAGAAAGTTGACAATCCAAAGCAGTACAAGAGCAAATGCAATCTGGAAGGAGCGCCAAACCAAATATTAACCTCTTGGAACTGAGAGATTCTGGCTGTGGAAGCAAAAAGGCTTACAGCAGCATCAAGGCAGAGAGAAATAATTTGATGATTAGAAAAGACCCAGATTTCACCTTTTGGGAAATGGAAGGGTTGAGTCATTGTCCCCCATATTTTTCTCACTTCGAGGGTGGGAAACCTGAATGCGGCCCCCTAGACCTCTCTGCCCAGCTCTGGGAACTCTCCCCAAGCCACACACCCTCTTCTTAGTCAATGCTCCTTACTGCCCCTGCTTCACACTGTAAATGTTTTGTCTGGCTTGAACATGTCCCTGATAATTTCTGATAATGTCTTTTATTTATCCGAGGATAAAGAGGGTTGTGTCAGTGTGTGTAGAAAGTGGCCTGCTGTACAAAGGTAGCATTCATTGCTTTGCCCACTTTTCATCTGGTCCCACCCAGCACCAGCATGTGGTCTGAAGCATCAGGGACTGCACATATCTTCAAAAGCTGGACCACCTTTAAGAATAGGAAAGAATTTTCTCCCAAGCAAAACATGCTGACCTTCTTCTAGTGTGTAGCAAACTAATATCAGTGTACTGGAAGAACCAAAGATCACCAGTATTGAAGCAATGGTTCTTCAAAATCAACTTTGTTGGACTGGTCATGTTGTACGGATGTCTGATGATCATCTTCCAAAGCAACTACTCTATTCTGAACTTAAAAATGAAAAGCGTAATGCTGGTGGTCAACAAAAGAGGTTTAAGGACTGTCTCAAGGCAAATCTTTAAAAAGTAGTATAAACACTGACAACTGGGAAATACTGGCCTGCGAGCACTCCAGTTGGAGAACAGCCTTTACCAAAGGTGTCATGGGCTTTGAAGACACTCAAACTCAGGATGTAGGGGGAGAAACGTACTAAGAGGAAGGCACGCTTGGCAAATCCACATTGTGATCAGCTCCCACCCAGAAACCAATGTCCCCACTGTGGAAGGACGTGTGGATCCAGAACTGGCCTCCACAGTCACTTACGGACTCATTGTTAAAACCATGTTTATGGAAGACAATCTTACTCGGCTACGAGTGATCACCAAATTGTATTTGACTGTTAACATAGTGAATAGGCAGTTAGAAATTTATATCTCTGTCCCCTTGCTTTCTAAGAAATACCAAATCTCTCTTTTTGTAAGACAGCAGAACTGTTCAAAATATACCCATGCATTCTAGTCAGGTCATCTAATCAATCTCTTAAAGTGGGACATATTAGCATGCCAGATGGAAGAAGAGGTTGAAGTATAATGTTGCTTAAAGCCACAGAGTATCAAGCTAACATACAAGTCAGTGCCTGGAGTTCAAAGACACTAGTTTATTTGTTTAGCCAATAATTGTCTCCTCTCCCTTCAGAGTGGTCTTGAAATCGCTTCTATGTTTAGAAACAAAATTGCTTTGTTAAGGCTGCCTGTCACTGCATTTCTCCTTTTTTTAGAACTCTGTTTATTCCTAATAACCCATTTCCCAATTGACTCACTTCTAGTATTTGATTGATTAACGTGCATCTTCCTGACATATTGTAGCCAAGAACTTTGGAAATCTTCCCAATATGCCCAAAGGCAGTAAAGCTAGCTTGCCATTTCAGATTTTCAGATAACTGTTAAATTCCTTTAGTGTTTACTTTTTAGAATCAACTTTACATCTGAATATATTTGTTTAGCATTTGTTTACCACACAATCCTATGCATAAAATCAGTCCCACTAAGTACAATGGGGCTTCCTTCCATGAAAGTGTGCATAAGAAAATAAGGTTAATGATAGCCATAACAGCACAGAATTATGCAACTTTTGCATAGGGTACCTCTAATATAATTTATGTAGATGCTTTTATTTATGGTGGGTGGGATAGTTACACACACACACACACACACACACACAAAGACACACACACAAAGAGAGAGAGAGAGAGAGAAATTGCTCTGAGCAAATGAGCATGCTCCATGAAGTTTAATAGAAGCAACATAAAAGACTAATGTAATAGGATATTTCTGCCCTACAGTTATATATAGCTGGAACAGCACATGACATGTTGGTCTACGTTGCAAGCCTATATTGTTTTATACCACTTTAGCCATCAGGTCTGTCCTTGCCCTCCAAAAGCAATAGTTTGTCTATGCCTGATATAGTCCAACATTGTCTACTTTGATGGACAGGGATGCGGGTGGCGCTGTCTAAACCACTGAGCCTCTTAGGCTTTGCCGATCAGAAGGTTGGAGGTTCGAATTCCCATGACGGGGTAAGCTCCCGTTGCTCTGTCCCCGCTCCTGCCAACCTAGCAGTTTGAAAGCATACCAGTGCAGGTAGATAAATAGGTACCACTGTAGTGGGAAGGTAAACGGCATTTCTGTGCACTCTGGTTTCCGTCATGGTGTTCTGTTGCACCAGAAGCAGTTTAGTCATGCTGGCCACATGACCCAGAAAGCTGTCTGTGGACAAACGCTGGCTCCCTTGGCCTGAAAGCGAGATGAGCACTGCAATCCCATTGTCACCTTTGACTGGACTTATCCGTCTAGAGGTCCTTTACCTTTACTTTTTTTTTTTTTTTACTTTGATGGGCAGCAGCTCTCCAGGGTCTCAGGGAGATGTCCTATACCCAATTCTTTTTAAATCTAGCGAGACCAATAATTGAGCCCTTGCCTCTCAGCTTTCTGCCTTAAGGGGGCCTCTTTCCAGTCCTCAACCTGCCTCACAAAGATCTTCCTGTGCTGGGGTGAGGTCTTAACTCTAGCCAAACTGAACAATTCCCCTCCCTTCAGAGGAAGTGGACTGCAAACATTCTAATCACTTTGTTCCCAAACAATTGGAATATTCAGCTCAGTCAAATGACACCGAAGGCTTCACCATCACAAGGTCAACATAGTATAGATTACTGCTGTGTATCTGATGGATACATTTGTCCTGCTTCAAATAACTTAGTGATAACCAAAATGCATTTAAAATGATAGCCAAGTTCTGTGTCTAGTTTTTATGCCATGTAAGAGGATCAGTGATGTGACTATTGTTTTATGCTTTATGGGAATATCCCCTGTGACATCATGAGTCAGTGATAGTGTCTTCTCCATGCCATTTTCTTACCTAAAGTAGTCTTTATAAACATGTATGGTTTGTTTTAAGGGTCACACTACACACTGCTAAGAAAGAACATCTAAACTGGAAGAAATAAATGCATCAATATAACCCCACAGGAACTTTTGTCTCCTTTATTGCAACATTGTTAGTCATGCCTAGCAGAGACCAACATTCATCTCCTTTCTGACATTATGAAAATCCTCTTCACACAGTTTGTGCTATTAAAGTTTATATGACCTCTTCGTAAAAGCAGGTATTATTGCCAAGAAGCAAAAGGGAGGAGAAACATATTAAAGAAAAAGCTTTCAATGCCTCCTTGTTTTCAATGTCTTTTTTATTATTTTAAAAGGAGGGAATTTATTATTTGATTCAGTTCCTCAAATTAGAGATTGCATCGTTGTAATGACTTTATCTAAAAACACATTGATATGAACAGGAAAGCACTCTTGGATATCACAGGGCTCTCAAGTCCCAATCAGCCCTCAAGTATAATTAAATGCAAACATATCTGTGTCTTTATAATAGCAGTGTTTTTTTAAAACAACAACAAACAGTTCTGTATTTGCCTAATGGAGAGTGTGGCCTGTTTTGCTCTATTAGTAACATATGCAGCTACCACACACACACACACACACACACACACACACAGAAAGAGAGAGAGAGAGAGAGAGAGAGAGAGAGAGAGAGAGAGAGAGAGAAGTCGTTGCATCATAGATATGTAGAACAGGAAGGATCACTGAGGGTCATCTAGTCCAATCCCCTTGTAATACAAGAATCTCATCCATAAAGCATCCATGACAGAGTACTATCCAACCAGAGGCGGAGGAAGGGGGTGCAGTAGGGGCGGGTTGCTCCAGGTGTCACCACTGAGGGGGGTGACAAAATGCTGGGCAGCACTCACCGGGGCCTGCAGCATGCCCAAGCCATGCGTCTCCATGCTCCGCGCTGCCCCAAACGGTGCACCCACCGCCTCCCTCTCAGCTGTAGGGCAGTTGAGTGGAAGGAGGCAGGCAGACTCATGGAAGGCCCCGCAGAGCGTCCTGTTCCATCTTGCCCCAACCCAAAAGCTGCTGGCCCCGCCCCTGGGCGCAGGGCATGCACACCACTGTATCCAACATCTGCTTAAAAGCATCTCTGCTGGAGAGAGGGTGAGGAAGAAGAAAGGCTGCAACCACTGAGGCCCAGCCCCAGGTGATGTGCCAGCTCTGAGGGGCAGGTAGAAGGCAGGGCTGCCCTGGGTGGGAAGAAAGGGGGAGCAAAGTGGGGTGCAAGGAGTCTTGCTTTTTTTAAAAAAAATGCTTTGTAAATCTGCATCTAATCTTGCCCCTTTCTAAAACTTGTTTATTAGCATGTGCTTTTCTTTTTGTAAATGTACCAAAGAATAAAATCAAATCAAATCGGGATTAAGGGGTTTTCTCAAGACGGTGGAGTCTGTGTGTGCTGTCTCCCATTGGTGTGGTGGTGGTAGCACTCGCCGTTCTCCTGATAGAAGGGTCACTTGGCAGGGAGTGAGAAATATCCCTATATTCATATGAGGAATGTTGGAGGCTATGGGCCCAGGGTTCATGTTTCCTTTTGGAATGAGGCACAGCGGAGACTGTGGTGTCTTTATGATATATGGTTTATTTGCACATATATACAACCTGAGCCTATGATAGAGGGGTTCACAGCATTAATACCCTAAGCTGGTCTTGTTTCTCTTACAACTGCAGCCTTGGATTCAAAAAGAAATCAAACATGGTGCTCTCTCTGCAGCTTTTCTTCCAGCTTCCGGCTCATATAACTCAAGTATCTGCTGCGGACTTTTGTCTTTCAAACAAACCACAACCTGGAGCTGAGAGAAGGCTCCATTTGCTGTCTCACACAGAAAGCTTTCCTTTGTATTCCTTAATGACACATCGCCCAGGCTATCACCTCAACGGGAAGCTAGCGTGGCTTATATTTTAACACTTGCTGGATCCAGGGGTTAGGAGGGTCTCTGCATGCAGCCTACTTCCCCCCACCCCAAGCTCATATCAATATTTAAAGAGCTGTTTATCTTTCTCCCCTGCAATTTATGTTGAAAGTTTGGAAACACCATTGAGCATTGTGCTCTCTGATGCACCACTGCAAGCTGAGTAGGCCCAGGTGTTCCTTTTACTGAGACACAGAAATTTTCATAGTGCTCAGTGGCCCCTTTAAACTCCCATTTTCGCCTGCTTTTGCTAGCAGCCCAGCATTATTCCTATCCCCCTACGTCCTTTTGTTTATTTAGGTGTGTCTGTTTATTTCTGCATCTAATTTAACACATTTCTAAACTCAGCCCAGTAAATTTTTAAAAGCCAGTATTTAGAGTTTCTCACATTACCACCAAGTGCATGACTAATATGCAGATGTATGCTGGACTGGAGAAAAAGCTAAGAGTGTGGTGTGAAGGATGTCAAACAAAGAAATGTTTCCCAAGATGCAATTAGAAGCTTGTTATATACATCGGGCACTCCTCCTATCCACCCTGTCAAAAAACTATGTGTGTTTATGAATGTATTGCATTTCTGTACTGCTCTACAGAGTTCCTTGCACTCCATAGCAACACCTGCAGGGGAGAAAGATTTGTGTTGGCCTCCGAGTGGACGCTGCAGCTCCAAGGACTTGCAAATTGCTGAAGGCCCCCAAAGTTCAAGGTCTCATTTAATGGGTCTCAAATTATGGGTCTGCATTATTCATTCAGTGGTTATTTCGTTAAACAACTCTGCCTCTTTATGAACGGAGATAACGCTAGGCTCAAGGTTCACAAAAGCAGGATCTTGGAAGCTGAGGGTGATGCCTTAAGAGACGTAATGTCCGTGATCAGCAGTGATGCTGCACAATACACAAATCGTGCTTCCTCACAACTTGCCTTCTATGCATCCATACTTTTTCTTGGTTTTTCAGACCCAAATCCAGGTGGGTATCATAGAGTGCCTGGGACCAGCAAAGATGGCCGAGATTGTCATGGTCCAGTTTTGCCTTATTAAGCTTTGGAGCCATACTGTATTGCTAAAGGGGTACTCCTGTGAGTTGACCTATGCCGGCTTGTTGAAGACATCAGTGGCTAGCAGCATGGATTAAAGAGTGGGAGATGAGGTAGTCTTCTGATGCAGTAGGTGTGAGACTGTGTCATAGACTGGATGGATGCAGAGAAGTGGGGAGAGGCACCAGTTAGTGAACCTCCAGGGGAAGATGGCTCAGAGCCAGGAGATTGGTTTTGGGACAACAATAAGTGGTCAGAGGAAAAAGAGGGAGCAGACCATCCAAGATGCTACATTATTTCACCTTATTTCTTTTCTTGGTCTCGCAACACTTAGAATCCAATTGTCATCTTTAGGAAAACTACATTTCCCACGGTTCATTGAGGCTTCTCATCCTGGCATGTAATCTTTGCAGGGCCATGGTGCTGCTGCTTATTTAAAGGGAAAGGGGCATTTAAGTGGAAGATGGGAAAACTGGGGGCAGGATGATTGAATTCAGACAGCTGCAGAAATAAGCCATTTTCCGTTTCTGGGGGAAATAGCTCAATTTATTTTCAAGTCAATCCATCTTGAGCTGGGGGATGTCACCCATCTCTAATTCCAAACGTGACCACATCCTTGATATTATGATACTGGCAGCCTCATTCTTAGTCCCTTTCCTAATAATTTCTAGCATGGAATTTGCCATGTCCTATTCTCTTCGAATATTGCAGTCCGTCCAATGTGTGTACCTTCAGCATCTGTTGATGTTGTGGACAATGGGGCAACCCACTGTGCACGAACCATTTGCACATTAGAACCCATGTGGTGCACACAGCACATGCTTCTTCTTGATTGCAGTGCTCTATTGCAATGCCCATTCCAAGTACCATTTATAGCACTTTCACTGAGAAATCCTTTCATCCAGTAAAGGAAGTTGAATGTTGTGAGTGTGTGTGTGTGTGTGTGTGTGTAAAAAGCTTGCTGTGGTCTTGTTTCCTGGATATAATCAAAAAGAGGCACGCAACCTGAACATTAGAGCTGTTAATGGCTGCTTTGGAGTGAAGTGGAGAAGGCCAAGGATGCTTGGCTGTTTGCACTGAGTCATACGTTTGGAAACAAGGCCCTAAGTCAGAGCTATCAGCCCTAGTGCTGCTGTTTTCCTGGCTCACGATAAGCCTGTCTTTCTATCCCAAGCTTGGGCCTGCAGTTTAACATAGCAATGACAGCAATTGGTCATCTTGAAAAACATCCCTAACCCCTCAAAGTCTAATACAAATCACTTATTCTTCCTAAAAAGGGAGTGAGTCATACGACTTAACAGACAAGCACATTAAGACTACATTGTTAATGTGTGCTTTAATTAGTTATGTGGCATATAATGATATGGGGTCAAATCATAATTTAATTTCTGTACACTATCCTTTATTTATTGTGAGCTGCAGCTAGACCACCCCTGCGATGAAGGATCGCCAAATATTATAAAGGATTCTAACTGTAGACATCCAGGAAGTTTGTGATTCACTTCCCACAAAGGCTCTTTACATGTTGGGGTGGTGTTGTTTTTTAAGAAAAAGCCTTTGGCATTATACAACCTGCTTTGAAATTTGTAGCCTAAAACCTTTATAAAACATCAGTTGAAAAATCAAAACAGATGCAAGCAAATGTGAATGAGTCTTTTTAGACAAAATATAATACGCCTTTTCGTTATTAATTTTTACCTCTACATCATAAATGCCTCGGGTCTCATGTAATACATCTCTAAATGTAAGTGAAGAACAGCCATTGTTTTATTTAATTCCCCCCACCCCACCCCCCACGCCAAGGAAATGTGATCATGTTCTGGTGAAAAGAAATTCTTCTAAGTCACATCACATATGAACTGGGATTTAATTAAAATTGTTAGCACATTATTAACTAGCAATCTAGTATAATGGTATAATGCAATCTAGTAATACAATGAGGAGATGGGATGGCCAAATGGATGTGCAAGGTCAGTAGGATTCAGTTTCTACTCTTATATCCTTCTCATTTTCCAGAGCCTAACTTTATGTACACAGAGAGCTTTAGAGGAATACTGTGGTACATTTAGCCCAGCTATTTGCAAGCTGTGTTGATGAAGGAGCCATAGACACAGACCATCTTCCCTGAAAGATAATGTGCCCTCTATTTCTAGCCTTGGCATTCACCTGGTAGTCACTGGCAACACAGGAATGCATTTCTCAGTGTTGGCCATAGATTGATCTCTTGATAACAGTAACAATAGTGGAAATAATAATACTACATGGAAGTATGCGGCACATTGAGCGCTGCAAACATTCAGTAATTTGTTCATTTATTATATTTGGTACCTTACTGTCTAGTCCTACAGGGACTCCCAGAATGGCAAATGAGGAAATTTAACACAAAATAATAAAGAAAACAGTAAAAACCATTTAAGAAACAGCTGTGCAGCAGCACATTCACACTAAAAGTGCTGGGTCTTTACCTGGTAACAAAAAGGCATCAGACTTTGCATTGAGAAAGTCTTATTTGGGGGGAGCAAACACAGAATTGGGGTGCCATCACAGGGTCCTGTCCCAGATCACCAGGTGCTTCTATGAAGTTGAAGGGACCCAGAAAAGGCAATCTGAGAATGATCAAGAGCACTTTCCTGCTTGTGGTCCCCAGCAACTGGTACTCAGAGGTATACTGCCTCTGATCCTCAGTTCACAGCCATTATGACTAGTTCATACCTTCCAACATTTCTCCAATGAAAATAGGGATGCCCATTCCATAATTATAATGTTACTATTTATACCCCACACATCTTACTGGGTTCCCCGAACCACTCTGGGTAGCTTCCAATATATATCTAAACATAATAAAACATTTAAAAACTTCCCTAAAGAGGATTGCCTTCAGATGGCTCGGGGGTTGAATAACTCCATACCTTCCAACATTTCTCCAATGAAACTAGGGACATCCTAAGGAAAAGTGGGGCATTCTGGGATCAAATCAGAAACCAGGATAGCTTCTCTAAATCAGGGACATCCCTGGAAAATATGAACACTTGAAGAGTTTGCTAGTTGATCCTCCATTTATTTGCCTAATCCCTTATTAGAAAATGAATCAAACCACCAATAAGGGCCAGTTCCAGAAGTGTAGCTCAAAGCTCACCAAACAAGTTTGTTTTTTTAAAAAAGTCTGGGAAAACTTTGTTCTTATTAGGGCTTATCATTTATTTATTTATTTGACTAAAACAAATTTACATGGAGCTGCTTGCTGTTCATATCATATCTATGTAACCATGACTTCTGTCAGGTATGATTCTTGGACTGGCTAGCCATGTAAACTTAACTATGACTTTATTTTCCTGGGAAATTTTAGGTGTGTGGTGGGATTCAGCCTGCTTTTCCAAAAATTCCAATGCATGGCCATAAATAGTTTTCTGTGGCGTGTAAAGTTAGGAATATGGTTTTAAGAAACAGCGTAGTGCTACATACTGGGAAATGTTTTTTTAAAAAAATAAAAAAAGCTGAATGGGTCCTTATATTCTCTATATATCAGCTGCCTAATGGCTTTTCAACAGCTTGAGGTATTTTGTAAAAAGTTCCCACAGCTGCTTCACATTAGCAATCGAGCTTATTACTAAGGGACCAGGTAGCTTTGATAAATCTTAGGTCCTTACACCAGTTTCTTGTTGATTACAAATAAACAGCCCCAAATCTCTTAATGGTGTGAATTTCTCTACAGTTTTCTCAAGCGATTTTGTTTTGATCGAAAGCACAGCAACAGACTTCATAAAATACATTTTGCCCTAGGTTTAGTTCTTTGGGTTAAGAAGTTACCTATTGTTTTCATATCCACAGAGTCAATCTGACCTAAAAAGTAATATTAAAATAAATAGGACCTGTAATAAAATGTTGTAGTGTGTAGTATTCCTTGCCATGCCCTTTTCAAGACATTGCATTCTATTCCTCCTCCCAGTTTTCAACTCCCCCATCACTACCACCAACAGTATTCCTTGGCCAGTGAGCATGCTCAATAGGCTCTTTGGGGGTTCCTAAATAATGTTTGTCCTACTACTAGCCATATAGATCCTTCAAGGCTATGGGTGGTGCCATTTTGGATACATTAAGACTGGCAGTTGCAGAACTGAGCTTGATGTTTGTATATAGGACAGAAGAGTTCCTCACTACTAGATGAAAGATATATTCCAAACACAATAAGCACTTTCAAGTCTTATTCTGGTTTTGAACAAGTTATGTAGGCAAGAGGCAGGCATGTGTGTTTGGAAGAACATCTTAAGAAGTTTCCCTACAACTGAGAACAAACAGTGTTCATGATATATGTCAGAGCTGCTCCCAGATCCTAGCTCACAGAGGATCACGCTAGCCAGCGTTCACTTTATAAAAGTCTTTATTGAGTTACAGTTTCCATTTCCAAGCTGCCGCGTGCAGCTCTACGTCTTATAAGCTAGACCGGCGAAGCTCCGTCTGAGTCCCCGCCTCCTGTACACCAACTTAATACCCTAGCCTTACTCCACCTTTTCCGCCTGACCGTTCTTCTCTGGGTCCCTCTGCCCCCCGTGGTCTCTTCCTTCCTGGACTCTTCTGACGCTGACCCCCCGGACCCTTCTGTCTCCTTGCGTCGGGCTTTAGGACCTGGCTCCCTTTCCGGGCTGCTTACTGCGCCGCCTTCCTGTGCATTTGAACTTGGCGCGCGCGCCCAACCTTCCACTTTCCGCTTGACCGTTTCTTCGCTCCCCGATGGAGGTGTGGCCACTCCTGACTCATGCCCTCCCCCCTGCGGCGAGCTGCCGGAGCTCGATACCTGGCACCCTTCCTCTCCACTGCGCTCTGTTGGGGATGCTGGCCCCGATTTCCAACTGCTGCCCTCTGAACCCCCTCTGGACCCTTCTTCCTGGGGTGTCCCCCTAGGCTCCCCCCTTGCTCTGGCCACTGGCGCTCCTTTCTGTGAATCTTTTGATTCACTGGAAAGACTCGGAGATCTCGGGTCGTCGTCATCACTCATCTTTTCTTCGGACTCCTCCCCCTCGCTCTCTGTTTCCTCCCTTGCCCTCGCCTCTGCTCCTGAACCCCTGACAATATAGAAGCCTATGGCATTTTTCTGCCTATTGCATTGTTGTTGTTGCTGCTGCTGCTGTTGTTGTTAAATGTACCCAAAATTATTAAGAATTGCACACAGATTTAAAACAAGACATTTTATTTAGGATTTAAAATGAGGGACGGATCTGCATGGGATATTTGGGCCTGCAGGTTTCTATTTCAGCATTGGGGTTGGACTTTATTGCATTTGAGTCATCTTCTGGACCTATAAAAATCAAATGAGATGGCTCATTTGCCCTCGTTCGTCTCTATCTATTAACATCAATGGGGCTGATGTATATGTAACTGCTTGCAGGACTGCAGCCCTGGTGTAGTCTGCAGACTTTTGGCAAGCAATATGTTTCACTTTCAGCAACATAAAAGCCAAATATAGCTTAAATCCACTTAAACTCTCTTACATTTTATTTGGTGTTTAGTATCAGGAAACACACTGCTATGTAAATGGTAAGCAACAACCTAGTAAGAAAATATTTGCTCACTCTCCGAATCTGCCATATGAATAAAAAATGAGTCGAGCTTGGCTGAAAATAGGGGAAACAGAACCATAATGACTAAAAGGAAGCAAGGATCAACTCCTGTAAAAACTAGGGCCAGTTATTAATGGAATCTAAAAATGAATCTTTAAACCCAATAAAAATCAAATATCAGCAATGGGCCTGTTTTGATCCTCCGCTCCCACTTACATCATTTGTATCCTATCAGTGGCCTCAGCATTCAGCAACAGGGTGCTATTTACAAACCAAGGGCCCAACTCACTCCTTGGATGTGCGTGTATGGCTCCTGTTGGCACCAGTATCAGCTCCTCGTCCAAGGGAAGCATTTGGCTCCATAATAGTTAACAAATAGCTCTTGTAATAAATACCAAATGTCTGTATCATCAAAAGCCAGGCACATTCGCAGATAATAGCGTAGCCTGACATTTAAAGTTAGACTTTTTATGTAACAGAGAAACATGTGCGTGTTTCTTTGGTGGACACAAAGTTTTGCAGCAGTTGTTAAACCTGTTACTATTGATGAGGCTAAAACCAACAAATGGGAATGCTGCTGGCTAAAAGTGCTTCTAACAAAAATAAACTTGTACATGTGAGAACTAAGCTTTCTTTAAAAAAGAAATTATAACATTGTTGGGGAGGGGGGATGGATAGTGTTCTTTCCTCCATGTTGTATAAAGGTCTGGATTATGCTGTACAGCAGGAAGAGGAAACCCAAGGGGCCACAAATGTGGCCGCCAGGACTCTTCCTAGCTGCCACCATTCTCTCCCAAGCTGTAGTCCTGACTGACCCTCCTTGAGTGCTTTTCCATGGCTGGGATGCTTCTTTGAACTCTGATAAAGTTTCTTCCTTCTCTGTATGGAGGAAGAAACTAGTCTGCTATACCCAGGAAAAATGTACATTCATTGCTCTGCCCACATTAGCCTTTCGCCTCATCTTTCTGGCATGTGGCTCCCAGAAGGTCATTTACTAGGGAATTCAGCCTTAGGGCTGAAAATGGTTCCACAACCCTGTTATGTGGAAATTGCACAATCTGTCATAATTTCTGACAGAATCCCTAGGATTTCTCCAGAGGAATAGTATTCAGGGGGGGCCTTCAGGGCAGGATTTTGAGGTAGAATGAGCAGGAATCCATGCACACAGAGTAGGGCTGGCTTACCACATTGTGAAATAATATAATTTACCACCTGATGAGGTGGACCATTAAGCCCAGAGTCTACCACATTGTACCAAGCAATGGCCTCTTTAAGTCACTGATCATGATGGTGGTTGACACATGGTAAACCAGAAGCAACTGATGTGGCGACCGCTCAAATGTTGTCCAACCACAGCTCCCAGTATTCCTAGCCATTGGGTATGCTGGCTGGGGCTGATAGGAGTTGGAGCACCATTGTCATGGACTAGCTAGATACAGGGAGTGGTGAGAGGCACCAGCTGGGGATCCTGCAAGGGAAGAAGGCTCAGAGCCAGGAGATCTGTAGTGGGAAGATGAAGTGTGGTCAGAGGGAGAAGAGTGGGGAGGAGGTGTCAGAAGCTGAAGAGGTAAAGGGGTTTAGTGAGTAGGAAGAGACTATGGCAGAGAGCAATCCAGAATCAGGGGCAGAAGCAGAGGTTGGAGAGGAGGGAGGCCAAGAGGCAGGGATCAGATAGGCTGACAGGGAGTCAGCTCCCCACCCCCAGTCTCCCAGAACCCACAGAGGTATGAAGAGGGTGAAGCAGAGACCAACAAGGCAAAGAAGTCTCAGCTTGCTTTGGAATGACCCAAGGGAGAAGACGGCTTATGGAGCTGTGGGAAGTCCTCTCAACTGCCTCACTGGGACATTCCGAGATTAGAAGGTCTCTTTAAAATAGGTAGTATGTCTGGAAACAAGGATTGATCTGTTTCTGTAGGTGATGCTTTAGAATGCTTTTTAAGTTTAATCAGCTACCCAAACTTTGCGTAAAATAAAAGCAGCTTTGTTATTCTTGAAATGATGGCAAGAGTATTATTATATACTCCCTCTTTTTTGAGTGTGAGGTATGGAAAGAGTCTAGCAAATGCACACTCTGTCCCTCCCCCCTTTACCCTGGAACTTCTATGTACCCTTAAAACACAGTGTAATATTTTAATCCCTCTCACCGACAGAGAAACACTTATTCTGGGCTAAAATGATTAACAGCATGTCATAGATATCAATGACAAATGTTCATGATCTCCAACATATGTATTAGATAAAAGGGTTGGCTTAGGATTTCAGTAACAAGAACAACTATGTGAAGGCACATAGGTATTATTCTCTCAGACAAGGTATTATTCAGGGAGAATCAGTAAAGCCAAGTATATGTGGAGTAAAAAAAGAAATAATATTTGTTTTTAAGCATCACTGCAATTGCAATTTAATTAAGGACTAGAGTATAATTCTGAATGTACAGTGTTACCATTTCATTTCTGGGGGAAAGAGCTTCTTTGATTCTGGTCAAAAAGCAAAAAAAAACCTTACCTCATCAATCAAGGATGCAGCATGGTCTGATAATAGCTCCACCTTGGACATTCAGTGAACATCAAAGTAGATCTTAAACTACTTTTTATGTCAAATGCTACCTGGTCTTTGAAGAAGATTCTTTTTTTAAAAAACCAAAACTCCATGTGACTCTAGGCAAATGTAGCATCACTATCCTATTCATAACAAAGAGAATGAAAAAAACATTGAAATTAAAATGACAAATAGGGGTCAAATACTTTGCGTCTAAATCATGACCAAAAAAACCCTTACTATCTTCTAAAACAATGTCTAATGCCTTATGTCTTTTTCCAAAAAAAGAATGAAGGAAGACCAACATTGTAGTGAAGTTTCTGGACTATTTTTAAGAACCTTTTTCCAAATATAAATATACGTTAAGAATATGGTATGCCTGCATTCCAGGTTTGCCTTCATCATTCTTCCCATAGCTTATCTTAACACTTTGTGCATGGAGGCCAAGTAGCTGCCAAACTGATTTAAATTCCCTATTCATAGTTAAAGAGCCATGGAACAGGGGGGAAACACAAGAAATACAGCTTTCTCCCTTGAGCCAGTGACTTTGTTTAGGTGTAATACTAAACTATGGTTTATCATTATGTGAATGAGCCTTAGACTCACCAGCTTCCCTCTCCCCTCCTCCAGTGTGACCATAGTTTAGTTATGTGCAAAATTGGTCTTTGTCTACCAGACATTGGTGGCTGAACACATGGAAAGGCAGAAAGGCATCAGTAGATATAATAAACACATTTTATGAAATACTGGGTAGTCTGTGGTTGGGGGAAATATAATAAAATACACAAATAAAAAACCAGCTTGCTACTACATTTGGTTAAAATAATGTCCAGCATCGAAATACCTTATATCTAATACAACATATTTCCTAGCTTCACTCCACAGCAGATTATTGGGTCTGTCAGACAAACTGTTTATCTTTTGGGTCACAGGTGAAATAAAAATAGAGAGATCTGCCTTCAGCCCAAATTGTTTTGCTATAGTTGCATAGTGGTACAAATATTAATTCCAGCATACCCATAAACCCATGTTCGCCACAAGCACCTTTTCAGTCTGTTTTAAAAATAATGTCTTAGACATTTCCTCCTAATTTATCAGGCTGTAAAAACATACCTAGTGCATAGGTATTAGAATCAAAACAGTAAACAGAGTCTACATCCACTTCACATAGAAGGTTTTGGTCACAAAGGTCTCTTTCTCTCTGACTAAGTCCTTTTTAAAATGTTGAGTTTTCACAAAAGTGTTTCTTCATAGAGTAGCTCCCCCCCCCCCCCGTTTTCTATAGAATTAGAAAGTTATGTGTAAATAATTTTTAGTGAATATTTAAATTAGTTTAAAATCTCTCCAAGAAAGCAAAGTGTTTAGAGAAACAGACAGCCAAAAACTACCTTAACATTTACCTCAAGACTCTGATGTAGCTCACTTATCTCCATTGGATTCTACACATGGGATTAGTCAATTTAAAAATAATCTTGGTTCCCCATATCTCATTTTTCTATTGCAAAGATCAATTGACTTGTAAAATACAGAATTATAGACCCCAAAGCAGGAAAAGTTACAATTTCCTATGCTTTGTTGGTCAAACTGATATGACCCCAACTTCGGGTTTCTGATTTCAAAGAAGTTGAATGCTAATT
Source organism: Podarcis liolepis (assembly GCF_965112155.1). Taxonomy (NCBI): domain Eukaryota; kingdom Metazoa; phylum Chordata; class Lepidosauria; order Squamata; family Lacertidae; genus Podarcis; species Podarcis liolepis. Next base: position 46,773,936 of record NC_139564.1, on the reverse strand, counting down.
AGGTTCCATAATAAATCTAAATATTTTCTTGCAGCCAAGCACAGATGAAGGAAAGTGACCGAGAAAACCCCACCAAGTTATCACTATCACCAGATTATTCTTTCCCCAAAACAAACCCACAGGAAAAATGTCTTTATCTTATCACCCATTGCAAACAGTTTGTTGTGCCGTATTGTATGTTTTCCTTCATGAAATGTGTCTGTGGAAAACTGTGGTCGTGTTATTTATACAGTGAGAACATAGGAGGGTTTGAGAAAGGAAGATGTGCTGAAACTATACCAATTTGCCAAGCAAATTTAAAACAACTCACTTAGCACAGCCTAATCCAGTGTTGCCACAAAAAGGCCATGGAACAGAAAGGATTTAGAGCATACCTAAAAGGACTCCGACTTTGGTGAGTCTCCAGGGAAAGGAAGTTTCATATTTACAGACCCTTAACAAAAACCCTCTACATGTCTTTGCTGCATGAATCTTGGTACAAAGATTATTAATAATGACAGTGCAAGTACATATCTTTGCTGGAATATATTAGGAAGTTATCTCAAGGTATATGGCAAGCAAGAAGAAATAGATTTCATACAACAGTAGATGTTCTGAGAGCGTCTTTCTCCCAAAGAGATCATGCACTGTGCATGGAAAGCTAATGCGGTTATTTTGTCTAAAGAAGTTATATATGGCAAAAACAGCAAGGGTGTCTTAGTGCTTTCATACTAATACAGAATTCTTGCACAGAGAAAAGAAAAGCAAACTGAAATGCTAGGAAATTACTAGCATTACTGCTGGAATCTAAAAGTTAATAGTGGGAGTGGAAAGGGATTTATCAACATGCATATAATGTCTAAATACTAAGGCTCCTGACTCTACTGCTGATCTTTCTTTTTCCTGCATGAAGATTAGCAATAGTATCAGTCAGATTTTATCACCCCTGGTGCTTGCTCAATTAGCAAGACTTTCATTTTCAATAAATCGACCTCTGCAAAATGAAATTTACAACAATGCAGAAAGAGCCAGCCTATTACACTGCAAATTTGTTAAAGTTTTGCCAGAGCATGAGCATCTTTTAGAAACCTAATCTTGTTATTTAGATGGGCTTCAGAATGGCAGGGTCAACTCAGTGTGAGAGTCATGTTATAGTCATTGTTACTTTCTAGCTCATTTAAAGTGGCTCTGATAGATAATACATCTGTGATAGATTATAAACAGTAAAAGAAAAAGAAATGCTCTCTGCATAAATTAATGATTATTGGGGAAATCCATTCTACAGTACTAACATACATACAAATCTAACCTCAACAGTTGTATTGATGGCCTCTGTTGGCAACAAGCTAGATCTTAAATCACTGATCCCGTTGTTGTTAAATTTACATACCACTTAATGCAAAAACAGACTTCTAATCCCAGTGGTTCTCAAACTCCCAGGTTCTACTTGAGAGGGCTGGAAATTTCTGAGTCACAAAATGGTGCTGCAGGCAAGGGCAAAGCCAGTCAAAAAATGGTGGCAGAGGTAAACAAAGATTGTCATAATCAGCTGGCAATTACAGACATGACTTTCTGCTGAGATCTAATCCATTTTTAGAGCTTGCTAAATTCTTTTCCTTGTAAAAAGGAGTTCCAGTACATGCGTTTGCTCTGGTGGTAATGTGACGCAGCATCCCCATTTTAGGCAGAATTTACTGATCAATAGGCTCCCTTATTGCCCTTCCCCTCCTCTGGACCTTTGAAGGCCTACCTTCCTTCCTATACCCCCTCCCCCAAACATCTCTTCCTCTCAGCCACTTTTACTCATCATGCAATGGGTTGCTGGTGCTGGCATTGGTCCATGCAAAAGGCTGTGGCATGGTTAAGGGAAGAGGCAGTCAAATGAGGAAGCCCTGGACAGGCTGTGGCCCAGAGGCCCAGATGAAAGTGGCCCAAGACCCACCGGTGGATTCTTACCCACAGTTTGAGAAACACTGTTCTATGTGGCTTATAGAAAGGTAAACAGATTTACGCACCAACCTCTCTCTTCCCAAATGCTGGCAGATGAAATCCAAATTTGTTCTACCAAAAGGTAAATCAGCCAATGAGATTTAATCTCATCGGATCAATGGCCCATCTAGTCCAGCATCCTGTTCTAACAGTGGCCAACCTGATGCCTATGGAAAGCCTGCAAGTGGGATATGAGCACAACAGCACTTGGTCCACCTGTGATTTTCAATAACTGGCATACTGCTTCTGATAGTGAAGGTAGAACATAGCCATTGTGGCTAGTTACTGCTGATAGCCTTGTCCTCCATAGATATTGTTACAAAAGAAGGCACCATTTCCACTCTCTGCCGAGCGGTAGCAAGATTCCAGGGGGTCCCAGGCATTCACCAAGACTCCTCCTTCAGTCTTTGTTCTCCTCCTGAAAGGCCACTTTAATCTGGGCCTCTGGGCCACAGCCTGTCCAGGGCTTCCTCATTTGACTGCCTCTTCCCTTAACCATGCCACAGCCTTTTGCATGGACCAATGCCAGCACCAGCTTGCCAATGACTCTCTTTTCCTGTCACCTTACATCCAGTTATCCTTGGCAACCTTCTGTCTGCTCAGGCCCAAGATTCCTCTTAGATGGGCCATCAACACCTTTCATCAGGTTAATGCCTCTATGACAGGTGAGGCCCTGGCTTGCAAAGGAAGCTTAGCCTGTATTTTTCCAGTGGCCTGCTATCTTCCCTTCTATACTCCAAACAATCAAAATCCTACCATTTATTAATTTCTACCCCCCCCCCAAAAAGCAATTAGGTTGCATTCCTAACCATGTCTATTTAGAAGTAAATCTCATTGAATTCTATTTTAGATGGGGTTAGGATTGCAGCCTTGGTTAGCACATGGGAACTCTTTAATGGAACAACTGTTTCTTTCTGTGCTTTCTCCCCACCTTCTCTGCTTCGCCGCTCCATCCTCTTCCAGTAATGCCACAGTATGACATATTCAACCATTCCTTAACAGTGGAAAACTTTCCCTTCCCTTCTTCAAAACTTCCTTACCCAGCCAGATTGCCTCATTCACTGCTATAGCAGCCTATGAATTAGGACTTAGGTTCTTATAAATTAGGACTTATGTTTTCTGAATGAAACTGCCCTGACCTGGTCAAATTCAATACTATTCTGTATTTGTCCGCTATAACTTTTTCCAGTAAAACACTAAAGCAAAAAATAACAGGACTAGATGAATTAAAATTATGTATATGCCTGTGCCTTTGCATTCTACAGTGGATCAATTCTTTCCTCATCTGTCCGATGCTGGCAAATAATTTTATGAATTGACATTTTGTGACACTTCAACTTGAGAATGGTGTGGGATACTGTAATTTCCCCCTGTTACTACTAATGCATAATGATTTTGACTTTAAAAGGGTCAGGCTTTTTAAGTTTAGAAGACTGAAATACTATATGCCTGCAAGATGTTTCTGTGCACAATAATTTGGTGTGCCAAATGGAGAAATGCACTTCTTAGCCACCAGTCATGTACAGTGAACCATGTGCTCTGCAAATGGCTATTGTGATTCAAAATGGCTATCACACACATAGACATTAAGCGATGTACAGAGATAAGCCATTGAAATCCATTAGACAGTCCAAGAAACTGTTGCAAAATACTTCTTACAAATACCATAGAAGAAAGCTTTTCATTTATGGATACATTTTGCATAGGAACATGAAGATCACTACATTTATTAAAATTTGTTATATGGTCTTACAGTTTTTTTACTGCTGTCAGAATTTCCTGGTGGCAGTGAGACAGGGATATATCTAGTCCAATAACTGAGGTGAGGCCTTATGCTTCCTGAAAATGTAGAAACTAGAAACTTGAGAAGCTGCCTTATCTAGAGTCACACCATAGGTCCATCTAGGCAGTCTGAACACATAACACCAAACCTAGTCTGATTGCACTGACTACCAGTTAGTTTCCAGGCTCAATTCAAAATGCTGGTTTTGATTTATAAAGCCTATAAATGGCCCCAATACCTCTCTGTATGCCTTTCCTCATATAAACAAGCTCAGACCCTGCCATCACCTTAGGCTCTTCTGTATGAGCTCCTCCATGGGAATTTGGAGAGTGTAAGCCAGGAAATTTGACACCTAAAATGGTGTCCTGGGGGAAAAGTCGATGTCCAAAATTTCCCATACATTTTTTTGTTTGTTTTGGTTTGGTTTTCTGGGGGTTTTTCTGCTGAGCAGCGGAAGGAATGCCCCCCCCCCCCCGTTATGTGGAAGACCCAAAGTGTGCTTGCGCCATCCTGAAGTTCTTCTGGTAAGCAACTGTGAACAACCTGCTGGGAAGCTAGCACAGTGGCTCTGCCCCACCTGACCACCTTTTTCTGACCCAAGGTCCATCAGCTGAAGCCAGAAGTGAAATCATGACTCAAGCTGGTGGAATTAAGGAGCAAGATGCAACTGAACACCTACTCAACCCAGGAACTTGTGATCAAGCTCATGGGTCCTTTCATGCAAGAAGCCCTTGCTGGTTTTCTCCTAAGCTTTCTCTTTCAGCAGCCTAATTTATGGAAGTGAACGCTCTTTAGTAATTGTTATTGTTATCCAGCTGAGAGTCAGAAACCCTTACAAGTTACCCAGTGATTCAACAATAGATTCTGATCTACCATCTGGCCACCACTGGCAGACTCTGGGTTTAATCCCTGGCATCTCCAGGTAGAACTGAAAGACTATGAAGAGCTGCTTCCAATCCACACAGACAATACTGAACTAGATGGATTTTCCTTATGCAAAGCATGTGCTCTGGCACCAAAATGCAACCCACCTCGCAACAAAACCAATGTTTAAGCAATGTAAGAACTGTTTTTCCATAACTGTCAATGATAAAGAACTTGGCCCTCAATGTAGAAATTAATTGGAACAGGGGCCTAGTCACTACCTTATCAGATCTGTGGCAGCAGATGAATTGTACCATTTTGGGAGAGGCCTGCTATAAACAATAAGTATTTATAGCAAGCCTTAAAAATAACGTTGATGCCTGTGTACAGGTTCTGTAACTGAACATCAGAGTTCTTTTATTTTTAGAACTAAAATGCAAAGACATGGCAAAGTTTCATGACTCTAGAGTAATACAGGACTTCAGCAATCAGCTACAGGGTCACGTACAGTATCTTTAATTTCACCTGTTGAGTGCTTGCGTGAATGTTTAAGGGCCCCAGAGGGCATGAGAAACCATGGAAGAGAAACACAATCCCTGTGAAGATGAGGAAAATATTGAAGAACAGCCAGGCAGGATCATAAATAACATGAAAGACTGGCTCTGCTCTCTAATGCTCTCATAAAGAGTTCTCTCAAAACTCTTTTTGGCTCAGCCATGTGAAGGGCTGTGCTGATGGGCATAGTATGAGGCGCATGCAACAGCACATGTCACACCCAGCAAACCACACCCAGATTGTTGCTTGGGGAAGCATTTAGGCTAAACCATGCTATTTTTGTTAGCCTTAAAGGCCATATCTGGCCTGGGTCATTTCCAGACCAGCCAGGACGATGGAAACTTTTCCCCACTGCTATCATGCACCTCTCCTGCACATTGATCCAGCATTAATGTGAAAAATTAAATTGAGAGTGTCTAGCTCTGCCTTGAAGTATCAACCAAAAGGAGAAAGAGTCACCTTAGTTTTCAGTAGTGGTCAGAGCATTGGACTAGGACCTGGTAAACCAGAATTCAAATCCTCACTCAGGTGTTAGGCCCAACTTCACAAGTTTGTTGTTGTTTATAATAACAAGCTTATTATAAAGAATGTGGGACATACTTAGTTAAAAACAATGCATAGAATTGTCATGTAAAATATTGCAGACTCACATGAGTCTGCATTTGCACAGAAAAGTTGAGTATAGATTTTAGTATGAATGAATGAATGAAGAAGCAAACAAACATTCATTGATATGAATATTATAGTCTTACAGAATCACAGAACTGCTTTTGGTTTTAAAACAGCTGTGGAAAACCCTTCAGGGGCTGACAGATGAGGGATGGATGAATCTGACAAGCTTGGTTTCTCTGTGTTTCATACTTTTCCAATCCTGAATTCAGTTTTCCCCTTTCCCCCAGCACTTTTTGGGGAAAGGGGTTAATGTCTGCGTGAATATTTTTGTGCGTTTCTCCCAAAATACATGTTTTGATGCTCAGTTTTCTCAAGCAATTTTCCCTAATGCATTTTGTATGTTTTTCTCACTAATACACAGTTGTTTGTACACACTTTCCCCTCATATATGTTTTTAGGTAAACATTTTTTGGGTTGGAGAGCAAATTTTGAATAGTCGCTGAGTTTTAACTGTGTGCTGGTTCATGGCGTGCAAATTAGGTGGGTTCCTATTAATGCAAATGAAAATAATGCCTCTTTCACCCCCAGTGTAAATTCATGTAAGGGGGAAAATATGCTGGATGGGGAACTTGGATCAGTGGGCAAAATATTACACAGAGAATCACTTCTCAGGCCTGTTTCACTCTCAGATTCTCGCATCACAGAATTGCTTCTCTTTTTAAGAGCAGACGTGTCTGTATTTAATGCACATGTGCAAATCACATGTGGCAGCCCCTCAGAACTATGCATACCTTGTGACAGTGAGAGCTAACTTTACTATGAAAATGGTACGAAACCTTGCCAAAGTTACATGTATTTTTGTTTCAAAATAAGGGAGGGGCTGAAGTTTAGAAACCTTCCTAAGATATAACATAAATGGAGCCTTTAAGCTTCCTAAAAGCAAACGTGATCTGTAGATTTGCTCAGCATGTGATTTTCACTATCAATGTTGAATGGTTACTTTAAATGTAAAGGTTCATCATTGTTCCACTCCATGTGTATGTCTTTAAGGGGCCAGAGCAAGGGCCAGAGCAAGATAACGAGACCCAGCTTTACAGCTGTGTAACATAGCAGGTGCTGCTGAGTTGTATTTGATTAAGGTGTGTCAGCATCTGGGTAGAGTATATAAGGAGCAGCACCTAGCTCTCCCATTCCCCTGGGGGATGGGTTGGTGGTTGGGTCATGTTTGTTTGTTGATGTATTTAGTGTTAATGGAGTTTTTGTTTTTCTTATTAAAACCTTTTTTAAGTTATTTTTGAGTCCTTTCTTTTTAATGCATGGTCTCCCCAGCAAGCTCTCTGCAGCGTCACTATACTGCAAAAAGCCAACATCTTTGGTTATGGGCCCAGCTGCTGAGTGGACGACTGCATATTTTTGGACTCTGAGAAAGGTTTGAAAACTCCTTCTCCTGTTAGCGTAGTTTTTGTGGGTCTGGAAGAGTTCCAGAATGGTTGACCAGGTTCCTGAAGCTGAGAAGGCTCTGGTCTTCCCACAGCTGACAGATGAGAACTATAGTTTATGGTCTTTTCGGGTGGAGGCACTTTTGACCTCTAGAGAAGTATGGACCTATGTAACTGATGACCCTCCTAACCCTGTAACTAATGCTTGGTCGAAAGGAGATGCAAAAGCCAGGGTGATAATTAATTTGGCAGTCAGCGACCAGCAAGTAGTCTATATAAGAAATAAGAAAACTGCCAAAGAAATGTGGGACAGTCTTGCAGCAGTGCATGTTAGAAAAGAGTCAGCGTCTGCATTGACGTTTTTCAAGCAGTTGTACCAGACGAAGTTGCAGCCTGGTGGAGATTTGGCAGCACACTTGAGACGTCTGGAGGCAATACGCGGCGAATTAATTCAAAGGGACATGGAGATACCTGATATTCAGTATGTTTTTATCATCCTTTGTTCCCTTAATGAGGACTTTGATGGTATAGCTAGCCAGATATCTGCCGTTCCACCAGCACAATTAACTGTGGAAGGGGTAACGGCAAGATTAATGGGCGAGTTGGATAGAAGGGAGGCTTGTGCCATAAGCACTCCTGTTTCCAGAAAGAATGAGGAACGCCATATGCAAACCTGTGGTGATACAACTGCATTTAAAGCTGCAAAGCGTTGTTGGTTCTGCAATAAGCAAGGACATTTTGCAAGGGACTGCAGATCCAAAAGAAAGCAAAGTACTCCCAAGCCTGTTTCTGTTCGTCAATCACGGTCGTCAGCCCAGCAGCCAGCATCGTATAGTAGAGACAGAAACGAGCCGCGAGCTTTTCACGCTCGGACTAAAGATCGTAAAAGAATTAAAGATGCCAAGTGGAAGTCTTTTGTTGTCGACTCAGCAGCATCTCAGCATATCTGCAATGATCGAAGCTTGTTTATTTCTTTCGAAGAGGAAATTGGTAATGTACATTTAGCCAATTCACAAGTCTTGCAGTCGCTTGGCAGGGGTACCGTTAAACTTGACTCTTTAAACATTACAATAGCGAACTGCATTTACTGCCCCTCAATGGACAATTTATTATCAGTAAGGTGCTTTGCTCGTCAAGGCATAACTGTGCGTTTCTTAAAGTCTATGTGTGAGTTTTTCGAGGGGAACAAACGTCTATTGTATGCCCGGGAATCTGATGGTTTATATAGACTGTATTTTCGCACCTACTCCCAATCGCCTATAAATTGCAGAGCAGCACAGTCAAGCCAGAGGTTGAGGAATGTAAGGCCACATTCTGGGTGTGTCCACATGGCGCACAGAATTCTGGGACACCTGAATTTTGCTGATGTAATTAAGACACAGAATATTGTTAATGGCCTCAACTTAAAACCATGCAAATTCTTTATGCAGTGTCTATCCTGTTGCAAGAATAAGATTAAGGTTGCACGCAAGGGTAGGTGCTCAGATAGGAAAGTAACTGAGCCATTTGAGCGTGTACATTGTGATTTAGTTGGGCCACTCCCACCATCATTAGGAGGTTCGAAGTACTGGCTTACCCTCATAGACCAGTATAGTAGATATTGTTGGACTTATGCAATAGCTGAGAAGTCCCAAGCATTTGAGAAGTACAAGGTTTTTTGCAACTGGGTAAAAACACACTTTAACAAACCTATTAAGAACCTGTTTTCTGACCGGGGTGGGGAATTTGTTTCTGAGGATTTTGAGAAATTCCTGGAAGCGCAGGGGACTACTCATGAGTTATCTTGCCCCCGAAGTCCCTGGCAAAATGGGCTTGTTGAAGTTGTGCAGCGTGACTTGCAGGCAGGGGTTAAAACTTATCTGCACGATGCTAATCTGCCCAAAGCGTTTTGGGCTGAAGCGCTCCATGCTTTTTGTTATGTTAGAAATCGCAGTTATCATTCTGGTTTAGATGTCACCCCCTATGAGAAGTTGTTTAAAAAACGCCCTAATCTGAAATACCTACGTATTTGGGGTTCAGATGTAATTATGCATTATCCTGCTAAGCAGAAATTGGGTGAACGTTGTGTTCAGGGAAAATTAATGGGCTACCAGCAGGGGGCGTACAGAATTTACATACCAGCAACTGGCAAATTTCATATTACCAGAAGCATGATACAAACTGTAAATTGGAATGGGGTTGCTGTTTTCCAAAATACTGATGGTATAAATGATACTGAGGAAGAAGAGGAAGCAGCAGCAGCAGCAGGAGGAGGAAATGGTGTTTCTGAATTAATAGAAAAAGACAAAAAGCCTGTTGAATCTGATAATTTGTTTGATGATTTAAAGTCACAGGCACCCGAGGGGAGGTTAGATTCTCTTGAGTTTTCTGACTGTGAGCTTAGCCTACAGGCACCTCTTCAAACTGACAGTGATGATTTACAACCTGAAACTAGTGGTTCACTTAGTCCCATTAAGTCTGAGGAGTCTGACTCTCCTTCCGGACTAAGACGTTCAGATAGAAAGAGACAGAAGCCACAACGTTTTGCAGATGAACATTTTAATACTGTGTATGCCAATAAGGTGGTTTTTGAGCCAAAAAGCTACAGTGATGTTCAGAATTTACCTATGCACCAAGCTGTAAATTGGTATAAAGCTATGAACTCTGAGATAGCTTCTTTAAAAGAGCATAACACTTGGTCTCTTGTACCACAAACCCCAGATATGAGGCTTATTGATTCAAAATGGGTTTATAGAGTTAAAATGAATGACAAAAATGAAGTTGTAAGGTACAAGGCAAGACTAGTTGCTAGGGGCTTTCAACAAATTCCAGGCAAAGATTATGATTTGTGTTATTCACTAAGTGTAAAATATGAAACAGTTAAGCTTTTGTTAAAAGATGCATCACAATGTGGAAAAGCCCACTATGCAATGTTTATCTGCTCTTAAGAGAGTGGTAATGTACCTTAAACATACCAAACATTATAGGTTGCAGTTTACAAGAAGCACTTCCAAAGGTTACACATGAAAAACATGTACAAAGTATGTTTTATGTTTTTGTTCCACAATGATGAACCGCAGGGGAAATGTTGAATGGTTACTTTAAATGTAAAGGTTCATCATTGTTCCACTCCATGTGTATGTCTTTAAGGGGCCAGAGCAAGGGCCAGAGCAAGATAACGAGACCCAGCTTTACAGCTGTGTAACATAGCAGGTGCTGCTGAGTTGTATTTGATTAAGGTGTGTCAGCATCTGGGTAGAGTATATAAGGAGCAGCACCTAGCTCTCCCATTACCCTGGGGGATGGGTTGGTGGTTGGGTCTGGTTTGTTGATGTATTTAGTGTTAATGGAGTTTTTGTTTTTCTTATTAAAACCTTTAAGTTATTTTTGAGTCCTTTCTTTTTAATGCATGGTCTCCCCAGCAAGCTCTCTGCAGCGTTACTATACTGCAAAAAGCCAACAATCAAAAGTTTAAAAAATAATAATACTTAGGTAATTTAATCAGAAGCACTGAACTGTACTTTTTTAAAAGTTACCCACTGATAGGATATGCTTCTTGACTCTAAATATGTTTTGGATTTGTCTGAGGTTTGAAATAATTGGACCGGCTCTTAATTGTGCCAGCACAAAAAAGCTGGAATTATTTTTACCGCATCAGAAAACTCTTAAAGTAATTTTACTATACGGCTGACTTACTTGACATTTTTTAAATGCTGTAAGAAAGAGAAGAATTAATCATGTGATTTATTTTATTTTAATTTTTTTGGCTAAATAAAGGCCAAATCATGCTTCCAGGCCAAAAACACGGCACTACTTCTGGCATTCTGGTTATTATGATCAATGCTATGGTAAAAGGCAAGGTGATGTGAGAAGGAACAGCACATCTAATTTTTTAGCTGTTCCCCATAGAAAGCATGTGTTCCACATTTCCCTTCATTTTTTGAATCTGAGGGTTTGTTCACACATTCTAGTAATGTTTATTTTCTCTGTGTGATCATGAACACAATCACATGGAGAAACTTTAGTGCAAACCAGTCGTTTACACAAACCAATGGTTTCTGTGTTTGCAGTAGCTCGGCTGAAAAATGCAGTCTTGATCACTGAAATGACTGCAGCTATCCTAATGTAATCAGCTGGTCGGCCCTAGCATTCTGCAGAAGGACATGGCTGCCAAAGACACTATAGGTTGAGGGGCAGGGAATGAACAGAGCAGTGTGTGCCAAGCAGCCTGCCCTATGCTTCTAAACTAGCCAGTTTTGTGCTCAGATGTAATGGAGGGCATTGTCTCATTGCTAATACTGAAATAAGTTTCAACTGCCCATCTAAACTTAAAAAGCCAGCTTTTGTACATGGGAAGGCACCATCTTGCCCATTACCTTAGATACAAAGGTTTATTTGGAGAAGGAGAAATGAGCATTTTGGGGGCGGGGGAATGTTGTGCAGTTGGAAAGCTGACATGCCGTTTGAAGAATGGAGGGAAGAGAATTAGCTTTGTTAGGTACATGTGTCTGCTAAGCACCTAAATGAAAGGCAATGTGAGAGCCAGTGTGGGGTAGTGGTTAAGAACAGTAGACTCGTAATCTGGGGAACGGGGTTCGTGTCTCCGCTCCTCCACATGCAGCTGCTGGGTGACCTTGGGCTTGTCACACTTCTTTGAAGTCTCTCAGCCCCACTCACCTCACAGAGTGTTTGTTGTGGGGGAGGAAGGGAAAAGGAAATTGTTAGCCGCTTTGAGACTCCTTAGGGTAGTGATAAAGCGGGATATCAAATCCAAACTCCTCCTCCTCTTCTTCTTCTTCTTCTCAATGTCAGGAACAGCATGTACACAAATTACATGAGGATAAAAAACACCAGTTTCAATACTTAGAACAAACTGTCCAAATCATATCAAGCATCTTTTTTTAAAAAAAAACTAGAACCTCCTCTTCTTCACTTTCATCTTTGGGCAGCATCCTGAAATAAAGAGTGAATCTTCAAAGTACTCTTTTGTGTGTTGCGCCTGCTAGTTACTGAACCAAGGTGGATTCATAAAAGAATTGTTGCTTTATAGAAGTTATTAGGTAAGACTAACCCCTATAGAGAAACTACCTGTATACTATAGAAATATTCTACTCAGACTACTATAAAACCTTTTCTTTCCTTGGTACAATATGTTCAACATTTAACCTTTTTAAATGCTTGGTTTTGTCCTATGCCATCTATGTATGTTTCAAAGTTCATTCTTTCTAGTAAGTATAAAAACACATGAAAACTCCCTAGTGGTATTTGGTGTCCAGCAAAGCATTCCATCAGTGATATGGACCAAATAAGAGGAAGAGCTAAAGGCACCAGCTGAATGACCTGTTTCCTATCTTTCATATGTAGCTTCCAGCTGTTTAAGATGTTGAAGGGACCCACTGAGCTTGGAAGATGCGCACTCCGTCCTTTGAGTATACTAGTGAATAAACAGGATAATAGAAACTGCAAAAGACTATGGGGCTCTGCGGTAGTGAATTGCATTGGTCAGCTGTTTCTGTAAACATTTCTTTTACAATGTATTAATTTAATCAAGCAACTCCTATTTATTGCCATAAGAAACTGGACAAGCAGCTGTTTCCTATTCACTTATTCCAAACGATTCATGATTTTATGCAGGTTTATCATATCCCTCACCCTACACCTATGTAAAAAAAAAAGTCATCGTCTTTTATCTTCTCCACATGTGGAACATGGTTGCTGTTGAGTTTTGTGTTTTTTCCCTTTTCCAGTTCTACTACATCATTTTCATTTCAGGTGGGGTTACTAGATTTAGATAGCAGACAATTGTGGTTACACCACTGACATGTTATTTCCTGAGTCCTCCCCACCCCTTTCAAATGTTCTGTTTCCCTTTTAATAATTTTGTCTGACACCCTGCCTTTATGTCTTTGGTAGGCTGAGGGCATGCCTTTGTCTTTGGTGGGTTGAGTTGCAACACCACCATTGTGTACGCACCATTAGAACTATTTTATTACCTTTGTCCTTCATTCATAGGGACAAGGGTGGCACTGTGGTCTAAACCACAGAGCCTAGGGCTTGCCGATCAGAAGGTTAGCAGTTCGGATCCCCGTGACGGGGTGAGCTCCGGTTGCTCAGTCCCAGCTCCTGCCCACCTAGCAGTTTGAAAGCACATAAAATTGCAAGTAGATAAACAGGTACCACTCTGGCAGGAAGGTAAACGGCATTTCTGTTGCTGCTCTGGTTTCACCAGAAGTGGCTTAGTCATGCTGGCCATATGACCTGGAAGCTGTCTTTGGACAAACGCCAGCTCCTTGGCCTATAGAGTGAGATGAGTGCCGCAACCCCAGAGTCGTCAGGGGTACCTTTACCTTTACCTTCATTCATAATTTTGAACAAATAGGATGAATATTACATGGCATCTTGTGTTGTAATGCCCAGGTTGCTAGTGTTGTGAGGCCCTTTCATAATTACGCAAAACCTCGTTTAGATGTAATTGTGTTCAGTGGTTTCATATTATTTATATTAACCTGCCACCAGTAGTCATTGGAGGACATTGCTGAATTACTTGACTCAATTGCTTGAAAAGCTTAAGGATTTAAAATAAAATAACAAGAGACTTTGGCCAGGAAACCTTGTCAATTTATAGTCCTCCTCCCTATAAAACAGATGAATTTAGTACATTTACTGGGTTTTAAGACAAACAAATGTGGTTACCTCAGTATAAATGAAAGCTTTAATGAGGCAGCCCTTGCTTGAGTGTTTTAGAAAGTGTTCCAAGATTTTATTCATGAATGGACTTTCTTTGCTTATTCATGTAAAGTTGTTGACCCTTCAAGCTTGTGTCTGCACAGCCTGCATGGTCAAGGGCCCTGTTATATGTACAGCAATCCAAGTGAATGAGAGCTATGTAAATGTAATCTGGAAAACACTCAGATGAAGGGTGGATTATGTCTTACTTCATGAAATATATGCATTTGCATTTGCACAGGATGTGACTTAGCCATGAAAGGGGTGGAACAGAATGCTAAACTTCTCATGTTGACATCAACCTTAGGGTTGTGTGCACTTGGAAGTGTGCCCCACTGATTTCAATGGAAAATATTTGCGAAGAAGGATACTTATGAGTGCAGCCTTAAAGAATGATATGCAAAAGTTCTGTACTGCACTAAGTTGACGCTGCTCTCTGCCGCACCAGAACAGGTTGCCGGGTTGTGGCAAATTCCTGGTATAGATGCAGTTCAGAGGCTGCCCAGATGAGATGCCATTGAAGATGAGATGAGACCCACTGGATTCATTTGTATTTTTAGAAAGATGAACAGAAAAACCTCCTTATCAACAGAGGCACAATATGTTTTCAAATACTGACTAAATTTTGTATAATTAGATGTTCAGATACCCTGCATATTTCATGTTATATTTGTCTTCTTTAAGTAAGTGGTGGGGAACCTCAGGCTTGGAGGCAGAATATGGCCCTCCAAGCCTCTCTGCCTGCACTCATAACTATCCCTAGGCTGTATCCCTCACTGGCCTTGCTTTACACCACAGGCATTTTTGCCTGGCTGGAATGTGCCATCGAACTCTGTTAATGCCTAATGCTTGTCTGGATAGAAGACACAGATGGCTGAGTCAGTCTGGGCAGAAACTAGCTTACTGTATAAAGGTAACATTTAGACTCATTGGCCTCTGGCTCCACCCACCACTAGCATGTGACCCTCCAATGGTTGGCCAAAAGTGAATGTAGTCCTAGGACTCAGAAACATTCCCTGCTTTGCATAGTGGCTATCAAAATGGTTTCTGCACTGGATTTCATTTCTCTGGGTTTCTATTCTCTGGGTTTCTATTCCCCATATAATTGCTTCCCCTATTCATTCATTTATTTTCAGTGCCCTCCCACAAGAGCACAACTGCAATTATGCATGAAGATTTTTATTTTTATTTTTAAAGAAAAAAAGAAAAAAATCATCTCTGGTATTCCAATTTGAAACTGGACTCTGGGCACCATCCATCCTATTTAAAATGCCTCCTGAAAGCAACAGTTTCCATCAGCCTGTTCATCCTTTTGTGGTGCCGCTGTTGGTATCACTTTGACACATTTCCCCATTAATTGCTGGTGCCCACTTTCAATTGCTTTAATTGCTTAAAAAACTCACCATTGTACAGTTCCATTTTAAAATCAAGTTTTGATTCATAAATTCGAAGCATTCTGTACACCCAGATGAAACGGTACATATGAAAGGCACACATTCTCCTTCACTCTTGAGTTCCAGGATTTGTATATGCCCCAGATGCATTAATATAATCTAGATTTCTTTCCCTTGTCATAGAACTGAAAATGATTAACTACTTCACATGAAGAAACGTTTTGGCCCAAATCCTCCTTCACGTGTTCCATTTTACCGAGCTGTTGTGTCATTCAGGTTCATATATTCAGACTATCCCAAAATGAGAGTTTAAGGGAACTACATATCCTTGCATAAAACAAAACAACATAACCTCAATAGAAATTAAACCAGATCCAAATAAAATATCATGCGTGCGCACAAAACACCTTGATTCCTACTATAATGGCATTCCTAGCATGGGACTAATTATTCTTTGGTATGTGTGGAAAGGTATTGCATCTAACTCACCATTTGTCTCTCTGTCTACATGTAACCTATCCATTCTTAAGGAAATCAGCCCTGAGTGCTCACTGGAAGGACAGATCGTGAAGCTGAGGCTCCAATACTTTGGCCACCTCATGAGAAGAGAAGACTCCCTGGAAAAGACCCTGATGTTGGGAAAGATGGAGGGCACAAGGAGAAGGGGACGACAGAGGACGAGATGGTTGGACACTGTCCTCGAAGCTACAAACATGAGTCTGACCAAACTGCGGGAGGCAGTGGAAGACAGAAGTGCCTGGTGTGCTCTGGTCCATGGGGTCACGAAGAGTCAGACATGACTAAACAACTAAACAACAACAAACATGTAACTTTAACTATATGGAAGCTTGCTTCCGAGTAGTGATTCCCCACATCTGAGTGTAATCTCTCGTGCAGTGGACCACGCGAATGCTCCTGACCATAGGGAAGTTCCCTGGCCCCTTTCACATGTTGAAAACACATGTGAAGGGGTTGTGCAGTTGTACTGGCCTGCTGGGGCCCCTTAACAACAACATTATGTGCCAGCATTTGACAGCTGTGTAAAGGGAACTTTATGCCTGTGCCAATGTACGCATGTGGGGTTTACAACATGCAAGGGGGAAATCCCGATTGGTTCAGAAAAATCTCAATCCTAAACCTCGGTTTAAAACTTTCCTCTTCAGTTTTCATTTGAGCTTCTCTCTCCTTTTGATAGACAATATGAAATCAAGCCCACACCTTGTTCTACTGAATCTTTAGAAGTCAGATTGTATGGAAAGCAAAAATGGACTCTGCCGTGAAAGCCTGCAGCCATGTATATATGTACACATGAAAGTAGGCATGGGGTGAGAAACTCAATTTTGTTTATATTTTCATGAGAAACTGCATAATATGCATTTCTTGGCTCAAAGTATATCTATCCTTTCAAATCTGCACCTTTCTGAATTTTGCAATGCAATTCATCAGCCAATGTATACAAAAATGTGTATATTGAGGGAAAGAATTGTGGAAAACACATACAAAATGCATTGCATTGGGGGGGGGGAGAGAGAGAGAGAGAGAGAGAGAGAGAGAGAGAGAGAGAGAGATGTTTTCATTAGAATAAATTCTTACTAAAATGCTGACAAATTTCCATAGGGAAGTGCAGATTGTTGAAGATATGTAGAAAACAAATTTAAGACTGGAAAAATGAGAAACCGAGTGAAATTGAAATTGACAGATTCATTCATCCCTAGTGGAAATAAACTGTTTCTATTCCAAACTGTTATTGATTTAACTTGATCCCAAAATGTATTTGCTTTAAAACTTCGTATAAAGCAAACAAGGAACTTAGTTTAAGGAAAAGGGTAAGAATATATTTTTTCACATCGTGATTTGTTTGCATTTTTTTCAGGGAAATATAACTCCTGAAAACTGTTGTGTAAGCTCACATTTTGTGTTATTTTGTACAGCTTTACAAACCAGTGCTGCAGTTACTTTGCACAATATGAAGATGGGATTACTGGAGCAAGTTGACTTGTATTTTTGGTATATTCCAATACTGACCATTTCACTAAAGATTTTTAGTACACAACATAATGGCCCTGATCCAGAGAAATGTCTACCCACATTAAATTAAACAGGACTTACTTTTGGGAAGACCTGTATAGGATTACACTGTAAATTGTGTTTAAGTCACAATGGAACAGAAATACAACTTGCTTTCTCTGGACTGAACTCAACGTATATGAAGAAGGACTGAGTCACATTGTTCAGTCACAATGTTTGAAAAGTTCACATCTTCCAATCAGATTGTGATGTCCTTCCCAAAGTGTGAGTTAAGTAAAAGATCATGCAACCAGATGTTAAACTAGAGGCCCTAATGGAAAATGCTGCCCTTTTTTGTTTTTTTATAGGGAAAAATACACATTTCTTAGAAATAGGAAAACAATTAAGCAATCACATATTTTTATTTTCTGAAACAAAGGAAGATATAATAGTCAATTTCTGTGTGTTTTTCTCCAGATTAAAAAAAAGTATTTGTAATAATTCCAGGAAAGTATTATCTTTATTTTAGTTTGCCTTAAATAATTATATTGGAGCAATTCCATTGATGTCAGTGCCTCTACCCTGTGGCTGCAATCCTGTGCACATTTATCTTGGACTCTGGGAGTAAATCCAACTAAACCAAATGGGGCTTACATCTGAGTAAATACTAAGAATTGCTTTGCAAAGGTTTGACTATTGTCAAATATGAAAAATATGTGACTTCAGTCTGAACAAGGTTTTTTATAAATAATAATAATAATAATAATAATAATAATAATAATAATAATAATAATAATAATTTCTTATTATTATTGATATTTTACTCTGGATGGTGGAATTTCTTTTTAGGTCATGTAATTGTAGTTCAAAGTTTGACGGAAAGGACCGTAAAGGGGGAGATGGTCCATGCCTAGTGGTATAAACATTGTGATACATTTACAAAGTTCTTAATGATGCTGAACATTAGAATATGCTTAATCCGGATAGCACTGAAAGTAGACTCTTTTGTTATTGGAAAACGTGTTTTCAGATGCATTTGAAAAGGAAAAACTCATGCAGTGGAATCATTGCAGACATGGTCCTCCTCACATTATCTTTAGTGGAAAACTGAACACTTGGAAGGGTGTTTTGGTAAAATATATGTTAATTTTTCCAAATACACTAATTTTCCAAATAGCCTGTTTGTTTGCTGTTTGGGAACTTACAAACTGGCTGTTGCTAGCCAAGTGGTGGGAAAGACAGACAGTTTGCATGACCAACTCATACTGTGGAGGGAAAAAATGTATTTCAAGAAGCAAATGGAAAATAAGACTGAGGATTTGATTCTCTCCCTTTTTCAAGCCTGCACAGTGAGTACAATTAGTGCTGCAATTAGATGTGACTTGTGGGATGAAGGGGGGAAAGAATACTGGAAATAGGAATGTGGGCCAAATTATATAGTTTTCTGCTACACTGACACAAATCCTGTGATCTTGAAAAGGACTGTATCAGAGAAAAACTTGGTATGTGACATGCTTTTGTCTATGGTGTATGTGTATGTCTGTCTGTATGCTTGAATCTGCCCACATTTGTGCAATGTACCTGAAATCAATTTAAATTTACATAACATGCCAGTTTGCAGATTAAAAGAAACATTAAATGTTTACACACTGCTGTTGTGTTTTTCATTTCCATATTAATGGTTCCAAAATGTCATTCAGTATATTCTCTCACTTTTCCTCGCCACCCCTCTGGTGATAGGAAAGTTTCCTTGTCTCACTAATTGTGTAAGTCTAAAAGCAAATGTCGTTTTTGCAGGGGTGGGTGTGTGAAAATCAACAGACTGGAACACTGAGAACTAGAATTTCCATAGAGTAGTGCTTCAGTCCAGAGCAGAAAGATCCCAAAAGGGCATTTTCATGGTTGGAGCTGATGTTGTCTCTGTTCATTAAATTGGAAAACATTATTACAAAGCAGTAGGGTAAAGAATTTCAATAACATCATTCCTTCTATTTGCCATGTTCAGTGGTTGAGTGCTTATCCTTATGCAGGAAAAAAAATGCTATCATCCACACACAAGAGGAACATAGATGTGTGCTTGGAAGAACCTCATCTGGGGACCACAGGCTAACTTAGGGGTTACAGAAGAGGCTGTGTAGTATGGCTCAATGAATCTCCCAGGTTCCCCATGAATCTCCATGTTGCCACTCCATTGGTTTCTGTATGTGAAACCATAGGGGTGCTTCCTTTGTCTGTTCCCTCAGCCAGTAAAATATCTTGGTAAAACCCATTATTAATTTTACAACTGAGATGGAAATTTAATGAAAACTTTTACTTTATGTTTAAGCTGTTTGAAAAGGTCAGTGAAAAAGCACTCCAGGAAATGGTGTTGTACTTTCTGTAAGAATAGTCTAAGTTGCTTTGAAACTATACCTAAAGGTGGGAGCTCACATTACTGAATGCTTCTCTGCAGAAAAAGGTCTCCTGCACATAGATAGCTAACATGTCTTTTTTAAAATATATATATATATATATATCTTAATTTTCATTTTTTCACATCACACTTAGAAGGAAGAAGAAGAAGAAGAAGAAGAAGAAGAAGAAGAAGAAGAAGAAGAAGAAGAAGAAGAAGAGGAGGAGGAGGAGGTTTGGATTTGATATCCCGCTTTATCACTACCCGAAGGAGTCTCAAAGCGGCTTACATTCTCCTTTCCCTTCCTCCTCTACAACAAACACTGTGAGGTGAGTGGGGCTGAGAGACTTCAGAGAAGTGTGACTAGCCCAAGGTCACCCAGCAGCTGCATGTGGAGGAGTGGGGAAGCGAACCCAGTTCACCAGATTACAAGTCCACCACTCTTAACCACTACACCACACTGGCTCACAACTCACAACACATCAACCACGTTGCTTAAAAATATCAAATCTTACAATTCACTCTAGAAAACCTGTTCACATATTACCATCAGATCTTGGGGATTATAAACACAATCTTCATGACACATATAATCCAAAAACAGTTGCCACACATTATAGAAAAGATAGGGATTAGAATTCCCTTTGGTTGTATGAATCTGGCACATCAGCTTTTCTCGACAGGGCTATTGTCCATGCTCTGGAATACCATGCTTCAATGTTCAAGCCCAAGGCAGTGCACCATCGCATGACTATTTCCATACATGCCACTGTGAGGAGGAACATCACAAGTTCTTTATGAGCAGCTGGTGGAGTTGACATGTCCTTTATTCCAAGTACTGTAAAGCGAGTTGAGGGAAAACTTGGAGATCCATTTTGTGTATTAAACTCAATTCCTGAAATACCAGAACACCAAATGGGCAAACACATCTGCAAAACCACCACAAATAATAACTAGCATGTCTGATACGCACGTAGAACCTGTCTTACATTGACTTCTACATGCAGTGATTCGAAAATAGAGAGAGAGAGAGAGCAGGAATAGACAACCTTTTTGAAGATCAAGGGCTGCATTTCCTCAGGAGAAAGTGGCTAGGGAGTCCCCAAGACAAAAAGGGGGAGGATCCACCCTCTCTCTCTCTCACACACACACTTCCTCACCCCCTCCATCAGCCCACCTACTGCAGGGATCCTCAGCCTCGACTTGCCTCTGCACAGCCTCTCTCCCATTTATTCATTCATCATCAACCTTAGTTCACCTTCTTTCCTCTAAAATAACTTTCAATCATGTGAGCGTCAGCTGGATCTTTTACATTCCAGTTCTCTGGGTGGCATGGCTTTGAAGTACTAAATAGAACACATCTAAACAAAACTGATACAGTTTCATTTCAATGTATGCCTGCAGATGACTTATAATAATGCTAATAATCACATCTGCATAAAAGGAAGGTTCATTTTAAATTCATGTCATTCACATTATGCTGATGAGGCTTTTCTATTTTGGATAAGCTGCATTCTCTCTTCCTCTCCCTTCTGCTTTCTTTAGCGGTTAGTCTCTGTCATTGGCTCATCGCTGCCATTCTGCAACATGACAACTTCATTTGTACTTTATAAGTTCCCAACTCTAACTGAGAAAGTCTGCTCTGTGATGTTTGGGGGAAATGGTACATGTTGTGGCTTTCATCGTTTTGGAAATGATTCCAGCTGAAGTTTTACTTCCCAAAAGTGGGACTCGTTTTAACTGCTCATAAAATTCTCCCCACAACAGCTAGCTGCAGAGAAATTCTCCTGTTGTTTTTGGTAAGTTCACAAAGCCTCTGGAAAACACCTTTCAGTCATGTGACTAGCAGTCAAGAGCTATACATAAAAAGGCAGGGGGACCCAAATCCTCATTAATTTCCATGTACTGCTCTAGCTGCCTTCCTCGTAGTAAGATTTTGCCTCTTCCTCCCCTATTTTAAACAGAGGCACTGGTGGTAGAGTACACTAAGCCCAGCAAATGTCAAGCTTTGCTTTAAAATTATTGGTATTTAAGGGAGGCATAATACCATTAAGTCTAAAGCTATTAAGATTTTCTTAGTGAAAACACACAGGGCCATTTTATGCCGTTCTGACAGAGGGCTTTAAATTAGCCCCACTGTGCGGATGTTGTAGCTTTTTCTATTTCCCAGGGAGAAAATGTCAGGAGAGTTGTGGTGATGGCACTTGGTTTGTATAAGACTAATAAAAGGATCGAGATGTAGGCATGTTTCTCCAGTTCTGGATTCCCGCCCCCCTCCGTGGTCAGAACTTTGAAGTTTTTTAAAAGCTTTGTTCTCTTCCTCTTTGCCAGGCTAATAAAAAGAATTATTATTACTACCACATTTGTGTCTCTTGGATTTTTTTTTAGTTTTTATTTGGCTAATGCAAGTACTTTTACAACATAATTGCGCCGAAAAAGAGCAATTAGAATTAAAGGAGCCTTGGCCAATAAGTACAGCACTTATTGCAATTATACTAGTAACATAGGAAACCTGAAAGCCTACTTGAATTACCCAAATGATACTTTAAAGAGAGAGAGAGAGAGAGAGAGAGAGAGAGAGAGAGAGAGAGAAGAATTGCTTTTAAACTTAACAAAACTCTTAATTGGTGGGGGAAGGGTGGTTGATATGAATCTGTGGTAACCAGATTTGCAGTCTGAACTGTTCGTCTGCAACACTGTTGGCCATCAAAGAAGGCCTGTCTCACCAAGCTTTCTATTTTCACAACAGGATATCTGGTTTCTTTTATGAGGATACAGCTAGGTTAATTTGGTTTAGTGGTTTGCTGGAGGTAAGCATGCTCTTCACAGCGCAAACACCAAAATCCCCCCCTCAAAGCAGTTTCCTGCTAATAGCCAAGGTCTGATTGGCAGTTTTGCATTGTAAAGTGTGATTTGGTTGGATAAATATGTTTAGTCTAGTAAGCACTTTAGTGATTGAGTGTCTGTTAATGGATAAAGGTGGATTACGGTGAAACCTCTACAGGCTGTCATTGAGCACTTTAGAGATGTGAGATGTCAGAAAGGCAAGGGAGGCAAATTAATGGGGAACTGTGACCAAGCTTGGCAAAACTCGGACCTTATTTTAAACATTGGGTGGTGCTAATTTTTGCATAGTTTTGAAGTCATAATCTCACCGGAGGACCCATAGCCCGACTGAACCTCCCAATCTGGCCTTACATTGCTGGATTTTGTCTGGAAATGTAGACAGTGAATTTAAAGGCAGTTTTCAGCACTGCATGAATGTAACTAGGATGACTGTTTATGCTTCCTTTTAATAGATTCTCCTTTTCCACAAGAATTATAGATCCAGAGAACATGGCAGATTTCCCTTACTTCCGCTGCCTCTCCCCTGGAGTTCCCTCTTGTTGCTCAACTCCAGACTTCCAACCTCAGGTGCAAAAGGTCCGTTTTAAGGTATGTATATTGGAATGTAATTACTTTTGGGAGGGCATTTCCTTTCTGCCCACAATAAAGAAAGCATGATGCTAAAATGTTAAGAGTAAGCATATCGAATTTAAACAGCTGAAATTGATTCCTCCCCCCCCCCCTTTTTTAATTTATAGGTGATATCCAATTAAGTTGCACTCAAGAAAAGTACATTAATCGATGGAATCTAGTTGCTCAAGTCCACTGATTTCAGTTAGTCTACTCTGAGTAGGACTAGTGTGTTTTTTACTTCTGGAAATAAAAAATAAAAATTATTAAAGTATTTCTGAGCCAAGTCGTTGAAAACAACAACATGGCAGTGTACAATAAAATCATTAAACTATTTTGAAAATAATACAATACAGAGCAAGGGACTAACAGCGGGTCCAATTGTTTATCTAAAAATGCTTGGTGGAACAGTAATGTTTTGGGCAGCCAGTGAAATATCAGAATTGTGATTGCCTGTCTGATTTTAACAGGAACTTTGTTTCAAAGTACTGGTGCCACCATGCCAAAGGCCTTAGTTTGCATAGAAACAAAACAAAGATGTGATAAGTGGGAAACAGATGATCTGGCTGATGTAGAAGGGAAAAGGTGGTCCTTCAGGTAACCCAGTCATAGGTCATTCAGGGCTTTATATGCCAACAGGAATACCTTGAACTCAGTTGCTGATGGTCTGGCAGAGCAGTTTTCAGTACCAATGTCATATGCCCATGTGGAGTAGCTCTAGCCAAAAGCTGGTCTGCCGATTTCTGCACTAGCTGCAGTTCCCAAACAAACCTCAAAGTTATGCTTTTTGTTATTGTTATTACAGAGTACAGTAATTCTAAGCATTTTATTTCATATACAATGTTTATATGCAGCTTGATTATAAGAAAACCTGTAAGCAATTTCTTCACGCAAAAGCCCTTTGATTTTCAGAGGGCATTTCTGTATGGGTTGCAGCCTGTATTAATTATATATGAGAACTGATAAAAAATATAGTTATACAAATATCCAGTTTTCCCCAAAACAGCCTTCTCATCAATAAGATTTTAAGCAACATTTTTTTCTTTTTTAAAAAAAAAAAATCTACCCTAATACTTTTACTAATATTCATGTACTGTGACACCACTGCTACATATGAGGATTTTTGTTTTGTTTAATAAGGGTAAATTCTACTTCTAAACCATCAACAGGGATATATATATATATATATATATATATATATATATATATATGTATTCCCCACTCATGTATTCCTACAGAAGCCTTATATGAGGTGGTGAAAAGCAGCCTTTTCCAGTGTTATAATAGCTCACGGCAGAGTCATAAATGGATTTTTCAAAATGTTATGCATTTTACGGAAGGCTTAAGAAGTACCTTTTTTCTGCCATGGTATGGGTATTCAGTGTCATAGTTTATTCAACTTTAAATAGAGTAGGCCCATTGAAATTAATAGCCATTAATAGTTTAAGTCCATTAATTTCAGTGCAACTTCTCTGAGTAAAAATGTGTTGAATACAACCCAATGGGCCAGATTCAGCTACCCTGTTCCACTAGCAGAAGCCAGCGTAAGGACTACTGCTAGCACAATGGGCTTCCTCCCCTCTCCACCCCACCACTTCCCCCAAATTCACTCTGGAGGGATGGGGGAACCCCCAGAACAGCATGCAAGAGAAGAAAATGGGGAGGTTGTTCCAACAGGCGAGCAGAAATACATGCACTGACAGAACAATCTCCTTAGCTCTTGTACGTTGAATTCCATACTATGTTTTTCACCTGGAACATGGTTTTCCTATAGAGGCATCCTCAGAGCATCTCACTGATGTGAAGGCAAAAGTGTTGTGTTCTATGTGAGGACCATGGCCTGTCACTGCTGCGCGTATAAATAAGCCCTTAGAGACAAACTAGCAGCTATTCTGGTTTGGATACAAGCAACCAGTGACTGACAGTAAAGTTTCTGCCTAAATGTACTGCTCCTAAGACTGGACTGTAAGTAAAAAGCCTATCTTAACAACTTGTAAAACACACACACACACACACACACAGAGAGAGAGAGAGAGAGAGAGAGAGAAGTGTGCGCGCGCACACACACCAATAAGATTGTTTCAATATGACAGCTTTAAATCTTTCAAGAAAGTTGATGTTTAAAACATGTTTGGCTATGAGAGAAGCCAAATTCTGAAATATGTCTTATTTTGATAGTAGGCTTAAGGAAATATATGATGGTAGAACGTACTGGCCTGCATATATGCAATTATGAATGAGCAAAAAGATATGAAGATAGCATGCAATGAGATATGAAAGGAGGAAATGATAGGTTTTTTATTTTTATGATACAACTCATTAAGTCATTTTTTCTACTGCTAGTAATCCTGTAGGAGATACAAACATTTAGAAATAAAATGATTAAAATGCAATTAATACATAAAGTATTTTATTAAACACTGCATACCACATAATAATCATCATAATCATCATCTCACTTCTTTGGAGGGGAAAATCAAACTGGACATCTTCCTTCAATTAATGCCCACCCCAGTCACCTTGTCTCCTCTCCAACTTCCCCCATTGCTAACTTTTCACACACATCTTCTCCTGTCACCCAAGCCACTGGCATGTCTCCTCCTTTTGGAACTGGGCTGGCCCTTGAACTGCTACATGACTGTTCCCCCTTGTGCCCATGCCATGGAAAGAGGGAATGGCTGAAGAAAGGAGAGCTCTGCACTCACACCTGGGGCCTCCATCTGTTAGTAATAAATATATTTAACCTGTGCAGCATTTACTACATCTGATACAGTATTTTCTTGCCCTCACAAGCTATGGTGAAATAGGAAGGTGCTACTCCACCCAGCCGGGACGCGGGTGGCGCTGTGGGTTAAACCACAGAGCCTAGGACTTGCAGATCAGAAGGTCAGCGTTTCGAATCCCTGCGACGGGGTGAGCTCCCGTTGTTCAGTCCCTGCTCCAGCCAACCTAGCAGTTCAAAGTGCAAGTAGATATATAGGTACTGCTCCAGCAGGAAGGTAAACGGCGTTTCCGTGTGCTGCTCTGGTTCACCAGAAGCGGCTTAGTCATGCTGGCCACATGACCCGGAAGCTGTACGCCGGCTCCCTCGGCCAATAAAGTGAGATGAGCACAGGAACCCCAGAGTCGGTCACGACTGGACCAAATGGTATGGGGTCCCTTTACCTTTACCCCACCCAGCCACCGCCCCACCCCAATCAAAGCCTCCCTTACCTTGGTTGTGTGGCAGAAAAGCGGCAGTGACAACGAGGGGTTCCAGTGAGATCTTGCTGAAAACCACTGGTGGTGCTGGCTCCACTTCTCTGCTGGTGGCAGAAGTGGCAGGGTAGGTAGGGTGCCCATTAGGGCATCACTTTTGGGCTTCTACACCCAAGGCAGCTGCCTCAACCTTCCTCATGGGCAAGGCAGCCCTGGATGCCAGGTTTGAGATGGTGTGACTTATTCGGGGTGACTCAAAGGGCTTCTCTGTCTCATCTCCATGCCTCCAGAGCAAGTAACCATTACATCACATTGGCTCCCACAGCAAGACTCCCAATCACCTAGGCAGTCAGGGCTTCTAGTTGTCCCTATGACTTTTTAAAATGTTGTCTTCTTATATTGTTCCCAGTCTTCCAGCTGGGTTGGGGAATAGTTCAACCAAGCTAGAAGAGTTCTATGAAGTCTTAGAAGATAGGATGCCAGTCAACAGGTGAAAGTTCAGCAGTGTGTCAGCAAAGTTAACACATATTTAGAGAGCCAAGTGTTGTCCAGGAAGTTACAGCCTTCCCTAGCCTAGTGTCCTACAGATGTTTTGGATTACAACTCCCATCACTGACTGTTAGCATGCCCAATAGTCAGGGATTATGGGAACTGTAGTCCAGAATATCTCAAGGGCTGCAAACTGGGGAACCCTGTATTAGACCAAGGAGGTTTTCCAACAGCTTGTTGCACCAGTAGAGATTTCTCTGTTCTGAAGGTTCTTCGGATTTTGGTCTCTGTTGCCCTTACTATCTCTATTCCTGGCTAACTGTCATACATTGCCTACAGAACCTGTGTTATGAGATGACTTGTAAATGCAGATAAGAAATGAATACACATGCATACATACACACACACATACAGTGTTAATTAAAGTCTCTTTAACCTTGACTTCCTTTCTCTTTGATCCCCTTTACAAGAACAATATCTCACATTTCACTTTTACAATCACTTAGGTGTACAAAGCCTTTGGAAACGGGACTAGAGATAGAGAAACGTTGCTTATGCAGCCATCTGGTGTGCTTTTTTATCACATTTTTAAAGGGCACTGGAACCATTGGATGGGCATGCTATTAAGTACTCATCCACTTATCAAGAGGAAGCAGCTGCCAGCCTGATAGCGAGCCCTTTCTTATAAACAAACTCCTTTGAGTATGAATATTATATTGGTGTCTTTAAGCTGACTTCACTATGCAGATAATAATATTCCAAAGGAATAGAATAGGTGGCAAAATTAGCAAATGAATTCAAACACCTTGACAGCATCGGGTACAGCCCAGTGTCTTCTCAGATACAGCCAGTCCTCAACTAGGGTCTTCAGTAATGATCAATAGCCATTTGTACCAGCCCTCCCTGGACAGCAATAGAAAAACAGCTGTTTCCACCTGGGAACTGTATGGAAGTTCTTTACAACTGTACAATAATAAACAGTGGGAAAGCTCAGCCCAGTTTAGAGCTCCTTTTGTTTGCACACTTTCACTATCTTTGCATTTGTTAGACTGTAATTTTCCTTGCAATTGTATTTTATCAGGCTATTGTTTGTGTAGCTTTGGATTCTGCTGCAAACATATCTCAAATAAAATAAATGCTCAATTATATACCTCCCCCGCTTTCTTTCTGCATTTGCAAGTACATTGTTACCAACTACAGAAGGCAGCTTGCATTTAGACAGAGTGCTCTTTAAGCAGCAAAGAATTACCCCTCCCTGGGAGAAAAAAAAGTGTAAATACATAACATGATTTACCAGTTGTACGGCTCTAGGGTCTCAAATTCCCATAAATATAAGTGACAAATTATCAATAAATCATTCCTGGGCCTACCATATTGCGCCAATGTTTATTGAAATCCTCTACTAATAAATATGAGAGTCACCTTTCCTAGCTGTACCCTGAGAAACAAAGATGACAGCAATTACAAACAGACATGAAAAATGAAAAATATTACTTTTGCAAGTAACAATTCTTCCCGGGCCTCTGTGGTCCGATTGACCTGTTCTAGAAGAATACTTTATTAAACAAACACTGCACCAAATTGATACTATTTGTTCTATATCAACAAAATTGCAATCCATATAGTTTTGAAAGGGGAAGTTCTAACAGGTAACTCCTGACCTTGAGAGGATTAATTCCCTTCCTTTTTTTATTATTAGTTGCAGATAATCTGTTTCAGGACCAAAAGGACTGTGTCTAAATAGCTGCTAATACTGTGCTGCATGATTTATGCTTTGAAATTCCAGTGTCACCACCATTAATCCCACAAAATTAAGTGGCAAGTGGAACAAACAGACGTGGCAATGTTCAGGGCTCAGTTATTACCCCTGTTATATTGAAATGTGGCATTATGGGCTGTGTGTCATAAATTTTCCCCCTGACAATATACCCAAACACATTTGGGTTTAAGTGTTGCTTACCTTGCATAAACAATGATGTATTGAATTGTCGAAGCAGGATCTGGCCCTTTATTCAATCCCACCCTGCACCTTCATACACATATCTCAATAATTTCTTGAAATACAGATTTTCTCGTTTCTGAATCTGATATGAATAACAATTAATGTGTTAAGAACATCCTTTGATTTTAACTCTCTTTTCTTTTACAGGACAATACCTCAAGGGTATTGATAACAAAGATTCCCACCTTCAGGCAACTGAACCATGCTAGCTTCTAATTGTGATTTTTTGCAGTTGTAAGGCAGTTCCTCACACCACCTGCATTAATAGATATAAAGTATGCTGTGAATTTGTAACACACAGGTCTAATTCACAAACAGATACTGAAAGACAAGTTTTGGTGATGCTCCTCAGAAATTATAGAATGGTTATACACAAATGAAAATAAAAAAGACCCTTAATCACTTTATATTTTAATAAAAAAATTAAAAATTGTCCAGTAGGGGCACCTTAGAGACCAGCTATAAGCTTTCATGTGCATGCATACTTCTTCAGATACACCAAGACACGTATAGATACACTTACATTTTAAGTGAATGATACACAGATATACAGCATGTACACTTAATGCAAGCAGATAGTGAAGACCAATTGTCAATTCCACCCCCACCCACGCAACACCCCCATACCCCTCAACTATCCATTGGGACATCCCATTTTGGAGGGGGTCATGTGACTCACACAGGTCACGTGACTCACCAGGAGAACAGCCCTGGAAGACGGGCACTGCTTTTCCACTGCAACATATTGGAGGGTATGCACCTCCTCAAAATGCACAATCCAATTACCCATATTTATTGTCAGTTCATGATAAAATGTGCCTCGCCATATAGCTAGAAGCTATAGGCCACCAGCTCCCCACGTGATTTTGATAAGCATAAACAACTACTTCTATGTGGCAAGCAGCAATCTCCTAGACCTCAGACTGGGGGCCAAATACAACCCACAAATCCTTTGGGACTCTCCCCAGACCACACCTCTCAGCAGTCCTCCTCCATGCCTTCCTTCAGTGCTTTTGCCTGCTTGAAATATGTTCCTGAATGGTGATGATGCCTCTTGCTTCCTGGGATGGAGAGATAAGAGAGGGGTGTGAGAGTGTGTAGAAACTAGCCAATGCTTTCACTTGCTGTCCCATCCAGTTTTGCCTCTGGCCACCACCACTGGAATAAGGCTCTTGGAATGTGTTCTTCAGGCTAAAAAGCTTATTCACCTTTCCCTTAAGTTTAAGCCTACAGCCAGGCCTAGAACACATGCTTTGTGTTTTAAAGGACAAATGAAAAACAAGAACATAATGGAGCTCCATAAATTCTCCTCAGTGTGTTGCCTGCTTGCCTCCCTCCCTGCCAATGTTGTATTCCTAACTTGCATGTAGTCACACCATCCCTATGAATTTTGGGGGAGCCACATCACCTCACCCTCCAAGGCCAGTCTTTGGAATGTTTATCAGAAGGTGTCCTATACTGTTTTATTCCTTATTTTAGAGTGTGAGGAGATAACAGCAACACAGCAGCCTCTTAATGAGCTGACATAAATCCAGTCTAGTCTGGAACCGTTTCCCCCCTCACTATTTTTAGCCATATGGCTCCACTCCCAAGCAATACTCACTGAGTTCACAGCTTAGTGGGGGCTCAACAGCAAGGTGAACCGCATATTGATTATTACCCAGAGCGACGTGAAGCTTGTGTCATGCATATACTAATGGGAGATAAAAACTCCTTATACCTTTAAACTTATCTTCATAAAACTTGGCAGGAGGTTAATTCCAGAAGGATCTGAGTTTTCTAAACAGTTTGGTTTAAAAGTTCAAAGGATTAAAGGATTAATTTGGGGGCCAGAGAGGCTAAGTCATTTCCTTATATATTTGTTTGACAAATGTTCTCATAAGCCAATGAAACACTCAGCGCTTGTCCCCATAATGCTGATGTATTATGGTAGGGCATGGTCTAGCTAATAGAGCATTTTGAGAGATGAGGGGTTAAATGTCCCAGAGCTGGTCACTGGGAATGGCCTATACTAAGCTTCTGAAGCCCACCCTGGATTGCAATCCAGATACCAAATCCCCATGGTTCTTGGTTGTCTTATCCCTATCCCTCCAAATCAGTGGTGGCCAAACTTGGCCCTCCAGCTGTTCTTGGACAACACTCCCATCATCCCTAGCTAACAGGACCAGTGGTCAGGAATGATGGGAATTGTAGTCCCAAAACAGCTGGAGGGCCAAGATTGGCCACCACTGCTCTAAATGCTCTGGAGACTCAAAAGCAAGACATGCTAACACGGCTTCCCTCCCTTCCGTCCACATCAGGGGTGGGGAAACCTGTGGCCCTTCAGGCTGTGGTTGGACTCCCATTGGCCCCAGACAGCATGGGCCAGGGTCAGGAATGATGGGAGTTGGAGTCCAGCAACTTCTCAAGGTTTCCATGGGTTCCTTCCACCTGTCCAACACCCTGCTTCCCTGGGTTGCAGGTGCTTGTCTCCCCAACCTACTCACAGTGCCAGTTTCTCCATATATTCCTAAAACTCCCAAATCACTCCTTTGATTTCATTCTCCAGTTCTCTTCCTCCTCCTCTCTCCCTCTTCTTCTCTGCACAGTCAGGATGATGTGTGATTAGGTATGCATAATAAATTGCATGTTGCTGCACACAGTCTGTACACAGCAGGGCCAATGAAAGAGTTGAGCATTGTCAGATACCTGCAGAAGCTCCCTTTGAGGGGACCAAACCTCTGATCCTCAGGTCCTTCTGGTCTTGCTACTCCTGGAGCTCCTCCTTGCTTTCACTGTCAATTCAATTGCATGAACTGCCTTGAACTCAGATGTATTTGTGGAAAATGCAGGATATAAATAAGCATATGTCTATGATTTAACGAGGGAGTTTCCTCAGGTGGCAGGTTCTGGGCACCATAGAAGGTTGACAAATTGCCAGCTATTTGAGTCTTATTTTTTTTTTACTGTGGAATCACTTGGATTTTTTGCTTCGGGTGCCAAAACACCATGAACGGGCTGAGAATTCAGTTCGTCTGAATCTATCCAGATATGGGTCTTTCTTTCATATTCATTTTGACAAGTCACAGATTGAAATTTGATCCACTGAACTGTGGTGCACAGATAGTTGGACTAGATGGGAGAGACCCAGGTTTGGAGCCCTCCTCCATCATGAAGTTTCATGAGTGACTTGGGACCAGTCACTCTGTCTCATGCTAACCTACTTCCCCATGTTGTAAGGATGTAATAATACAATTAAGGAACCAAGTATGCCACTTTGCAGTCTTTGAGAAGAAGGGTTAAGATAAAAATGTAATAATACAATAAAAATCAGATCCATGACATTTACAACAGTGACAAAAAAAGCCCTGAAGTTTCTTTTTAACTGTCAACCATTCTGTTCTATTCATAGCTTTGTGCAACTCCACCAATGATGACAGCACAAAAAGAGATGAATCATTTTCTTTCAAACATTGAAAATGACATTTTAATGCTTCCAGATATCCCTATAATTGTCCCACAGTAGCTTTTGTGGCCTGGCTTTCCTTGCTAAAATCTTGCCAGATTGTGATAATGATTTTATCCAGACAATTTTAAGCACAGGGTTGTTGTGCTTTTTTAAAAAAGAAGAAGAAAACCAAACACAGGGCAATTTTGTCTGTATTTTATGTATAATTATTTAAAGATTCAGCAGATCAAATATATCACAATTTCCAGAAATGCAGGGTATTAAATTCCTTTCATTTTTAGCCAGGGCTTACTTGGAGCCAAAGCTTGGAAAGGTGTAGCCCTGGAACTTGTTCCCAAAGCCCTGGTTCAACACTGGAAGAGTGTCTATGACCATATGCAAGGTAGATTTCATTCATACTTTAGGGCAGGGGCAGGAAATCATTTGTCAGCCCAAGAGCTACATTGCCTCATTGCCAGCAGTGGGCAGAGCCAGGGGCAAAAGAGGATCAAGAACAGATGTAACACTGTATAATGGGCTGAACTGCAGCCACACAAAAGTCAGACATTTCTATAAACACATCTCTTCTTCCACACAAGTAAGAAACAGTTCAAGGTGATTTTACAGCCACGGAAAAGAAGTATTCATGGAGGACATGGAACAAGGCCAGTGAGGGGCACAGGCTGGGAAGAAGGGGTATGTGGCCTGGGCAGATTCCTGGGGGCCTTACAGAAAAATCAAGAAGGCCACATTTGGCCCTTGGGCCTGACATTCCCTATATCTGCCTAAGGGCATCTGTGAGACATTTCCACAGCCACGTGGCTCATAACCACTGAGGCAAATGTACTTGAACATAGCAAATGGCCTTACATTGCATTGAACCATTGGTTTACCCTATCAAGAGCATACCAGCAATGAGCAGAGCTGGAGCCAACACTGGGTGGAGTTGTCTGTTTTCTCCTGCCTGCCTGCCTGCCTCTCTTCAACCCCTACTTTCACTCTCTCTGCCACCCCCTTTCACCCTAATTTTAGGTCCACTTCCTGCCACCTGCCTGAAAATGTATCAAGAAGCTCTACTGTTACAGGTTTCACATCCCTGATCTAGCCCGATAGCCAAGATCCTGATTGCCTCCCAACCCTGCCAGCCAGATGTCAAGGACCAGACATCACCATGACATCACCTTGAATTCAAGCTGCTCTGCAAAGGAATGCTGTTTCTTTGCCCATGGTGGTTTGACTTCAGACTCTACAGGCAAAGGAACTAGGAACTACAGTTGCCACTGGTTAACTAACTGTCAGTAGCCACAGGTCAAACTTTCAGTAGTGATCTGCTCCACTTGGGATATCTGATCAGAACCCCTGGGTGAAACCACTCACAGGAAGCTTGCGTTTGTTGCCAGATGCAATCCCACTTGCCAAGAACAACTGGGAGCATGCTCTATTATTGTTCTTTAGCAGCCATGTGTTTACCTGACCCTCACCTGATATTAGCATGGCTTGGGAAACATGACTGTGGGCCCTCAGACCAGAGGCTTCCCACTGCCAGTCATGACAGTGCTCTCCAAGGTTTCAGGCTAGAGTCTTTTCCAGAACTACTTGGAGATGCTGAGGATTGAGCCTGGGACCTTCTGCATGCAGTGCTAAGGCAAAGCACTGCATGGATCCACTGCCACACACAAGATTCAGTAATACATGCAATGACATCTTCTTCTTTGCTGATCACTTCTAGCCGAGTAAGATAGCCTTCCATAAACACAGTTTTAACAGTGAGTCCGTAAGTGACTGTGGAAGCCAATTCTGGATCCACATGTCCTTCCACAGTGGGGACATTGGTTTCCAGGTGGGAGTTGATCATGGTGAGGGTTTGCCAAACGTGCCTTCCTCTTAGCTCATTTCTCCCTTTCATCCTGAGTTCAAGTGTCTTCAAAGCCCATGACACCTTTGGTAAAGGCTGTTCTCCAGTTGGAGCGCTCGCAGGCCAGTGTTTCCCAGTTGTCGGTGTTTCTACTACATATTACATGTAGTTTCCAAACCTCCAGATAGTAGTTTGAATAACCACCAAGCACTGACTTGTGTTCCCCATCTCTTTTAAAAATTAGAACCTTAACTAAAGGCTGAGTCACCTGCAAATGAAGGCAATCTTTTTGCATTAGTTAAATTGAATTTTGCTTACTTGGACATAACTACATCACTCCATACAATTTTCAAATTAAAATATACGGCTGCCTGTGTCCCATGGCCTTGCTATAGTTTGCAGAAGCGATATTCCTCCACATGATTCCAGATTAAAATTGGCTGTAACTTTAAAGAGAAACACAAATAGCATGAACAAGGCCAGCATGGAGGGGAGTTCTTGCAACTATCCAGACAGAGCTCCTGCCCAGAGACCAACTCTTTGGCAAAGCCTCCATCACCACCCCGCCTCCCACTTTTCCTGTTTGATTGGTGACCATGGTTATTGGGCATGGCAGGATGTGGGAGTCAAATCTGCTCAGAAACCCAAGGGAAAGGTGTTCCTCATTGGCAAAAGTCATATTTTACCACCAGACATGGGGAAAGCATGAACATATTGGAATTTAAACCAGCACTGTGCTTTATTTAGAAACAGCATGACCTCAATCTATTTTGTTTGGAAGTTAAGAAACAGCCTAGTCTGAAAGCCTTCAACCTCTGCATTTGTAACCAATACTAACTATAATTAATCATTCACATCAAATGATTAATTCGTGTTTTTCTGATCATGTTAAATATGTAAAGTATTCTTGGGAAATTTTTCAAAGGCCATAGGATCAATTTGTGCCCACCCCACCCCCCAAGCCACGGTGAATTAGGAGCAGAGACACATTTAGGTAAGCAATCTGAGCAGATAGGTGGACGTTTTCTTCTTCTGACTCCCATGCTTTTGTGTGTGCCTCTATCCATCACCATTCCCTAACCATCCACATCACATGGCAAGAAGTGAGGTAGGCCATGGCAAGCTACATGCGTAGTTCTGCACACTGATTGTTGTGTGGTTGTGGTGGAGAATCTCTGGGGATGGGAGGAAGCTGATATATGGATGTTCTAGTCTTGAGCAAGAGTTTGAACTTGGTGACCACCTGGACCCCTCATGGCCTCTGACTCTGTGGTATATCTAGCTTGCGAGTCAATATAATTCCAAGAATTCTGCAACATAACACTTCTAGCATCTTCCTCCTTTTCTTTTCTTTTTCTTTATTATTTCCCCCCAGATGTGTTAGCTCTCCGGGTTGAATTTTATTTTTAATTTCCTGCTCTTACTTCTAACGACTCTGGTTCCTGTGCATTTTTGTTCTGTTCTCAACTGGTATTTGCAAGTTCTTCCAATGCCACATCATCAGCAAATTTATTTAATGTGATCTTTACTTTTTCTTCCCAACTGTGAATATAATACTTAATTAAAAACAGCCCTAGAACTGATCCCTGTGGAACCCTGGACACCATTCCCCCACTATTTTGCATTGTTAACCCCTTGCTCACCCTAAGAAGATGCACAGTGTCTCCATGGACCACTTTTAGTTCAGTTAGGAAACAAGGATAGGGTTACCTTCTTCTATGTCCCTTAGCACTGGTGGTAACTGCCTAATAAGCAGCAGTGAACAGCTGGGTCTGTGCTAGATCATCTTTTCAAAGAGAGGGATCCAGACTGGATTCAGAGCCTGTTTCAGAAACAGTCACAGCACCCTTCAAATAATCCTGGGAACTGTAGTTTGTTAAAGGTGCTGAGATTACTTAGGAGACGCTCTATATACCTTGCAGAACTATAATTCTCAAAGTGATTTTAACAGTCAATACCTCTTCCTGAGTAAACTCTGGGAACTGCAGGTCTGTGAGGGAAATAGGGGACTCTCAAGAACTCTCAGCACCATTTACAAATACAGTTCCCAGGATTTAAACAGCTGAGGTAAGCTGTTTAAAATGGTATAATCCAAAATGGTTCAAATGTGCATTAAATATGCAAAATAAGCCTCAACCTGAGCACCATTTCTCTACTCCTTATATTAGGGGACTCACTCGCTGGAAAAGCTGGAAAGAGCAACTGGACTTGGTGCACATGACTTTAGCGCTAAACTATGTCATAGCTCCAGTAAAAAAGATAGGAAGAACAATCCAGTTCAGGTAAATGGTCCCCTAACAGATCTACATTACCCATTACAGTACAATGCTTACCTGTTCAGTGGAAGTCAGAAAGATTGCCTGGACTGACTCAAAAGCCATCTTCATCTTTGTTTTTACTGGCAGCTGTCCTCAGCACTGACATAGATTTGGGGAGAGTAAACATTCAAGTGACAAGCTGGATGGCTGGACTCTAGGTTCCACCACATGCTGACTGGCGGTGATGGGAGCCAATCATTGCTTTGCTGTGGTCTTCCCTTTGGCATGGAAAAGGTACTCTGTGGGGCCCCATGAACCTTTTGCTTAGTCTGCAACTTTGCCCATAATGCCAGAGAGCTTTGCAGCGCTGGAACCTGCAAAGGCTTCAGCACGTTTCCCCTCTGCACTGTAACTGAGAATCTTTGCCCTAAACTCTAGCAATATCACAGCACATGCCTCTTTTAGGAATAATTAGTACAGAATAATAAGAATGGTTTTTAAAAGTAAACCATCTTTGCTTGGCTCATGTTGCGTTTTTCAAATCGTAAAGGATCTAGGTTGTTTCTGTTTTGTGCCAGTTTATTGGCTGCCAGAAAAGGGCCCTCCACTTTGATTTTAATCATAGCCAGACAATACAAGGCCCAAGTCTTTAAAAGTAGCTGCAGCAGCTAGTGCAGTCCCCTGCTGCGTCATTTCAAAGCAATGTATTTCATGCTGCTAACCCTACAGTACGATTCCTGTTTTAGCAGTGGCTCCAGTAGCAGACAACATCCAATTTGCACCTCTCACATAAATCCACATTTTGCCAATATTTGGGGAAGCAAACCATAAGCTTAGTAGGCAAGTAGTCTGTTAACAAATCTTTAACTATGATCTATTGTGCAGGAAAAGTGGAATTACGGAAGCTGAGTTTCACATTATTGAGTTCTCCCTTGCATTACCCAGAGGTGTTTGGGGTTTTTTTAACCTGAGATAATTATAAGTGTTTATTTTAGCTTTTAACAACTTTAATCACATTATTTACCATGTGCTCATTTTGCCACTGAATGCAGCAATATTAGCCTGAACTTTCACTCACACGTATACGAAACTTAATTACAAAGGGAACCAAGTATGATGGTTTAGGCAACTAATTGTGCTAGACTTCACAGAGGCCAAAATGCAAATCTTTTACAAGGCATTAGTTGAATACTGGATAGGCTGTTACATATTTAGTCCAAAGGACTTGCTGCTTCTCATCTCATGTCATCTCTTCTGGACTTTCAGTGCCCTTTGATTCTAATATTGTGATCTAGTCTTTGCATATAAATTGGTTTAGTGTTCTAGGGAAGCAAGTAACTTTTTAGAAATATATACAGATCCATTAATGTGATGTAGCTCCCATTTATATCAATAGGTTGACCTGAGCGAATTTGTTTTCTGAATTGCTCCTTCAATTTATATACCACTTAACACCTTAGGGCACTGTGCAGTATTCAACTAAATAGGTTTAGTAGTGCAGGGACTTTTCCCTACTCTTCCCTCTGTGTACACCCCACGCCATCCTCATATATGCTCCAGAGAGTTGGGGAAAGGCCTTCTCTGTGGTGGCCCCACATTGCAGAATGACCTCCACTTGGGGAAAATGGCAGACACCTATGGTGCAGGTGTTTTGCCAGTTGATAAAAACTTACCATACTTACTTGAATATGATGTGCACTTTTTTGGCCAAATTATGTCATGAAAATTAGGGCTCGGGTTAGATTTAATGGTGCCAACAAATATTTTTTGGGTTTCAAGGTTTTGAAAATTGAGATGTGCATTAGATTCGATGGCGCATTAGATTCACGTAAATACAGTACATGTTCACATAGGCATTCCTAGGCACTGCTCCTTTGCATCAGCTTTACTGAACTCTGTTTTTACTGAACAGCATGCTTTACTGTTAGATTATTGTACTGATTTTATCTTGTAAAATGCCTTGTTATTTTTCACAATGGAAGATGATCTATAAATAATTTTAACCAAATGAATGAATTTTCTCTTTCAAATCTTCATGAAGTTGAATTGAATAATAAATGGGTACGAGATTATTTAACAGATTAACAAATACACAATTTTCTGTGTGTGCCATTTTTAACTTTGATATTGTGTTGTTCTGTGATGCTGTGATGCTATGAGCTGTCTTGGGTGGGCTTTGCTCGAAAAGCCAGCATATAAATGATATTAAAAACTGGATACAATAAATTTATTATAGAAGTAAGCATGCCAGTCCCTCAAACTTATGCTAGTTGGTGGATAAATTCTGAATGGGTCCCGCGTACAATTCTCCATTTGCCTATAAATCTCTACACTCGTTTCCACCTCCCCCCAATATTCTTGCACTTCAGTAGGAAATGCCTTTCAAGATAATTAAAGATGCTTCTTGCTTCACTTCATAATTCTCATTTTTAAAATCTCCAGGAAATAACGTGCCTATTTCCTCATGTGCTTAAAAGGATGCTGATAACTCTGCAATTTATCTATCCTTGCTCTCTAGTCTTAATATTTACAATATATATTTATAATTTAATTTCCCTAATACTTGGCTTGGCCACTGGGTGAACTTCTTTCAGATCCTGAGCTGCTACGTACATTGTCTTGTTGCTAAGGATGGGAGTCTCAAAGGTCTTGTCTACCAACCCTGAACATCATATCAGTTCTGCAGGATGGTATAGTGAGACTGATGCTGGAAATAGCCAACACGGCTATATGTATAATTCTAACTAAACCTAGAAATGGACTGCTAATGAATGAAGTTTATAAGCAACATTGCAAGCCTCCAGTCAGTAGAGGGCATGGCTGAGACTAACAGATAGTCAGGGAAAATACACTTTGTGATTTCCCACTAAACACCTAAGCTCCACCCCTTTCTCCTGCTCTTGCTCTCTCCTCCTGCAGAACAAAGCCATGAACCTGCCTCTCATGGTGTAGTAAATAATCTTTTTTTTCTTTACAAATGTGAGTCTTGTAAATTTCATTTTACATTTTTAGCAATGATAGTGATGTGTGAATGTGATAGCCAATGGGTGGTGGGTTAGCTCCAGCTTCCGAGCTATTTTTACTCTGCTAAATATATATAAACTACCATACATAAGCCAACCAATTTTATTTTTTGCACCCTATCCATTCAAATGTGCCATAGTAAACATACTGGAAATGATGACACTGCACTCATCTCACTCAGATTGCCATGTTGTTAGCACCTTTATGCTGCAATTGCCCAGCAACGTGGCAGCTAAAATAAGAGGCGTTAATTCTGTTTCTAAGGTTCACATATACATATCTATTAACTTGTACTAGTCCAACAGGCAGATGGACAATAAATGGCTTACCAATAAAATAGTTCCTGTTGCTTTTGTTGTCAAAACGATTTAAAGTTTTCATTAAATAGCACTCTTGCAGAGAAGCATTCAACACATATATGATTATTAATGCTACACTAATGGTGGGTGAAACTTCAGGGAAAGCCATAGAATCAAGATGTTATGTATGTGCAGGAATCACATTGTATACAGGTTGCAATGGAGGCATACAAGCAGTGTTCAGGTTATGATTCAAACAATGCTCATAACATCCTCTGCAGTAATAATAGGAGTTGTCATCAAAACAGCTTAGGGCCGATTAAGAATAATCACCATTCTTTTATTAAGCATCTTCAATTTCCATGCAGAGGGAAATGACAAGGGCAAGGAAACTGTGACCCTCCAAATGTTGTTGGAATTCGACTCCCACCATCTCCAGCCATTATGGCCAGTGGCCAGGGATGATGGGAGCTGCTGTTCAAAAACATCTGGCGGGTGGGGGAGAGGGATCACAAGTTCCCCATACCTGGACAATGGGTATCTGTAAGTCTCAGATAGGGGATTTCAAACATGGCAAACAAAAGCTGTTTCCATAAACTGCATTGTAATGATACTAATCTGTTGGTTTTTTTAATGTCATGAAGATGATTTGTTTGCTCTGTTAGGACACTTAAGTTGAATTATAAATCATCCAGGAACTACTTCCAATGCTGTCATTTGTTTAAAAACAAGAGATTGGAGGGGTGGGGGAGTACTATGCCTAAGTATGGCAAAATGAACAAACCACAAATATGAGGTATGCACATGCCAAGCACTTGCTCTGTTCTCTCATAGGCCCTCTGCACATAGCAGGATGTTGAATGATTTTGTTTTTCTACCAAAGCACCGCACGGGGTATGTGAAACATGCCAAAAAGGCACATTGACCTTCTTAAAGGTCTACAATAACCTAATAAGGATCTCGAAGAATTTTGCGTTGACTATCTGATGCTTGCATTGGCTAATTATAGCAACAAGGACAATTGGTAGATGCATAAAAGATATGCACAATTTATGAGTACTTGCTTGGGGCCTGTTTCGTGGACTTCAGACCACTTAATTTTGAATGGGGCAATGGAGTACACACACACACACACACACACACACACACACACACACACACACACACACAACTTTTTCCTACCTCCTTGCTATGCCACCTATCATGCATTTATTATTACATCTATCTCTTGTATTTCCAGCAGGGAGCTCAATATGGCATATATGCTTCTCCTCCCCATCTTATCCTCACAACAACCCTGGAAAGTAGGTTAGGTTGAGAGAAGGTGATTTGGCCCAGTGAGCACCACAACTCTGTGGGGATTTGAACCCAGGTCTTGTAGTCCAACCCTCTTAGTCCAACCCTCTAACTGCTACACCAGTCCGATTGTTAGTTCATCGGTGTTACTGGCACAAACTTGTACCTGGTGCATCAACTCAACTAGGGATACACTTCTGCTAACAAGTAGAGCAGAGGCAGTTGGCTGAGACCCTCTTGCCAGACATAGGATTACAGTGATATACACTTAATCATTTGCCTATAAAGTTACTGTTTGCATCACAAATTTGAATGAAAAACAGACATGCAAGTGTATGTGTCTCTGCTTTATTCTGTGCCTTGTACAGTACAAATCAGCTGTCAGGGTCTATCCACAAATGCAGTAGCCTTATTACATGAGCATCCTTAGGTTCTGCTTGTATCAAGGAAGCTGTAAATTGCATGCTAGTTTGTATATGTACAAGTTTATGTGGACTGCCAAAGTTACAGCCCTTTTGAAGCCACCATAAGCTCAGGAATTTCAGCAAATGCATTACTTCCTGTTCATTACTTCCTCCTTGTAATTGTGATCAACACTGCGTGCAGTACAGGATATCTATATAGGATGGGGGGGACGGGACGTGTCAGCCTCATGCATGAACTGGTCCTCACTTTAATTTACTTATACTTCCAGTAAATATGCTAAATTTTATTAAGCCTCCTCTGAAGCAATGCTGCTATGGAAATTAACAAGTAGTGTCTCACGCTACTTCCAGGAAAGGAAGCCAAATCAGATTAAGAAAAACAGACGGAGCAACTGTAGGAGATGCATCAGGGACTGGCCACAAGCCACAAACATCCCCCAGAAAATCCCAGTGTGCAGATTTGTGGCAGGCAGTGGCTGTTCTACAGAGGGGGTGGGATTGAGAATAGTTTCTCTAAGAAGAAAATTCAAAATAAAACAGAGTAAGCTAGACACTCGAAGGTTTCAAGCTGTGCCCGATCATCAGAATTCTTCTTCTTCTCCTGAAGAGGTATGGCAATACAGGGGG
Source organism: Podarcis liolepis (assembly GCF_965112155.1). Lineage (NCBI taxonomy): Eukaryota > Metazoa > Chordata > Lepidosauria > Squamata > Lacertidae > Podarcis > Podarcis liolepis. The sequence continues at coordinate 46,731,861 of NC_139564.1, read as the reverse complement.
TCAATATAGCATTGAAAAGGTGTGGAGCATGTGTCCAGTCAACAACCCTTCACAATCAATCAAAATGGACTTACCTTCTTTCTGTATTCTTCCATTCCTTGTTCTCTGCATTCGCCCTACAGGTTCTTCCCATAATTGACTCTTCGAGCGAATCCATGCATCATCAGGCAATGCAGCTTTTATTGAACTGTGCCTGTAAGACCGCAGTTTCAGGGTTGCATTTTTTTTACCTTTGAATACTCGCACTTAAGCACAAAGCAACTTCCTGCACACCATTTATTAGGTTTTATATGAAGATTCAGAAGAGCACACGCCACTCACAAATATTCATGGAGAGTTCAGCGATACTGGGGCTGCCAACCCCATCAGTGATGTCCATGCAGCTCCTATGCACATTTGATGAAATGCAGTCAAGGGGAGCCCACACCCAAACATCTGTATCTGCATAGGCTTCTCCCCAAGAATACGATTCAGTCTATAAAGCTTGTAGCAGAAATGCAGTCCATGATGACCTAGGAGTCTGGCTCCTGGCTCCCCCTGAATCCAAAATACCTCCCTCGAATTCTACGCTTGGTAAAATAATGGCAGAGTTCTACAAGGGGAGCACTAAGACTCCAGAGGAGGAAGCTGACAGCCAGGGCCACCCGCTGAACTTGTTATATGTAAGAAGGGAGGTGGGGCTGTTACCCAAATGCTCTGATGGACCAGTGTCCACTGTGTGAGAGAGAGAGGGGAGGGGAGAGAGCGAGAGCTCTTAATTGGAAGAACATTCTATGCAATACAGTTACACTAAATGTATTGGTCAATGGGTAAAGTGAAAGGGTCCTTAGCCACTTTAGCCATACTGTAGGGTTGACACAGTATGGCTAATTTCATCATTTGAATCCCGGACATGCCCAGGAAATTCCAGATGTATGGCAACCCTTTTGGGCATATTTTCACTTACTTCGAGACAGAAGAGGAGTGACCAGGGTGGAGAGAACACAGTGACACTGCAGGATAAATTGGTGATCCAGGGACAGCCATTGACAGCTCAGTGTGTAGAATTCTCTCAGCTCAGCTCAGGCAGAAATAGAAATTATTTGTGTATTGAGGCCTGTGACCACCCTGCCCTCTAAGGTGCGAATAACTAGACAACACACAGCATATTGGTTTTGGGATCAAATAAGTCCACAGCTTTATTGGTTACAGATGTGAGGTATGGCCATAGGCATTGTGGTAAGCAACAGCGCATGTCACTCCCACTCATGCGTTGAGAGTGCTTCTAAGGGTGAAGCTGGAATGTCAAATCAGAACATCCCCCAAGCGGTCCCCATTGGAGGAGTGGTATGGCCCTAGCCCCCGTCTGGGCATCAGACAGGAGCCACTGCTCTTGGATCCTTTTAACAGGATACCCTTACCCATGGAGGGGCAGGCGGAGGCTACAACCCCCTCTACAACCAAGACTAGGCTTACCCAATGCCTATCTGCCTTACAAAGTTGTGACAATTGCTGTGAGGTAGGCGAAAACCCAAATGGTGATGCCAATTAGCTGAGCAGGCCCCTATAACTTAGGTGACCGACATTGTCCATAGCAAAGTCATACCATCCGTGGGGGAAAAACCCTAATGTGAGGGAGAGTGGGTGGGAGAACTGGCCCAGTGAGACAGGGGCCAAAACGCCCCACAGGCCAGGCATTTAAACTTCCTCTGGGCACAGTGCCTAGGGCCGCAATTGGTTGTTTGGTCCCACGCCCAGAGGAACACCTCCTAATTCCTGCCGTCATTGGCCCATTTGGTGACAGGAAGATCACCCAGCCTGTGATAGGCTGGTTTACCAGGGAGGCCGCAAAGCCGCCCGCCCGTTAAGGGGGTGAACGGACCTATTCAAAACACGTGTTTGATTCATTTGACTTCAGTTTGGAAAAACGCTGCCTGATCAACTAACCTCACTTCAATGAGAAGACCTGGATTTGAGCCAGTGGAATTAAACAGGCTTAAATCCAGGTGCTGTAGATTTCCTGTAATTTAGATCTAACTACTACAATGCAGATTCACCCCCCCCCCAAAAAAAAACACCTAAAAATAGATGTTTAAAGCCCTTCTGGGAGAACAATTCTTTTTTTACACATTACATTATCAGCCTTGGCATTATCTTATCCGTTTAGCAGGGAGTGGAGGGGATGAAGATGACATGATGATGTGGGAAAAGATTTGTTTGGCAAGTTACTCTAACGAAAAATTAAGCTGCCATGTGTCAAAAAGCCTCTATGGCGCTACAGTGGAAACACAAGTGAAATGTGATGTTCCTCTGAATGCATCTATTGCAAGTTCTGACCTCCTAAGGTTCATTTTGCTATGAATCCAAGATAGTGAATTTGAAGCCTTCCGTTGCTGAGATCTGCTTGCTACTGTCTTTGCTTATAATAAAACGTTATAAATTATGGGAAAAGTCCAGTTATACAGTTTTGAGATGTTAATTACAGATGGGAGATTGTATTCCAAACTTTCAATTGCAAGAAACTATTGATTAAATAGATCAGAACTGATTACAGGAGTGTCAGTGGTAAGTTGAGGGGTTTTTAGTATATGTGCTTAACAGCATAGATGATTTTTAGGTTGCAGATTAGTCACCGATGTATCAGAGATAAATTAGCAAGTTGTATGGAGAGGGAGTCAGTGTTCTTTTTGTGGGGATTCCTCAGCCATAGCTCCCACCCAGTTTCAACTGCGCCTACTTCATAGCAGTAAAGAAACATGCTTGCAATTACAAAGGTGTTAATTTCAGCATTGCGTGCACTTTTTTTTTATTAGATTGGCATGAACATTTCACACTCGAGTGTGTGCTGTAATTGGAACAAACTGCAACACCTACTACTAAAAAACCCCGGCCTTCTTTGTACACATTGTATGTCACCTCCATTTAAAATTCCCTAGCCACACTTCTGCCTCCCAAGCTGCCTTTGAAGGCAAATTTATGTGTTTTAAGGACAATTCAAGCATATTGAAAGCACAGCAGGGGACTGTAAACAATCGGAAAGGGAACCAGGGCAGTCTTCAGCATCCTTGTGTGGGCAGAGCATAGAGAGAGGAGAGATTGCCATTTTATAAGGAATAATTCAGCATTTCTAATAAGAAGATATTAGGGTATATGAAACCTTGTCTAGTGCTTCACTATTATAAAGACTATTCATCTAGAATGATCATAATGCAATATTGGTATCAAGCATTATTACTGTTAATAATTTCGGACAGTAGTGTGACTCTTCTTCATTTCCCACAATGGACCAGCCTTCACTGAAGGATCCCTACCAATAGCTTCTGTTGCAGAAGCTCTGAGACTTATGAGAGGGAGTCCTAATTGTTTTTGAGTGATTAAAAGAAGGACCTAATTAGGAGTCTTCCATCTCTGTCCTATTGATCAATTATCAACTTTGATGCCTCAGGTTAAACCTTGACAACAATTTTGTCCAGGCAGAATCCTCAGGATGACTTCTGTTGACTGTGGAGTAACTACATTCGAGAAGCAAATATAGAAGCTCAAGCACTCCTCTCTCTGCCTCTTCAAGTGCTGGGCAGTTTCCGCTTAACTACCCAAATATAAGTACAAGGACAATATATAGATAATATAGATGTCAAGATGGTTCATATTTTATTCATAGTACAAAAATGTCAGTTTTTGGAAGAAGGTAGCAGCCCCCTTATAAGAGTGGTTTCATGAGTTGTGGGATACAGGTGTGATGTATAAATTAACTGTCAGGGACTGGGCAGAGGAGGAATGGTGGAGACCGCCTCCCCAGCCTGAACCTTCCAGAGAAGAAGAAGACAGTTCAGAATCACAACAGGGGTTTGAGGGAGGTCACACCTTAGAGGCAGATGAGGGGGAAAGTTGGGAAATAATGGGAGAGGAGGAGCAGGCAGAGCTGGAGCAGCAGCTGGCTGACACATTGTCACTAGCAAGCATTACAGACCCACCATCTCCCAGAACCCAGCGAGCCTTAAAAGTAGGAAAGCAAAGAGCTCAAAGACAGAGGACACTTAGTGGTACCCGTAGAGGTGATGATGATGACAAATGAGGAAGTGGGAGATAAGGAGGGTGGAGATTCACTCGGGACAACGCCATTATCCAAGAGGCTGTGTTCCAAAGCCTCTCTCTGTAAATACTGGGGGGGGGGGGAGCTGATGGTAAGAAACTTTTCCTTGTCTTTGTACGTTCCTAGGCAACCAGCCATGGGAGTTGCTTGCAGCCGCCTAACATTAACAGTTCATATTTGGGTCTGAGAAAACTCGATGTAGGAAGAGCATAAGAACAACCCTGCTGGATCAGGCCAAAAGCCCTCCTAAACCAGAATCCTGTTCTCACAGTGGCCAACCAGTTGCCTATGGGAAGCCCAGAAGCAGGACCGGAATATGACAGCCAGTAACCACAGAGCCTAGGACTTGCCGATCAGAAGGTCAGCGGTTCGAATCCCCGCAACGGGGTGAGCTCCCGTTGCTCGGTCCCTGCTCCTGCCAACCTAGCAGTTCGAAAGCACGTCAAAGTGCAAGTAGATAAATAGGTACCGCTCCAGCAGGAAAGTAAACGGCGTTTCCGTGTGCTGCTCTGGTTCGCCAGAAGCAGCTTACTCATGCTGGCCACATGACCCGGAAGCTGTACGCCGGCTCCCTTGGCCAATAAAGTGAGATGAGCGCCGCAACCCCAGAGTCAGTTATGACTGGACCTAATGGTCAGGGGTCCCTTTACCTTTATTCAGATGCATACTACTTCTGACTGGAGGGAGAACAAGGATCAATTTGCTAAGAAATTGCTACTCTTGATTACTTTATTTAATGATAAGTTTGTTAATATTCTTATTCTTTGTTTGCATTGGTTTAAGGAAGTTATCTGTTGATCAGTTATGGTGATATTAAGAATTTGTTGCTTTTTTCTTATTTTTGTGTTTATATAATTATGGGGGGAAATTGTACTAATTACACATAGGGAATGGAAGGTAAAAGCCACCCCTAACCAGGTAACATAGTTTGGAAGTTGCCAATGTCCCAGTAGTATCACAGCAAATTCCTAATGTTCAGCTGGGCTACCACCACAGACCATCCTAGTGGCTTTTGCTTTCTAAGCTTCCTGTAGGAAATGATGTTTCATTCCCAGACTTTCAACATTTTCCCTTCCTCAAAGGGATATCCCAGGAAAGAAGTACCACGAACTATTGTTACAAACATTATTGTTAGCAGCCCAAAGCCACCATGATATATGTATGATCTTTTACTTAATTTCATACCTGAGCATGGTAGATGCTCATGCATCATTAAAAAAAGAGAGAGGAAATGTGTCACTAAATGTGTCGTTAAAAAAAGGACACTGATTTGCACAACATTTGCATTTACATTCAAGGCCAGGAAGACTGTAACTAGCTAACCTGCTGTGTACCTGTTCAGTCTCCTGTCTAGGTGCAAAGTGTTGATGAGCAACTTCAAGACTCCAAGCAACTTACAGTCCTTAAGCTTTAAAATGGACTTGGACAGGACATCCTTTTGAATATTGGACAGTCCTCTGTAAAGTAGGGTCAGAGCATATGGCCATGCTATAACCTGAGTCACATTTCATTCTAGTGGCTATATAGTCGTACCTTGGTTCTCAAACACCTTGGTACTCATACGTTTTGGCTCCCGAATGCCAAAAACCCAGAAGTAAGTGTTCCAGTTTTCAAATGCTTTTCGGAAGCCGAATCTCCGACGTGGTTTCCAGCTGAGTGCAGGAAGCTCCTCCAGCCAATTGGAAGCCGCACCTTGGTTTTCAAACGGTTTCGGGAGTCAAACAGACCCCCGGAACGGATTAAGTTCGAGAACCAAGGTCCACTGTATTTTTATGTAGTAGCTTCTAGGGCGGGAAAGGAAGAAATCTATTCCTAATGTCAGCTGTAGTGTTTGCTGTTCCTCTACTGTAGCATTAGAAAAAGGGGTGTCCTTGTGGGAACACAGAATTTCCTGGTGATGGAGCAGATTTGCTGATGGTGATGAAGAGATGTGTTTTATAAATGATGGTAATTATTTCTAAATTTGCATGTGTACATAAACATTAGCATATGCACATATTGTACAAATCTGTGCCCTCTTTTCTGTTTTGTTTTGTTGTTTTTTTGGCAATGTGCAACTGGCCACCCTGGACTCAGCTGTGAGATACGAGGAACCAGAAAATGATGTTTTGCTCCATTTTTATCCCCAATTTTACCCATAATTCATAAGGACTCACAACAACAAAAATTATTATTATTATTATTATTATTATTATTATTATTATTATTATTATTTGCATACTGCCACAGGTCTCAGGGCAGTTCACAGGATAAAAATTATTTGCAGCTATCACACAATAGCTTCTAACTGTGAAACAGCTATCAGAGTTGAGCAGTAGACCTGTGTCACGGACTGGCTAGATGCAGAGAAGTAGTGGGAGGTGGGACCAAGAGGCAGAGTGGAGGCAGGCTGCTAAAGAAGCCAGGGAGTCTCCCCTACTGGGATGAATTACTGGTACATGGCAGAAATTTATTGCTGTGGCATAGATAGAAGAAATGACATGTCCTTTTGTGTGCAAAATAAATAGTGGGGTAGAGGGTCAGCTTCACTTGTTCCCCCATGTAGCAGCTCTAATATTCATCCCATCTCTAATTTCACCGGTTGGTGGATATGGGGTTTCCAAAAATACATTTCTAGTTTGCATTGTGCTTGAGCTAATACACAGTAAATAGACAAAACATCAAATTCTCAGTGAAAAGGACTATTATGCTCATTGAATTTAAGAGCTAGAGTGAACAGGAATGCTGCTTCATGTTAAATCACCTTCAGTGTTTGAAAAAACACCTGGATAGATTCAAGAACCAAAGCGGAAGGACTGGTGAAAAATATGAATTAATGAGTACCACATTTCTACAATACAATGTTTTTGACTACTATAGACCTATAAATAAAATATGCTGTGTGCATACTTGGCACCCTCCAATTGAGTAACGTTAATGTAAGTAGACACAGATTTCTAAGCCCTTTTATATAAAATGTGGTTAGTTCCCGCTTTCTGAGTTATGTTAATGAACGCCAGAGAGACTATAGGGTGCATTTTAACTTTTTGTTTACCCCATCAGACACATGCTGGGAGAGCCATAAGTGCCGTTCCCATGGCAAAGCGATTGCCACATGTAGTTAAAAGGTCCATGATTGAACAATTAATCGCATTTTTAAAAATTATTTGCTTTCACACATTGAACACAATAGGCCTTTGTTATATTTAATAGCTTCAGCATGAAAGCAATGCACTAGCCACAAAAACACTATAATGGCATACCTTTGGCCACAATAAATTGCTACATTTTTTTTAATATGTCTGGACTGTAACAGACTCTTGATTCTCCCAGCCCAATCAAGTCTCTTTCATGCTATTTGTGTGACATATGAATACTGTTAATGCAAGGGAGAAGGTGGAAGAAAAATCAAATTATGCCATTCCATTAACATCTTTAGACTTCATCTGGATGATTTGACTTGTAAGACATAAGTCGTACATTCATAATTTCAAGTCATTGGCTGTGGAATAACATTTTGACTTGTGTTATCATTGTGCATGTTTAATTTTCAAAAACTCAAATGTATACTGCTTATTATAAGTTTGTTTGCAGTACTGCCTTTCAACAGCACATTCTCAAAGCAGTTACCTAGTAAAATTCAGCAATGAAAACACCCTAAAAGAGGGGTGGAAAACCTGGACTCCAGCTCCCATCAGCCCTAGCCAGCATGGTCAGTCACCAACATCTGGAGGGTCACAGATTCCCCACCTCTGCCATAAAACATCTTCACTCTAAAGTTTTCACTACAGTTTGTCTTCATTTCTCTTTCTCGGACAAGGAGTCTGATATACCTTGGTGGGCAAATGGTATCAGCGGCTCTTGCCTCTCAGGTCTCTCTCTCTGTATAAGAGGAAAAAAATAGATTTCACATTTTCATGGTAGAGCCATTTAAACACAAACCAGTTTAACCATGCCTCATTAAAATGCCCTTCTCTTTTTATTGGTTCCTTTCCCTGTTCCATCCAGTCTTACCTAGGGGTGGTCCTGCCATTAAGCAGAGTGAGGTAGCTGCCTCAGGTGACAGAACTTTCGCTTGACTGCAAACTGTTTAAATTCTTGATGGACTCAAGCCCTCTCATCCTCTCATCCAATCAGTGTCAGATACTTCACTGCCATAGTCTCAATGTGATATGATCTGATACTTTAGTGATCAAGTCTAATTCTATTACAGGGAAGAGGATTTCAGACACTTCTGACAACTCGTGTGTACTTCCTGAGCGGCTTCATCACATGCATTTTCAATGATTCTGAATATGCTGGCCAATTTTAATGGTATTTTATTTTTGCAAAGACATACATTTTGGTTTCTAAAATGTAGAGCTGTCAGCATTTTCACAACCGGGAGAGGTGGAAATTATATGAACTCCATTTAAACTCCCAAAAGGACTACATGCCCATTGCCAAGTCCAATTATGCTTTTTATAAAATACTATCATTACATCCCTGAATTATGAGATTTTTATCACATGATAGGTGAATTTGATTTATCAGTGAAATCAATTTGGCAAAGCTTTTGCAAACAGAAATGTATTTTCCTTTTTACTTTGGAGAAGAGCAAGGAATTGGGGCAGTGGTAGCTTTTAGCATTTTATTCTAGTGTCGTTGTTTTCCTGTCCTAGAACATGTACCTTGAAATCTACAGCACAATCAACAATTGCTCTTGGACCAGATTTATAGTGTTGGAGTGGTAATGTAAAGAAACCTCCGATTATTTAGACCCATTCCAATCTGGGTTCAGGCCTGGCCATGGAAACGAGTTGGCTTTGGTTGCCCTGATAGTTGAACTTTGTAGAAATCAGGACAGGGGGAGTGCAATCTGATTCCTTCTTCTTGATCTCTCATTGGCATTTGATACCAAATGCTACACTGTAGGGTGCCATAAGAGACTCTCTTAACTCGGGTGCTATTTAATATCTACATGAAGCCATTGGGAGCAGTCATTTGAAGTTTTGGGATTGGGGTACCATCAGTATGCTAACAATACTCAGCTCCATTTCTCCATAACTCCTGAATCAAGAGAGGCTGTACAGTCCCTGGGCCGTTGCCTGGATGCAGTAGTGAAATGGGTGAAGAAAAACAACATGAGCTTGAATCCTGGCCAGACAGAGTCACTGTGGGTGAGTAGCTTCCTTGTCTCAGAAACTGAGCAGTGGCCCATCCAGCATGGGGTCGCACTCCCCCTGAAAGAGCAGGTTCACATTTTGGGGGTGCTTCTGGACCCAGAAACTTTTGCACTGATAAAGTTCTGGCCGAGGCAGAATAGTGACTCCTATCCTGGCCCTGTAACAGTCCATGCTTCTCCCATCCTCCACTGTCTGCTATGAAGCAAGACTAAAACTGAAGGCCTGCTTTCTCTAGGGGAAGAAGAGTTGGAGAACACAACTTAGCAACACAGGGACAAGAATCAGGATTTCTGAATGCCGTTCCGATCTCCTGTGGCTCTTGAAACAATAGCATTACCTCCTGGTCAGGAGGTAGTAATCCCAGAAAGCAATATTCTACAAGGTAGGTGTGTGGCTAATACTCCATAAGATGGAGAGAATGGTCCATGTGTTCTGTTTTGTTTGTTTATTCAGACTCCTGGTTATTAGCACAGAAGCTGACACAGAGCAGCAAGCATCAGGGCAAATAGCATGCCACCTGCTTGTATGAAATTGCTTTAATTTCCCTCCCATAGGTTTACACTGATTACCACCTCCTAGGTGTTGTCTTCAATGGAATATACAGCGGCTATTTTTTATTTATTTTTTGATGGGCCTCCTGTATGTTACTAGATGTCGACCAGTTTATTTGCATTTAACAGCAGGACATCAGTGCGACTGATTAACAATATTAACAATACAAGGTCAGCACTTAAGTTTGCTTTGTATGTGTCATGTTTGATTTCTTTTACTACCTATTGGTAATAATGCAATAAAGAAAGCATCCTGGTGCTTTTTTCTGTTTGTTTTATTAAACCACCTTGCTTCAGGGTATTTGGCTGTTGTCCTTTAGGTTTCTCTTTAATACCCTAACTTTACTTCGTGCTCATTCATTTCCTCTGTCCTTAAATGTTCCTCAATAAACGAAGCAAACTACTTCTTTATTGGAAGTGGCTTGCAATATTTGCGTTTCAGTCCAGCTCCTTAAGAGCTAATAGGCTAATAGTTGACTTGTGATGACAAAATCTTGCTTAGCTGGCATGCTGGCTGCCACAATTGGCATGATGCAAAAGGAAACCATGTTTTCAGAGTGAAAGAGAAAAACCAAGAGATCCATACAAACAGCTCTTTGAGGTCAACTTCTGACATGCATTTCTCAAACAGCAACCCAAACTGCCATAGAGAGTACAAGAAAAAAATAATTTCATTTATTTTCGTTGTTGAAAATTTCATTCATGCAGCTATTTGTTAAAATCACATTTGACTCATTCCTCATTCATTGCCTTTCATCCGTATTCCTAACCCTCCTTCGTTTTTATTGTGTCTTGCTTTCAATGGGAGACAAGGCTGCCAGGGCAAAATGGCCCCCTTCTGGAAGAGGTTTTAGATCCCCAGTAGCCAATTTCCAGGTTCAAGTGGTTGGATCCAGAGTTGCCATGAATGTAGATCTGCTTGCAGAATTCTCCTGCTGGAGGAAGTGGGGGAAGTAGTTTTTACCGGTTCCTTCTTCCCCATGAGCTCCCTTTTCTTCCCTAAAAAAGCTTTTCTCTAGCATCGGGAGGCTGTCTGGAAGAGATGGCACAGGAGACTGCAGGGCAAAGGGATAATAGTCTAAATTATGGTGAACCTGTGCCCCCCCCCATGTTGCTGGACTACAACTCCCATCATTCCCAATCACTGGCTATGCTGGTCAGGCTCATGGGAATTGTAACTGGAATGTTACAGATTCTTAGCCCTTAGGCTAAGATCCTCTTTCTTCCTTTCTTCCTACCCTCCATTCACCAACAGTCAAGGATGCATTATGGTGTCTGCCAGTCCTGAGTTGAAGAGATCCCCCCCCCCCATAATAATAACCTTTTAATTGTAAATAAAATCATCTTCTATTTCTTTTCTCTTTTTTCTTTTTTTTTTTCTTCTTCTGTATGCTTTTGTATATTTATGATTTGTAATATCTGAAATGTAATGTTTTATATTTTATGTATTTTAATATTTCTGTATAATAAAGGTTGATTTTAATAATAACAACAACAAGTTCCACCAAGGCAGCATAAAAGCTAGGGGTAAGGATGGAGGGGGGAAAGAAATTTAAAGGCAAACTTACCAACTTTCTGCAAACCAATACACAGCCATCCTTAAAAAATGTATTCTCTGATGAGTGGCGCTGGTTTTATAAATTAAGGGGTTTACAGCTGTAAAGATTAAGATTAAAAACGAAGGAAGGAGGTTATAAATTTGAGAAGACTGAGAGTAAGAATTTGCTGAAAAAAGTTTGAAATTAGAATGCAGTAAGGGGAGGTATGGGGGAGTCGGGGAAATAAGTTATACGAAAATAAGGATTTGAAATTATACATGTTTTTGTTTAGTTTTGTGTTTGTTTGTGTTGCTGTGTTTGTTAAAAAAAATTGTGAAATCTGAATATATTTTTTAATGTATTCTCTGAATACATTTTTCCAGTATATGTGTGCCTTAGGCAAAATTGCATACAAAAATGTTCATTTTAGGTTTGCACTCCCAGTTGTTCCTTGGCAAGCAAGGCTTGCTGTCAGTGCCAATCAGCTGATCTGCATCAAGATCAACCCCTGCAGGGACTGGTTACACTGCATAGTTGCTGACTGGGAGTGCCCTAGCACAGTCAATCCTTCCCCAAAGCGAGGTTTGCTATATTTATAAATGTAATGCATTAATTATTGTCTTCATCATCATCTATGGACTTTTATTCATAGTTCTGTCTGCTTGGTTTCACAACAAGATATATGTTGCTTTGAGTGGACACATTTTCTATAGCAAGCATGTGAACTTCCTCTTTATTCTGAATTGCTTGTTTTCAGGCCCAGAAATGATCACTTTGTAGAGAATACATATATATTTATTTCTAAAAAACTGCTCTAAACATTAGTATGTTTCCCATTTCCACCTCCATTCACCCCACACCCAGAAGATGGTTTCTGATATGTGGAAAAAAACCCCACTTTTTATTATTTAGAAAGATCAGAAGTTGTTTGAAAATCATAAGGAATGAGAAGGGAAACGCTTTTAGATTCTGGGCATCATTACATGTAAGCTGCATGGAGATTATTTTACAGATAGATTGGACTGTAAAATTTATTGGATTTTTGAAAGTACCTCTATCCATATATATATAACCAATTGCACTTCATGTATGATCTATTAATCTAAGAGCAACATATCTTGCCTTAATATGCTGTAGTATTTAGATTGCTGTTAATTCTGGTATTCCAAGCCAGGTATCAGATTCTAACAATTCATTAAAATAAAAAGCCACAAAATGTATGGATTTTTTATTGTTAAAAATTGTTTCCCTTCAATAACATCCATAAATATTTTATTCTGAATTACTATTTAACTGATTGTAAGGTTGTTATTTTACTAGTTTGGCTTCTGGAATGTATTCTATGGAGTATTCATCTCAAAACCTATTCTCTTTAGAAACTGTACAAAGCCAATGTTTCTACTGTGCCAGAAGTTGTTCTTATAACTACTATAACAACATTTTTCCAGTATAAAATCATAAAACAATGTTAGAATTATTGTGCTATTGCTTCTTATAATGGTGCAGTGCGGAACAACTTTACTAGTTACAAATCTCCACCAATAGCACTTCCCTTTGTCTGTTTCCATAGTTAAGTCACTGGAAATATTTTTATCACCTCATTTCAGAAACCTACCAAACTGGCATTTCCAAATTTCCACAATCACTCAATTCTGTCTGAGAAGTGTAAACAAACCATCACATTATCAGTTCCACTCTCCATTTTTACTCCTTGGCCATTCGTGGCAACATTTTCTGAATGCTCTCCTTCCCTAATTCTTCCACAGCTCTGAGGTTATTAATTTTGTTTCCACCTAATGAAACATTTTGTCAGCAAAACCAGGTCTCATCCCAAGCCATCACGCAAGGTGATGTGGTCCTTGGAGTTCTACCATAAAAACAGCCTCATGAAGGAGATGTTGGAGACAGTTTCTAAATGGATAACTGCAGCTCACAAGTTTTAATACTGGGGGGACCATAGAAGAAAGATTCCTTCCGCTGACAAAAGGAAATGTTTGGATCCAACACACTGGTCTGGTTTGCATGAAATGCTGAGCCAAAGTTTGGCTTAGTGAGACAGTATGAACATGCAGGCTCCTGCAGAGGAGCAAACCAGCCATGAGCTACTCTCTGAAGCCACATGTTCGTGCAGTCTTGCTAAGCTAAGGTTTAAGTTAGCACGTCATGCAAACCACTCCACTGACTGCTAATCAGCTACAATGCCACAACATTGCTTCCGAAAAGGGTATCAGGTTGGGAACAAAGTAAGTCTTCCTATTTGATAGATTCAACACAGTATGATGACTGATATGGAAAGGTTCAAATACATACCCCACCCACTGTTCAAGGGAATGCCACTTGGTACGGAAAGATGGAAGAGCTTGAAGACATATATACATGCTCTTTAAGCATGCTGGGCCAAATAACCAACACCAGTGACACTCTCAGAAGAGTGAATCATAACAGTCTGGTCACTTCTGACACCCTTTGCTACACCAGCCCTTAATTAGTAATGGACAAATCTGCCCATTTTGGTTTTATCAGCATTTAGAGTGAATTTATCCAAATTTATACACGTATATGTAATTTTGCCTAATGTGCATATTTTTGCAAAGCAATTTTGCCTAATGTAATGCATTTTTGTATGTTTTCTTCACAAATATATGCATTTACTTTACTAGTATATGCATTCATGTACACATTATTTGGGTGGAGAATTGCACTACAAAATTCAGAGAAGTGTGAATTTCTGTGTTTCTTTTTTCTTAATCATTTTTATTAAGTTTCCCATTTTAACAATCCAATCAAATCACATTTAATGTTCCAAATTATACAAATACATATCAAATAGTCCAAATATTCTGCCTAAACTATTAATTTTTTTGTTGGGACTTCCCATGCTTCAAGTGAATTTCTGTGTTTCAGTTCTTGTACTGTTTCAGAATATGTGGATTAGGTAGGTTCACCTTTAAATGTGAACTGAATCAAATTTCTTCCCCACCCCTTCTCTCTCTCTCTCTCTCTCTCTCTCTCTCTCTCTCTCTCTCACACACACACAGAGAGAGAGAGAGAGAGAGAGAGAGAGAGAGAGTGTGCAGCAATACAATTCTGATTTCATTTAGTAGTTCATGCGTAGGTGGGAAATGTCTAAGAAAAAAATGTGGTTTTTTTCCCCTTAGGAAAATGGACTAAAGTGCTATATTAGCCCATCAAGAAAGGAAGGAAGGAAGGAGAATTGAATGCATTTATGTACCAATGGAATAGAAATGCCTACTACACACATGTACTACATTTTGTGGATTTGTTATACAATTGTTTCTTCCCAGAAACTTGAAATGAAAATCAATCAGTTGTCTTTTGCCAGTCATTTAATAAATAACATGAATAAATTCTTCCTAATGAATAAGTGAGTCACAAAATGAACTTGAACAAATGTCATCAATCAGTCTTATATGTCCCAACATGCAAGCTGATTAAATGAAGCAAACATGTGGTAATCATTTACAAAGAAAATCCTTTGGAAAACTTTGTACAATGTTCCTCAAATAACAGCTGATCTTGACATAATCCAATGGGGAAGGAAGGAGCAAAAGGAAGAGAAATGTGCTCTCCCCCACTCTAATTATAAAATGTTGGTTTAGAATTAGTACCATTCTTTACAATGACTACAATTAAACTTACAATGCTCACAGTTCTCATTGCTTTCCTAGTTTGTTCAACAAAAATCACTGATACAAATGGAATACACCATACAAGCTATTTCTTTTATACAGGATATTGTGCTCAAATGCATTGAATAGTACTGGGCAACCAAAGGCCAAACATGTTAGTTTTGTACCTGTTCCCTTAAGTGCAGGATTTGTTCCCCTACAACACACATTGCAAGTATGGAAAGAACAAATCTAGATTGATACCCTATTATGTGAACTTTGCCTCTCACCATGGTTCTAATATGGGTTTGGTCCCCTCCACAGAAACTTGTGTAGGGAAAAGCTCCCACTGACTTCAAATTGCTGGCACAAGGTCTATTGGAGTACAACTACCTGCAGCCTCTGGTTCCCCAACCCAGGTTCCCTGCTGTGACTCATGGTAGCCTTCCAGAGTCTCAAAGAGATGAGTTTCTCAGCACCTACCACCTGAGATGCTTTTAAATAGATTTAGAAATGGTTGAATCTGGTTTCTTGGGCATACAAAATGGGTATACTCTACCAACGAACCACCACTTGCCTAAGGCACTGAGATGTTCCCTGCCGCACAGCCACCTCCCCATGTTTTGTAAGGACATGCAAGGCCAGACTTAACCTCTCAGCTGCCTATGACAAAGAACAAGGTGGTTCCTTCCACCATCCATTCCACTTGCAGAAGCCTGCCAGACTGCAAGTTCAGCTCTGGAGTTCTCCATTGCACCTGAAGGCAGAAGGCTGCTGCCTCCAACATATTGATGTCACTCCTTGTTACCCAGCACCTGCTGCCTGAGGTATTAGCCTCATTCCCCTAATGGTAGGGACAGCCCCGAGGACACAATTTTCCTTCCCTTCTCAATTGCTCCTACAGTGGCAGCAGGTGATTCCTGCCACCAAATTCCATAAATAACCACACTTCCCAGCTATATTATAGGATTGCATCTTGGCAAGAGTGGTGGGTCTTTGGCTCTCCAGATGGTGCTAGACTGCAACTATCATCATCCCCAACTCTTGTCTATGCTGGTTGAGGTTTATTAGAGCTGGGATCCAACATATGAAGGGCCACAGGGAAGCCACACCTGCTCAGAAACATGCAGTACCTGTAGAATAGAGCAGAAAAGTAGACCTCTTTGCAGTTCTTCACCCCTGATCCATTTTACATTGGCCATGTAAAAATTCTCACAAGACCCAGAGCAGTTCAGCTATACAGTGTAGGTCTCTTCTCTTAAATGGAACTAGGATGCTGTACTATTAAGAGAAACATGAATGTTTTGAAGTGGGATCTGAATATGCTGAGCTTACAGAAAGTTCCAGAAGTTCATAATTAACACATAGTGGAAGAATTGTGGGGGTGGGGGGGAGAGAGGAATACCCATCTGGTTCCATTGTGACACTCTTGGCATCACACCGAAAACACCTTCACAATTGTTGCCTTGCTGCATTGAGGAACTCCTTGAGAGTGCTTGGAAACAAGTTTGTCCATTGCAGCTAATAACTCATTCGATATGTACCCTTCCAGAATCAGAGCCTTTCCAAACTCGACCTGCAATATGCGACAAAGCAGCTGATGAATGGTCATAGGGAACAGAAGTGGTAATGAGTCTTGGGATCCAAGGGACCTTACCTGCCTTATGTGCCAGAGAAATTTATGAAGATAACATGACAGGCTAATATATTTTTACAACCTAAACAAGATATTTTATGCCAGCCCTGGGATCAGCACCTAGTTTATCAATGAAACTTCCAAGACTGTAATCCCACAGGGTGTTTTTGGTATTTTTTACACAAATATAATTATCAAAGAATTGAAGTGAATAAGGTCATAAGGAAAAATATTGTCAACTTTATGCTTTTGGTTTGGCTCCTTCTGTAGCAATCAGCCGGGAGAAAAGATCTTCTGCATATATTAAATCATAGCAATTAAACCTCCCCTTTGACATCTCTAATATGGCATTTGTCTATTTTTTCCCCACTGAGAGATAAACATTCTCATACACTAAATCAGTCACAAATTTCATGAAAAGTTTCCATGTTTTCTGCATCAACAAGTTTAAGGTGCTCCAATACCTGGGTGCCACTGACACTATATTGATGATGATATTGAACCAATGGTATGAGAAGCACTGCCTAAGATCAGGGTAATGTTCGGCTTTTGTGTCATGTTTTGCAAGCTAAACTCCTACAAGCAACTGATTATGTTTGGACTTGAAGCATCTGCCCTCATTATTATGAACCTTCAGGAGGAATTTTAGGGCATGCCTGTATACCCAGACATTTGGTGGCTGAGGAATCCTGTTTGCTAGATGAAATAATGTTTTAATTGCAACTGCTTTTTGAATGTTTTAACTGTTTTATGGTGCTTTTTTGTTGTTAGCAGTGCTGCTGTTGGTGATTGTGGTGGTTATGATGGTGTGCTTGCTGCCCTGGGCTTCTTTGTGAGGAAGGCTGTGATATAAATTCAATAAATAAATATATCTGAAGTTTGTGGCTGCTCCCAGAGGCAGAAGGTCCTGGTGAAGGCTTTCAAGGGATGATGGTGGAAAATGTTCACTGCCCAGGCCTTCATCTTTAAACCACCCGTCTGCTGAATTTTGCATAGTTAAAATGCGACACTTTAAAAAGATCTTACCTGGAAAAATGGAAAGTACTGACACGTTTTAAGTTTTCACTCAAGCAACCATTTTAATTCCAGTGTCCAAATATAACATTTCTAGCTATTTCCTGTTCTAGGCATTTCATCTGAAATTCAGCAACAACAACCCCAAACTGCTCAGGAGTGCTGACACAGCATGAATGGAATGGCTTTAGATTTGTGACATGTCACATGATGGCGCACATGATTAATGTGGCTCATCCTTGCTCATCCCGGCTTTCTGTCCCATGTCCTTAAATCATGCAAGCGGTGGAAGATATACCTTTTGTTTTAAGAACATGCATACACAGAAAATGGGAGATGCTGAAAGCAGAGGTTCCAATCTTCCATGTGATGAATGTGTTTATGTTCTTTGTGTGTGGGTGTGGGGAGGATTCCATAGATAGAGAGGCACTTCATTGTTCTTTACAGCAAAATGAAAGCCATGTCGGAAAAGCGATAGCTGCATATAGGAAGCTCAGATAAGGAAATTAGACTGGAGTACTTGACTTCCTGTCTCTTGGTGTAGAAGACATTCCCTAGGAAATCATTTCTTCCTTTCCACATCATCCTCGTTTTTGTAAGTGACTACACGGAAGTGGAAGCCTAGATTGTTTGCATTGGCTTCGGTGGAAATTACCAAATGGATCTACAAGTCAGCTGACAACCATAAAATGATAAAATACACAATAGCACAACTGTTAAGAAAGAATTCACACACAAAATGAACCAATAACCAAGGGTAAGCAATGATCAAATAATACAAACATACACAAAAAACCAGCAAAAGAAACCAAATAAAAACATCCAGGAAAGGAAATTGTTCAAACTCAAAGTCCCAAAAACATTTTTCTAAAGCAAGGAAAGGGCAAAATAAACTACTCCCAGAAGAGTATTGCGGTCACTGTTGAGAAGACCCTGTCCTGGGTAAATATACAACCTAAGCATTATGTTTTAAACCATGAGGGAACCTAGACAAGGCTATCCAAAGAAGATATTAAAGTATGGCTTTAGATCCATATGGCAGAAGACAGACAAAAGGCGTGAAAAATAATTCTTAGTAAAAACAGAGTCTTCTGGTAAGAAAAATAGACATTTAGGTCATCTTGAAATTTTCACTTCCTCTAATCTTCTGATTAGCTTAATATTGCACATAGTCTGGGTAGATCACTCCTATGTTCAGAGAACTATATCAGCAGAATAATGCTACAATCCTTGGCACACTTTCCTGGAAAAGTTGAATTCAACAGGCCTTACTTCTGAGTAGACATCCACGGGATTCACCTGTTGAGCTTGTGTTTTAATGCTTCTTCCCAGAATGCTGTGCATATTTCCACTCCTTTGTGAGTCCATTAGGAATAATCACATTATTAACTAAGAATGAGAATCAAAGCAGTCAAGAAGCAAATGAGTAGCTGGGATTCTTTTAGATTATAAATGGAAATGGCACTTAGTCAATTGTTTAATTCACTTGTAGCAATGGAATGCCAGACATTAAAAGTACAAATTCAGATCAACTGTGAAGATTGGTCTTCTGCTGCTTTCTTAAGATTTCGTTTTGTTTTTAAAAAAGGAATAAATTGCAATCAGGCTCCAAAAAAGAAACTTTGGCTTGTTAAGTCAATGTTGAAAACAGACTGTTAATGAAAAATAGTCAAGGTTTGTGCACATTTCCCGAGAGATTATTTCCTTATTCTACAACAGCTTATAAATTCATATAGGTTTAAAGTGAAATTGCACTTCTTGAACTTTTCAAAACCAATGTTGATATTCAAGTCCAGATTTAAGGGAAGCAATTTGTCTTGGCCTGCCACCGATATAAAAGCTTTAGAATACCATATATTTCCATCATTGAACATGTGCCAAATGTAGCAAGGAAATATTAATACATCTGGATTGCTATCTTTCCAGTACCACCACCATCTCTGTGGCCCAAGCTAAACATACAATATCCTTGATCTCAAAACCACTTCCATGATAGGGCTACAGTGAAAGTATCCATACCAGAGCCTCAGAAGATCTTCATCTGAGATAAAATGGGTCTTGACTGAGCCCCTTCAAACAGCAATAATGCGATAGAATTGTGGGAGCATTGCAGAACAAACTAAAGCACCAGTAATTAAGTATTATTATTTCAAGAACATGTTATGGAATACACCTGCAATAAAACACCCAAAGTGCTCCATCTGTGGAATACTTGGCCCCTGAGAGACTATTTGATACCTGCACTGTTGCCCTTTTTGCTCCAAACAAGTGCATTTTTATTCATCCAGGTCTTTTAAGTTGACTCAGGGATGAGGAACCTGTGGCCCTCCAGGCCTAATTGGTCTCCAACTCCCATCATCCCTAACCATCATCATGTTGATTTGGGTTTTCTGGAATCCAAGAATGCCTGGAAGGCCACAGGTTCCCCATTCCGGTTTTAACTGAAGATTTGCTATAGTTTTCTTATGGGTTTTATGTATTTTATGCCATGGTGCTTTTATTATTGATGCATATTTAAAATAAAATAAAAACACCACTAAAAGGTGGGTGACATAGAAATCTATGAAATAAAAAATAAAGATCCAGGGCTCAGCTAAAAAATTTTTTTAAAGATCCAGGTCTCGGCTTAATTGAATCCTTTGCTCTTTTTTTATTTTATTTACTTTAAGAAGTTTTATGCTACCTTTCCAAACAAAGTCCTCTTAAGGCATCGTACAACAATTCAAACCACAATAGCAAAACTTTATTTATGTTGCAATTCTGTGGTCCCTGAGACGGTTTGCCAGGAGCTGTAGGATCCATCAGATCCCTTCTGTTAAGGTGGAGAGAGAGAGCTCCACTCTCAGAGAAGCAGATCTGGTGCCAGATGTTTCCTCTGTAAAGTTATGAAAAAGCCTGCATCCAGTTCTTCTCCTGCATTGGAGAGGGCAAGGAGGAGGCGTTCTAGAGGTTTGCTGGGGGTGGAGCTAAGGATCTGCAAGATCTACAGCCCTCCCACTCCCCCGACACACCTGTAAAAAGAGGGACAAATTACACCATACCTGGAGTTGATTTTTTAAAATTATTATTATTATTATTATTATTATTATTATTATTATTATTATTATTATTATTATCTATTGATCTTTTTTGCCAAGGTAACTCAAAGGGACTTACAATATAGAAGCAATCAGACACATACATTGAAACCAGCATAAAAGAAAAATCTGAAAGACAATCCTATTTTTAATGGCCAGGATTAAAACATTCCACCCACTTGAGGTCAGAGATAACTGACAGCCAAAGTCTTGGGGGGTGGCGGGAGAAACGTTTTTGCCTGGTGCCTAAAGCTTTGTAATGATGGCATCAGGTGAGCATCCTTGGAGAGAGCATTCCACAAGGGAAATGGAGCCACCACTGAAAAGGTTCTCATGTTGCCACCCTCCGGACCTCCTGATGCAGTTTCTTGCCCTCGCATTAAAATCAACGGGTTTTTGAGAAACTTCCTAGCAAGAAGAAAAAGAAGAGGAAAGAGAACATGGAAAATTGGCTCCCACAGCTTCTGCCCTGCTAACATGAGCCCACCAAGGTATAGTTAATGGCATTTCTTCTGCCTCCTGTTCTCTCTCCATTGATCCTTTTGAACTGCTCTGTGCAACTTTCAATATTACAAAATGTAAAGATGAGCAGCATTTTTTTTAAAAAAAAGTCGCCAGGATAAACTCATTATCACAAATGGCAGCAATAAAATAGTAATGAATAATCAGCATAAAACTGGAAGGGATAGTGTTATGTAGGATCCAAAATGGAGCAGTCTGATAGGATCCAAAATGCAGCAGTCTATTGGTCCTAGAACAATAGGATTCAGAATGCAGCAGTATGATTGGTCTGCAGGAGCCACCCAATCCAACTCCAGATAGAAGTGAATCTGAATCCACAACCTAATTGGCCTACAGGAGAATTCCGGAATTAGCCAATCACGTACAGCCCATTGTGTAAATAATGTATATAATACTTTGGGGGAACATTCATTCCTCCTCACCACTATGAGCTGAATAAAGAACATGAAATCCACTCTTCACTCCAAGTATATTTCAGATATGTACAATAATCTCCCATGCCCATTTCCATAGCTTTGGGATTTCAAACCCCACTTATCCCATGAGCATCATCTGAGATGGTAACTATCACATGCTACATTTTAAAAAGATGAGGAAAGGCTCAGATATTATTTTTTCTCCATGTCAGACTGAAAGTGGGCCAGTTTATCTTCCAAGTTAATGACAAAGTAGGCAGCATGACTCAGAAAAAAAGAAAAAATCAAAGCTCTTCTAGGTGGCCCTTGTATTCCCCACAGGCAAGCATCAAACACTGCAGTGAAGTTCAATGAATCTGTCAGTTCAGATTGGTCCACCATATACTGTTGAGCGGTGGGTTTGATCTGTCACATTTTTAGAGCCTTTAAGTGGAACATCACGCCCATTTAACAACAGCAGGAAATGTTAGCAGATTTTGAATATTCATACCTGTTGCAGCAGTGCTCTGGCAAGGAAAGAAGATCAGATGTGTTGTTCTGACAGATGAAAGGAAACATTTTACCATTTAAATGCAAAGCTTATCAGCCAGCGCCAGCACAAAAGGACACACATCCTTTCTGTAGGAACAGTTGGGCTATGGAACAAATTTCCCAGGAAAGCTTTGGAATCTTTTTGTCTTCAGATAAGGACATAAGAGCAGGCTGGCTGGTTCCATCTAGCATTCTGTCTCCAACCTGACTAGCCAGCTGTTCCTGGAAAGCTCACCAGTTTACTGTGACGAGCTTCATTCCTCATATGTTTGCATAATGTTTTGGATGGAAACCCCAGTCCCCTGAAGCCTTTCTTCTTACAAAGATGACCTGGCCTTGTAATCATACTAGTTGTTATTTTCTATTGGTGCACACAAACATGCAATGTCAGTGTCAAGACTACTGTGGAAGCACACTCACAGTATTTTTGACACATGTCAGGGAAGCCTGTTTTCTGTTGTTTCAGAAGAAGATGGTTTTGCACACTGATTGGCTTGAATTTATGTCAGTCATGAAGCTATGCCCCCGCTCTGCTTAGAGCAGGGCTGTGCACAGTGCTGATTGGCTGGTGCCTGGATTGTCAGTCTCTGTATGTCACTGATTGGCTTGATTTTGTGTCAGCCATGAAGCTGTGTGTGTGTGTGTGTGTGTGTGTGTGTGTGTGTGTGTGTGTGTGTTTTCCATCTCATAGCAGGGCTGTGCACAGTGCTGACTGGCTGGCCCCTTTGTGTCCATCATCTTATTGGAGCAGTTTTTAATATTTATTTATGTTTAAAGAAGGAAAAAAGACTTTGGCACAGGACATAAGAAATGCTTAATTAGGTAATCATGCTGGATTCCTTGAAAATCATAATAAAAACAAAGTGGGCAACCAGCGTGAGAGAAAGGCAAGGAGATAGTAGCCGTCAGAATTCAAACCACAGCCTTTTCAGGAGACATGGACAGAATTTGGGGAAACAGTAGTGTATCATATATACAGTGGTATCTTGGGTTCAGTACTTAATTTGTTCTGGAGGTCTGTTCTTAACCTGAACTGTTCTTAACCTGAAGCACCACTTTAGCTAATGGGGTCTCCTGCTGCTGCCGCGCCGCGAAAGCACGATTTCTGTTCTCATCCTGAAGCAAATTTCTTAACCTGAGATACTATTTCTGGGTTAGCGGAGTCTGTAACCTGAAGCGTATGTAACCTGAAGCGCCTGTAACCCGAGGTACCACCTTACAATGTTCATCCTCACACAAGAGGGGGTATCAGCAAGCTTGAGGGCACCCCTAGGTTTGCAGAAGTACAAAAACTTGGGGGACACTAAGAGGGGGGAATGAATGTGCTCATGGTCACAGAATGTTGACTGGCTGTTGGGGCTGAGGATGTAAATGGAAAACCTGGAAGGAGGGATACAAAACAGAGTGGCTGGAATCCTGAATAGCAGCACCCCATGCCACAATGTCTTGTTGCATCTCCACTTGTACAGTGTTCTAAATGTGAGCACACCATAGATTTATAAAAGGGCATTTTAAATCTTTTAAGGAAATGAGATACCCACTCTCCCACCACTTTGGAGTACACTAGGCTTTTCTAAGTTACACAGATAGTCAACAATCCCTTCTAGTAAAGCTATTTGCCTTCACCATTTCCCCCTCAGAAGAAGTGGGTGGGTTTTACAAAGCATCACTAGAAACCTGCTACTGAGACCATTGCATTTCCCCATTCAGTCCTCAAGCTTTGGCAGGAACTGCTTGTCAATAGGAAGACAGACTATAGACAATGGTTATTGTGACCTTTAACCGCATACCTCAATGGAACGAGCAACTATTTTCCTCAGATCTGATCACGCCTCCACAAAGCTCCATGATGCTTTATAAGCACAAGGTGAAATCCAGCCTCTGTCAAGGTGAATGGCAATAAGCCCATTGGCTTCAAAGGAGTCAGAAGAAAACCATGCAGTCTTTTACAGATCTGGGTTCATGCCAGCAGGATATACTATTCACAAGAATGAGAAGGCATGAATCTCTCTTTATGAATGAGACTGATGATTGACTGAGCTAAAGGATTACTGTAAAAGGTACTGTAGAATTGTAGCTAAGAAACTAAGCCGTGATCTGATAAGTCACTTGTTTAATCTCTTCTCTTCCAGGAAGACATTGAGTGGTTTTAATCAGTATCTTCCCAACCTGCAATTCAGGGACAATAACACTGCCCTACCTAACAGGGTTGTTGTTCGGATTGCTGAAGAACGATGTAAACATGATTTTTTAATTTAATTTAAAAAATCTAATTCTGATGTCAGATCACTGTAAAAATGGGTCTTAGTTTTCATTTGTTAGGATATATCAGCCTTTGCCAATCTTGCATCCTTCAGTTGTTTTGGACTACAGTTCCCATCAGTCTTAACCAGTGCTGGGAGTTGTAGTCTAAAACATCTGGCAGGCACCCGGCTGACAAAGGATGGGCTATACCAACCAGGTTCAAAATTCTGGAAGACATGTGTGTCAGGCACTTAATATAAAAGACATGAGTCAAAACTGACAGACTCCAGTAAAGTCTCCTAGGAGTGAGGTATTGCCAAGATTTTTCTGGCTCGGAACCATGGAGTTGCTCATCTATTTAGCAAAGGGAAGATATCTTCTAAACATGGTTTCTGCTTTCAATTGCATTGTGCAGCATAAATCATTATTTCATTCTTCCAAATGCCAGTATCTGTTTGTACGGTTTATTTACAGGTGGCCATAAATAATCATCAGGACCAGTGTTTTAAATAAGACAAAAACTTCAAATAACCTGATTAGAGACCACAAGAGAATTCTAGCATCAGACCTGAAGCGCCCAAGAATGTTAAATGCCTGGCTTTCCCCTAAACGTTTGTGAAAAATGAAATGTACAAAAAAAGGGGGGTGGGGAGACCTGGACACTTGCCACAACACCCATTATAGTGCAGTCTGAGGCCTTGACCTCTAATGTTATCCTTATTGTGTTTTTGACACATTTAGTCAATTAAAACGGCTGAAGTGTAATTTGTTTTTCTTAAGTTTAATACAGCATGTCAATAGAAGTTAGCCAAAATTTATAGTAGGAACACTAAAACTGCCATGTGCACTTAAACAAATGAACCACAATTTATCATGGTTGAAATAAAAATGAACATCACGCACACTGGACTCTATGCTCCACATGCGCACGCGGGTTGCCAAATATAGCAAAGCATGTTGCAGCTGACACTTCCAATGGAAAAGACATTGCAGTCCGCGTTAAATATTGGCGTGAAAAATCTGGACGCCCTCCAAACCTAAGAAGTGTTAACGTTGGCACTTCCACTGTGTACTTTTACTGTAAATTGTTGCAGCGTTTATTTGACATGGAATACCCGGTGGATTGATGACTGAAGAAAGGAAGACTTTTTATTGTACCATGTTACCTTTTTCAGTCATACATACTAAGCCTTTATGTCTTAGGAGTTTAAACAAGTCTCCACCTGTACTCAATCGGTGAAAGTTATTTTTCATGCAACTATAGTTTGCCTTTTTATAAACCCATAAAAGCACACATTTTCCATTTTATTGGCCAAAAACAATGGCTGATTTAACTATAAAACTTTTTAAAAGCTGGGGTTTTTACAGAGATCTCTGCTGCTTCTTTTTTTAAAAAAAAAAACCAACACCTTGTTTGAATACCTCAAAACAAGTTAGCTCACTCCATGCCTTTCTGTTTATCAGCAGAAATGAATTCTGATTTTTCATATATGTTTGTTCAAAATATGCAAAATGACTACAATCTTCCATATATATATATATATATATATATATATATATTCAAAATATAGAAGTATGACTATGTTGTTAAGTCTTAGGAAGAACAAAGGGTACTGATGTAAAATTCCTAGGGGGGGAATATTAGTTCAGTTTTCCTTTTTATAATAATAATAATAACAATAATAAACCTATATGTAAAATCCACAGAAGCTAAAACTAGGGACATTAATATGATTTATTGACACCTTTTCTATGTAAGAAAACTTAGCAAAGCAGAGATCATCTTAATTTTTTGATTTAAAAATATCTATACTAGGGATGAGCCACTTAGGCTGCAATTCTGATCTGTATCGTATTTATCAGACACGCCCCCCCCCCATCTGCTGTCCTCTATTAGTTTCCACTGGTCTCAGCTGGCAGGGAGGAGCTCCATACCCTCCAACATTTCTCCAATGAAAATAGGGACATCCCTTTCCATAATAATAATTTTGCTATTTATATCCCACAGATCTTACTGGGTTTCCTCAGCCACTCTGGGCAGCTTCCAAGATCTAGAGAAACATAATAAAACATTAAACATTTTTTAAAAACTTCCCTATACAGGATTGCCTTCAGACGGCTTGGGGGGTCAGATAACTCCACACCCTCCAACATTTCTCCAATGAAAATAGGAAAAGTGGGACATTCCAGGATCAAATGAGAAACCGGGATGACCCTGGAAAATGGGGACGCTTGGAGGGTTTGGAATTTTGCTCCTGAAGCCTCCACCGCAGCCACAGAAGCTAGTGTAAAAGATTATCACCAATGATACCCCAAAATGCGGTGAGGTGGGGCAGCAACAGAACTGGACCTGCCATGGAACAGGATCTTTGATATTAAGTCTGTCTAGCTCACGTCTGGAGGTGACATGGTCAAAAATCCCTGAAAAGCTCTCCCTGCACCTTGTGGCGCAAACAGTCAGACTTCAGGTGTGATGGCACGACTGCTGCTTTGGCCGAAGTGTAGCAGAGCTATCCTACAAGATTTCAGGGGGACTCACTCCCAGGACTGCAATCTGAAGGCCCCGGAGCAAAAGTGGCATATGGCATCATGCTTGCCAGCTGCACAGCAGGCTCTTTAAAGGAGCCAGAACTGGAGCCGTGATGTGATTATATACACAAAAGGAAGTTGGCAAGGAGGAAACATGTAGAAGGATATTAGGAAGCTGGTAAAGAGAGATGATTTGTTTCCTTGTGGCATTCTAATGGGCCCTGGGGACAGCAGTGACCTCTCTGGTCTGTCCAGCTGAATAAGATAGTGTTTGATATTAAAGTAGCATTAAGACCAATAAAGGGTTCAGAAAACATTGTTTCACGGAACTGGTTTTAGGCACCGATGAGCCAAGGTTTCCCCTTTCCTCCCAGAAATACCTTAAAGTGAAAGCAACCTCTTCCTCTGCTTTGTTTTTGTCAAGTTGGTGATAGTGTCAACCCTGAACTTTGGTGAGGTTAACCTGAGGTTCTGCATTTAATTCATATTCATCTCGTTTCTGTGAGAGGCTAATGGCTGGGATGGATGAGTATTCCATATTTGAGGAGCTGTGCCACTTTCCCTTCCCGATTGTGCTATCATCTTTAATGGTAACCGTAACTCACAGATGTCAGGAAGACAATCTTTCTTTGTTATTCATAGATCATTAGAAAAGTCTGGCTGCTACATTAATGCCTGCTAAAGCTATACGTACGATTTCCATTTTATGGCTCGCTGTCAAGCCTGTCTCTGATAGCTGGTTTCCAGCTCCATTCTGTCTACTTTAAACAATCCCCTTTTTATTAGTCCCATCTCATTAGCACATGCTCACTTTTTTGGACTTCTATCTTATTCTCTTTTAGCCTTCACTGGTCGGCACCTTGCTGAGGTCTAGGGAAAATATATTTGTTTTTGGTTGTTGTATTAGTCAAGGCAAGAACTTCAAGAGATATGTGGCAATGCAAGGCATATATTTTACTGGGACTGTAGAGGAAGGAAACAATAAAAGGACAACAACAAATCTGACCCTACATGACTGCAAAGCATTCCAAGAGGCAGAAGGCAGGGGGGGACCTCTGGAGTTTTGTGGCAGCTTCTAGATTTTCTGTCCCTGTGTGTGTGTGTGTGTGTGTGTGTGTGTGTGTGTGTGTGTGTTTAGAAAGAGCGAGAGATTGCTTCTAGGGTACCCATTATCTTAATTTCCCAAAGACATTTATGCATATAAATTAGCATATGTAGATTTTATGCAGATTTTATGCTGTGCGTCTCTGCCTCAGTTCTTTAAGCACCTTGCAAAGCATTGCCGCACAGGAGGCTAAAATAATCTTGGATCCTCTTATGTGATGTTTAGGTTTCTGTGAAAGTGAAAGACAGAGGAGGTGAAACGTTTGTTAGACACGTAGCCAATGTAGGTTTGACATTCTAATTCTAACCCTGGCAGAAGACAGGCTACATCCCTAACTACCAGGACCAGTGGTCAAGGTTGATGGGAGCTGTAGTCCAACAACACCTGGGGAACCAAGGTTGAAAAAGGTTGCTTTATACTTTTGTGTCAGTTGAAACATGTGTGACCCTGATACATTGTACCCCTTCCAGTGGTAGCCACTCATAATTTGTAGGACATATTACACATTTTCTTTTATAGCAGTATCGCAAGAACATTGCTCAATCTAGCAATGTCCAGTTTGAATTATCACATGCATGCCAGGATTTCTAAAAATGTGTATGTGAAGCTCCTTGAACACTTTAAATGTGCTGTTGTTATTACACTTACGAGGACTATTCTATTCTGCTCTTCCTCTAGAAAGCTTGGAGCAGGTCACCCTTAATTATTAGGAGGTCAGATCAGAAGGGCACCACGTGAAGGCAGAGAAAGCACATTGGCAAAGTACACTGATAAGGAATTGAGAAGGGAGCAAATCTCAAATGGCACTGATGTAGTTCAATCCTTTATTGTTTTGTCATTGTAGAGGCAGCCTTTTGAATGGTAATCTACAGTTTGTGTTGCCATCAGTAGGGGATGAGGGGTGTGAAGGAACTGTGAGGGGAAGGGGCGGGATTGGGTGAGGTGTAAAAGGATGGGGTGAGTTGGCAATGGGGTGCAGGGTAGGCAAGCAACAGGAGCAACAGGAGCAGGGGCATCAGCTCTTAGTTGCCATATATAAAATCAATACAGCTTGTTAATACAAAGGTACAGCCTGCAGAGCTTTGCTGTTAAGATTCATGACATGGTCAGCACACTGAGCCAAAGCACTGCCTGGCTGAAGGTGTTCAGTCTCGTTGGTCTCATTCTAAGGAAAGTGAATTCCGAAGGTTCATGGAATGTTGTACTGCTGCTCAAGCAATGGGGTCAAATACATGAAAACCTACATCTTAAGGCTTTGGGGAATCGGAGGAGATTTTAAAGTGGTTTCAGCTACACTTCCCAGCAGAACAGAAGTGAGGGCAGAATTTTAAATTAAGCTATGGTTTTCCCAGTAGTTATGTATGGAAGTGAGAGCTGGACCATAAAGAAGGCTGATCGCCGAAGAATTGATGCTTTTGAATTATGGTGCTGGAGGAGACTCTTGAGAGTCCCATGGACTGCAAGAAGATCAAACCTCTCCATTCTTAAGGAAATCAGCCCTGAGTGCTCACTGGAAGGACAGGTCCTGAAGCTGAGGGTCCAATACTTTGGCCACCTCATGAGAAGAGAAGACTCCCTGGAAAAGACCCTGATGTTGGGAAAGATTGAGGGCACAAGGAGAAGGGGACGACAGAGGACAAGATGGTTGGATAGTGTTCTCGAAGCTACCAGCATGAGTTTGACCAAACTGCGGGAGGCAGTGGAAGACAGGCGGGCCTGGCATGCTCTGGTCCATGGGGTCACGAAGAGTCGGACATGACTAAATGACCAAACAACAACAACAACAAAATTCCCCTCCTATTGGAAACAAAGGGAGACAAATGTGCCAACTCCAGAGTTTGTGGGGATGTCAGGGAACTGGGAAAACACTGGATCCTTTGAACCTAAGGCTTCCTCAGGTCCTTCCCCAGAGCTCTTCCAATCTGCCTTTGGAGAAAGAGATCTGGTGCACTGCCATGGGTTGTCTTTTATTTGCTGCATGGCATATTGTTTAGCCACCTGCACCACTGAATGATTAAGTGTGGCCTGTGGCAAACATCTGCCTTTTCGTAGTCATGGAGTGGATACAAATTGCACCAGCATCTGTAGCAGAAAAATATATGATAAGCTGGTTAATGCAAACACAGACACAAAAGTGCTACCTAAAGGTGTTCTGATTTTAGCTTAGTTATTACTTTCTCAGTGTGGAACCCTTCTTTTTTAGAGGCAAGATTTCAGTTGCACCCCTGAAATAAAATTTCCTATAGCATCAGACCTACCCACCCATTGTAGTTTGCCTCTTTCTTTTTTTGGCCCATCCTGGCTAACACACTAGAGGAGAATAAAAACAAACAACTCTGAAAACTAAGAGTAAAACTCCCCATCTGCTCTTTGTAGGAAGCTACTGATGCTTCAGATTAAAAGCTCATCCAATGATGCATCTAATAAATAAACTCAGCTCTGTTTTAAATCTAGCCCGTAAGTGCCTAAAACTGTCCCACACATTTGGGATGGGCCTCCTGTTTTAGTCATCATTTGTAAAGCTGTAATATATAATAAAGCAATGATGAATCTGAGCTAACAATAAACAATGTTTGCATGTGGAGTGGGGAGGGGGAAGAGTCCTGGCTTTAAGAAGTTATGGAGGCTTTTCTTTTCTTCCTCCCCCACTCCCCCCGCAAGCTGTCTGATTCTGTCATCCACTGGAGAGCAAGTTGTTACCTCCCACTTTGGACAGGAATGCCTTGGCTTCATTTCGGTATATATCTATTAGGTGCAGAGTGATGAGTCTATCTGACTGTTGATTCACACACAGGCTTTTCCCGGGGTAACATGTGACTGCGATCCCTCTGTGACCAAAAGGATATTTTCCATCAGCAGGAACAGATGTTACTTATTCGGAAGATCTAAATAAAGCATAAGATGTTGCAAACGAAAGAAAGAAATGCCTCATGTTCATCTGATGGCTGCTAAAGCAAGAGGCACATGTTGAAAAGCACTTTGAAATTGCTTTAGAAGTTAATAATTAGCACACTTGTGATTTTCATGTGTAAAACAGGGGGTAGGCAACCTGCCTTCCCCTGAGGACTACATGCAGCCTTAGGTGGATGCTCAGGGACCACACATTTTCTTATACTGTATGCACACAAACACCATCCTCATCTCATCTTCAAAGATTCTCCCTGCTGGGGCAGAGATTAGTATCAAGGACACTAAGGTCATCCAGCTTCTCTTCCTCCTGAAGTAGAAGTGAGATATGAAGGAGACGATGTATGCGACAACAGCAGCACAGATGTTACTAGCCCAGAGATGGAAAGAAGAAAGAGTCCATAATAGATAGGAATGGCAAACAAAGCTATTAGACTACGCCGAAATGGCAAAACTGACCAGAAAGCTCAGGGACCAAGAAGACAAAAACTTCAAGAGGGAATGGGGAAAATTTATAATTTATTTAGGAGACCACTGTAAGCAGATGAAAACATTAGCTAGATTTTATTTTTATTTTTTAAAATAATTTTTATTAACCGACCAATCAAATCAAATCAAATCACATAAATTCCAAATTACAAAGCCGAATTTTAAATTTTTGTTCGGGGTACCCATATTTCAAGTTCCGAAGGGGATCCAATCATCTTCTTGCTGCTGCTTTCAAATCCACAAATCTGTCCAAATAATGTTCACAGTTCTATCCAACCCTTTCTTATTGTTTTCCACATCTCTTCTTGTTTTTCATATATTTTTCCGTTCTCTTTGTGACCTCTGATGTTCTCCACAAGCGGGTTAAGACACATTGTAATCCTGTGTGGGTTTTTTCCGTTCATCCAAGAGCCATATCAGACGGCTTCCGTATATCATCGCTTCCATAAATAAAAACGCTCTTACCGTCGTTAACCTTCACTGGTCTGTCACTCCCTTCTCAGTCCTTTGAGGAGGTTCGCTAGGAATCCAGTATGAAAACAAGTCCATTCCTCCTCCTGGTCGTAAATCTTTCGACAAAACCAGCCTCTGGTGACTCTGTTTTTTATTGCTGCGTCATTCCAAAAGCTCTTGTTCTTTTCTCAATCTCCGTAAAGCAAACTTTTGGTTAGAATTCATTTCCACACAGTTTTTAATCATCCTGCTTGGATCAGTTAGGCAACGGTTCTATCTTGAGGAGGAGTTATTGGTAATCACATAGAAGAAAATAAAAAAAAGTTTCCCCTCCCCATGCCGACATACCAGCCTTTGATGTATTCTTCATGATATATTCCTGTTAATCCAACCCGTTGCTCTTCTTTCACAGAGGTCCCTTCAATTAGCAGTCTTCACTCCCGTTCTTCACTTGAAATATGTGCATTTGCTTCTTTCTAATTGTTTATTTCCAATTTGCTGCAGCTAGTGCACGATCAGAGACAGCGTCTAGGAGAGCCGGAGTCCACACAAGGGCATTCTGCCTAGTGCCCTCACCCCTTCTTTCGAGTCCAGGGGTGATTTATGGGCACAGCAGGCAAGGGCAGTGTTCCCCATTCCCTTGGGGCAACAAGGGAGGCTGCATACTCCCATAACAGCCTCTTAATTACCTCGTGTGGGCCGGAGAGATGTTATTGTCGGCCATCTTCCAATGCGCCCCTAGTGGCCCCCAACATTAGCTAGATTTTAATCACACTTGTAATGTAACAAATGCTATGGACAATATTGATAGATATAAAATATAGATTATGAAAGAATATGCAGTTGAAAATGTTGACATTAGGACCCATGGAGGGGATGGGGGGCAAGTCTCAAGATGCAGAGAAATCTCTTTATATGGATATTTATTTGGTATTGTTATAAATTTATATTTGTAAAATCAAACAAAATGATATTAGAGAGAGAGAGAGATGAAAGGGATGGTGTAAGCAAAATTTACGCACATATTTTGAAGTGTCGTGTTTTCAGATTGTTTCTAGAAATCTGAATTGACAAGACCTATACAGCAAAAGATTTTGCTAGTTAGTTCAAAAGTGTACATGAAATTCCTTACTTCCTAGTCGCATTGCCATTATCTGTTTTTTCTGTCTAATCCATAATTCCTCAGATGCTGGAGTTCCCTTGCACAACCTGGCCTCCCCTCCATCACACTAAGAACACAAAGCCCCTCCTGTCCCTTGGCCCTGGGTGAAGTTTGCATTACTGTACATATAAATTCACCTTTCACTTCCTGCACAGAGCTGTGCTATTTCTCAGTGTTCTAGTGCTAATGCCTGGTTCACATGATCACTTTGAGAAGTAAAGGTAAAGGGACCCCTGACCATCAGGTCCAGTCGCGAACGACTCTGGGGTTGCAGCGCTCATCTCGCTTTATTGGCCAAGGGAGCCGGCGTACAGCTTCCGGGTCATGTGGCCAGCATGACTAAGCTGCTTCTGGTGAACCAGAGCAGCGCACGGAAACACCGTTTACCTTCCTGCCAGAGTGGTACCTATATAACTACTTGCACTTTGACGTGATCTGCTGCTTAAACAGGAAACCATACAGGTGTCATTTCACATGGGAGGCCAGATTTACGTGATGTCTCCCTAATAAAATTAATTTCAAGCATGTGAGCCCAACCCACTGAAAATATATATATATTCCCTTAAAGTTTCAATTTATGTGATTCTGAGATTTTTTTATGCCTTTTCTTAAACTATACACACTTCTGAAGAAACAGCTGAAAATTGTGACTGTTTTGTGGTGATTTTTTTCTTTATCTTTTTTCTTTTATGGGATATTATTGTTAAGAATGTATTCTGGACTTTTTGATGCTGCACAAACATATTCAAATATTTAGAAGAGAAATACATCATACGTGCACATATGCCTGATGTTAATTTGTTCTGTAACCTCTTTGGAACAGAAAACTATCTACACTATGGAGACGTCTTAGCTTTATTTTAACCCTAAAACAATGGATTTTAACAGATGTGAACCAGGGAGGAAATTTGTTCTCTTGGGCCTAATCTGAAACCTCAGAAATCAGTGAGCATATCTTTACTGAGGATATGTTTGCAAAATATTGTGGACTTTTTTTACTTTTTCATTTTTTTCGCTTCACAGCTATTCCTTAGCTAATATTCCATCTTGAAGAATCTGGCTAAATGCAGACTTTATGACTTGAACATCAAGCCAAGTTTTGGCTCACTATTTTGTGGCATTCTTGTTGGTCCTAATAAAAGTATGGCCAAACTACGGATTTTGGAATTTGTTTTTGTTACAGACCAGCAGAGCTTCCTAAGCCTTTTATTCTGATGCTGTTGCCTTCAGCTCACCAGAAGATGCAATATTTACTTGATAGTTTAATGGGTTTTTAGTTAGCTGAATGGAGAATAACTAGGATGTAATGTGAATCAGCTCATTTTGGGTCCAGTCTGGGAATACAGTTTACAAAGGAATGTGGGAAGCTGCCTTATCCTAATAGCTCAGTACTCTCTGCAACAACTTGTAGCAGCTATCCAGGGTTTCTGGCAGGATTCTCTTCCAGACCTACTGAAGATGTCAGGAACTGAACCTTGGACCTTCCACATGCAATGCAAATGCTCTAGCACTGAGCTATGTCCCTTCCCCATTTATAGTATTTGTTGAATGCCAGGATCCAACCTTAGAATGCAAGTGATGGCTGTAGCCCTTTAGAAAAATGTTCATTTGCACTCTTCAAACATTTTCTCAATTGTGACTACCACAGTGTGAGGGGAGGAAGGCAACATGTCCCTGGCCCCTCCCTCATGTCACCATCACTGCTTTCACACCCTGTTTAGGGCTGAACATCTGCAACATGGGGACTGTTCTTCTTTTGAAGCTTCCCCCATATGATTTAGAATCTTGGAAGATTGGTTTTCCAAACTGCATTGGGGCGGGGGCAGAGCTAGTGCTCTGGTTCCCTCTCTCCATCTTCATATGAGGGATTAACATCCCTGCAGACAATTCTTTTGCTACCAACGAACGTGTGGAAAGAGGTGGCTGGGGTTCTGCATGCTGGCCTGCCTCCAAATATTATTTTGCATAGACCCTACCTATGCAAACTGAAACATGCACTGGGAACACTCAATTTTCTAAGATACCAAATAGAGCTTATTGGAGCCTACACACATACATATGTATACACTTAGATTCTGTTCAAACTGTGGACGTGAATGTCTGATGATCACCTTTGCCAATGTCTCTAAACACGTGGAGAGGGCTTCATGAGCAACCCTTACTTATCTGGAATGGAGAGTCCTCGTCAGAGGCTAGAGTTTCTATGCAGCGCTGAGTTCCAACATCCCTTTTAAAAAAGCTAACCTCTGCAAACAACTTATGTTTGCAAGCTACACAATGTGCGAGTTTTCTCAAAGGGCAATAAAATCTTAACAGACACAAGGGACAAAGCTCTTCAAAGTCTGCTATAATTACACTTTCAGTTTGGTAATTCACCAAAACATTTGTTTATATCTTGCTAATATTGGAACCAAAGTGTGTTGTTTATTGACATAATGAAAGCTATGTCAAATATAGACCAGCCCACAGGAATTTACTGGAATTCTGGAAACGTTCAATCTAATTCAGCTTTTTCGTTATATACGTATTAAGACATTCTCCCCAGGGTAAAAACGAATGTCTCTGATGTAATACCCTCTTCCAAAAGTTAGAAAGTCTGTCATCTTTCTCCATATACTCACTTCATTAAATAGTTTACAACTTGCGAGGGGATCACAAAGTTTGCGGAACAAAATGACTGTCCTGACAGATTCAGACAATAAAATGACCAGATTGCAGCCTGAACGCTTTCTCAGAGACTGTTGCTGCAGCACATACTAAATACAAATATTGAAACACCTGCATGATGTCCATAATACTTTTAGCAGATGTTAATCCCCTCTGCATGTAACCAGTGGATTTAGATCACATCACTGCACCTTACCCCCTTCAGCCCTGCCTGGAAAATGGCCAGCTATCTGAATACATTCCAAGCAGAGCAAGGCTTGTTCCTTGCATTTACAGTTTCATTGTCAAGTCTGGAAGCATTTGCACACGAGTTTGCAAGCGTATCTATTTATCCATCAGGCAGACCTCACTGTTTAGCCATTTGTGTGTCACTTCACAGAACACGGCTATTTGTTCCTTTCTTAGGGGTGATTCGTGTGTGCTTATACTTGGGTGAGGTGGGGCAGCATCAAATGATGAACTGTTTGTGTGAATGAGACGTTGCAGATCAAATGCCAGAGGCAAATTTTCACAGAACCTGACATATCACCATACTCTTACATGAAAAACTTTGCTTTACCTTAGAAGCAAGTTACTGATTTATATTCCTGTCATTCATTTGGAGCCCCCAACTAGGTGGTGAGTACTTTTTAAAACACACACACACAGAGAGAGAGAGAGACATACAATTAAGAGCAGGCTTCCTCAACCTTGGCTCTCCAGATGTTTTAAGACTACAATTCCCATCATCCCTGACCACTGGTCCTGCTAGCTGGGGAACATGGGAGTTGTAGGCCAAAAACATCTGGAGCCCTGAGGTTGAGGAAGCCTGATTAAAAGGATGCAAGTGAGGGGAGTCAAACCTTTCCCCCATTTCCAACTCTACCTCATTGTACTCTGTTGCTTAAAGCAAATTTCTTCCAGCCCAATAAGAGAAGTGAGCTGGGCTAGACAGAAAATTTCTTGAAGCATCAGATCACAGCAAAAGAGGGAGGGGTGAGAGAGGGTTTAGTTTCCCTCACCCTCATAGTCCATTTCATGTTAAAAACCTGCTGATCTAATATGACTAAGGGTGCAGTTATAAAATATGCACTGGATAATGAGATCTTAATAGGACATTTATTTTTGATAACAATTCAATTAAAATAAAGGGTTTTTGTTTACACACCTACTTACGGTACTTCTTTTCCCTGCTTTGTAGGGGAACACGGCAGAATCTTAAATAAAACACATATGACTGCCTAAACCATATACTAGAGTTTGGTCCTTACTCATATTCATATGCCATGCTAACCCTTCAATACAGAGCACAATGAACATTCTTCAAAAATAGCTTCAGAAGATGAATAGGTAGCTAAAATAAGCCTAAATGTCAATGTTTAATTTTTAAATGTCAATTTTTTGTTTTTGTTTCTTTTTTATTAAAAAAAACTGTCTTATATCCCTGAAAGATGGTCAGGCTTGAACTTTGGCAGACCTTCAGGAGACGGAAATACAGTATCAGAACTGGAGAGCTGTTGCCAAAGATGCTTCTCTCTTTGAGCTTTCGTCTTCCAGGGGAGCAGCTTATTAGGCTTTAGCAGTGAGATCACAGGTCCTTCGCCGGGGCTTTGGGGTTTTGTATGTGCCCTGCACATTTTGAGCATTTGAGGAACAAAATCTGTATATCAGCCTTCAGTATTGTAACTGGAGAATATCCTCTAGTAGATCAAATTTTTATTATGATAGAAAGACACATTTGCACATTAGTGACTAACCCTGTTTATTGTGTCCCAGGGAAACACATGCTAAAATAAACCAATCCTACACACACTTACCTGGGAATGAGCCACATTGAAATTACTGGGACTTACTTCTGAGTAGGCATGTATAGGGTTTGTTTGTTTGTTTGTTTGTTTGTTTGTTTGTTCGTTCGTTCGTTCTCCTAGGCATGTCTTGCCCAAAGTAAGCATTGTTGATTTCACTGGCATTGCTCCAAAGTAAATAGGATTGCAGCAATCCTGCACACCCGGGAAAATGTGGTCTTTCAGATACTGTTGGACTCTCATCAACCACTCACAGAACAATCAATAATTTTATTTTTATTATTTATTAAATTTGTATACCGCCTATATACCTGCAGGTCTCAGGGCAGTTCTGAAGATAATGATCAGGATGATGGAGTTGTAGTCTACATCTAGAAGGCCATATGTTCCCTGTCCCTGCTGTATACTTACCTGGCAGAAGGTCCCATGTAATTCAATGGGACTTATTTCTGAGTGGATGTGCATTGCACATCAACCACATTTCCCCCCATTTAACAGTGGGTAGCATCAAAGTCCAGGGAGATGTTGCTCTTTCCTTCTCCCCTCAACATATACACACACTACAATCACTAATGAACACACATGGCAGATAATAGTAAAGCTCTTGCAACAGTATCATCTAAAGAACTATCATATGACTTTTATAGCTTGGATTTTGCAAGTAACCTCAAAGGATACTGAAGGGTCCTCATCTGCCTTTTAGGCTGCATTATTGCAGTCCATGCATGTGATGCCTTCCTTGTGTTAATCTGCAAGTAAGCAATCAATGCCAGACTTTCCATGTAATGGGTTCTCTCCCTAAGCTGTCCTGCTGCCAAAAAAGATAGCAGCAGAGCTTTCAGATTAGCGGGGGAAAGCCCAACATTACATCAGGCAACATTAAAAATGATAAGTAAACAACAGCAGCAGATGGTGCCTGAAAGGTTGTGTACATACCATATATTTAAGTGACACCCCCCAAAAAAATAATTCTTGGGAACTGTGGTTTGTTAAGGGTGCTGAGAATCATAACTTTATGATTAATTAACTGCAACTCCCATGTTTCTTTGGGGGAAAAGGTTCTGTTAAGGAAGAAAGGGAAAGGAAACACTCTCAAGGTGCCATCAAAGGCTCAACCTTGCTTATAAAACCACCACTTGCTTCTCTCAAACACTCCCTTTTTATACAACCACCCCCAAATCCATTCTGTCTCTCATGCCCCCAGTTTTCAAACTGATTGCCCCCCAAAAGCTATTGATGGTAATATGATTTCTATTTTCCCATCAGTCATGCCTCTTTGGGAGAACTGCTGCACCAGAAGTTACTATGCCTACAATTTGCATCCATGCTGGCATGGAGGGAAAGATTTCAGAAGGTATCTGGTCAATAAAAACCCTGAAATTTAATTGGATTAATTCAGTCTCCAGGAGATAATTTGCCTGCAAATTTTATCCACTTATGTACAAAGTTGAGAAAGTCATGGCCATTTTTAAGTTCCCTGTTATGGTTCCCTATCTGTACCTGGTATCCATGGTGGCAAGCAGACCAATGGTTGCAATACCATAGATTACTCAGAATTAGCAACTTGGTCCAACAAAAGCCAGAGGTGAACTGAAGCATTATGAGTCTCTTTCTCTGGTCCACCTTCTCCAAGCTCTATCAGCTTTAGGCTAAGACATTATGCTTTGAACATATGATAAACTATGGATTTAAACTTGTTCCTAATCTGTGTAACTGCCCATGTCTTCCAACCAAAGATCACTGAGCATTATAGTGCTTTGATAGATTTGGGACCTCAAACCAAGATTTTTAGTGCTCTCATCAAACTAAGATCCTTAGGGAAGGGAAGCCATGAACATGGCATAGGAAAAAAGGAATGTGGGAACTAGATTTCCCTAGATTTCCTCTCCTCCTAAACCAGCTTGTTTACACACTGCTTCTCATCCCAGTGGTAACTGAGGCATGACTAGCTGGGATATGAGAAGGATTTTCTGTGGCTGCACCTAGATCGGGCACTTTCAGACTGCCATTATTTTGGGGTGGGATTCAATCACATGCCAGCAAATTCAGGTTGATTGGGAGGTTTTGCACAACAAACCTGCTTCCTTAAAAGACTGGACATTTGTGATAAAGAAGGTGATAAGAAAATGCCCTGGAAATTATAGAGTAACACTTGCTTTGATGCAAGCATTTGATCTCCTAAATTAAGGTGTTTCAGTGGAATAAAAAGGTAAAGGTACCCCTGCCCGTGTGGGCCAGTCGTGTCCAACTCTAGGGTTGTGCGCCCATCCCACTTAAGAGGCCGGGGGCCAGCGCTGTCCGGAGACACTTCTGGGTCACGTGGCCAGCGTGACGAAGCTGCTCTGGCGAGCCAGCACCAGCACAGCACACGGAAACGCCGTTTACCTTCCCGCTAGAAAGCGGTACCTATTTATCTACTTGCACTTAAGAGTGCTTTAGAACTGCTAGGTGGGCAGGAGCTGGGACCGAAAGACGGGAGCTCACCCCGCCGCGGGGATTCGAACCGCCGACCATACGATCGGCAAGCCCTAGGCACTGAGGTTTTACCCACAGCACCACCCGCATCCCAGTCACCCGCGTTTCAGTGGAATGGCTCCTTGCTTTTTTAAAACTGTTTTTATCTACTGAGCCTTTCTCCGTTTTGTTGTGTTTTCTTATATTTGTCCTTATTTTGTAGCTTTTAAATTGTTGTTAGTGGATCTGAGCAATATGACTACAGTGGAAGGGCAGGATAAAGATGGTCTTCAGTATATTGGGGGGGGAATAGATGTGGGGATTACATAGTGAAGCAAAATTGTCCTTAGACAATACGTGAGTCATCAAAGTTCAAGGAAAATATTCCACTTTGCCAGTACAGTTCAGCTGGTATTTCTCATAATTGCTAATCTTGCTCTTTCTTTTCAAATCCATTTTAATATGCACCAAAACCAGGCATGGTAGAACTACTTGCCCACTGGATGGACATGAAAGGTTTGGCTAACAAGCTTTACTGCAAAAGTGTATATTTCAAGTCCTGCTGATGAGAAATTTGACATTTGTTTTTTTTTAAAGCCCCACCACCAGCACAAGTGCTCTGGAAGCAGAAGTTCCTTCTCCAATATTCCATCATGCAACCTTCTTTAGCTCTCAGATATGTGGGCCAATCCTTTAAGGCTTTAAGTGTTCTGCATTTTAGCTCCCAGAATGTAATTTATAGAATATTAGTGAGTAACAGGGGCAGCTTTCTCTAGCTACTGTAATCTATGGTAGACTTTTGAGTTTCCCACAGGCATCTGGTTGGCGACTGTTAGAGCAGGATGCTGGAATAGGTGGACCATTAGCCTGATCCAACAGACTTTCATTATGTTCTTATGTTCCATTGACTTTCCTGTGATATAGGTAAAGGTAAAGGTACCCCTGCCTGTACGGGCCAGTCTTGCCAGACTCTAGGGTTGTGCACTCATCTCACTCTATAGGCCAGGAGCCAGCACTGTCCGCAGACACTTCCGGGTCACGTGGCCAGCGTGACAAGCTGCATCTGGCCAGCCAGCGCAGCACACGGAACACTGTTTACCTTCCCGCTGGTAAGCGGTCCCTATTTATCTACTTGCACCCAGGGGTGCTTTCGAACTGCTAGGTTGGCAGGCGCTGGGACCGAATGACGGGAGCGCACCCCGCCACGGGGATTCGAACCACCGACCATGCAATCAGCAAGTCCTAGACGCTGAGGTTTTACCCACATTGCGTCCCTTTTCCTGTGATATACATCCTAGCTAAGTCATGTTGTATCTTTCAGTTGCTTCTTTCTAAGATACTTGTATGATAAAGCAAGGCTCCAAGGATTATAATATCCACGCCTGTAGTCTTCAAAGATATTTTCTACAGCAACATTTGATGAGCCTCCCAAAAAACCAAATGAAACACTGTTTTGGAATTGGAGGATCTAATAGGACAGGGGTGGGGAACCTGTAACCTCCAGACAACATTTGATCTCTACCTCTCATTAGCCTCGGACAGTATGCCAAATGGTCAGGGATGATAGGAGCTGTACTCCAACAACCTCTGGAGGGCTACAGGTTCCCCAGTCTGTATTAGGACTTGTGATTGGACAGGTTTACTTCTATACACAAATGTGCGTACAGCAGGGGTCAGCAAA
Organism: Podarcis liolepis; assembly: GCF_965112155.1. Taxonomy (NCBI): domain Eukaryota; kingdom Metazoa; phylum Chordata; class Lepidosauria; order Squamata; family Lacertidae; genus Podarcis; species Podarcis liolepis. The sequence continues at coordinate 46,690,256 of NC_139564.1, read as the reverse complement.
CTTTTTCAGCAGGGGGCCGGTCCACTGTCCCTCAGATCTTGTGGGGGGCTGGACTATATTAGGGGGGGTGGACCAATTCCTATGCCCCACAAATAACCCAGAGATGCATTTTAAGTAAAAGGACACATTCTACTCATGTAAAAACATGCTGATTTAGCAGGCTGGATTTAGAAGGCGATTGGGCCGCATCCAGCTCCCGGGCCTTAGTTTGCCTACCCATGCCATACAGCATAACTGTCATTGTTTGTCTGCCTTTCTCCTCTCCCTGTGATTTTTATGTGAACTGTAAAATGTGTCCAGACATTGGGTGGAATTCAATGTAGCACTGAGAAGATCATTTCTCCAGTACAATGTGTTCTGCTTTCCCAAGAGAACAATCTCCCCATTCCTTCCTCTGTGTGATGTTCTGGGTTTCTCTTGACCCTCCAGAGTGATTCAGGGGAGGCACGAATGGAGTGAGGAAGAAATGTCAATGCACTAGCAGGAGTCTTTGTGCTCTGCCTTCTGCCAGCAAAGAGCTTGAATTGTAGAAGTACACAATGCAATACCTTTCACATTGAGCAGATGCAAACACTAACGCACAAGTGCAGCAGCAGTAGCCATAAACCTTTTTACAATTAATAGAAATATTATTTTCAGTATTAACCCATTTCCCTCCAATAATTTTCCTTCTACTCAATGGCAATGCAAATTCTTCTCTTTTTCAGGTAATACGCTTGCACGTACAAGAGGGAGTCTTTTGCACAGTGTGAATTATATGGATGTAAAGTTGTAGCAAATATTTCCAATCACCTTTCAAACACACAGAAAAAATTAGTCATTCTTTGTATGTGTAGCCTGCATAAATACATAAATCAGAGGACAGTATGAAGCATAATGTCAAAGATACTTTTTGACACTTCATCCATTAGGTAAAAGCTGCCGATAAACAGTTGTGATTAAGTTATGGTTTGAAATGTGGGTCCCATGAGGTCTGTGGTTCCTGGGGTGTTTTTATACAGCTTCTGTCACTATTGATTTGCAATGCATGCCCAGACACCTGCGGTCATTACCAATGCTACTGTTACTTTATGCACTCTCACTGACTATAACACACAAATGCTACCAATCCATCTATGTCACTGAGAAATGTACCATTTGGTTGTCATCACATACATTGCCCATGACCTTCCACTTCAAAATCCAACAGGACAAAACTTGGGGGAATAGAAGCATCTTAGCTTTGAATGCACTTGTCTTCTAGAGGGTCTTTAGGTTAGTTTAGAATGAATGACCTTCATCATTCACGAAAAAATAAGCACTTAAATTGAAATTACACCATTTCAGTGTACACTGAGCAACGAATGAATCTGCATCTATTCTTCTGATTTCAGCTCCATAGCAAACCCCCCATTTGTGGATTCCTCCCACCCCAGACACACAGAAGCAGACCTATCTATTGCTGTGCCTTCTGGAATGCAGTATTTCACATGGGATCTCATGGCAGAAGGGAAGAAACAAATACCATGCTTTGCATGATCATTTGGTTTTCCCAGGCTGGGTCTCTGCATCCAGTCTTAGATACATGTTGTAGCAGAAAAGGTACTTCTTTCTCATTACATTACTATAAATGATATATAATTTCTCAGATTCCCCCTGACCCTCCAACAGTTCTTTTAATTTTTTCTTCTTAAAAAAATCCTCTTGAACATCTGTAGAATTTCAGTCATCCCCTGGAAAATATTCAGCGATATGCCACCTGCCCAACTCTACCTCAAGTTCACTGTCCAAAAACATTGTGGATAATTTGGGGGTGCCCTTTTTGCTCAGCCCCAACCTTTATGCATTTAATTGTGACCTACTTCCAAATTCTAGGGCTGTGTGAAATGGCTAAATCCTAATAGTAAATATAATTGCTTTCTAGAACTCAGTGGGACATCTTGTGGATAAGCATGGATAGGAAAAGCTGCAAGGCTATTCACACATTTTCTTGAAGTCAGGAACCAATGGAAATTATTTTCAAATCAATATGCTTAGGATCAGAATGTACCAAGCCATCTTGCTGGCATATTCCATACATTGAATAACATGAAGCTAAGGATCAGATCTCCCCAGGGTCCCTTGCGATCGTGTTTAAAACATTTCAAGCATCATCCTGCTATATAAAGAGTTGTCAGAACTGAAAAGAGCATGCATTTAAGAATATTTAAAATGTAGTAAAGATAAAATTGTAAACATGAAACATCTGCACAGAGCGTTAAAAAGCCAGTCTGTTTATTGGGCACACTAATTTACCCTTTAAAGGTCACATTCAGTCTTTACTGTGTGAAGTGGCAGGTTTCTCAAAATGTTCTTAATCACGTTGGTAACTGTGTGAGAGCCCGTTTGATTAAAGCTGTACAAACATATCATTGTGTGTTTGAGCTGCAACTATATATTTCCAGTGCAAACATACTGCATTGATTTTAGTGGCTTTTAAGCCTTCAGTGAAGGAGCAAGGCTCCCTGACAAATACATCTCTAGGCTAAACACTACGAATGAAGAATGTGTAGGCAAAACTCCTTCAGAAAAATATTTCAAAGAAGGACCACATGATTCAGTAGATTTACTATTTGCTATTCTTTCGGTTCAGTCTTTTAACACCCCTCCACAGAAAATTTTACAATAGTATGCACAGTTTCATGAACAGAAATGTAAAATGGTCCAAAATAGATCATAAATATACCTCTTAACATTTTCTAGAATTGTGTCATTTGGACGATATCACCTTTTCATTTTTCCTTTGGTGATTTAGAATACTTGATTTCATTAGCAGTCCAATCCAGAAATGGGTTACACAGCCCTGACTCTTGTGGTTAAGCCATCAATTCCCCATTGGAACAGTCTGCTGGCTGCTGGGTTTGACTGCTTGTCTATGAGCATCATCACATGTGTTTTTCCAGGGAGTCTTCTCTTCTCATGAGGTGGCCAAAGTATTGGAGTCTCGGCTTCAGGATCTGTCCTTCCAGTGAGCACTCAAGGCTGATTTCCTTAAGAAATCACCAACTTAGATGGCTTTAAAGGAGCATTAGGCAAATTCATGGAGGAGAAAGATGCCAACTACTAGCTATGATGGCTATGCTCCACCTCCACAGCCGCAGGCAGTAATGTTTCTGAATACTGGAAACTGCTGGAGGCAAAGTGGTATTCTGCTCAAGTCCTGATTGCGGGTTTCCCACAGGTATCTGGTTGGCTGCTGTGAGAACAGGATGCTAGACTAGATGGGCCATTGACCTGACCCAACAGGCTCTTCTTATGTTCTTATTAGCCGTTCTGCAATGCTTTCCCCATGTTATTGCCCGATTGCGATCTGGAGGGACACTCTTGCACTAAAGCACCACAAAAATGGGCCAAAGAAACACAATTCGGAACATTTGAGGTTCAAAAGGGTACAGAAATGCAGCAGAAGTTGTGGGACATGCACTGACTAAGAACGAGGATGTAGTACCTGTATCTAGAAAGGGTTTCACTTCCAAGCTACAGTGACTCCTTTTTATGCATACCGAACTCACATGCACGCACACATAACCTTCACCTAGTAAGCCACAGTCTTAGAATTGACTTCATTACATTAGACAGAGCATATACTTTGATGGGAGCAGCTTTTGTGCAACTCTCAAACTCCAATGGCCTTTGTAGCCCAGTCATTAATGTGCATGATAGAGTCATCCTCCACTGCTTTATTCTGAAAGAGCATTCCAAAATGGGGGAGGGCCATAGCTCAGTGGTAGAGCATCTGTTTTGCATGCAGAAGGTCCCAGGTTCAATCCCTGGCATCTCCAACTAGGTCTGGCAGAGTCCCCAGTCTAAAAGTCTCTGCCAGTCAGTGTAGATATTATTCAGCTCAATAGACCAGTTGGTTTGACTCAGTACAAGACAGCATCCTGTGTTCCTTTTAGTTCAATTGGCCAACTCCGTAGTGAATAGTGTAAGACTTGCAGCCAAAGAGGGAAAGTCAAACATGTGGTCCTATCATAAAAATAATATAGTGATTGGGAAATCGGTTGAGTAAAAAAACCCCCCAAAATTTACTTCTAAAGGGTTGGTCCTATGCTGCCCCACCAATCCCCAGGAAAAATTGGCTTAAGCTTTAAAGAGAGTCATATAGATCCACAACACTGTACTGTAATTTACAATGTTTATACTCTCTGAGACGTAAAAAGCAGAACTTAAACAGCAATTTATACTAATTTATATTAATGCCAAGTAGCAGCCAACACTTTGGGCATTAGCCAAATGGCAACATTTACATATTCCTGACACTTTAAAAAATACTTCTTTGTGTTCAACAAAACTTTGAGAAACTTTCAGTTGCTTAGTTCTTAACACTGTCTGGGCACTTTGAGACTGAAAAGGAAAGTCTTTTTCAGTTTAGCACCATATAAAAAATGTGTTGTCTCTCCATGCTCAATTACTTTCTTTTAGATGGGATGGTGAGAATTCCAAGCCAAAGGACTGAAAGAAATACACTCCCTTGAACCATAGGTTTTTTTAAAAAAAATCCCAGGAAGGATCTTGTGACCTGGCATCTCAAAGGACAGTCAACTTAAAACCTGTCTGCCATTAAAATGCAGACAAATCCATAGATTAAACCATAGAGATAGCAGGAGGAGAAAGGAAGCAAAAGCAACATGCAGCCCTTGGTTTCAAGGTTTTATTTGAGAGCCCCCACTTGGGTGGCAAGGTCGTGATTCAGGCACGGGAAACTGCTCTATACATGCTCAGCTGTATGGCAATGTTTTCTTTGACCAGCACTGGTGGCCACACTCAAATGGCCACTCTCAACAGGAAACAGGAAGCGCTGGTCAAACTGCATAGAGACTTGGTATTAGCCACCCTGGAAGTAAATATTTAAACTATTTCATTCTCTCCTGTTGGAAAGCCTTCAAATGTAGGAAGGTCTAATTTGATTCTTGCCTCCATGGAGAAGATATAGAGACTTGTGGAAGGGCTGGGTGACTACCTAAAACAACCTCAAGGTCAACAATTGATTCTGCTGCCCAAAGTATGTGCCTTCTAAAGTATGTTTATAACTAGGATATTTTTGCATGTGCCCATAACTCCATCCAATAGAATTTCTCCAACATTTCTCTGATGAAAATAGGGACATCATATTTAATAATAATTATTATTATTTTCTTTTTACTCCGCACATTTGACTGGATTGCCCCAGCCACTCTGGGCAGCTTCCAACATATATAAAAACATAATAAAACATTAACCATTAAAAACCTTCCCTATACTGGGCTGCCTTCAGATGTCTTCTAAAGGTTGTATAGTTACTTATCTCTTTGGCTCAGGGTCACATAACCATACCCTCCAACATTACTCCGATGAAAAATAGGGATGTCCTAAGGAAAAGTGGGACATTCTGGGATCAAATCAGAATCCAAGACATCTTCTGTATGTCTGGAACTGTCCCTGGAAAATAGGGACACTTGGAGGGTCTGTCCTAGCCTAAGTGTCAGGTCCATCAGTCACTTCATAAAGCTCTATCTAGATGAACTGCTTTTCGGCAGGGGAAGAGTTACAGGAAGGCTCAGAGTTAGAAGAGACAGTGCCAGAGAAAATTGGCCATTAGAATCTCTTCTGTCCCCTTCACTGCTGTCTCCAAATTCAAGGAGAGGCTTAAAGAACAGGAGCAGCAGTGAGGAACCTCCAGCATCTGGGCTTAATCAGGTCCACAGTTGTGTTCAAACTATCCACACCTGCCCTACAGGAAAAAAGACATGGCTGGAGATAAAGGGTGTTTACAGGTATGACTGATCAGCTGATTGGTAGCATCTGCAAAGCCCTGTGCACAGAATTATGCAAGTGCTGACATTCAGCTGACTGAGGGCATCTGCAAAGACCATGCATAGCCTTGTGTGCAGTGTTTTGCAAGTGGAAACCAATAGACCCTCTAGTCCAGCATCTTGTCCTCATAGTCGCCAACCAGATACCCATGGAAACCCCCAAACACAACCAAAGCGCAAGAGCACTCTGCCTTTCTGTGAATTACAGCAACTGCAAATTTGCCTCTCTGCAAATCAATCTGGATGGACAATAAATAAAGTCATCTGGAACTAACCAATGAAAAGCTTGATATAAAGAAAAGACAAGAGGAGGTTGTAAATATCTGAATGACAATTCCAAGTCTACTTGAGAGAAAAAGCCACGTTTGATCACCAGATGGCATCGGTGAAAACCACAGCGAGAAAGCCCGGCTGTAGATAAATCTGCTGGTAAAAGCAAACTTAGGAACAATCTGTTTATGAATGATGAACAAATAACTTGGATGCAACAGGTTACTGATGCTTGAAGCCAGCCAAAAGACTTCGACAAAAGGCAAAGGCTGTAACAATAAAGGTTTCCAGACATATAGCAGAGTTATGGGCCCCTGTTTAAAACTATAACTTCCACTATCAATTAGCCCTGTTCATGTGTGCTATCAAAGCTAGGGCATAGACCAAAGTGGAACGAGAATGGCATTTCCATTTTACTAGTGTTATATATTCAATTAAACATTGTTGCAGCTATTTACATAGCTGAATGGCACTGCGTTTACACCACACAATCTCAGGTTATTTCTGTGTAAATATTTCTCTAAACTCCAACGTAAGTTCAAATTAGTCACGAAAGAGCTACTAAAATAAAATAAACCTCAGTTTAAGGTTGGTCACAAATTATGCTTCAGCTTAAGCAGCGGATATACCAAAGTGCAGGGGAACAACACCCAGTCTTAGATGAAGTTGGACAAAGTTGGTAAAAACCACCTGGCAGCCAATCTAATGTGATAATAAATAGCTCTCCTGTGTGGAACAAGCTCTGCAACTTTATGGCAAATGTAATGTACATGAAATTGAGAGTATGGTACAAAGCAAAGTGAGGTAAGACAGTACCGTATTTACAGGATGAAACTGAGGTGCTGTTTGGTAAGGTGAAAAAGCGGACGGCTTGAAGAATGGTTTGATGGTAAGTGAAGGATGTCAACTGGAGACTAAATAAGAAATGAAACAGCTACGGGGGGGAATCTTGGACATATGATTGCAACGAGAGCAGGAAACCTGATTTTAAGAAATTGTATTAAATTAAATTTGGTTTGATCTGTAATGATTTGGAAAATCAATAAAAATGTTTTTTAAAAAGAGAGAGAGAAAGAGAGAGTGCTTGTGCAAAACGTCCATGTGGATTATGCCCGTCCTTACAAGAAGAAAGACTACAATTGATCTCAACAGCATCAGCCAAGCTATGAGAACATTTTTTCTTCTTCTTCCTTGGGGAGTTATTCATTGGATAGAGGGAGAGTAGCTTGGCTCTCCTTTGAAGTTAAGCATCTTGCTTGAAATTAAAGTAATAAAATGACAAAATGCTTTACTAAATCTTCTTTATCATACTATTGTCTTCCAAGAGCACAATCTAATTAAAGATCTCTGTGAGCCTCTTTTCATCTGCAGGTTAGTTTAGGGTCCTTCATTTCTTTTGAAACAATGTCTTGTGAGTTCCAAACCTTCAAATGGCACGGTGTTTGCAGTGTTCTCTGGCAGACATTTACATGGTAGGCATGCATCTAGTCATAAAGGGACAAAGAATGACTATAAAGCTGAAGACATGTGTTCGTTATGTTATTCTTGTAGCAAATATTCTGACCTTTTTTAAAATAAAGCAATTACTCTCTGCAAATCAAAGCAGAATAAATCTTCCCTTGTCAAATACAGAACTCTGGGAAACTGGACTTATCGAAACTAGAATCCGAAACTCTCATCAGATGCTTGAATTCTGCCCAGTACTTGTGCCAAGAATCTGAAAGGAAATGAACATAAACAACCATTCCCCATAAAGTTTTAGGTCATAATCCTAAGCACACTGACATGGAAAACATTGTAGCTAAAAATTAAAGGGGGATTTAGGCTGATGACCAAGCTGTATCTTTTTATACCCAGGCCAATGTAATCGGCAAGGAGGAATTAACAAGGTTGTTAAATAAGCTTTGGTAAGGATGGCTAAATTGTGGCCTTCTAGGTGTTGTTGGCCTCCAACTTCCACCATCCCCAACCAGCATGATCAGAGATGGTGGGCGCTTCAGTCCAACAGCATCTAGAGGGATACAGGCTGCTTGACTTTGGTCTATGAGCTGAGAACACTTCCCGACAAGTGTTTATAGCTGGATCTGTGTTCCTTGGGTGTGCAATTTTTTTGCAGCATCCAAACAACATTGTTGCATCAAAATGCTGGCTGGTACCCCACCCTTCCTTTTAAAAAAAAATAAAAATAGTTTTCTGAGAGATTTTCTTGTGGTGCAAAATAAACAAATAAATAAGGGAAAGTACATATTGTTGGGATACTTCTGGGGAGTCAGGGGCATCAGGCAGGCCCCCAGCAGGCTCCGGACGATCACCGGTCTCCCATGGAACAGCATCAGTCAGTCAGCGACACAAGCCTCAGATACGTTTAGAGACCCGTGCACGCTCTGTCAACAGAGTGTGTAAATCACCTCACAGCAGAAGAGGCGGACAGAGAGAGATGTGCAAGCATATTTACAGCATTTTATTCAGCATAGCTCAGGAGCAAAGGAAAACATGTCTGCTTGCCTTCATGTCCAGCAAAAACAGCAGTATAGCAAAAGCAACATACAACAGAATTTCCCAGCAGACTGTGCTGCTGGAAGTAAACAGGCATGTGACACACAGTCATGCCTGTATCCTTTTAAGGTGGAATGGAACTATATCCTAATAATAATAATAATAATAATAATAATAATAATAATAATAAATTTTATTTATATCCCGCCCTCCCCAGCCAAAGCCAGGCTCAGAGCGGCTAACAACAGTAAAATGATAAAACATTCTAAAATCATTTCATTATAAAATTAATTCTAATCAAATTAATGGCAACCATTTGGGCTAGAAATTCTGTGAGGATTGCCAAAGGAGGGAATCAGGCTGTGCTCTGGCCAAAGGCCTGGTGGAACAGCTCTGTCTTGCAGGCCCTGCGGAAAGATGTCAAGACCCGCAGGCCCCTAGTCTCTTGTGACAGAGCGTTCCACCAGATCGGAGCTACAGCCGAAAAAGCCCTGGCTCTGGTTGAGGCTAGCCTAAGCTCTCTGTGGCCTAGGACCTCCAATATGTTTTTGTTTGAAGACCGTAAGTTCCTCTTTGGGACATACTAGGAGAGGCGGTCCTGTAGGTACGAGGGTCCGAAGCCGTATAGGGCTTTGAAGGTTAAAACCAGCACCTTAAACCTGATCCTATACTCCACCGGGAGCCAGTGCAGCTGGTATACATCTAACACATATAACATCTCCATCTTTTATTTTTAGAGTCTTTCACAGTTTGTTTACATTTTGCATGAGAAAACAGCATTGGCTTATGTCACTTCCAGACAACCTTATCCTAGTGAACATTCCTCCTGATTTATTTACTTATTTGTTTCCTTTTTATCCCACCATTTTTTTCTCCAGGGGGTGTACATGGTTTCCTCCCAACCCATTTAATCCCCGCAACAACCTTTTGAGGTGAGTTAGGCTGAGAGGAATAGTGACTGGCCCAAGGTTACCCAGTGAGCTTCATGTCCAAGTGGGGATTTGAACCCCGGTCTCTCCCAGGTCTTAGCCCGACATGCTAACCATTACACCACCACAGACTGTTCCCACCCTCCCTTTTGATCTAGATGTACCCTTTCTGGAGAAAACACAGTAAGTAAAAAGAACATGTTGCCAATAGCCCATCAGTAAGACCTCAGTGGCATTCATGCAAATTACGTCCTGACCTGAAAGCAGCCTAGGACAGTGCTGTAATCCAAATATTAGAGAACGTCTCAGTGAAGAAACTATGACCGCCTTGTTTCTGCTCTGAGTGTCCTGAAAAGTCTTGCAACTCATAGCACAGAGGGTGACTGCAAGCAGCACCCATTTTTACATAGGAATGCAGATAGAAAACATTTTTGAAGCAGCCAGCAGCAGGAGCAGACAAAGCTCTGCAGTGCAGAAGAATAAAGTAGGTGGGAGCTAGACTGTCTCTGGGTGTATCAATGCATTTGTGTATGCTTACCATTCTTTGTCAATGCTTGGCAGATGGGCCAATGTAGCTGTGGCACTAGGTGAATCTATCCTAGAATTCAGCATACATCCCCAAATGTGTGTATGTGTTGTAAAGTGGCAGCGCCAGCTCACTTTCTAGGCATAGCTGTCAACTTACAGATTTGAAAATAAGGGACCAGCAGCCTCAAAAATAAGGGACCAGAGCCAAAATAAGGGATTTTCCCAGCACAGGTATGTTCAACTTCTGAGCTCCTCCAAGCCAAAGGCAGAAAACCCAGCCAGCAGCCAAACGAAGCCTCAAGCAGTGGTTCCCACAGTGCAGCAACCCGGCAAAGGGGATGCAGCAAGGAAAACCACCATCACCTCTCCGCTGGGAAGCGCTGAGCAAAGCCGAGTCCCCAGGCAACGCGGCCGATTTGATCGGCACAAGGCATGCAGGCTCCACCCCCCAAGTCATTCTTAGAATCCTTATTGGTTGAGCAACACAGCCAAGCAACACAGTTGGAGCCTCCCTCCTCCCTGGCCAGCAGGCAGGGAGGGAGAGGAGCTGCTTCCTTTGAAACCCAGGAAATTTAAGGGACATCATCAATAAGGGACAGCAATGGGACACAGCACTGGGATAAGGGACTTTCTCGCCAAATAAGGGACAGTTAGCACACACAGTGGAAGAGAATCACTCTATTTTTGACTGTGTGTACAAAAACAGGCTTCCAGTGATTCCCCCCCCAAAAAAAAAAAGTTCCTATGGGATTTGGCTCTTCCATGTAATTTATTTAAGATAGAGATTCTCATCACTGAAACAAAGGAACCCTGTAAAATGCTGATTGGTCATGTGGGGAGGACCAGGTGGCAGTAAGGGAGTCTTGAAATTAATAAATGAGTTCTTTGGCCTCCGAGGTTTTCCTTTTTAGCTGTTGTTTCCTGGATCATTAGTCTGTTCTTTGATCTTATTCAAAACATTCCAATCTATGTCATCTCTCTCGTGCCTTTTTGATAAATGTAGCCCAGTATGTATACTTACATATTTAAGAACACAGATCGCTATCGACGCTGTGCAAGCGAAATTTATTATTCACGTGAAAAACCACAAAGATACTGTTTAAAGTGTTTATTAAAAGATGCTTTCTATACCACAACATCTAGAGGAAAAACAGCTGGGGGTTGTGCTGTCACTGGAATGAAAATCTGAAAGCAGCATAACAGGTCACTTTCCTTCAGACGGAAGAAAGTACTGGAATCTTACTAAGTTACCAAGAAATGTCTTCGTAACCTCTTCCCAGCCAGTTTCTCTGGCCAAACTGAGCTCACTTTAACTTTAACTGTGCCTTTTTCCCATGCCCCCAAGAAAATGGATGCAGGACCATTTTACTTAACAGAATAGAAAAGCAGGCCTGCAGCAACATTTGCAAGAAACTGCATACTATAGAATTCTTTAGGACTTTCACTCACAATCGCAAACAGATTATATGTTCTCCAACTATTAGTAGGGCTGAACTGGATATGAAGTAGGAGCTAGGTTTATCATGTACTCATTCAGCAGAAGTCTCTTATAATATTAACCAGACTTATCAATATTATTGTTTCCTGTTGAGTGTGGAAGAGGTATTACCAATTTATGGCTATTTTGAGATATGAAAGTGAAAAGGAATGAGTGGGAGGAAATCAATGATTAACACACCCAGAGAAACAAGAATGAATATTAATGAGAAATGAAGAAAGACTGTTATTAACAGTTTATTGCTAATTTCACTGACACTCAAGAGGAAGCAATAAAATGGGTAAAACAGGCAAGCAGGAAACATTTAATTAAAGACACAGAAGCCTTGAAAACCTCAAGGACATTTTGTCTTTCCGCATTTGACAGGCTGGCACTCCAACTGCATTTTTAGTTTTTTTGAAAATGTACAAAAGCAGGTCTGATAAAAGATTGAAGGACACAAAGATATGACATCATCCTGAAATGATTTCATTTATATTCCTCATAAACAAAGTCTGTGGTGAAGAAATGAAGGCCAGAGGGAGGACCCTTGCTGTTGAATTGATTCTTATGGATTTATTGTATTGTTCATACTGTCTTGACACAAATTTGGTTTTGACCTGGGGGTTTTTTGTGGGGGTTTTTTGATATATACTTTGTTTTTAATTTTTAAATAAACCAACCTTTATTCTGGTATTTTATGTTAACCAAGTTGTTTGTGGTAGCAGTGGGACATAAGCAAGGAATGAAATTAAATAAAATTATGAGCACAGGAAAGACAGTCCCCTGGCCAAAAGTACTGATCATATAAATTTAAAAGAGAGAACAGAAGAAGGGGGAAGGAAGGAAGGAAAGAGACATCTACTAACTATGAATGAATGAATAAAATAAAATATGAGAAAGCACATACCTAGGCTTTGTTTCAATTGCTCTGATGCAATTGCATTTTCAATTTTGTGAAACCTAAACTCAAATTTCAAAATGCAAGGCCATCTTCAAGCAATTTGGAAATCAAATTTATTTTGCCCAGCTAAGGCTTGAAACATTTCTCTCTCTCTCTCTCTTACTTTGTGCATTTCCCATATTCAAATGGAAATGTTGCTATGATTACATTTTTCTTGTTTTCTTTATTTTTTTTAAAAAACACCCCTGTCATCTATCTGACATCCAGGCATCAATTAATTGACATATTTGTCTCTTGCCCCTTTTGCCTTCCTTACTGACTGTTCCTTTGGCTTAACCCTTCATCAATGACCAAGTTAAACGCTAGATTGAATTACACCCTTTCCATTTGAACTAGCTTTCTAGTAGTTCACTGAAGGGTTTATAGTTATCGTGAGTGACCAAAGTGCTTGGATGTGTGTACTCAGGTCAGCGTGTAGAACGGTACATGTGTGGTGGGGGTTGGATCTTTCTAAAATAAAACAGCTGCATAAGAAATGGTCAAGGAACTGAAGGCAATATGATAGCTGCTATTAAACCCCACTTTGAAACGCTTCCTTTAGCTTTGATGATGTTTTCATCTCAAAAGTTGCAATTGATTCCCCTCACCACCACTGACCTTAATTCAACCTCACAAAGCACAGCTTAACTTTTAGCCTGATCATATTTTTATCCTTCTGCGTAGGGGATAAAGGTTTTTCTTCGTGTGCCTATTGAAATGTAGAGCTTGAGTTCCATTATACCTAGGGATGAAGGGGGAAAACGGAATGGTTCTAAATTTGAGGAGCCTTGAGTGCTGTTTGAAAAGGTGTTCTATATTCATGTTTAATATTCTCTCTTCATTCCACCCACATGCTTGAGATATAGGTCTCCCTCATTTAGAGGGTATAATATACAAACTGCCCAATAATTATAGGTACAACTCTAATTATTGGGCAGTTCAGATATTATACCCTCTAAATGAGGGAGCCCTATATCTCAAGCTTGTGAGTTTAGTAACTAATTGGTAATTCAAATTGGCCATGTACCAAAACTGATGAACAACAAGTACCTGCCTAGTCAAGCAGCAGTGAGCCTGTGACCTTTCAAATGTTGTAGGATTTCAACTCCCATCAGCCCCAGAAAGCCTAGCCAGTGATCAGGGGGATAATGGGAGGTGCAACATTTGGAAGGACACAGGTTCCTGGTCCCAGAATATATTGTGATGAATTTATGGAAGATATCCTTTTGCCAGGATGAGAACTAAAATGTGCCAAAGAAAGCTTGAAGCAGTGGTTGGAAGAGATAAAAATCAGTGCAAAGGTTTTGGAGTTCACTGACAGAAGCTATATGATGCTGCCCTTGCTTTGAGATTAATATTGTTGTGAATATATGACATTACCCTGTGACACATGCTCAGTCTGTCAACAAACTATTGTAAGACTCAGTTGAGACCTTTTAAACTTGATCATTTGTTTCATGATCACAACTCCTAAAGCATAGGAGACCGACATGGTGTCCTCCAAATGTTGGACTCCAACTCCCATCATCTCCAACCTTTGACCATGCTAGCTGGGGCTGATGGGATTTGGTGTCCAACAGCATTTGGAGGGCACCATATTGGTTACTCCATCCCCACTGAAAATGCACTTTCGATTAGTTTGCAGGTTCAAAGGGAACTTATTTATTCCAAGCATGTTGAAATAAGGTTAAGGAACTTGGCAATACATTAATTTACCACTCTTTCATTCCACGATATAGGATTCTAGTGGACATATGATTGCAATGGATGAAGTTCATAATTCTCAAACAGTCAAGAGATAAGATGTGGCTAAAATTCTTAGAATTTCATGTTTATATAGACAGTTTATTTTTTAAGGATTAACAATCGTAGGATAGCAAGTCAAAATTAACAATCTAGTTATATAAATGACCCCTCATGCCTAGTCACCTTTATTGCTAATTGGTTTAGGGGTTTGAATAGGTGTGGTGGTAGATATTTCCCCTGAAGCATGGGGAGATTGTAATCTAGCCAATGCTAGCTGATGAAAGAGGAGAAATGCAGAGGGGCTATCATCACAATGTAAAAATCCAGTTGCCCCAGCTAAAGTTAATCCTTACTAGATCCCATTGCAAGCAATAGGCTTTCTTGATTATAATTTGTTTCCTGTCTTTACTCCCTGAGGTGAACAGAGTAGTACCTGCTTTTAAAAAAATGAAAAGAATGTAAAGAGGAAGCAGCAAACAACTAAACTCAAAGTAGATGAAATATCTAGGCCTCCTGAGCCCAATTTAAAAGAAAAGTTTTGACTCCCCTCTTAAACACTATCAGTGAAGGATCTCAGGAGTGGGGCTGCCACAGAAAAGGCTCTGTCATGTGTTGCTTCTTACAAATACCTAAAGGGACAGAGAGAGAAAAGTGCCTCTTTAGAAGACCTTGTTCTTGGGCAGGATTGTATTGATGATGGCAGTCCTTCAGGCAATCTGGTCCCAAAAACAACACTTTCAATGAGCTGCATCAGACTGTAGCCGGATCAAGGCCTCCCATGGAATCAGGATCCCATAACAAATGAACAATCCCTTTGAGATAGCTGTAAATGCTCCACTGAAATAGAATGCAAGGATAGGTTTCAGCAAAGTCTTCTAATGCATGATTAGATTATGTGGAGGGGGCAGATGACCATAAAAATCTGCAAGTGCAAACAATAGTTCAGTTACTATGACGGTCTGGGTTAGGCCAAAATTTGGCATACAACTCTGTCCCAGCCATCATGTTGTTCCCAAAGGCATGCGGCTTTGAGAAGAAGGTGCAAGGGCTCTGGCAGGGTTCTACAGCCTTCCTTCCCAAAGCTGGGAAACCACCAACTAGGCTTTGGGAAGGAGGTAGGAATACTCTAGGACCCTGTCACTTGCCAGGCTTTGAGATGCTGTCCCCTTGGCTCAGCACGCATGTGTACCCTGCTCACCCATAGCTCCTAGCCCAGATGCATGAAAGGGGAGAAGAGAAAATTGTGTCTGTCAAAATGGGGTGAACTGGAGAAATTGGGGGAGAGACTGGTGCAGCATCCTTCATCCGTTTCTCACTGCAGCACTCCTATAAAACTAGTAACTGATCCGGGGACTGAAATACATACATGACTGTGTGTACAAAACCATTAAACCTCCAATATTTTAGAGGCAATTTTTAGGTTTTAGAATCCTATTGTCTTAGCAGGCAGCCTGCCCATGTCTAATAACTCTGGAAACACTGCTTTGTAAAATTACAAATTGCACTCCTTGGCATTCAGGTTCAGAGACGTTTTATTATTATGAGATTATTCCAAGATCTGATAAACTATCTTAATCTTCTCTTATAAACACTTTATTAAACATCACACTATCTCAAGCTCAGGAATGCTGTACAACAAACACAGCCACGTTTCGTCATTATAAAATGAAGTATGATTAGAGTCTATGAAGAGCAATAACCATAAGATAAACAAGATAATCCTTGGATAAACAGTACTGGGCGCATTGAGCTCAAAAGAGCAGAGAGGCAGAGCAGGGATCGCTGATCATTTTCCTGAATTGTTTGTACTGGCATAATCACAGTTTTAATTGCAATGTTCTCATTGTTCTCCCTGACAAAAATAGCTTGCTGCATGTTGATGAGGAATAGGGCCTTCTCTGTAATAGCACCCCTTTTGTGGAATCCACCCCACCCCCCTAGAAGTGCAGATGGCCTCAACTTTGGCTTCTGATGCCAGATTAAAATATATTTGTTCACTCAAGCATTTGGTGAAGTTGGCTAAACTCTAGAGTACGGGAATTGCTGTCTGCTGTTGGTTTTAATCTTGGTTATTGTCGCTTTAAAATATTTTAGTGCTGACCTTATAACATGTATGTTTTTATATTAAAAAAAATATATCTTTGGAAACCACCCTGGGATGCTCTGGGATGAAGGGTGGTTTAAAAGTTTAACTAACTCACAGACAAATTATGTATCATTTTCCAAAAGATCTTTTCACCTAGTTCAATAAAAGGATACGTCCTGGAATATGTTCCTCTGATTGTGATGACTCCACTTGGTTTGTTTTTGACAATTTCTTCTCTTTTTTGTACTACTGGCAAAGAGAGGAATGGGGCAAAGCAAGGAAGGGAGTTATCTAACCAAATGGAGATAAAATGCCTCAGTTGTCATGGGAGTGTTCTGTTTGGAGCTGTCCGTGGTCCTGATGGTGTCTGAACAAACCACCCTTGTGTTTCTATTGCACCCCATGGGCCCCCACTCACAGGACATGGATGTTGTTCTACTTAGAATACATTGAAATTAATAGACCTAACTTAGTGGTATTTGTTGATTTCAGTGGGTCTGCTCTAAGTAAAACTAGTTGAATACCACCCTATGACACCATCTTTCAAAACCTGGCCAATGAAGTAGTTGACAAGGAGAGAGGGGTCTTTTTTGAAAGGTCTGTGAACTTTCATGACAAAGGGGGTTAGACTGCTTTGTCTTTATTTCCTGCCTCTTCCTCCTCCTCCTCCTCCCCTCCTCTTTTGGGGAGAGGCTAAGAATGGACAACTACTCGGGATAGTTCTTGGAAACCTCAGGAACTGAATATTTCCATAGCCATGAAACATTTGGAACAAACAATGGGCACATGCAAATATTATGGGTCTGTTTATTACTAGCATCACCAGATGTAGTCACTTTTAAATGTTTGTTTTCTTGCAGAAAAGTGGGGATTTATAAGTATAATGGGTTGTATCCAATGCTAGTCCTATTCAGAGTAGGTCCATTGAAATTACTGGGCATGACTAACTTGGCCCCATTAATTTCAATGGGTTTGCTCTGAGTTGAACTTAGTTGGATGCAATCCAGTGATAATGGTGAGCAAGACCCCTCAGAACACAATCTTCCAACTTCAGAGAATGTTAATAAAGCACCTAGAAACATGTTACTTGGCTGAAGGGGAGGATGCTCAAACTGACAGCTCCCGGGAACAGCCATCCACAACTCTGCAATCTTCTTCAAGTTCTTCCACATTGTTTTACTGTTTATTTACAGTCTAATCTTTCTTTGCTTTTCAAGTCGAACTCCCACACTATAAAACTTTAGAGAGTGGGTCTAACTTATCTACAATCTCTCTCAAGACACCTGGTACTGTTTTGGGGGGGTTGTCCCTCCCTCCCAAATACATCTTTAGACAGAATGAATTACTGTTTGTTATTATGGAGGGCTAGAACAGTGAAGACATAGGGGATTGATTTGGTGATGTTTTTGTTTTAAATTGCTACTGAATGCAAACATTTGAATTCTTCTTTGTTACTTTTGGAAGTGCTGCAATAATCCTAAATCAACATCTATATAAGAACTGTATGCCATTTTATTCTAAATGTTTTCTAAAACAATATTTTTCTTAACTTTTAGTTATTTCTTCCCTCACACCTCCCCACTTCCTGATATTCCATTTTTTTCTTTATTTTTTTCTTGCTAAGAAGTTTAAGACTTTGAAAGAAAATTCTTGTCATACAAAGTATAGGGAATCACTCGTGCTTTGTAATGTCTGTGATGCAAGCACATCTTCTTCAGCTATGTCATGACTACAGGCAAGTATGTTTTGTGGAATATCAGATATATCAGTGGTCCCAGCAAGCATCTGCAGCCTCTTGCAGAATTTAATAACTGGGGTGCTGTTATATTTTAGCAAGACCTCACACAGCAAGAGTACAGCCATCCATATTAGAAAGCAGATAGATTTGTATAGTTCAAGATCATGGGAATTTACCAAGAACGTGGAATTATTGGGTATATCAGAAATTAGATTATGAAGCTGGTACAGAAGGAAACTTCTAAATTTTGGATGACACTCAATTAAGTTTTACTCAGAGTAAATCCACTGGAACTAATGAACATGACTAAGTTTTGGCCATTAATTTCAATTATGTTGTAAACTGCCCTGTGATCTTCAGATGAAGGGTGGTACATAAATTGAATAAATAATAATAGGTCAACTTTGAGTGAAACTTAGTTGAATACCACCCATTAAAAATATCAATTGAATGTCAACCAATGATATGATAGACTATTTATGTCCCTAATATATACCCTCTGGACATTTTCCATAGTTTTTTATGCTGTAACTGACTAGGGAAGGGGCACATCTTGTGATTACTAGAGGAGACTTTAAGGAGGTACCTAAATTGTCTCTCGAGAAGTAATCTGCTAAAATTAGAGAGGCAATTTTAGGATACATGGAAGACTAAATGCATATGGTATCTGAAGTTGATTACACCTTGAAAAGGTGAAGTTAAACTTTTATTTCTCCTCTTAACTGATTTTAATTTTAATTTTTTCACTAGCAAGTTAGATCAGCTTTAGAGCTGTACTGACTCAATCTTAAAAAAAAAAAATCAGTTTCACGTGTTGTGTAAAGGGCCCTCTGTATTCACTCAAGCTCCAAAATGCCCAGAAATTACAGCTGTTAAGGACCACAGCCTTAACAGACATGCTATTTAGGCAATATTGGACAAGCAATTGTTATTATCCTGTGGTTAGTTCCAGCTTTATCACTATCATAGAGCTGAATGGCTGTTAATTTCAGCGTGGTGGACCAAAGACTCACATTTTTCCATTCACTGGCATAGACACATGGAGTCTATACAGCTGAAGCAGTTTGTGCAACTGAGGCTACAATTCTATGCTACAAATGAAATGCATGGTTTGGTTGCTGGTAGCTGCTAGCATTTTAGATCTTTTTATTAATATTTGAACAAAGCAAAACATCAGGAAATATGTATTTTAGAAATCCACCACAGTTCTTCTACATTACTACTATTGTCATATAAATGCCCCAGCAAATAAGTGATTTATAAAACGTAAATCTTATATTGTACTAAATGTTGTTTTGATATTGTCTGATCTAGAAGAGGAACTTCCTGCCCAATGCATATTGTCTGGTGTTCACACAGCAGCCCTCTCTGGGAATCCCATTACCTACAAAGGTATTAAGAAAGTGATCCCAGCTGAAAGCATTTATCCAATTCCAGTTGTTGTTTGGACAACTAAACCATTAGAGGGCTGCATCATTCCCCTTGCTACTGTTTGAAAGAAACCCAGTGCCTGTTTCGAGTTTAACTTTGCTTTGTAAAACACTGATCTTAATTGTGGGTGTTATCTCCTTCTTTGGATCTAAAAGTACACTTACATTGCCAAAATAAGGTATGTTTGCAGAAATGAATATCCAGTACCAAATGGCTATAGGAGGTTTTAATTTTATTACTTTGGGATAGCCATTCATGTCTGTTCCATTTTACGAGGGGTGTGTGAACATATAGGCTCCATGCCTATTGTCATGTTTAACTAGTCCTCACAGCAGAATTCAGCTGAGATGTACCACTGCAGCTTCATGGGTTTGGAGTGGAGTGACTGCCCATTTGTGCAAAAGTTTCTATTGTGCATGGTGCTAATCACAACTGTGAAGATTGCCACCAGCAGCATTGCAGCAATCCAAATATGCACAGACTTTTCAGTTGGCTACCATGTAGTACAGGTTCTTATGAGAGTCAGCCCTACTGGATGATGATGATGCCACCACCTATATCCAGGGATCTCAGGGCAGTTCCAGGGGTCTAAACAATATTGTTCAAAACTGCTTGAACAGCAAATACTGCAATTGTGAATCAGGCCATTTTGAGCCTGATGAAGATCTCAGTTAAAACAGATTATTGAATTTTAGCCATTATGTGCCACAGCACCAAATGTATTGCATCGATGTACTCTGGTTTCAGGGACTTTGGGATTAGGCTGTTTCTCAGTTGAACGACAAAGCCCTGCTTCACATTTCTATTCAGAAGAATGTCCCACTGGAATCAATTAGGCTTATTGTCATTTGCAAAATTGCCTTACCCTCCCTCTCAACCATAACTTGGTCAATGAAGAGTTGGTCAATGAAGAGAAATTAAACTGAATATGTATTTTCAATTTGTTTTAGAGTCCAGCTCTGCAATAAACATTCTGGTTCCAAAAAAAAAAAATTACAAGGGAAAGCTGTGTATGTGTTGTTTGCACTCAACTCTGGAACCAGACCATTTAACAGAATGAGTCTGATATACATATATATTTCCTTTTTGAATAGTTCTTTTTTATATTCCTTCTGTCCAAAACCTTCTTGCTGCAGAGCAAGCACAGACACTAGTAGGATAACTGTATTAGTAAATAGCTTTGAGGCTGCAGTGATATTGTTTTCTCTTTATGTGGACTTGTATCTGGCTTTATTGAGCATCAGTTGAGCTGCAAACCTGTATCTGCTGAATACATTATCACCTTCTTAAGGGGAGGGACCACTCCAAAATCTTAGTCTACCCCCCAATCCATTAGTCTTCTGCAATGTATGCATCTGGGCCCACACTTTCACTGCCTACACCCATTCCTGGAAAGAACATGTCCTAAAAATGCCAGGGAACTTTTTTAGATTCTCCAAATGCTCTCCACATGTTTCCACTCACGTTATTTCTGTCCATACTCTTACCGCTAAGATGCTTACACAAGGATCTAATTTAAAATGGTGAGTGTAGCTCCCTGGCAGATGAAAGGTACACAGCAGGGCATAGCCAGTGCGATGGACAAAGCCTAGAAGCAGAACAACAGACGAGTCGGAGGATGCTTTGGATGCAGGTTATCTAGACATGAACCTGACCGGAAGTGCTCAGCAGAAGAGGCAAGTGGAGAGGAAACTTGTGGTAATGGCTATGGCATACGCACAATTTATAAGTAGTGTCTTTCTTGGAACTTGACATTAGCTTGGATACCTCTGCCCTGCTGAATGGGAGGTGTTCAATTTTAGGGCTGACTCCCTTTCCCTTTTTTCACTTTGAAATCTGATCCCTGCATTTCGCCTTTGTTCTGATCAGGTTCACAAAGGTTGGCTTCCCAAGCAACACTTCTGGCAGCTTACCGGTAGCTATTCAAGAGCTGAACCTGGAAGATCAGGACAAAACACTTTACATCGCAGCTCAACTCTTTTCTTTTTCTTTCTTTTTTTAAATGATATTTATTGAGAATTTAAAATTACAGAGAGAAAAAAGAAAAAGAAAAAAGAAAAACAAAAAAGGAATTAAACAATACAAGTCAATAAAAAGAAAAAAGAAAACAAAACACACAATACATCAAAAACAAAAAACAAAAACGGACAAAAAATTAAAAACAAATCCAATATTCCCAAATCTTTATCTTTCATTAACTTGTTTCATCGACCTCCTCGCACCTCCCTTTTTTGTATTCTAGTTATTGATTATCTCAGCAAATCCTTTCCATCTTTCACTATTTTCTGTCATTAAATTGTCTTAATTTATTTTAACCTTATCTTACCATAAAAAACCCTAAAACTTAAAACTTATTTGTACATAACTCCTTATAGCATTTCTACTAAAGCATTTCTAACACTCATTAATTTTACACTAATTCTCTAAATGAATTTTTAAACTTTCTTCCAATCTTCATCCACCGTCTCTTCTTCCTGGTCTAGGGTTCTGTCAGTCCTTTCTATCCATTCCATATAGTCCATCAACCTGGTGACCTTCTGTCCAAGGCTCTTAACTCTCTTCCATGTCCCTTCTGCAGATCTTCTTCATATTTATACCTGCACTTTACTTTGTCTTCTGCTGATCTTGTTCTTAATTTCCTTCCTTTATCGCTGAGGAGTAGGTCTCGGGGAGACTCCAACCTAACCATGTCTTTGTCCCTTCTCGACAGGTCAGCCCATTCTCCATAGTCAGCACTAAGATCCAAAAGGTAATTGAAGGCATGTTTCAAAGCCCCTCCAAAGTTAAAGGCCCCCACAGCTCCAGACTCCCTCTGGCCCAAAACCAGATCCCAGAAGCCAAAGCATCCCTGCATAGGGGGATCTATCCAACTTCCCATCTCCAAACCAGACGAGACTCCATCTCTCCAAATCTGACTCTCTCCAGATTCAGTCATCACAAACAACAGCTTATGTTCCTGCAAGGCTGCGGCTCTCTCCACTTGTATTACTTGAGGTTCAACAGCGACCTCCTCCTTTGTCTTCTGCACAACTTGCCCTGTCAAAGCAGATTCCTGGGTCGGTTCCTGGGTAGTTTCTATATAGGTATTCACTGTTTGTCCAAAATTATTAACTGCGACAGTCATCAAATCCATCTTCTCATGTAGCTGTTCCAGTAAAGTGCTTGTCTTGCAAAAAGCAAGCACTAAGGCTTCTTCTGGGCACATTCTTGTTCAAGGTCAATGTCTGGTTCTCACGATCTTTAATCTCTACAGCTGTAGAATTCCCCAGCTCGACTCCAGCAACAGTTTCACAAGCTCCCTCTAGGGGAGACAATTTCTATTTGTATCCGTCCTTTTGAAAGCAGATCCAGCAACAAAATTACTTTCGTTTTTCAGATATTTTGTTCCTTTTAAATGCAAAAGGAAACATTGGAATCAATATGTTTCTCTTTTTTAACTATCTGTCAAAAAACGTTTTATTCACAGTCAATGAACTTTCCCAAAACGTCTGTCTCTGACACCTCGTTCCCAGGTTCAGGACGATGGAAATTTATCTTTCTTTACTCTCTCTCCTGCAGGCTTGAACAATCTAAAATTTCCCCCCTCTTCTCCTGCTTCCAAGGGGGGTTTAGTAGTTCTAGCCGATGGAGATTTAGTCCTTTACAAGAGACTTTTCAGACTTTAGCTTGCAATGTCTTTGCTTCAATCTATTTACAAAAGCAGAAGGCGGACTTCCTGTTTAGAGCCTTCCCGCTTCGGTGCCAAATTAAGATGTTTCATAGTCCAATTTTCCGTTCTACTCATGGGTAGTTGTTTAAAGTCCAATTGTCCACAGGAAAAAGTCAGCGCTCTCCGGTAACAGCAATGCGGCTTCGCTCCGTGAAAAGAGCAGTCATTCGAAGCACCGCGCCACTCGCCCCACGTCACTCCGGATCCCCGAAACCGGGTTTCCCCGCGAGTAGAGGAGGCGCAAAAGGTGCCAGCCGAATCCCACATCCACAGGCTTCTCCCGCCTGTGGTTTTTAGTGGGTCTCCGCCTCGCCGTGGCGGTCCAGACCCTAATTTCCACAAAGCGGATTCCTCCCGATCAGAGGAAATCCGCCATTGGCGGAGGCGCTAACCCGGAAGTCCCGCAGCTTAACTCTTTTCTAGCTAAATTACATAACATAATGCAACACTGCTCAGCTTCTTGATCAGCAAAATGGCCTACGCGCTGAATCAGTGCATGCTTTTTGCCAGCATATCTCAGGTGTACTCTTTTGTGCATACACACTGCACAAAGAAAAAGAGAAAGTTCTTCCACCCTGATGTGGACCAAAACTGTCCAAAACAGTGTCTTTGAGAAAGTGCAAAATGTGTTTTTGACAGCCAGGGTGTGACAACAACCATCCCTTAGGCACTCCGGATAAAGATTTCAAGCAGGATGGCATCTCAAGTGTCATAATCTATTTCATTTTAGAAATTAAGCGGAGGTTGGGGATGAGAGACTCTTACACCTAGGTTATGTACATATGTTTGCATGGAATATTTACTCACTGCACAATCCTATGCATGTTTACTCAAAAGTAAGTTCCACTATGCACAATGGGCCTTACTCTCGGGAAAGTCTGCCACTAGAACCCTTGAAAAGAGTGTGCTCAACATTGATTGCCATGTGCAACTATAGCCAGGAGGGCAAGGTAGCCACCAAGCAAGCAGTAATTACAAAGGAAACAAGAGGTGAAATATTAGATTGGTCCTGCCAGTGACAAGATTCTCGCTTTTTCTTTGCCGCCCATTTGTTTGTGTAGCTATATTTAACTGGCACTTGATTGAGGAAATGTTGAAAATAGCAGTTAGGGCTTCCCTAATGAGACCTCTAGAGGAAAGCAATGGTGTGCAGGGGGGTCAGAAATAATGGAGTAGTGCATGGGGGTGGGGAAGGAGACTTAACCCTTTCCTGGAAGAAAGGTTTTCACACACTAAGTTAAAGGAGTGATATACAGAATATGGGGAAATATCCCAAAATGTTTAATCACAGCAGCACCTAGACATATTCACAGCTCAGTTTTACTATTGTTGGGGGTGGGCTTTGTGATGCTTCACATCCAGCTGATGCCATTTATTATCTTCTACCCCAAATGCAAGAGGACTCTCTGAACCAGAATTGATTCACATGGGGGGGAATGCAAACCAGTTGGATTTCCCCCCCCTAACTATCACTAATGTAGTTTGGAATACACAATCTACCAAGAAGAAAAAGAAGTATCTGCTATTTAATCTCTTTTTAATCCATCCCAAGGGTGTCACTGCCAACTTGAATAAAATATTGGGGGGGCAGGTAAGCCCCACCCCACATAACTGCTCACAAGACACGACGCACACACACCATTTGAATGGCAATGCCTATCAGCTTGGGGGGGTGGGCCCCCTCAAATATTTTATTGAGGGGCGCTGAAGGGAACTCAGCCCCTAGGAGTTAGCTCCTATGATCCATCCTGTTTGTAGGTTTTGTGCACACTATATCTTTAAAGGGCATTTGAGGCACATTCTGCCTCTCAAAGAATTCTGGGCGCAGTAGTTTGATGAGGGTTGCTGGGAATGCTAACTCTGTGACAGATAAACTACAGTGTCCAGAATTCTTTGAACAGGAAAATGTGCTTCACATTTGCCTTAAAAGTATAATGCGTACATAGAGCATCTCATCTCAGAAATAGGTGCCTCTCCCTTTTTTCCACCACTCTTCCTTTCCATCTTTATTTTCAACGGTATCAGTTTCCTATACTCTTTCTTTCCTTTTCCCCAGCTTTACTGCAAAGACGCCACCAATATCTCCTCTGACAAATGACAGCTATCTTATTTTCTCCTTTCTCTCCTTCATCAACACACTCATTTATCTCTATTTTTCTCTCACTGTCGTTGAATCTCCATTTTCTTGCTTCTGTTCTGCCTTCTTCTTTTTCTCATTGACAAAGATTTCTTTCTCTTTGGCATCTCAGTTCAAACCCAGAACATCTCACACTGCTGCTTGGTTTTATAACGTAAGCAGTTAAAATAGAGTGTGGAGGAGCAAGCAATCCTAGGATTTACCTAAATTAAAGCTTCCCGTTCTAAATAAATGTACATGGAAGTAATCCTGCTGAAACCAATCAGAATTCAAATATACTTCTATAGAGCTCAGTATCTCCATCCAGGAACTGTGTTATGAAGAACATTGAATGTGCTCAAAGTATACTAGCAAAAGAAGGTATTGCCAATGCAATCAATTAAATCTGTATGATGAAAACAGCTACCAATTAAACACCATTAGTTTTTAACAGGAAGATTGATTTCAATAGGCAAGTGGGCATAGTGTTGCAACCCTTGTCTTGCAGTACAACCCTAAACAAGAACAGTGGATGCTTGGGTTGCGAACGTGATCCATGCGGGATGCACATTCGCAACCCACAGTGGCGCATCTGCGCACGTGAGGGTTGCAATTTGGCGCTTCTGCGCTTGCGCAAAGTGTGATTTAGTGCTTCTGCGCATGCACGACCGCAGAAACCCAGAAGTAACCCATTCCAGTACTTCCGGGTTTCGGTGGGTGCATAACCCGAAAAAACGCAACTTGAAGCAGCTGTAACCCAAGATATGACTGTACAGTATTCAGTGTGCTTTACCCCCTTGTAGGGATGCAGGTGGCCCTGTGGTCTAAACCACTGAGCCTCTTGGGCTTGCTGATCAGAAGGTTCAAATCCCCACAATGTGGACAGTGCGGGTGGCGCTGTGGTCTAGTAAATCTGTTTCGGATTGCAACCTCACATTCTTAAGACCCTGCTTTAGTTCATTGTGACAAAGAAAGCTTAAGGCTGAGTTTTGCATTTCAAACATATGACTGATTTCACGATGAATACCTAAATCAGTTTTCCCCCATTTTCTGCATAATTAATACAAATAAAATGGATTTAATATACATGGTATTGCAATGGATATAATATACATGAAAGTGAAGGGCAGTAGTTTTACACAGCAGGCTAGCAAGGTTCTTACATCAATTGATTTGCATTGCAATATTGGCGAAAATGGCGGGGAAATTAAAAGTGGTTTTGCACTGATCTTAGCACCAAATGTGAGAATCTATTCAAGTTGTTTGTTGTTTAGTCGTTTAGTGGTGTTGCCCATTTAGACATGTGCCAGCCATGATGTCACATGTGCACATTGGAGTGCATGCATTTATATAGTACGTGGAGTAGGTTAACCACCTCCAAAGCCCAATTTAAAAACTCAAAAGGCGTGCGGGTCGGTGTCATTTGTGAAAAATGCCTGTAAATGATGAGAATGCCCACTTTTTCCCGGTCCACAGAACCTGCTACTCCACCCAGCGAGGTCAGCTTTCTAAGAGGTTTCTGGAGGGATTAACAGGTCCTCGAAAGTACAGACCTGCTCTTCATTCCATGCGCGCCTAGATAACACGAGGGCGCCGAAGAGCCCGGGCCTGGCTCAGAGGACGCGGTGGGCGGGGCTTGAGCAAGAATGTCCTCGGAATCACCAGCCCCAAAGGCGCTTCTCAGCGAGATTACGCACGCTAGGGGGGTCTTCGTCGTATTTCTTGGAATAATTGCGCCGAGTAAAAAAAAAAAAAAACCGGGGCTTCAAACTGAACCACCCTTCGGATTTGTTTGGAAAGTATTAGGATCCATCATGTTCAATAGGTGAACAGTAAGAGCAGCCGCGTTAGTCTTCTGCAAGAAAAGCAGCAAGGCTTGTGGCATCTTAAAGATTGACAGATTTAGTGTCGAACTAGACAGAGCCCGCTCCATCAGATGCATCAGGTGATACCCTCCTGCCATATAAATATGGGAAAGTCATGGAATAAATATGGGTATGGGGAATTAATACATACGATTGTAATCAGCGGTGGGGGTCAAATGGCCGTGAAACACACACAAAAAAGACAGTCTGCCTCAATCGTAAAGCTTAATTCTGCAGTCAGTTTACTTAGGTGACCCTTTTCAAAGAATTACCACAGACTGTGCTTTCGGCGTTGTATGGCAGTTTGGCCCCATTGTTTATATTGTCTCTTTCATATGCCCATTTTACGTCCCTGTCAACTGAGAATAACTATTGAAGCATACGCTATGGGGGGGGATTATGACGTAAGAAACCTATCCCTTGTTCAGATGCCACAAAACTCTTTGTTGTGGTTGTTTGAATAAAGTAAGATGAACGTGGAGTGCGTTTCGCTCTCCGATGGCGTAGCCAGCGCTTAACCCCAAGCATCTGGTACTCATAGAATCATAGAATGGTAGAGGTGGAAGGGACCCCGAGGGTCATCTAGTCCATTCAGGAATCTTAAGCATCCGTGACAGACGGTCACCCAAAGAAGCCTCCAAGAAGAGTCCACCACCTTCCGACGGAGTCCGTCCCATTGTCCAACAGCTCTTGCCGTCAGAAAGTTCCCCCTGGTGTCTAGTCAGCATCTCTTCTCTTGCAACTTGAAGCCATTGGTTTGGGTCCTACCCTCCGGAGCAGGAGAAAACGTCTTCAAACCTTGAACCATCCTTTGGTTTCGGTGCAGATACAAGTCCAAGATTATTGATATCAGGATTGTTCCTTAAACTGCCTTCAGGAGCGTGAACTTTACGTGGGTTACTGACCCCCCCAACCACTCCCACGCCATCCTCTGCCCACGCACCTTTTGCTTCTGCTGTTTTGGGGGGGGAGGTAGAGTTCATAATGAATTTGCCTTCCTCTCCCAATGGTTTTAATGCAGAATTCCCACTGAGTAAGCTTTCAAGATGTCGGGATCTAGGGAAGGAGGTTTGCTGAGTCTGACTTTCCTGAAATTGTTCAGAAAAGAATAAAGGGATTAAATAGTATAAGCCCTTCTGGGAAGGGAATAGCAAAAACTCTTGTGTGTCTCTGAAGATACAAATCTCGACCATATAGATATAAATTTCGACCATACTGTAGTTCATCTGCGAAAGTTATCGTTTGATTTTACACACTTGGTTCGCGCGAAGAGTTACTATTTCTAGTGGATATTCTCTCTAGATACATACATAGAAACATACATATCAGGTTCAAAATGAAAACAGAGGAGTAAACAGCTGCATTCATTTATCTTTATTAAAATTTATATACCGCTTGATTGTTTTATAAATAACTAAAGCGGTTTACAAAAATAATATAACAATGACATGATCAATTAAAACAGTTAAAAGCAACTATTTAAAGCATGTATCAATGCCTGCATTTATAAAAGATTCCTCCAAACTTTTCCTTGCCTTTTATCTACTGCTCCCTTTTTTCCTACCCTGACACGCGGATT
Source organism: Podarcis liolepis (assembly GCF_965112155.1). Lineage (NCBI taxonomy): Eukaryota > Metazoa > Chordata > Lepidosauria > Squamata > Lacertidae > Podarcis > Podarcis liolepis. The sequence continues at coordinate 46,661,530 of NC_139564.1, read as the reverse complement.
TTTTTTTATTGAGAGCAAACAGTTACTATTTCTGGAGTAACTAGATAGAGACAGGGGTTGGTAGGTTGGTAGATAGTATAGACTACTTTATTTGGGAACTATCCTGATCTGTTTCAGTCAATGCAGCTTTGCCAGGATTTCACAGTAGAGTGGAGATTCCATCCGCTTGAACTTTCTCACAAATAAAGTTTGTTTACGGCTGGATCATCAGAACTGAGTAAATTATCTAAATGTCTCTTGTTATGTGTGGGTGATCACCAACGTTAGAATATGGATTTCAGTGGGTCTGCTCTGAATATGACTTACTTGGATGTCACCAGTACATTGCCATTTTTGTTGGGCATAGAATTATTGCCATTTCACTGATTCACTTCTCTCCTCTAGCGAAATTTAACATCCCGATCCTAAGTAGGACTTATGAATAATGGGACTTCCTTTCCCCACTAGTATGTTCAGAATATCTCCTGGGAGTAGCCCTGCCTGTTTTGCCTAAATGCTTCCAGCCGGCTCGATCCCAGGAAGGTATTCCCCAACAAGCAGAAATGGAAAGCTGAAACTGCAAAGGATGGTCAAAACACACGAGCCGAACTATATTTTTTGACAATGAAAATATGAAGCGCGATTCAAGAAGGCCGTTCCCATTTCACTGGGATATTCGTTCATGACGCTCCAAAAAGGTTATTCTGTTCTATGCAGCTAAGAAATCGTGTGGCGATTGTTTACTCATGGCTGGAGGCTCTTTCTGATGCCAGTGTGCCTTCATTGATAGTAGTAGTAGTAGTAGTAGTATATCATTGCAATACAGTCCTTCTCCACTTCTGTATGTCCGCCTATCCATCCACTGGTATCTTCAAGGTCCAACCTGACGATGTAGTCTCTTTCCTACAGTACTTGATGCCATCATAACCTGATAAGGCTGGAAACCGTGCATGCATTCATTCATTCAGCCAGCCAGCCAGCCTTTATTGGCATAATTTAGACAGTAAGATCATGAAAGAAAAAGAAAAAAGCAACCACTTGCCAGGGAGTCAGTCCCATTGAACTTAATGGGGTTAACTTCTGAGTGGGTGGGTGTGTACATGCAGGGAGGGACAGACTGCTAAGGCAGGATTGCTAAGCTGTGGCCTGCTGGACGTTGCTGGACTCCAGCTCCCATCAGCCCCACAGCCAAGCATGGCCGATGGTCAGGAATGATGGGAGTTGCAGTCTAACAAGATCTGGCGAGCCACAGTTCACCCACCGACACAGCTTGAAAGGGCCACTGCTTTTTAGTGAGTTTAGGCCCAGCGACCCCCTAGGAAGTGTTGTTGTTGTTGTTGTTGTTGTTTCCCTTCTCTCTATCTCTCTCTACCTGTCCAACTTTTTTCCTTTTGGGAGCAGGGATTAGTTTCCGGATTTCTCTCTTCGCCACCAGCAGCATTCAACCCCTCTACAAACCCACACCCGGCAAGACTTCAGCTCGGTCCGCAGCCTCCCGGGTTTCCAACTGAGGGGGAGGGAGGAGGGAGGGGGTCGCCTTCTGCTGGCGCCTTGCAAAGGAGAAAGCGCACGCAGGCAGGCTAGGGAAGGAGGGAGGACTCCCAGCGCGCCCCGCCGCTTTTCCAGTAAGCCTCTCTGTGTTTACGTTATGACATTTTTCTGTTTGTAATTATTTTTTATTTTAATTTATGTCATTTTTAACATGAGCCAGACCATTGCTCTCCCCTTTCGCCTTTTGTACACAGTGACTCGCTTCATGATAGTATGTCCTTTTCCATACACACACATATATACATACCCCTTGGTATATTCCCCCACCTCTTCCCTTTTTCCGAGCGTGTTTACTATTCTTTATTAACAGACTTTTTTCTAATATTTCTTCCTCTTCCCAATTCCCTCCCCGCCCCCCGCCCAGCCTGCCATTCCCTGGCGTGCCCGCTTTTTTATTTTGTTTTTTTAAAAAAAGAATTTGCCCTGTCTTGCTTTATTTGTTTGTGTGAAATTTAGTTTGAAAGGAGATCAGAGGGAGCAGGAGGGGTTTGTCATGAGAGAATGACCAAGTGACCCGAAGTCTGATTATATGTCATTATCTGGAGACTCGGTGTATCCAAATTACCAAAACGGCCTCACTCAGCCAGATCAATTACATTTAGATACGGAGAGAGAGAGAGGGAGACGGAGGAAGGGGGGCGAATGAGGGAAGGGTTGGATACGCAAATATAGGCACGCCGACACCTCTCTCTCTCTCTCTGAGTGTGGAAGCGCAGAGCCTCACGCAACTTTCGCCAGTGCAACGTGCTCAGCCTAAGAAATGCACGTCTGTTTGAGCACCGTGGGATCGCACAGGCAGAAGCGGGCGCTACCTGCGAAAAAATGTATTCACGTGCCCCGAGGTTCGGATTCATAGTCGCCGCTGTTCTAGAAGGCTAGTGTGAACCCAAAGGAGACCGCGCTCATCCAAAAACGAGGTCTGAAAGCAAACGTCAAAAGGCGCCTAGTTAACCACTAGTCGTGAGATGTGTCAAGGGGGGAGGGGGAAATAGAGCAAGGGATCTCTTATGAAGTATCAAGTCGTGCAGGAATACAAACTTGCCAAAAGCAAGAAAATATTGTAGTGCAGAACAAATGCAGGATTGCCAATCCTCCCCAAGAGTTTAACCGCCACTGTAATCGGAGTCCCCATCACCCCAAGACAGTTTTGTAGTATTTCCAAAAGATGGTCGGCGCCTGACTCCGGCGATTCTCCATATTTTACTTCTCTTAGCTATTACCACTACGCACATAATATTGATCTACCTAGAGGTCAACTTCAAAATCTGCAGCTAGGGTTGTCACTTTTTTCTTGCCATCACTCAGTTACAGGGCAAGCAGAACTTGTCTACAGAGCGCCCCTTAAAGGCACAGGAACCCTGGCAGGGGAGATGAGGTAACGCGCGCTCAATTTGTTAACAATTGCAGGGCTCTGAGGATGGAGAGAAGGGGAGCAAGGCCATCGTCCGCACGGCTGAGAAGCAAGGCTCCGCCTTCCATCCGCTGTCACGCCATTCCATCAGGCTGTAGCAGCGGGTGAAGAGGAGGGGCGCAGGGGCCCAGGGACCACTCCACTGGTGCAGCTGAAAAACCAGCAATTCTTGCTTCGTCCTCCTCCTCCTCTTGATCGGTTTCCATCCCAGCTGGTCATCAGAAGAACTTGTGACTAAAAACTGGTCGATATAGTACTTATTTTCTCCTGCCTCCCCCCCCCCTCCTCCCAATATGAGAACATGTCTTGTGTTTATTGGTCTGCAAGTTTCTTTGTTTAGTTCTGGAGTGGCTGTTGTTTTGTTTTTGCTGAAGAGGAAGGTTAAAAAAAAAGTTTTCAGTCAATCAAGTGGGGGACTACATATCCATATCGCAAAAACAAAAAAGGGATCGGCCCGCCCGATTTCTTTCTTCGTTTCTTTCTTTCTTTTTATACATACCGTATCTCCCTATAGCCGGAGGTCTCGGGGCGGTTCACAGAACAAAATCAATAAAAACAACCCAATAGCTTCCCCCCTCCCAATTTATTCTAGCATTAAATTAAATTTGGATCATTATACAGATGGGTTAGGCAGTTTGTTTCAGATACTTCATATTTCTCCCACAGAAATTGATAGACCATGCAGTGGGAGAGTCTAGATAAATTTATTTATTACATTTGGATCCCGCCTTTCTGCTAAAGATCTCAGAGGAGCTAGTTGATTTTCCCAAGCCACCATTTTTATACGCCTTGTGAGGTAGGTTAGGTTAGGAGTGTGACTGGTCCAGGGGGGGGCAGGGAAGGGCAATAAAAATCGATAAAAATACATAGCAAACTGAGGTTCTGCGCCCCACTCAACAAAAGGTCTGCCCCCCCCTAAGAAAAATCTGGCTACGCCCATGCCCTGGGTGAGAATTCGACCTGAGCTGTGTCCCTCGGCCCTAGTCTGACCCTGCAAGCACTTCAGCTCGTTGACTTTACCCAAAGGGTTGGGCTCGGGCTGCCTGCAGGAGGATCGCCCCATAAGAATGGTGCTCATTTGCCCTGGACTTAAGTGGGAATGAGTTTTCCCCGGAATCTTGTAGAAGCTATGGATCCGAGAGCTGGGCATTCGTAGGCATCCTCTCTCTCAGTGTAGCGCCGATTATCCTTAGAATAGCAACCTTGCAGGCCGCCCTTAAGCATGCTTACTCTGAAGTATTTCCCCTTGGCTTTCTGGAATATACTTCCTGGTGAATATATTTAGAGTTTGAGTCTTAATTTGTTCCTCTTCCTTCTGCGTTGAATGGTTATTCCTCCTCCGCTTCATCTGCAGCTCCCAAAGAGAGCAATACAGTATTTATATTCGTGAAGGGCGGGTGCATATAGCAAAAGCAAGTTCACAACCCAGCCAAGCCAAAATACTTGGGTTAGGCTTAATTTTATACCTCTGGTTGATCTGGGGTCAAAAGAAAACCTCCTAAGCAACATGCGTGGAAGCAAACGCACTTGAAAGCAATGGGCGTTCATTGCTCAGAGGTAAAATGCAGGTTGACCCACCAGCCTACGTTAAGGTTCTAGGAATCTGTAAAGTGGTTTTCTCCCAATGGAAGTCATCGAGCCTCACTCATCCTATATACTATTGCTTGGAAGTAATTCCCAATTAATTAAGGCTGAAGTCCTTAATTATCGAAGATAAATAATAATGAAATAAATAATATTTCTAACTTCCCTCTCATAAAACATCCCAAGACAATTAACAGTAAAAACATCAACAATCAGGCATGTATGAATACAAGGGTCTTCACACATTTCATATAGTGTACAATCTGTGTGCCTCCAGTCACAATGGCTTGAGCTGCACAAATCCACAAGTGTATCCTCTTCACACAAACGCTTGTATTGCAACCTTAGACGTGATCCATATATTGTCATCAGTGAGTGATACAACCCCCATTTTGCAGTTGGGGCAGAATTCACTCATTCATTTATTTGAAATATTTCTTAGCCACCCCTTCATCAAAAGATTCCAGGATCGTTTGTACATAATACATATGTTCACTGTAATGCCAGAATAATCCTTAGGGAATCTGAAATGGAGATACCAGCCATTTTATTTTGAGTGAGCACTCTGAAACCTTTGTTCACACAAGAAAACAGGTACACTGTGGCAGAAATGGTCCGGTTTCTTTTGAGTAACAATATTAGCCTGGTAACACCCAGAGTGGCCCTCTATGCAGTGGCTGCAAAAAATAAAACAGAATTTAAAAAATCCGGAAAAGGGGGTTAGATAAAATCCCTAAATTGTTGTAGTGATTTGGAGATTTAATTTGAAATAAAATTGGATTTTGTTTGAGTCTCTGGACCTCATGGATGTTGGCACATATTATGGCTGTAAGATCTTCATTGTTTTATTGGTACTGTTGCTGTGAGTTTGTCAAGGCCTTTGACTAGAACAATAATCTTATATTGATCCTATTGAGTGAGCAGTCTTACTGTGCAATCCTTTGCATGTTTACTCAGAAGTAAGTCCCACTCTGTTCAGAAGAGGTTACTTCCTAGTAAACGTGTTTAGGATCTCCGCATCATGTTGCAAGATCCATTAGGCTGTGTCCAACCTTACTCCTACTCAGAGACGAGCCATTGAAATGAATGGATGTGACTAACTTAGGCACATTGATTCCAATGGGCCAACTCTGAGTAGGACTAACATTGCTTACAACTCACTTTGATTTCAACTAATATTTGCTGTGCGGCAACTACTGTATAGGAAGACGTCCATGAATCACCCCCGCCAAATGATGAAGCTCGGGCAGTTTCTTCCAAGTAAACATTGTCAATGTTGACAGCCTTACTTCCAAGGCTATCACCTTCAGCTAAAATTTGATTACTGAAAGAAAAAGACGACACGGAATAGCAACAAAATCGCATGTAATTTACTCTGCTTAATTCTAGAGACTTTGTGCCATGGGTCTGTAGACTCTTACACGCAAAAAGAAAACAACATGGAACGAAGATCACAGAGAGATGTTTATTTTTATCTTTACCTTTAAATATGCCCAAGACAAATTATAAAATGTGCGGGGGGGGCGACGACATTACAGTAGAGATGAGAAAGAAACCATGCAAATAACAACTGTTTAAATATAGTGTCCATATTTGTTGTATATAGGGGGGGCAGGAAGAGAGAGAGATAAAAGCGAAAGTCACCCTAGCAAGACTTCTCTTAGAGATTCTTCAGCAGGGCAGAAATTTCTGCCCATAGGATTGAAGTACCATAGTGCATTTCAAACAGGACTTGAGATCGGAGTTGGGTCCCTCGCACCTTAAATCTGCGGCGAGCTTGGGCACTCCTTCATACATTCAAATAGTTCTCTAGCTTGTCGAATAATAACATTGGGAAATGGCTTAAGAACCTCGGAGCGCTCCAGTGCCTCGATGGCGCGTCGAACAAGCCAGCCCTGACACTTTATTGATACCACCCACCCACAAACAAGTATTTTCTACTCCCCTAGTCGATTTGTGTAACTGGAACTGCTGGGGTGGGGGCGGGAAGGAAGAGGAGGGGGAGATGCAGCCCGCCAGATGTCAGCTGGCCTTCAAGACTCCCGTATTTCTGCATAAATTAATAATCTGAAGAAAAAGAAGGTTTGGCGGAAAGATGATACAGGCCTCTGCGAATAAACCTGTCAAGCTGTAGCCTGACCCCCCTAAAACACAATCAAGCTTGCTTGCCAGTGTTTCCTCATGACTTCAGTGAAACTTGTTTCTGTGGCGTTTTTAAGCCAACCGTTTCTCCTGGCTTGCCTCTAATCGGTTTAATAGGAGGAGATGGAAACCACAAACCCGCTGGAGTCACAGGACAGCCTTTAAATCCATCCAGCCCCTCCGATCGAGCTGGGAAGCAGACTGTTCCGTTGCCATTCTCGCTGCCCCGACCGCCGAATGACTCGAAGTCCGTCTGCAGTAAAAGGGAATCCAAAGAAGCTGGGCGTGACACGAATGGAGCGCATCTGAGAGAAGAGCGGGATATAAATATGCAGCTATAAGAAAGATGTCAGCATTATGATCTTTCCCTATAAGGATTCTCTGTCTGTCTGTCTGTCTGTCTCTCTCTCTCTCTCTCTCTCTCCATGAACGTGGCGAATTCTGATGAAAGAGGTAAAGGCAATGATTTGCCTCCATTGAAAATCGTGGGGTGCAGCTCCCAGGAAAGGGAACGAGAAAGAATTGCTATTGCAATACAAGGGCGGGGTTGAAAACATGCAAACAAACAAACAACACATCATGTGATGACAGCTGGTGGGGGGGTGAAAGAGGAAGGGCGCACGACCTCAGGTGCCACCTTGCAAATATTTACTACTCCTTGGCCTTACTATGGCTGAGCTAACGCTGAGTTGAAACTTTGGCAGAACGCAAGACCCACCAGCTAATGTAAGGAGGAGCAACTGGTTTCAAAGTCGATTAATACACCCAGGACTGGATTTCATTTCACTGCGATTTACTTCCAGGTGAACCAACCTGTTCGGGGTTAGGCTGTAAAGAGCACAGGGCAGCCGGATCCTAAACACAGGTTTTGATTGGGATACGAAAAGTCACTACGGTTTAGAATCTCAATTTGGGTAGGAACGAACGAGAGGGAGGCGGGAGAGAAAGTGGCGATTGTCTTCTAAAGAAAACTGTTTAACATCCGCGCGTTATTCAGGTTATAAATGCAGGCGGTCGTTTCCGCTGGGAAGATTGGGAGAAAGAAAGAAAGAAAGAAAGAAAGAAAGAAAGAAAGAAAGAAAGAAAGAAAGAAAGAAAGAAAGAAAGAAAGAAAGAAAGAAAGAAAGAAAGAAAGAAAGAAAGAGCAGGACAGCATCACGTGCCGAAGTGTGTAGATTAGAACGAGGGCCACACGATGCCTGGGGTTTGGAGAGGTTGCAATTCTTATTGGGGACCGTCCTGTCGCCTGGTGTATCTGCTGTTTTCACTGGGAGCCCAAAGAAGCTGTTTAGTAGTACAAGTCAGTGACTGCAGTCCTACGGACGCTTATATTTTGGAGCAAGTCCCATTCATCCTGTTGTTATTTGATTGTATTTGGGAGCTGCTTTAGAGGCGGAGGAGCCAATACGGGGGAACAAAAACTGGCACAGAAGTAAATCTCAGAATTTGCTTCCGAGTCAGTATGAATCAGATCCCCGTGTTTTGTTTTACATTATGTTCCTGTTTTCCTCCATTCGCTTGGCTACGTGACTTTAGAACTCATTTTTAAGTGGCAATTTAAAAGCCGTGTGCCGGCTCCTTCATTGTTAATAAGTTGGGAGGGGGACGAATAAAAACTAACTCTTAAAACACAAAAAAGCGTTTTGTTTTCGATTCCCTTCAGTTAGTCTTTGAGGCTCCTTTGGTATGAGTTTTGCAAGCGAAAACAAATGCCTGCAAAAGAGTACACCTCTCCCCCCCCCCCCTCCTCTGATACAGACGAGCATAATATAAGCACATATTTCCCCCTACTTGGGTTCATTTTTAAAAGCAAAAGGGGAAGTTAGAAGGCAGGGGAAATAATTTGGCTCCCAAGAAATAAATGTGTGGCTTGAAAGCACGTGGACCGAAATGGTCCCAACGCAGCCATCTAGCCGGTCCCGCCTATGTCACCTGTCCAGCGCCTTGCGCACGGGGGACTCTTGTCCACGTCCACAAGGCGGAGCCCCCCCCGGCACTCGTAGTTCAGGACCCTCTCCGGGACATACCTTGACCTGCGATTCAGTGACACACACTTTGCTGAACTGCGCCCTCCCTCGGACTTGCAGAATATCCGCTCCACGGTGCTCCAGTTCCGCCCAGGCTGCATTTACTTTTCGACACCAGTTTGGGAAGGCTCAGGCCAGAAGGACAACGAAGCTCCCTTGAAAGGCAACAAAGAAGCAGTTTTGAATGTATTGCTGGGACTAGAATCCGGCAAAGCGAGCAACCTCATTTCTTTCTTCTTCTTCTTTTCCTTCTCTCCTCTTTATCCTCCAGATCAGCATACGCGCATTTCCTCCTAGCCATCCTCCTAGTTTATAATTTTCTCTTCCCTTTATTCCTTTGCTCGTCCACCTTTCCTTTTCTCCCCCTCCTGCTTCGCAATCCATAACTCTGAACATCCTCCATCTGTGTCTCCGTTTATTTATTTATCCTGCATCCCAGGAAGCAGAAATATTGGAACTGAAACCGGTTGGGATCCATCCTCCTAAACACGTCTAATCCGCAATAAAGCGTTTAGAATCCTGGTCTAATTGGACTGAATCCCACAACCTCTCTCCTGCAAACCATCATGTACTTAAGCAACCTATAAGTGTGCAGATTTTCAGTCTGAGCTAATAATATACACTACTATCACCGAACGTGAGCTCCTGTCTGTTTTACACTTTTTAAGCAGCACCAATATTTGGAAATAATCATAAACCTCTCGAAGAAAAAGAAATCAATGCTGCATTGTAGTGGAGTTCAGTGCGCATTTCTACGAAGTCACGCCTTTAGGATTTGAGTGGAAAAGAAAGCGCATACAATTTTTATTAGTATTATTCGTAGGGTATCTGTGTGAAGCACGGAGAGTGTGCGTGCCGGTGTGTGGAGAAGATTTCAAAGGAGACTATGGGAAAGGAAAATAAGTGATCCTGCGCAGGCTGCGTCGGCTTGGCGGTTGGGGTAAATAAATAAAGCCACAACTTCTGAGAACCGCAGGACGCTGCATCCTATTGGCGCGCTTTGCAAATCAAGAAGTGGCGCTTTAAAGGCCGCGGTTTGGGCGTCTAGATAAGGGAAGCCGCTCCGTCCCACCCCAAATGGCATTCCTTAAACGGTTTGCGGGCTGCTCTTCTGATCAGTATCTCAGGTGGCTCTGGTCGCATTTCGCTCTGCCGCTTGCTTGCCAAAGCTTTTTATCCCTGGAGATATTAGGGAACCAGCTGCAGCGGTTCACCACAGCCGCTCTTAAGTTTTTCAGACTTGCGTTGGGGGCACGCCTGAAAGATGGCACGCCATTTATTTGCACTCGAAATTGTCTGCAAACAGATAGGTCCATTCAGCCTCTGCAAAGCCCACATTTCTGCACTGATTAATTAACGCGCGCGTATGCATCCAACCACAACGCATCCAACTATTATTCAAATCCCCTCATAGCTTTTTCTGGAGCAATGAACTCTTGCTAAACTTTGGTGAACAGCCGGATCCGCAAACTCAAAACTGGATTGTGGTCCAAACAACTCAGATCCTAATCTAAAAGGATTTTGTTCTAGGAGGAAATGAGTCCCGCTGCCTATGTTCAAGGGATCTTATTTCCCAGTACGTGTGCACAGGATTGCTGCGTCAGAACACATAAGGAAGCATATTCCTTGCAAACAAATCAATTGAGGCCAAATGCGGGATCACATTGCTTGGAGATCTGGGTGTTAATCGTCAATGCCTTGCATGTCTGCTCGGGAGCGAGTCACACTGAATTCCAAGGGCCTTGCTCCCAGAATAACTGTGGGCATAGGATTGCCACCAACATATGCCTGGACCTGAAAATCTGAATCGGGCCAAACGCTTGGATGCAACCGTGGTCCGGGTGAGGACTCGGATTTTCGCATCCTCGCTGCTCTCCTGACAGCCATACTTCACTGTAAGTGGGCGCGACCCAAGTCCCACCGAAAGCCATGGCCCAATTCTCCTGTGACTGAATGGTTAGGATTGCACTCGGTGTTCTTCCCTGCGTTGTACATCACGGTTTCGAAAGAATAATAGCCAACCACGAGAGCGCCCTGGATTGAGATAGGAACACGCCGCAATATACTGAAAACAGATCTGCACGTCCCATTATAACATTCATGTGGCTTATATTTCTGTTTGTTTCCATTATACTACCGCCATTTACTCTGCATATTTAATTCAGCTCTCCACTCCCGCACTGAGCTACACCCACGCCACCGGGATATACCGTGCACTTAGGTTTATTTTAGACGCACAGGATTCTGTTCGGAGCAAACGAGAGGAACGGTTTTAAAATTATGTAGGATCTCCCTGGTGTTAGGATCATCGCCGGCGGCAGACCGTTCCTGATACTCTCATGTTAAAAGTTCACAATCCTAGTCATAATCCAATTGTAAACCAGATTGCACTCCTATTTGAATAGAACAGGATCAGAGTATAAGACTTTGTTGCTTTTCCTTTTTTTAACCTAAGCAAACAGCAAAGCTGCAAAACAGCAACCACGCCCTTTCATTCAATTTCCATTCATATTAAAGCCGAGGGCACGCTCCGGTCTAAGGTGTGCTATGCACTGCAATACACCAGCTGAATTAAGTTCAGTACCGCTGTCGCTGTGAGGATGCGTGTCAGGGAGAACCTATAAGCCTTTCGCCCCGGTGCTAGCATGCTTACTCGAGAGTAAGCTCCGCAGGGTTGTAATGAGGGTAATTCAAGTAAGGGCGCACGGGACCGCAGATTTAATATTTTCCCTTCACTTTTGCCGTTCAGATTAGACCGTAGCCAATAAACTGGAAGACAAGAGAAGCGACCTTGGAATGGACCCGCATCTCCATGTTTAATCTGCCCTTCCTTCTCTCAAAATATCAGGAACCCAAGAACATTTCCCCCCTCTGTGGGCCTTGCAAAAGCCTGCGATGTGCAAACAGTTAAGCCGATGTGCTCGGATTTGAGCCCATGGAAGCGACCACAAATAAAGAAATCGTATTTCCTTCCAAGGATTCTCCTGGATCGGTGATTTGTTGAACTCCGATTTTGGAACCGCGTCCTAATCTGCTCCAAATCCTACCAGTTCTCTTGCCAAGACTGGAAAGATTCTTTTGCCCAGCCATTGAGTCTTCTTGGAGGAAGGAGACAGGGAATGTACTCAGATTCCTTTCTCCGAGCTACCAGTTTCTCTGTGAAATGCAGTTGGGGATCCTTTTTCCTGTTACAATGTGTTCGACATCTCCCAAGCACAAAAATCTATCCCTCTATCTGTTGGCGTTGTGCCGGGCCTGCCTATTAAACATCTCTTTAACAACTCCCTGCTCATAAGTGAAACCCCTTTAAGTTTGCCTAGGCATTTCGATATAGATAGATATATAATATATTCAGTATTATGATTATTGGTGAAACAAGAGGAAGACAGGCAGATCTTTAAATTTTGGTGAAAGGAGAAAATAAGGTCACGACGTGCTGTTAAAAAGATTTGGTTACTTACCCAGTTGGGCTGGCTAAGTGAAGGGGAAGCTGAGTTCAGGCAGGGATTGTGTGAACGCCCAAACTGCTGAAATAAATTGATTCAGGTTCACATTGCTTTCTTTTGAAAAGTAATTTATCCCTTAAAATCTCTCTTGCACCCGACCCCCGTGCTTGGCCTTTTGGGCAACGGACTGTTTTGTACAGACAGGAAACAAATCCCCCCGCTTTACAACTGATTCGATCTAGTTTTTGCTTGTTTAATTTTTGCCACGTGTATAGTGCTATTGACAACTCCGGATAAATCCTAAGCAAACCAAAAGTCTGCTGTAAAGTGAATTGCAAGAGGAAACTCATTAACAAGGTCCACTGCAATTGCATTTTGCACTGTCATAGAATTTCTCCTTGTTACACCGATTCCGATTACATTGTAGGTAGAAATGGATCTCATTTATTTTTTTGAGGGGGGGTACCTCCAAGTGATAGCATATTGTGGCATTCATTAGGGGGGAAATATTCTGATTGTCCCACACTACCCTAAAAAAAATAAATCCTGAAAAAAAGTCCCAACAAACATTTGTAACTTCGTAATCCATCACATCACGGCTACTGCTGTCACTACTCTGTGAGTAACACAGTCCCTATTGCAAGATCATAAACAAGCATACAGTGATAGAAAATATACTCACATACGGGTGCATTATAATTATAATAACATAATTATATTCCATGCAGAGTATATTCCAAACCTTGGAACCATAGAACACCTTAATTGAGATAATCAGCTATTTTAGTCCTTACATCTATCAGCCTGTCTATCTATTCCTCCATCTGGCTCTCCATATCATCAACCCAAATAAATGCATGCGCGCCCGCATACTTACAGCGAAACGTTGTTAAACCCTCGCGTTAACCTCTGTTGATGCTTGGAGGGGGGGACCCTTTGCCTCGTTTGTTTTAATTATATTATGGATAGGAACCGCAGCCAATCCTAAAAGAGAAGCCGAACAATTAGCAGCGCGAAGATCAAAAAAAGTTTTATGGCCCGCAGAGGGAGGCCCCGCCTCCTGGCTGCCCGGATTGGCCCGGAGAGCCTCTGACGACATATATTAACCCGAGCTGCCCTAAACATGTAGCTGTACATGGAGATCGGCTGGGAAATTCGACCAGTGCCCTGCGCAGCGCCGACACCGGGAAGCCTTTTTTGAGCCTTGATTTTTTTTTTCCCCTCCATCGTCGCCAGCGCCACCATCTTCTTCATTCTCGTCCTCTTCCTCAGCTTCTCCATCGGGGCGAGGAAGAGCTGCGGATTTCCCTGGTGGGGAAGCTGCGAAGCAGCCAGCAAAGTGGATGGGAGCCGGTCAGATTTAACCGCAGGAGTCGCTTCCCGTCCAGGGAGGAGAAGGAACTGGACCCACTGGGCAAGCTGGGGGGGACATTCCAGCCAAGGGGAGGCTGTCGGAGGAAAATGCAGGTGTAAGTAAACATCCCCCCCCAAGTTGTATTCATATATATATTTAAAATCCCTCTAAGAAGACGCCACAGGAAAAAAGACAGCGAGGGAAACTCACCTCTTGGAGACGGGAGGGGTCCCTCTTTTCAGGGGGGACCCTGCTCCCCTTTCTTGTCTTCCTTCGCCCCTTCAGCCCCAACCTCCCGGGCCGCATGAGTGCCGCGGGAGGCCCTGATCCTGCTGCCTCCAGGGGGCTCGGGGGGCTTTGCAGCTCTCCTCCGATGGCCACCAGCCTCTGTTAAGACGCTCTTCTCGGCAGCGCAGATCCAGGGACCGGATCGGGGGCGCGGGGCTCCCGGGGCCCCGGCGATGAGTCTGGTCGGGGGCTTCCCGCACCACCCCGTGGTCCACCATGAGGGCTACCCCTTCGCCGCCGCCGCTGCAGCCGCCGCCGCAGCCGCCGCCGCCAGCCGCTGCGGCCACGAGGAGAACCCCTACTTCCACGGCTGGCTGATCAGCAGCCACCCTTCGGAGATGTCTCCTCCCGACTACGGCATGGCGCTCTCCTACAGCCCCGAGTACGCCAACGGCGCGCCGGGCCTGGAGCCCCCCGCGCACTACGTGGGCGGCGTGGCCCCCCCGGGCAGCGGCGGCGGGCCGCCGGGTTTAGGGGGCGGCCCGCGGCCGGTCAAGCGGCGCGGCACGGCCAACCGCAAGGAGAGGCGCAGGACTCAGAGCATCAACAGCGCCTTCGCCGAGCTGCGCGAGTGCATCCCCAACGTGCCCGCCGACACCAAGCTGTCCAAGATCAAGACGCTGCGCCTGGCCACCAGCTACATCGCCTACCTCATGGACCTCCTGGCGAAGGACGACGCCAACGGCGAGGCCGAGGCCTTCAAGGCCGAGATCAAGAAGACCGACGTCAAGGAGGACAAGAGGAAGAAGGAGCTGGTCAGTACGGCCCCGAGGGAGGGAGGGAGGGAGGGAGTGGGGAGGGAGCGCTGGAGCACAACCACACACACTCCCAAGCCCAGTCCGAAGGAGGACGCTCTTCTCCTGAGTGGGGAGCCGGGCCTTCTTTCCCCCAGAAGTAGCTGCTCTCCAAGTCTGCTTCCTTAGCAGTCAAGAAGAGGGAGGCGGCCTCCTCCTCCTATTCCAGCGACTGTCGGAATGCAGTTTTCCTCGGCCCCATAGCCAATGGTCAAGGGTGTTGGGAATGAGAGGTGTAGCCCATCAAGCCGTGGAGGACCACAGGTTTCCCGCCCCAGTGCTTTAGGGAAAGTGTGGACTTCGTGGAGCCCCTGAAAAGCATAGCCCAGTGAAGTGCAAACACGTCTAGGATCGGGTTGTAAGGCTACGTCCCGAGAGAATGGAATGGAAAGGGAGATCTAAGCTTCTCGAAGGGGAGCAACTCTCCATTGAAACCAGTAGGATGTACCTAAGAACGCAGTTAGTTGCATTGGGGAAAATCCCGTTAACTTGTGGAAGGGTTGCCTCCACCTTATTGTGGGAGAAAGGAGCGTCCCGTGTCCTTGCTTTCCATGGGATTTAATTTCCAAGGAAATATTCTGAGGGCAGCCTCTGCTAAAACGTTGGCTTGGGCTCCAAGTCCATTCGTACCCACGGAAGATCGCAGCCTGCGAAGGTTGCTCTCTGGGCTGTGGGAAACCAACGTGTTGAACACGTGAAATACTTCCCTATCCTCTTCCAGATAGGATCACAGTAGGTAGGACCCGGCTCGTTTACAGGTTCCCTCTCGCACACACGTTCTTTATTTGATAGGAAGGCTGTGAATCCGTAAATACGTGGAAGATTCCAGGAAGGGAACGCGCAAGCGGGAGCCACTCCATCACTTTCCTTCCCCGACTTGAGAGGCCTTAGGGCAGGCATGGGGGCTACATCTCCCGGCCGCCTCAGCCAGCAGGGCCAAGGCTTTGTAGTTCAGCAGCATCGCGGGGCGAGGGGAGACACAAACTGGTTTAGAGAGATTGTTCTTCGCTATCCCATAGTAATCCTTCTTGGCCCTTCAAAACATACGGAATGGGGTGTTTCCCATTGGCTTCGCTGGAGCAGTGTTCTGAAGCTCTAAATTTAAGGACCTCAGCCTTTATTGGGGGGGGGGATGCCCGTAAACCCCATTCGTTTCACCTGAACCAGCCTCTTGAGTGATTTTAATTTCTGCAGCATTGGCAAAAGCTCCGCAAACCGGTTAAACTGGTAGGCTTTGGACTGAAGCTGTTTCAGAGGCCATCCCTAAACCCTTGACCCTAAACGCAGACTCCCTTCGAAAGTAAAGCCGCCGTGAAAACCGAAGGGACCATTTTCAAACGTATCCGTTTGGAAACAAAGTCCAAAATCCACCTTAGGGCAATGCCTTTCTTAAGGTAACCAAAATGTCACAAGAGACTCCCTTGATGCCAGGGACAAGTTTCTAGTCAGTTTCAATGCCAGCCTTTCGCTTTCGCCCTCAGTTGCGGATCCGAGTGGAAATGTCCCGGCTCCGCTTTCTGAGCTAAACTCTAATCGGCTTGCTCTCCTGATTAGAGTCGCTGATTTCAAGGGACTCTCCCTTAAAGCAAACGGGATTGTCTTTAAATTAGTGAGTTGTGGATTGGAACTGATGAGTTGTGGATTGAGGCCCCAGCCAGCAAATCTCTTGAGAGAGCCTGCGGTTTAAAGAAACGTCGACAAAGACAGATCCCTTTAGGGAAAGAGTAGGACGGACACACACACACACACACACACACACACACACACACACACACACACACATACATACATATCAGTGGGGTTTCAGATGTTCTGTTCCAGGCTTCAGTCCAGCGGAGGGTTGTGTGTGTTTGGAACCCACTTCCTCATAAGGCTGCAATCTACAGGACACATAGTAATACTGAACCCTTTAACTGGAGTTCCTGAGCTACGCGTTGATCACACAGTAAGTCAGGAAGGTTCTATTTACTTTGAACTTATCAGACAAATGTATTGCGGGGCGAGCTCCGCCTTCCACCAATAATTCAAAATACCATGCCTTCTTCCTTTCCTCCAAGAATTTAACCTATAGAATACGCCTAGTTAATCGCGAGCGGGAAGAGGAAACCGGTTACAATCACAAGTTTTCTGTTTTTCTTTAAATATAATAGGGAAGGATTTTTTTTAAAAAAAAAAAAACAGCAGTTGCTAAGGGACCAAGAGCTGGAAATTGAATCTCAACCCGGATTAGAATGGTTAAGGTTACAAACAATCCTGAACAAAAACACTTGGGATGCATTTTTAAATAAAATAAAATAAAAATCCAAAGTAGACTCCATACATTTGCTGTGTTATCCTAAAGCTCTAGGAAACATCTTCCACTGAAATAGGTGGGATATCCAAATAATTGCATTTAGCACTCTGAACTGGCATTTTTAATAAAAGGTTTGAGTGCACAATATTCGAAAGAGACGATCCCCCAAGGGGTGGTGGTGGGAAGATATTTCCAAGTATTTTGGGACTCGGATATTGCCCATATTACAATACTCAGCAGACCAGTACTCTCAGATCCTAAGCATGTCTGTTTCACAAGAAAACCCGCGGTCGGTGCTTCCAGGTCTGCTCAGGGTCTAAGTTAACATGGGGGGGGAGGCGAAGCTATACAGCACATCTTACACATTAATTCCTTAACTTGGGATACCGGGATGAGGGCATTCATTGCCTTGGAAGGGACTTTATTGGAAATACAGGAAGGCTACAAGCAGGCTCTGGTGACTGTCGTCTCCAAGAGGAATCCCTGGGTCTTATCCCTCCTTGTGACTTGGCCATTTATAACCAGTAAACATGCAACACGTGTGTGTATAGGGGAATTTTAAATCTATTCGTTTTCCATTCAGTTGGAGAGAGAGAGTTATTGTGTAGACAGTATTGAGAAGTGGGGGGAAGAATGATGAATGAGTAGATGCAAAGTCGTTTGGGGGGGCTGATTTATTTTGTAGGTTCAGTGTTTACTTAGACACATATCCCACAACCTCACAGGCCTTTTGTCCAGCAACCTGAGATTCTGGGTAGCTTATACACTATTGAGCTGTTCAGTGAGCCGAAGGACTATTTTATTTTATTTTTGCTTTGCTTTAAAGTGTGTGTCCAACGCCTGCACATATGACAGTCTTTTATAGCTAAAATAAAGTTCATCCTATATTTGGAGAAGCACTGTTCGCTCGCGTTTGGAGAGCGAGCCGATTCAAAAAATCGGTAAGCAGGAAAATTAAGCAGGCCACAACAAATACTATATTATAGATGAGGCTACAATTCTGTGCAAGCTTCGCTTGGGTGTAAACTCCCAGGCCTTCAACTGAGTAGACGCGTGTTGGGTCGCCGTGGGAGCCGCTTTCCTTCCCAAGGGTTGTGCTTTTGCGCTGCATCCGGCTCCTCAGGCGATCCTGTACACACAGCGGCTGCTCAGAAGGCTCAGGGAAGCGTACTCCATTGCACCAACTCCGCAGCCCTAGCTGGGTTGTGTTAAGTGTGTGGATCTGATCCCTCCACGTTTTGCGAGAAAGCCCGTTTCAGAAGAAGAGCTTGCTCCGCTTGCTCCGAGGCCTCTCAGCAAACGGACCGAGGCTCCTTCTACGCCTCCCTCCTGCCAAAGAGGTGCGGGCGGGAGGAGGCTAACCCAGATAAAACGCAGGGAGATAATCTCTTTGTTTCTCTTCTCCGTCTCCTCTCCCGGAACAGAACGAGATCCTGAAAAGTACAGTGAGCAGCAACGACAAGAAGACGAAAGGCAGGACGGGCTGGCCGCAGCACGTGTGGGCTCTGGAGCTCAAGCAATGAGGCGCTCGCAGGACTGCGGGGAAGGAGCGCCCGAAGAAGCCTCGTCTTGCAGGGGGACTCTCTGCGCCTTCGAGAGAGCCGCTGCCGAGCTGAGGACTCCTTGTTGCTGTTGTTTTGGAATCGTCTGGTTTATTTATGTGCAATTTCCCTCCCCTAGTCTCGCCTTTAAAAAAAACCCAAAAAGAAACCCGCGGATCTTGGAAGAAAGGCATTCCATATTTGAATATATGAAGAAGAAAACTCCGGCGTGGTAAGGGGGATAATGGCGTCTCCATAGTTTCTTGTTTTGTCCCCCCCCCCCTTCCTCCTCTCTCCCCTTCATTGAATGTTATTTTTGCTTTATTTGTATAGAACACACGGGACAAAAAGAAAGAAAGAAATCTCGCAGGCATTAGGGTGTCATGTGAAGTGTATGTGTTTAATACTTGCCCCGTTGGGTCAACGTGTTGATGGCGATCTCAAAGCAGGAGCCCACAATTTCTGCGTCTTGGGCCGAGTCCGGGGCTTCCCAGGTTTGTCCTTTTCCCCATTGTGGTCGCTCAAAGAGCTGGGAGAGATTTTGCGACAGCTCTTTTGTCCAAGTGCACTTCGGTCCTTAAGGAAGCGAACCGAACGTTAAAAATTAAAATAAAAGTAAAAACGAATCGTCCGTGGAGTTGAATTTAATAACGCAAAGGTGTAAACGCTGTACGTATTCAATAAACCACTGTGTGTGTGTTTTCTAAAACGAAAATGTTCGATGCCTTGAAATGTTTTTTTAACCCCTTTCCTTCCTTAGTTTTGCTATTGTCATCCTGGCCATTTACTTCCAAACGTTAGCTAGACAATAGCTAACGTTTGGAAGTAAATGGCCAGGATGACATATCAAGTTGAGATCCTGTGGGCTGGTGTTGCCTGCGAAAGCCTCGTTGGAAGCGGTGACATTTACTTCCGAGTAAACGCGCGGCATAGGACTGGGGTAGTAAGCTTATGCCTTTTGTTTTGACCCCGGTGAAAGGGTAAAAGAGAAATATCAAAGGCGGGAGATATATATTTTTTTCGAGACTTTGGCTGCGATCCTGACCACGTTTCCGCGGAAGTAAATTCCACCCGTGCTCAGGGGGCAGGGAAGCATTTACACTGGGCCAAATACTATTTCTCAGGTTGATATTTTTATAGTACTTTATATGGGCCGTAGTAGAGCACTAGATCAAGTCAGAAACAAATTTTGCTTTGTTTTCTCTGAGGAGTGAGAGAGGTTGTTTAGTTTTACTGAAGCTGTAATAATTTAGTGATTTCTAAAGGTGTTTGCTTGCGAATGGGGGAGGATACTGCGGACGGGAGCTAATCTGGATATTTATTTCGTGCTTATCGGAGCGAGCTGTTTTTCTCGGCGTATTGCTTTCAGAGGTGACAACCGGCAGGGCGTTGTAGGGAGAGGTTTGTGCTGTGGAAGCGCCCTCGTGCTTTGGCTGGGGCCAGGCCAAAGATGGTCTAGGAAACCTCGGTATACCGTATAAGTGATTATGTAACTTGGAGCTTTATGTCAAGTATGAAACAGGGAGCAAGGCTAGGGATTTCGGAAAGGGGAGAAATGCAAGATTTACAGTGAGATACGGTGACCTGGATATTAACTTTGTGGTTCCCTAAAACTCTCCTGGGTTGCACTTTTCCTTCCAATTGACTGCAGCGAGTCCATTTATTTAAAGTGTGTGTGTGTGTGTGTGTGTGTAAGTGTAATCCTACTCTGGCAAGGGCTTCCGAATTGGGCTCTGTAATGTTCTTAAGGGGAGCGAGGAAGAGAATAAAATGGGCTTGTGCTACCGAAACTTCTCTTGGGGTGGAAACGCCACCAGGCCGGGCAAACAGCCTTGAACCTCCTTGAAACTGGCCAGGGCTAGAAACCGCCTCCATAAGGCGACGCTGGCTTCTAACAACCCGAAGAAACGCTGGTGTCGCGAAATAGGAAAAGCCCCGCCATTCTCGTCCCTTTTTAAAGGACCACGCTCCCTCTTCGCAACAGCATTGCCCAAAATCTCCCAATACTGCTGCTCAGTCCTGAGTTTTCTTTTCAGCCTTTTCTTGACCGGCCTGAAAACATAAGCGGCGCTAACGGAGTTTAGGTTGAGGACTTAGGAACCGAATGGCGTCCGTCGTTTTGCGTGGGGTTTAAGCTTGTCCCCTGAGGAAGCTTGCTTGGGTCTTAATCGGGCTTTCAAGGTTAAGCGAGAGGATTTTTCATTCTTTCTCTCGAGCTCACTTTTATAGATCTGTAGCCCCCGGGCTCCCGGCGTGAATGGAACAAGACATCCGCGCAGGCTGGCTGACTCTGCCCCAGATGTCTCTGATGTGCGTGGCTGTTGTTTTTGAAACCCCCTTTTTTCTTTTCTTTTAAATGGCTCGCCCTGGCCGTGCTCTGACGATGAGAGAAGGTAGATTTCCAGCTGCCCATAAAAAGATAAGCAGGGGCCTTTTACACCGCTGGCCAGGCCGCCTTGACAACAGGAAGGTTGCGAGGTTACAACAACGAGGCCAACGTGGTGTGCCCTCTTCCAGTCCCGGGGTCAGGTAGCTGAGGCTGGGAAGAGCTGTGTTTACAGACACTTGCCTGGGAAGGAACATTCCCTCTCTCCCCCCCCCAACCCCACCTCACACTTTTCTTTTCAAAAAAGTTAACTCCAGCTGTTGTTGTAGCTGGATCCAATCTCTCCTTTCCAACCCAGTACGATTTTTCGTAGATCTTGCTCAACGCTATCCAAAGTTCTGGATAGAAAAGAGAAACAACTGGTTCCAGGATCGCGCAAACTTCCCACTCCCACATGCCGCCCGTCCTCGCGTGTTTGTAGATTTCTGGCCCAGAATATCGACTGGCAAGTCTTTCTGTGTTATGTTTGCACTGTTACATCCACGCAGTGCTTTTGAACTAGGATTTTAGAAGAAGCGGGTCTATGTCCCGAGGCTGCAGCGAGTGCTTAAGGGTTGATTCTTCACCACCACCTCTTCTTTTAGGAACCCCCCAATTTAATGAATAAATTATTCCTCATTCAAACTTCTCAACCCTTCCTTCCCAAGCAGCAGCAGAAAAGGAAAACCTGCACTTGTTTGTTTGCAGTAGAGAGCATACTTGAGCGATCTAGGCTTTCTCTCACACACGTGTGCGCACGAGCTCACACGGTCACCAATGCCACTCTTCCTGGGGAATTAGGCCCGTCGTATTGTCGAAATAGCCGATCATCCAGTCGCTTAGGTGGTATGAGAGAGAGAGAGAGAGAGACTGTTAACTCCGTGTGAACATGTTTATGCATTACTTTAAAGCTTCCCCCACCCTAGAATCGAAAGATGCTACAGAATCGTCAGGATCCCACCCAAAGTCAAGAGCTTTGAGACTGCAATCCTACCCACGTTTACTTGATAAACTGAAATCCGCGGCGCTGACTTCCAAGTAATCATAGATACTAGCTCGGTTGCACCATTTTCGACTCCTGGTGCTAGAAATAAGAGTCCAGCACGAGAATAATAACAGTGTCTGCCGGGCCAGGCCTTAAATGTGTGTACCGATCGCTCGCGATCTAAGCTCTCAGACAACAAGCCCCCCCCCCCAACCCAAGAAATCCTCTGACTTCCGTGAAGAGGTATTTCTAAGTGTGCGCGGAGGATCTCAACCATAGAAACAGACCAGGTTGACTGACCCGCATTTTTCCCCCTTTCCACCAGATGATCAATAGGACTTTTGGCTTCCAGTCCTCCTCCTCCTCCCTCTCTTTGTCTAAACGAGTGGGGCCATCGGACCCACTGAAAGGTGATGGCGGGTGGGCGGGCGAGGGTTAAGAGGGGAAAGAGGGGGAGAGGGAAAGGGTGGGGGGGAGAGATCCTTTTTAATTGCTCGGTAATGGGGCTGTTGCTATTTTCTCAGGAGCAATCATTCCTGGAGCTAAATCGCAAGAGCCCTAGACAGGCCGGAGCCGACAAAAATGTAGCTTTTGACGTTAAAAGCTAAATGGGGAAGCGGGGCGGTGGAAGGTAAATTGATGGTCGATTGGGATGTCAGGAGCCCTGGCCCCAGATCGCTGCGCGGGAGCTGCGAGCCTGATAAGGCCCTCTCTCGCTTCTTGGGACGTGGTCCTTTCGGGCAGCGACTCGCTGGGAACTGGGGACGAGCCTGGCAACGTCTCTCTCTCCCTCTCTATCTGTAAAGTTCTCGCTAAGGTCAGGCCTGAACTTCTCCGTCGCCTTGTCCACCCCCCACTCCCTTCCCTGGGATGATAACCGCTGCGCAACCAGCGCCACAGGGAGGGAAGAGATAGAGAGGCCTGAGAAAAAGATCAGGATCCTTTTCTCTCGCGTCGCCTCCTGGCTGGCAATAATGGCTTAAGAGGCCGCAGCAACTATTTGGTAGGTAATCCGAGAGGGGAAATTAATGAATGAGCCACAGCCAAGGAGAGAATCTTCTGCAGCTGGTTTGGAAACGCGCATCGCAGAGAGGACGAAGCGCCTGGATGCAAGGCGGGTGTTTCACTGAAGTTTCTTTAATCCTCAAGGAGACCACACTCCCCTTTCTGTTAGGCGCGTTTGTTCACTTGAGAGTAAACATGCATAGGATCGGGTTGGTAGCCTCCGTCAGATCACCCTCGCAGAGCCATCCCCCTGCATGTTGACGCAGAAATCTGGAGGGTTGTGGCGAGGGCGACTTTCTACAGTGAACAAGGCAGGGAATTCTGCTCTGATCCGTGGGACTTTTGCTTCCCAGCAAATCTTCCCAGGATGAGACGCCACGCCAGGCTGCGGTCATTAGCCTCATGATCCCGAATACAGTACATTTTTCGGGAAGCAAATTGCCTCGAAATAGATTTGGTTTTCTGGCCCAGTGCAATGGGACCAGGAAACAGTCCACATTCTAATTGAAATCCCTGGATGGTTTTTATCGGCTGCGGATCGCCCTGTAACCCTGCCTAGTCCTATGATCACTTACTTGGGGGTAAACACGTGCGAACCTGGCTTGCACCCCATCCACTAGCATTGGCGTGCAGCATTAACTCCCTAGGGACTCGCTTCCATGCAAATGTATTCTGCTTGTGGGCAACAGTTTTGCGAGAATGGAATATACTTTTTTTTTAAAAAAAAAGTGATAGTAGCATATGCCATGGTGTTTAATGATTTTCAGATACAGTATAGCTCACAAGTGTGTTTAATTCTCCATCATGGCCTTCAAAATTAGCATTTTGCCTCTCCTTTCCCTTACTAGCATAAGGAAAGAATCGTGTTTGGAAGGCATATAAAACTTCTTCCTTATCAACGTGAATTATCTTTACTTACTTTCCCTGTTTTGTTTTGAAAGGATTATTTGGAATGGTTTTAAGGCTGCAGTACTCTGCACGCTTTCTTGAGCTCCAGCCTCGCGGGCTTCAGTGGGGCCTGCAGAGTTAAAGCGCGCAGGATTGGGGCCGTGGAATCTAGTGTTTGACTTTAGGCGGCCCTAAAAAGCGTGCAAATTCTCTTATTGAGAGAATGAAGCCCCTCTGACTTCAGTCGGGTGAGCATCTCACATATGTGAATGTGGGACAGGAATGTGCCTTTTGGACTCTGTTCCTTCCCGTCCCTTGTTTTAAATAGGCAACTGGAGCTATGCGAGAGTAGCTGGCTTCCAGACTGCAGGGAGGCGCTCCGATCCTAAACACATTTGCTTGGAATTAGCTCCCTTTGATTTCAATGGGACTTCACTTATCTATAATGTCTTCAGTATGGGGTGTTGCTCTCTCTACAGCTTCAGCCGTGCTGCGGTGATTTATTTTAAGAGCCCGCGAAAATCGTTTATTTGTGTAGGGGTAAACTGTAGGTTGGGAATCTGAAGGTTTGCTTGTTTGGAAGTGGATTGCATTGAAATAGGTGGGAAATGCAAAGTTTTAGGAGGTCGGCCCTTGTTGGGAGCCGCCGAGAATGCGCTATTTGCTTTTCATTTTCCTGCGGGGAGGCTTAAGCCGCAGTGCATCACAGCCTGAAGAAGTGAAAAGAATAACTAGCCACAATATTTACGTGCTAACTTCATATCCCTTTAGATTCTGTTTAAAAGCTGCACACTAGAAAAAGGCCCTGATTCAGCTGCGTGAATCGGATTTCAGAATCTGCCATCGAAGGCCTACCACTCAATATATTTTGTTGTTTTTGTTTGTGGCCAACTTTTCCTCTCTCTCTCTCTCCATCAACATGCAAAGTTATTTAAATATATCTTACTTTAACATTAACCTTTCAGCTACGTTTGTGGACAAGATGCAGCTCAGGATAACTGCTGAGGTCCTGGCGCTCCGGGGTTATTGTCCACGACCTGGCGAAAGTCCGAATTATTACAGGCCCATTCGTTCATTTACTTTATTCTTTATTAAATTTTTATACCGCCCTTCATCAGAAGATCTCAGGGCGGTTCACAATATTTTTAATTTTTTTTTTACCAGAGAGGAAACCCTACTCAGCAGAGTGGGTCTTCCTTCCGAATCAACACATATTAGAATTGTACTATGTGTCTCTCCCATTCAACTTGCCCAGTCTTAGATTTAATATGTAGATATAAATGTGTGGACCGTTTGCTATTTCAATCCGCACAATATATTCCCTCTCCACGGCCTTCCGCTTTCACAGCTGGAATAAAGTACCTGGATTTCATTCAATGTACAACCCACATCTTAGCTTTCCAAAAGTAACTTAAAAGCGAGCATGTCCAATTTGGGATACCACTATCCTTTCCACATATTTCTTCTTACAACTGCTGCTCCAAATACATCTGCTTGGAAGAGGTACCATTCGTTTCAAATTTGAAATGCTTCCAAATATATATTTTGTGCTCAAGAGGGCGCTTCAAATACCCTAGGAATGCAAGATGATATTGATTTGCTTGCATGTTTACTACAGATAGTTTCCTCCTGTCCACATATTTCAGAATAGCTTGTTTTAGTAGTACTAGTTTAGTAGACACTTGTTCTTTTACTACTGATTTACATTTGCATGGAAATCAGTCTCCACTAGTCGGAACAGGGCCTACCATTACCAAACTCACATTGAAGCTCCTCAGTGCAAGTGATGGGTTGGAATCTATTTAATTACAGAGCAAATTCTCTGAAATCAGTATTTCCCTCGTTGAAAATTATCTTGTCTGCATTGAACCAGGGACTGTTTACACCAGCACTGAAACCTCTTTAACAGACTTAGGCCTGTGCATGTTTGACGGTGATGAGGGAGAGTTCTCATGAACTATAGGGTACCTTCAATTGTAACAGAGGAGCTGCGAGGACTTGGCTGAAGTCCTATAGCCGAGGGGTAGAAAACCTGTGACCCACCATTAATTTGGCTCATCATACTGACTATCACCCACGCTGGCTGAGGTTGATGGGAGTTGGAGTCCAACCACAAATGGAGATCGGCAGGTTCCTAATCCCGGACGAGAGGACTGCAGCCTAATCTACGCAACACACCCATCGATTACAAGATGAAGTTCCCCTAATCTTAGTTCATGAGAACAACCCCCACACCCATCAGCACCAGACACTCGCGGACACACATCTGTTAAAGGAATTTCAATGCTGTTGTAAACAACCCTTGGGTTCAGTTCGATTACTTGGGCGTAAACCCTACTGAACTCAAAGCGATTGCTGCTTAGAAGACGTCTATCGGACTGAGTTGATAATCCATGAAAATTCCCCAGTCTTAGATTATACTTTATGGAATGGGGTGTATGGATGTATTCCAGGATTCCTATAATCTTACTTTTGTTAGATGATTAGGTAAAGAGGTCAGGCTTGAAAAAGAAGGCTTTTCGTTCCTTTCATTCATTCCTTTTTTCTTCAATACTTATTCCAAAAACAGCAGATGGCGTTAGTAGTAGGAACTGGAAAGAAAACGTGTTAGGAATTATTAGACTGTATTTCGAGCACTGGGATCGATCGTCCTTGTTTGTAGTTCTTCCGTAAGCTTTCTCTGTGTTGTGGATTTGTCACATGTTCCGTGGAATTGCTCACTCTACCACCCCAACCCGGTTCCTGAAATTTACAGCGGTTTTTCCTTCGAGCCAGATAACGATGGCGAGCCTCTCCGTCAAAGTTGGCGTCAGAATGACGCGCGGAGCGTCTCGCTGGCCTCCTTTGGCTGCGATCCGCATGTCACTTGGGGATCCCTATATGTGTAAGCCCCATGGAACTTCAATGGATTCTCTTCTGAGTGAGCACGGACAGGGGGATCGCGTTTGCAAGACCCTACTACACTGTCAAACTATTCGGATTTCCTTACACCCTCCAGCCAGGCAGCCGTTTAAAACGCGCGTATCATTGATTTTTACGCCTGTCTTTGACGCTTGCCATTAAGTCCAGAATATTTGCAACATTAAACTGCTATCCCAGTTATGCGTGGAAGGAGATTCCGTTGAAATAAAGCGAATGACTTCCAAGTAAGGTTGCAGTCCAGCCCTACCATGGGCGGTGGAAGTGCTTTTGGACTTGAAAACTGGGACCTTTTTAAACTGGACTGTGTCTCTTTCCTGTGAATGGAGCTGCCCTTGACAGTGGAAAATAAACGGATGGCCACGTTCCTGCCGCTGTTGTAACCTCTTCAGCAGTTATAACTCAGGCTTATCATTCTCTCACGCTCTTCTTTTTGCTTTCCAGTCTATGAAATATGTACACTCCCCACCCCAGCACCTTCAAATCTTTTCCATTTCTAATTGGCCGATTACGGTTCAGCTGTTTAAACCTCCCCCCCCCCCGCCTTTAATGGACATTAAAGCGCAATGGTTATCTGAATTATATATTCACATAAATTCTGGAGAGCCTCGAGAACGGGGCGGGGCGAGGTTAGAGACCTGTTCCTTTCAGGGAACTCTCTTGAGGGCCTGTCCTCTCTTCCCTCTCCTTCACCCCCAAAGGTAGCCATTCAAGCTGAGCGTCTCTCTCCCCCTCCTATTCCTTCAGCAATGCCACTGCTTTGATGATGGGCTCGCGCGGAGCCCTGATTACAAATTTATTCTTAGGCACCATATAAGTCTTGATATTTGCTATTAAGGACATCTGGCAGTGATTAGAACTCTCCTCTCTCCCTCCCTCCCTCCCTCCTGCCTTGCAATGAGAGCCTCTATGGACACCCTGACGTCAGATCAGACGGCGAGGAGCCATCCTGCTCAAGACTTGGGTGTAATCACCAAGCCGCTTTCCAAACACCAGCTGAAGTTCCAGGCCACCAGCTGGAATGCGAGGGGATATAGAGGAAGCCTTTCTTTGCTCTCTTTTCTTTCTTCTCTCCTAATTCTGTCTTTTCATCCAAGAAAGCCTCGCGTTTTCTGAATCCTTTTTGTCTTATTGAGGTTTTGCATGCTGGATTCATTTCGCTTTGCTGCAAATCTCTTGGAAGGCAGGGGGGGGGGGGAAACCTGATGACCAGATAATGGAAGCACTGGAAAATATTTCCAAGGACCTGGGAATGTCTGTCTTCTTAACCCTCAACAATGGGCTGTATCGAAAGTTACTTCGACTCAAAGTAGACGCATTGAAATTGATAGACGTGATTAATTTATGTCCATTCCATTCAGTGGTTCTACTCCGAGGAGAAGTTGGTTGGATACAATGGTGGCAATGCTCTTCTCAAAATTTGGGTCATCTTCAGCTTGGAACTCTGCTCCAGAATCGACATAGATGCCAGGGATCTGCAATGGACAGAACCAGAGGAAGACTTGGGTTGGCTGGGCTGCCTCCTCAGGGGTCCACCAGGTTTCAAAACAGGGCTGGCATATGGTGCATACTATTGAAGTCCCATCAAATTATTTTGGTGTCTAAGGCAGAAGCGCCCCCCCGTCTCTTCCCCATTGCTGACATTGGGGGAAATGCAATAAATTAAGCAGCAAGCAACTTGCTGCCCTTTCATGATACCCAAAATCTGCTTGCCCAAAGCAGCTTCCTCAAATCGCCTAATGGTAAGGATGGCCCAGGTTTCACACTGTAGCACAAACTTCAATATTTACAGCACAGTACTTTGCCATATCTCATAGTCTGCTGGGCATTTCCTGCACTTATTGATCCTGAGCACAAAAATCACAAAGGTATAGGCTGGGGAGGGTACAGAGGAGCTCATATTTTCTCCCCAGAACCTGCTATTGGGAGATGGGTTTGCTGGTATTCTTTTGAAACAAACAATCCCTTAGAAATAAAAACATCCTGAGATCTTTTGTGTGTTATAAAGGCTTCCAGTTTACACAGTGAAATATCTTCATTTTCAAATATGTTGCATTAGAGAGTGAGATAGAAATATTTCAATAGATTTGCACAATACAAATCTAGAGACATACATACGCCGCAATCAACTTGGTCAAAGCATGGGCAGAGTGCCTCTTTTACACCCATCTTTTTTCCTTTCTCCTCTGTTGAAGAAAGCTGATCTGCTGCCCAGGTAAGAGGAGGAACATAACTGAAGCCTACAGTGATCTGAAACCCCCTTCATTTCAATTTCCCCCCATTTCAATAGATGTAATCTACCCACCCCGGGTAGCTCAGTTGGTGGAGCATGGTGCTGATAATGCCAAGGTTGCAGAGTCAGTCCCCATATGGCACAGCTGAATATTCCTGCATTGCAGGGAGCTGAAATAGATGATCCTCAGGATACCTTCTAACTGTGCAGTTCTATGAATCCAGAGTGAATGGGATGCTTTTCCCCTTAAATTTAAATGGTCTTGCACAAATACTAACTGCTAGAGAGGACAAACTGTTGAGAGGATAACAGAGTAGACAGACCTATTGATAGATTATATAGCACAACACTGCTGAACACAGATGAGCCACTTTCTTGTTTTGCTGTGTACCACTCTTCCACTCTGCACCAGAAGTATCTGAAGAAAGGTTTGCCTAAAAGCTGCACCATTCCCTGGAAACTCTAGTCCAGGGATTGGTAACCTCAGGCCCCTGTGGCTAAATGTAGCTCTGCACCTCTCACCCCTCCTGCACTAAATCTAAATGCATTCTATTATATACTGTACATTATTTCTTTCCATCCAGGGTTCCAGTTCTCAGCTCTGCCCCATCCACACTATACATTTAAAGCAGTATCATGCCACTTCAAGTAGTCATGGCATACTGCCTCCCAAAGAATCCTGGGAACTGTAGTTTGTTAAGGGTGCTGAGATCTGCTAGGAGAGCCCCTGTTCCTGATATAGAACTACAATTTCCAGAACTCCCTAGGAAGAGCAATTGACTCTGAGAATTGTGAGGGGAAGAGGAGTCTCCTAACAGTTCTCAGGGCCCTTCACAAACTACAGTTCCGACCCGGGATTATTGCGGGGATGCCATAGATGTTTAAAGTGTAATAATCCTGCTTTACACATCTAAGAGCCGGTCCTGGGCGGAACTCTGTCTCATCTCAAGCCCTCTTTCGCTCCTCAGGCTCCTGATCCAAAATCTATTTCCCCTCCCCCAGGAAAGCAGCCCGTGAAACTTGCTCTAAGAGAGCTGTGGGGATCCTTCTCGCGTAAGAATATCCCTCAACCAGATTGTGCAGCAAGCGGATCTTTCGAGTCGCCCTAAAATGGTGGGACCGGGAAAGCGAGGCGGGGCGACTGATAATATATTCAGCAGAGGAGACAGAGAGAGAACCTTGGGTTTATTTGTGCGCCGGATTAAGGGAAGACGCCGAAGGCTGGCCAGGGGCCGAGCTTTGATTGGCCTGAGAGACGAGAGGCTTTCGTTGCTGCAGCCAATGACACGGCCAAGTTTCACTGTCTGCAAAAGGAAAGCCACAATTCCTCGTTAAGCCAAGGGAGATGCGGAGCTGAGGCTTCGGATTTTGGTCCAACCACATCCGAAAGGAAAACATGGGGCGTTTGCGCTTTGACGGGGCGGGGGGAAAGAAATAGCAACAATCTTATTTCGAAGTATTGAAATCAAGCGAAAAAGCAGACGTGACCCTAAAACAAATTAATTCGTAAATAAATCTTAATTGGTGTCAACGAGTGTGCTCCAAAATAGGCGGTATTAAAATGGCAATCGTTTCTCAGGAAATAAAAATATTTTGTCTTTCAAAGTTGGCATCGCACCCTAAACGCAAGAGAGAAGCGCTGCAAGCAACTACATGGATTTAGGAATGGATGGAAGGCTCCCTGGGAGGAAGCCCCATTGAATTCAATAGGACCTTGCTTCTGAGCAGACGTGATTGTGCTCCGAGTGCAATTAATACCCTGATCAAAATGAAGACGTCAGGCACATCTGCGTTGATGCTTTGAGGAGACTAGATGAGGAGCGCAGTTTTCCTCAAAAGACGACACAAATAATTTGCACTTGGAGGAATCCGGGGTCTGAAGCGAAAACTTCGGGGATGTGCATAGAAACTAGGAGAGGATATATTTCTTAGTTGTCATCATCCTTCCTTACGCTTGTGAGTTCAGCAGAGAGCATCCCTTTGTCAGCAAAAATAAGGAAACCGTTGATAAAATAGCTTTAGCCTTTTCATTTTTATCCAGCATGCTAAGCTACAGACTGAATTTCCTGGTATTTCCACCTCTCCCCTAAAACAATAATCCCTCAAAACGGTCTTCTTATAAGTAAAGTTAGACTCACTCAGTTTCACAGTAGCTGTCTTGAGGCAGGCTTAACATGTAGTTACAGACATATACCATAGTTTAGATTAGAACTGGAGCCTGAGCTGTGGCTCAGCACGTGTGCTATGTCCCTAGTCATTGATGAAGCATCAAGAGATCAGATAGCAGAGGGAGCAGGCCGCCGGGCTGTGAGCAGCTTATATAGGTTGTGCCCCTTTACCTGTCTGGACACAGTTGGGAGAGGCTCTCACCTGGAGGACTTCCTGTAGAGTAGACCTTGTGAGATCCAACTCTCTCTGTGTATGTGTGCCTTTCCAGCAATCAGAAGTTGTTGGTTTTGACTTCCTTATTTTAGATATCCCACAAAAACTACAGAAAGAGCACTGGAGAACTGCATTTAGCAATGAAGAATACACTTCCTTTCAGGACTGCAATCAGAAAAAGAATATCCTGTTCACCGGATGTAAGTCCCTCTGAATTATGTCCAGTTAAGCCGGCGTGCAAGAGTGTGGAAGTCATACTCAAGAGTAGCTTCACGCAAATCCATCGATTTCTATGGTACTATGACTCAGTTGGATTTCATTCTAAGTATTTTACTCAGAAGTAAGTTCTAAATCAGGCTGCAGTACTAGTCGCATACTCTCCCGGGAGCAAGTCCATTGCGCACTGTGGGACTTCTGAGTAAAGGTGATTCGGACGCTGCCCGTTCAATGAGGAATCAATCCCTAGTCATTAAGCTTGCTGAGCCTACTTCCTTTGCAATTACCTCACTGAACCCCCACAAAAGTTGTCGTCCCCCCCTGCCCCCGAGTAAATATGCTTAAACTGAGACGAAACTCCTTGGTGAGCCGATCCTACTTTAAGTGGGACATTTTTAAAAAGTAACGGTATAGAGGATCGCGAACTTACCTTCCCAAAGCACGGCAGTTTTATATCGGAACGTGTGAAGAAGACAGAATGTGAAAGAAAAATGTGAGAGAACTATATAGAAGGGAGCAAAGAGGGGATGCTGCTGCGTCCCAGAAAATGATGGAAGTCCTGAATAAACTAGTTATTTGTGGTAATAACAGTGGCAATAAAGATAAGAAGAAGCCACAAACAGCGCCCCACCTCTCCTCCACGCGAAATTGTTATAATAGGGCGTACCCTTGACGGGTAGAACCAGATCCGGTTGTGTGGCCACGGGATCCGGCTCACGCCTAGGCCACATTTTGCAAGTGGAGACCAAAGACCCATTCAGGTCACAGGATCCGCTCACTGAAGAAACACGTGGTTGTCAGACAAGAGGGCGATGTTGCTCCCAGATCTCTGTCTTTCTGTTGTCTGTACCTTAAAACAGCTGGAGCCGAAAGCTTCTAACCCAGGCTAGCTTTGCCGAGGGTGTCCATGGGAAATGAAAGCAACATTCTGTTGTAAGATGAAACGCATTTCTGCCCGGCCCACCCTTAGAACAAAGCATACAGCATCAGATGTAATATGCAGGGGGAAGAATGTTATTTCCCCACCCCCAGCTTTAGGCAGCATAGATAGAATATCTTCTGTAAAGCCAATGCGCCTTTGTCTTCTGTGCTGGATTTAGCTTGCTTCCCAAGTCAGTGTTGGCTGAGCCTGCGGACATTAGCGGGGCAGTGGATTGCAGCTTGTACACATTGCCTTCAGAGCAAGGTTTGGGGATCTGGGGCCTTGCAGATGTTGCTGGAGTAGAAGTCACATAACCCTTGGCCATTGGCTATGCTGGCTGGGGGAGATGGTGGACTCCAACATACCACAGGGGTCCCCTGCAAACCTTGCCTTAGAACAAGAGTTGAAGAAGAAGAAGAAGAGGAGGAGGAGTTTGGATTTGATATCCCTAAAGGTAAAGGGACCCCTGACCGTTAGGTCCCATCGTGAACGACTCTGGGGTTGTGGCGCTCATCTCACTTTATTGGCTGAGGGAGCTGGCGTACAGCTTCCGGCTCATGTGGCCAGCATGACTAAGCCATTTTTGGTGAACCAGAGCAGCGCATGGAAACGCCATTTACCTTCCCGCCGGAGCAGTATCTATTTATCTACTTGCATTTCATGCTTTCAAACTGCTAGGTTGGCAGAAGCTGGGACCGAGCAATGGGAACTGACCCTGTCGTGGGGATTTGAACTGCCGACCTTCTTATCAGCAAGCCCTAGGGTCTGTGTTATCAAAGCTGCTAACAATCTCCTTCTCTTCCTCCCCAACAACAAACACTCTGTGAGGTGAGTGAGGCTGAGAGACTTCAGAGAACTGTGACTAGCCCAGGGTCACCCAGCAGCTGCATGTGGAGGAGCCAGGACACGAACCGGTTCACCAGATTACGAGTCCACTGCTCTTAACCACTACACCATGCTGGCTCTCCCTTCTCATGTCTATAAAGGGTCTTTGACCCAAGGTTGGTGGAGCATTCACTATCCATCTCATGGACATGGTGCAACCTACCATGAACACAAGTGAAGACCAGGAACTTAATTTCAATGCCTTGCAGACAGATCCCACCAAAGGAGCCAACTTCTAGGGGCTGATAAATAAAATATTTGAGGGGGCCAACCCTCCCAAAGTTGATGGGCATTGCCGGTGCCAGATTTACATATAAGCTAAACAAGCTATAGCTTAGGGCCCCACTCTCTTGGGGACCCAAAAAAAATTTAAAGGGGGAAAAACTGGATGTACATTTCCAAAATATAAGATAAAAAACAAATAAAATAAAACCTACATACAGCAAGAGTGTTTTGTCTTGTGTTGGCTCCTGTGATGTAAGTAATGGGCCCTGCCTGCTAGCCTGCTCCCTAAAATATCACTGGTTTGCTCATTTCTATATATAGGGTGCCTACATTTTGCCTGGACTGGTTGCATGGCAACATGTGCAAATGGCTTTAGATACCTATTAGGTCCATAAATTACCATATAGCATATATTCAACACAAAAAACAGCAACAATTTGTTGTTGACAAACGACAGCTGGACATATAAAGGGCCCCAATACCTTCAGTAGCTTAGGGCCTCATCAAACCTAAATCCCAACCTGGGCATTGCCATTTAAATATACATGGATGGGATTACGCTGTTGACTGGCGGAAGAAAAATTGAGATGGGTGGGGCAGCGCCCTAATGGATCGACCTCCACTGACTGTTGGGCTGCAATCCTGCAAGTACTGTACTTTCCTGGGGGTAGGCCCATTGAACTCCACACAGAGCTTACTTCTGAGTTGCACTGTTAAGAGTTGGAAGAGCGGGGTCGAGGACAACTTCCCAGATCGCGCGTGCGCAGAAAGGCCTTTCCCTTCCTCCCCGCCGGTGCTTCAAGGATTTCCAGGTCCGACGGGGCGGGTTGCCAGGCAGCTCTTCTCTTCAAGCTGAACCAGCGGCTTCTGCCGGGAGCCAGGAGAGTGGCCCGGCTGGAAGAGCTCCCCTCTCCCGAGCCAGCCGCCACGTCTGGTTTTCATAGAGCCGCGGCAGCAATTACCTCAAAGCCGTAACTGTCTCCGAAATTATTCATTAAAGTCATTCCGAGGAGCCCCAGCAAAGCCCCGCTTGAGGTTTATGGCCTTTGGTGGCCTTGAAACATGACATTGCCCTTCAACAGCTAGCGTCGGAGGGCTCTCTGCCGCCCTCTCTTCTTAATCTTCCCCCCGCAAAAAAAGTCATAGATCGCCCCCTCCCACACACAGCCCCTTCCCCTCTTTTGGAGGAACCGGGAGGTGGGGTGGCGGTGCTGCTGCTCGCCTGACTGACCAACTTGCCTCCGTGTGTGCGCGCGCGCACGGGAGCGAGCGCGCCCCCCGCCCCGTCGAGGCTGCTGTCAGCGGTGACACATCCCAGACTCCGGCGCTACTGTAGGGCAGATTAAGTTTCTCAGGCGAAACCTCCCGTCCTTCCGCCCTCCGCCCTCCCTTCTTCCACCGACGTCCTCCCCAACCAGGGAGAAACCTTCCCCAGATGCTGCTGCTGCAGCCCCACTTCGTCAGCTCCGGCGGGGAAAGTCCAGGCCGTCTTTCAGGGCTCCAGTTTAGGGACTTTCTCCCCGCCCTCCTAACCTCTCCGCTCCCCCAGAACAACCCGCCGTCTCAGTTCTCCTTCCTCGTCTCAGCCTATTTCTCCAAACGACGCCGAGAGATCGACGCCGCTAAAACGCACCGGGAAGGGAATTCAGGTAACTAGCAACTGGGCCCTTGGGGAGACGCGGGGAAGGGGGGGAGCCCTCGTCCTGTTGGCACGCGTTTACACGAAGGTGGTGTCGGCAGACCACTAGGACCAGACCAGGCACTTGACTCCCTCCCTCGGCCCCTCTGGAGCTCTGCGCAGCCCCTCCCGCAGCGCCACTGAGCCCTGGAGAGGCCGAAAGGGCCTGGCCTTGAGCATATTTGGCAGCCAAGAAAGGGAGTAGTCCCTGGGGCTCGGCGTTTCTCTGTGATCTCCTGCTCCGGAGTGAGGGCCTCTTCCCGCACAAGGCTAGGAGAGGGGGCGGGTGGTTAGGAGCACTCAGTTATCCCAGGGAAGGGGCGCGCGCGGACCCGGACGCACACACACACACAAAAACACATACACTACTCTTTAACCTGCAGGTTCTTGAGATAGGCAGGCAGTAGAGCTGTTAATCTGGATTGAATGCGGGGCCCGATCCCTCATTCCACACCCTGAAAAACTGAGGAGTCGGCACCAGCAGTCCGGATAGGTCGGTTTCTCCGCCCCTGCTGTTGCGCCCTCAACGAGCTCCAAAAATAATTAAGCCGAATATTTAGTTATGACTCGGTTTTGTTTTGCGACAGGATCCGCCTTCCATTAAAAAAGCGTGTTAAATCGCTGTCTAGCACAATCCTATGTTTATTCAGAAGTCCTGCTGCCTGCACTGAGGCTTGCTCCCAAGTAAAGTATTCAAAGGGTTGCAGCCCTTAGTGCCTTCCAGGGCCACGCAGCTTCACTTCCAAGTTAGCAAAAGTTAGTGACCGGGTTGTAAATTGATTTCTGCTTGGATTGCTAAACTGGCCCAAGGATGTAGTCCTCAGGATGTTAGGGTTTACTCGCGCGGTTCAAGGACCACTTGAAGATGCAGACGGTGAGTGTGGAGAGTCAGGCTTTTAAAGTGGGAGGATCCTGGCTATGGTTGATTACTCTCAAGTAAATCCCACTGATTTAAACGGGATTGTCTTCTAAATTGGCATGCTTAGGTTTTCTGAGCAATCAAGGCCAATGAGAGGCGCTTAAACCGGGTTTGGGATCAGAAAGCTGCAGGGTTCGTGTGTTCACGCAACCCTGTGTGTCATATACACGCCATATATTGATACCCAGATCATACATGTCTACTTCGAAGACAGTGTTTTGGAAGAGTCCATCCTTGCCTTGAGAAAGTAAAGGGCTAAAGTTATAATTCTGGTGAGCAATCAGATTCATTCAGAGTGACAAAGGTTTTGCTGTTGATTTTACTGGGAAACAGATTTTACTAATGAAACGCTATTGAACTTTTCTTCCTTTTAAATAGAGGTGCCAGTCTCCCAGGATATCTTCAGTTTTAAAGCTGGCACTTTATTGTTGCTTGGAATAAGTAAAAGAAAAAGAAAAAGTTCCATTTATTTATTTAAGAAATTCCCTTAGCAATATGGGTTGCAATCCAGCTCCACTAAAATGAATGTAGGTTTTGCCACTCTTTCCAAGTAAGTGGCGATTTTATATATATGCTTGCACCCTGATCCTCGGAACATTTTGTCTGGAGGGAAAATCCAATGAATGGGCATTCCTTGGCTCCTGGTTCCCTGCAACGTCACCCTTTTGTATCGCGTTAGTTCCCACTATGTTCAATGAGGCTTATTTGAGCCTGGATTTGTCCGGTCCCCACCACTCTAAGCAGAAAGGTCTAGCCAGTGCGACTTACTTGTGGGTAATTTCAGGATCACCCTAGTAATCGCATCTTTGGTGGAGAGTTGTTACCAGTCTCTTACCGTTCCAATACGGGAGCTTTCTAATTCCTGGTTCCTATATCTTTTTAATGTGGGGAAAATGGAAAGAGGCGGTGAGGAAGCATCTTGGGGTTTACACTGCAGGGTCGCCCAGGCGTTTTCGTTCGTGCTCTCTTTCAAGGGAGCGTAGATCTGGAAACAAAGCGTCTTTGGTCCTTCACATGAGGACTGATCCAAGCACGGCGAGGTCCCGATGGACAGATGCGCCGCTTTGTTTCTTCTCTATGATCGCATGAACGTGAAACAAAATAAATCGGAATAGTCCAGTGCAAATCACCGGCCGGTGTCATGGCTTGATTTTAGCGACGGAAGGGATCCAATCTTCAAAAAGATGTGGCTTGTTTTATCACTTGTCATTGTTCCTGTAGATAAAATACCACCAAGAACGCCACAACAAATGCCTCCTTTAGTTCATAAAACCGTGTGTAATATTATTACATATAAAAATAAAAAAATAAAAAAATGTCCAGTAGCACCTCATAGACCAACTAAGTTTGTTCTGGTATCTTTCATGTGCATGCACACTTCTTCAGATACATGCACACGAAAGCTTATACCAGAACAAACTTAGTTGGTGTATAAGGTGCTACTGGACAATTTTTTTTATTATTATTATTTTCCGAATGCGTCAGACCAACACCGCTACCTATCTGAAATCTAGAATCATTACATATAATTACAGCCCAGTGAGATGTTCTTCGATCAGGTTCGTGGCTTTAATGGGGACTGAATTCAGCTCAGCTCCAAGCAGGATCCCATTGATTCCCCTGGATTGTGGACTGTGCAGGAGATCCACAACGCAGCTTATCTGGCTGGACCCGAAAGCCGGTGGGTCTTGAAGCATCTAGTAATCACGTGCACAGTAACCTGGAAACGAGGCTTACTTCTGAGTAAACGTACAAAGGATTAGGCTGGAATCCTGCCAGATGGGCAAGGAATTAAAAATTAATTATTATTATCATCCTTATCCGCCTGTGCATGTTAACACGGAAGCTAAGTCGCGTTGAGCTGAATGGGACTTAATAAGAAATAAGTCTATATAGGATTCTTAGCCTTCCCGGTGTTTCGTATCGGGTTTGCACAGCTGCAAGGCACAAGATATATATTCTTTGTTTTTCTATGTTTGATGTTTTATTGTGTTGTTATATTTGTTGGAAGCCGCCCAGAGTGGCTGGGGCAACCCCCAGCCAGATGGGCAGGATATAAACAGTAAAATTATCATTATTTTTATTATTATCAGTAAGTTTCCTTAGAAGCTCCTGTTATGTGCAAGGCAATCCCACCAATTAAAGGGGAATCCTTGACTTTTAGTATAAGGCAGTAAGAGAGTAAGAACCGGTGACTGATCATGGCTTAGTTTTGTATGGTTTTGTGGTGACACAACACTTGCAACGCAAATCTATAGGTCATAGATGGCTCGTCAAAAGTCAGCCCCATTAAGTTCAACAGGACTTTCTACGAAGCAAGAGGACTGGCGCCTTATTTGCAAGCAAGTTCCAGAGGGAATTTTGGAAAATAACAAAAAGGGTTTTGTACTCAGGCAGAGAAGCCGGTGGGTGCTTCAGACAACCCTTCGCCCACTCCCATTAGCGGGTCCCTGGGGTGAGGCTGAGGTTGCCTCTGCAATGCCTCTCTCTTCCTCCTGCGAATGTGTTTTGACAGTCCTCGCCACACTCCCGAATTCTGGAGAGTTTCTTCCCATCACAACTGACCCACCCTCTTCGCCTGCAGCCTCGCGGGATTCAGGAGGACTTGCTCTCAAGCTAGTCTTCGGCTTAAATGGCCCCAGCTTGAAGACGCCCTTGGTACAAACAAACAAACAAACAGCCTTGGCAAAGGCTCCAGCTAAACCGGGGTGGGACAGGGGGAGGGGAGCGGGCTCCGGCCTTCCTGGCCTCTGATGAATGGAAGTGGCTTTTTCTTTCCAGACTCCTCGCTCCCCTTGCCCCCACAGCCTTTGATAGGTCTCTTTTCTTTTCTTTTAAGCGCTTGTTTTTAATTGTGACCCTGGGCTGGTCCACGAAGTCTCCTGTTGGGAGTTGTTAGCGGTGGCTGCCTTAGTTGGGCAGGACCTCCCAAGTGGCTCCGGCCGGCGTGCCAGAGAAAGGGAGACTCTGCTCATCGTCCAGTCGCGCTCCCATCAAAGTCCCCGGGACCGAGGAGCCTGCAGGGCGCGCTCGGAGGAGGCGGCGAGGAGAACAGTAAACAATCGCCAGGCCCGCTCCCGCCACTCCCTCCCCAATCCACACCACAACGAGCGCGAATACACACATACACAGAAACCAGCTCGCCTGAGCGATCTCCCATTTCCAGAGAGATCTAATATCTTAAATCGTTTCTCCCACCACTCTGTAACTTTTTGAGAATATGGAGTGATTTAGATTTCCCACTGGTTTGACAAGGTGACTATAATTTATCGTGCGCGCGAAAGAAAAGGTTGTTGTTGTCGTCCTCGTTGTTGTTAGCCGATACGCTTCTTTTTCATATAGGAAGGGGATTATAGTGGGTGTAAGAGCCAACAGTATCCTAGGGACCGAGGTCC
Organism: Podarcis liolepis; assembly: GCF_965112155.1. Lineage (NCBI taxonomy): Eukaryota > Metazoa > Chordata > Lepidosauria > Squamata > Lacertidae > Podarcis > Podarcis liolepis. The sequence continues at coordinate 46,622,103 of NC_139564.1, read as the reverse complement.
CCTCCCCCCACAAAATATTTGAGGAGGCTACTGCCCCGCCCCCCAAATGTTGGTTGGCATTGCCAATCAAATAGTGTGCATGCATGATCCGTTACGCGAAGCGGGGCTTACCTGCCCCCCCAATATTTCATTCAAATTGCATCCCTGATAGTGGTGATTACCAAATTGGCGGTGGGGAATCTTAAGTGCCCATCATTGCCCAGAATTGATTAGGGTTGCTCAGACGAAACTTTCCATTCTGTTCAATGGGACCTACTCCAAAATTAATGTGCGTAGGATTACCATACATAGTTCTGAGGAAACATCTATATGCTGTGAGGCTGCAATCCTGCGTGCACAGTTTTCTCCCATTTCTGTACTTGAGGGAAAGCGCTTTGGAAAGCACTTGGACTTATTTCTGAGTAAGCATTGCTGGCACTGAGACCAAATTGCCTTTAAAATGAATGCAGATAGATTATAGATATAGATATAGATATAGATATAGATATAGATATAGATATAGATATAGATATAGATATAGATATAGATATAGATATAGATATAGATATAGATATAGATATAGATATAGAGACTTCACGTGGATTGGCTTGCTTGAAAGTGTTGTGTAAATTGAAGTACTGTAGTAATAATAATAAATAGAACCTGAGAGTACAGATTCGGCAGGTTGAGATCCAAAACTCGTTTACTTGCAAGTAAGGCCCTGTGAAATCACCTAGGACTCCCAGCTCAGTCAAAACGCATGGCATTTAGCCCAGGAGCCGGCGATGGTTATTAAGGTTAGTACCAATATCCTTCCAATGGAAAGATTGTAGAAATCACCCTTTAGCTGTGCTTACGCTGTTTAGTTACTCTGGAGCCGCCTTGGGTCTTTCCAATCAACCGAGGCTGGGACAGGGTAAGGTTTGCTGCCTCAGGTTTTGATGGGTACCCAACAGAATAGAGTGGATTTTATGAATGAGAAGTTTTGTTCTTGTCCTGTACACAGATCTGCTATACCTCTTAGATTTCGTTGGCCCCACTCTTCACCATCCCAATCCCTCACACAAGTGTGTGTGTGTGTGTGTACAACGCACCTTGCATATTACCAAGTGAGGTGGGCTCTAGTCTACGAAAGTTCATTCCACAATAAATCCGTTGGCCTTTAAGTGGGCACAAGCTACTCTTTGCTATTCGGGATGATTTCAGATGGACTGACTCCCAGGTTGTGTGCCAGAGAAAGATTTTCATTTAAAAAAAACGGTCCTGCCAAGTTCAATGAGATTTTATCCCAAGTACCCCCATTGTAGCCAAATCGAATGGATTTCAGTTGAAAAAAGGTGACCCATCATTTAATGGTGCTCACATGCCGATTTTTTCCTTAAAGAAACACTCTTTTCTTCCAAGTGAAGGTTAATTTATTTAAATTTAAATTACTTATAAGCAAGCAGGTTACTATTTGTAGCAACTACAAAGTCAGCTTCAGTTCCAATCATCTACTGTTCAGATTACCCTATCCTCAGAACGGCACTTAAAGACTGAGAAAAATTTAATGTGAAGTGGTTGATTAATCTATTGATCAGTTAAAGACATGGCAACTAGTGGAGCAAATCCCTATAACAGTTCAGTTGATACAAATCTATTAACATGGCCTCTTAAAGCTGCCCTCAAATTCATCCCTAGTTTTGTTTGAAATGGATGTTCCTTTAGCTTGCTTTTAAAAAAGAGAGAGAGAGAGGAAATGAATCACTAAAAACTTTTCATTGATTATAATAGGCCTAACCAGAGCCCAAATCAAGGCTGGGGGTCTTTGGGACTGTCATGCGACCATACAAAGTTCCTCATTTGAGTTGAAACGAAATTTCCACTAGAAACGCAAGTGCAATTTTTAAAGTCACTAAGGCTGAGACAAACAGACTGACTTGAAAGTAGATCCCGGGGGCACCTCCAAGTAAATGCACTATAGGAATTCTATTCCATTTGAAATACAGAGTCTGGAATAAATTCTACAATGGGCTTTGTAGAATTAAGGAGAGCAAAGTATGGAGATCTGAATAGCAGTACAAACATCTGACCGCTAATTTGCTCTTAGTAAACAACCGATCCACAGTCCTGTTAAGCCGAAGGACAAGGATTCATGCCCGTTCCCCCCCCCCATGTTGAAGTAAGCTGAACTAGCATTGCACCTCACAAATTTGGGAATAAATCCCATTGATTAGAAAGGTTTTGCAAGTGGATCCTAAGGAAACTTCATTGGAAACATCTTGCTCTGAATAATCAGTGGGACGGATACAACAGCTCCGTCCAGAAAACCGCTATTATTGGTTAGGATTGCATTGTCATTTTTCAAGAGACGTGTGCAGAATTCAGCTGTTATTTGGAAGTCTGCTAGAACGCAGGCACTTCTGTTTAAGTGCGCCGGGTTTCTATTTTTGGTCGCTGTACTTCGTCTGTAGCAATGCCCCAGAAAATAAAAAGAGCAACTACCGAGTCAAGGACTGAATTTTCTTTCTTTCGAAACCAGAAATTGCAGCAGTTCCTTGAGACGAACCTCTAGGTTTGGGGACTCGTTGTTGCAATCGTTTCCCAGCCAGATCCTCTCCCTCTCCTTGTCTAGGCTAGTTAGGGAATTACTGGCTCAGTCTTAATGCTGGAATCAAAGCGCCACCACCCTAGCGCTCGAGCGGGTCTGTAAATCACAACTATGCGAACAAGGAACAAAGAGGGTGGAGTGAGGGGAGTGCGGTAAATTGCATGTAACGGCGACGGCTATTAAGGCGTTTTGTAATCGTTTACACCTGAGAATTGGTTTACTCCGCCGGCGATTTGAAACATTAAATGCGTCGTTATTCTATATCATGACTGTATACAGACAAATCGAGGAGCCTTATGGGCAATTTCGATGGTTTTGAGTGCCCATAAAATGCTATGTAGTTCAAGGGGCTGCGCATTTACAGACCTCTCTCCCCAACTACCCCCGCTCTCCTTCCGCCCCTCCTGGAAGTACTCTTGAAAGCATTTCCACTGGAGTTAGGAATGTCAGAAACTTGTGAAATATGAAGAACTTGTATGGGAAACGCTCGCGACGCAGAGGCGAGGTCTGAAGAGGTCTGCTCGGGCTACCGGAGTTATTCTCCTTCAGAATGGCCTCTCGTCCGTTTCATAACTGCGATCCGCAATCACTCAACTCATGGGCTGAGCTTTGAAGCGAAGAGGATGCAGAGGGGGTTCTAATTCCTGTGGAATCGACTGCCACTTGATTCGGATCGGGCCATCCACACGCACCCTATTTTCCAGAAGAGCACGATCGAAAATCTGCAAAAACTCCTTAATTGTTTTCTTTCACTGGCGCATTGCTATCATTGTAATAATTCAGTTTTGTTGATGGGTGGGTGGGTTCTTTCCCCACCCCCATTGTACTATACCCACTTCCCTTTCCCCGCCTCGTTTATGGCAGATTATCGAACCCTTCAAGGAAAAACTCATTAGCAATGTCATTCAGATGCTTCTTCATTTTCCCTCTCCCTCCCTGGCACAATCATAGCATAGGACCCAACACAAGGGTAATGATTCAGGCCAATTCCAAATACGTTTGCTTGAAAGCAAGTTTCACTTTGTTCAGCGGCGTTTGCTCTCAAAGAAGCATGCATAGGATCGCTGCTTTTCAAAGCACTGCTTTCAAGTTCAGGAAACGGAGGCCGCCTCAGTCAACAGACAAACCCGAGGACTGGAATTAAACTTCACCGGATGCTGCCAACGCCAAACATTTCAGTAATCAACAACCAGAAAAGGATCAAGATGTCTTTTCTGCCCGAGGCAGGAAATCAGAATGCTACCCCGCGCTAAGACTATAATATTGACTTAAATAAGAGTTAATTATTTAACTGCCTAATGGTAAAGTCAGCAGACAAAAGCCAACAACAGGATTCTTACAACTCTGTCCCACCACCGCGGCAATCTAACTCAAGAAGAAGGTAGAAACCGCGGTCACATTGTGGCTCCTCCTGGGCACTTAATCTGTGTTAAGCACCCAGGCCATGAGGTGAGCTATACTTATTCTTCCGGTATATATCTGAGGAGTTGTGCTGCAGCCTGTTTAACGGTGTGTGGAAGTGTATTGCTTAAAGCAAAAAACGTTTTAAAATAAGCTCCAGCTTATGGTCCGTCCGTGCCCCCCAAACATCCCCATTGTTTCCTATTAACCTAACACATGCCTGTGTTAGGTTAACAGAACTGAGACTCCCAAGTAGGCAGGCTTTAAAATAGTCCTGCAGTCCATCCATGCCCATCCCTATTGCATTACTGCAGACCTATTGCTGTATTATAACCTGATCTTCCGTGGACTACATTGGAGCAGATGACGTCTTCTTTTCAGGTATCACAGCATGGCTTCCTACTCGCGGCTGGCTCATAACTCCCTCGTTTCGAGGATCCTCCGGTTCTTTCTTCGAAGGCTTTGCCCAGTCCCGGAGGCTGGAGACTTTTATGTTTTGCCATCTTGGTTTTAAAAGGCGTGTAGCATACCTGCTCCTGCCTCCCATAAACCTGAAATGTAATAATGGAGAAGAAATCCACCTTTTCGTGGTTAAAGTGTTGTAAAACTTAACTGGGCCGCTCCGGGTGATCTTAACTGCGTGCAGAGCACCCGAAGCACCGATGTGGATCCAATGAGATTTTTGCTTCCCAGTAACTTGGGGGTTGCAGCCAGCAGCAGACAGATGAATCCTCTAGCTCCGATTCTCTGGGCGGGGGCTTTATTCTTACCGGATGTGAGGGATGCAGGAAAGACTCCGGACAACATAAAAAAAATCCCACGTATTTGAAACCGTTCATTTAGGACAAAGCATTTTCAATTCAAATCCAGCCCCCTTTTGCCCTCTAGTTCAGTGAATCGATGGGAGTTTTTGTTTGTTGGCTTGTTTTTAATAAAATAGCTGGCAGCTGGTTGAAAAAAAAGTTAATTCTTTAATCAACTGTTCGTTCAAGCTTGTTGGAGCAAACGATAATGCGAATTCGAAAACACAAATCCTGGGAAATAGGACGCAATAATTCTGATATTATATTCTAAACTGAGCTGCCATGGAGACGATTGTTTCTCGTGATTTTTTTCTTTTTTTAAGAGGTGGTTGGGATCCCGATTCAATCTTTCTGTTTTTGTGCTTATGTCTATGAGTTATACTCTTTCGCTAAATCCTGTTTAAGATTCAATGTAAAAACCACTTGCCATGCATTTCGGGCACTCGGGATTTATGATGAATGATGACCTATGTATGGCTCAGGCATTCATCCCTGTTTTGTGGTGTGGTCTAAGCTGTTTCTCAAGTTCACCACTATCAGCGACCGCTAATGCACAGCCTGTGTAACCTAATTACTTTCGTAACCATTTAAAATACATTAAAAAGGCCTAATGACACATTTTAAATATCCAGTGCAGTCCTCATTGACTGTAACATCACCACTTTTCTCTTTTCCTCTAATTCTTTGTGGGTTTTTTGCCCCTGTGTCCAGTTAAGATTCTGAAATGTCTGAATATACAACATAGATCTTCTGCATAGGCGCTGGAGCCCTGTTAGTCTGGGGTTTTGGAAGTCCCGTCACATCCTGTTTTTAGTGGGAAGACTTAATACAAAGGAATCGTCAGGTATGTAGAAGGGAAGAACTATTCAGCAGCAGACATACTACCGTTTTATTTTCATTCATAACAAATTATTACAAATTGATTTTTAAAATAAAATTTACACCACCCTTTAATAATAACAAAATTAAAGATACGTTTTATGCAGCACGCTGAAAGATGAAGGATAGTTATTCTTAATAAAATTAATAATTAGATTTCTTACCTCCCCCAGGTAAGAAGCGAGGAGGAATTCCAATAATTTTAAAATGCATTATTATAAACAGTTAAAACAGGCTATAAGAGAATTGTGTGTATCCTAAAATAAATCTCTCAGGTGTTAAAGGCCAGGGTTTGTTGTGGGTTGAAATGAATGCAGAAGAATGATAAGAATTATTTATTTTAAAAGAAAATTTTAAAAAGTAGATAAAAGTATGAATAACATTGAGAAAGGATTGAAAGAATGAGGGCGAACTCCCTCCTCCCCTAAATGTAAATAAATAATCATATCCATAAAATTCACTCTTGGCATGAGACTTGATATGTTAATGTTCTGCCCAGAGCAAATTTTTATGTGTTATAAAACTCTTCAAAGGAAGCATTTTATAATGGAGACACTGACAGTTTCCAAAGAGTGCCTCCGTAATAGTCCATGGATTTTAGTTATATCGCTGGCGCGTAGACACCCCCACACAATTGTAAGTAAGATAAATGATTAACTGGTCCATCAGATAAACCAGATTGCCATATTCAAGAAGTATGCCATTATATATCCGAAGACAGGGATGCAGTGATTCTCAAGGCGTTTGCTCAGAAATAAATGGGACTCCTTCAAGACTTTAAAGATTTCATTCAAGTCTAGGAAATAGCTTTCTTGTTATCAATGGCAACATATCAAAGATGCTGTAGGGTCGCAGTCCATTTCCGAACAGGATTACTCTGAAGAAACCACCAGAAAAGCCAAGGGAGTACGTTCCCAGGAAGCCTGTTTCGGACTATGGCCTTACACGTCAGCAACACATTCCTCTGTGCTCAGATGTAACTCCCATTGAGTTCAATGGGGCTTACTTCCAGCCAAGTAAATGGGTATACAATTGCAGCCTAAACTGCATTTTCTGAGCTTCTTGTTTCTTTGTTTTTGCCTTCTCAATACGACATAGAAGCATGCATATATATATATATATATATATATATATATATATATAGTGACCACTATTAAGGCACCAGTCCTCCACATGTTCACTTTATGTGTATGTGTTCCATTCGACACTCTGAGACTTACTTCCGAGCAGGCATGCGTAGGATTGCACTTAAAATATAATGCAACAACGCAGAATCAGGACCAACCGAGGCCCATTCGGTAACCCTGTTAAACTACTGCCCACACATAGGATTGGCATCATGTGGGCATCGCTGGAATTCTCAACACATTTTCCTTCATTTCAGTTCGACGTAGCTCCAAAGAAGGCGCCTTAGGCTTGCCTGCTACTCCAGTCATTGGCTTCGGTCGGTGGGTTTAAAGTTCTGGCTGTGCAATTGCAACTCAGGGGGGTTGTGTGTGGATTTGCAGCAGGACCGAGAATCCTATTCAATCCGAGGAATGCAGTTGAGATGAATTGGATCGGCTATGCGCAGGACGGAGCGTCCTCTGATCTGGAGAAAGCAAAAAAAGAGAGATGCAAAATAGAAATGCAAAAGGGCTGGGTGGACCTTAGTCGGTTAAAAACAACAACAGTACCGAACAGGATAAGTGTGAGAATACTGTAGCTACCTTTCGCAAAACTTTGCCTCATTCTCTGTCTTTAAGGTGCCACGAGATCCTCTTGCAACAGTCAAATACTGCGGAAGACTCTCACTTTGTCTGTTACACAAAACTGGGGCGGGGGGTGGCTTAAGTATATTTTTTCTAATGGCTACTCCTAGGGGGTCATGATAGAAGCCGCTTCCGCAGCGCACGATAGTCTGGGTGATTCAACGACATTCTTAGCAGACCGGTTAGTTTTGTTTCTTCCCAGTGCAGAAGATCACTGCACCAAAGCAAATGGAAATTCTTTTTCTTCTTTCTGACATTAACAACCCGTCTGCGTTTTTGAGGATACCCAGAGTTTAGCTGTGCAGGAGCCGAATCCTAAAGGTCAGTACTATACTATCTACCAAGCTAGGGCTAGCGCTGTGTCTGAAGGCGTAGGGCGTCTGAAGGCGTCTGAAGGCCTTTCCCGACCACTAGGCAATACCACCGAATTTGGCTTTGATGCGTTCTGCTTCATCTAAAACTGCCACCGTTTCCTCGTGTATGTGTGTGTTTGTGTGTTTCATTCTGACACACACACACACACACATACACATACACATACACATACACACCGCATTCTGATATTTCTTTCTCATTCTGGTTCCACCCACCCTCCCATATTCTGACTTTCAAGCTACTTGAGACTTCCGATTCCCACCAAAGACCGATTCCAATAACTGCTGGCGTTGATGTTTTCAGAGGGAGAGAGAGGCCACTGCCTTCCCTGCTCCCAGAATGCTTCACGGCCAGGATGCTTTGCTTTGGGACAAACAGTGATTTGCGATGAACAGAAATCGCCGTTATGACGCCAGCTTAACAAGCAAGAGATGGAGCTTCCGCTACGTCGTCTTAACTAACGCATATTTTTTTCGACTCTTCTTTCCCCTCAACTTCGTGTTGTTTAACATAGAACTTGGAGAAGATTCCTGTAATACTGGAAAGTGAGTTTACCGTTTTGTGATTTTTAAAGTGGTCCTTGGAGCAGCTAATGGGACTCAATGAAACTTCTGAGTAAACGTGCCTGTATTTTAATTATTGAGCAGCGATGTTGTTGTTTCATTGCAAATATATTCTTTGCAAATATATGAGAGACAGTTGGTTAAGACCAGAGATTTTGTTCAGCCTTGGATCTAATCCATCCTGGCGTGGGTTGCTCTCTTTATTTTAATTGGCTGTAAGTGCAGAAAGAGAGAGACGTCTGGAGGAGCTGCGAGCCATCCCTGCAATATCTCACTGATAAAAAAGGGAGGGTGTATTACAGAAAACTGTATACATTGCCTGTAAGGAAACGGTGGCTTACAACGTGCAAACAGCAGCTGTTTGTTGTGTGCTCCAAGCTGAGGGAGGCTATGGGTGGTGTCGGTTTCTGGAATGTGTCTGATATCGCAGGACATCTGGAGCGCAGGCCTCCTGCCTCTCTGCCACAGGTTTCCATGGGTGGCCTTGGTCAGTTCCTACCATGAGGTTTTTCGCTTGCAGCACCGACTATTGCCCAGTCAATCACCACGGGAATATTCAGGTGGAAGAACCGGGCCTTTAGCTCAATGGGCAAACACGTGCAAGCTCCCTTAGTGGCATATTTAGGGTTAAAAAAAGATCAAGTAGCAGACTCGGGAGACTAGTCAGAATATAGACCCATCCAGTGGCGTAGCGTGGGTTGTCAGCACCCGGGGCAAGGCAAGTAATTTGCCCCCCTAACCCGCGGATTTGCGCCCCCTAACCCGTGGATTTGCGCCCCCTAACCCTAACCCCCAGATGTTGCGCCCGGTGCGGCCGGCCCCCCTGCACCCCCCACGCTACGCCACTGGACCCATCAAGCTGGGGCTTGATAAAGAGTTGTAGCCCAAAACATCTGCCCGGCACCAGTTTGGAGAAGACTGAAAAAGCAATGTTGTGCTAGATCAGGGTAGCCAACGGTGGCCTCCAGATGGGGTTGAACCATAATTCACATTAGCCGCACCCGCAATCAATGTGGACTACAGCTCCTTTCATCCCTGATGATCAATGGCTACGTTGGTTGGGGCTAATGGAAACTGCAGTCTAGCCATATCTGAAAGCCACCACGGTGGCTAACTCTGGACAGTTTGACATTTCGATCTTATACACCGCTTGTTTGAAATCGGTGTACTGTACTCCCAAAACATCATGGATGAAAGGAAAGAGCTGGGCTTATTAGTGGAGCTGTGGTCAGAGTGGGGACAGGCCACCACCGCTCTAAACGTGGACCCTCTTGTCCAAGAGGACTAATACAATGGGCGTGACCAGGATTTGGGGGGGGCAGACTTTATGTTGGGAGGTGGCAGAACCTCGTTATCTGTGACGCAATTGGTCAGTTAGTTAAGTACTGTATTTCTATTTATTTACTTGAGTTGGGGGGACAGTATTGTCCCTGACTAATATTTTCAAAAAAAGGGGGGTGTCTAGTGCTGTTTGTTCTTCGGCTTAAGGATTGTCTTCCACCCAAGGCGTGCCTTAATATCCTCAGAGTTCGATTTGATCTAGGACTCAGCCTCGGGACGTGCATTATCCGTGATAAAATGGGGAAAGATGCCATTGGCCTCTGGACTCCATCCTGCCCCAGTTTAGTCTGATCGCGGGGCTTGGCTGCACAGTTTCCCGTCCTCTGTTAGACTAGTCCCGAACAGTCGAACAAAAAGAGTCTCCGAAGTTCACGTTGGCGTGAAACAAGTTTCCTTCCTCTCCTTCTATCCTCGGTGCCTTTCGGTTTTGAGTCTCTGATTGGTTGGTGGTATCTTAGCAAAGAGAAACCTGGCCGTGAACGTTGCCCATGAAAGGGTTTGGAATCCATCCCATTTCTTGCGCGGCCTGGGCTTTTGCTCAGATCGGGCGTGCAGACGTTTTGCTCTGGGACAGTCCCCACTCCTGCCACGTGGAGAAGCGAACTGGACCAGCGCAAAGGACGGATACCCAATTCTACTAGCGAAGACGGGAGAAATGGACCAGGGTGTCGCTTTCTTGTCACTCTCCCGGTGTTCTATCAGCCCGTGTGGAATGGCGCTTTCCGTTTCTGTCTCCCACTCCGTCTGAACACTTTCGCAGGCTGTCTGTAATGGACAGTACAAGGGGCCGAGCAATGTTATCTCGGCAAGCTCATAAATGTATTCAGATGTTGGCTTATTCAGTGGAATCTGTTATTGAAACTGATGCTGGCAAGGTTATTAGGATTAAGGGAGCAAATGAATCGTGTGATCGTTAGAGAATCTTGAAAGGAGGTTAATTCCAGCGCAGCGTTGCCTTGTGTCCCATAGCACGGGGATAATTGTATTTGACTGTCTCCGAAAATCAATTTGGTCCTCCTTGACTTTGAAAGGGGGGGGCACTTTACTTTGCGCACACCTTTACAGACGTGCACAAGCGCAATATAAGGAACGGGAGCCTGAGTATATAAGTGTATGGGTATGATTCCTTGGTAAATGAATATTTGGTCAGGAGCCTTGTCTGGCTGGCTTGTCTTGTTGCACTGGCTAGTGCAACATTCTCTGATCCAAAGCACTCCCTGATGCACTACTATTCTACATGCAGGGATATATTTACACAGCAGTGTTTTGTTTTGTTTTTAAATGCCCCTCATCTGTTGTCAGAAGTGACATTGTTATGCAACCACCTCATTTCCCATTCTTTCTGTTGCTGGGGTAGCAGATGCCTTAGGCTTGAGTCTTGCAATCTACCATACAGGGTGAGAGAGTTCAGCTCAGCCTTTTCTACTATAGGTCGATATTTTTAAGAAACAATAAATGGGGGAAGCATTCAAAGATATGATCCCCTGGTTTATGTGTCCGCCCACAATCTTATTCTGCTAAAATGACTGTTTATGAATGTGATTAAAAAACAAAACAAAAAAGCAATTGGTTTGAGAAGCATAACAGATTCTTTCTCTTGCTAAATCAGGGGAAATCTCCATTCTTTGAATGTTTTATGTGATCTAATCCAATCCTTTATGCGGGGATTCTTCAAACGGTTTGGGAATATAAGCATTTTTTGGTTGACCAAAAATAGCCTTTCCTAGAATCCCTAATTCTGTCTAGGGAGACATTCTAACCATTTTAAATAGCAGTCATTTTTTTTAAAATAAAAAAACGTTATTCTAAAAACATTCCAGCTGCCCATTTCTCTGCCTCGGTCTCTCCTCGAGACGTGTGCCAGCCAGCCTGAGTCAGCTCGCGGCGCACAGCATCCTTCGGGTTAATAATACGAGGGAACTCGAGCGCCACCCACCGCTTTCTTTTGGAAAAGCAAGAAGAGCGCGCAGAACATACTTTTGGCACCGTTCAGGGCTGGGCTCCAACCGGGCCGAGTTTGCCAACTCCAGAGTTCTTAGGGGCTCTCCAGAGAGCGATTTGAATGGGAAATACATCGGATGGACTGCAATAATCACTTCGAAACGCCCTGTCGGCAAATATCAGTGGGAAAGACTCGGCAAAAAGGTGTTAATGGCGAAGCTGCGGTTTGCCAAATTCTGGCATCAGTACTATGACTTAAGATGGAGGTATAAATAACCGACAAAAGTGAATGGAAATTTCCAAAACGGAGCGAGGGAGAGATTTAAGAAGAGGATAATGGTCTATAAGGTGAACAGGACATAATGGACACTTAAATAAATCCTGTGTTTTTGGAAGCCCTTTCCTAGAAGGAAGGCACATTGAGTGAACTTCTCAGAAAATGTCCTTGGACTCGCAACCTTACTGAGTTAGGAACTAAAAAAATTCCTTCCAGTAGCACCTTAAAGACCAACTAAGTTAGTTCTTGGTATGAGCTTTCGTGTGCATGCACACTTCTTCAGATACACTGAAACAGAAGTTGCCAGATCCTACTATATCGTGAGAAGGTGGGGAGGGGTATTACTCAGAAGGGTGGTGGGAATGGGAGATTGGCAGATAGCTGAGATGAGCCTGTTGACGACTCTTGACTCTTAACGACTGTAATAGGTCTTACAGGAAAAGGCAAGGGGTGAGAAGGTGAGAAATGGCTTAGTCATTTCTGTCTTTGTTCAGACCAGGTCTCTCCATGGTTTTAAGTTTGGTAATGAGTTGTAATTCAGCAGCTTCTCTTTCCAGTCTATTTCTGAAATTTCGTGTGCATGCACACGAAAGCTCATACCAAGAACTAACTTTGTTGGTCTTTAAGGTGCTACTGGAAGGATTTTTTTTATTTTGACTATGGCAGACCAACACGGCTACCTATCTGCAACTGAGTTAGGAACGTGTGTCTTCGCTGTGATCTATGCGGTATATAACATATAACATATAACATGAGAAATGATTTAAGAATCCCAAATCCATGCTTGTGGCTTTGCCCTCAATTAACAGCGTGATATACTGTTTCAAGATATGCTATGCGGCCCCTTAAAGGGTAGCCGATGTATCGTGGCACCCTTTACACGCCCTCAAATGGAAGGGCGTTTACCCGGGAAAATGAGTATAGGACTGCCAAAAGGGCAGGTGATTGTGGCAAGCGGTGTCTTGGCCTAGAGCAGTGTTTCCCAACCGGTGTTCCGCGGCACACTAGTGTGCCGTGAGACACCGGCTGGTGTGCCGTGGGAGGAAGGCGGGCGAGTCGGGCGGTGAGAGGCGGCGGCGGCGAGGATCCGCGTCGAGCCGGGGGCGGCTCCGCGGTGGTGGTACCGAGCGGCGGGGCAGCGCGCGCAAAAGGGAGGAGCGCGAGACAGCGGAGGAGGAGGAGGCCGGCATGTCCGGGCAGCAGCAGCAACAACAGCAGCAGCAACTCCCGCCGCCGCCCCCTCCTCCGCCCGCTATCGCCGCCGCCGCCTCAGCTGCCCTCGCTCTGCTGCCTCCTCCCACCCCGGCAAGGGGGAGGGAAAAAACTTTCGCTTTTGTGCGTCCCTCCCGGCGTGACGCTGCGCGCTGACGTCACGGGGCGGGGCTTTAATGGTGGTGTGCCGCGAGATTTTTTTCCGGCTAACAGGTGTGCCGTTGCCCAAAAACGTTTGGGAAACACTGGCCTAGAGGACCCTCATCAGGAATGGATCGGGAAATTATGGAGCAACTGAGACACTGCAATAAAATGTTGCAGTTGGGAGTTCTTCTCTTGACCGCAGGGGTGGGGAACCTTTGGCATCCAGATGCTGCTGAACTACAACTCCCATGAACCCCAGCAAGCATGGCCAATGGTCAGGGACGATGGGAGGCGTAGTTCAGGAACATCTGGAGGGCCAAAAATTCCTCATCACTGGTTTATGCTTGTAGCAATCGCTTTTCATATCCCGGTTTTCGCGCGGGGTGTGTGTGTTTCTCTGTCTTTTTCGGGCAAGATAAGCTGGTGCCACAGTAAACATGTTAATCTTGGAAAGTGCCAAAGAACTCTCTGTGTGTACTTAGAATCACAGAATTGTAGAAGGGACCCCGAGGGTCATCGTCCAACCCCAAGAATCCTGCCCACAAGCCGTCCCTGGCTGGGCTCGAACCACCAACCTTCTGGTTAACAGCCAGGTGCATTGTGCCACTGGGGCTCCTAACATGGCTTTCTTTTTAAAAAATTGTTTGCTGACAATTTGTACGGAGAGAATTGTGGTGTCTCGCTCTCTGCCAGGTGCTGAACCCATCTTAACAGAAGCCAGTCTACTGGTATGGGTTCCGGGGGTGTTTGGGGGCGGGGGGCGAAGAGCTTCCCATGAAATCCGACGTCGATACCCTTGCACGTCCCCCTCCACCGTCCCGTCGAGGCTCTCCTTCGGCCCTGGCTCTGCCTTCCCTCTGAATCCTGCTTCTCCCTTCCTCTCCGTCTTGCGCGCATTTCCTTGGAATGCGTCCCATTCATTCCAGCGGGATTTCTTCCTGCTTCGGAATGCAGCCTAAAACTCACTCTGCAAAGAGTCCTAGGCCAGCCCTTCACAGTCGGCCTCTGATCGCGATGGCTAACGAGGATGTGAAGGGCCCGGGGTGAGGGGTCGTCGATTCCCCGGGGGAGCGGCGGGTCCTTTGACACCCCAGTGACTCACCCGGCCGGGCCCACGCTCCAGCCTTGCTCGCACCCACCGAGTCCTCGGTGCGCAGCGTGACCTCGCTCCCTGATCGTCCCAGCCAAATTGGCTTCGTCGTCTTCCCCTCCTCTCCGGAATGACATATCGCTGGAGCCCTAATGAAGATGAATAAGCTGCTTCCAGAAGCTGTTGACAGATCGTCCCAATAGGAAGGGGGGAAACACACACCGCATAATTGCTCCAAATACCAGAAGACACGGTTCGGTTGGGAATTGAGGCGGGGGGGGGAGGGAGAGAGATGGGGGTGGATCTTCTTATGCGGAAGCCAAGCGAAAGAGCGTCGCTGCTGTGAAAGGCAGGAGGAACGAGATAGGTCTGACTCTGAGCCCAATCCTGTCAAAAGTTCGGCTCCTGTATAAACCCCTCCCAATCAGCAGAGGCTTATAAAGGGAGGCCAAACTCGGTGCAGGATTGGCTGTAAATAAGGCCCTGCTCTTGATGAGCTGACAAAGTTGTGTTTGGGCTGCAGACCCACAAACTAAAGATCCTCCCTATCCACCCCTCCCAATTGGGGGTTTCCCATGATTTTTTATTCTTCTCCAAATCTTGGGGTTCCCCAAATCTAGGCAGTACCCCCCTCCTGTCTTGGTGGTGTTGTGTTGGCTTCATAAGCAGCATCACTCATACCCTGAACTTTGGAACTTGAAGGAACAAGTGGACCTCTGTAATATTGTAATTCAGCGTGGAGTGCTTCTGTTCAGAGTTTCAACAATTCCATCCATCCATCCACTCCTCCCTCCTTCTCTCTGGTTTTCTGCTCCTGACCTCCCTCAACAGCCAGTCTGCATTCTATGTCCATATTCAACCCTCATTGGGTTGCTGTGGGATGGGATTCCTCTTCCCTGACAGATTTACTGGTAATTTGGAACCCATAGCATCCAAGTGCCTTCCACCCAATGTTTCACTGTTTGCATATGGCTTTAAAGGGCAACATAGAATCATAGCCAGTTGGGCATCCCTAAAGCAGATCTTGAACTCATTTAAGTTATGGTTACCAGGTTTTTTTCAATGAATCCGGGGACACTCCTTTTTTTTTTTGGAAGCTGAGTGGCAACAGGGAGTCAGTAGTGGGGATGGTGAGGCAAAAGACCCTGGGCCCAAGCACACATGCATATTGTATAAAGGTGCAAAGCCCTTCTTTTGCACCCTGTGAAACATAAATGTGCAGAGTTTTTAAAAAACTGGGCAATGGCGCCGCCACCCGCCCGTGACTGCTGAGCCTCCCCCAATCTCCTGCCCCCTTCCTCCTTTGTTTTGACTGATTGGGGGTCACGGGAGTCACGGGCAGGTGGCTGTTGCCCAGTTAAAAAAAAACCACTGCACATTTATGTTTCACAGGGTGCAAAAGAAGGGCTTTGCACTTTGCCTGGCAGAGAAACCGTGCACCTTGTGCCCCTCCTGGGCAACAGCCACCCGCCCATGACTCCCGAGCCTCCCCCGATCTGTCAAAACAAAGGGGGAAAGGGGCAGGAGATCTGTACCGCTGGACGTCCCTGCTGCAAGCCAGTGGCGTAGCGTGGGTTGTCAGCACCCGGGGCAAGGCAAGTAATTTGCACCCCCTAACCCATGGATTTCCGCCCCTAACCCTAACCCCCAGATGTTGCGCCCGGTGCGGCCGGCCCCCCCCGCACCCCCCACGCTACGCCACTGCTGCAAGCAGCTCCTGAAGCCAGCCAGAGCCAATAGCACTACCAGGTTGGCTGCTCAGACTGCCACTGCCACATTTCCTGGGGACAGATTTGCAAATCAGGGGACATTCTGGGGATGGAATTTGTCCAGGGACAGATTTGCAAATCCGGGGATTGTCCCTGGCAACCAGGGACATCTGGTAACCCTAATTTAAGTTGCCATAGGAGTGTGCTAGCTGTTCGGTTTCAGAGAACTCCCTCTTCAGGCTGACTCAGATGCTATCACATGACCACCCTAAGCTGAATTGGTGCAATGTTCAAAGTTCAAACCCTGAAAATAAAACTCCATGAAAAGGCTACATTGGAGAGTTCAAAGCGAAGTCAACAGTTGTTGTGACTTTCTTCCTCTATTGCTTAGTGGTAGAGCATCTGCCTTGCATGTAGAAGGCCTCGATTCAATCCCTTAAGCTCCAAGAGTCAAGCAATATTTAAGGTGATGCATATGACACCTCCCATGTTCAGCCACAAATCCACAGACACATCGCAGACTGCCTGAATGAAGCTCGGGGACCACCGTTTGGGAACCTCTAGTTTAGGAGATTGCCAATTCTAAAACTGCATGCATTTTACTGTGAATTTGTTTTTATCATTCCTACCTCCTGTGTAGGTGCCAGAAAACCTCAGTGGTGGCTGGTGTACTTCATGCTGGTAGGGTGGAAGGTTGGGAGGCCAACAGTAGGTGGAGTCAGAGCCAATGTTATAGACATACATATATACATACTCTAGTTTTCTCTCTCTTGCTCCCCACTTCCCACCAAGTTCTACAAGGACAATGCTATGACTAAGGAGGAGGAAGCTGGGAGGTAGTGCCACCCTTGGGCTTGTAAGTAAGGAGGGAGGGAGATGGGGGTGGGAAAACTACCCATTCACTTCAATGGATTAGCATCCTCTGGAAAAACCACACTTAAATGATTTGAACCCCATCCAATACCTACAACAACATGGCACGTTTAATGCAGTAAGACCGTGACACACGGGACTTGGCTATCAGGTAGGATCTGAAAAAGCACTTTTCTCAATGTAAGAAGGACTTGTATGTGACCTTGAAGTCTTTGCCAACCCTCTGCCCAGCTATGAAGCACGTGGCAAAGTAGACTCTGACTGTAAGTGGTTTCTTTTATTTCTTTTATTTCTGTTTTTTCCCTTTCATCCTGCAGATGAGCACTTGGTGGCAGTGTCAGCTTGAAAAGGCATGTCATAAATCAGGCAGGGATATTCTGTAGGAAGTCCATAAAGACAGTTGGCTGCTTCAGCCTGCATGGTCTTCCATCCTCGCTCTCTGTTTATCATCTGGCCAGCTTGGGCATGAGATCACAGCTTTCTCTCACTTAATACTCCCAAAAATCAGATGGGAGTGGAGTGCATGGCAAGTTTTTCCTTCCTTTGGTTCCTCTCTGCCCCGCCCCGCTCCCCAGTCTCTTGAATCCAAACCAGTGAGACTTACTTAAATGATTTGAACCCCATCCAATACCTACAACAACATGGCACGTTTAACGCAGTAAGACCGTGACACACGGGACTTGGCTATGAGTGCACTATAAAGACAGGGTAATTTTATTATTATTTTTTTGAAAGGAAAGAACAATATTTCATAGAATCATAGAATTGTAGAATTGCAAGGGACTCTGAGGACCTTCTAGTCCACCTCCTGCAATGGAAGAATAAGCTGCTGTCCCATACAGGAATCAAACTTGCAACCTTGGCATTATCAGCACTATGCTCTAACCAGCTGAGCTATTACATCATATCCTTCTAGAAATCACACACCTTTCATAAATGCACACTGCCTAAATAGTTTGGGGATACCTTTTTCTTACCATAGAATATTGGATTGGTATCTCTTATAGCTTTGCCTACATTTGCTCATTTGCAAACAGCATGGTTTCTCCACCTCATAGGGTTGATGGGAGAATATAATGGGCAAAATGCTATGATCACCGTTGAGAACAGCTGGATAGAAGGATGGACTTGGATTTAAAGCAGCATGGAGTTAATTTTGCTTATGGAAAGGGTGGCAGTGTCATCAGTACACAAACTGTATTTTTGGAATTTGTAGAACTCTGTGAACTAATGAGGAATGTGTTTGCTATGCACAAGCTTTCCAGGAAGCCATCAAATGTTGTATCCCGAAGAGAAATCTATACCGGATAGCCAGATACCACTGGGGTCCCCTGCCCTTCATTAGGGAAAGATAGCAATGAGAACAGCCTGTTCATAATTCCACAGTAGTCCCACAGAGGATCACATTTCGAATGTTATGTCTTATTTAACTGCAGGCCTGAGCCAGAAATCCCAATATGACTGAGAATGACTATAAATGTGTATTTTACACACACACACACACACACACACACACACACACACACACACACGTATAGGTGTACATGTGTCTGAGTGTGCATCTTCCTTTTTGTACAGGGTTGCATATTTATTTTAATGTGCATACAATATGTGTGTGATTCTTTTGATTAATTATATTCTTTCAAAAGAACACATTGATTTTGGGGGAAATGCAGACAATTAAGGCTGCAAATCCAAGGGAGGTAGAGAATAGGAAGAAAACTCTTAGCCTTGTGCCTTGCCAGGTTTGAGATGGCAGGATAGAAGGAAGGGCAGAAGACTACTCGGCTAGGCTATGTAGACATTGAAAGGTGAAAGATCCCTGACAGTTAAGTCTAATCACATATGACTCTGGGGTTGTGGCGCTCATCTCACTTTACAGGCAGAGGGAGCCGGTGTTTGTCTGCAGACAGTTTTTCTGGGTCATGTGGCCAGCATGACTAAGCCACTTCTGGTGAAACCAGAGCAGTGCACGGAAATGCCATTTACCTTCCCACCACCTATTTATGTACTTGCACTTTTGGCGTGCTTTCGAACTGCTAGGTTGGCAGGAGCTGGGACAGAGCAATGGGAGCTCACCCCATTGTGGGGATTTGAACCGCCGACCTTCTAATCAGCAAGCCGAAGAGGTTCAGTGGTTTAGACCACTGCACTGTCTACTAATGTAGACATTAACAGCTTAAAATGCAATGAGGTTGATTTCCACACACCCCCTCACATTTCAAGTTGCATTGCACACTGCTGTACACACTAGAGAGATGATGGAGATGATGGAGATGATGGAGATGATGGAGATGTCCTCACCCAATGCATATCACCTGTCTGGTTTCCCCACACCTGCAATCCCTCCCCGAACTCCTATTCATGAAACTGCCATCTGCACATATGATGACATCTGTGCACATCTCTCATGTACAGACCTCAGTGGTTTAAGTTTTCAAAGGGAAGCTTGTTGGAAGGGAAACACATCAAGCAGCAATATTTCTCAAGAAGCTGCTGGATGGATATGGGTCAGTAGGATTTTTGCTTTGCATGCAAAAAGTCCCAGGTTCAATCCCCAGCATCTCCAAATAGGGTTGGGAATGCACTTGCCTGAAACTCTGAAGAGCTGCTGCTGGTCAGTGTAGACAATAGTGAGCTAGATAGCCTGGAGGTCTCACTCGGTAGAAGGTTCCTATTTTCTACAGTTCTCTCTTATATATTTTGGTTGTTCCCTTCCTGTTCTCCATATTTCCTTCCAAGGGGAATGGGAAAAGTAAGGATTAAGGCTGCAATCCTTACCTATAAAAATTAGGATGACTAATAATAATAATATATTTATACCCCGCCCATCGGCTCCCAACAGAATATAAAAAAACACGATAAAACATCAAACACTAAATTTTTTCCTAAACATGGTTGCCTTCAGATGTCTTCTAAAAGTCAGATAGTTGTTTATTTCCTTGACATCTGATGGGAGGGCATTCCACAGGGTGGGCACCACTACTGAGAAGGCCCTCTGCCTGGTTTCCTGTAACCTCACTTCTTGCAGCGAGGGAACCACCAGAAGGCCCTCGGAGCTGGACCTCAGTGTCCGGGCTGAACAACGGGGGTGGAGACGCTCCTTCAGGAAGTGGTGTGGTGTGATGACAGACTAAGACCTGGAAGACGAGGGTTCAAATCCCCGCTTGGCCATGAAACTCACTGGGTGACCTTCAATCTGACTTACCTCACAGGGTTGTTGTGGAGATTACATAAGGAGTGGGAAGAACCATGCACACTACCTTGAGATCCTTGGGGGAAAAAGGTGAGATAGAAATGCAATTAATTCATTAATGGACAATCAAAACTGGCTCTTCTTAGCTCGCATGGTGGCAGCATCTTAAGAGATATTTGGCAATGAAGAAAAGAGTCTGAATACAGTGGTACCTCAGGTTACATACGCTTCAGGTTACAGACTCCGCTAACCCAGAAATAGTGCTTCAGGTTAAGAACTTTGCTTCAGGATGAGAACAGAAATCATGCTCTGATGGTGCGGCGGCAGCAGGAGGCCCCATTAGCTAAAATGGTGCTTCAGGTTAAGAATAGTTTCAGGTTAAGAACGGACCTCCGGAACGAATTAAGTATTTAACCTGAGGTACCACTGTGTACACTGAAACAGCAATAATCCTAAACAGAAGCCCCACGGAAGGCAGCGGAACTTGTTTCTGAATAAGCATGCCGGATTTAAAAGTACATACACACATCTCTGCTGTATAGCGTATTCAGAGGCAATCCTGCTGCCCCCATCCCCCGAAATCAGTGGGAGTTTTCAGATCACCTATTTGGGAGGAAGATGGCCATGAGGTATGTTTTACGTGTGGGGATGGGGGGGAGAGAAACATCAAAGCGTGGGCAAGGCACAATGTGGGATGCACATGGGCAACTCCAGAGGCCTCACCGGCAGAAACGTGTTTCCTAGAGTTTTCCAGCTTCTCCCTTCACCCCACCCACCCACCCACGATTTCTTTTCTTCACAGGCAGCATAGCTCAAGGCCGTAAACACACCATTAAGGTTTTGTTCAGAGGCAAGTGAAGGAAAGAACTCTAAACAGACTTCTCCGTTCCAACGTTTCCATTAAGTGACTATTGAAGAGGCACTCGGGAAAAGTTGTCAGATCCATTTTGTTCACGATCCGGTAGGAATAAACATCAAAATATGTACATGTACCACTTATTTTTAGGGTGTGATGTTTTGAAAAGAGAGGGAGAGGTGTTTTGATTAAATTCACAGTCTATGTATCAGAGCCCGATAGCGACAGATATCTTACAGATATAGTTCTGCTCAGTTCTGTTTAAAAACACGTACAGAAACTACTGTAGCCATTTAACTTTATTTCTACAGGACAGGCAGCAATTTGAAAGGGCTGTAGTCAAAGGCAGAGTCGCCACAGGGATAGTCTATGTCTCTCCCTTCATGTTCAACCTCCACGCCCCCCCCCAACCTTTAATTTGTGGCAATATAAGGGGAAAACATGGTTACAAGGCTTGGATTGTCACCCCCAATCTCTGCTGAGCTGTGGCAAGATTTCAGTCGGTTCCAGGTGCTCACCAAGGCTCTGTGTTCCTTTGAGAATCAATATGTGGTGGAGGCTGTCATAGCTTTAAGAAATATGATTTATTCATAAATTGACACCTGAATTTAGATGGAAGGAGTCCAGATCTTACAGCATGGCCATCTCAAGTAAGGCTTGTTCCCCACAGCAGTACAGTACTGGAGACCTGACCTCATTGGTTCCCATCCCAATACCATGGAAGCCTCTGCAGTTCTAACCCCAGTAATGTTCAGGGATGCCAACTTGAGTAAAATATGAGGGGGAGGGGAGTGCCAGGTAAGCCTCACCTCACATAATTGATCACAAGACACAGCACAAACACACACCATTTGAATGGCAATGCCCATCAGCTTGGGTGGGCAGCCTCCTCAAATATTTTATGGGGGGTGAAGGGACCTTGGCCCCTAGGAGCTGGCTTCTATACTAATGTTGACGCTTCAACAAGCGTGGAGGTGAAAAGGAATTCAATCAGAACAGGCTGGGGGTGGACAGGGGGAAGGCTACACACCCTGCTCCTAGACCTTTGCAATGACACAAAGCAATGTTTGTACAACAAGATTGCTGCACCAGCACAGCAACAAGCCGGTCCCATCCTGTGGTGAGTTTTGGGATCAGTCTTCAGCTGCAGCCCAACAAACCCAAAGAACTTGAGTATATAACCAAGGTGGTCTATCTCCATTCAGATCAGGGGCCAGAAGGAGAAAAACAAAAGGGAAGATCAGTCTACAATAGAGGAGATATTGCAGGTAAATAGTAATCTGTTGTTTGAAAACTTTGAGTGCAGCTTTTGCCAACCTGGTGGCCTGCAGATGTTTTGGATTTGCAACTCCTACCAATCTCAGGCAGAAGGGCTGTGATGGCTGGTGCTGATGGATGTTGTAGTTCAAAGCACCTGGAGGCCAGCAGGTTGGGGTGGGCTGTCCTAATATCTTCTGGTGAACCTGATCCTAGGGATTGGCTTAATACACAAGTAGCAACACATCTTGCCAAACACAGTTCTACTCCTGGAGAGAGATGTAGAATTAGCTGTCCAAATTGCCAGCCTTTACCTCTGTCCCTGGGACGCAGATGGCGCTGTGGGTTAAACCACAGAGCCTAGGACTTGCCGATCAGAAGGTCAGCGGTTTGAATCCCCGCAGCGGGGTGAGCTCCCGTTGCTCGGTCCCTGCTCCTGCCAACCTAGCAGTTTGAAAGCATGTCAAAGTGCAAGTAGGAAAATAGGTACTGCTCCAGCGGGAAGGTAAATGGCATTTCCGTGTGCTGCTCTGGTTCACCAGAAGTGGCTTAGTCATGCTGGCCACTTGACCCGGAAGCTGTACGCCGGCTCCCTCGGCCAATAAAGCAAGATGAGCACCGCAACCCCAGAGTCAATCACGACTGGACCTAATGGTCAGGGGTCCCTTTACCTTTACCTTTTTGCCTCTGTCCCTACAGTCTGTGGTAGGATTGGGGAATCTGTGGCTCACTGAAAGATACTGAACTCCAACTCCCTTCTTTCCTGACCTTTGTCTATGCTGACTGAGGCTGATGAGGGTTGCATAGCAACAACATCTGGAGGACCCACAGCAGCTGGTTCAGCAGCTGGTAGCTGGAGGGGGATGAACTTTCCCAGCCAGATGGTTGCATTCGATTCTTGCCAGCTTTTCGAAGGTCACACTTGTACCTTTGTTTGCCAGGCTGTTTTCTACACACCCCTCTCACTGTTGTCCATCCAGGCAAGCAAGAAGCATGATAAGAGTTCAAGGGCACATTCCAGCTAGGCAAGTATTATTCAAGGACAATGTAAAGCAGGGATGATGCATGGTGTGGCACAGGTAGAGGCGCATGGCTGAGAAAAGACTCAAAATAACAGATACAGTAGTACCTCGGGTTACAAACACCTCGGGTTACATACACTTCAGGTTAGAAACTCTGCTAACCCGGAAGTAGTACCTCGGGTTAAGAACTTTGCCCCAGGATGAGAACAGAAATAGAGCAGTGGTAGCTTGGCAGCAATGGGAGGCCCCATTAGCTAAAGTGGTACCTCTAGTTAAGAACAGTTTCAGGTTAAGAACAGACCTCCGGAACGAATTAAGTTCGTAACCCGAGGTACCACTGTACTGATTTCATTCATTTGTAAGATTTCTTACCTGTCCTTTGTCACAGGGTGGGTTACAACAAACTTATTATGAAATTTGAAAAAGCTCATTCAATTGGAAAGATAAGTAAAACAATTCCAATGTAGGTTAAACAAAACAGAAGAGGTGGGTCCACCCCCCCCAAAAAAAAAATCTGTCAAGATTGAGAGACCTGGAGTGCCTCTAGGATGCCACTCAGTGGGGCGAGAGAGGCACCAGTCTTCGTTCATGCATGGATAAGAAGCACAAGACAACCAAGGTCAGTGTCAATTCTTTCTTTCTTTCTTTCTTTGACATTTTAATTTCATGCCTACTATAGAAATGACCTGCTATCCATGAAAACATTTTAAATACACCAACTAAGTCAACTTAAAGATGAGCTTGTTCCTCCATAGTTATAACTGATCTCTCCTGCTGGGTCCTAAGGACTTCTAAACTCTTAGAGGATGGAGGGCCTGGAGACTAAATAGATGCTGAAAAGCAACTTTTCAAGCATTTCACTAATATGAACATGTTGTAGTCAGAATGAAGTATTTTTCAAACAACACACATTTCTCTTTTAAATCAGGGCTTGTGGAGAGCAAAAGGACATTCCAAGGGACCTGGTGAATTTTAATAAAAATGTCACGTTTTGTTTATTTGTTTGAATATTCAGCGTGCGGGGGGGGGAGAGAATAAACCACATTACAGTATTTTTCCAATACAAATATCATGTTCTGAATGCCTCTACACCCAATTTATAAACTGTCAAAGGGAATATGTCAATAATAAAAAATTATCTTGACTACATCTTGGTGGGGAAGCAGTGAGATCCAGATCCAGAATGTTTTGATGTCAGTGCCCAAAACTTTTGAAATGATTAAAATTATAAGCCAATATTTTTAATTTTATTAAAATTCTATTCATATCACTCAGATTTATGTTTTATTCAACATATCATTCCATATGCATTTATTTATTTATCGCAGAACCAGCTGTAGTATACATGATACAGCTGATATATGGATTTAATAAAAAAAGCCAAGGAAAACAACATTCAGATGCTGGCACAGTGCTCCATGCATCTATGAGGTTCCTACATGAATGGGCGTCTCCTCTTCTGGGGTTCAGTAGAAAGGATGGGTTCATAGACAGGCACCCTTTTGCTGTCTCTTCCACTTAGCAAAGTCTTTGCTTCCACTAAGTGAAAAACCCTTGCTCCTAAAGGAAATCCACATACACACAGAGAAATGTCTTGATCAGATGGATCTCCCTTTCTGCAGGCACACTAGAATCACTTAGCCAGAGATGATCCCTTAGGTGCTGTCTACATATTCCAGCCTATCATGGGAGCTGCTTTTCTATGAATTCGCCCAACAGTGTTGCTGCCATACTTAAAAGCCTGCAACCACATGGGTCAGGATCTTTCCTTCAGAATAGGCACTACCCACCACTATCACCACCAAGAACATGAGTACTATTCTAGAGGAAAGACTCGCATGATAGACCTCATTCACATACTTGCACACTTTAAAAAGTGACAGCTGCCCTGCTGTCATGCAGAAGTTGGAGAAGTTGATTCCAGGTTGGGGTATGACATGCTGAGGAAACCTGAGTTCGCTCCAGATCTCGCCTGCAACTAGTTATCTGACATTTGGTAGCCACTTTGCACTTGCAGCTAAGTGCATTTGGATCTGGACAGAAGATTGCCTCGGGACTTTGTGTACATTGCACTGCCTTGATTTCCATGATGCAAAAGAGGTGGGATATAAATATCTTCAACAAATAAAGGCATTTGAGACAAGATCATCAAATTCCAGGATATCAGCTTCTGGGCCCAAACCAGGGATATTTTCAGCCAATGAATTAATTACTTCTCCTCCCATTTGGACTACTGCTGTGTGCTCTACATGAGGCTACCCTTGACCACAATCTAGAAACAGCAGCTGGTGCAAAATGCGACAGCCAGACTGCTGAGATGAGCAGTGAGGTAATGCCATGTGTTGCTGGTCCTAGAAGCAATGCCTTGGCAGCCTGTGAGCTGGTGGGTCAAAGTCAATCTGGTGGTAGAAGGCAGCTTGGGGCAGAAGTACCTAAAACATCCCTCTCCCATTTCAACCAACCTGAGCCTTAAGAGCAGCAGGGGTGGCCTTGTTCACAGTGTCAGCAATGAGCATGGGCTAGAGGGCAGTGCCCTGATTATGAAACACCCTCCCTATGGAAGTCTGCTTGTCCCTCTATATTACCATCAGTTAAACACAAACTGAAAACATTTTTGTCCACCAAGGCAACAGTGGGTAGGTTTTAAGCAGATGGAAATTGCTGTACATGTTTTGAAATGGTCTTTTGGTTGTTTTAAACTTTTGAAATTGTTTTAATTAGAATGTTTTAATTAGGATGTTGCATGGTTGCCCAGGACTCTTCAGAAGGCAGGGTGGAAGCAAAGTCATATTAATAATAAGATGATGATGATGATGATGCATTTATACATACATACACAACAATGTATCTTCAGGTATCTGAAGAAGTGTGCATGCACACGAAAGCTCATACCAAGAACTAACTTAGTTGGTCTTTAAGGTGCTACTGGAAGGAATTTTTTTTATTTTGACTATGGCAGACCAACACGGCTACCTATCTGTAACATACACAACAATGTGAGCAGTAGCCAGATATACACACTAGTGCCATCAATGCTCCACCTGAGTCACTGAGATCCTCTAATGAGGCACTTCTATGGTTCCTCACACCTCTGAGGTTTAATTAGCCTTTACAAGGGACCAAACTTTTAGTGTGGCAGACCCTGCCCTGTGGAACTCCCGGCCAGTAGAGGAAGAAGCTATTCCTGCCTTCTTTTAGACATTGCCTAAAAATTAAACAAGCCTTGGAAATGTGAACTTTCTTTTATTTATAGTGAGTTGGCCTGATATTTTTCCTGATGCCTTATTGATGTTTTAATATTATAATTCTTGTATATGGTACACACCACCTTATATTTTTACAAAAATGCAGGAAAGAAAGAAAGAAAGAAAGAAAGAAAGAAAGAAAGAAAGAAAGAAAGAAAGAAAGAAAGAAAGAAAGAACTTAGCACTTTACAAATTAGCATGAGTTTGATGGTGTGGATGTGGAATGATGGTTAGGCTGAATGCCTGGACCCTAATTCTTGGAATAACCAGGCTAGTTTCTTAGGGAGGTGCTAGTCTGGGTGATGGGCCATTAATGGGAACAAAGGAAGGGGCTCTGTGTGGCACCCCCTCCCTCAACTTGTCGGTAGTTGGAAGGGGAAAGGCAGAGTTGAGAGCAGAGAGTAGGAGTGTGTAAGCTAGAAGCTGGAGAATAAGCAGGCTGAAACCTGTGGAGAAGAGCGATGCCTAATCTCTATTTGGATCCAAGGCTGTGCTATGAGTGAAGCAAGACCCTCTTGGCAGTGGCGTAGCGTGGGGGGTGCCAGGGGTGCCGACCGCTCCGGGCGCAACATCTGGGGGGGGCGCGAGTCCAGAGGGAAGGGACAAGTTCCTTCCTCCGCCGGGCTCCCCGCCACCACCGCCAGCCTTGCGCCCTAGCGCGCGCGCCCCGCCGTCGCTGTGGCTGCGCTCCGCTCACTGCTCGCAGGAGGAGCAGCCGCTGCAGCAGCGCCGACGCCGCCACCGACGCCTGGCCGGGCACGGGCAGCCTCTGCACCCTGCCGCCGCCGCCATCCCCTCGGCCCAGCCACAGGCGGCGGCTGCTTCTGCCTCCATCCTCCTCCGGGCAAGCAGCGTTGTTTGCGCGGCAGCGCCAGCGGCATCTCGCAGGTTAGGGGTTGGGGGGGCGCAAATTACTTGCCTTGCCCCGGGTTAGGGGGCGCAAAATACTTGCGTTGCCCCGGGTGCTGACAACTCACGCTACGCCGCTGCCTCTTGGGGTAATAATGCTGTGAACCCCTCCATTGTGGGCTCAGGCTGTATATGTGTGTAAATAAACCATATATCATAAGACACCACAGTTTCTGCTATATCTAATTCCAAAGGAGACATGGTCCCTGGGTAAGCATCTGAAACCCCTGGAATCCCACACCTCTTGGAGATTGGGTTGGCGTGCATCAACGTGGAAGAAAGGGCTTCTGCCTCAAGGAGCTTACACTCTCCATTTCGAGAGCAGAGGAGGCAACAGAAGGAAGAGGAGCAAAAGGAGAGACATTTGTCAACGTGACACAAATGCTAAACAGTGGTTCCCAATGACATCTGAGGCTCACAACATACACACTCTTGCTATATTATGCTAGATGGTAAAGATGGATAACATATGTTGAGAAGCCTTTAAAGTCACTTGTATTAATAGCTGTTGAAGCAAACATATGGGTTTGGAGGCTTTGTTTTTTGTTAAGCCCATGCACCATATGGGAGTGTCACCATCACCTCTGACAGCAGAGCAAAGATACAATAATTAAATTTCAGGAAAGTGTGTGTGTGTGTGTGTGTGTGTGTGTGTGTGTGTGTGTAAGAAACCAATGAGGAAACATTTTGAAAATACACTATGAATAGAAGGAAACCCCAAGTAGATGCTTTGTAGCAACTAAAAGAAAAAAGAAAAAGATTGTTTGGAACATGTGCACTAAATACCACGATAGAAGGAGGATTTCAGGATCTGCGAGGCAAGTCATATTATACAATAAGAGCCCACAGTCATTTGAGAAGTCTGAGGCCACATGGACACCATACATTTAATGCACTGTTATACAACTTCAAACAGCCATGACTGCCCCAAAGAATTCTGGGAGCTGTAATTATATAATAATAATAATCTTAGAACATAGAAGAGGGCATGGCTGTGAGAGGATATACAGTAGCTGTCACTCTCAAGAAGGGACCCCTGCACTTCTGAATTTGCCACTACACGGTTGTTTATACAGTGCAGTAAAAACAGGACAAAAAAGAAAGCTTCCTGGAACATTTATGGTATGAAAAGTTACAGTCTTTTTTCCCAGGAAAGTACAGGTCATGGACTTTTTGCAAATGAAGCAGCGTAAGCCAGGACTTGTGCAATGGTATTGAAACTGTGATTGTGTATAACCGCTAAATCAAATGGATGTCTAGAGGAATCCCAAAAGATTAAGAAGGTTTGTATAATTGCTGAGAGTTTTGGATCTTGTGTTTATATTAAAACTCACTGACTTTATTAGGGTCAGAGATGGGAGACAAGGAGATAGAAGCTTTCTCAAAACATTTTTGTTTTGTGTAGCAACAGTAATATCCAGGATAAAGTGCCATTTTATGAAATATTGATTATATTGTAAAGCAGTTGTTAATTTCATTTTATTGTTTATAATTTGTTTTTGCATCCTGAATGTGTGTGTGTGTGTGTGTGTATAATGTTTTTTTATTTTTTAAAAAGGAAAAAATTGCAATGTGAAGAACACATTTAAAATAAAAATATTACTAACATAATATGTTCTAATCGCTAGTGAACCCAGGACCTCTATACACACTGCCCAGGCTTGCACCCCAGTGAAGTCACTTCAATGCTGCTAACACAGTGGTTTGACTTCACCCCCAGAGGCGTGCTCCATTGTCTCTTGAGACAGACAGATGCCCACAATGTAACATGTAATTTGGACTCTACAGGGAAAGGGCTTTTTAAGCCATGTGAAAAACGCTAGTTGTTTCAAGAAAGAACGCAATGATGCAACGTCCACAGTTCAATCAGAAAGGGAGAAAGCAGATTCGGAGAGATTGAGGAGAAACCAACATTTCTCGACATTCAAAAGCAGAGACTTCCCATGCCTCGGCACAACATATGGGATGTTTGATGAAGAACAGCACAAGCATTCATGTGGTTACTGATGGATATGCAAATGAAATTAGGAACACATTCTAGGGGGTTGCCCACATTTCAGCATTGTTTAGCTGTTTGCCCACCCCCCTGCCCCAGTTCAATTTAGACCTAGGAATGAAGAGGGGAAACTGCAAACAGTAAGACTGGGGGACACACTATGGCTGCTTTTGTGGTGAAAGAAAAAACCTTCCTTGGACAGAATGCACATTTGATTTTTAAATGGTTTTAGTTTTTACCCCTCTCTGTATCACTGTCTCCTCCAACCTGATGCCCTCCAGATGTTTTTGGACTGCAACTCCAAAACATTTGCAAGGCACCAGGTTGGCAAGGCTGCTCTATCATATTTACGATCTTCACAAGAGATGGATCCCTATAGCAGTGCCCTTTGTATCACTTCTGAAAGGGTCTGCTGAGCTAGTACAGCCACAGAAACATCAAGGATCCTGTGTTGATATGTGCTCTTGGGTTGCCAAGTGAGCAAATAAACGTCAAGATTAGCATGCAGATCTGATGAAAAACTGATGGCAGCTGATTTAGGACTGATCCTGTTCTTAACCTTTAAAACAGAGCTTTCAAAACTTTGTGTTGCAACACATTAGTGTGTCGGCTGCAGTGTGTACATGTGTTTTGTGAACGCTTCCCACGCTTCTCCCAGGGCTGAAAAGGGGTTGGTTTAACCTCCAGTTTGCTAGTAAAATTGAATTACTGTGTCATGAAATGATGCATGTCTAAAAAGCGTGTCACCAACATGAAAAGTTTGGAAGGCTCTGCCTTAAGGTGTGAATGCTACTTCTGCAATGTGAACAAAGCACTCCAAGTCAGATCAGGCCCCCAGAAAGGCTTGTGTTGGTCAGTCACTGTTTTTCTGTACTCTCTCCTCTCCTGATACTATATCTCTATGTTTTCCTATGTTTCTCTAGATCCATGGACTTTGCATAAAGTGAGGTTGTCCAGAATGCTGCCTTCAGAGCTCTGAAGAGGTGTGGATGGTTTCACTTTTTAAAAAACCATGCATTTCTATGGTAGAAAATAAAATCCTCTGGAGCTCTTCAGCACTCCATGGGTAGCATTCTGCACAGCTTCAGTTTGCAATGCCTTTTGGAAGATGTGCCTTCTCTCCAAACACAAACAAGTACCAGAAAGTTAGGCTGGCCATTGTGAAGCTGCAAATGTGTTTGAAAATGTACAATCAAGAAGACACCACACTCAGCCACCTAATTTTAAGGTAAGAAAGAGCAAGAAACAAACACTTCCCACTTCAAAAATATGAAACCAATATGAAGTTTGGACTTTTAGTTGGTGTAATAAAATTTGGACTTTTATTTGGTGTAATAAAAGTATTGCCCTAATATGGATGAAAGTGAAATCCTTTTGCTTCCCCCACAAAAGCCCCTGGACCAATTTGTCTGCCATTTAGTAGGCTCAATTCACTCTGGAGGGGTTCCTGTGCCTGGAAATTTCATCCGCTTTTGCCAAAAAAAGGGGGGAATGTATAGCCACCCTTAGATTCCCCATAAGAGTGAATGGGGAATACAGAGCTTTGTTTTATGCAGAGCAGCTTAAAACCTGATTCACAAAATGAAGTTGCCAGAGCACAGAGTGACTTACAAGCAGATTGGATTTTTAAAAGAAAAGCATTGGTATAGATAGAAGCTGAATATCAGGGCTGGTGCCCACTCTTACTATGTGCTTCCTTGTCAGAGTGTCAGAGATAGTTTCTGAGATTCACAGGTGGGGAGAGTATTGTTGCAGTTATCTCCCGGTTAGGGGCTTTCTATAGGTATCTGGCTGGCCACTGTGAAAAGAGGATGCTAGACTAAATGGGACTTTGGTCTGATCCAGCAGGGCTCTTATGTTCTTAAATGCTTGAGGCACAGATGGAAGGATTAAATTCCAATTCCCACATGAAAAGGTACCAATCCAGGTTTAACCCTCCTCCATGTGACTTTTTTCCTTTTTTCAAAACAATACCCACAGTTTCTAGCCACACATCTCTCATACTAAGTTTTGCCTTTAGCTTTTGTCAGATTTTTTTGGTTAAAAAAATGCCATGATTTGATATTTCATATGGTTTTTAATATGTTTGTTTTGAGGTTTGTAATTTATTATATATGTAATAAATAAAAGATAAATGCATAAAATGACTTGGCCCCAACTTTGCTTTATCCCCCGCCCCAGCCCCTCACATGAAGAGAATCCAAGTATAGCAGATAATCTCATAAAACTCAATTTACCTTTTTCGACACTGCAACACATCTGGGAACCATTCAAGTAGACCTAATAGGTTATGAAGTGAGTTGGAAAGCAAAATGCTCTGCCTCTGTAGATTTTTGGAATACTGTAGTGAAAATCGTAGATCAGGGCCTTAACCTTGGTGTATAGCCATAGTAGTAGGTATCTGCAGGAATTTTTTCTAGTTTCCATGGCATCAAAACTCAGGGATCAAGCAATCCTGCGGTGGGAAAGTGCCCTCCACATAGTTTCAGTGCAGACATTCACAGACCAGTCAGAATTGTTTACTTCATGGGTGGGGAACACATGACCTTCCAGATATATCTGGACTCCAACTCCCATCATCACTGATCATTGGCTATGCTAGCTGGAGCTGGTGGAACATCATCTGGAAGACCACATGTTAGCCACTGCTGTTTTTACTAAGTACAATGGGACTAAGTTCCAAGTGAGTGGGTGCAGGATTGCAGTCCAGAAGGACAAATACCGGTAAGTCTAGTGACAAAGACAAACACTGGCCCCATCTGCACTAGACATTTAAAGCCGTATCATACCACTTTAAGCAGCCATGGCTTCCCCTCACAGAGCTGAAATTCTCAAGAGTGGTTTCATTTTTTTTATTTCTATTAATTGTAAGCCATTTGGAGAATTTGTTATTACTGGAAAGACAGGATGTAATGGAGGAAAAGGATAAAATAAATAAATCTTCTTCTTTGGCGATCACTTGTAGTTGAGTAAGATTGTCTTCCATGAATATGGTCTTAACAGTGTGTCTCTAAGTGATTGTGGAGACCAATTCTGGATCCACACATCCTTCCATAGTGGGGACATAGGCTTCCGGGCAGAGTTTGATCACAGTGAGGAGTTGCCAAATGTGCCTTCCTCTTAGCTTGTTTCTCCTTTTCGCCCTGAGTTCGTGATTCTTCAAAGTCCATTGTGCCTTTGGTAGAGGCCATTCTCCAGTTGGAGCACTCATAGGCCAGTGTTTCCAAATTATCCATGCTTATACTGCATCTTTTTAGATTTGCCTTGAGAATGTCTTTAAACCTCTTTTGTTGTCCACCAGCATTTCACTCTCCATTCTTAAGTTTGGAATAGAGTAGCTGCTTTGAAAGATGGCAATCAGGCATCCGAACAACATGACCAGTCCGATGAAGTTGATGTTGAAGAATCATTGCTTTGACACTGGTGACATTAGTTTGCCTGTCTTCCCAAGTGATATGTAAAAAAATTCAGAGACATCATTGATGGAATCTTTCGAGGATTTCATAAATAAATATGCTTATGCAGCAAGCAGTGGTTCTAATCTGCACTAGTTAATATCCATGTGAACAAAAGGAGACATGCTCTTTGTTCTGGATTAATTAACAAAGAATATGATTGTAAAATCTTGGTGATGTGTCTTGGTTCCAAAATACTTGAAGGATCCCCTCCTACCATCCCATGCTGTCTGATTCCAAGCTCAGAAGGAGAGACCATTCTCTGTGTCCCACAAAGGGTGGAGAGTAACAAGAGACAGGGACTTTTCAATGGCTGCACCTCTCATTATTGCAGAACACCTTGCTCTGTGAAGAATGGATGCTCCTCTTTGGCTGTCTTTCACTAATTGGTGAAAACATTATTATTCCACCAGGCGTTTGTTTGCTATCAGCCATAATGGTCATCCTTTCTCTATAGTCTCTCTGCCAGTTCATCTGCTACAAAAACCAATTTGTTAAAAACAATAAATTAATATTTAATGTATTTTAGTTTTAATTTTTATTGCTTTTTATGTTTTTTCTTGTATTTTTCTATTTTAAATTGTTTTAAGCCACCCTAAGTAGCACATAGACATTAGAAGGGCAGGAGAGTAATCTGTTAAGCAAATAAAGAAGTAAAAAATAATGTGGTATAAGAAACCCTGGGAAGATTTCTTTTTAAGTGGGGTGCAAATACATTTTTGGGAGATCCAAAATGTTCACTTTCTGCTTATGAAAGCCTGAGCCGCTTGCTAATACCCTGAGATCATTCTGCAAACATTTGCGCATGAGACAGTCCCTGTAAAGCTTGGGCTTCTGCCCCCATCATTCTACTCAGGGCAAGGTGGGGAGGGAATCACACTTTCCAATTAAAAAGCAGTTTTCTCTTCAAAGTGGCTTCCAATTATCCCTCCCCAACAACTTCCAGCTCAAATTAGATGGTTTCGCTAGTTGGGATCCAACCATCGGAACACAGGCACCTCTTTAGGATTCAGAGCAGGTGGGAAACAGGCTGTTGGCAATCAAAATTCCACATTAATATTAAACTAACAGTACTCAAAGCTTAAGCATGTGAAGCAGCTGGATATTCTACTGTACCTATTACTGCCAATAATTGGATTCCACCCCCCATCCCAACCTATAGAGCAATACTTTCATTTTTTGGCTTTGGATAAATGAAAATCCTTCTCTCTGCTCCAAGAAAAGGCCTCATTAAATGGCCCAGTGTTCTTGTTTCCCTGCTTTATTCTGGGAACACTAAGTCACCATAAACTGCCTTCGCCATCCACAGTAAACCACGTTTATGACTCTTTCCCTCAACAGAACAATGTCAAATACCTCAGCTGGATGGATTCCATCGAAGTCTTGAGGCTACCAGGCCTTGACTATAAAGACTGTTTTCATAAGCTTAAACCACTTTTCGCTTTCCTTCCATCTGTAAGGGCTGCTTTGCACATTTGGGCTGCAGTCCTGTACACTCTGACTTGGGTGTAAACTCCACTGGACAAGATGGGAGTTATTTCCAAGCACACATGTGTAGAAGTGCACTGCACAAGTACATGTAAAATATTTTATGTGCCCCCCCCAAAGGTGACATATGAATGCACAGTTGCAAGTACATGAATCATATGGGTACAAACATAGAATATGCCATAACTCCCTGTCAAGGCATACTCTAGTGGCAGGGCCAGATGCCAAGCAGCAGCCAAAGTTCAAAAAGGGCTCACCAGCAGTCGAATATTGTTCTGAGCCTGCCTGCCTGCCTGCCTGCTCTGTCCTAAAACGATCTGTGTTGACATTCCCAGTGTGTTCTTGAACCACAACCCTACAGTGGCGTAGCGTGGGTTGTCAGCAACCAGGGCAAGGCAAGTAATTTGCGCCCCCTAACCCTAACCCCCAGATGTTGCGCCCAGTGCGGCCGGGCCCCCCCTGCACCCCCCACGCTACGCCACTGCAACCCTAACCCATCCATGAACCTTGGCCATGTTGGCTGGGGATGATGGGGATTGTAGTCTAACATCTGAGCACCCAAGGTTGGAAATGGCTTGCCTGGGGCTCCAGGTTAAGGAAGATGGCACTCCTGGTCATTCATGTCACATTGGGGATGCAAAATTTTACTCCACTTTTTCTGTTTACTCTGCTTGAAGTGTGGAGCTTGCAACAAATTCCTTGGAACACATGACTACACAGATCCTATGCTCCTATGGAGACTAATGTATCGGTCTGATCCAGTTTGGATGTGGTCAGATTAAAGAACTTGTTGACTCTGTGCCAAAGGGTGAGTCTTTGTATCAAAGACATTAACTGCAGCTTCTCATCTGCTGAAATCCATATGTAAAGGTGAGCAGAGAGATATGCAAGCACAGGCACAGTGTTTTCCTTTGCTTCTCTGGTTAATGCAAATATTGGAATGACCAGGACATTCTGAAGATCATTTTATGTGTTACATTTCTATTATTATTATTATTATTATTATTATTATTATTATTATTATTATTATTCCCCAGCCAGTCTTCCAACAGGAGTTTAAAAATACATTAAAACATTAGTCATTAAAAAACTCCCCTAATCATATGCACACACAAGTACACTCTCATGCACACACATGGCTAATGCACCCATCTGTATTTCACAGTGTGAGTGAGGGGTACATACCATGGAAGTGCTTCTAATGCAGGTGCTGTGCTACAGAGCTCCAGGGAACTTTGAAACAAAGCGGCCCCAGCTCAGAGTTAACAGTGCATGGCCATTATGTTGTGCAGGTCTAGGAGCTCAGGACAGGACAAGAGGGTTCTCAGTCTGAAGGCCCCTGCACTTCTGCAGTGCAAGCCAATTGGAATCACATCTCCACTCATGCTTACAATGCAGATAGAGATCACATTTGATGTTCTGCATCCAGAATGGTACTGCATTGTATACATTCACATCCCATCTCCATGGATGTTTCCAGGCCCAGAAAAGGAATTTGAATGAAGAAGCCTGTATTTACCTGCAGATCTCCCTTGCTGAATCACAGAATCATGGAATTGTAGGGTTGGGAGGGACCACAAGGATCACCCAGTCCATCCCCCTGCAGTGCCGGAATATTTCACCCAGCCTGGGGCTTCAATCCATGACACTGAGATTAAGAGTCACATGCTCGAATAAAACGAATAAAAATTAATATTAAAAGAAGAGTCACATGCTCCACCAACTGATCTGTCCCTTAGGGCTTCAAAATGGAGGAAGCACGATGGGCACACTTCTTACACTGCAAAATTCCAAACAATGAAGCCATAGCATTTCCCCATTGGGGCTGAAGACCTATTTTGGGAACGAAGAGCATAACAGTTAAATCAATTACTCACACCTGTCTTTTTCATTGCACATTTTGGGATACTGAACGCCTGCAGCAGGGAAGTGTCATTTCCAACTAGCTGACTGCAAGAAGATTATTACCACACTGTAAAGTTGGCATCCAAAAGACAGAGCCTCAGATCTGTTCTACTTTAGAGGCGATGGCAGGCCACAGCTGAATGATTTCATTCTCTTGTGTAACATTTTTATTCATGAAAAAGAGGATGTCAGCAGAGGAGATCACCAGCTATGCAATGAGACATTTATATACAAAGTATTGCTTTTCTAATTAGATTCAAACTCTCACCAGTAATTAAAAAAAATACATTATACTATCACGCATTGTATAAAAGGAAAAGGGGGAAAGACGTATGGTGCCGTCTATTTATTATCATTTATCCCTCCCTTTAAGGAAATCAGGATTGCAGGCAAGTTTTCTCCACATTTTTATCTTCACAGCACAGCGAAGAGTCAAGACAGTCTCTCCCAAGGTCACTTAGTGAACCTCATGGCTGAGTGGTAATTTGAACTTATATCTTCCCGGGCTTAGTCTGATGCTCTAGCACACAACTCTCATTCATTTCTGAAAATGTAAAACAGAATATTGTGGCACGGTCTTTGCAGGGAATGCCAGTCATCACTGGCTATTCCTCTCCAATTTTAGAGAAATAGCTCTGATGCCAGAGAGGGAGATCTGATGTTAGATTCCCCCTTCCCACTGCTACTGAATCCGTCAACACCCTGTCCCAACTGACACCAGAGCTTCAACATCAGTAAGGTCAAAAGGTGAGTGTGCTGGGGCAGGAGCAGGGAATAGCTTGGATTCAAAGGATTCAGAGCTATCTTAGGCTTTGTAACACATTACCAGCTTAAAATGCAGCAAGACTGATTTTTTAATGCTGCATTTCGATTTGCATTTTGTGTGTTGCTGTACCCACCAGTACAGTACAGCTGAATGTGTCTCTTACGTTGCCTGTTCTCTGTTCACACCTGTGGGAAGAGAGGGAACATGGAGGTTTTTCATATAACTTACGTATTCAGTTTGTTTTGAAGATGGGTGGGAGGTGAATGCATCAAAATGCAGTATTTCGTAAGAAACTACAGGATAGGTGTGACTTGGGGCTAATGTTGTTTGCACATGGCTTCACAAACCAATGGTGGGGGTGGATTGGATGCAGAGTAAAATGGGAGTGTGTCCACAGCCATGGACCCCTGACACACACAAACACCCAACCTGAGGGTATCTAGATTTCTCTCTCTCCCATTTCCTTCTCATTATTTCCAGTGGTAGAAAAAAATTCTTAGAAATTTAAACCAGAAAGCCAATAAAGAAATGTGCTCACATCTCCCCTGCCGGCTAGAGCCGAACAGGGCATTGGATATAGGGGCTGAAGTGCCTTTGGTTTTTGTTCCTTCCACCTTAGGACTGCAGCCTAACAGATGTATTATGGCATAAGTTTTTCTGGACTAGAGCCCACTGCATCAGATGGAGAGAGCTCTAGTCTGTGAAAGCTTATGTCATAATAAATCTGTTAATCTTTAAGGTGTCACAAGATTCTTCTTTTGTGTTTGCTACAACAGACTAACACAGCTGGAATTTGTCATTTTCAAAATTTCCACTAAACCCCTGTATTTTAATAAATAAACATAGTCAATCAAGAAGATGCAGTCATGGAAAGGGAGTACTTTCAGGAGGTGTTGAATAAAATCTTAAGGTTAAGGATTGTCAAAATCCAGTTACAGAAATCCTGAATAATAAATGAATATGTCTACTAACATGATGGGCTGAGGAACATCTGCTGTAGACATTAAAGGCTGCTCCTTTTGCTCCTTGTCAAGTTAAGTAAAAGCAGATTCTAATCACGAACACTTTTGCTATCTGCCTCCAGCAAAAAAAGAAAAGAAAAGAAAAATTGCCATGGCAACAGGGCCATATAAATGAGAATGTTCAAGTCATGGGGGCCTACAAGGAACTTGCAATTGGTGGGGAGATATAGGGCAAAGAGTGGATGGTTTGCCCTCTCTTTCCCCTTCCTATGTCGGTTAATCTCCTAGTCTGCACATGGACTTTAAGAACACAGATAGTATCAGTAGACCAAATCAGATCATTAGTCCATCTCGTTCAATACTGTCTACACTGATGATCAGTGGCTTTCCAGGGCTTCGGGGACTGGCCATTTCCAGCTATCCCTGGAGATGCCAGAGATTGAACCTGGAGCCTTCCTGCAGGTGCAAGGCACATGCATGCTGTGTCTTTAACTCCTTAAAGAGTTTGTAGAACCTGCTTCCACGAAGCACTTTGAATGATGACCATGTCCTCTCTGGCCCAGACCTCTCCTACCATACTATTTCCTATCTTCCATGTCTACATGAATAGTATTAGTAATAGGCAAGGCTATATTTTCACCACCTGCATAATATAATGACCCTGGTTTTATCATATGTGTCTTATCTTACATCTTTGTCATTTTAAATGTTGCCACAAGCCTTCCAGTTAATGTGGGAGAAAGACTCCCCCTTACCTGACTTACATGATTATTAGTCTCAGGTGCATCCCTCAGGTATCCTCCTAGCCCCCACCCAACCCCCAGTTCCTTTGCCACCATATCCATATCTCCAGTGAAGCTGATAAGGCTATGGGAACATATCGTCAGTTTCACTGGTTGACTTCCACTCTTATTTAAGCAGTACTGAGTATACACCAATTGTAGCCCCTATACATCTCCTTTTAAAGAAAAATCAAAAACAAAAATTATTCCTCTGCTCTGCAGAGCAACAGCAGCAAGATAAGCTTGGAAGAGAGATGGCCCGGTGAAGCTTGTCCAGTATTTTGTCAGTTTTGGAGAGCAGGAAGATTTAAAGGACTTACTGTTTAAAGAATTATTAATCCTTTTATGGTGGCTGCCAGACAGCTGCTAATATGACTCCGGAGGCATGGTACAAGAAGATCTGGAACATTGTGCTCACAGAAAAACTATTTCTGCAACTTAAGGCTCTAAAAAATACACCAAACGAAGAGGATTTTGCAGAAACAATGTACATTTTTATTTAACACATCAGAAACAGCAACAGGACAAGGACTCCACCATCGACCCCAGGCAATCTCTGAAGTATTCTGCTGAGACAATGAACGTGACATTATTTAATGCCAATAATTGATCTCATTATTTACACATGGTTTGTTAAATAACTTTACCTCCACGTGAATGATATAGGCACATGGAATGAACTGGGAGAAGGTAAGGGGTTCTTTTGAATTAGACAGATTATCTGTATTTACAACTGAAAATGCATAAATATAGATTATATATAAAAATGATTTGGAGTGCAGGGAAGGAAGATGTGTGAGAGAAGAGAGAGAAGGGGAAGTTTCTCTGCCAGCAAAACTCACAAATCTACAAAGGAAAAGGAGTGAAAGTATTGTTATGGTGCACCCTAATCTCCAAGTAGTGAGACATGACAGGGGTTCCAAGCTCTTTCCCAGGGTGCAATTTCCTTAGAATGAAGGTCAATGGAGACTGTGGTGTTGTTAGTATATATGGTTTTATTTACACACACATATATATAACCCAAGCATAGGATGGAGGCCTTCACAGCATTAGCAGTTCTATAGAGGTTTCCAAGGGAGTCCCAAAGTACAGCACAGTACAATACATGTCTCTATGCCCTCCAGCTTCCAGCTCTCTCACGCACAACAACTCTGTATTGTTCTACCAAGTACCAGCCAGGTGAGGTGCCCTTTGAACAACTTTTTTGGATATGCTAAATTGCGGTACTTAACTTGCCAGACAAAGCCATTACCC
This sequence comes from Podarcis liolepis, assembly GCF_965112155.1. Taxonomy (NCBI): domain Eukaryota; kingdom Metazoa; phylum Chordata; class Lepidosauria; order Squamata; family Lacertidae; genus Podarcis; species Podarcis liolepis. Next base: position 46,582,082 of record NC_139564.1, on the reverse strand, counting down.
TTGACAAATAAACTGGTTTGGCAAGCTTCCTCTCATACATTCTACCCTCATGGATATAGAATTCCAATGATCAGAAGGGAACTAGCCTAGGGTATCATCCAGATTGACCCCCAAACACAAAACAATATGAAAAAGGCCCACATTCTTAAATATGACCAACTTGAGGAGCATGCAGACGACAACACTGTGCTTCATACAGAACACATCTGTTCATATGAGATGCAAAAGCAGAGCAGGGTTGAAATAAGGCAAGAAATTAGCAACCCGCCTTCCTACATGGTCACCAGTCTATTTAAAAACCTATTACAGGAACATTAAAATCTGTATTTCATTGTTTCACCCAACAGTAGGTGAAAACACTCAAAGTGGAACATGTGTACTTGATCTTTAGTTTCTGCAGTGCTTTTATATTTTGACTATACCTACTGCAGGATATATATTTAACTGTATGAGAATTATACTTTTGGGCTTGGTTTATTTGTTTATGTCCTCATTTTCCTTAATGCGGATTCCCCTGTATTTGAGCACCGTCTCCTCAGTCTTCAGACCTCTAGTTTCCCTCTTGGCTCAGAACCTGAGTTCTCTGTCAAGCAGCAGAGATCTATTTGGAGAGAGAGAAATAACAGCAAAAGTAGACTACTGCTGCCAACATCCAAGGTATAAATTCAGCCTTAGAGAAGGCCTGTACTTGCAATCATCAGCCTCAGACATTCTGCTATGATCATCAGGAGGCGATGTCTATCAATCAGTCCTTAAATCAGCCAGTAAAGATCTCCAAGGGCTAAGCAACACATTACACTCAGCCGTGTGCATCTTTTATAGGGGATGTTTTCTTTTTAAAAAATTATAAGTGGCCTTTGGATGAGGGAAGTTTCAATAGAGGCTCCAGCGGGGGCATAAGAGGGGCTGCTTAACCTCTTCCCTTCTGCTATTTTTTTCTGCTCAAAATGCCCCCTTCTGAGTTGCTGTGTTCCAAGGAGTAAAATATACATTATTCACAACTGTAAGTCACAGTTTTCCCTGAGTGAGAACTAATTGAAACCCCTTTGAGATACTTTTATTATATGGTTAGCACCAAGGGATGGAGAGAAAGGAAGGGGCTTTCTAGTTTCCAAATCCATTAGCAATAATAATAATAATAATAATAATAATAATAATAATAATAATACTAACAACAACAACGACTCGGCTGCCCCAGCCACTCAGACCAGCTTCCAGCAAATTCTAAAACTACATGGAACAATAGGGTGCCTACGATGGCCTTCATGGCTACTTTACAGTCATAATTAAAAAGATTGCACTTTTGCAGGTTATTGGTCAGATTGTTAAGTATGTTGACCCAATTATTAATCAAATATTTCATTGCTGAGATTCTCTCCCTCTCTCCCTCTCTCATATAACGGAGGACTTATTTGTTCCCAAGATAATTCACACAGCATTTGTGACGGCAAATGTTTTATCTGCTGATCCACAGTTCAGTCTATGACAGTGCAAATTACCTCAACATGTATCTCAATTTGTGAAATGTTAAAAGAAAGAAAGAAAGATGGTGCTTGGGGAGGATATTAAGATGGTTCTAATAATCAAACTTTTAAGACTGAACAGTAGATTTCAATCTTTCTTATGCAACACTGTTTGGCTTACTGTTGGAAGGATTCTTTGCAAGATCTGACCTTAGATCTGAGGTGATTAGTGGCTCAGGTTGAGCAGCTTAAAGAGGGCCCTAAGAAAGTTCCATCCAGCAGCTCAAGTTTTGCAAGCCTGATTTTGAACTAAACAAAGCCAACAGGCAAGAAAATGAATTTCAAAACTGGATGGAGTATCTGTTCAGACTGGACAGTTTTCCAGCATGACTCAGACATTGGCCATCGCTGTAAGGCTCCCCAGGGTAGTGTTGCACTAATATTTTCATCATACATATTCTATACCATTCCACCATCTGTACCCAGGAGATGAATTATTACAACTCTGGCAACCTCCAGCTTCCATCTGGCTAACAGTTTAGATTGTTAGAAAAGTGTCATACAAATTCTGCTTGCTGGAAATGCTACAAGGCTGCTAGCAAAATCCCTGGCTCCAGTGCAAGAGAACTGAATTTACAGAATTCAGACATACACACTCCAAATTTCAAAACCAAAATATGCATGAACCCTAAGCATGGTCCATCTCCATCCACCCTTTTTCTCCTGTCCTTTCTCAGTATGCCACAACTAAACACTTTCTACATTAGAGGTGTCCAATCTGGTCAACTGTGGGTACCAGGACTGGAACAGGCCAGGATCTAAATGAAACATTGGATGTTGGTTTAAAAATCTGACTTGTTCTAATCCTGGAAACCACAGTTTCCTGGTTCAGATGTAATAGGAAACTATGGTGAATTAACTCATAGTTTTGACTCTCACAGCACTGGAAGAAGGAAGGCAGGAAGGTGTGGCACAAGGATGGAGCACATAGGCGCAAGCAAATCTTGACTTAATAAACTGAGCTGTGCACATTTGAGCCAGGCCAAAGATAACATGTGCAATGCTCTTCAGTTTGTCCAGTGAATGAAGGGATCAGACTTCTGAAAGTGAGGACCGTTCCTATTTTGTATCTTCTTTCCCCTATCCCCTTCCTGGCCAATTCTCCTGTCCTTTTCTGATGATTTTGCTTTGGGACAGTTGTCAGCAAGGTCTAGAAGTGTCTCATTCTTCATATTTGATGTTCTCGTTGGAAACAATCAGCCAAACCATGAGTCATGCTCTGAGCTTGTTTCTAGGCCACATTTCCGAATCTACAGTGCAACTCTTGCTGAAGAACCTGCACAAGGAATGCATTGTATGCATATACAAATAAATGACACAATTCCATGGTTTAATACTATCTTGCCAAGTTAAACTACTGCTGAGCAGCTGTGTACATTTAAAATGATCCCTGGCACTACTGAAGTTCATAAATCAGGAGCAACATACTTTCTTCCAATTAAGAGCGTTACAGAGAGAGAGAGAAAATTAATGTGTCTAAGACATGAATGACATTTCTATGCATATATAAATGCAAATAAAATAAATTGTATGTAAAGCTAGCTGTAATATTGAAATGGCGAGGGGATTAGTGTTTCTTTAATAATAATAAAGAGTTTTCATCTCGTGTTTTTAGTGTTTTCAAAATCTTTGCAGGGAGTAGCCTTGTTTTTAAAACATTTCCTTTCTGGTGCTGATAGTGAACATGAAACTGGCTTACCAGCTCTGCTATAGATTCACAACCATTCAATGTCTTCCACTATTTTGTCTCAATTCATTCATATCTAATTCTTCTCTGGATAATATGAGTTAATCAGTCTTGTAGAGTAGAGTGCCAAATAGGGGTGTGTTTAAATGGCTTCAGTGTAACTACGATATCAGCTTTGTTTTGTTTCAAAAAGCACATTACACATTTTCACTCCCTAAGCCACTTTCCATCACCTCTAAAGCAAACAAAAAACAACTGAATATTTGTCATTTTCTCCCCTTTTACAAGTTATTGGCCTCACATTTGCAAGTTGCCCCTATAATAGAAATACAGTCCTTTACTTACTTGTATGCAATTATGATGTGTGTGTGTGTGTGTGTGTGTGTGAGAGAGAGAGAGAGAGAGAGAGAGAGAGAGAGAGAGAGAATTAGGCAACAATCCTATACCCACTTACTGGGAGCAAGCTGTCTTGAACTCCACAAAACTTACTTCCAAACTGAAACATACAGGGTTGTATTCAGCTAAGTCCTGTTCACAGTCAACCCACTAATATTAATAAACTTAAGCTGGCCATACCTATTAATTTCAATCGGTCTTCTCTGAGTCGGACTAACATTGGATTCAACCCATAAGGCTGAGGAATAAAGTTAACAATGAGGATGGAACTAAGATGGGGTGGTGAACTTGTAGCTCTCCAGCTGTTGTTAAAACCAAACCCCCTCAGCCCCAGGCACTCAGTGACATGGACACTATGGGGGGACTGTGGGGGCCAAGGCTCCCCCCAAATTCCTAATGAGGTGGGGCTCACTGACATCATGCACACACGTCATGGGGTGTGCATGTATGGTGCACAGACGTCACACGGCCCTGGGTCCCCTCAATCACGGGGGCAAGGTGGTGCGCATGTACAATGGTGAGAGATAGTGGGGATATCTGGAGGGTCAGAGGCTCCCTATTCCTGAATTGAAGCTTTCACCAGAGATTAACATCTATCTTCCCTGCAATCCAGCAACAAGCAATGACTCTGTATAGACTTTTTCTAGAGTCTGTTACCATGCAAGCCCACCAGGAGGCACTCTTTTCCGGAGGCTTCTTCTAAACCTCCAGCCAGCCAAGTTTGTTACAGACCCTGCACATTTTAATAGTCAAATTCCAATGGCTTTCTATAACATTACTGACAACTTCAGATCTCCAGGGAAGTGGAACCAAAACGTTAGGGCTGAAAAAGGATTTCTCTCCCACCACTTTGAAACCGACTTGTATTAACAAACAGAAAAAGATATTTTGTGTATCTATTAAAAAAAAATAATAAATTACATAATTGCCCCTGCCTCAACAGTTTGCTCTTCTACATAAATCAGGGAGAATTGGAATCCAGATTCTCCCCAATCTGCCACTCGCCTCTGTTCACACACAGAAAATAAACTGCCCAAGTAAGAAGGAAAGCGAGTTAAGCAAAACAACACACCCACACCCAGCCAATTACTGTGCAGCGAGGAATGCAGAGATTCTCCTCTCACCAGTGAAGCTGGGGAATAAATTCAAAATACCATAGCTTGCATTTAAAGGCAACCTACCTAATTTGCACCTTCTGAAACAATGCAACCTTCCTTGGAAATTCATGCTTTTCCGAATTTCCTCCAGCCAAATAATGTGTACAAGTCCAACCATGCATATACCAGGGTACAGTGAGCATAAAAATGAATATATTCATGAAAACAGCATGTCAAATGTGTTATATTAGGAAAAATTGCTTTGAAATTTGTATATTAAGCATTGCATACAATGTGTATATGAATTTTCATTTTTTAAAAAACAAAAAACCATGACCAGCACCACAAACCGATGTAGAAATGTGGAGAACTGATTTAAGATTGGAAAAAAGAGAATCCTTAACGGGTGGGTGAATGTGCCAATCCCTAAGCCCAAGGAATCTGCCTTCCTAGATATACCTGCATGCACACCCCCAAGTAAGTGGCAATGAATGAAACAGAAACTTGCTACTTCACTGGTACGCACAGAACAACTCCTTCCACCGTCAGTGAAATTAGGTGGGAGGGAGATGAGGTCCTTGCTCTTGTTCAATCTCAGGAGGATCAGCCAATGCCAGGAGGACCTGGTTGGCCACAAATGGAGATCCAGCAGAGATGTGGAGAGAATAAAAATGTGCCTTATAAACTTCTTGTTTTTTTTAATAAATATTTTATTCAGTTTTCACAATAAAAAAGCATACAAAGACAAAGAAAGTACAAAATCACAAAAAACAATACAATACAAAAATACAAACATTAAACACATCAAGAGAAAAAGAAAAAAGAGATAAAAACACATATAGTAACAAAAAACAAAAATTCCCTCTTTCTTAATTTCTCATCTTCAATTAACTTATTTTCCCGACTTCCTCACGTCTCCCTTTCTTGTATCCCTTTTTAGAAATTAATTCAGCAAATTCATATGTTATTAATTTATCTGTTGTTACTCCAATCTTACATTTTACTTTGTTGCTAAAGCCCCTGCAACTCATTTCAATGTCCTTAACATTCAAAAATTTTACAGTATTTCTGCAAATAAATTTTAAATTTCTTCCAATCTTCCTCCACCGTCTCCTCTCCCTGATCTCGGATTCTGCCAGTCATTTCCGCCATCTCCATATAGTCCATTAGTTGCATCTGCCAATCTTCCAAGGTGGGTAGATCTTGTGTCTTCCAATGCTTTACGATGAGAATTCTTGCTGCTGCTGTAGCATACATAAAAAAAATTCTATCCTTCTTTAACACCGATTGGTCCACTATGCCCAGGAGGAAGGCCTCTGGTTCTTATAAACTTGTTTAAAGGTGGATCCCATCCCCCCAGATCTGTTGTTTCTGAATGTAGAGTATGGTTACCAGATTTTTTTTGAATGAATCCGGGGACACTATTTTTTTTATTATTATTTTAAAGCTGAGTAGCAACAGGGAGTCAGTAGTGGGGATGGTGAGGCAAAAGACCCTGATCCCAAGCACACATGCATACTGTATAAAGATGCAAAGCCCTTCTTTCGCACCCTGTGAAACATAAATGCTCAGAGTTTTTTAAAAACTGGGCAACAGCGTGCCGCCCACCCGTGACTCCCGAGCCTTCCCCCTTTGTTTTGACAGATTGGGGGAGGCTCGGGAGTCGTGGGCGGGCGGCCATTGCCCAGAAGGGGCCTAAGGCACACGGTTTCTCTGCTAGGCAAGGTGCAAAGCCCTTTTTTCACACCCTGTGAGTTTTTTAAAAACTGGGCAATGGCCGGCTGCCCATGACTCTCGAGCCTCCCCTGATTTGTCCAAACAAAGGGGGAAGGAGGCAGGAGATTGGGGGAGGCTTGGGAGTCGCAGGCGAGCAGCGCGCCATAGCCTAGTTTTTTAAAAACTGCACATTTATGTTTCACAGGGTGTAAAAGAACTGCTTTGAACCTTGCCCAGCAGAAAAACCGCACACAAGACACATCATATGGGGACTTCTGGAGAGGAAAAATGGCGGGTGCCATGACAGCGAGCAGCTCCTGAAGCCAGCCAGGGCCAAAGGTACCGTTGCCACGTTTCCTGGGGACAGATTTGCAAATCTGGGGACATTCCAGGGACAGAATTTGTCCAGGGACAGATATGCAAATCTGAGTACTGTCCCCAGGAACTGGGGACATCTGGTAACCCTAATGTAGAGGCCTTTCAATCTTTTGAAGCTCCTGCAGGAGGAGTCTTGTCTTGAACCTGTAAGCACTGGACCTTTTCCTCCTCTTTGTTTCTATTCTCGTGGTGCTTCCTCCCGACCCGTCTTCCTGCACACGTGGCCAGTGTGGGAACAGGATGCTGGACTACGTGGTCCCCTGGCCTGTTCAAACAAAAGCTAACAGCAAAGCTTAGAAAGTCACACACACCCCAAGTGCAGGCAATGTGCTTTCCTTCTTGAGGACTTCTTGAGGACATTTTCATGGCCAAGTGGAGATTTGAACCCTGGGCTCCCGGGTCCAAGTCCAACACTCTAACCACTAAACCACACTGGTTCTCTTCTGCTTTACCAGTCCCAAAGAGCACCAGTAAGAATCCCCCCCCCCAATCTGTGAAAATACAGTAGATACAGATTTTGGTAACCCTTTAATTTGAACGTTCAGAATCATTTGGTTTGGTATGTTGCTATTATAGCCATTTTGGTATGTTGCTATTATTGGCAACAGTCCATCTTTCCAAGTATTATGAAAAATGAATGATTAAAGATGACTTTTCCTTCTAGCAGTGAATGGCAGTTTCTGGTTATGAAATTATCTTGCGTATTCCTTCAGGAGCCTCAAAGACAGACCTTCAGTGTGGTTTTGCAATATGCACATTTTTTCAAAAAGGTAATAAGTGAGTTAATTAGCTAAATAGGTTAGAAACCAGACAGTTAATTATCTGGGGGGAGGGAATCTTCAGTGGATTGAATCCAGGCTAAATTAGTCATGGCTAGCTTGTCCCATTAGTTTAACTGGCAATGGTGCAGCTAGTTAATTTTAGACCCTGGACTTACTGGCCTTGCCGTGGGGTGGGTGGGTTTTAGATGACCATGTGTATTATGTATTAATTCAGTTCCAAAGCACACAGTTAACCTTTTCCCTCTCCCTCACTACTCTTCCGTGCTTTACAACTGCTTCTACATTCTTGCTATATTAGAGCAACAAATAAAAAACAGTTAACCACCCCAATAAGAAAAAGAAAGAAATACTCTGAGCATGTACAGTTTTGCATTTAACACTCACTTAAACCATAGCACTGCTGCTATCCTGACACTAAACACATTTTACTTGGCAAGTATTGCTTTGTTGTGGAGAAGCAGTGTGTGTGTGTGTGTGTGTGTGTGTGTGTGTGTGTGTGTGTGTATTCTGCCTGACTATAAAGTATTCTTGAAAATACGAAGAAAGAAAGGATCCCGTAGCAGCAAGAGCCAGGCCCTGTGTCATACATCATGCCCATGCCAGTCTAGGTGCTGATGGGGGGGGGTCCTGTTTGCCACTACCTTCATAATCTGCATCTCTTTGGGTGGCCATGTGAGAGTCCCTAGGCAGTGGTGGCCTGGACCTCAGCACCAAGGTCCAAGTCTAGCTACAGCACTTTCAAAGGAGCAAAGGCTGCATACACACCGTATGCTTAAAGCACATTCCTGCCAGCCCCCTTCCAAAAACCCAAGAAACCTGAGCTCCTGTTTGGAAATTCTTGGGATTCAGTTCTGGTCTGAGCTCCCTCTGTTTTGGTATCAATGGAGGTTCCAGCTGAAAAACAAAACAAAACCCAATGCCAGAATTTATTGAGCAGATCAACTTGCCTTGAAAAGCCTCAGTTGGTGTTACAATAAGAACATAAGAGCTTGCTGGGTCAGCCCAATGACCCATCTCAGCCAGCATTCTCTTCCCACAGTGGCCAACCAGTTGCCTGTGGGAAAGCAGGCAGGATTTGAACACAAGACCATTCTCCCCTCCTGCAGTTTCCAGCAACTAGTATGATGTGAATGGAATATAATAAGGCATGCACAGTGTCTTTCCCCCCCTAGAAATATAGGTGCCGGTACTCACGATGAAGTTGTTACAGTAAGCATCACACTTTTTAACAACAAAAAAGAGGTGCCGGTATTGCATACCCTTGAGTGTCCTCTAGGAAAAAGCACTGGGCACGCAGCCCTCAAAAGCTGGAGCAAGCAATGTTTCTAAAAGGGAGAGGGATCTGAATGCTCCTGGGTATCTAGAGCACAGCTGTAGAAACAAGACTAGGAACTTTCCCCCACCTCCAAATGTTGGAGGATTCTGATTCCAACTTCAAAACAGCACACTAATTTGGCTAGTCCTAAAGGTCAGCATGGCGTTGGTCATAAGGTGAAGTGTGAGAATGAATTAGAATTCCAAATAAGGAAGAAGAGGTGATAAGCAAGGAATGTATATCAGAAAAGGATGCCATTGCATTATTTCAGAACCATCGCTCGCCCGCAGAGGTGTGTATATGGTGGTCTCCCAGTCTTTCTCCAAAAAGGGTTGTCTGAAAGGTTCTCTAGATCTTTTAATCTAAGACTCTCCAAATATTTGTACTCACCAGTAGTGTGAGTGTGGTGAATATAAATATTGGGAATGAATGAGATCCATGTCTTACTGAATGCTATATGAAATGAAATGAAAGTTGCGTGGATAGTAGATAATGTAAAAAGTTGTGTCCGGCTCTCTTTGGTCATCTGGGGTGTTTCAAACAGCCAGAAGTTCCTCTAGAATTTATGACACCAGGGAAATGTCCTGGGATGGAGCAAGAACTGGAAAGAACTACAGGGCGTTGTACCATCCAGCACATGCTTTGTGAACTTCACTGGACCAAAGCACTGCTAGGCACGGACCATTCCTGAAACCCAAAGTCTCTGGGATGAATTAGAGGAGCTGCAGTTGTTCCTGCTAGGTATAAACAGGAACGTGACAGGCAGCTGAGAAAAGGCAGCATGTGAGGCTGAGCAGCTTTTGGTATTTGGCTGGCACCAGTTTTGTGGACATCTGCCCTAACCAAGTGACTAAAACTAATACACCACAGGAAGAAAAGTAGAAAACAGAGCCACTGCATTAAAAGAAGGAGAAACCAATAGTACAAGTAGTTACACATTTTGATTTGCACAGAAGAATCAAAAGTATTTCTGGTTCTTCCTGCAGCAATCTCACTCTCTGCTGTGTGTGTGTGTGTGTGTGTGTGTGTGTGTGTGTGTGTACGCACAATATATGATGTAGCAATACCAAATACAGGGAATGTTTGGTTTGTTTCCACTTGTTGGTGACCTTTGATGGCCTCCTAGTAAAATGTACAACATTTATGACCATGATAAATTGCTCTTGAGGGAGCCATTTCCTCACCCTCCCTGCCGGCGGTAGAGTTCTGCAGTTAGCAGAGCAGGCGTAGGAAAGATACAGAACAATAGGTAAAAGAAAATGGAGCCTGACCTGAAACAGAGTGGGTGGTATGGGAAAAGTGAATAATGAACTGAAAGATGATTTACTGCAAACCGGAATCAACAACGGCAATCGTGGTAGGACTAACATGCAATGAAAGGTCTCCCTGGCCCAAAGTCTTCTCAACTTCCTTTTTAATAGATTGTCAACCCATGAAGGGGGCGGCCAGGGAAATATACTCATTCATAAAGGAGAGGTGTTCTTGATCAAACACATCCCCCCATTAGTGCACCTATCACAACACAATTAGGTTCCCTGCCACCAAGCTCAATTTCATTAGGCCTTTCAATCAACAAAAACGAGGGCACGTAGGAAGGGAAGAAAGGGAAATAGAATTCAACAAGGGGAAGGGGCACTTGGTGTGTTACTGGCCATGCACTTTGTAAGTTGCTGGCCAAGCATTTTGCATTTTTGCAAAGGGCATAGATATAGTTACAAGAGAAAGACGTAGCAAAACCTGAAATCAAGGTCCTTAAGAAGTTTCATCATTTTGGACACTATGAACAAAACAAAATGTCATCTTCTGAAATAAATTGTCCTTCCTATCCAGCTTTTGTACTCATCATTAGTCCAGAGATTGGAAGCACAGTTGCCAATTTCTCTATAGAGAAAGAAATGGCAGCCCCTTCAGATGACCAGTTGTATTGCACATGATGGTTTGTGCTCATGATGGTATTGGGATGGTGATACGTGATCCTGTTTTCAATAGTGTTTGTACCTGCAAATATATTTTGGGGGAAGCTAAACTATTTCATTCCCAATCGCTGCATAACCTGTCACTTGCAACTGAAATCCTGTCGCTTTTTATAGCACAAATGTTGCAGGGCGGGCAGTTGTCCTGCTTTTGTTGTGCTATTGTGCAAGAGCACCCCTCCAGATGGCGATAATGTCGTAAGACTGAGTAAGCATTGCAGAGCAAAAAATCCAAACAGAATGATATGTGGACGGTTCAGTATAAATCCACCACCAATGTACCCCAACTCTGGGGTTGCGGTACACATCTCGCTTTACTGGCTGAAGGAGCCGGCGTACAGCTTCCGGGTCATGTGGCCAGCATGACTTCGCCACTTCTGGCGAACCAGAGCAGTGCACGGAAATGCCGTTTACCTTCCCGCCAGAGCGGTACCTATTTATCTACTTGCACCTTGATGTGCTTTTGAACTGCTAGGTGGGCAGGAGCTGGGACCAAGCAATGGGATCTCACCCCATCGCGGGGATTCGAACCGCCAACCTTCTGATTGGCAAGTCCTAGGCTCTGTGGTTTAACCCACAGCGCCACCCGTGTCCCATAAGGCAACTTACTCTCTTCCTATTGCTGTACTATGCAATACCAGGAGAGGAAATACAGCACAAAATCCTGCTGTCGAAAGCGCTCCCTCTTGTCGAAACACGACAAGGGCACAGTCATAGAAATAAAGCAGCTCCACATAAAAATGCCCTATAAATAGAAACAGGCAGGGATCCAGCTGAACTGTCAGGGAAGCAGACATCTATATCCCCTAAATTCAATGGGAACTATATAATCTGATTAAAGTTTAAGATGCTTTGGAAATCAGCTGCTAATTAAAGCTTGGCAGAAATGCCCTGCAATAGAATCCAACTCGGGGAGAATGCAGAGGGCTGGTGCCTCATGAAACGAAAGCTCGTGCTCGCAGCAACCTCTTAATCTGTCTCTAATAATCTGTCTTCGGGGAGATGTCAAGCGAGTGAAATTATCTCTTTTATGCAACCAACGATTAGCTGTTTGAAAAGTTACAAGCTGTCACGCTCACTTGTTCTGCTTTAAGACACAGGTCCTGGGCAAAACAGGAGAGGAGGACAGTGACACAGGCAGGGCAAGGAGGGCACATCATGAAGCAGCTTTGAGGGCATCAACAACTTCTGCGTTTTAGAACCAATGTAGGTAGCCCAACCTCTGCCAGTCTGATGGCGGCCATGTTGAACCTGTTGTGGGAAAGCCTAGGATGGTTCTCACAAAGATGGGTAGGCCCCACACAAACATGACCCCCATGGGATTGGGTTGTTGTTGTTGGGTTTTTTGCATATTATAATTACAGACCTTTATATTTTAATGTATCAATTTGGGATTAATTTATTGTGTGCTTTAATTGTGGCACATTTTTTAATTATGCTGTAATTATTTGAACATTGTAGTGCAACTGGTTTTCATCATCATTCTCTTTGATTTATTTGCATGCCACTTCTCCGCAGTTGCTCCCAAAGTGGCTCACAGAAACATACTAAATCCACAAAACATTCTATAAAACAATAACAGTTAACCTAGTTTAACAGCTTGACACTAAACAAGGGAAAGAATAACACCCAACAAAGAAATAAAATGTTTTGTAAGCTGTTTAGAAGTCTATTTTGACTAGGAGGAGGAGGAGGAGGAAGAGAAGTATAAAAGGCTTGTCTCCAAATGAGGAGTCCCTGAGAAATGTATTTGGCAAAAATAATTTAAAAATAATTAGGACCCCATTGTCCAAGCACTAGACTGCTTTTTAAAATGCAGAATCAAATATAACAAACTTGGTGTCTGACCATTTATGCTGGAACACATACCTGAGTGGTTGTTTTTTTCTATACACAAGAAATTTACGTAACAATGACATTGGGAATATAGACCCCGTTTCACCGTGGCTAAATCTCTATGCATTTTTTTTAAAACAGCCTAGTGGTAGGACACTGGGGACAAGAGAAGGTGTTGGAGAAAATTAGAAAGTGAGATAAAAGGTTCATATTTTATAATTAAAAAATAATCGCACAAGAACTGGGAAAGAAGTGAATGTAAAAGGTCTAGGGAGGATGGGCTGTTTTGGGATCCTCTCCCCATTGCCTTTCACTACAATAATAGAACGGTAGTGTTGGCAGGGACCCCAAGGATCATCTAGTGGAATGCCCTGCAATGCAGGGATATGCAGCTGTCCCATTTGCGGAACACACCTGCAACCTTGGCATTATCAACACTCTAACCAACTGAGCTATCCAGTTGGTCAACAAGTTTTTTATTTGCTTGTACTTGTACAAAGGAAACCTTTGGGTTTTCCGGAGCCTTCTGAGACCTCCCTTTCGTGTATTTTGGCTACATATCCACTGGCACTCATCTCTGAACCTTGGAACTAGAAGGAATTGTTAAGTTGTGGGTGAACATATCAGACGACACAGCGATTCTTCAAACAGCTCTTCTTTATTCAGAGGCCAGAACAGAACTGAACTGAAGGGCTCAGTCAGCCTGCTTATATAGAGCTCCAGTACAACGTTACTGTAGCAACTTTCTAAAACTATCCAATCACTGAACATCACTTTCGATCCTTCATTTGCATAACTATCTACAGTATCCCCCTGCTGGCCCAGGGTGAGAAGTTCAGTACATAACAGGAATGATACAGCAAAATGAAATACAATATGAGATAGACAAGGAGAAATGAGCAATTCTAGCAGTAAGTCTGTCTATTATCGGAATAGGAAATATGGTCAGACTATTTATTCAAAAATATTACGATGCTGATGACTGAAATAATGGACAGTAAGTACTGCATATCTTGCACCTTATCATATACATAGCTATAGCTATCTCTCCAATATACACATGTCTCTGCATCTCATTATTATCCACTAGGACATACAGATGAAGCTTTGCAAATATCTCTCTTAATAAAAACATCCCTCTCTTTTCCATTTGGCTGAAACTATGGACATAATTCTTACCATGCTTGATTTAAATTTGGTTTGGCTGCTTTGCGGCTGATGAGCTTTTGTGGGTTGGGGGAATTGTATGTTCTTGTCCATATAATCCCCTGCTATTCTGTTTCAGATTCTTCTCACATTTTCCATACTACTTTCACTTTTCTTGTTTCCTTCCAGAAGCCACGATTCAGTCTTAGATTGGGTTCCAAAAACGTTGCAACTCCTTTGATATGGAGAAAATGTGTGTGTTATTAAGGCAGATAATAAGGTTTCCAGTGTTTCCTAGGTCCAGTAGTAAAGAGCTGCTGTTTTGTTCTCCAAGCTAATTTAGAGATACTTATAAGGTCATTCTATTTTGCTTATGTTTTTAATTTAAGAAAATAATAATAATTGCAAGCATCCAAATGCTAGCCTTGCCTTTGTGGAAAGCCCTTGCCCCCATGCAAGTCACGACATCCAGTTTTCACTGATCCCCTTTACTTCTGTGCCATATCTCCATCTCTTCTGGAAGGCTCCCTAATAATCCGGAGCAGCTTTTTAGGGTGGAAATCACCAAAAACCAGTTGCCCCAACTTGGGTAAGCAGAAGTGGTTTCTACTAATGCAAAGCCACCACTGAATACAACCCAACAAATTTAGAACTACTACTACTAATTTACTATTAACTATTAAATTTATACACTGCCTACTAAGCAGCTCTAACAAGCTTATCTTAAGTTTGCTTGCTTGCTTGCTTGCTTGCTTGCTTGCTTGCTTGCTTACATTCACAGGTGCTGAGCTTACGGGAGTGGACATCGTACCATTCTCTCTTGCCACTTTTTTTATAACTGCCCATGTATATGAAAAAAACAATGATGCACAAAGCTGCTGACCTCAGCATGGAGCCATTTGGGTCTGGCTGCAGCCACAGTACAGTGGTGCCTTACAAGACGAAAAGAATCCGTTCTGTGATTCTCTTCGTCTAGCAGTTTTTTTCGTCTTGCAAAGCAAGCCCATAGGAGATTTGTTTTGCGAAGCACCTCCAAAACGGAAAACTCTTTCGTCTAGCGAGTTTTCCATCTTGCAAGGCATTCATCTTGCGGGGTACCACTGTACAAAACTGTGAGGAATAAGTTTGATGGAGGGCAGACATGTGACTCTCTTTCCTCCATCTGACCAGACACATGCTCTGTTAAGCAGGAGTGAGTCCTTTCAGTGCCTGATCTGGTGGTGCTCTAGGGCAGTGTTTCCCAACCTTTTTTGGGCAAAGGCACACTTGTTTCATGAAAAAAATCTCGAGGCACACCACCATTACAGCCCCGTGACGTCAGCGTGCAGCGTCACGCCGGGAGGGACATGAATTGCTAGCAAATTACATAATCACCTCCTTGAGGGCTGGCTCATCTTCTCCGAAGGCAGAACCCCATTAATTAACAGCACAGACTCACACCATAGCCAAGACGAGGGGGGAAAACCTCGGTCATGCACAGTCATGCACATGTGGGGGCTAAATGAGGACGAAGACCGGGCAGAGAGCAGGGTTCAAATCACCCCACCTGGCCAGGACAATCCCTGGGTGCTCCCTTGGGCCACTCGCCTGACCCACCTCGCAGGGCTGTTGTTGCGAGGATAACACGGGGAGAACCACGCGTGCCCCCGGGAGCTCCTTGGAGGAGAAAGCGGGCGATGAATGCAATGCACGAAATATATGAGAGGCGACCAGGTTTTGCAGGTGAGGGGCCCCCGCCAGCCTCCGCTTCCAACACCCGGCGCAACGACGCCGAAGTTTCCCCCCCGGGCTCGGCTCGGGGAGCAGCGCTGCTCCCCCCCAGCTCCCCTTCGCCCTCCCGGCTCTCTCTGCCGCCCACTGGGGACCCCCCTCACCTGCCAAGTCCGGAGCGCCGGTGGAAGTTGCATGCATGCATGCAGGGCGCCGCATTGCCATTGCATTGCACTGCACTCCATGCAACGCCTGCACGCATGCATTGCCTTGCACGCCCGCCAAGGGCTCTCCCCGCGGTCCGATGCGTCCCCTCCGGCGCGGATGCAGCATTGCAAAAATAACCCCCCCCCCCGATGCAGCCCTACCTGGGGGGCAGCCTCCGCCTCCGCCGCTCCGCCTCCGTGGGGATCCCCGGGCTCCATCCTGCCGCCCGATCTCCGCGGGGGCGCAGGCAGGCTGCGTGGGGTCTGCGCGGAAGAGCCCCTGCCCGCCCGGCCACCGCCGCTGCGCTCATTCCATGGCCGGGAGAAGAGCGCTTCAAACAAAACGCCCGGCCCGCCAGGCCACGCTGGGAAACGTAGTTCGCGCACCCCGCGCGGGCACGGAGCCCAAGGGCGAGGGGACTACAGATCCCGGCAGCCCCCGCGCCGGGGACGGAGGGGGAGAGGCCGGGTGCAGGGATGGAGGGACGGGTGGGCGAGCGAGTGAGTGAGTGGCAGCCGCCAAGCCTTGGCCGAGAGCCAGGAAGGGCCTCCCCGGAGGAGGAGGAGGAGGGAGGCGCAGAGCGGGAGGGAGGGAGGGAACCCCAGGGGTCATCTAGTGACGGCGCCCCAATCGAAAATCTTTCGAATTTTTTAATTTTCCCCGCGGCACACCAGGCAACATCTCGCGGCACACTAGTGTGCCGCGGAACAGTGGTTGGGAAACACTGCTCTAGGGCAATGTGGAGGACAAGGGCGGTGGTTTGGATATTTCTGTCTTACCTTCCTCTGAGCAATGATACCAGGTGGGGTCACCATGCAAAAGCATGTTAAATCAGAATATATATTTCTTAGCAGGAGATGCATTCTGATTATTCCATTGATTCATAATATTAGTCAGCTGCCAAAAATTAAGCAAACACCTAAGTGCTTTTCTGGATTGGGGCCTACAAGCCGAGTTTGCAAAAGGCCCTGCGTTAATCTAAGTCCGTGAGTGTTTTTGCCATTGACTTCAATGGCAAGCCAGCATTTCCCTGTTTTTGAGCCTCCCCCCTCGGGGAGACACACCGAATGCTCAGCGTTACAATCCAGTTCCATTAGTTCTTTTTTACTGCTGCCGTCTTTAGAATGATGTCATCTGCTTTAGTATTCCCCATGAAATAAAATTCATGAAGTAGTAGCCAAGGCCTCTGTCAATTTGTGCCAATGGTACTGTGGGAGCCAGGTTAGCCTGTTCTTCTCTTAAATCCAGCACTTGCCATGAGGGGATATGAGAACCTGGGCTTGAAAAGAGGTTGGATGGGGAGAGAGAGAGAGAGAGAGAGAGAGAGAGAGAGAGAGAGATGGGGAGGGAGGTTATCACACAAGTGAAAACTGTAGTCACTTGTCTTCACTCGATGCCCCACCTTGGGCGCTTTTTTTAAAGGTCAGGTGAATCCACGTGTAAAGTATTGAGTACATACCAGCTTCCCATCCAGCAGTCAATGCTACTCACCTAACCTCCATCCAGCTGAGTTGCTGAAGCATACTGGTACAGAAACAGGCAGCTGTGAAGTTGTCGTGGTGCAAACATGCCAGCAGGGGCACTGGATTGGCTCCACCACTGTGTTTGCACTGTCCCAACCTCCACACCACTATAATTCCCAGAGCGGCTTAACAATCAATTCCTCTTCACAGGGAACTCTGAGAATTCTAGATCTATGAGGGGGCAGAGGGCCTCCTAACAACTCTCAGCACCCCTTAAGAAACTACAGCTACCAGAATTCTTTGGGGGAAGCCACAACTATTTAAAGTGGTCTCATCATGCTTTAAACGTATGGTGCAAATGTCACCCAGATTTCAGTTTCCTGCATGGAGTAGCAGCTTGGACTTGATGGTTTCTGAGGCCTCCTCCAACTGTGTGGTTCCATAAAGAACAGAGGAAGGAGATCTCTGGGAGCTGGGAGAGTTGTTGGACTTTCTTCCATAATCTCGTCTCTTATTATTATTTTAATTATACTGACAAAAACATGGGAAAACGTCCCCTTGGAATTTTTTTTTTTAGAGCCTTGCCTTTTTGTCTTAAAGTTACCCATTTCATTTGGCCAAACGATAAAGCCTGAGACCCAAGGGACATGAGGCTGTTGTATTTGTGCACAAAACGGCATGTTTTACAGGGCTGTTAATACACACCTTGAGTATCTTAAGGAACAAAGATCTGCTTAATGGCCTCCTAACACATTTACTGCTACACCTTCAAGGTGTTATACATAAGTCTGTTCTACTTTAAGAGTGCAGAAACAGTATGCAAGGGGGGGGGACATAAGTTGTGTCATGCATTAAGGTATGGTGGAGGGCACTAATTTAAGAATGAAATTTCAAAGCATTGAAACCCCCAGGTACACACTTCTGGAAATCATTTGGAGCTCATACTGTAACTACTTACTGTGATTCATGCCCCCCCTTCTCCTTCCTGCCAACATTAAACTGAGAACCGGTTTGTAGAATTGTTTCAGTGCTCAGAAGTCATAGACAAAGTCCAAATCGTAGGGATAACATTTTTGTATTTGGAAAACCCAGATTCAACTAAAAATTGCACCATTGCAATTTTTATAATTAATAATAGAGGGGGGGTTCCCATTTTCACCAGAACCACAGTGCATGGGGAAAGGAGGTTTGACACTTCCTTCACTATTGAATAAAGCTGCCACGGGTGCCAACTGGTATTTGATATTTTGCATCCTGGGTGACTAACCAGCATGTACTAATGTGGCTTCTCCTAAACCCACATTCTGAAGTTTGTAGGTATTCTCCCATATACAAGCACATCCCCTGAACGCCTTGAAAAAGGGTGGGAATAATCTCCATCATTGTGGTATTGTTATTCAGTGGGCATTCTGTAAATCAAAAAATAGCTGCATCAAGTAAGACAAAACCGAGAAAGGTGACAGTTTGTGTTGCATTTGTGAGTCTCTGTGTGTGGAATTTGTGTGTGTGTGTGTGTGGTGCTGGTTCTGTTGTAAGAGGTTCCATTGGTTTGTACTGCAGCGATTTCCAGGTCATTTTCAAAGTGATTCCAAGTGCATATATTTATTGTGGTGGGGGGGGGGGGACAATTACAGTGGTATTTAGAGAGTTCATTAGTGACCTCTTCTGGCTATGTGAGTGAATGGCAAGGGGTGTTTCTTTAAAAAGAAGAAGCCCAAATTGTCTGGCGTGATTCTTGTGTGCGTTAATACCTTGATCTCCGAGAACAACAGATTAAGCCGGAGTGACAGTGGTTGTATCTTATATTGTGCGATCCCACTTGTCTCTTCCTCAATGATTAGGAAACAAAAATAGTTTCTACTAATTCTAATGGCTACAGACCTGTCCAAGCCAACTCTTATGGCCTCAGCACAAAATGATACGTACAGTGATATATTTCACCTTTCTCTCAAGTTGCCCAAGACAGTGTTTATCCTGACAACAGGCTCTGTGAACAAGATTAGACCAAAA
The DNA here is from genome assembly GCF_965112155.1 of Podarcis liolepis. Classification (NCBI taxonomy): domain Eukaryota; kingdom Metazoa; phylum Chordata; class Lepidosauria; order Squamata; family Lacertidae; genus Podarcis; species Podarcis liolepis. The sequence goes on along the minus strand of NC_139564.1, from coordinate 46,562,843 downwards.
GTGCCTGGGACCAAGGTCACCCAATGAATTTGAATCAAGGCATCTCCAGCATATAACCCATCTTTCCTACATGGTTCTCCCATTCTTCCCCGATATATTCTCACGACAACCCTGTGAAGTAGGTTAGGCTAAGAGCCCATGACTGGCCCTAGTTCACCCAGTGAGCTTCAATGGCTAAGTTAGAATTTGAACCCAGATTTCCCCAGTTGAACATTGCAACCACTGCACCCCCCACTCATCCGCAAAAGGAGCATCAGATACCGCACAGCTAGATGATAGCAGATGCCGGCTTCCTCCACCTCACTCTTCCCTTCAGTGCGGCGGAAGAGACCTGGTGTGGCAGAACTGAACTGACAAGACCAAGGAACCAAAATGTGGCATGACAGAATCAAAGGAAGATGCCAATATCAGATCATATGGGACTGGAATTAGTAAATAATTGTCCCCTTCCGCTATATCTATGAAGTCATCAGGACTCACAGGCAGAACCAGGACTATCACAAGGCCAGCAAGTGTGCAGACCTCAGAGGGGTGCAGGACTGACATTTGAGGGTCACAGTTTCATACAGAGTAGTATTTCTTATATATTACACAACTCTGATAATATTTAAATTTTATTTTCTATTTTGAATAATTTTATCATTTTTTAAAGTCATTCATACATTAAAAGTGTTGTCTGGAAGCAACTAGTCTCTTCCTTTCGATTCAACAGACCTATAATTATTTACCTGCATCAACAGGCAAAGAATTATTGCGTTGGCAAATTCTAACTATCCATGTATCAGACTTAGGCATAAACGCTAAGCCAGTGACTGAAAGAGTCAGAGCAATGCTTTGAAACCACTGAGATATTATCTTGGTAGCATATATGATGCTTTAATGGAGATCTTTGATGACACAAGCCTAAAAAGTTTATTTACTGAAGCTAAGATCCTTGCTGATACATTTTGTGAGTTTGTTGTGTCCCTTGTTACATGCTACCCTGAAGCTGAAACACACATAAATCAAATTAAAATATGTGGCAACAGAGCCCTGTAGCAAATGGCATGCTTGTGATTCTCCTGGCAGAAGTGTCCCACCTGCTTTAGCTGCTACAAGCAAATTCACACAAGCATTAATTCCTGACGGAGTCAAAAGATGTGCAAACGATTTAAAGACACACAATCTATGCTCCATTATAGCACCAGGTGGCGCCAGGTAACCTGAAATTGTGAGCTTCAAGCGGCAATACTAAGAGTAAATCAGGCAATTCCTCTTCTCTTCTGCCTGTGCTAGTGGTGATCTAAAACTTTTTGCAGCTCCTGGTGACTTAAAAGTCACCCCAGGACCTTTTACAATGCTACAGGCAACGTTGTAAAATAATTCTTAAGTGCATGTCTTCATCCATCCAACCTATATCCTACCTTTACATTTGCTCATTGCAGCTAACAAAATTAATTTTCCCAGAACGGTGTTCTACAAAAATGCTGTTTTTCATATATATTTTTTTCTTTTAAAAAAAACTTTATTGCAAAACAATTTACATATAACAACATAGACAAACCAAGACAATACCTCAGTGACAACTAAACATTAACTAACAACACATCGTCTAACACCACACACACTTTTGACTTCCAATTCACCTCATTGTGCTTTCTACATATTCTTAACCTTTACGCATTTCCTGTTATATCTATTACATATCCAGAAAATTTTCTACATTTATAGCTTTCCTTAATATTCAAGATTCAATCTAGACCTGTCAGATTTGCATTTTTAAAGTATTGTTTTAGATATTCTTTAAATGTTATACATTCTTTACACACTTTCTGGTTTGAGTTTCCTCTTATTCTCCCAGTCATTTTCGCAAGTTCCAGATATTCTATCATCTTCATCTGCCAGTCAAGCTTTGTGGGAATTGAGTCACATTTCCAGTTTTTTGCTACTAAAATTCTAGCCGCCGTAGTTGCATATATAAAGATGGTTCTAAAGTTTTTGGGGTTTTTTGCTGTTTTCCATATTTTGGGGGCAAGGTATGAAGCACCTACTGGACCAGCTCTGTAGTTTGGGAACTGGCAGCACTCTGATCATAGCTGTCAACGTTTCCCTTTTTTAAAGGGAAATTCCCTTATTCCAAATAGGATTCCTCGCAAGAAAAGGGAAAAGTTGACAGCTATGACTCTGATATGATGGTTCCACTCCTAACTTCAGGATCAGATGGTAGAATAGTGTTGTTCAGGTTTGTGGTGCTTGTGCTATAAGGTACTGGAGAGTTTAATCTTGTGCCCTGTGCTACTGAACATCTATATGAAGTCACAGGTGACACTGTCAGTACAGTGGTACCTTGGGTTAAGAACTTAATTCATTCTGGAGGTCTGTTCTTAACCTGAAACTGTTCTTAACCGGAGATACCACTTTAGCTAATGGGGCCTCCTGCCACTGCGCTGCCACTGCACAATTTCTGTTCTCATCCTGAAGCAAAGTTCTTAACTCAAGGTACTATTTATGGGTTAGCGGAGTCTGCAACCTGAAGCGTCTGTAACCCTAGTACCACTGTAGTTTGGAGTTGGGTGCCATTAATATGTTGGCGATACCTAGCTCTGTTTCTCTTTGACATCTGAATCAAATGAGGCTGTGCAGAATGTGAACCATGTTGGGTGAAGCTGGATGAGGGCCAATAAACTGACACCTGGCAAAGGAGAGACCGTGCCTTGGTGTGGAACTTAGGTAGGCGGCCTGTTCTGGATGGGGTTGCATTCCTCTCGAAGGAGGAGGCCCATAATATGGGAATGCTACTGATTCCTTCATTGTCACTGGAGGCCCAGGGGGCTTGCATAGCTAAGTGTTCCTTTCACCATCTTCAACTGGTTATTCAGCTTCAGTGTTTCCTGGACAGGGATATTAAAAAGGTGGTTTAAAAACCTGTTCCTATGCATTTATTAAATCTGCCTAACAATGGGATTTACTGTAAACTCTTCTGCTGGGGCCCTCTATGTGCAAACCCTGTGCTTTAAAAACAGGCACAAGCCGTTTTTCTTTTGTGTTAACCCACACATGTGGGTCTGTAGAAGATCAAATATAATTCATATATCCTCTTACTAATACCCATCAGTCTGCTGCTCTGACTCATTGTTTAACCTGCCCTGCTGATGTTGTTTTACCTACAAATGCATTGTCTTCTGTTTTAATGTAGGCTAACCTTGGCATTGCTCACTCGATGAAGGGCGGGCTAGAAATCCTTCTAATAAAGAAATACTCTAAGACAGCAGGTCAAACATCTCCCTTCTTTGCTTTACAGGCCTTATGAAAGGCGACCAGCACAGGATTGGAGCTGGAGGAACTCATTGCAACATGCTTATAGTCTCACTTCCTGCATATTTTCCACTCTCAGTTTTCTTTCTGATGGGGTTGTGCACTCTAGTCCAAGCATGGCCTCCTGATTAGAGATTTGGAATCAAATCCTGTAGCTATTCTGCCCTTTTGTTTGAAAGTGCAACAGACACAGGACAGGGTTGCTAGCAAGGGGGAGGAAACCTCAGGCCCATGTTGCTTCAGTGATTAAAATATCTATTCACAACTATGACTTTTCCTAGACTGGGCTAGCCTGGTCACAATTATCCATGCTTTGTTAACTGGTTGCCAGTTTTGTTCTGGACCTGATTCAAGTACCTTCTGGACCAAATTATAAATGAGTTGGGCCTCAAATATCTGAAAGAAAGCCTCTTCCTTTACCAACCTGCCCATACATTTAGATCAGCAGAGGAACCCTGCTTATGGGCCTGCCTCAAGTGAGAGCTGTGGTACCTTGGTGCCCTGAAGGGCCTTCTCAGTGGGAGCCCCTCACTTATGGAATAACCTCTCCACTGAGGCGTGTCATTTCATTGATGTGTGTGGCACTGATGAGTGAAGACTCGCCTTCTTTGTTTTATTCCCTTCCTGCTGCCATGTAGATTTCCACTGAGATTTGTTATGGTAATTCATTATTTCTTTAAGCTTTTAAAACATCACAAATTATGGTTTTAATGCGTATGCAGTCCTGTCCCAGGACAATTTGGTGAAGGGTGAGATAAACATACTTGAAACAAACATACACAGTTGGTCATGTTAGTTTGGATTCCTTCTTGGCAGTTTTAAAAGAACCAATTCAAAGGACTGGTGCACACTTTTAAAGCTCTAAACCCCATTGGAAACAAGTACCTTTTTACTACGGCCTTTGACTCCCGAGATAGTATATATTTTAGGACCACCTTCTTCTTTGGATTGTAAATTGTTTTAACCAATTACTTTTATGCTGGTGTATTCTGCTCAGGGTGAAGGACGGGTAAGAAATCAAATAAATAGCAACAGCACCTGAAAGAGCTCCACCTTCCATGACCACCTCTCTGTGCTCATAGTTCATCTGTTGATGGCCTTCTTCAAGTGCCTCCGTAGAGAAGAGCCATTTTGAGCTCAGCTACCAAGGGACTTGCTCCAAGCTGCTTGCCTGATGGCACTTTCATTTTGGTGCTAGGTGAAAATATTCTCATTTGTTTTACTTTCAATACAGTACTTCATAAATAGCTCAGGCAGCTTTTGATGTACCTTTAAGTATTCTTGACTGCTCTTTCATCCACCAACTCATAGTCTGTTTGCAATTTTATGGATTTGTACATTTTGGGGAGATGGGAACCTTGTAACCAGCTGGAATCAAAGTTGAAAAGCAATAAATAAAAATAAATGGACAGGTGGGGGGATGACGACGACAAACATGACAGCTTTCTCCAGAGACCACAACAGTGTCATTTCTTCCTGACTGGATCTATAAATGCCGAGTTCACATGATTACCTATGAGCATGTGAGCACATATAATCTGTAATTTTAACATATAATTTTATTAGGATTATTTGTGTTATATTCATATTTATTAGGTTATTTTATTTTATTTTTAATGATTGGTACTACCAGTTTTTTTGAATGAGTATTTTAGATTGCTTTATGTTAACCACTTGGTAGAGCAGTAGTCTTCAACCTTTTGAGACCTAGACGCACATCTGGAGACCCATTTCTTAACACACCCTCCCCCGTATTTGTATGGTAGCAGTGCTGCTGTTGTGAACAGCTTCAGATCAGACAAATGACCCAGCTACTGACCCACAAGTTGAAAATCAGTGACTTACTATATTTTTTACTGAAGTAGTAGTACGGTAAACCTGTAATTTACAGGTGGTTACATTCTGGAGCTTGCACCGAAAGTCAAATTTGTGTATTGTAAAAACCCATTTGGTTCAGTGGTGGGTAGGATGGCCAAAGCCATTTTTCCTGGAGCCCCACCCCCTTTACATTTTAAATAAATACATTTTTGCCACACCCACAAAGCTGAATGTGCACCAAGTTAAATGCACTTAAGTTAGAATCAGAGTTGGAAGGGACCTGGAAGGGAATCCTGCCCACAGCCATTCCTGGGTGGGCTCAAACCACCAACCTTCTGGAAAACCACCAGTTGCAATGACCTATTGCATGACGAGGCTTCCTTACTGTATATAAATCTTGCCAAGTAACATAAGTAATGGGTGGTATTCAATTAAGCTGTACTCATGGCTAATTAATGGGCATGGCTAATCTTAGTAAGTCTAGGTAAAGGTAAAGGGGCCCCTGACCATTAGGTCTAGTCTTGGCCGACTCTGGAGTTGCAGCGCTCATCTCGCTTTATTGGCCAAGGGAGCCGGCGTACAGCTTCCGGGTCATGTGGCCAGCATGACTAAGCCGCTTCTGGCGAACCAGAGCAGTGCACGGAAATGCCGTTTACCTTCCCACCGGAGTGGTACCTATTTATCTACTTGCACTTTGACGTGCTTTCAAACTGCTAGGTTGGCAGAAGCAGGGACCGAGCAACGGGAGCTCACCCGGTCGCAGGGATTCAAACCGCCAACCTTCTGATTGGCAAGCCCTAGGCTCTGTGGTTTAACCCACAGCGCCACCCCACAGCGCCACCCGCGTCCCCTTTGTAAGTCTACTCTTGAGTAAAACTTAGCTGAATATCACCCAATATGCCCCACAAGGGCACTGTGGTCTGCTCACATTGACAGATGATTGCACGAAGTAGCCTAAGATTGCTTAAAGGGCACCATGGCTCTCAGTGGACTTACTTGTGAGTATTTGCTTTCACATTGCAATATATTTTCCCTTCCTGTCTTGGTAATCTTTTTTTATTATTATCTGTAGACCAATTGCTTTCTGTTGGAAAGGGAGAGCTCTTCGTTTCTCTTTTGCCAGCTTCCTGGCCGTTCTCTCCTTAGCGACAGTCTACCACTAGGAAATCAGAGTCAAGACAAACAAAGGAGCATTTATCCGGGATTTTCTTCCAGCCCTCCTTCCCCGCAGCATCTCCCTTTAGCTTGCTTCAACATTTGAAAAGACACAACAGGCAAGGAGGCAGGAAAAAGAAGCAAACAAATAAGGTATGTCTCTTCCCTGCCCCACGCAAATGATCCTAATTAATTAGTTTTCTCTGGGTTGGTTCTAAGAGCTAAAACTAAAGCCACGTGCGTTGAACCCAGGCAAGCGGAAAACAGCCCGAGAAGGTGGAGGTGACCTGCACCTCAGAAGGTGGTGGATATGAAGAGGTATTAATTTGCTTAACAGCCTTGACTAAGTAGCTGAGGAAAGGCAATCTCTTTTCTTTGTTATGAATCCAAGAGAGAGAGCTTAAAAATACAGGGTATCCAATACTACAGAGCAGTGCTGGGAAAATTAAAATTTGATGTGTTTAATATAGTGAATGTCAGCAACAAATGCATTCATTGAACTAGAATATCTGAAAATTATATGTATCGCCCTTCCTTTCAGTTTGCCAAGACAGACAGTACCGCTGTGTGATGGTGAGCAGAGCAGCGAATCCACCAAGAAGGGATTCCATGAATTGACTCTTTGTGAAGACAGACCATCAATTCCATGATTCTTTAGAGGCACTAGGGTTGTTGTTGTTTTACATTAAACCCCCATTTAATTTCTCCAAAGAAACCAGAATGTACATGGATATTCATATTTGTCATCTTCATACCCATTCTTCGCTCCAGAATAATAATTTCCAGCACTGCTCTGTAGTATTGCATACCCTGTATTAGAAGAGAGGGGGGGGGAGAGGGAGAGAGAGAGAGGCAGCCTGCCTGCTTGAACCACAGCAGTACCAAAAATGATTAGCACACCTTTCTGATTCCAAGAAAACAGATGGGTGTAATTCACATCACCTCACTTACTAGAGAAGCCTGAAAATAAGACACAAGTGACAAGATGTGCACTTCAGTATTGTCAATGGGCTTCCATAGTAGCTAGAACATGGCTATTTGGTCCACAAAGTCCAAGTCACCTTTATTACTGGGAAATAGAACCTTTTTGACACGAAACAGTTAAAACTCAGGATATAAAATACACCTCTGAACACAGACCAGTACTCCAGCAGAGAGGGAGACAAGGGAGCTTGGGCAGTAAGATGGGAGGCAAAATACACTGGAAAAATAGAGGGCAGTTTTCCATTGTCCAAATTCCCACAATTAAGGAATTTACAGGTAAGTTGGATTCTTCTCCTAAAACTTTTTCTTCTTCTTCTGTTACTTTGCAGCCATTTCTTATCAGGGTCATTCTCCGTGTCTGTTTCTCATGCTTTTATCTATCACCACAATCCATTTGCACATTAATCTTGAGATTTAAAAAAATATTTCCTAAAACTACATATTTAAATACATTAATAAATGTGTGTTAACTCAAAGCATATATTCAGATCTCTCTTTTGAAACATTTAAAATGCTGAGAATGTGTAACAAAGGGCAAAATCTGTTAAGACTGCCTATCTTAGATTATGTGCACATCTGATATGAGAAATTAGGTTGCTTTTGTACAGGATCAAATTCTTCTAACAGATGGAGTCTAACCTTGAACAGAAAGGAGCCTTGAAAACACTGCACAGGGAGTATGTTTTTCAAGACATCATTTGGGTAGTGTATCATCCATCACACTCAGCAATTTAAAGCAGTAGTGTTGTACTTTGGTTGATGAAAGCCTTGCAAGTCGAACGTTTTGGTTTCTGAATGCCACAAACCCGGAAGTGAGTGTTCCAGTTTGCGAATGTTCTTTGGAACCCAAACATCCAAAGCGGCTTCCGCTTGGCTGAAAGAGCGTCCTGCAGCCAACTGGAAGCAGTGCCTTGGTTTCCGAACGTTGTGGAAGTTGAACAGACTTCCGGAACGGATTCTGTTCGACTTCTGAGGTACCAATGTGGTGTCAATTAATGCTTCCTTAATAAATTTATAGTACAAACCATATCATATTGTTTACAGCAGGCATCGCCAAACTCGGCCCTCCAGAAGTTTTGGGACTACAATTCCCATCATCCCTGACCACTGGTCCTGTTAGCTAGAGATGATGGGAGTTGTAGTCCCAAAATATCTGAAGAGCCAAGTTTGGGGATGCCTGGTTTAGAGCATAAAAACAATAGGTCCTCTACACAAACACTTTCACCTCAGGCCTCAGAAAATATGCTGGGATACCAAAAGGTAAGGTCAGCAGTAAACACTTCAATACAGTGGTACCTTGCAAGACGAATGCCTCGCAAGACGAAAAACGCGCAAGATGAAAGAGTTTTCCGTTTTTTGAGTCGTCCCGCAAGACGAATTTCCCTATAGGCTTGCTTCGCAAGACGAAACGTCTTGCGAGTTCTTGCAAATTTGTTTCCTTTTTCTTAAAGCCGCTAAGCCGTTAATAGCCACTAAGCCGTTAATAGCCACTAAGCCGTTAATAGCCACTAAGCCGCTAATAGCCGTGCTTCGCAAGACGAAAAAACCGCAAGATGAAGAGACTCGCGGAACGGATTAATTTCGTCTTGCGAGGCACCACTGTATCTTATTTGGGACCTTATTTGGTACATTATTTGGACTTTACTCTAAGTACATCAAAAAGCCTCCTTAGTTCTAATCCACACAATAGCCGAGGACACATTTTAGGATTTACTGTTTTTTAAAACTGGCAACACCATGCCATCACCATCTTAAATACTATAAACTATACAACAATAAATACACTTGGAACATAGACAAGATTTACTTATTGTGTTGACTGAGGGATCAAAGTGCTGGAGAGACCCTGAGGTACATCTATACCATTGGGGATAGCTACAATGGCATTAAAAGTTTCTATCTGGTTCAAATCCAGTGCTGGGGATCAACCTGGAAACAGGAGGGCTGACTAGCAGCTAGGGGAAAGAGTGGCTCAGGAATATTGGCTTCTGCACAACACAGTGGCCTGCATAGCTCTGTTAAATCCCATTGCTATGGTTAATGTTATTTTTTAAAACACCCTTTGCTTCTGGCAGATGTGACAATCTGGGTCAGAACGAGAACCTGGAATGCTCTAGCAATGATTTGTGCCTTAGCAACACATTTTCCAATGTCATCATCTGTTTGTGCAAGTCTCAGAACATTTTCTGAAACAACCTGCTGAAAATGTCACTTCAATTTAACATGTTCACGTAATTTCACTTTTTTTCCTGCTAGACTTAATCTACAGGAGGGCGTGTGTGTGGTTCTACCCAACACCTTGCAAAGACCATCACAACATTGTGGAATTGCTAATTCCAGTACTCTGGATGAGATACTTCTAGGAAGAAAGGTCCACCCACTTCAGTTCTTTTTGTGTTTCCAATCTTAAATTCAGTTCTTTACATTTTCGCAGAAAATTAACCAGCATTTAAATGTGAATTTCTCCTAGTTTTTGTATGACATTTTCACAAATGTGCCCATTTCTGCGAGCAATTTTCCCTAGTATGCATTTCTGTATGTTATTTTCACTAATATATGCATTCGTATGCACACATTCCCCTAGCATATGCATATTTGCAAACATTGCTTAGGGAACTGCGTTGCGAACTTTGGGCAAGTGTGAATTTCATAGGATGGCTGTGCTTCAGTTCTCATATTCTTTTAGAAAGCGACAATTTGGTAAGATTTGGCTTTAAATGCAAATGGAATCAAACTTCTCCTATCCATGGATAGTGGAAAAACAGGGCTAAAGGGATGAATTTGATAAATAGACTGATTTTATGTCGGCACCCAGCTAAGCACCTTTTCTTTTCTCTCGCTAGCACTATTCGCAAACTCTTGCTAAGATAGCACAAAAATGACGATGCTCTCCACTCTTCTGTTTCTGAGCTTTCTGCTTGGGACCAACCCAACACCATCTGGCCGCCTCTCCTGTTACAGGAAAATATTAAAAGACCACAACTGTCACAGAGTCCCAGAGGGAGTGGCCAGTCTTCGACCAATTGATGGGCTTCTTCAAGATCACTTCTGGGAGGGAAAGGGCTGTGAGATGGTCTGCTATTGTAATTTTAATGAATTGCTCTGCTGCCCAAAGTAAGTAACTTTGACTCTTGCTTTCTTTTATTTGCAAGGAGAGATAATAATAATAATAATTTATTATTTATACCCCGCCCATCTGGCTGGGTTTCCCCAGCCACTCTGGGCAGCTTTCAACAAAATATAAAAATACAGTAGTCCGTCAAACATTAAAAGCTTCCCTAAACAGGGCTGCCTTCAAATGTCTTCTAAAAGTCTGGTAGTTGTTGTTCTCTTTGACATCTGGCGGGAGGGCATTCCACAGGGCCGGTGCCACTACCAAGAAGGCCCTCTGCTGGGTGACCTTGGGCTAGTCACACTTCTTTGAAGTCTCTCAGCCCCACTCACCTCACAGAGTGTTTGTTGTGGGGGACGAAGGAAAAGGAGAATGTTAGCCGCTTTGAGACTCCTTCGGGTAGTGATAAAGCGGGATATCAAATCCAAACGCTGCTGCAGCTTAATTGAAATCAAAAGCAGAAAAACCCTCCATCTATTATTACCTAACATCCCAAATGATAACAAGACAAATGAGCCCATTTCAAAGCTTCAGTACCAAAATATGACATAGGAGTGCAATGGTCCAAAGGCAATGCATAGGGATTTTGCCGATACTAAGCAACATTGGTCAGAACCTGGATGCACACTGTCTGAGGGAGGCACTGTAGCTCAGTGGTCAAGCATCTGCTTTGCATGCAAAAGGTCCCCAGGTCAATGCTCAGTGACTTCAGGTAGGGCTGGGAATATTCCCTGCCTGAAACCAGAGACATTGCCAGTCTGTGTAGACAATATGGAAGTAGATAGACCAATGGTCTGACTTGGTATGTCAAGTTTCATGGTGGGTCATTCTTAATTTTATTTTTATTTATTAGATTTATATACCGCACTTCGTCGTAAGATCCAGGGTGGATTCTGACTTCTGTTTTAGACCACCACCACTCTTTTTCCTTACCTAATAAACATTCAGATATTTTGGACCTAAGGCTAGCTAACAATATGTAAGCCCACTTAAGTCTTTGGTGTAACACAAACTATAGGACATAGGGCCACTGATCCAATAGATGTGTCTACTTGTTCATTGCGGAATCTGGGGTAGAAACGGTCATTCTGAGGACAGCACTGGTTATTACAAGAGCACCTCTGTTGCTGCTAATTTCAAAGATGAGCAGCATAGACAAGAGGGACAAAGGGAGGGGGTGGTATTTTGGAAGTAGCAGTGTGTGTACTGATGTGGTGGCAGTATGGTAACTGGAACACACAACCATGAAATCAGGTTATTTGGAATAAGCAACAGGTAGGTCAAGTGCAAGTAGATAAATAGGTACCGCTCTGGCGGGAAGGTAAACAGCGTTTCCGTGCGCTGCTCTGGTTCGCCAGAAGCGGCTTAGTCATTCTGGCCACATGACCCGGAAACTGTACGCAGGCTCCCTCGGCCAGTAAAGCGAGATGAGCGCCGCAACCCCAGAGTCGGTCACGACTGGGCCTAATGGTCGGGGGTCCCTTTACCTTTACCTTAGGTTCAGGAGCTAGATGCTTCACATTTTCCCTTCTCCAGTAGTTCCTTTCAACCCTATTCTGTTTATCTGGCAGAAAGCCCAACATAACCATGCAGAACATTGTGCTGTTGGGGAGGAAAGTAAATGGGCTTGATATTTAGAAATTGGTCAATAACCCTCATTTCCAGAGACATTAGGAATTCAGATAAACTGAGCTCTTTAAGCTCTATCTAATTCAGGGATGGGGAGCCTGTGGCTGTCCAGCTGTTGTTGGACTACAACCCTCATCAGCCACCTGCCAGCATGGTCAATTAACAAGTATGATGGGAATTGCTATCCTGCAAAATCTGGGGGGGCCACAATTTTTACATCTCGGTGTAATTCATAGGCCGTACAGAGAGAGTGGCCAATATAACTAAGCATAATTGGTATACAAACAAAGAACAAAAAATGGTTTGCAATAAAAAAGGAAAAAAGAACTTAGCATTGTTCTTTTAATGAAACAAGTGTTTGAATACTAATAGAGCTCATTCTGAAGCACCACTGCTTTTAACGGGGCAGTTTTAAATAAGTATATTTTAGGACCCATATATTATTAAAACCTCACATGTGGTCCTGAGCCTTTTAATCTAAAGTTCAGGTAGAAGCCTGGGTAGATTTGCATTTAATGAAATGATTTGCCTCGTTTCAGTAGGGAAATTGAAAGACCACCTGGAAACTTCAATTGGTCCAAAATGTGGCTGCCTGATTATGATGTCACCTCTCTCTTCTAAGATCTGCATTGCTTTCTTACTCATTTCCTGACTCAAGTATGGGTTCTAACCTTTAAATCCCTAAATGGCTTAAAGTCGGGTTACCTACTCCCAAATGAGTCTGGCCAGAAGTTAAGGTCAGAATCAGAAGCTCATTCCTTCTTTACATGGAATTAGACTAGTAGGAGGAACTCAAGACAGAGCTTTCTAAACGGAATCATCACTGAATTGTGGAAATACACTCCCTATGGAGACCTACCAAGCCCCTTCCCTTTTAGTCTTCAGACAGTTGCTGAGAATTTTTATTATTATTATTTCGTTTTTACATTTAGTTGCCTGTTTCTAATTTGATTGCTGGCTTTACGAAGTGCCTGCTTTTATGGTTGTTTGGTCTGTCTTTCATTTATTGTGTTTTCATAATTCTTGCAAGCCACTTTGAATATTTAAGAAACACAAGAAGAATTAAAGTATAATACCTATAACATACTTCCCGTTTTGAATTTTTGCCAATTTCTTTCAGGGGTATCTTTTTTGGGCCAAAAATATCATTTGTGATTCCCTGCAACAAGCCATGAAGAAACATTGTGTTTGAGAAAGGACGGCAAATGCAGGACTTAGTTCATGAAGACTGGAATAAAGCTTATGTGGTCATCAGGTCTAAAGAAGATGGACTTTGAATGCAATACGGAAGCTACTATAGCCACCATTTTTTAGGCATTCAATGTTTTGTTTAAACAAGACTAACAGCCCCACCATGTTTACCATTCATTGAATGGGTATTACCTCCAAGGAAGTAGACTTGGAAGGAAGGAAGTAGGGACTGTAAAATTAAATACCCATTAATAAAACCCCATATGTAGCAGAGCTCTCAAATCTAATTTGGTGGTGATGTTGGTGTTCACTGACCTCACCTAAGTAACATACCATAGAAGATACACTTCTTCTCAGGGCTGCTTGAGTGGGATTGTCTTAATTACAAAGACTAAATTAACTAAGACTTATCTAAAGTGTTTCATATGACCGTTTTCTTTAATTCTTGGTGTTTTAACTATTTGTATGCAGCTTGAAGCATCAGTTGTTACACAATTAAAGCAAGATTTAATTCTCAATTCTCTCATTTAATAGACTAAGTCACTGAACTACAAGCATATTTAATCCCATCATACTACTTTTTAAGGAGTTTAATGGTCATTTAAAGTGATGTAGTTTCCATTGAAACAGCTACTGCACACTTCACAGAAACTGTTAGCACATTTGCAAAGCCAAGCAGGGTCTTACATGGTTTCAAATTGGATGGGGGACCACGTGTTGAGATGCCTGCATTGCAGGGGAATGACTGGGTGACCCTCAGGGGGTCTCTTCCAGCTCTACAATTATGATTACGTTATCTGCCCTGTAGCCCTTTGATGGCAATTCTTTACATTTTGGTTTCCCCATGCCCTCTCTCCCTGTCTCTTGCCATCTCTCTGAAGATGGGGCTGTTGCGACTAGTGGGACTTTACAAGCTTCTCCATACATTTCAGTTATAAAATTCTAAAGACACCTTTACGCTTTTATGTGGTCAAGGAGACACAGCTGCTATAAAAACAGACTTACAATCAAACAGCAGCTGATCACGCATGGACTTGAATCAAAGCTCCATGAACGCAACACAACTTCAGCTGGTTTAGATCAGGCCACGTCTGAAAAAAATACATGACATTAATAACTTTAAATGCTTCTCATCTTTAAAGGAGCATACAGAGAAATGAGTGTAGATATGCAAATTCATTTTTAAGCAAAATAAAATAGGGCAACGTGTTTTTCTTTTTCAGTTTAAGTCCCACTTAATGTTCCTTCCTGCAGCGGGATTTTGGGTAAGTGTTCAGTGTTTATTACAGGACGGGGGGGGCGGGGTGTGTGTGACTGCGACAGGGGTTAAGCATTTCTTTCCTTCCCAACACTCCATCCCCCCCCCCCCGCCTGAAACTGCTTTTCTTTTCAGAAAAATGGCACCAGTGTTCCATTACATGCATTTATTTGCATGTAAAGCCAATTAGATTTACTGCTTGCAACTCTTTGCAGTGTGCATTTTGCATGACATTGGCCATCAACACCCAGCCAGCGACAGAAGTATTTGGATATGTAGAACAGGGCATGGGCAGACCTCTTTCGCTTTATCAGCAATTCGCATTCCAAGTACAGGATAAAAGAGAAGAAATTCTGTGCAACTGTGGAAGCACTAACAAACACAAAGCCTTCTTTGTGGAAATGATAAAAGGGTCGATAAAAAGTGCCTGGAGAGGGGAAAAAAAGGAAAAGGAAAAGCAACAGATACATTTGACAACAGGAAGCATAAAATATTTTTCATTGATCTATGAAAACTCCTGAAGCTTCCAAATGTGTTTCACCTAAAAACTGCCAGGAAATACAATATAAACTATTAACAGGGCTAGCCTGCACTAAAGGCACATTGAATAACTCATAATCTGTTATGGATTCTGCCCATTAAGGTATTTAAATGCTGCTGGCATGTGTTTTATTTTTGCATAGTAAGTACAATGCGAGGAGACTAATCTTACCATCTTCAGCTCTTAAATTTTTAGTTTTCATTGTTCTAGGTAGCCCATTAGTAAAATTATTTGATACTTATGTACCAGGGGACAATACAACAATTTTGACACTGCTTAAGAATGGGTCAGTAAGCCGCAATGAACACAGAGGGCCATACTTCAGAGTATACATAGAATTGCATTTTACATTTCACTGTTAGTGGGACATGCCTGCACAACTTGTGACACTCTGAGCTGATTGTTATCTCCTTAGCGCCAGCCATGATTTGTTGTCTAATTGGGAAGAAAGGTTGAAAAAAAACGGGTATGTTTACTATGGAGAAATAAAAGCTTGGGGTGGAAAAGCACAGAAATGCAATTTCCAAATATTTAAAAGGCTCTTGGGTAGAAGAAAAATTGCTCAATCCTACTCCTGAGATTGGAGCAAGAAAAATGTTTCAGCTACCAGAAAATTAATGATAAAACACTGCGAAACTGTCCAAACGTTTAAGGGAAACAAATAAATAAGCTGCCTGTGGCTGTTGTGGCTTATCTTTTGCAGTATTTAATTAGAAGCTAGATAGGCGGCTTTCTTAGAGCAGCGAGGGGCGGGGATTTAAGCCATTCATTCAACAGTGTGCACACCTAGCTCAATATGATAATTGTGTTTTGCATTCATCTTACCTTTTTCAATCTCAAGAGCCAATCAAAGTACTCTCAACAAAGGCTAACGCTACTGTTAAACAAGGAAGGATTAACTTCGCAAGTGTTAAGCCAACTCTGTTTCTAGCAACACAAGAGTATTATCCTCTGGTACCACCACTACATATTGAAGTATTTCACAAAACAAATACTGCCTATGCAGTAAATACCTTAAAATTTATTTATAGGCAGCTCCTTTTCCCCCATTTGTAATAATGATTTGTGTATGGTCAGTTCAAAAAGAAGGTAATGCTTGCCTACATACCAAGACTGATTTAAATATCACTTTGAGCACTCATATAGTCCTTTCCCCCCTAAGTGCTCATTTGTCCTTCTTGAACGAGACTTTTGGCACCAGTCCATCTCTGCAGTCTGAGGTCATATTGAATGCTGTGCCTATTATGTCTGTGATTGCTCTGAATTTTGTATTATCTACAGTCTTCTGTCTAATCATGACATTGAACAGTACAGTGTAAGGACACTAGTATCTCTCCTTGAGAAAGTTTAATACCACCATCGCATACTTGTCCAAAGGATCTTATTAACTGTATTGCTTTTTTGCAGCTGAATCAAGCAGTTCTTATTGAAGAGATTATTTAGGTATGCATAGAGTCAGAGGCCATAGGAACAAACACACCTGTATAGTAATCAGCTATATTTAGGTTTCTCACATGGGGGGCTAGAAGGCTATTATAGGAAGTCACCCCACCAAAAAGTTATAGTTACACTACATGTTCACTCATAAGCCAGTCCCTGTAAATTCAAGGGGACTTGCTCCAAGCGTGTGTATAGGATTGCAGCCTAACTTTGGTAATCTATTCCTTTTGGCAATGTTTCCGCACTATTCTGCTTCTGATGCAAAAGGGCAGGAAAAGGCTTATAGGTTTTTATCTTCCAGGTGCCTCTATGTGGGTTGCTGCAAATGGTATTCAGCCGTAAGGCAAAGATTTCACATGATGGCGAACACTACAGTACAACTTTTTTTTATAACTACATGCAATTCAACCAGGGTTTCTAACTTTCTACAGCTTTGACTTTTCTGTCAGTGGGATTCATTCCTAAATTCTAAGAAAATGTTACGTAACAGCACAATGTTGGAGAAACTCTTGGCCATTAACTGCTGGCTTTAATTTCAAAAAACAAGCTTTATACTCACAATCAGACGGTAGAAGATGACAGTGTTAGAACTTCAGCCTCACAGCAATCCTATGTATACAGTCGTACCTTGGTTTTCGAACAGCTTAGTTCTTGAACGTTTTGGCTTCCGAACACCACAAACCTGGAAGTGACTGTTCTGGTTGACGAACTATTTTTGGAAGTTGAATGTCCAACGAGGCTTCTGATTGGCTGCAGGAGCTTCCTGTGGCCAAACAGAAGCCGCACTTTGGTTTCCAAACGTTTTGGAAGTCGAACGGACTTCCGGAATGGATTCCATCCGACTTCCAAGGTACGACTGTACTTTCCTGGAAACAAGCCCTACTTAACACAGGGGAACATATTACGGAGTAAACACGTGTAGATTTGTGCTGCATTTAAAATATAGATTTCGGTTGCTTTTCTAGTCACAATTTCAAATCCAAGTTCTCAAATTGTCAAACACTGGTTGGGGTTTCAAATAAAACAGGATCTTTAGGTATCACTTACCTTTTGCAGGCTGCATCTTGTCTGAACTGGGAGTGACAAAACATCAAATGTGAATTTCAGTACAGGTGATGGCCTTGAGAAGAGCAGGTGGTTTGAAGATAGCATGTAGGGTTGGGCTTACTCATATTGTGCACTGGCACAGAAGATAGGAAAAGAATATGCTACACAGCAGGACCCAAGACCAGGAAACAAGAGAGTACATTGGGCTGCACACTTGAAGCTGCGTTTACAAAGACCCACTTCTACTGTGTATCCAATTATCACAGTTAGTTTCTAGGACACCAATCACCTGTCATGGCTCTATCTAGAAGAAGCTTGATCCCAGCTATTTTAACTGGCAACTGGAGCATCTGCAACCCAGATGCTGTATATACACCCCCTCATCCTAAACAGAAAAGCAGATCAACTTGGAAATTGCTTGTTGGAGCCATGTGACAGTCCACCTATAGTGCTAAAAACCTCTGGACCACCTTCTGATAGTGCACAATATTACAAACAGCAGATAACAGTCACTTTTCACATCACAGCTGTTATATTTAGTAAGGCAAAAGGAGTGGTTTTTCTTTTCTACTACTGAAGTGCAGAAGTCAAACAGTGCAAAATACATTACTTAAGAAAGCAATACAAAACACTATTCCCCAGTGGGAATACTATACTGGCTACAAGCCACTGAGTCCTCTTTTTTTAAAGCTACTAAAATTTGTGGGAGTAATACACCATCAATGGTTTGTCAACTATAACCCCCCCCCCAATAGGAGAAGCACTATACCAGAGCTTTCAAAACTTTTCATGTTGGTGACACACTTTTTAGAGATGTATCATTTCGCGATATAGTAATTCAGTTTTGCTAGCAAACTGGAGGTTAAACTAACCCCTTTCCAGCCCTGGGAGCATTCGCGTGATACGCTAACACACAGTTTGGAAAGCTCTGCGCTAGACAATAAACAATTTTGTTGTTTATAACTGTGGTAGTTAATATGGAACTGCAACCAAACCTTCTTTTGGAAGTACGCAAGACTCAACAGCAAATATTAAGATTCATTTTGAACATCCTGCTAAACTGTGGATTATGTTACCACAGTTTAGAACCCAAACCATAGTTGGAGCTTCTAAACATACACATAGACAAACCTTGCCTTATAGTCAGTTGTCTGCTTTCAATTTTTCTATTCTCAGCACTTACAAGTTTATTCCCCTCTTTTATGGCAAAGCAACCTTGGGCAGTAGAGCAACAACCATACCAATAGTATGTTCAGGCACTGTGTTAAAACCATCAAAAAGCACAAATTATTGCTTTAAAACTCATTTCAAACCATGGTTTCTGTGTCTGGTTTGCCACCCTAAGCATATGTCATGGTCTGCCAATTCAGACATCATATCAGCCCCTAAGAAATATTTCTGAGCCATGGCTTGGCATGATTTTTTAACCAAACAAAAGATGATACTTGAGGGAAAAGCTTCAGAAAGTATGTTAAGAGCTGTGTTACACAAAGGTCTCTTAACGTATTATTCAAATATAACCAATCATCTTTGCAACTGAAGCACAAATTAATTCATCATGAAGCACGACCTTGACACCATTAGCTGTCTCCCTCCCAGCCCAGGAGAGATTTATAGGAGATATTTTTGGAGGGCATTCCACATTTCAGCTTATTTTTACAAACTGAAAAGCAATATACAGTAATAGCCTTATACACTTGCCAGACACCATACACGTGAAGGTGCAGCAACACCAATAGTATTTATTTAAAATATTTTTACCATGGAAATATCATTTATGAGCAGTATTTTTCCCAAGAAAAATATCAGAATTCTCCATCTGAATACCAGTTACAAAGAAATCTTCAGCAAATCCAAAACAGTCTTTACACCTGCAGAGTTTCAAGTTTGCTTATTTAGTGAACACCACTGTCCATTTTTAGATCAGATTTGTTCTTATCGTTCTTCACAGAGTAGATGAAATAGGCCACAGTGTCTTTTTCATTCACCGGAATCGTCCGAAAATGACACCCAATTATCTGCAAGAAAAAGTATATATCCTTGAACATAAGTAGGTATTATTTATGAAGAACACACAGCAGAATCTAGCCTGGCCTTCGAACACAAGTTCTTAGAACTTGAACATCAGAACTTAATAGGTGGTGCCAATTGGCACACAAGGAACAAGACACCAGTATTGTATTAGCACATTTACATTTATTTTATACTGATTTAAAGAATTGTTGTCTCACTTTCCCTGTGGAAAAAACTCCCAGAAAATTTTAGGAATATCAGTGATAAAGCATTCTACCCTATTTTCCAAGGAATACAGAATGTTCTTCTTACACTCATCCAATGCAAAAACATATCACATAAGCACTTAACTAGCCAACCCATGAGATGTTCTAAATCAGTTAACAACCTGCTGCCCTCCATATGTTTTGGACTACAACTTCCATTGGCCCTGACCAGAACAGTTACTGGTGTAAGTTGTAGACCAAAATATATGGAGGGCACCAGAGTGGTGAAGTCTGTCCTAAACTGTCCAAATACAGAGGCCAAGCAGTGGTAGTAACTGGAAACTCTGGAGCCACTGGGAACTATTCCCATTTGTCCATTTCAGCACAAAGCAATTGGAAGGAGCATAGCTCCAAATCACTGGATCCAACATTGTCTGGTCCCTAAACAGGGAGAGAGATATAGTTCTACCAAGCCAGACAAAATAGTCCATACAAAAAAGGTAACGGTTGTTATTGAAAACTTGTTCCAAGAGTTCAACATTTTGAAGTGTGGAAGAACAATGGGCTACAAAAAAAAGTAGTACTGGGACTGGGTATTTAATTATTCAAAAACAACCTAGAATAAAAACAGACAGTGAAGTAGCCAGGTCTGTAGATGATACCAAAATACTGAGAATGCTAAACCAAATGAAACATTCCAAAAGGATCTCCAAACTTCTGAAACACCCCTAAGAATCTCAAAAACAGTGTATGCCTTAATAGCCACCTTCCATTGCTTTGTCTACATTACAACATCCAGTAATCATCTGGTAAGCAGTGAATTCCAGAAGTTGTTGCATAAAGAACTACCTGTCTGCCTTAAGCTGAAAGCTTCCTCTAGCTTTGTAGAATCTAAGATGACCCACACAATGCAACAAGCTTGAAAGAATCATTATCATACACTGTTCTACTGTTGCAGCATACTCAGCTGACATTTTCGATTAGTTTTCCACTGTGTCTCCAGGACCTCTTTCTTAGCTGGTTAAAGTCAATTCAGACCTCCACCAGCATTTATGTGAATTAGTGCTCTCTTATCTCAGGCTCTTTGCAGCGATACCAAATATCATCATTATGTTGCCCAGCCATCCAACTTGCAGGTATCCTTGAGGGTCCTTCACTACCTGCTTAGGGCTTTAGCATCCCAAATGATTTTGTTTCATGTGCAATCTTGGTTACATCTCATGTGCACAGTCCTATGCATGCCTACTTAGGAGCAAAACCCACAAGATTTATTCCCATTTAAAATGTTCATAGGATTATAGCCTAACCCTGTCAGAAAGCTGCATAATCATCAGTATGAAAGTGTACCAAGGAAGCAATAGTAAGCAAAAAAGAAAGAAGAAAGTCGTCAGAATGCAAGGATTTGAGAACTCTAGTTCAAAAGAGCCACATAATCTAGCACATTGTTTCTTTCTTTTTACTAAAGTATAAATAAGTGAAATTGCACGTACTTCAACAAGCTGTGCTTTGTTAAGTCCCGGTCTGGTCTGTAATTTGAAGTGCCTTTTGTATCTTCTTAGTGTGTTTACTTGCAACTGAAACAGATCAACCTGCAAGGGAATGACAAGATTCTGTTAACTCAAGGGCCATGTCAACAAGTTATTTTATAGTGTGCATGCTGCACAGAAATTTCTGGGCAATGTGCTTTCCCTCGGCCTCTTACGTATATTGCATTACATGAAGCTTCTATGCCAGCAACAGCCACCACCTGGAACAGGCAGTGTCAGAAGTCCTAAACTCTAAACATGGTAGATTACATGTTTTGCATGTATATCTGAAGGAGCATCTCCACCCCCATCGTTCAACCCGGACACTGAGGTCCAGCATCAAGGGCCTTCTGGTGGTTCCATCACTGCAAGAAGTGAAGTTACAGTGAACCAGGCAGAGGGCCTTCTCAGTAGTGGTGCCCACCCTGAGGAACGCTCTCCCATCAGATGTCAAAGAAATAAACAACTATCTGAATTTTAGAAGACACCTGAAGGCTGCCCTGTTTAGGAAAGCTTTTAATGTTTGAAGTTTTATTCTGTTTTTAATGTTCTGTTGAAAGCCACCCAGAGTGGCTGGGGAACCCAGCCAGATGGGTGGGGTAGAAATAAATTATTATTATTAATTGTAGTAAGATAAAGGTAAAGAGACCCCTGACCATTAGGTCCAATCATGACCGACTGGGATTGTGGCGCTCATCTCACTTTACAGGCCGAGGGAGCCAGCGTTTGTCTGCAGACAGTTTTTCAGGGTCATGTGGCCAGTATGACTAAGCCGCTTCTGGCGAACCAGAGCAGCGCACGGAAACGCCGTTTACCTTCCCGCCAGAGCAGTACCTATTTATCTACTTGCACCTTGATGTGCTTTCGAACTGCTAGGTTGGCAGGAGCAGGGACCGAGCAACGGGAGCTCACCCCGTCATGGGGATTCGAACCGCCGACTTTCTGATCGGCAAGTCCTAGGCTCTGTGGTTTAACCCATAGCACCACCTGTGTCCCTTTAGTAGTAGTAGTAGTAGTAGTAGTAGTAGTAGTAGTAGTAGTATAAAGTCCATGTTTCAATCCCCAGAAACTCCAGCTAAAGTACCTCAGCTAAAGTAGTAGGTGCTGGGAAAATCCTGCTTCGAACATTGGATGGATGTTGTCAAAATTATGAACTAGATGGACTAATAGCCGTTATGCAGTATTTAGCAGCTGCCTATGCAATGATCCACACTGCACGTTGAGGCGGTGGGAAAATGCAGAGAGACATTGTGAAGCAGGCCTAGTAAGGAGTTTCACAGCAAATGAAACGGAACTTCAAATAGACAACTCTACGACAAGTATTTTGTACAGATCATACACTGGGGCCATCTAGTGCACTAGCTTCCTCAACCTGATGCCCACTTTAGTTGTTTTGGACTAAGTCCCATCAACCCCACACAGTACAACCAACGGTCAGGGAAGATGGAAGCTGCAGTCTAACATTTCTGGAGAACAGCAGACTGGAGAAGACTGGTCTGTACCTTCATGCTCCCAGCTTCTCATTTTTTTTTTAGAAAGGATGAGCTTAAATGTCAATACAATCCAGGCACAATAAAGTAAACATACAAAAGCATGTGGGATTCAGTAATAAAAAATAATGTCTATCACCTAGCACTTAAAAAAACAACCCCAACATTATTTTGTATGGCCTCCACAAAACATTTGCCTACATGGAGATAATACCAGGAATATTATCCTACCTCTGGAGCGTCAACATCTTGCACTGGTGAGTCACCATCATCATCGCTGCCTTTTCTCTTTCTTCTGTTTCGAACACTTTGAATTAAATTTTTGTGGAAATCACAAATATAAAGATGCCTTGCCTGAAAGTTTTTAAAATAAAAAAAACAACAGGTTAACATTGGGCAGCAACAACATTCTCAAACTTCACAACTCACAAACTAAAGGACACCAGTGATTTTCAGTAAAAGGGTCAAGTTGCCCAAACACATTCAAGGGTACCAAAAGCTGCCAGAGGAATCTTGTTATGTTAACAAGCTACTGCAGTGTTACCAGCTTGGCTCAGGAAATGCCTTTTACCACTATTTTATTCCCATTGGCTAAGTAAAAATACAGTTATCAGAAACTCAGTGAAGCCTTTTCACAAAAGTGGGCAGAATGCAAGGATAGGAAAGTGACAAAAGTCACATCTTTTTTGTTACTTCTAATAAGATTTAGTATCTTAATGGATGTAAACACTATTTCCACCTTTCAAGAGTAGATTCTCTATACAAACTTATGTTTCTTTGGATTTGAAATCCAAAATTTAGGATGCTGTAACTGAGTTAGCAGCTGCCAAGATTCAGGGCCAAAGGGGTCTTTTTAATTTAATACATCTGTACACAAAAACTGTCTTTAAAAAACCAAACAAACTCAAGAGTGTAAATGCCAACCTGAAGACACTTAACAGCATACATCTCAAACATATTTACTTAAAGCCATTGCTTCCACTTGGGTTTACTACCTAGAAAGTGTGTTGAAACAGCATCCTAAAGCTGCAATCTTAAATATACTCAGTGGGGAGTAAATCCTCACAGAACTATCAATAGATTTACAGTAAAAACCCTGCAGGATTGACTGAAAATCTACTAGGAACTACTTGGAAATATCGCTTTCATAATGCAAACTGAGGAACACCTCCCCCACCAACCCTTCAAGTTACCTCCTGGTATTATATTTGCAGTATGTTATTAGCAGCCTTTATTTGCTGCCAGGCATCAACAATGCACTGTTAACTGAGTCAGTAAAATAAAAAGATTCAAAATACAGTACTTGTTCGTTCCAGTAAAAAAGCGCAAGCACAGTGTTAGCCATGCATTAGGGAGCCATGAGCCGGCAGACATTTACTCCGCAGGTTAACGTGCTCCGACTTGAGGAATGTCTGTTGTACTAAATGGTTTTCTCTCTCTCCGCCTTTCCTTTAAACATGATGGAGGGAGTGAGGGTGGGGGAAGAATGAGGAAGACAAGTCGGACGACCAGCCTTCAGGGTTTCCTACGATTGCGGGTGTTTCGCCGAAAGAGAAAGGATTATAACGAGAGAGCCTGATGGCTGCCAAGGGGAAGACGACACAGTGGCAAAAGTAGGACGTGCAACACTGCAGCACGAGGCGGAGCAGCCAAGTACTGCCCTCTCTAGAGAAACAGAAACACTCCATGAAGCACACACGTACACACACACGGCTGGTCCTGAGAGAAAGCGAAAGAGAACCGGGATTTCTTACGAAGAGACGTGCACACACAATCACTACGATTTGTAAAAGGGGGTTGGGGAAGAAGCAAAAGCAAAACCGAAGGGGGGTGGGGAGAGGAGAGAGCAGCCACTTCCACCCGCACTTACAAAGACCAGTAGCCCAGCTTTTGCAACGTCAGCCACGCAGCTAACTATACAGCAAGGGCACACACAACAGAAACAGGGAGAAACCCACAACGGCCAACCATTCAATGACGGGAGGCGGGGGGAAGAAAGCAGAGCAAAAAACAAATCCAACTGCCTTTTACTGCCTCCGTACTCCGCGTAAAGAGAGCGGGGGTGGTATAACAGCCTATCCACGCAAACACCTTTCATTGATTTCCTTCTTTCTTGTTAACTCACCCGGGGCAGGGAATGGATGGGCTGCAAGGGGAATGGGCAAGGAGATCGATGGCTATTAGCTGGGCTCCCCCTTCCAGGGCATTTCCCGGGGACTGAACGCCAGCCAGGTCGCCCAGTTACAAAGAGGCAACAAGGCAAGGAATGCCGCGTAACACTGGGCTTCCCAAGGAAGACCATCTCGCCCATTCATGTCCCCCCTCCTCGGCTCGCTTTTGTTTCCTCCTCCATCGCAGCGTGCAATGTTAAGCGGGGAGATCTGGGGGCTACTGATGTTTTCTGTGCTTGCAGCGGGGCTGGGGGAGAGCGAAATGAAATGAGGGAGAGCAGGCGTCGTCGAACTGCGACGCCTTCGGATGGGTTCAGGCAGGAGGCGACAAAGCCATCCCAGCAAAGGAAAGCGAGTGACCTGAGCCGGCACTTACGCTCTTGTCCAGCTCGATCTTCACCTTCTTCTGCGAGATACTCTTCTGGATGCGCTTGCTGAAGCTGGCGTTGCCCGCGGCTCGGCTACACCGCTCGCCTTCCTCCCGCAGGCAGCACAGCTGTCCCGCGCCGGGCCCCGCTGCGCCCGGAGGTCCGGCCGAGCCCGCCGCCGTAGCCGCAGCGGCGGACGAAGCAGCTCCTAGCCCGGCCGGCGGCTGCGGGAGGGGCGGCGGCGGCGGCAGGACTTCCACGGCGGCGGCGGCGTTGGCCACCACGGCCGGGACGGCGGCAGCTTCTCCCCCGCCGCGGGTCACTTCGTCGGGGCCGAAGCCGTTCATCGCCTACCTCCGCCCGGGCTGCGGGCTTTCTCTGCCGGCAGCCGATGCCTCGAAAGTAAAGTACAACTCAACGGGGCGGTGTTGCTGCTGCCCCCCGCCCCGCCGCGGACGCTCAGACGCCTCCTCCGTCGCTCCTTTTGTCAAGGAGCGGAGGGGAGGGAAGGCAGCAGCGGGCGAGGGCGCGAGAGCCGCCCAGATCCCCTCCTTGCAGCCGCCTGCGCCGAGCCCCTCGGGGTAGCGGGGAGGGAAGAGTAGGGGGCTTGAACCCCGCAGCTGCAACTCTTTGGAGAGGGGGCGGCAAGCAGAAAACGTCCGCTCCGCTGCCGTCCTCTGTTGGACACCGGGAGGGAAGGAGGAAAGACACAAACACCCTCTCCTCCCTGTGTGTGGAAAGACTGGACAGGACGAGGGATCGCTTCCCTTCGAGCAGCGGGTCCCGCACTGCGCGCAGCCGCCCGCCCTCTCCGAGCAATCAAATTGCTGGCCTCCCTTCTCCTCCAGGCTACGGGCAGAGCAACTCCGCTTCCTTCCCTCTCATGTCATGTGCGGCGGACTTTTCAGCGGTTTCCCTGTTGCTACTGCAGCAGCAGCAACCTGCCCTACTGTGTGCGCTTGGGGTGTTCTCCGCCCCCTCCCCATTCCTGCTCCTTCTCTTTTTACCCCCGCCTTCCACAGGCGCTCATGGGGGTTGTAGTTTTTCGGCACCGCTTTGGCTCAGGTCGCGGACGGGGCCAGAGACTACAGATCCCGAAATGCACCGCTGCGCAAAACCCCCTCCGCCGGGGTTAAGTATATTTACCAAAGCGAGCGAGGGAGCGAGCAGACGAATTTGCAAGCGTCTCCTCGCTTGGGCGCGCGCGCACCAACACAACAGGCCATTTTACTGGCTCGTAGCGAGGTAGATGCTTGCAAACCACGCACCAGAAAGGTCTTTCCGCTCGCCTTCCCCCAGCTCCGCCTTCTCTTAGAGGATGTGTGCAACGGGGAAGAGTTAATGCGTTTGTTAGCTTGGCTGCAAAAATAAAGGAAGAAAGACGCAGTCCAAGTACGTATACGCAGCAAGCACCGCGTTCCTCCTTCCACAGCCGCGGACGTGAGGGGCGCATTAGTTACACAAGAGGCGGCGCTTTCAGTAAGCCCCTCGCAGCCGTTAGCGCATTTGAAACGGATATGCTTCGGAAAAGTTGAAAATGGAGCAGCCTGCCTCGTGCTGCTGCAGCTCAAGCCGCAGTAACCTCTCCCATTTGTGTTCATGGAAGCCCCGGCGCAGCCGATTTTACAGCTGCTGCCTTCCGGTGACAGTGCAAAGCCGAGCAACGCCGCGCGCCCGCCCCCTCCTCTCCACGGACACCTTTTGTAATCGTTACCAACAGCTCCTTGGGGCCTGCTGCATGTTTGCAAAAGGACATTCAGAACCGTGTTGGGGGGCGAGCCTTTAGACTTGGGGCTGGGGCTCAATTTTAGGAAATTTTCCTCCCCACCTCATAGACATCCATTAGGGCAGACGCCTCGGTCACAACGCTCTCGCCTCGGAGAGAAACTCCTTTTGTGTTGTCACGTGTCCGGAGTTAAATACAAAACTCGGGCAGATAATCTCCCGGCAGTTAAAATGACGCTGTCTCCGAGATCGTCGTCATTTCGAGGGGGAGAGAAGTAGGCCTTGGGTAAAAGCACTGAGGAGAGTTACACTTGAAACCAGGGAGATTTTAAGCGGCCGCGATTCTACAAAATCCTCTTTGTAAAAAATATTTGTGTGTACTCAAGTGGAATGACTGAAGAGGCTTCACAAAAAGAAGTAGAAAACCCTTTTATCAGGACCAAAAGAGGGTGACTCATGATACAATGGTACCCCCAACAATGTTTCAATTTAAAATGAGAAGCAAAGCCCCGCTTCTGTACATACTGCATTTGCTACTTCAATCAGTTCAGGCACCACGGTTTCTCTCACTCACTCGCTCTTCAAAAAACAACCACCACCAAACAGCAGCAACACACGCAGAGCACTGGGATTCATAGTGCTTTATACTATGTTCTGAAGAAAGAAAATATAATGTACAATTGCTTTTTTAAATGCAGGAACCTTTCACCCAACATGCGACTTGAACCCACAGCCCTGAGATTATAAGAGTTTCATGCTCTAGCAACTGAGCTATCCCTCAGGGTTGGCAATTGCAAAAAAAGGCCTTGAAAACTTATCATTTACCATTTCTTTTCTTTAAGAGAAACTTGATGGTGTTACCCATTCTTATGAGTCTGCATCTGATTCAACTCAATGCCTTATTCTCTGAGTTTCTAATATTTTTATTTCTCTTGGTCGGTTGCTTTGCTGGGGGTGAGCCCTGAAAAGTACAGTAATTAATAACTGCAATGAATAAATAATAAGGTGTTGAAGATGGTCATCCCTGCTCAATCTCTTCGCTGCGCAAAAAGCAACTGAAAGTACTTTCAAAGGATGCAGTTCTTAGTACTTGGAATAAGGTTTTATTTGACTGAAGGAAGAATTATGTACACTGTCCAATACAACAGCAGCAGCAGCAGCAGCAATGTTTACATTGGCAGTTGCCTGGAGACCTTCAGAAGGACATGAAAGAGAAATGAGGGGTGACATGCATAAATGACAACAACACCCCACATACCAAATGTATATAATTTCCATGTCAAAAGCAGAAAGTTCAGTTAAAATGTAGGCAAAGCAATATCTAAGGACAGAGCAGCTGCATCCCAATATTCTGCAAGCATTACATACTTATTATATGTCTCTGCTTTTATCTGTTGGCATTGCATAATGTGCTTTGTTGATTTTCTCTGTATAAAAGACACAGAACAGCTGAAAACTGGCTAGTTCACTTTCTGTCCAGATAACACCTCTCTTCAAGGATACTCTGGTGATAACATGCAGAGCCTTGAATTTTCATGCTCTGCCTATCCCATTCAATAAGAAAAAAGCATTACTATAATATATTTATTTATACTTTGCTTTTTTCCCCTGACAGGGACTCAAGGCAGCTTATATATAAAAATGAGAACTGCTAAAAATAATAATAGAAAAACCTATCATTAAAAAGTAATTAAACCTGTTATGATGTTCGGTATATACAGAAACAATGTACTGAAATGAATTCACTTGCAGGATTTGATTAAGACACTTGTAATGTAAAATGCAATTTGTGTGTGTGTGTGTGTTTTATTTAGTATTGATTATGGTATATTTTGTTGGAAAAAATTAATAAAAATATTTTTTAAAAAAGTAATTTAACCTTGAAATAAGTAGAGCTATATACATATATAACATCTATTAAAACCAAACAAATAATTACAATAAAAACAGCACCGCACCAGCCCTTATTTAAAACCAGTTGGTTCCCAAAAGTCTATTGGAACAAGAAACTCTTCATCTGCCAGCAGAAGCACAACAAGGAGGGAGCCAATCTGGCTTCTTTAGGGAGGGAGTTCCAAAGTCTGGGAGCAGCCACCAAGAAGGCCCTCTCTTGCATCCCTCCCAAGCATGACTGTGAGGACGCAGGACCAAAAGAAGGGCCTCACCTAAAGATCTCAAAACCTGGGCAGGTTTATATAAGGGAATATGGTCTTTTGGATAGCTTGGACCTAAGCTGTATAGGGCTTTATAGCTGATAACCAGCACTTTGAGTTGTTCCAGGAAAGAGACCAGTAGCCAGTGGAGCGAGTTGTATACTGGTACTTCCTATAATCAGCTCCGCTCAATGATCTGGCTGCAGCTTTTGAGCCAGTTGACGTTTCTGGGCACTTTTCAAAGGCAGCCCCATGGAGAGTGCAATACAGCAATCCAAGCAGGATGTAACTAAGGCAAGCATCACTGTGACCAAATCAAACATCTGAAGAAATGGGCGTAGCTGACGCATGAGCTTTAACTCTGCAAATGCACTCCTGGATACTGTAGAGACCTGGGCATCCATACTCAGGGCTGAGTCCAGGAGTATGCCCAAACTGTAAACTTGTGTCTTCAGGGGGGAGTGTGACCTCATCCAGCACAGGCTGAACCCCTATTCCCTGTTCCATCTTCCAAATGACCAAGAGCACCTCTGTCTTGTCTGGACTAAGTTTCAGTTTGCTCACTTGGCCCAATCCACACCATAAAAATATATTGACTCTACCAAAGCAATCCTGCTCCTGGAATCCTGTGGACACAAAACTACCTGAGCTTGACTTGAAACAGTTTCTATAAATTCTAATTACTCATATTTATGAAAGAGAGAGAAAACATAATCTGAACCTCCTTACCCTCAAACCTGGAGAAGTCACACACTTCAAAGACTTAAGCACAATCTTACGTATGTTTACTCAGAAGTCCTGCTATGTGAACATCGGATTAAAGACATAGATACCATATATTTATATGCCATTGAAAGCCTACTTGTAAAACCTACAAAGTCACTTCCAGGAAATTCCTATACTTCATCAGGGCTCCCCAGGGTATGTGGAATAAATGCCAAACTCAAGGAACAATCACTAAGAATATATCAATACCTACCTCCCCATACTCATTTGATGGTGCCATATAGTTCATTAATGAACTAACAGAACAATCCTAACCATATCTACTCAGAAGAAAGCTCTGCTGAATTCAGTGGGGCTTATTCACTGTGAGGAGTCAGGATTGTAGTTTAACTCCTTTTTCTTCTGTGCACTGGCCTCAGGCCCATCTTACCCACTGAGGCTAGTGGCGTGGGGCGCCAAGTTCTGGAGGGCACCAGACGAGAGTCCGGGGAACACCGAACAAGCATGCTGAGTGAGCAAGGGTGCATGCACCGCTCCTGCAGAGCATCGGCTCGGGTTTTTTCCCTTTTAGCCTGCAGGCGCCAAATTCTGTAGGGCACCAGAAGGCTAAAAGGGGGAAAACCGAGCCGATGCTTGACGGGAGCAGCGCACACGCCTGCGCTCGCTCGGTGTGCTGCCTGCTGTGGCCACCATGGCACGAAGCGGCCAGCTGAGCCAGGTGGCGCTGCGTCCAGCCTCCGCCTCTTCCCCGCCGGAGGAGCCACCCTCCAGCCACTGCTTGCCTCCTCCAGCCCTAAAAAAAAGGTCAAGGGGAAAGGGGGGGGCGGGCACCGAAGGCACTGGATATGCTTAAGACTGGCCTTCTCAGCACCTGAGCTCCTCCTTCTTTCTCTGAATCTGAAGCACAGATGGCCAGGCAATGTAATGACTACAGCTATGCCAAGTTAGTTTTGTGGCCTGGCTGTAGGTTGGAACTAGTCTGGCAGCAGTGTCAACCTACCTCTCCTCCAAGCCAAGCAAAGGGAGAGAGGCATGTGCCCAGCAGAGGAGCAATGGTAACTCAGAAAGAATTTGAAGGATGGGTGTAGACTGCCCAAGTTACATCCATAGCATCTGGTTGCAACACAAGCAACCCATGTTGGAGGTATACAGTAGGGCCTTTTAGAATTGGCACAAATGTTTCCCTGGAAACTCCAAACCAATGTCGGCATTGGATCTGAAAGTCAACAAGAGTCAGTATACATCCTGGAACACATGCTTCCAAGAGTTTACTGTTGTCAGGAGGAATGCAAATATTTTCTTAACCAGCTGCTATATCTGAACAATTTTAAAGGGTTGCTAGTAATGCAATGTGCTGGTAGGAAAATAAAAACTTGCTGGATGTCACTCAAATGTTACTTTGCATTAGGAGTACTAATTTTACAGACTAGACTTTTAAATCATGCATTTACCCATGCAAGAATTAAACTCATTGAGTGTTTGGGGTGGGGTGGTTAACTCTAAAAGTTGTAGCAATAAGGTTGGAAATACAAATAAAATCGAAAGTAGATTCCACTGAAGCAAATAAGTTTAGAAAGTCACATTTAGGATCAGAGTTCCAAACTGGAAGTTAAATTCAGAATCTCATTTCTTACCTCATTTCATGGCTATACTTTGTAAGTGCTAAAACCCCCATTCCTGGCTGAGATGAAGCCTAAGTATGTGTAACAGCATTTGCTTATGTTCATCCCTTGTTTATTTTGCTTTCCCTGTTTTCTACCCCAACCATCTGAAAGAGGAACATTCTTTAGCAACTTGTGCCCTGAAGCAGATCATTCTGTTACATGAAGATTAATTCTTCTATATTCACTTCCCATATAACTCTTCTTCCAAAAGCTACTGTGCCAAATGTTGGCTAGCACTTTCTGCTGCAAAAGACAGATTCTTTCTGAATAGTTTACTGTCTTATTGTTACTCTAATCTTTCAGTGATGGCTTCAACTCTGCAGGGAAGGAAACCACAATATAAAGGCAGAATGAAACTATTTCCCTTAAGAAACTATCTGGCTTAATCCCAGTGCCAGGATATAAAGGGCAAGCCTGTTTCTTTAATCACAGCTCCAGGGCTGCTGTTTTGAAGTACAGCAAAGTAGAATACTTCTAAAAAAGAAGATCTGATGGGACTTCAAAAAGTTTTCTTCACACATAGCCTTTAAATGCCTAGTGGAAAGGTCTATTAAATATTACTTTTAAAATTTACTAGTGAAGGACTTGAGGACCATAGGAAATTTGAATGCTTATACTAATAGATATTATATTTAAAAAATCAAACTCATTTCATTATGTATCCTAGGCATGTTAAGACCCACTTGTGTTTAATTGGAGATATGCCAATTATATATATAAAGCATTGCAACCTTAGCATGTTTTTCTTTATGCCAGTGGCAAATACCTTGACAAAACCTATTTGGTTAATTTGATGTAGAGTATGTTAGTTTATTTCTTTGCAAAATACCCGTGCAGTGCATAATTATATCAATTTATATGAAAATGCATATGCTACCCCCCCCCAAAAAATGCCCTTTGATTTTTTTTTAAAGCAAGTACACTAGTATACTGGGGGGGGGGAGTTTAATTAATATGAAACACACACAACTTATATAATTATTTTTTTAAAATGATCCCTGAACGCCTCTTCTCCCTTCCCAGCTGCTTCTAGGAGAGGCTAATTGCTCAGCTGGACTTGATTGAGGGCGGGGGAGGCTGTACTTTATAATAAAGTGCAGGATACATACACATTTTGGATAACATCTGTGAACACAGATTAAACACCTGGCACTGGAAATGCAGTGAGTGCACAGTTAATGGGAGTGTGATCACAGAAGCTGAAAACAATAGTCAGAAACATGTGCTCCCCCTTGCCTCTTCCAAGCAGCCCACCAATCCTGGTTAACTTAAATGACAATACTCCAAAATACGGAATGCTCCTTTAAGGCCAGTTTTCTAACCAGAGTCTTAAATAACACACACGGTTTAAGATCTTAGTTAGTGAACTGATATTAAACAACAATTTCCCATTTGGGAATGAACAACAATGCATCGTTGTTTTAGCAGTTTTCAGTGAGTTGAGGAAGAGGCAGCAAATGAAAATGCATGGGCCTAACCTAGAAACTTTAAAGGGTTGTGGTCTAAAAAGTTGTTGCTAGGAAGTGTTGCATTCGTGGATCATTTCCCACTCAGGGAACACAAATCATGGTTACTTGTTGAATTGTCGTATTTTTCGCCACATAGGACGCACTTTTCCCCCTCCAAAAATGAAGGGGAAATGTGTGTGCGTCTTATGGGGCGAATGCAGGCTTTCGCTGAAGCCTGGACAGCGAGAGGTGTCGGTGCGCACCGACCCCTCTCACTCTCCAGCTTCAGGAAGCTATCTGCAAGCCTCGCGCGCCCGGCGGCTACCACCGCGCCAGCCCCACGCCTGGGGGGGAAATAAATTTTTTTTCTTTATTTCCCTCCAAAAAAATCTAGGTGTGTCCTATGGGGCGGTGCATCCTATGGGGCGAAAAATATGGTAGTTTCCCTTGCTCCGCATTAAGTGATTTAAAAATAGGTCACGGTGGGGAATCCCCTTGAGACTTAATGTGTACACACCATACTTTAAAAGTACATTATTTCCCTCCTCAGGGAATTCTGGACACTGTAGTTTACAAAGCTACAGTTCCCAGCAACCCTTAACAAACTACATTGCCCCAAATTATTTGAGGGAAAGGATGTGCTTTGAAGGTACAGTGGTACCTCGGGTTAAGTACTTAATTCGTTCTGGAGGTCCGTTCTTAACCTGAAGTACCACTTTAGCTAATGGGGCCTCCTGCTGCCACTGCGCCACCGGAGGACGATTTCTGTTCTCATCCTGAAGCAAAGTTCTTAACCCGAGGTAATATTTCTGGGTTAGCGGAGTCTGTAACCTGAAGCATATGTAACCTGAGGTACCACTGTATAGTGTGTATGGAAAGAGGAGGATAGTAGTCATGTGATCATTGATCATTGAATTGTAGAGTTGGAAGGGACCCCCAGGGTCATCTAGTCCAACCCCCTGCAATGCAACATGGGGCTCAAACCCACAACCCTGAGATTAAGAGTCTCATGCTCTACCAACTGAGCCATGCTAGCACCTGTGTGAGGGTAAGACATAGTAGTAAAACCCTTTCTCACCTTATGCACCTTAGTAAGGCCTTTCTGTGCAACCAGCATCAGTACAAGCCCCAGTCCTACCACAGTAGCATAGTTTGTTTTTGTATGTAATGGATGAGAGAAATTGTCTGGTTGCTACCCCCTTTTAAAAGCCACTTAGATATGTACTGTACTCTAATAGATCAGCCATTAAAATTTTAAACTACCAACTAACAGTTTTAAAAATGCTGCTTCCTCTCCTCCACCCCCTTCCAACCCAGGTGCTGTGCCTTTAAGTGCTGCCATAAATAAAAAATTAAGCAGGCTTGATTTCTGTGTTTCAGCAAAATCAGAACTTGTTGCAACATTAGTTGCTCTTCCTTACTGCTAGAATTTATAGTCTTATAACACAAGATTAACACAAGCAGTGAGGTTGTCTTAGGGGTGTAGCACAATATATCCATGATCATGGGTTTCTTGAGGAATATATGCTATGTATGCTATACTCATTCCTTTGTTTGTGACTCACTTGAGCACAATCTAACCATTTTGTTTCTGGAGGGACCCAATACTGTACCAAATGAAAGCGGCACATTCACATTCTACACAGTTCGGAGGACTTATTCCCTTAAGATCACCACACAGTAAATATGGGGAATTATATTGGAACCTGTAATCAAACACATACACTAGACTTTTTTTTTTTAATGCTTTATCAGGCATCTCATCAGAGGATGGGGAACGTGTAGTTGTGTTGTTATTACAGGTGCCTTTGGAGTATTCCCAGTGTTTTTGGATGCTGCCCCTTAGGCCCATCAAATCAAACAGCAGATCAATATAACTAAATGTGATTCTTAAACACAATGGAAAAAAATACTGCACATACACCCAGAACATAAACCTACATTTTATCCATTCTGAAACGTAACAGAGGACTGGCAATATTTGATCTTTTCCATGTCCATTAAATAAATGAAAACTAACAAGTAGGTAAGTGTGCGTACCAAAGGCCTCTTCTTTATGTTTAAGGGAGTCTGTCAATCATGGGCACCTGTAGAAAATTTTCAAGGAGGAGGAGCAAAGTAAAACACTGAAAGGTGGGATTAGGGTATTCTGGGGCGGGGGTGCGGGGAAAGGTGCCTGTAGATTTTGCCTATTATCTCAGGCTCTACAATCAACAGAAACTTAATCCTTTTAAATAATAATAGTAATGAATTCTGGCAATTATGGTTCAGTGGGGAAGGTACGTGCCTCCTCACCCCATACACAAGAACAGCCCTGAAAGTTACGACGAGGGGGTGTTCTGCTTTTGAGTTGTTCAAAAAAATATCTCCCCCCACCCGCTTGCGGGCTAAAGAGGATCGATGAGGGACAGCCACCGCTGGCCAGACTATGGGACAACAGCCTTTTACAGTAAAGGACAGCTGGCTAAGCGACCATGAGGCAGACGGCGTGGAAGCAGCGAAGAGAAGCAGCAACAGGTGGCGACGGCAATGCGAAAACTTTCAAGTTGCCTCAAGCAAGTAAAGGAGGGAAGGCTCGGCAGGAACACGGGAAAGAAGCAAGGCGTGCACCCGTGTTACATCTGCTATAGCAAGAATGGCGAAGAGGGGTGTGAGGTACTTCCTCAAAAGGCAGCAAATCATCTACACGGATGATTTGCAGCCGCTTCCTCACTCCAGCCAGAGCGAGGTTTGCAGAAGACAAAAGTAATTTCTGAGTAAACATGCGATAGATGAAGGCGGCCGGCGAGCCTGGGCACGGTTACTTGGGCGTCCAAGGTCCCTCGAAGTCGGACTGAATGGACAACTGAGGACAAGACCTCTCTCCCCGCCCCCAACCCGCCCGCTTTTAAAGGGCAAATGTTGTGCAGCCCTCTCTTTAAAGCCAGAGGCTAGTGCAGCTTCCAACAGCTTTACAACAAGGAGCAAAGCACAAACTCATATAGGCTCCCGCCCGAGCTGTTTTCCTTCCCTCTCAAACACAGTAAAACTGTTGCCACCCGCAGATGTTTCCCCCCTCCCCCCCCTATTTCTCTGGAGCTCTTCTTGTTTTTCTCACTTCTTTTCCCTTCCCCCTCCTCCTTTGTATTTTTAAACCACGCGATTTCACCTTCCTCGAACCAATAGCAACTCCTGGTTTATGCCTTGGCCAATGACAGGGGTTTCTGCGGGTTTTTCCCTCCAGCCCTACCTGCCCTCCAATCGGAGGCGCGCTCTTAATCCCACTCTCTCCACACTCCCTAACCGGTTTCAACGGGTATGAAGCGCAAGCAATCCCCTCCCCCCCGCCCTCTTTTCTTCCCGCCCCCTTTCTCGACCGAACACAGCGACTTCTGCTGGCGGCGTCGAATGAGCCCTCAGCCAATCGCCTGCTCCGAAAGGCGCGGGGGCGAGGCTTGACGAGGTTCAAACCAGCTGGGCAGCCAATCGGAGAGCTTAAGGGGCGGGCCCCGCCGCGAGCTTTGCGGGTAAAGTTGCTGTGGCGGGTAGGGCTGTGGAAAACAAGAGGCTATCAAGTGCGTTGGAAACGACCCATTCGACTGCGGCGAAGGAAGGTGATCTGTGCGTTTTCCTTGACCCCCCTCTCTCGACGTCGCCAACGGCCGCTGCTTCTCTTCCTCAGCTCCACCAGGCGAGGGGCTAAGTACCACAAACGTGTAATTTTTACCCCCACCCTTTCTTAGAAAAGCGGGGCTGGGGCGGCTTGAGCTCTGGGGCGCGGCTGAGAAACGGTGACTGGGCTGTTTGGGGCTGACGCGACCCGGGAGCCGTGGGGCAGGCTGAGGGGGCGAAGGCGTCGGGGGTTTTTCGGGCAGGAAAGAGTTTGCGCGAGGGGAGGAATGAATTTCTAGCCTCTCCGAGGCCCGTGAAGAAGCCTCGAAAGAGCGGTTCGTGGTGAGGCGCGGAGGAGGGGGGGGCGACGTAGTTTGGGCGGGAAAGTGTCGCCACAGGCCGTGGGGGGGCCGCCAGGGGAGGAAGGCCCGGAATGCGAACCTCATTGTAAGCGACCGCTGCCTCTTTTCCTCGTTGCTTACTCGTTAATTTTCCCTCCCTCTTTTTTTCCCCTCCCCCCCCAACCCACCCAGCTTTTCCCACCGATCAGGGACCGTTGCCGCAGCCATGGGCAAAGGCGACCCGAACAAGCCCCGGGGCAAGATGTCCTCGTACGCTTATTTCGTGCAAACGTGCCGCGAGGAGCATAAGAAGAAGCACCCGGACACTTCGGTCAACTTTTCCGACTTCTCCAAGAAATGCTCCGAGAAATGGCGGGTAAGCAAGAAGCGGCTCGGCCAGGCCCAGCTAGGGCCCGCCCGCCTCGCCTGGCGTTGCTCGGCTAGGCGCCGCCTCCCAGCAAGCTCCCCCCTCCCCCTCCCAGCGGCGTTGGCGCGCGTTGCAGTTGCTCGCGCCCGCCCAAGGACTTAAAAGGCGGGAACGGAGCTGGAGTCGGGCCTGCCAGCGGGCCCGCCTGATAAACAGCTTCCCTTCCTCCTCCACCCCCTTGCCGAGCTTTTTTCGGCGGCCGCAGTTTCTAACAGTGCGAAGTTGCAGGAGCGGCTGGGTTTTGTAAGCGGGGATGGAAGGAATAGAGCAAGTTCAAAGTTTACTAGGCTGTTAGCATGTTTTTTTAAAAGGCATGGTGAAACCCCGCCCGTAAATTTGTAAGGAGAGTTCTTTGAAATGTTGCAACAATAAAGCTGCTGTGCATTTTTAAGCTACTTCCAAACCACGTTTGCCAAATTGTATCTCCTACTCCCCACGTTAAAATGCTTCACTTTTCATTACAGTACATTACAGAAAACTATTGGATGTTCTGAGTATTTCCATAATACTCTTTGAACTCCTCAGCTCTTCGGGACAAACTTGCAGATTGCCAGGATTTGCTAAAGTTTGCTAAATTTGCTAAAGCAAATTTGCTAAAGTTAAGCAGATTGAAAATGGCCACCTACTGGATGTCTTAACTTTTGCACCTTCTTGCCCGTGCCTCCTTCACATTCTCATTAAACTACAATTAAAAGTAACTGGAATATGTTATGAGGAGGTTCACATACCAACTGTAGGTTTGGCAGTGTAGTTTTACTTAAGCCTTCCCCACTTTAAATCAGCAAGAAATATTAATAAATGTTAGATATGTGTATATTTGTTCCAGGCAGTTTCTGGGATATTGGAAAAGGAATGTCTTCTATATGGTCTGTGGGAGGAACAGAATATTATTTTGCCCATTCTTGGACTTGTAATAAATGCTTGTACTCATCGGTTGTATGAGAATTCTGTAAGTCCCAACTCATTCTTACAACCATTGTTTGGCAGGAATTCATTTTTTTCCTTTCTAGTGGCTGTAGCTAAACAAAAGGCTTTAAAGCAAATCTGGAAAAATAGGAAGTAGCATAGTGGAAAAAAACAAATTGGCTTGTTTGGATATGGTGCCTGCCTTATCGTTGACTTCCAGTATATTGTTGCAGTTTTTCTTAACGTATATAATATGTGGAGATGTTGCTCTCTCTATTTAGTGGTTGGTTGTTGCCAAGGCCCCCAAACCTTAAATATATGTGGTTTTAACACCCATTTTCCCCCTCCCTACAGACAATGTCAGCAAAAGAAAAGGGCAAGTTTGAAGACATGGCAAAGGGTGACAAAGTTCGCTATGATAGGGAGATGAAAAGTTATATTCCTCCTAAAGGGGAGAAGAAGAAGAAGAAGGACCCCAACGCCCCCAAAAGACCACCGTAAGTTTATCAAAGATATGATTTTTTGGTCTGCATGTAAGTTAATTTCAAAATGAGTGGAACATTTCTATCATCCCCTTAAATCTGAAATCATGCCAAGTTGCCTGACATAGTGTCTTTGTTCATCCTGTAGATCTGCTTTCTTCCTGTTTTGTTCTGAGCATCGCCCAAAGATAAAAAGTGACCACCCTGGTTTGTCTATTGGTGATACAGCAAAGAAACTAGGCGAAATGTGGTCTGAGCAAACAGCAAAAGACAAACAGCCCTTTGAGCAGAAGGCAGCAAAACTAAAGGAGAAGTATGAGAAGGTAATGTGTTCCTTTTAGTTTTCTGTTAATCATGTGCATTATGGTTTAACTATTTGGGACCATGAATTGCCAACTGAAAATTAGTGTTGATTATTTGGCAAAAGTTAATGTTGGTACAGTAATGACCTAGAAAATAGCCTGAGGGTACAGTTTCTACTGGTGAGGCTAAATGGTACTGGCCCTGAGAACACTACTAGAAGACCACCTAAAGAACAGCTCTCTTGGCGGAAAACTGCAAAAGTAACTGGTTTCAGTAAAAAGCAAAAGTCTTCCAGTAGCATCGCTTGCTGTTTTTAAGGTTCATAGTCTTAAATTATATGTTGTTGTTAAGGGACATGGCAGCAAGGATGATTGCCATGGGGAGAGTGATAGATGCTGTGAGCATGTTTTGAAAGTGTCGGGAAGCAACCCAAAGAACAAATGGGAAGAAATCCCAATTTATCTTTCTGAGGATGTGCTTTTTCAAACTAAATTTTGCATTGCTGTTGCAGGATGTTGCAGCATATCGTGCCAAGGGGAAGGGTGATGCAGGAAAGAAAGGTCCAGGTAGGCCAGCAGGCTCCAAGAAGAAAGTAGAACCTGAAGAAGATGATGACGAGGAAGAAGACGAAGAAGAGGAGGAAGATGAGGAGGAGGAGGAAGATGAAGACGAAGAGTGAAGTTATAAAGCTGCTGTAAAGATTTTGTGCTCAAAAGTCAATGATTTTGCTAAGAATGTGAAGTCGAGTGCAGCTCATTGTTAGCTTCAGTATAAAAACTGTACAGAATTGTGTATAGGTAATGTGATTGTAGGGAGACCTGTATTCTAATGTAAGTAGTAGCTGAATGCCACTACTGTTAGATTTTTAAAAGCTGATATTGTCAAATGTTCAGGCATATTTAATGGTTCTTTGGATTCAGTGACAGCTTGATTTTGAGCAGAGTTAAAAAAAATGGTAGTAAAATTGGTAGTCAACCTTGTCTTGCATACTATTGCATTGTATTACTTTTTTAACAATTTTGTAATAAAATGATGTACATTATTCTTGTTACTATACTGTAGTGTTAATTTGCTTAAACAGTTGGAAATTATAGTATATGCCTGTGGTAACGTCATGAAGGGTAAGGTAACCTTAAAGCAGCCTTCTCTCAATTGGTATGCTCAAAAATATTTGAGCTGCAACTCATTTTCCTTGACAGTTTACTCTTTCTGGATTTAAGGACATTTGTCCAGAATATTAATAAGGCATGAGGGTTGGAGAAGGCTGACTTAGAGAAGCCATGTTAGACTTATTTCATGTTGCAACTTTTGAGACTGGAGTAATTACAAGCAACTTTCACATAAAGCAGAAGTGGGCAACCTGTGGCCCTTCATATGTTGAACAGCAATTCCCTTCCCTGAC
The DNA here is from genome assembly GCF_965112155.1 of Podarcis liolepis. Taxonomy (NCBI): domain Eukaryota; kingdom Metazoa; phylum Chordata; class Lepidosauria; order Squamata; family Lacertidae; genus Podarcis; species Podarcis liolepis. The sequence goes on along the minus strand of NC_139564.1, from coordinate 46,522,432 downwards.
TCTGCTGATGGTAGTTATTCAGGAACATGTGGAGGGCCAGAGGTTCCCCGCTCCCAGTTGTACAGCATTGCAAATGTTCCTCTGCATAACTAGGACTGTGTATCACATGCCTCTTAAAGTGGTACTCTGGAGTGGGGCTTGTAGTATGAAAAATCTTGTGTAAGATCAGACCTAAAAAGTCTGTAGGAGAAAATTAAAATGTCAAATTTGGCCACATTAGAGATGAGTTGATTTATTGTGCAACAATGGCATGATACAGCCATGGGTTGGTTTTGGATGTTGCTTGATTTGAGGTTAGTGTGGCACATGTAGAAGGTAAGGAATAGCCACTTAACTCCCTAAGGTTCTCCCTTAATGCTAGCCCCCATTAAGGCTGTAGTATGAAGTGCACCTTTTTGAAAATGTGCTTTAAATATGCTGCACTGAGTTCTGTGTTGGGGGCTTCCCATTTTAAGTTACAAATATTGCTTGTGTGTCAGGTCCATAGTTGTACAGTGGTGCCTCGCAAGACGAAAATAATTCGTTCTGCGAGTCTTTTCGTCTTGCGATGTTTTTCGTCTTGCGAAACACGGTCCGTCGCAACTGCGCCTCTTCAAGCGGCTTTAAGAAAAAAGCGCAAGATGTTTTCGGCTTGCAAAGCAAGCCCGTAGGGAAATTTGTCTAGCGAAGCAACGCAAAACCAAAAAACCCTTTCGTCTAGCGAGTTTTTTGTCTTGCAAGGCATTCGTCTTGCAGGGCACCACTGTATAAGGAAACACTTAATTCCTATAAATCAGATACATGGCCTTTCTTTTGACAAAGTTGTCCAGAAATACTGTATTGCATGATTAGTCTTCCAAAAATTATTTTTTTATCAGAAGCTTTTGGGGGATGTTGGAGATTAAAACTGGCTCATTGTAGCTAGGGGACTCCTCAATATAGTGCAGTACAGGAGCCATTACTGCATTCTTGCTTGTAGACAAGCTTTCATAGGTAGTGGTGTAAAGATGATTCTAGACTAGGATTGGGGAACTTCAGGCCTGGGATTTAAATGGCCTCCAGATTCCAAGTCATGCTGCTTCGTTATCTGCTCCTTGCCCTCCTTGAGTGCTTCTGCATGACTGGAATCAAGTCAGTGAACAGAGATACTGAACTGCAGTAATACTTCGTTTGCTTGGAGACACTCTTGTGGCTGGGAAGTATCGTAGTTTCTGTACAAAACTCACTTTCCTCCAGCCAAACATGCAGGTTGCCTACAAAAGGGATGGAACACAGTTGAAAAGGTTTCCTGTCCCTGTGCAAGACTACTTGGCACTGATGTTTACATCAGATCTTTTAAATGAAAAATGTAACTATTTGGCTGTTTTATTGCCTTCAAGACTGCTACATTAATACATTTCCATAGCTTGCTAATGATGCAAAGCCACTGGTTAATGTCTTGGAAACTTTTCCTAGTTTTAACTTAAGAATATTGTTTTGTAGTAGCTAGATCTTTTATTCTGTAGGTCCTCAATACAGAGCCTGGGCTGACACAGAAAATCCTACTTTTAACCCTCGTTACTGCATTGACACAGTAGATACAAAGCATCAATTAAAGGTTCTGGCAGTGAATAGTGCTGGCAATATTATCTCTAGGCCTTTGGTCATGCTACTGGTATGACTGTTTTACATGCTACTTCAATGGTTTCAGAATAGCTATGCCATAGCATTTAAGTGATCTTCAGCATGCACTCTTACATAAGATCTGCTCTGTGCACAAAGCTGTATGAGGTGGTAAGATTGAATTTGAGATTATAGGTGAAGGTGTGCCATACTTCGATGCTTTATTGAAAGTTCAGAACAAAAGAACTAGTTTCCTGTTCTGCTAGCTACTACTTGTTGAGAGTGATGTGTCAACTAGAGCACTCAAAAATGTGATCCCCACATACAATTTAAATCAGTCATTCTACTGCAGGACTTTACAACTTGCATCAAATCTTGTGCACAGCATAGCTGCTCAGGGGTATCTGACCTGACCTAGACTTGCAGTGTTACTGTGTCTTCATACCTTAAATTTTGGAAGAGGAAGAGTGCATCCTAAAAGTTGGCAAGTTGCCTCATGACACTGGAATAAGTATTGGTTGCTACAGCAATATAAGCATCGGTTGGCCTAAAATACTCTGCTTCTAGACTTGTTTACACACTCAAAATATGGAAACTAAGAAAAATCAGTTTTTAAAAGAAGGAAAGCAACATTTGCATGGCGTATCTTCCTTGAACTCTGCTAGGAACAAATTTTCCTTTTATACTGATCTTCAGAAAAGATGAATCTGGAAGCAGAATCCTCAAGGCTTTAACACTTTCCTAAACCTGCCATAAAGGCGGAATAGGTAAAGGTAAAGAACCCCTGGATGGTTAAGTCCAGTCAAAGGTGACTGGGGTGCGGCGCTCATCTTGCTTTTCAGGTTGAAGGAGCCGGCATTTATCCACAGACGGCTTTCTGGGTCATGTGGCCAACATGACTAAATCACTGCTGGCACACGGAGGACTGACGAGTGCCAGAGCACATGGAAACACTCAACCTTCCCGCAGTAGCAGTACCTATTTATCTACTTGAACTGGTATGCTTTTGAACTGCTAGGTTGGCAGAAGAATGGCATCGTAAACCTTGCCATATCACTTAAGAGAAATGCTATATGCTTTTGTAGGTGAACATCATTGCAGCATCCTTTTTTCCAGGAATTTCCTCATGCAGCTAACTACTTGAGCCTATAAGGTGGACCAATATGCGGTATTTATTATCTATTGCCTACAAGATAAGCAGAGCAATCCTAACCCCTGATCTGTAGTAGCATAAGGGGTTAGAAAGTGGCAGTAGTATCTCACTGCCTAATTCTGTTGAGCTCATCTGGGCTTTGAGGCCACCACTGCACCTATCAAAGACGGGTGTGTAGAAGCTACTAACAATGGTATTCCCACCAGTGGAAAGGCCTGGAATGGGGCATTTTGTGTATGGAATTGGACCATTCAAGGATCCACTGGATGCTAATCTGATTCAGGTAGGGCCTATCAGGACTGCTCTGCTGAAGCTGGCACACAGGAACCCACATTTTTTATTACTTCCCAACCTGCCACACTAAGCACAAGAAGCAGACCTGCAGGTGCTGCTGTGGTTCTGGCTCTGTTTAGTCTCACTGCTATTCTAGCTGAGAGTAAGGATTGCTTACTTATGTTAGGGAACAAGCAAGAAAAATGAAAGGATTCTATTTAACAATTACGTATGCACTACATACGTACACTCTAAAGGCGTTTTGATTCAATAGGAACGTGATTAGAAAAAGAAGTTTTTGGTGCAAATATATAATAAACCCACAAGTTAAAATTTATTTTCTTCACCTAAAAAACAAGCAACCCAGAATTAAGATATACACAAGATACCCAAGTTTCATCCTTATTAAAACTTTTGAAGATTTATACAGTCTTTACAGAAACATACAGTGTATCAAAATCTGCATAAATCAAATTTATAAAATGTGTAGAAATGCATAGTGATCAACTTACAAAGCAAGGATATGGAATCTACTTTTCAAAAAGCAGGTTACAGTAGGAAAAGTCATTAGGAGTAACAGTTTATGTTGTTTTGTAAGATTTGGAGTTTAAAAATACAGATCCATATTCACATACAGTATTGGATTTTAATGTAATTGCACACAATACCCATTTGATACACACACGCGCCTGCACAATCGATGTGCAATCTTTCATTTATGCATAGTAATGTGATTAAATTAACCTCTGTCCAACAAAGAAAATGAAAATCTGTTTTCATACATACAAACAATAAAATGTACCCACACCCTTATTATCCTTTTTATTTCTTCCTCCATTTTCTAATTTAATTATTCACACCTTTCAGAGGAGGCCCAAAAGATCAACACCAAAGAAATAATTAAAGATTCCAAACTATATGTAGCAGGCCTTTGTTAAGGCCAGAATTTTGGGTTTACTAAATGTTATAACAGAACACTAAGCTATACCTAAACTAAAATTTGGCCTTGTAACTGAAGCATCTCCATTGCTCACTTTTAGGAGTTGCTTGAGTGAAGATCAAGGAGTTAATACTATGGGAATTTAATCAAATCATCGAGTTTAATTTTGAGCTAAAAATCCTGCAGAGTCACATGCATATGAACCTAGCTGATTTCAGTAGAATTCAGGTGTGCCTAACTGTACAGCAGGGGCCAGAAACTAATACCAAACCTCTTAGTATCTCTGCCTTTGAATTGGATTAAATATTGAAGCAGGTATCATTTATTATCTCCCCCCTCCCCCGCCATGTTTAGGGTAATATTCAGCACAAATGTTTTAAGAAACTTTCCCTTAGTTTTTATCTTTTCAGTATCTTTATTTTCCATTTTCTGTTCATGCCATGGCGTCATTATATAATTTGGAGTCATAACACAATCCTGAAGTTTAAACATTCTAATTCTTTGGAGGAAGGAAGAGAGCCTTTGAATTCACCTTCAATTCCCATTTGCTCATTTCTAATCTATATATGTATGGATCTTTAGCTAGTTGACAATATCCCTTTACATGCCGAGTGCTTGTAAAATAATTTTGATTTCTTTTTTTTTTAATCCAGTTCTTCTGAGATTCCCATTTATCACAAGGAAAGTGAATTGGATCAATTTTACTGTTCTACATTGTGCAGATGTACACATATTTCAATTTTGACATATACAGAAGTTTCGTAAGGCATGATACAGCAGGGAAGTTAGTGCTTGAATTTTTTTTAGTTGCAGTTTGGAGTGCTCACTTCCACTGAATGCATCACTTAGTGCTAAATTTCAGTTTCAGCTATATACTGTAACACAGAAGATGTAAGCTACTTCAATGCTATTTTACACAAGTGGCTCATGGATTTAAGTGCTACTAAGTATATACTAACTACAACCTTCTTTCCAAAGGTTCCAGTGAAGCTTTAGCATTACTATTTCAGGTTCCTCTCACAGTATCCTTGTTATGACTTGTGTCTCAATTTGTTGCCCTTAACCATATGAAATAAGGAGTGTTATTGTAAATTTGGCAATATCTTAAACCACAAGAGCTTTACCAACTCATCCCTATTTTAAAAAAGGAGACACTTTGACTAACTTGTTCTATGATGATTTTTCTTCTTCTTGTGAACTACAGAGGAAAAATTAAAGAGGCACTAAATACATTGAAAATTCACCTTTCAAAAAAGCAGCATGACTGTGAAAGAAGGCCACCTTGGCTAAAAAACCTGTGGCAGTGCTTGGTAAGATGTAAAATCAAAACAACGTACAACAGGTTGATAATCACCACGTTATAGCAAAGTCTGGTTACTCCAACCTTTTTCAAGTGTGAATGTTTAAAAAAATAAAAACTGCCTGCAGACCCCTGAGTGTAATCCCAAAGAAGACAACAACATGCTTGGATCCAATTCCCCTGCCTGTGCGCAAGTGGATGGCACTTATGCACACATGGGAAGCTGCCAATTCGCAGCCCTTTATGCCACTCAAAAAGCCATTCCAGAAGTTCCTCCAGCCATCAGGAGGGGCTTTTGGGGTGGAGGCTGTCACCAGAAGATGGTGCAGAAAAGCACCCTTTGCATGACTGCCAACAACTTCCCGCTACAGATCCAAGTTGGTGCTTTTAGCTTTGCTCCTAGTAAAAGAGAAACAAAGTCAAAAGCACATTCAGTTATTAACTAACGCACCATAAAACAAAAACATCCTAAAAACGAAAGAAAAAAGAGAGAGATGTAAACATCTATTAAAGTTTAAGGTAAGAGCAGTTTTTGTAAACATCAACTGCAAGTTGATAAATCTATCACTGTCCATCTACGTCCTTCATCTAGAGCAAGAGGTTCCAGGCTCGCAGCTGTACGAAGTTAATAGTTGCAGCAGTTTTCAGGCTATCTTCAGTCCTATATGAATTCAACTTGTCATAGGTAGGTCTGGGCTTATTTTGTCTACACATTAAGGATATTGTTCATTTCCCATTTTTGTGTTGCTTTATTTGAGTCGCACTCTGAAATAAACACTTGGTGTAGAACTTCTGAACGGTCCAAACATTTTCCTGAAGGGATATGGGTAAATCTATGTAGATTCTGCAAAACAAGAAGCAAGCAAAAAGCTGTTACTTCCCAAGAACAATCTGCCAAGTCCTACTGAAACTACCGTTCTTATCAGTTGCTATATGGTTTGCCTTGAAAATGATTAATACATTTTATTTATTTATATATGAACAAAGTTACCAGAAACCCTTTATATAAAGGGTTTCAGACATTGCAGATATCAACTCATTAGATGATTAGAGTATCTGTGGTAACCTTGCTCATATATAACTAAGGGTTTAAATTTATGAGCAGGGGGTGTGAGGGGGAGAGAGGGAGGGACACAACAGTTTCTGAAGCCACAGTGTCTGGGATAGGTCACCACAATCAACTGCTCAAAAGGCATGGGCTGGTGATCTCTCCCATCCACAGAGCCTAGGGCTTGCCAATTAGAAGGTCGGCAGTTTGAATCCCCGTGATGGAGTGAGCTCCCGTTGTTTGGTCCCTGCTTCTGCCCACCTAGCAGTTTGAAAGCACGAAGTGCGAGTAGATAAATAGGTACGCTCCAGCAGGAAGGTAAACGGCGTTTCTGTGCACTGCTCTGGTTTGCCAGAAGTGGCTTAGTCATGCTGGCCACATGACCCGGAAGTTGTACCCCGGCTCCCTCGGCCAGTAAAGGGAAGGTGGTGGTGGTGGGGAGAGAACATGAACATTCTCTTTTCCTGGTCACCTTTCCCCTATGTGCTGTAGGCCATCAGTTACTCCAATATTCTTTCCTGTACCCTTCTTTGCTCCCCTGCTCCAGTCATGTCTCAGACAATATATCAACCACTCTTACCTAATATCATTTTAACGCCCCCTCTGTATTCCAGTTTAGCAATTTTTCTTCTTCCTGTGCCCCTTCGTTCTCCCCCTGCCCAGACCCTATTGACATGCTTTCCCTTATCCCCATCCTTCTATATGTTAAGGCTCAAGTCTCTCTGGAAATTATATTCATAGCTGAGATAGTGTGAATCTTGACTCCCAACCTGAGGTGAGGGTGGAAGAGCTGTTTTCATTCAGCTGGGAAGGAAATCCACCTGATCGTGCTCAGAGAGATTCTGTTCATTAATTGCTAGAGGTCAATTAAGTTCTGTATATACTCCCTGGCTAGTCTATCCCAATGTATTTGTTTTCTGGTAGAAGAGAAGATGAGAAAGTACCAACAAAGAGGTAAGATATATTATCTCATCTGTGCACTTAAGTTTCCATCTTTTGTGTCCTCCAATATGGCTCCTATGTTTACAATAACATAAACTTTGCACTGTTGCTTGAGCTGGATACTTTTGAAAGAAAAACTTTGCCAGATATCCCCAAATCTTATTTCTCCATCATTGAAAGCAAGAAAAGTAATTATAAGATTCTTCAGTACACAGATCGCTCACAAGATGAAAATTCATATCACTGATTAGATACCTTGAAGTACTGCCACTCCTTGTATTCATTTAGATTGCAGTGTGTAATCATAACTTTGGTGCCATCAGGTCCTTTACTCAAGCACTGGTCATACTGCATGAGCTGGTTGGCTTCATTAATTCTGAACAACTAATAGGAAAAAATATAACATTAAAAACCACTATATATTTTATACCAGTAACTGCTGAAATGCTAAAGTAATAACTGACATGTTAAAAATGATACTGCTCAGAAGCAATATTACAATTATTCAATATACTTGTCTTTTGCTTTTTAGAAGTATACTGAAGGCAAGAGACTTTTACAGACAAGCACAGTACATTGTCTGCTCAGAAGTAAGCCCCAGCATGACCTAAGGATACACAAGGTCCATCACAATGCTCTGTCATGTGGTCATGCTTATCAGTGATTGAGGTACAGTGGTGCCCCGCAAGACGAAATTAATTCGTTCCGCAATTTTTGTTGTTTAGCGAATTTTTCGTCTTGCGAAGCACGAAATCCCATAGGAATGCATTGAAAATCAATTAATGCGTTCCTATGGTCAAAAAAAGTCCAAACAAAGCCAAATTTGGTACAACAGTTTATTAACTGCTCTTTAAAGTCACACATACTGTAAAGAGCAGTTCAAAAATTTAAGGGAAAATAAATTAACTTTATAAACAAAACATGTCTTTGTTTTTAGTCAAAGGAAAAAAAGTCGCGAGACGTTTTCGTCTTGCGAAGCAAGCCCATAGGGGAAATTCGTCTTGCGAGGCAAATCGCGAACGGAAAAACCTTTCGTCTAGCGAGTTTTTTGTCTTGCGAGGCATTCTTCTTGCGGGGCACCACTGTATTGCTTACATCTGCAGGTAAGTGGGTCCAATATTGCTTTCTTGATTTGGAAACAGTAAGCTGTGCAACTGGAAGGAGCTAAAATTTGCTGAGCACCAATAATCGTAACATTTTATCTGTATTTAGCAAAACTAATATATGGCATGCTCTGGTCCATGGGGTCACGAAGAGTCGGACACGACTAAACAACAACAACAACATTTCCCTTGATTGTAATAAAGCCTCTTAGCGGTTTACAATACGTTTTGGATTGGTCAGACAACATGAACTGTGAGCAAATGTTAGGGTCAAAAGGGGAAAATGGCATTGTTCATCAGAAGCCAGCTCACATGTCTTCTGATTTAAACATCAGCATTCCAAACACTGGCCTTCAATACCAGTAATGAGTTGAATGAATCACAGAAGTCAGGGCTACTGGTCTGAATCCCAACAGCACTCATCAGCTATGGTATGAAGTGATGGTAGAAGGAGAAGAAAGGAGTTGTATGTTGCTGAAACTCCCATCATGAAAGGCTGACTATGGGGATGTATTCATGCTTAGTTGATAGGAGGCTTCCATGAGCTGGAAAGGGGAGGAAGCAATTTTCAGCAATTCTCTCTTCCCAAAGCAGCACCCTGCTAAATTGGCTCCAGAGAGTTGGAGGTCTCTCTGGAGCAGATTTAGAGAAGTCACAAGGAGGCTGCAGGGGGAAATGCTGAAAAAATGCTTCCATTCTCATTCTGCCAATAGAAACTTTTCACTGCTAGCTGGGTGACACTGATTGGAAATACAGTTACGCTAGACTCTCATATTTGTATACCCCTTGGGGATTTTAACATATTAAGCTGTCTAGAAATGCTTTTAAATAAAATGAATAAATGTTATGAATATAGATTTGGACTTCCCCTAGCATATATGTGTTTTTAGGTTTTTATATATTGTTTTATCCTAAAATTTATAGTAGTCATAGTCACTTTATTTGTATACCACTTTTTTTGGGTAAACATTGCACTCAGAGTAGTTTAGAACAACACACAATATATACCCAAAATATAACAACTGATCCATGAACAGAAAGGTTCCTTTTCCTTCCATCTACAGAAAGCTTTTGATCCATTTGGTGGAGGGGAGGAGGCAGAATTTTTTGGTGATTCTCCTTTCTCCCTAAAGCTGCCCCAAATTGCTCCATAGGAGCCCCTAATCCCCCAAGCAGATTTTCAGAAGGTACAAGGGGCTGGGGAGGAAACGTAGAAATAAGCACAAATAGTATCTAAATTTGAGCCATCAACAATGCTTTTGTGATCCACAACAGTTCCCTATGTAAAACAATTTAAAATAATGGTTATTATTTAATTTATATCCTGTCCTTCCTCTCTAAGGAACCCAGGGTGGTTCAGTAATATGATTTATAATTTTATTGTGATAATGCAGTAGTGGCCTTCACACACATGACAGCTCCCAGTGCACTCTCTCTCGCTCTGTGTGTGTGTGTGTGTGTGTGTGTGTGTGTGTGTGTGTGTAAAGTTGTGCTTCAACTAATTTAGTACTGTTTATAGCGATGGAAGAAGAAGAGGAGGAGTTGGAGTTTGGATTTGATATCCCGCTTTACCACTATCCTAAGGAGTCTCAAAGCGGCTCACAATCTCCTTTCCCTTCCTCCCCCACAACAAACACTCTGTGAGGTGAGTGGGGCTGAGAGACTTCAAAGAAGTGTGACTAGCCCAAGGTCACCCAGCAGCTGCATGTGGAGGAGCGGAGACATGAACCTGGTTCACCAGGTTATGAGTCTACCGCTCTTAACCACTACACCACACTGGCTCACACACTGGCTCACTGGAAAATCCACAGGCAAAAAGTTTAATCTTTTGGCATTCCTCGTAATTCCAAAGATCTTGCTTTGAGACTACTTACTTGATTTCCTCCCATTCTGTGACATGGTCCAAGTTCCACAAAGCCCCCATTGGAATGCCCCATGCTGTCTATGCAGTAAGCAGTTTCAAAGCCTCTGATCTGAAACACATGTATAATTAATACTGTAGCTAAACATTTCAAAATAAAATTAGGAAGCTAATAACTTGCTTATGAAAAAAGTATTATGTAGTTGTACAGAGATTTCTGAAATGACACACACAGCTCACCAAAGACCTCAACATAATGTGCTGGAGTCAGAATACTGATAACTATTAGAAGGAAAAAAATCCGCTATACCAATGGATGTCATGGGCACCCTTTTGGTATACTATACAAAAAGGTACAGCAGAACTGGAGCTTGGGGTACATAGCCTTCCTATAAGTAAATATAGTTAGCAAGGAGAGTTCAGTGGATTGTATTCCACATAAAGCTAAATCTTTCAGTTGTCTCTGCAAGGAGTTTTCCTTGTATGGCGGTACCTCTCCCCCCACTGCATATTCCCTAACATTGTTACAGGAGTTTCACCCAATCTTTGGAGCAGATTTGGGTATGGTGCAGTGTGCGCACCGGGCGGGGGGCAGAGAAGGGGAGAAAATCAGCAGTGCTAGAAGCTTGCACACATGCCAGAGCAAGGAAGATGAGTTCTCCCTGCTCTGCTGAATGAGGAGATAACGAATCTTTCAAGTGAGTCAGTAGCAGATTAGCACACAGGAAGTTACGACACTGAGAAAAATAATCAAGTAGGAGCTGGATTCTTCTTTCTTTTTCCATCTTCATGCTAGCAACTTAAACAGTGTCACTTTTTTTGCATTCTTGCAACTTTTTATCTTCTCTGTGTCCACTGTTCACATTTAACCCAGTCAACTTCAAGTTAAATGTACATATGTACTAATATTTTTTTTGCCAATTCCTATATTGAAATCTGGACTGATTTCACATCAACTTACTGTTTTGTTCATAAGCCCTGGGACTCTTAAGTAATTCATGCAGATCTAAACTAAACAGTTTTAGAATTTGAATGTGCTGGTTCCTTCCCTGAATATTGCCACAAAGAGATTCCTATCCCCCTTGTTTTTCCAGCGCACACTAGTCCTTCCTATAATTAATTCTGGACTGGAAGAACAAGGGCAATAGGACTCTTTGTGGCTGCTGTAGCTCAGGACACCTGAAATAATGACTTGTATCAAGGAATGGATCTGCAAAAACTGTACTTACCTCTCCCCACTCCAGATTTTTAGGTGGTAAAGGATAGTGAGAAGTTATATCATAAGCTATTTCTTCCATAAACCACTTAAAACTTTTGCACTTGTGATCTTCACGAAATTTCTTCAGGTCAGATATATCACCGTATGCTAGTGCTTTTGTCTCAGGACGACTAGCATAGAAGTAATCTTTGTATTCATCCCACCAGACCTCCACAACTCGGACGTAGTTCTGTGGGAAAAAATATACCGAATTCATTTTACAATAACCCAAACAAGAGTTTACCAGAGCATGGGTAATTGTGGCTAGGCTTTCTCTTTATCACTTTATGTGCGCACACACTTCATTTGTGGGTAAATCTTTTGATAACACACTGTAGTTTCATTTCCCAGAACGTTAAAGGAAAATTCTTATACAGCATTCATATTTATATCAACTTTAATTGAACAAAATGCTGGTATTACGTGTGTGCTTTTCTATATTTAAAAAATAAAGACACCTTCAGGAATACAGATATAATTTAAAAGCTCCCAAATTTAGTAATAAAATAAAATGTTGCTCTTTTTGGTTAGGAGGTGAAGAACACTAAGCAGCCCTCAACATGGTTATCCAGTTATGAAACCATGGGATTAGTGAGTGGCTCTACAGATACACAAATGCGCGCGCACACACACAACTAACTTAGGTGTGTGTTTTTTTAAATCAAATTACATGTTTTCATTCAGTTAGAAAACATGTCTAGGGAAGAGAAAAAGGTATAGATTTGAATGTGTCTAAGATTTTTAATTTAGCAATCAAATGCTAATTTAATTTAGCAATCAAATAAAGACATAAAACTTCACCTTTAAAGTAGGAGATGATCCAACATATGCTGGAGGTGGATTCCCTTGCCATCCCTGGAGACGATAAATGTGTCCAACACGAGAACAAGGCACAAACAGAAGCCTCCCTCCACACTGCCAAATCTGCAGGTTTTTATATGTTGAAAGAGATGAGAACGGGAGAATTACACATTCACAAATTTCAAAATCTCATAAAACACTTGTAAACATTAAATTATAGTACTAGCTATCATTATTTTTCAAAGCTTTCAGCATCATTGCAAGATGTCAATAACCACCACCACCGTCCTTTAGTATTAGGAGCCCTTACATATCATTTGAAAGAAAAAATGTCAAATAATTAGTGCACACCACTGAAAATTGCGTAATTTCTTAACTGGATTGCATTCAATTTAGAAGTTATATCCGCAGATAATATTAGGAACTAATTTCATTTAATATTTCATGTCATTTTAGGGTGCCCATTAAGTTTTAAATCAAAATATTAAATAACTCACTTCAACACCTTGAGCAATTTTAACCACTTTTTCAGAATTTGCTGGTGGTATTTGTAAATCCCTTAAACTGCAGTAAGCTCAGCTATCGTTTGTATGATTTTAAACCTTCTTTCTCTATTAGGAGGCATTAAACAAAACATTTTGCTTTGCTGCATAGAATTTGATATTATTCTGGATCATTTAACAAAGCAGAACACAAGCAGTTTGGCCGATGGGGCAGAGCTCCTATGCTGGCTTCCCAGCAGGTGAACTGCTTTCTGGGAGGGAGAAGTGGGACGGCAGGGAGGTTGGCCAATCTCCCTGCCACCTGGCCCCTCTCCCTTCCAGTAAACAACAACCACCCATCTACCAAGAAGCTAGTGGTAGCTGCTCTACTCCACCCAGTAAGCCACAGACACAGGTCTAAGATTTCCAATATATTTCTTAAGATCTTCCTTCTATGCATGTTTGCTCAGAAGCAGGTCCTAGTATGTACAGTGTGCTTAGTCCCTAGGAATTGTGTTATAGTATCAATGTCATTTCAACAAAGCTGAAATGTAGCATGCCCAAACCTGAAGCTCTCTCATCTAATCTTCAGAGGCTATCCATGCTACAAAATAATTCAACCCAATTTTGCTCTAGACTCAGAATTACAAGCAAAACTGGGCTACATGAAAAAGGTGCCAGTGACTAAAACCTACACCCTTATTGATCTATAAAATCAGGTCTCAGACTTTACTTTAGCAACCACTAAGTCAACAGATAATGTGCCAAAATGTGAGGCAGATGTGTCCTCTAGTAGTTTTGAGTCTTTGGTTCAGAGGAGGCAAGAATTTGGCATCATTATGGCCTTGCTGATAAAGGTACATCTGAGAATGAAGAGCCCCACAGAAAACAAGGTGTAGGCCCAACAGTTTCAAAAGCAATAAACATAATAAATGCAGTAAGACATAGTTGTCTGTATGGCACTAATCAGGAGTTGGCTGATGGAAAACAAGGAAAGTATTGCTGTCCCTGGGCCAAACAAAAAAAACTTGTAAGAACTGAGCTGACTGATGGTCACATATTTACTTGAAATATGATAGTTATCAACTCTTGGTATGGTTGCTTACCTTGTAAGATATTTCAAAGTTTTCACCACCCCAGATTTGTAGACCTGGATCATAGAGACCCAGCTCAAAAAAGAAATCACGTTCGATGGCAAACAATCCACCGGCCATTGCAGGTGACCTAGGAACGAGAAGAGGAACTAACAGTTTGTATGCCATGGGCCAGAAGGAATCCCTTTTATATGTAGGAATCAACTGACAATTGTTTTTGATAGGTAGAAATTATAAAGCTTTAATGGTGTTTAATAAAAAGTTTATAGGAATTGTTTGAACTCCAATGTTCAGATAACAGGCTAAACCGTTTTGGAATCCTAGGTACCAGGTAAGGTACAGACTAAATGTTGGTATGATTTAGTCCCAAAACTTGTTGTTTTTAATTTATAAGCAGTCACAGAGGCTGTGATCCAGAATGGAAAAAAAGAACTGGGCTGGAGGCTTCCTTTCTCCATGACCTGTTTTCCTTTAAATATCATAAAACAGTCATAAAAACACTCCTAATCTTTTTGCAGTTGTAGAGAAATGGTTCATAATATGCCAAGAGTTTGTGTCAAGTTCAGAACAGCTGAAAGGTCAAAACCAAACCAAATGGACATTATCAGAACTGTAAGCAGTTAACCAACATCTCAGAACAAAGTGTTAAGATGCTGGGCTATATTTTCTTTCAGTATAAACAAAATTCAATTTATTATTAAAAATATTTAGATTAACTCATACCCATGTATGCTATACTGAGCAAAACAGAGGAAAGATGGGATACAAATATGAACAATGACAATTTTTCTTTATGTACTATTTTAGGTCTTTAAAACATTCAGCATGTTCTGGTTCAGTTGGCCATTATCAACCAAACCCATTTTCTCTCTCTACAATAATAAGGACTAGACTATATTCTGGTCTTAAAAAGTGGTATTGGAGGTTTCCAGGTTTCTCTCCAGATGCCAATGTGAAAACCTGCATAACATGCATTAACCAGTGTCAATATTCTAATAAAAATATGAAAATGCAAATAAGTATAAATGTACAGTGATGAATTTCTGTTGTGCTCTTAACTTTAAATTATTTGATTCCTCCTCCTTCCTAGAACTGTTTTATTAATAGTGTATAAATGCAAAAAAATATGCTCATTTCTGTGAGAGGAACCACAACTTTTTATGTCAGGGAGCAAAAATGTGTGCGTGTCGCCCAAAGCTTCATAATTTCTTGAAAATGATTTGGAATATTAGTTCCAAAAATACAATAAAGTGAGAGTAAAATGAAAGTAGCAGAATTCTTAAAATGGCATTATTGCATATTCAAATAATACAAAAATACATTTACTTTGGTTACAGGAAAAAAGAAATTTTGAAATGAAAAGGATTCTAGTTGCAGGATTAGTGAAGCATAAGTGAACCAAAGCAGAATTGCAGCCTAGTTAGTTTAGGGGAAGAAGTAGGTATATTAGAAAAATTTCAGTCCTTTCTGGCCAAATTTTGTTTTTGAACAAATCATTTTATAGGTAAAGGCAAAAATTCAGAGAAACATAACATTTCCCTTCGCCATTAAAAGAACAGGTTACTTAGACAAAAGACACATGGACGATGCATTTTCTTTCTGTAAATATCTATCAATTAGTTCCATATGTCAGTTCACCTGTCTGGGCAGGACAATACAGCACCAAATAAGGATACTAAGCAATTTCTAACACAATCAAAGTATAATGGCAGACCACAGGTTTCGTTTAAACAATCCAATTAGCAGCCACCCTACATTTTGCTGAAAGAACTGAGTATATAAGTACAAGACACAGAAGAGCAAAAGGAGTTAGTAAGGCTATGTTAGAAGAGCTTGACCACAGATTAGTGAAAAGAATGATGTATCTCCACAGAGCATCTGCTTTTGTTAGCTTTGTTTTAAAGGTCTGGAGAGTTCATGCAAATATTTAATAGTTCAGTACATCCTTAGGAAAAGGAGAAATGTGTAAGTGGTTTAGTGATTACCGATACGGCTCAGTTTTTGTCTTTCTCATTTCCTTCTCACGTTTGGTCAAGGGCACCCTCTTCCAGAGCATACTCCAATCCCATGCTCCTCTAGCAAACCCATCTTCGTCACCACCCCCTTGGGGTACAATGTTATAAGTGTTGCCATCTATGACATCTATAAGCGGCACAGTGCATGTGGTTCTGCAGGATTATGGATGGTGGCGGTGAGGATGAAAGCAGGTACATGGCACATTTAAACGAATCACATGGTTCATGGAAAAGAAAGGGGAAAAATGAAAGGATTTAGATAAGCATGAGTTATAAAGATCAATAGAATGAAACAGCATTCTTTACCGATATGGCTCAGTTTTATATTTTCTTTTTGCCTTTTCCTTGTGGCTTAATGGAATACGCTTCCATAGCAAGCTCCAGTCCCAGGCCCCTCTGGCAAAGCCATCTTCATCCCCACCTTGCTGTGGTTCAATGGAATAGTCATTCCCATCTATGTAATCTATTAGAGGCACAGTGCATGTAGTTCTGAAACATTTATGGAAGGGGAAGAGAGAAGATTAAGCTGTCTAATCCAATAAGTCAGCTGCTATCTCTTACACTTTATTCCAATATAACTTCAATAAATATAGCATATACATACAGTGCTCTTCTTGCAGAAGGAAAGCAGGGGAGTGGGGATTATGAATGAGCAGGATGAGGTCAAATTTATTTAAGAATACATTAATGCTGAAAGCAGAAACATCAACACACCAATCTACCTCTTCCTTCACAGATTTCTGATAACAAAATATCAAGGTGAATGATGGAAGCTATGTGTTTCACTTTTTGCAAATATGAATATATTTGTCTCTCTTAAGCTTTGAGAGTAAGGAGGACTGTCGTCTTGCTTACAGAAGGCTTGTTTTAAACTAGTGATGGCCAAACTTGGCCCTCCAGCTGTTTTGGGACTACAATTCTCATCATCCCTGACCACTGGTCCTGTTACAGCTAGGGATGTTGGGGGTTATAGTCCCAAAACATCTGGAGGGCCTAGTTTGGCCATCACTGGTTTAAACCCACTGGAAAGAGTTTTTGAAAGGTCAGGTATGATTTAAAACCAGGCAATAAACCATTTGAATTTTGCATATGTTTCAACATTTCACAAATGAAGATGTCTGCTTTTCTTGCTTGCAAGGTGGCAAAGCCAGAATCAGCTCTCCTACTGTAGGACCTGAACTACAGTTCTCTATTATTTAAAAAGGGGAAGGGGGGAATAGAACCAAGAGTATGTTAGAACATCATATGCTAGAATTTACTTTTTAAATACTGTTCTGGTTTGTACGTTTGAGAGGAAATCCTCATATGCAGACATTTATCGTAACAGACGTTTATTATTTTATACCTTGTTTTAAGTATCTTTGGTCACATTAACAATCCACAACACCTTAAAGCCATAAGGAAGGGGGGAACCCCAAATATACTGTTCCAGACTTTGTTCCTTTTCAATTTACCAAGTTGACCAAATCCCCTAAAACTTTTCTGATTAAAAACTTTGCATAGTAAGTGTAATCTGCTGTGCATTTAGTGTTTTCAAACCTTGGCAGATGTTTACACTGGTTTTACTGCTTAAAAAACAAATCGAGTTTCTTAATGCAGTTCTTTTTCTCACTAGAACAGCACTGCAGGCAAGTTTTTATCATGCCTATTCAGGCAGCCTGGAGAATGAGCTGGAACGATGCGGCTCAAACTTTTCATACCAAGTGGGCCACAAGAGTACTTTGATATGGACCCTGTAGGCCGCAATCGACTTGTTGTGGAAGAGGGGGGAGAGCAATGCCAAAATCTGACCCCTCTAGCCCTTGCACTGCCTGTCCAAAGCCAGCTAAGCAAAGCTTTGGGAAGGAAGCGCAAAGCTCTGGCAGGATCCTAGAGCCCTCCCACCTCCTTCCCAAAGCTGAGAAAGTACTAACTAGGCTAACTAGCATCTCACTTACCCAGCTTTGGGAAGGCAGCATGTGGGCTGGGGGTCACCAAAAAAGACCTCAAGGGCCATGTGTGACCCCCAGACTGAATGTTGGACCACCCTGAGCTATAAAGTTACTCACCCAGAAAGAGCTGCTGCTTGCCCTGGGTGAATTACTAATTGTTAAGGCTACTGTTAAAGGCTTTCTGAGGTATAAAAATAAGCAGATTATTATTACCTGTCTTTAGCTATAGGAGCAATTAGTGCTGCATACCAGTTTACTGCCACCTCACAGTGGGCATCAAGGTAAATTAAAACCTTTAAAACAAAGAGGAAAGGAGATTTCAACTCATTTTGAGATTTCCTTACACGAAACACACATTGATTTAATTGAGCTTTTTGCATTGTACGTTGACATCAGTTTATAGCTATCTTTTAAAAGACTACATATGCCATTTTGCAATTAAGAACTATACTTGAAATAATCAAGTGGTTTAAGATCTGTTAAAAGCAAAATTCAGACTGTAGGGAAAGAAGGGTTTTATTTAGCAAATGGTTTTCTACCTGTCCAAGTTTAGCCTTCTGGGCTCCAATGCTTCTAGCTTGAATTAAACCTTCTCTCCTTTCATTTCGAAAAATCTTTACAAGGCCATTCCACTGCTTAATATAATCCTCTAGTCTTTCTTTTAAGTGTGCTATCAAATAATAAAAAAGAAGTTTCCATATTTGTTATAAAATATTTAGCTTAGAGCTTACAACACAAACTAAATCTATATTAAAAACAAACTGAATATAATTGACTTAATATCTAAATACTCAGAAGTTAAGGCTATTACATAAATCACTGCCTGGCATATTTGCTGATAACAACTGTAACCTCACTTAAAAACTACTACCAACAAGACTTGGATTTTTAAAATACATGTAGGGAAGTAGAAAAGATGTGTGCTCTTCTAATGTTGGAAAGGTCAGACCTAAGAAAGTGATGTCTGAACTCTGGAAAAGTTCGGAACTCATACTAAGACTCTTGACAACAGAAAGGCACAAACCTCCAGCAATTTTTCCACTCACTTCCCCCCATAGTTTTATAACATGAGTAAGGCAATGTAACAATGGAAGCTGTCCTGGTGTCGTAAGTGTTCCAGTTTTTCCCTGTGTATTCCTTATTGCTTTACTAACTGTGGGTGAGTGACACATTCACAGCTCTTCTCTGACATGCCAAAAATGAATATAATCAAGTCTTTAAACTCACATAATAAAATGTCAACATTTATAGGCAACAAAATCCAGGAGGTGGTGCAGGAGATGTAGCATTCACTCTCCACAATAAATATTAGTAATGTCTGAATTTGAAGACAGATGTGGATGCAAAAAAAGATTATGAAATACCTTCAAGAAAACACTCATGACTTTTATTAACATTTAAGGCTACCACAGTCAAATGTGGCAGGAAAACACTGCTGTGGATTATAGCATTTTCTCAGCATTATGCTATTTTAGGACTATGCAACACACACAAAAACACACACATGTTTAAGATGCTCATCTGCAACTCTATTACATTCTGCCATAGGTGCTGTAAAGGAAAATAAGGGACAGTAGCATTCTCTCTCTATACATCAGAAATAAAGGGGAAGATAGCACAGAATAGAAGGAATATTGATTCATTTGCGTTACATATTACCGATTATCTGCTCCTTCATTTGTATCTACATTAACTTTATCTGTTAGGAATCCAACCCCCTACCCATATTTCAGCTTAAGCACTTCATCATCTCAAACTTTCAGTAAGTGTGTGGAACAATTTGTGTGTGCAGGGGGACAGATTTCACACTATATCTAAAAGTTTCTGCTACTGCAATAAGCATTTAATGCAATGAAAATCCAAGGTTGACAGTTGAAGTACCTACAGAGGCAAAGGTGAAGCTTCCTACACTATCCATTTTGACAAACCCTTCAGTCAAATAAATCCATATGTTGGAAAGGAGAGAGTTGATTCCTGTTCAAGGGAACCCTTGCATTATCTCTGAACAGATGTAGCCTTGAATGAAGATTTGAGTCATGATTACTCTTTGAGAAGGATTGAATTTTTCTGCAAAGTCTCCATTGAAAGAAACAGAAAGACAGATATTTGCTGAATGTGATAGCACTTACACTTCTTCATTCAATAGGCTAGAACAAACTACATTAATTCACTAAAGCTATTTTTTTTTCTTTTTTAAAACTGATCTATAATGAAAACCATGCTACCGACTCTATCCACAGATCAATATTCTTAAATCTGCAGGCTGGTTTCTTATTAAGAGCAGAAACCACTGAATTATTAGCACAGTATTTCTTTATGTTGGTTCAACTTCCCTGTAGAATGACAGATTCAGCTCTTACTGGGTTTAATATTGATATTAAATGCATTTACCTTTATTACTAAAGTCATCAATTAATACAATTTCAGCCAGGTATTTCCTTGGAGTTCTTTTAATTACACTGTGAACTGTCCTCATGAGTGTGGACCACCCCTCATTATGGAAGACAATGATAACGCTGGAGGTGAGCAGGTTTTCATCATAATGCCAGTACTTGCACCTGCAACAGATATGTGTGTTATATTTTAACATTTTTGAAATATTTACAATCAGAACATGGTTGTTATCAGAACCACTATCAGTGAAAAAACAGAATTAACTAGAGCACTAGTTATGGCTCAATAAATAAGACCATTTGGAGAAAATTCTCTTATAATACCCCTTTTGTACCACCTAGTTAATCAAAGTGCTCCCCACCCCCAAGAGAGGACTTAAAATATACACAGTACTCAGGATAGAGCATGATTATGAATCTAGTTTAGAAGCTAAGCTTACAGTAATGATTGGACAGTAATGACTGCTGCTTCTTACTTTTTGTAGGATCTTGAAGCAGTTTTCAGAATGAAAACCATGTTTAAGACCTTCTTTTGTTTCATGAAAAAACGAAACCTAAGTCCACAAGGACAAACATGAAAGTTGTATGTAATTTAAACATTTTGATGTTACATTGTACCTTCTAGGGAAAAAACCAATCCCAATGTTTTCACATCATCTAGCCAGCAATCTCTGCAACCTTCTCCTTCATGTAGTTTTTCAGAAGGAAAGGTTATCACGTGGTTGTTATAATCACAACAGAGAAAACTATGATTTGTCAGAATGTTCACTCTTCTGAATTGTCATAAACCTCCCCTCTGTTGCAACACCCTCTCAATAACCTGCAATCACATTATGATACCCATTCTGCTCCTAACTGCTTTCTGAGTTTGCCTGTAGAATTGGGGCCAATTTGCATGACTCTTTCAGCCCATGGCCGATACGATTTTCTGCCAACTTGCAGTACCAGGTGCTTCTGTCGCATGAGCTGGTCTTAGCTTTCTGTACACCACCCACTAAGAAAAGTTTTGGTGGCATTTCCTGTTTTATTGCTTTTCAGTACATTATCATTCAGTACACTTGCCCTAAGAGACAGCTCAGTAGCTGGAGCATGCGACTCTTAACCTCAGGGTTATGGGTTTGAGCCCCACATTATTGGGTGAAAGATTCCTGCATTGCAGGGGGTTAAAGTAGATGATCCTTGTGGGTCCCTTCCAACTCGATGCTTCAAGCTTCAAGATCCCATCACTTACAAGCTGTGCACACACACATACATTACAGGAGAAACCATGTGTGGTTAGTTTGTGTGTGTAGGTGTAGTACACACACTTGCATTTAAAATATAAACAAGGTTGTTGTAAACCCTCTGGGATGCTAAAGATATATACGTGGCTTTCTCCCCTGAGTTACCTGCAATAAAAGTACTACCCAAAAAGGAGTCTGAATCTCATGCAATAAATTAGTAACAACTGTGCATTTATCTGATGAATCTCCATAAATCTAATGCATCTCTTTTGGGGCAAGGATAAATAATGAAGAGAAGTATATTAGGGAATACACAAGTGTTCCATTAGCAAAGAAAAATTCAGCTGAAACACAGTTACACCAGCCCTTTTTCTTTTTGGGGAGGAAAGGTTGAATTCCCTTTGCCTACACATAATGAGTGTCCTCTAGATATTTTGCACTACAACTCCCTTTAATCCTAATCAGCAGACTCAAGATTCCGTTTGAATTGTTATTGGCTAATAGCTACCAATGTCTGTTAATTTAGCCTCTGAGCCAGCATATTTTACCCGTATATTCCAAGGTAGAAATCACAATGAACAAGCAAACCCACTAACTTCCTAAATAGGAAATCATTCCACTGAACAAATTTTAAAACTTTTATATCCTGTATGAAAGCCACCGAGTTAGTAAAAAGCGGCACTGAATCTTGGTGCAATAAGGAATGAACCTTCAGCTTCCAGGCTCTCAGTCTTAACAAGGGACCTGCAGTTGTAATAAATTCAGTGTGCATTTTTTTTATCACCACCACAACCCACTTTTATCAAGGGTGCCATCTATTATCTGTTTTAACAAAGCTCAACAACCTTTTGTTCACCACCTTAAGAGCTTGCACTTTAAACTCAAATGCAAAGTTCAAGCTTTTCAGAATTTTCAGAAAATCCATAATTTCAATGCTCTATTTGTTCATCTTAAAAAATAATAATACAAGTCTTCTACGAGACATGTTATTCAAGTTTGATTCTCCTTCAACATGGAGTATAAATATACCTTTAACAGTAGTTAGCCAACAGTAATTGCTATGACCTACTGTTGTTCCAAAATAGGTTCCCAAGCAGATACAGAACTGCCAGATAAAACACCAAGTGCTATTGCAAAGAACAATAGTGACATCCAGTGGTTTGCTAACTAACACCAGCAAGCAAATATTAAACATCAACTATAAACTAAGCACTGTACTATAAAGTTACATCAGCAACTTGTCCACTAAAGATATAGAAATAAGGTAATTGTTAGCCATCATTTAATATACCTTATTCTAAATAAGGTACAGTAGAGTTTAAGACTGCAAAATAAGATGCTGGAAGCTCAATTATGTTTCAGACTGAACAATTTCAGTATTAAAAATGATGATAAATTATGTTTTCCAGGGCTGCCACTCTCTCCCTTGCTTTAAAAAAAATCCACACTGGGCAGTGGGAACAAGGGTAGTACACTTTATAGAGCACCTTGTCTGATATTGGGAACAACACTGAGCTACCAAGTGCAGACAATCTCTGCCCTTGTGAGCAGTGTTACAGCAGAATTTTAAGATGTGGATGCTATTTACTATTATTTACTGCCAGGTACTAAAGGACTCAGAAAAGCTTTTCTGAAGATGCACCCCATTTTGTGTTTTGGATTGGGTTCAAGCTTCAGAAAAGATATTAAACGTTATTGGTCAGTAGTGAAAATTCTCAAAGCACTTCCAATATATCTTGTACAGTATTAATAATTATTTAAGTTGTATGAAGAGGACAGTGATTCTAACTGCAAACAAGGAAGCCTTCATATATATATAAGATACATTTTAAAACTGGGTTTTGATTTAAAGCTAAATGTATTCTGCCACCTAGTGCTTCTACTTGATTTTTTTTGTACTTCTACTTGATATCGCAAAGCTGCCGATTTAGCAGCACTTTAGCTCTTATCTTTATAGCTGCCAGAGCAAAGACATTATCAGATATTCCTGTCTCCATACAGCATCTGTGTTGTTGTTGTTGCTGTTTTGCAACTCTGGGAAGATGAGAACATCTGCACACCAGATACCTCTTTCATTTTGTTATATAGGTCACGTTAAGATACCATAGTAAAGAAAGCTTCAATCACAGTCTCTCACCACACATATAATGGTACGAATCATAGCTGATCCTAGCCTAGCAACCCTCTAAAACTGCAGCTAGCATTGGATGGTTTTCAACTAGTTTTACTCAGAGTAGAGCCACTGAAATTAACTTAATCATGATTTAAATAGTACTAAAGCTTAGTTGAATAAGACCTGTAGCCTGGAACCCTTCGCTGCCCCACCAATTCAAAATAGTGCACCCAACAAAACATTTTTGATATGTCAAAATTAAGTTTGTAAGTATAGGAAGTTGTCTTATGTGGATTCAGACAATTAGGCTATCTAGCATTAGAAATGGGAAACGTTTTTCAGCCTGACAATCACTTTCCCTCATAAGCAACTACTGGGGGCCATATGATGGGGTCAGGGGGGGCATGGTCAGAGGCAAAAGTGGGACAATGGATGTGACTACTTCTGCAGGCAGTATCCAGCCACACAAAATTCAGAGGTTTCTACGTACACATGTGCAAAGCACACATCTCTTCATTTTCCCTAAAGGCAACCAAGAGACATCACAGTACAAGGACACATTCCAATAATGTAAGAGTACTTCAGAAGGGTGTAGATTAGGACTGAAGAGGGGGCACGTGGCCTGGGAAGAGTCCTGAGGGCAAGAAAGAATGTTCTGGTGGGCTGTTCTGCATATGTTCATATGCAGAACATATGAAGTGTGCTTGAGCCTGAGATTCCCCCACACCTGGTCTATACACTTGACAATGACCATCCAGGCTTTCAGCCTTAGCTAGAGAGTCTTCTCCAGTCCTAGACAGAGATAACTGGGATTGAAACAGGAACTTCATTTGCAAAGTATGTACTTTATCACTGAGCTATAGCATTACCCCCAATTAACCAGTTTAACCTGCCCCCAAAAGTGAGAGGACACCATGTTTGCACATAATCCTGAAGTAGATCAAGTCACACACATCTGAGCATGTGCTCCTCTATACAGCATTCACTATTATTCTAATATTTTGATGGGGAAGTGTCAAATGCTATGTGTCAGAACACATGAAGTGTGTGTATATAAGGTGCCAGCTTTAATCCCGTCTTCTCAAGTTTATTAGTACCTTAGGTAGAAGAGCTACAATACGTCTCTCTCTACCTGAGAGCTGCTCCTAATTATAGAAAGCTACACTAGGCTAGGGTGACGCAGGTGGCACTGTGGTCTAAACCACAAAGCCTAGGGCTTGCCGATCAGAAGGTCAGCGGTTCAAATCCCTGTAACGGGGTGAGCTCCCGTTGTTTGGCCCCAGCTCCTGCCCACCTAGCAGTTTGAAAGCACGTCAAGTGCAAGTAGATAAATAGGTACCGCTCCAGCGGGAAGGTAAACGGCATTTCCGTGTGCTGCTCTGGTTCGCCAGAAGCGGCTTAGTCCTGCTGGCCACATGACCCGGAAGCTATCTGCAGACAAATGCTGGCTCCCTCGGCCTATAGAGCGAGATGAGCGCTGCAACCCCAGAGTCATCCACGACTGGACCTAATGGTCAGGGGTACCTTTCCCTTTCCCACTAGGCTAGTTGGAACCATGGGCTAACTGGATCAAGTCGGCTGTTTCTAACAGGTTTCTCAAAATGGACTTTGCAAGAAATGAAAGG
The DNA here is from genome assembly GCF_965112155.1 of Podarcis liolepis. NCBI lineage: Eukaryota > Metazoa > Chordata > Lepidosauria > Squamata > Lacertidae > Podarcis > Podarcis liolepis. The sequence goes on along the minus strand of NC_139564.1, from coordinate 46,497,296 downwards.
GTTCTCAACTTCTTCTAGCATTAAAGGACTGTTTTCCTCAGCAAACCATGTTTCTCATGTTACCTGAGCTCCATAAAATGTTTGCCATGTTATTTCAAAGGGGGAAAAGCCCATACGCTTGGGAAATCAGCCAAATATTTCAGGAACAGCTGCCATGGTCTTGCTTGCTTATTTAATCATCAAATGTGCTTCAGGCTCTGCAGCATTGTTAGAATTAGAAGCAGTGGGACAGTTCTGATATGGAATAAATAATATTCACCACCTGTGCTTCATAGATATACAAAACACACTGCTGAAAAGGATTGTACCTGGAAATAAAATTGACTGAGAATAGAGTACAAAGGTATTGTAAGATATTTCGGCAGAGGCAACAAAGGTTGCTTTAATCAACCCATCTAGATGTAAAGCCAAGATCTTGCTATCTACAGGAAAAGAAAACCTTATTGATACCACAATCAAATCACATTAATGCCAACATCATAAGCACCTTTTATGTAGTCAAAGAAACTGATCATGAAAATGTACTGATCCTTCAGTCTTATTACTTCCAAAAAGTTCTAAAGTAATGACAGAAATAAGAGATAGAGGGCATAGAATTCTCATAGAGAATTATGCACAGTAAAAGTGATATGGAAATCACATCTTCTGAGGATAGGGTTTTCTCTCCTTGTCAACAAACCCCTGTCTCTCTTAGGTTTTATGCATTTTAAGGGTAGAGAAGCAAAAAACTCCAGTTCTAAGGCTCTTAAGTTACTGATGGTAAGAGAAAGTGGGGGAAACCTGATGGTTTACATCAAACACTCGCACACAGAGAACACAAAATGAGAACTCTGTACAAAATCTTTGCACAACACAATTACATTTTAGTAGTTACCACAGAAACATGGAGGGAAGAATGTTTTTCATAACTGTTAAAAGGAGCCATTGTACTGTTCTCCCCTGAATTCACTCAGAAAGAACACATTCTGTAACAGACAGTAAATGCAAAGAACAAAAACAAGCAGAAGTACAAGCTGGTGAGTTCTGTTCACAGATCACATAGTGGAAAGCCTGCCTCAGACAAACAGCTCAGTTGCAACAGCTAACACACTGGTTCAGATGAAGGCAATATGGTCATCTGAACCTGGCATCATGCCTTATTGGAGAGTTAAGGGTCATATATCAAAGACCCAGCAGATCAAAGGGGGTAGGAAAATTGCATAAGCCTTTTGAATATCAGTCTAAATCCTATCTACCCACCACAGAAAAATGATTTCTTATCAAATGTGATCAAGGTTTAAGCAACTGTAATTTATTACTCATTATCTGAATGCCTGCTAGAATACTTCTGGGAACTAACCAAGCTATAGTTATGCATTTTTTAAGTTCTGCTAATTTCAGTAGGAGTGTTATGCACATGATTACATCTCTGCTAAAAAGAAAAAGGAAAGCTCATTTTAAAAAGAAGTGCTGAATTGTTTTCCTTTACTATCGCTAATATATATTCATATAAGATGATTGTCACAGTGTACAGATCGCATAACAAAAACACAATTAAAAGAGGGGAAAGAAGAGGCAGATCAGGTACTTACTCTTCTTGACGCAAGTCATTAATGCTTCGATCTAGTGAGATCATATCACTTGCTACCATGTTAAACCCAAACTCCTTAATGCTGCTTTGAACAGATTCTTTATACTCTGGTCCTAAAACATATGGCTTGGCTTCCTCACCAGGACCACCGACAACTCCATGAGGCTCAGGTTCTTTGGGTTCAAAATTACCAAGAATTCCAGGTCGTAATACGGGATCACGGTAGATCAGTGTCTGTGGCTTAAATGTGAGATACTGTCGCTGCATGATGTTCTGCTGATCATTATTGCCACCAAGAGGATTCCCTTCATTTTTGGCCTTATTCCTCCGCCGAATTGATTCCAAGTCTACTTCCACACCTTCGACGTGAGGCCAGGGTAACACAGGCTTGAATTTGTCATTTCCAGGAACCAGGCCATGGTCTCCATTGTTTGGCAAAAGATTGCTGTTTTCCTTGTTATCCTACATAAGAGGGAGAGATAAAATTATAAAACAAAGAAACTGGAAGAGCTGCTGGCCCAACTTCAGCTTTCTATGCCCCTTTTACTAACAATTGTGTAACTCTAATCTCTGTGGAATTTGTTCAAGTCAATGTATTCTTTAGGCAACTTGAAACATTTAATAAATTTATCTGTAAATGTAAGGTTAAAAACAAAAGTCAATATTTGAAATCCACCTGTGCAGCTGCTAATACTATTACATTTGAGTCTTGCTGGCTAGTACTTACATATAAAAAGGTTGCATTTCTGATTTATAAAAATACATAAAAACAACATAATTAAATATTACACATCAAAAAAAGGCACCCTACAAAAGGTGGGCACCAAATTCCATAAATTAACTGTTTGAAGATTATGATTTGCAACTTTTGTGATAAACAAAGTCCACACACATCATCCACACACACAAAAATTTTACGACATGTCTGTGAACAAGAGAGGCATCAGGAGGACGTCATATAGCACCAGTAGCAGATGGAAAATTTAAGACTTATGAAGCCAAATATGATCTGGAGCCCTGAAAAGCTCTATTTCCTTAAAAGAAAAAAAAATACATACATAAGCAGATGCCTTTAAAAAAGATTTTTGGTTCTGAATAAAAGACAAAAATTCTTAAACTGGAAGTTATGAAAACTAAAGTGTCTCAAACTTGAATGTCTAGCTAATGATTTTGAACATTGGGGGGCAGCAACACATGATGCTGAATTATCACACTTTCTCACAAGCCAGAACTACTACTGAAAATGAAAAATAACACACAAGGCAGTGTCTGATGAACAGCTGAGAAAGAGAAACTGCAGTTGGTTTTCAAGGGAGGTTAAGGCATTACTAAGAACGAAGATATCGCTACTGTTTACTAATCATTTCGGCCATGTCACTTGAAAATAGAAAACTGCAATTGGTGAAGTGGGTCTCACCGACCCGATTAAAATGATCTACACTGCCAATGCAATCTCTGCAACTAAAATTCAAACAGTCAAGGGGGTGGCGACATCACCGAGGCAATATGGTGTTATCATCTGCTGCTCCTTCCTTCCCAAAATCAAAAATAGCTAAGCTTGCTCCAAAATGAAGTCTTGTTCAAACTTTTAACAGTTCCAAGTGGGCTGTGAGCTGCAGAATTAGAGAATCACAAAGCAGCACTCTGGATGACTGATTTTCACTTCTGGCTCAGATCACCAGGGAATCCCAAGCAGGCCAGAGCCATTTCCAAAATGGCTGCCAGGGCTCAATGCAGTGAAAAACAACAGAGAGGCCACAAACTTCACTTGACACAGCAGCTTTAGTTGCTTTAATTAAAAAAGAACTGTCTGAGGACTGAGGTAAAGCACTGAAACCATTGAGGGAAGGTATTTTAAAACTCACTCAGTATGAGACATTTCCACAACACAATGGAAGTGAGCATGAAGAACAGAACTAAGATTAACAGAATCTGCACCTTTGAGTGGCTTCGGAGAGACCAGCCTACATGAAGCTATTGTGTACTAGATAAAGAAGTAGAGTTTGGATTTGATATCCCGCTTTATCACTACCCGAAGGAGTCTCAAAGCTGCTAACATTCTCCTTTCCCTTCCTCCCCCACAACAAACACTCTGTGAGGTGAGTGGGGCTGAGTGCGACTAGCCCAAGGTCACCCAGCAGCTGCATGTGGAGGAGCGGAGACACGAACCTGGTTCACCATATTACGAGTCTACTGCTCTTAACCACTACACCACACTGGCTCTCAGTATTATTTCCTGAATAGAGGAAATAAAGCATGCCATATCGAGAGGATTCATGGCGCACTCTGTTCAAAACCAAACCCCAAAATGGTGAGCCCCGAAGAGTTATTATTGTTTGCTCTAGCACCTTCATAATTAAAAATGACTTATATCAAAAGTTCAGAACACAGTAAAAAAACTTAACAGAAAACTCCATCATCCTTCCCTTTTCCCTCCAGCTCACTGTTCTTAGCTATATCCCTTCAATCACAGAATAAATGTCACATCACATCCAATCTTTTGATGCCCTTTGACACCTGTTTAGCTGGGCAACCTCTATGGTAGGAATTGTGAGGATCAATGTGTTAGATACTTTAGATTAAAAGAACTGAATAAAGCTTTGATAGATCAGACAAAGGGCCAGTCTAATCTAGTATCTTGTTTTCATAGTGGTCAACCATATATGCCTATGGTAAGCCTGCAAACAACACCTGATAGCAATAGCACTCTCCCTACTTGTGATTTTCAGCAAATGGTGTTCAGAGGTATATTGCCTTGAATACAAGAGACGAAATGCAGCCTATCATCCTTTTACATGCAAGAAAGATGCCATATTCTAACATGCTATGCTATGCAAGCTAGCATACAATTGAATACTGATCAAGCTACTTCTTCCTAAACCAAACCTTTCAAACCACAATAAAATACAGACTAGAATGTTGGCCCATGGGCATTCTTGATTTTTTTACCACCCCAAACTGAAAAGATAGCAGTTGTCTTTTTTTCATTCCCAAAGCATATTACAATCTGCATTTCAATCAGTGATGGATAATAAAGATACCGATACTATGTGGGCCAGTTTGTACTTTCAGATTTCATTAACTGCAGCACAAACAGTGTGGTAACATAAACAAAGGTATCTAGATTGTATCTGGGAATGTTTATCTATTCAACAAAAGGAATTTGGAAGGGGTTATTGGTTTGTTTTTATTGTGTATTTTGTGCTTTTTTATCTTGTATTTTTATGTTGTGAATTGCCCTGAGATCTACAGATGGAAGGCAGTATACCAGACATAGGCAAACTCGGCCCTCCAGAAGTTTTGGGACTACAACTCCCATTATCCCTAGCTAACAGGACCAGTGGTCAGGGATGATGGGAGTTGTAGTCCCAAAACATCTGGAGGGCCGAGTTTGCCTATGCCTGCTGTATACTAACTAATCAATCAATTAATAACAATAATTTTCACTAGGTGTCTTAAAGCTAAGAACATAATGTTACTGCTCCTTACATAGTTAGCTGCTGAACTTCATGACAACTCCAGAGGTTATGATATAGCTCTCAACTCATCAAAAACATAAAAATAAGAGACAACCAAGTATGGCAAGAATGTGGAACAATATGATCATAATCAACAGATATATACGAGAATCTACTCAGCACACACAACTGCAATAGTGGGAATTTCACTTATAGCATAAAACTTTCATAGCATTTAATGTACAGAGCAATCCTATCATGTCAGGAGAGGCCACTTCAGATGAACTGTCAATATGGGGGAAGGGGGACTGCATTTCCTTTTCTTAAAATATTAATGATAATAATAATTCCCCCCTGTTCCAATGGGAAGAAGGAAAATCCTTCAATGCTGGAGGCATGCCAAAAGAACAGGAGGGCTTGGGATCCAGCAGATCCAAAGCATTCCCTGATCTGCCCCAACATTTTACTTCTTTGCTGGGGAGAATGAGTTCTGCATAATCCATATTCCTTGGGCACCCTGCTATTTTATGCATTTCACAGTTTTTTCTGAAGCTGTTTTGGAGTTGTTATTTTTTTTTAAAGCAAGGTGTAAATTTTTAAATAAAGGAATGGCCAAGCTGAATTATCACAGACTTAAAATATGAATGGTAAAACATTCCCAAATACAATGCCTGGATAAAATATGAATGCAAAACGACAAAATTAAAATTGGGGCAGGCAGCAATGTAGACAAGCCAGTATATTTTGCCATCCTCCACACAGGCCAGCCAAATTTCCCAGTAAAGTCTTGTATGGAAATCATAGGCACAGCTGAATGGAACCTATGAATTAGAAATACAAAAACCATCTATACATTCCCTTGTGATCATAGGAAAAGCTTTTATATCTTTGATGTTCTTGTTAAGATTTTTAATTTATAAGAGTACAATTTCACTTTTATTTGATATGATACTGAGCTACAGTATTTAATAACTTGGGCTGGAATAATTTTACATTAACATTAGCACACTCATCAGGAAGAACAATGAATCATAAATCACTTGTTTGTTTGACTAGTTTGATTCCCAGGCTTATGATGATTCCCAAGACTGTCCGAGTGAGAACTGAGTTCTTACAAATTTGTAAAAGAAAATCACTTCATGTAATGTATTTCATTCTTATCTCGACTGAGGGAAGTGCTTCACAGAAGCCTCTCTGTTACACTTCTGAAGTAGCAATACAGGAAAAAAATAGAATCATCATAAATCTTAATGGATGAGTATTAGTTTCTTCACAAGAGCTGTTGCTGTTTGATATACAGACAGCAACATGGTAGAGCATACAGTAAGTAATTAAAATACGCAGAGCCATTTTGAATAATCTAACACGTAAAGATGTAAAGGAAACATCTTTAGACATGCACATCAAAGCATTCGTTCTGAAATAAAGGCTCTGAATATGGGAGGCACTGGCCAGCAAGCTATTTTACTGGGCAGAAGTAACTACCATGCGAGATTAGGAAAACAGATTTTAACCAAGTTGATTGTAATATCTGCATTGCCAGCAATTAAATGGGTAGAAAGATCATTTTGCCAGTGTAGATATATTACCAGTTATACTGGGTCACTCACATAAGTCAAGGAGGTTGTCACTGGAGGCTCAGTAGCTAGAAGTGCCTTTTACCAACTGCAACTGGTGGACAGATACAGTCATTCTTTAACCGGGAAAGCCTTGCCACAGTAGTTCATGTGTTGGTTACTTCAAGACTGGATTGCTGCAATGCGCTCTATGTGGGGCTTCCCCTGTGCTTGATTTGGAAGCACGACTGCTGACAGGAGTGAGGCCTTGTCAGAATATAACAGCATACAGAATATAACAGCGCCTACACTTTGGAACTCCCTGATGTTGAGATCTAGCAGGCGCCTTCACTGTACTCTTTTCAGTGCTAAAAACATTCTTGCTTAGACAAGCCTACCCAGATGCTTAGAAAGTTGAGGCAATTTTAATCTGTTTTAGAGTTATACTTTTGCATGTTGCATAGTATAGTTGTGGATTTTTCTTGGTTTTATGGTTTTTTTAAATAATCAAGTGGTGTAAAAATTTTATGAAATAAATTTTATGAAATTTAATATTTTGTTGGAAGCCATCCAGAGTGGCTGAGGAGACCCAGCCAGATGGGCAGGGTTTAACTAAATAACAACAACAACAACAACAACAACAACAACAACAACAACAACAACCTGGAACTGACTATTTGGTGCATTTCACGGCTTTAGCTGTTTTTAAGATCTTTCTCTGCTTCAAAATGGCTTACACTGAATGGTGGGAAGAGACTTCTTTACTGTGTTAGACGTATTATTGCAGAACTGAAGGCAGGAATCAGAAAATCCCAGTTCTTCCACAAATAAGCCACTTTCATCATGCTGAGTTGGCAAAACTAGCATTAACAAAATATAAACACTCATTCATATTCAGGCTTTCCTTTGCATCAAACTCTCCCTCCCCAATCAAATTGCTGTTCCTTTTTACACACGCCTCAGAAATATATTTGCAGGTATTTTATTTAAATGTTGAGGCTTGTCTGTTCCCTGTTGTTTGCAGGCTATATATTTTTTCAAGCTGAAGCTTGGGAAACATATTTGCTGGAAAGCAAACTAGGAGCCCTCTGCACAACAAAGTAATCCAACAGAACATGCAAATTAATTTGTAGAGGAGATTTTAAAAAACCCCTCAAACAGTGCAGTTTACTCAATATAAGTTCCTCTGTGCTTGCTCCCTTGTAAGTGTATTCAGGACTGCAGCCTTAAGCTTTGTTCTTTTCCTGTCTTACTTCATGAGGTTTTGTAGATTCTAGCCTTGGGAGAGTTGGTTGGTGCCAATAAGTCAAACATATCATTGCTTGCTACTATCTATTTGCCTGCAAGGAAGAGGCTTATTACTCAACTCTTCAGCACTTGCCTGTCAAAGAAAGAAAAAAAAAGGCGTATGATTTTGTGTCTCATCTCTCCAAAAGACTGCCCTGACATTATTTTTGCTCATTTTTCAGCCGCTCTCTTAAGGCAGCTGCTAGAATTTGCATCTTAAGCTTTCCTTTCGGCAGTACTATTGAAAACATTATGGGGAACATAGAGCACATATTTAATGAATGTGACCTATAACAATCCATTTGTCATCCAAAGACTAAAGCAAGTTGTGCGAGATTTCAAAGTTGTACATGCTCAAAAGGCTTACCCTTCAACTAATTAATTCATGTGATTTTAGAGCAGAGCAGAATCCTGACACCTTAGACATAAAACTGCAAGCCACTAGTTTTGCACATCACAGGCAGCTACCAACTCTAACGTAGCTTCGCAGACTTTAGTACCATAAAGGAGGAGATTGAGATTGCAATAGCAACCCATATGAAATATGATGTAACAAAAGTGATCTACTTATCCTGCATATTATTTACAGTACAGGTCACAGATAACCTTGAATAGAAAAGGGTGAGAGAAAGAGCAGTTGGGCAGTAGAAAGAAGAAAGTGTCTGTGAAATCGTAAGGTTACAATAGAATGCAGCTATATTAGAATCAGATCAAATTCCCAAATCGTCTTCCAGAAATACATTTATGGTCTTCTGGATAAGTATTAAATTCTCCAATCCTTACAGAAATATTTCATACCACATGGAAGTCTTCATGACTGAATTACTTGGGGATGGGCTCTCTCTTCTTTACTGGAGATCTTGAAGCAGTGGCTGCACAGCCATCTCTTGAGTATACTCAACTCTTAATTTCTTGCATCCAGCAGAGGGTTAAATTAGAGATGGCCTAGGAGGGTCTCCCTAACTCTTATGATTCTATGAATACTTTTGATGACTACTAATGACTATATATGAAGCATCATAATTATGTAGGTAAATTTATATCTTGCCTTTCTTCTACAGAACTCAATGCAGCCTACATATGTTTCTTGGGCAGTCTCCCATCAGTGGAGATTAATTTATTATTAAGTAATGTGTTTTCTGCCTGTTTTCAAATACATAACTTAAAATATCTATTTGTGCGAGAAATACTTGCGCAAGTTTCAGTCTCCTCCTGAAAATACACCACCCCTTCTACAATCTTCCATGTGCGATAAGATGTTTTGATAACTCTACAGCATTGGGGTTGGAGGTGGTGAGCTGGAGAACAGTCAGTTAATTAAGGCAATGTTGATAAGGGCAAAAATGGGACTCCACCCCCCCCAGCCCACACAACAGAATTCAGATTTCAAATCAGTCAATCAACTTACTTTATGTAACTTCATGAAAAGTTAGAATGGTAGACTAGACAACAAGCAACTGAGAACACTGTGTGCAGTCATGCTCAAGGATTGCAGAAGAAATAATCAATTTCTACGTTAATACACTTCACATGCAGTTTGACCTAGATTTATGCCTTCTTGTCTGTACTGTAGAACCAGAAAACATGCCCACTCCACTCTCATGCATCCAATTTAATAGGAAAAAAAAATCTGGTTTGTCAAACCAGTTTGCTATGACATTTGAACCAGCAAGCTGGAATTTGAGTAATCCCTTCCAACAGATTGCAAACCAGGACTGATTCCACTAACACATATTCTGCAGCCTGCATCATTTCTGGTTTCTTATTTATACACGTATTTGAATTTTAGATTTGCCTTTTGCTCTAGTTTTTGAAATTTCTGTTCTTTCTCCCAATCCTGGGAATGCAAAGTGTTCAGACTATTTAAAAATACATCAGGCTTGAAAATTACAGCGCCCATTTATCTCAAAAGTGGTAACATTCCCAGTTGTTGCAGTATACAGATAAGAGTCAAATCCCATTCTCCTGGATGTCAATAAACTGGGTTCTTTCCAGTGCAGTTTTTTGTTTTGTTTCAATGCTCTGCATGACTGACTCTACTTTTGGGTACAATCATATGTACACATATTATGATTTGTAGTGCTCAGTTTTAAACTAAGCCGTGCATTTTACCAGGATTCACCATATTTATTACAGCATCATAACAAAACTGTGCAGTGTCCATTATTTCCATTTTACAGGTGTCAAGCTGAGTCTTACTCAAAACTGCTGAGGTTGATGAGGCTGGAGGTGAACTGTGCACTGGGCTCAGAAAGATCTTTTGATTCTTTGGATTATCTTCCATTTACTGATCTTTAGCATATGTTTTACATATTCAGAAATTAATGAAACCTTGTTGAAATCAACAGGACTTACTTTCAAGCAGCATTTTTATTTTTAGGACTCATTTCCGCAAACTATGTGCACATGTCATTCTAACTCTACTACTAAAATCCAAGTTTTACTATAAGATTTTACTCAGCTACAAGGGAGGTTCAAGATTAACACAAGCAGTTCCCTCTAATATTTGAAACGTCAACTTCCCATATTAACTGAGAAAAGCTAATGCTATTTACAAGCTAGTGGGCAGCAGAATCAAGGAAAGAAAGATACAGCCCCTTGCAACATGCAGGTAGGGCAGAGAATAAAGATCTACTGTTTCCTGGTCCTATGCGTGAATGGGCTGGTAAGAAGATCATTCCATTGCTCCTTTCCCAACTTTATGTGGTACTTGCTGGGGGAAGAAAAAAATATGTTGGTATAAAATGCACAATTAATGATATGCGTAATCAGCAAGTAATTTGTTTAGTGCAAGTTTAGATGCTCAGACTTGGGGACCTGGCAGACCTAATTAGTGAAAATAGATAAAGTTATGCATTGGGTGGAGAAAGCGGATAGAATACAGCAGTTCAAGGTCACCCAATATCAGATAACATTAGACTGAAGACAGACAAAAGAAAACAGTCTGTCAAGCAGCACGTATTTAATATACAGAATTCGCTGCAAAGAGGATGTGAGGAAAACCACTCGCATTTACAGAGGACACGTCTACCAATGACTATTACTACGATTGCCTAAGATGGAAGTCATGGCGACACCTCCCCCATTCCATGTACAAAACCTGACCAGGCTAAATGGTTGAATCTTACAACAGGGTCAAAGGACTGAGTGGGGGCGGAGGAGAAACACAGAGCGACATAATGCTGTGATTAGGATTGCAGCCTCAAATCCTCACAATGTTTCCTCTTTTATACAACACTCTCAACCTGATGTGCTCCAAACCATTTTGGACTAGCTCCCATCAGCTCTTTCTAGAAAAGCTGCAGCAGTCTGAATCTTCTGAAAGGCATCAGGCTGAAGAACGTTGATGATCACTTATTTGCCTCACATAAAAAATATTAAGCATATCTCATCATTCTACACCAAAGGCAGGGATTTCAGGACAGAATGGAATTCTCTTATACCGAGTATTAACTAAGGTGTGTAGGGGAGGGCATTGCCTCTGGTGGGGGGACATGTCATACTCCTTCTGGGGTAGTTTGTCCAGCTTTGGTTCCCACCCTGCATTCAGCTCTCACCTATGGTTCCTAGAAACTGCCAGCATGCAACAGTGTCCACCAGGAAGAGCTTTGACTGTCTGGATAAACCAGGTGAGGGGTCTCAAACCCTCAGTGAGTTTGGGATTTCCCCTGCATGCAAAGACAGGCTCTGGTGGACTAAGTGAACGAGACCAATAGTGGGTCCAACAGTCAGGAAGGTGCAAAGGGAAGTAAGGGGCAGATGGGGCTCATCAACCTGGGAAGACAGCACATCTAGCAGAAGGAAAACTCTGGTCCTAAATCTCCGCTGCCTTGTGGCTATACTCATCCGTGAGAAAGGCTTTGGGAGAAAACTCCAAGGAAAAAGCCGTACTCGCTGCCTTGCCTAAGAAGTAAACCCTACACAAATCTGGAGTGGAGTCTCTAAGATGGTTGGATGGTGCCTTGTATGCCTCCTTCCGGCAAGTCCTGCAGCCAAGCTGGTGCCAAACATATTGCTCTGCTTTCCTTTGGACCACATCCAAGAGGCCGAGAGGGGAGTATTGTCTGGGCAGCCCGGGACCTCCATACACACTGGCCAGGCTTGCGCCCTGGGGAGGTCACTTTGGTGCTGCTAACGTAGCAGTTTTAACTTCACCCCCAAAGGCCCACTTCATTTTCTCTCAAGACAGACAGGTGCCAACAACGCAGTATTAACAGCCCAAGGTCATATACAACAGCTAACTGAAATACCTACAGAGTCAGACAGATACAAAGACGGGGCTGCAGAATTGTTCATAAACTGTATTAAAAAGCTAGTAATGCAACAGAATAAAGAAAACACATTATGTTCCACATAGCATTACTCAAATCTCACTGTAAAAAAGAATTGCCTTTCTGCATTATCTAGCATTCAATTGTTTCTAAAAGGCAAAATGTTTTGTTTTTTAAAAAAATATCCAAACCAATATTTTAAGTTTAATAAGAATTCTTCACTGATTGTGAAACAGGGCATATAAACAAATCTCACAAAAGCAAATGAAAAGCTTTCTAGGGGGAGTTTCATCATTCTCTGCTGTGACATTTTAAAACACAGTGCTAAAGAGCTTATAAATGGACACTTGGCAGCAACTTCAGAAGAACAGAAAGGTGCCTGTGGATTCCTTAACCTTTCTCAGCATCCAGTGAAAAGAAGGTTGCTGTTTCTTCCAAATGCTCTCAATGTCCTTTGAAAATATTACCTTTAACTTATTTATAATGTTGTGAAACGTAATATAATTCACATTTTGTGTGTCTAACAAACTTTATAATGTCAATACAATAGTTTGATCTACAGGGACTGCTACTCTCAGAGAGAAGGATAATAATAATAATAATAATAATAATAATAATTTATTATTTATACCCCGCCCATCTGGCTGGGCCTCCCCAGCCACTCTGGGCGGCTTCCATAGAAACCCAAAATACAGTAAAATATCACACGTTAAAAACAGGGCTGCCTTAAGATGTCTTCTGAATGTCAGGTAGTTGTTTATCGCTTTGACATCTGCTGGAAGGGCGTTCCACAGGGCGGGCGCCACTACCGAGAAGGCCCTCTGCCTGGTTCCCTGTAGCTTTGCTTCTCGCAATGAGGGAACCGCCAGAAGGCCCTCGGCGCTGGACCTCAGCGTCCGGGCAGAACGATGGGGGTGGAGACGCTCCTTCAGGTATACTGGACCGAGGCCATTTAGGGCTTTAAAGGTCAGCACCAACACTTTGAATTGTGCTCGGAAACGTACTGGGAGCCAATGTAGGGCTTTCAAGACCGCTGTTATATGGTCTTGGTGGCCACCCCCCGTCACCAGTCTAGCTGCCGCATTCTGGATTAGTTGTAGTTTCCGAGTCACCTTCAAAGGTAGCCCCACGTAGAGTGCATTGCAGTAGTCCAAGCGGGAGATAACCAGAGCATGCACCACTCTGGTGAGACAGTCCACAGGCAGATAGGGTCTCAGCCTATGTACCAGATGGAGCTGGTAAACAGCTGCCCTGGACACAGATTTGACCTGTGCCTCCATGGACAGCTGTGAGTCCAAAATGACTCCCAGGCTGCGCACCTGGTCCTTCAGGGGCACAGTTACCCCATTCAGGACCAGGGAATCCTCCACACCTGCCCGCCTCCTGTCCCCCAAAAACAGTACTTCTGTCTTGTCAGGATTCAACCTCAATCTGTTAGCCGCCATCCATCCTCCAACCGCCTCCAGACACTTACACAGGACCTTCACCGCCTTCACTGGTTCTGATTTAAAAGAGAGGTAGAGCTGGGTATCATCCGCATACTGATGAACACCCAGCCCAAACCTCCTGATGATCTCTCCCAGCGGCTTCATGTAAATGTTGAAAAGCATGGGGGAGAGGACAGAACCCTGAGGCACCCCACAAGTGAGAGCCCAGGGGTCTGAACACTCATCCACCACCACCACTTTCTGAACACTGCCCAGGAGGAAGGAGCGGAACCACTGTATGACAGTGCCCCCAGCTCCCAGCCCCTCAAGACGGTCCAGAAGGATGTTATGGTCGATGGTGTCAAACGCCGCTGAGAGATCCAGCAGAACTAGGAAACAGCTCTCACCTTTGTCCCTAGATCATCAACCAGTGCGACCAAGGCAGTTTCAGTCCCATGATGAGGCCTGAATCCCGACTGGAAGGGATCCAAATGGTCCGCTTCTTCCAGGCGTGCCTGGAGTTGTTCAGCAACATGTTGGGAATCATGTGTGAACTGGATGTGCCTAAAATGGTCGCTGCCTGTAATGAGGTATATCCTTAACTCACAACCACGCCTGCACTTGTTCAAGGTTCAAGCCATACAGTCATGCCATCCTCTGGAACCCTATAAGCTACTAGATATTCTAGCAAGCCAACTCCCCCAACCTTGGTTTTACTTTTCAATCTGACATGCAACAGCTCACAGCTTCTGGAGCTCCAGCACTGACACATTAGACTTTTTGTGGGTGTGTTCCTTCTTATGGGGGCTTATTTAAAAGTTTTATTTGTATTTTTGCAAACTTTGCTCCAATGTATTATGATGTGATGGAAATGGCATGCATGCAGTTCCAGGAGTACCAGACATTTCTTCAATAGTCCAAGTGATATCTGACACAATGAAGATTCACTTTTACTGATTTTGTAAAGATCACAAATGATGTTTTGCTATATAGTCCAAAATAAACAAGAGCAGTAATAATTGGACTGACTATTCAAATACCTCAAAGGTATTTTTCTGGATTATTTGTAAAATTAAGAAACTTCAGTACTCTCAGGAACAAGGCTTCTTGAGCAACATCCAATGTAATTAGGTCATATGCAGGTGCTCCTAAAATATCAAAAGCCAATTTGTATCCCTCCATGGAACTTTTGGAAACTGGATACTAGATTTCCTTATTCCCCCGAAGTTATTATCACAACAACATGTAAAATACAGGCAGCAACCATTTTACACATGCCAATTGATGTGCAATCATGCACACACTTATCACTGCTGACCCAGAAGTGGCCCAAACATGGAGCAAGTGGCCCAAACCATGTGAAGGGGTCAAGAACGGAACTCCCGTGCAAAATATTTGCCACCTGTAGGTATTTGGAGGGATTGTGACTAGCCCAAGGTTAGGCCATGGCGGACAGGTTGGAGATTTGCATACAGGTCTCAGAATTCTATTCCACTAACACCCAGTGCATTTATTAGGGTGGGTGGATTAAGGCATAAAGAATGTTTTGAATGTGCAAGGAAAAAACCCACTAAATTAAAGCTGTGATTTAACTGAAGTTTCCCACAGATACTTCACATTTTCCTAAACAATGGCACAAATTAACCACAATGTTACTTTACTGTACAACTAAACAGTGTATGATCTACTGTTGTTTCATTCTTATAACCAGGCCTTGCATCGCTTTGTTGCACTGTTTACAGTTTCCAACTTGCTCTTTCTTTAGACCTATAAATGGAATGTCTAAAACATTTGTTTATTGTTTTTCTTACACATGGCAGTTTGTGAGGTTAAGTATGGGGGACGACGACCATAAACTTGTGCACTGGAGAATTTCCTCTTTTTGTTTTACGTAGCATGGCTCCTTTCTGTGCAATTCTGCCTTGGTCTAGCCCCACCCTCCCCAAAATAAGAGGCAAACAAAAACGAAATGATTGTGACTGACAAGGTCACAGCCAAGTCTGACAGCTGCTGGCCAGACTAGAGCATTCACTTTATTTTCATCAGGTGAAATGTAATGCCTGTGTTTGGTAGGAAAAGTAAATATACTTACATTTGAGAAGTGCTCAAATTGATTCCTTTGCGTAGAAAAACCTTTAGCTATGCAATCCTTACCTATGAACACCCAGTGTCGATGGCTGGGGGGTTTGGATACTGTGTAGTCTGCTCTCTGCTGACTACCACTGGCAGAGAGGCAGAAAGACCACAGAGGAGGCCTAGTTTGCCCATTCAGGTGGCAAGCTACCACCAGCATTTCTTCTGCTGGAAGTACGCAGCAGAAAGTCCCTAAATGGGGTGTTGATGGATGGGTGTCAGGTGCTTTGGACTGGCTCGATCTAAAGCCCCATGAATCCCCCAAGAGGTCTGATCCTTGGGCCTCTCAGCCATACCAGACTGGAACCAGATTACTGGGGGGGGGGGGGAATCAGGAAACCTACCACCTGCTCTGGGCAGCATGAGCAAGTTAAGCTTGCAATTTTCTGGGGCTAAAGTTAGGATTGCTCAACACCCTCAATGTATCTGGGAGAAGCAATGAGCCAGTGTAGAGATTAACTGCAGGGCTAACATGCTTATATCAATATTATATAGCATTAACCAGATTATTCAAAGGCAATCTCATCATTACTTTTTTTTTAAAAAAGAAAATATTTTAATCCACTCTGGAATTTAGTTTTATGACATAACATTCTTTGTCCTTCCTTTTCCTCCCATGTCCAGATTCACTTCCAAGGAGGCTGAGAGAAAGGACAGACATGTGTCAAAGGGGCAGCTTGACCTCCTGAAAACTAGTTGCCAACCATGGCTATCCATAACCAGGAAATAAATCAAGCCAAGTAATTTGAGAATTTGGTGTGGACAATCCAATGCTACCACCCTTCTAAGAAATGAAGAAAGTTTTTCAGCCTATGGCTAAATCAAATTATTCAAGTGACCAGAAGGGCAATTATGTATACGCCCTATAAGTAACCAGGAAAAAATGCATAAGGACTGCTTCTCATTTATGACCTGTTCTTACAGGTTTTGTAAGAAAAAAGAAATCTCAGCTATGAGTAGTTGTCACACGAGACTTCTTACAAATGACCTGATATGGCTTTCACTGCTTGAATGAAGCTGAAAATGTGCATTGAAGGAAACACATCAGTAACCCTGCTGCTTTTCTGCCTGGCACTCACATTTATTACAGCCTTGATGCTGAAGTTAAAAAGACTTTTCAGTGTTTCATAATCAGTGTTATCATCCCCCAAAGTATACAACCCCTCACCACTCGATTTTTAGCTGACAGATCACTTTTACAGAGAAAATGTCATGAATACTGAAGGCCATTAAAGCAAATATTACACTTATGAAAATACTACAATCCTGTACTTTCTTCTCTATAATGTGTAGTGTATGGACATAAATTAGCATATATTACCTTACACCTCTAATAAGCCTCATTCTAAACTTGCAAATAATTCCGTAAAAATGCTTAGCACCTTGTCTGCCCACATATATCTATGATACACCTTTCATGGCACATGATCTACCTTCAAGAAAAATAGCGCCAATTCTTTTTTTTTCAGTTTGCAAAAATTTCTCTGACTGATCCTAAAGAAGCAGTTTTTGCTAGCCACCCATAAAGGAGGCAGGAGCCAACCTAGATTTTATGCAGCTTCAGAGTAGGAGGGGAATTAAGTCAAAGAATCACTATGGGGGCAAAGGGTTAACACACAGAGATGAAATTACCCTTTACTTCTCTGCATCTTTTTGATTTTTTTTAAGGGAAAAATCTGTGGGGAACTCCAAATATGAAATTCCCATGGTAACATTCACTTTGCCCTGAGCACTAGTCATAAGCTTACTTTCAGAGAAACACTTTTTACTCAGAAGACATTACACCTACTTAATATCATTGGCAGAGATCATAATTTCTTTTTCCCCCACACAGTACAACTTACTAACACTTTTAATAAGCCCTATTATAGAAACAGATTTCAGCTACTTTAAATGGAAATGTCATGAGTTTACAGGAACAGATCTTCACACTGAGGGGAACAGAGATAAAGCAAGATCCCCTAGGGTTTGAAACATGAATTCATGCACAAAACATGCTGGAGTTTCCTTATGCCAAACCTTCTCCCCCTTCAGCAGCCCTTCCACAATCCCCCTTAACAGCACGATTAGGGGGATCAACAGCATCACCTTTTAATGTTGTAGCTGCTTTATTATTCTTCCTTTGCATGTTCTCACAACTTGCAATTTTATTTTAAAAGACATTTTCTACTCTGAACCCTAACTTACCTGAGGCAGTGCCTACAACATCCAGTCACTATGGTGAAATAGCTCATTTCTTGCTTAGAATGAACTGGCTTAGTTTAATATAGATTCTAAACTACAGAGATTCTCTATAAAAGTTCACAGAGTTGTTGAACCTGCAGATCTGTTTCTTTGGCCTGGCCTCACAGAATACTATTTTTTACAAGCTACCGGCAACACATGTTTAAGAGGAAATTCTGCAACCAAGGTATTCAGCTGTCCAGGATTTCACAAGCCATACAAGTGTCAGAAAGCTGTGATTTATGGCCCTGTTTGAGGCTTGTTCTTCCTTCCATTTTTTCATATTCTATCAGCAATATTTTCCATATACAGCTGGAATTGCACCTCTCACTTTAACAATCTGTGCTCCGTCCATATGTATAACACATTGGTGAGGATGTTATTTTTTCAGTGAACTACATGTAAACCAATTTCATGGCACACTGCCCCAAAAGCAGACAGTTCACTGCTAAACAATTATTTTTTAGAAAACAGTCTTGTAGCACTGAATGCTTCTTTACACAAAGTCTATAGTCTGTAGCACAGACTACAGTCCAGTATTCGGTTAAAACCCTATTGTGTGGGATTGCAACTACAATCAACAACAATAAAAGGAAGATTCTCTGCAGAATGTTCAAATTATAGTTTTTGTAACATTCATACATACAGAGGGTCACAGATTCAATCCTTGGCATCTCCAGGTAGGGTTAGAGAAAATACAGCAGTCTGAAACCCTGGACAGCTGCTGCCAGTCTGTGCAGAAAATACTGAGGTAGATGGACTACTTGGCCTGACTCAATATAAGGCAGCTTCCTATGTTCCTATCTGTCCTGCTGCACTTTATACAGTCACACCTTGGATCCTGAACACCTTGAGAGTTGAACGTTTTGGCTCCCGAATGCTGCAAACCCGGAAGTGAGTGTTCCGTTAGCGAACCTTATTTGGAACCCGAATGTCCGACGCGGCTTCTGAACATTTTGGAAGTTGAACGGCCTCTGGAACGGATTCCATTTGACTTCCGAGGTACCACAGTACAGTTTGGCACAGAGCAAAGAAGACAGAAGCGTGGCAATTCATGCCCTTGCTCTCTACCCTATGGGTCTTTCAGTATTATAAAGGCAGAACTTTATAAAGATCATGGTTTTTGCAATGGTTAAAAGAAGCCTTTAACATTTTGAAAACAGAAAGTCATAACATTTACTGGCTTTAAAAGCAAGAACATGTTTATATTGAGGACCCATGCCCAATTTTTTTAAAAATTCCACTGATCTATGTATGATGTTAAGGGTTGTGAAAATTACATTTAAAGTCCAAATTGTTGCATTAAGGAACAGTATACGATAAACAATGGCACCTATAAATTTTTGCATGCAATCTTCTCTAGAAACTGATTTCCATACTTACTTCAGCCCTAGAGCTCATTAAGTGTGACCTCACTTTAACTGTTCTATGCTGTAAATGCAGCACTGTCATTTGCAGCAATATCCGGCTGGGTTCACTCAAGCAAACAAAACTAAACACCACTAAGTACTTCTTTAGGGACTAACAGGCAGTGAGACCAAATATGAGAGCAAGAGCATATGCAGAAAGCCTTAGGTTTTTCTTCTGTCCCTTAGCACCTTCAGTCTGAATAATGAGGCAATGGAAGTACCTCCTCACTATAATTCTTCTTTGTAAAACTAAAGTCACTGCTCAAACAAATGTGGCCTATGAAACTTTAGTCTTTAGAATCCTATGACTCTGAGTTTTCAGGTAAGTTTGCAGATCTCATTAGTCAAAAGCTTGAAAATTCATCCACTATAAGTCAAAGAGCAAATAAAAAGATGGGCCCTGCAGTCCTATGGTCCCTTGAGCAGCTCCAATGCCAGAGAAAGACCTGTTATTGAATTTCCACTCCCCACTAGCAAAGCAATTTCAAATCCATCATCAGGAGGGCACTACTTTGGCTATCCCTGAACTAGAATATTCTGTTGGTGGAAGGAAACTCTCCACGGCTGGCACTCCAGGAAGAGCTGTTTATTGAAAATGAAATGCCTCACAATACAAGGTCAAAAGCATTGTGGCTCATGTGGCATCAGAGCACTGCACATGTATGGTTGCTCCTATATTCTCATAAATGATGTGCTACTAATGTGCGTGTGTTATTAAATCTGTATTTCTGCTCTAGGTTTATGATACAGTTAAATATAAGTCTTCACTGAGACATTATACACTAATCTGAAAACAAAGTTAAATCATTAAGAAGTCAATCGGAAAAAGGCCAGACAAGAGAAAGTGATGATTTACAGAACCCTTCTACACTTGGGCACTTATATACATTTCCAGAGGGAGCATATTCTAGAGGTGCTGGAAAGCAACCCTGGGGCTGATGTGTGAGAGTGTATACCATTAGCAGTTAAATGTTGTGTTAATTATGTTGACTGCATGTACTCGAGTCAGCGCCTTGCCATTAAGTTTAAAAATAAACACACACTGCCACCTAGTAACTAATGTGAAGAAGGCTAAATCTAGCTGATGTGGAAATAACCAAGCACAGTTAAGGAAGTGCACTGCTTCTATTACTTGATTCAAGAAGGAACATTTTCTTCAACCCTATCATGCAAAGTCACAATGTAAGGAGAGACCTGCATCTACAACATTACCCAAACTTAAACATGGTTACTATCTTGTTTTATGGCCCTTACTGTATGCCTTTAACAGCAACCCAACACACAGAAATTCAACCGTGGAACTTTTTCTGACTTTGAAAAACACACTGCAATAAGCTTCACTAGCTATTTCCCCCCCCCCCCCCGATTTCGGCAGCAATAAAAGGAACAGATGCAGGATTTGTAAAATGAGTAGCAACTCTGCAGTGTTGGCATTACAAAATTTATATTCACTGCTACTTAACACCACCAGGCCTGCTTACGCAGGCTCAGTTTAAACGTGACACCACACGAGAAGAACTTAGCTGTGAAGCTTTGCACACCTGCCTTGTCTCATTTGGACCAGGCTCTCAACCACTACAACTGCACACAAACACTTAAAGTCCCCTTGAACTCATGTAGACTTCTGAACAAGTGCACAGGACTGGACTGCCAGCTGGCAGTGTTTGGTGCCAACATAACACCTGCTGAGTTCAAATTCCCAACATGCTGCAAGTACACAAGCAGGTGAGATGACCTGGTTTAAATGAGCTACTGATGCATGCCATGTTCTGTTCCTCTTATCTGCCAGGTATGGCATTTACACAGGGCCTCACACCACAGTTAGTCCAAGAACTTTCAACTATCCTTGCGGTAGTTATAGTGGAGCTCCTAATCCGTGATAGTTATCGGGAGTATGCATCTTTTGGGGAGTAAAATAAACACAGAGAAAACAGAATATAAAGTAGACATTAATGTGAAAACCGGACTTCCACCACCACCCTACTCCATGGGCAAACAGTACACACTCCCAGACCTATAGAAATGACCACATCTCGCCCCAGCCACCTTCTACTGCGAGTGGGTGAAGCAGTTAGGGGGCCAGTCCCAGCCAGAGTTCACCGTTCGCCTCCCCACAACCAGCTCACACAGGAGGGCGCAATTAAGCGCAATTGAGAGGTCAAAGGTCTGGGGCGAAGCGGCAGCGCACCTGAAGGAGCCGGGACTAACTTACGGCGTGTGCCGCCGCCTGCCCACCTGCTTGGGGAGCCGGCGCCAGGCAGCTCTTCCCCTACCAGCAGGCGGCGAGGGGGCGCCCGCGGCTTACGGCAGACCCCCTGTCCGAAGCCGCCCGAGTCCCCCTTTCTCAGGCCTCGCCAACGCCACAGGCCTCAGCCTGGGCAGAGACAGCCGCCACCGCCGCCGCCCCCTCCCGGCCCAGGCTGAAGAGGAAGGCACACAGGCAGCGAGAAAGGGGGCTTCGGCCCGGGCGGCAGGCAGCGAGGGAAGAAGGGCCGCTGGGGGTTGGGGGTCCGCCCGCCCGCCCGCCCCCTCGGCCGGGAAGCAGCGACTCACCCGGATCCTGTCCCCCGGGCTGGGGTCTTCGGCGCGGGGCGAGAGCGACGACCAGAGCAGCAGCAGCCCCAGGAAGGAGCCGAGCAGCAGCACCGCGCGCAAGAGGAAGCCCAGCTTCAGCCGCATCCTCAGCGCCAGCCCCCCGACGAGCTCCCCGAAGCCGCCGCCGAAGCCGCCGGGCTCCTCGCTGCCGTTCCCACCCCCCTCCCGGCGACTGCTGTTGTTGCTCCTCACTTGTGCCGAGCTGCGCTCTGCGTGGCTTCCCTCCCTCCCCTCCTCCTCCTTCCTCTTTCACTACTGTACTGCCGCCTTTCTCCTTCTCTCTTTCTCTCTCCGAGGCAGCAGGCGCCTGGCGCCGAGCCTCGCTCGTACTCGCGCTCCCTCCCTGCAGCTTCGCTTCTCCTCACTCCTCCCCTCAGCCTTTTTCGAGCTGCTGCCGCCGCCTCCTCCTCTCCTTCGTCGACTCCTGCTGCTCGCTCTGCTCTCTCC
This sequence comes from Podarcis liolepis, assembly GCF_965112155.1. Taxonomy (NCBI): domain Eukaryota; kingdom Metazoa; phylum Chordata; class Lepidosauria; order Squamata; family Lacertidae; genus Podarcis; species Podarcis liolepis. The sequence continues at coordinate 46,474,920 of NC_139564.1, read as the reverse complement.
TTGCAAACCCCAAAAAACTTTTTCTTTTTAAAAGAACCTCTCTTTCCTCTACCCCTCCAACACGCCCCGCTTTCTGGTTTTTCCTGTTCTCTTTGTATCTCCCGTGTTGAGTCTTTACTCCCCCCCCCGCTTTTTTTCCACCGCTCTCTTCTTCCTTGCTAATGTTCAGCCCAGCTTGCTAAAATGAAGCAGGAAGTCACCACGGCCGCCGCCGCCGCCACCACCCCCAGAAGCAAAGGCTCCACGTGGCTGCTTTACAGCCCGAAGGGTTGCTTCAGGTTGACTTTAGAGGCGGCTTTTCGTGTGTGTGTGTAAGAGAGAGAGAGAGAGATTGATTTTGATTCGTCCCCATCCGGAGGTAGATTTCGAAGAGCAAACCCCGCAGAAGCTATGCAAATACGAGGCTTGCTTGCTTGCTCCTGGCTTTGGCAAGGTGGAAACGAGGATCAGTGTGGGTTTGCTTGTTCTCTCTCTCTCTGCTCGTCTTTGGACTGGCACAGGAGCAAATCCAACAGTAAAAGGTGTGATCAAGAATTGCAACGTGGGAAAGAGTAGCAATGCCCCGTGATACCCTTCGCACAACGGCGATGGCGGTCACAGAAAGCCCAAGATCTCTGTGGTGTGCTTGCATGTATGAATGAATGCATGCATGCATGCCTCTGTCTCAAAGGAAGAAGGTAAAGTCACCTTAAAATTAGCTCATAATGCGTTTGATCTGCCTCCCGAATGTATACCTATTTTTGTCACACAGCAACACCTATGGGAGAATACAGTAAGCCCACAATCGTGCATAAAGCCAAAATCTCGTATAGTCAAAACACATTGGGTTCAATGGCGGGTGGTATTGCCAAAGTCTTTCTTCTCAGGTGTTTGCTACTTTTTCTTTTTTTAAATTTGCCAGGCATGTAAAGCTGAATGTGCATGTAAGTTGTGGGCTTACCGTATATAGTAAAAAGGCAGCTGCCCAAAATGGATCTTTACTCACCTTGAACTGGTGTAAACCATCAAGGGTAGGTTGGAAACCAACAGGTTATACATATTGCAATGGGGGAGTAAGGATTCTCCTACACAGGCTGTCTTTCAGCTCAGAAGGGTGAGCTTTATATGCAAGTCCAGAACAAATAATATATTAGGACATTTGCAGGTGGTAAATTTCATCTGGCCTTGTGCTCTACTTCTGTTCTTTAAACATCCACAAGCCGTCATCCCAATACTGATCATGGATATAAAATTGACAGCATCAGTTGGTTAGAATGGTAATACCAAGTTAGCAGGTTTGTTCCCGATATGGGACAGCTGCATATTTCTGCATTGCAGGTGGTTGGACTAGATGATCCTCAGGGTCCCTTCCAACTCTATAATTCTAAGATTCTATGATCATAGGAAGGCAGCCCATCATAATAAAGAATAGCATTCAAAACTACTGTGGGTTCCTTCCTCTGTTTCCATCCTTGTCCCTTTTTTATGTGTGTGGCTTGCATCCTAGACAATTCCGTGGTCAAATACCTGTAAAATACTGAGTGAGGTGGCAACAATTTGTCAATAAATTGTTTTGGTGCTTGAAATATCTGTGCTGTAGTAATGCAAATGGGCGGGTTGGATTTGTATATGTTAGAGTTGTGCTAAGGAACAGTTACCCGGGTCCCATGATCAGTGCTGGATTTACATATAAGCTAAACAAGCTATAGCTTAGGGCCCCACTCTCTTGGGGCCCCCCCCAAAAATTAAAGGAAAAAAACCACTGGATGTATATTTTCCAAAATATAAGATGATAAAAAAACCTACATACAGTTAGAGCTTTATAATTACTTCACTATTAATATACTTCTTAATTGTATTTCATTTCAACCATTACTTTGATAAAATACACATTTTGTTACGTGCAAATGGCTTTAAATACCTATTAGGTCCATAAATTACCATATAGCATATATTCAACACAAAAAACAGTGACAAATTGTTGTTGACAAAGGACAGCTGGACATATAAAGGGCCCCATTACCTTCAGTAGCTTAGGGCCTTATCAAACCTAAATCCAGCCCTGCCCATGATGTAATCGTATATTGGATACAACTTGCATTACAGATGGATCTGGCCAGTGTGAAAGTGTTTTTATGGCATCAAGGTCAGCATTGTGGCTCTGTGCCATGGAGTTAACAAATTTTACAGGTTCCAGCTGCAAGCACTTTGACCTGGGATTAAACCCTACGGATATCACTGTGTTTTGTTTCTGTATAGGATTGTGCTGTATATTATTGAACCTTACAACTCTTCAGTTTCCTGCTGTGATGGTCCTGGGGATCCAACTAATCCCTCCCCCATTAACTTAATATTTACTGTCTTTACAATACAGCAGCATGGCGTCAAAACTCAGCAAGCTCAGGCTGAAGCAAAATTAAACCATTGCTCACTTCTTTTATTAAAGACTACTTTTTTTCTTTTGTAGATTAACCTGATACTTATTCTTGACATTTTGGTAGCAATCTCCCCAATAATTCATAGGCAGCATTTTAGAAAAATCTATTTTCAGAAATGTAGCTATGCCAACTTATTATTATTGCTCTGTTGCTTCTGTGTTTTTTGGAGTAATATATTTAGCTTGCATTAGTAGAGGGGTAGAATATGTGCTGTACTTTTAAATCCTATGCACCTTGCAGAAATCTGTGGTATCTGATACACCTGAAAATCCCTTCCAGATTATATTTTATTTTAAAACCAGAGTAAGTTTTGTGTGAAGAACAATATGCCCTGTAAAAGAAGTTTAAGATTTATTCAATAATGCTAAGAGGTTCAGCTTGACACACCTGAAAAGCAAAGTCTTAATTTGTTTTCCAAATCTGGCTGAGCTCTGCCAGCAATGGGAGCTATTTCTGCTGTCTGTAAAAATTGCTGTGTATCTCTCCGTAAAAGGTTTAAGCTGCTGTAAAGTTCTCCACAGAGTACAAATACCCCAGATATTTCAGATGATCATCTTTACATGATTTTATTGAGAGTACAGATTATTGAATATTGAGATAGATAATAAAAGTATAAATTTTCACAGGCTTCGTCTAAAGACAATACTTGGCTAAGGCTGCAGTCTTAATAAGCACACTTACTAGTGAGTAAGCCCCAAAGAGTATAATGGGACTTGCTTTCAAGTAGATATGATTATATTGCAGTGCACATCAAATTATTCCTGATTCAGTTTCTCACACTGTACAGTGGTGCCCCGCAAGACGAACGCCTTGCAAGACGGAAAACCCGCTAGATGAAAGGGTTTTCCGTTTTGGAGGCGCTTCGCAAAACGAATTTCCCTATGGGCTTCCTTCGCAAGACGAAAGCCCATAGGGAAATCTCCGGGACAGCGGGGAAGCACAGCGCGTCTTCCCCACTGTCCTCGGACCTCCTCCGAAGGCTGGCAGTGGGGCGGAGGGACCTTCTCCCCGCGCCAGCCTTCGGAAGGCTGCTCCGAAGGCTGGCACTGGGGCGGAGGGACCTTCTCCCCGCGCCAGCCTTCGGAAGGCTCCTCCGAAGGGTGGCGGTGGGGTGGAGGGACCTTCTCCCCGTGCCAGCCTTCAGAAGGCTCCTCCGAAGGCTGGCGGTGGGGCGGAGGGACCTTCTCCCCGCGCCAGCCTTCAGAAGGCTCCTCCGAAGGCTGGCGGTGGGGCGGAAAGACCTTCTCCCCGCGCCAGCCTTCGGATGGCTGTCCTGAAGACTTGCGGTGGGAGGAGGGTTTTCCTTCCCACCGCCAACATTCAGAATGCTGTTCTGAATGTTGGCGGTGGGGAGGAAAAACCCTCCTCCCACCGCAAGCCCCGGGAACAGAGGAGAAGCGCCGCGCCCCTTCCCCTCTGTTCCCGTACCTGTCCTGAAGGCTTGCGGTGGGGAGAAAAGCCCTTCTCCGCACCGCCAGCCTGGCAAGCGGTTTCCATAGGAACGCATTAATTGATTTTCAATGCATTCCTATGGGAAACCGTGCTTCGCAAGACGAAAAACTCGCAAGAAGAAAAAACTTGCGGAACGAATTAATTTCGTCTTGCGAGGCACCACTGTAATTTTACTCAGCAGTCCATGACAATGTATCTTAGCACAGCATTATCTATTGAAAATCTATCTATCTATTCAATAGATAATGCTGTGCTAAGACACATTGTCATCTCAACCCAATATGTATTCTATATATATAAAATCTTAAACAAGACCACTCCTATTAGGAGGTGAGATTACATTGCAATATTTTGCTGTAGGCCCCACTTGTTATGGGAGATTATCTGCCTTTGCCATATCCAGAGTTGTGTGTTACCCTCAGCCTCTGTTGTATAGCTTAAAAAATTTCAGGTTTGGCATTAGTAGCTAACATTATGTAAAGGCTTGGCCCAATACCTTTTGTTGCCTAAGATGGAGCAGGAACTGGTGCTTCCCCACCCTGCTCAAGTCAAGGTGCATGCTATCCAAGACTGCTCAGCTTAGTTTGACCCCAGAGGCAAATGATCCAACAGGTTAACCTAGTTGCAGCAGTAGACAACATTATTCTTGTCAGCGTTGGGTATCCCTAGTGGCAGTTCGGCGGCTGCCATATAAATTTCCCATGATGCCCCTGGTAAAGTAGAGAAACACTGCATTGTGAAAATTAAATTTGGGAATCCTGACTGTGCCACTGACCACTGGGGAAGAAATGGTTTGAAAGTGGACCAAAGGGCTGGCTTCAGCAAGTCATGGGCCTTGCTATGGCACAAAGCCCCAGACAGGGATGCCATGTGTTGATCACAGGCCTGGCTTGTCCTTAACGTTGTAATGCTACATGGTTGGGCTTAGTCACAAAGAAGCAGGTATAGGACTGCAGCCTTAAACTAGCTATCTAGGCTAACTGTCCAAACCCTAACTTGGTGTTGTTTTCAATGTATGATATATTTGGGAAGCAATCTATTGGTTACCAGTCTACTAAATATTTTCGAAAGCTGTTTTCTGTACATTTTGACACCTCGTAAGATAACGTAACCTTGGGTTGCGATACGTCTGGAATTTCCTGGACATTTAGCCCTTGTAAACAGCGCCTGGGTAGAAATAGCTGAAATGTCTGGGAAAATCCATATGCAAAAAAGCTCCATAACTTGGGGCAAAACTAGAAAAGCTCAACAGTTTTTGTGTGCCGATTTTCACTTTTTGAAATATGGCAACCCAAATTTTGCAGTACTGTTCCTGAGATCAGTGGTGTCTATGGATACAATTGAACACCTTTTGAATGATGGACTGAAACTTTCAAAACTGCACTTATTTTTGGTTTCTTGGGATTCTGGAGTGACACCAAGTACAAGGTTGCTATTAATAAAGTAAAAGTTTTGTGCTGGTTAAGTATATGGCTAAGATGGGATGCAAACACACAATAAGAATTTGCAGAGGGACCAGTTGTGTTAGTTGGTTGCAGCAAAAACAATAAAGAATCTTGCCACATGACTCTTTGTTGTTTTAAGAATTGTGTGTCTAGGCCAAAATATGGAAAATAGAACGCAAACCTGCTGGTTTTGCTTGCTGTTTGATACAGTCTAATTGATGGTTTAGTGTTATTATATGGCTTGCTTGCTTGTTTTTAGCTGTATGTACCTGCCTTGAGACAGCATGGTGAAAGGTAGGCAATCAATCAGTAAACATAGCAATTGGAAATTCTGTCAAAATTCTGTAAACAGAGGCTTAGCTAATGCACACTAAATAAACTTTAAAAATGCTATGCATCCTCTTCCTTGAGCCATCTCATGTCATGGAATTGTAGAGTTGTACCCAACTCTAGTCATCTAGTCCAACCCCTGCCATGCATTTCATTTCAGAACTGGCTATATAAGCATCATACAAGCTGATAGAAAGAAACCTCCCACAGGACAAGTTTGTCATAAAGAATAAGCAGCTACCAAGCTGGACTGCTTTATTTACACACATTTCAGAATGTGTCTTGATGCAAAACTTTGAATAAATAGACCACGTGTTCATTCTGTAAACATTAGTATGAAGAATTGCCAAATGTAGAAACTCAGTTACAAACTAATGTAGGTGGGGTGTTTTTTGTTTATATTTGCTACTGAATCATTTTTAAATGGTACTGTAATAGCACACTGGTGCCTTAGCTGAACTGTTGAACTATTGTAACCTGAAGGTGGCATATCCCATTACGAATCTCATAAGCCATTTAGGTCACTTTTCTGTAGAAGATTTAGGGCTTGTATCTCTACCAGGGCTGCAGGAACACAGGCTCTCTAGCTTTGCAAACAGTGAACTGGATCTCGCTGTAGATGTGATGCTATAGCTTAAAAGGCCACTGACATCTTTGGTGGATTCAACTGGAACACTGTTTTCTAAGACTCAATAAATTATTGTACAGATCTACTCAGCACTGGTATGACCTCATTTAGCTGCCTATTTTTAGTTCTGGGCATCTGAGGAGAGTTGCAAAGATACTGAAGAATTTTACAAAGCAAACCCTATGAACACAGGCTGAACAGATCCATTTAACCCCGCTCCCCCCAAAAAAGAAAATTAATGTTACAATCCTATAATACTTTCCTGAGAGCAAGTACCATTGAACCCAGTTGGACTTACTTCTGAATAAACACACTTTGGATTGCACTGTGAGGAAATAGGGGAGGGTCTGCTTACAGACTTTAAATACTGTACTTAGGAAATTAGAAAGAAGATAAATGACGATAGTTCAGAGTGTCTTAAGAACAGAACAATTCACCAATGCAACATTGGGTGCCTGCTGTCAGTGCAGCCCTTGTTCTTCCATGGAACTTCGGGAGGCAGTGGTGCAAGCGTTTTCTATTTCTTTGTGTCTTGGTACGACCTCCCTCAGCAAGAAGTTCAGTGAATACATTTATAAGCCTTTTTTATAAACTAGGGGCTGCCACACAAACTTGTTCCGAACAAATATTCTGAACTTCTTGAAAAAGACGTCATTGATGTTGACATGCTTGAAAGCCAGCCGAGTCATGTAGTGGTTAGATCCAAACTAGGACCGAGAAGATCAGGTTTCAAATCCTAATTTTGCCATGAAGTTCATTGGGTGACATTCTGCTAGTCCCCATACCTCAGTCTCATCTACTTCACAGTGTTACTTTCACGATAAAATAAAGAGGGAGACTAACTACCCTGAGCATCTTGGGAGGACCAATGGGAAGTTTTGTTTGTTTGTTTTTACACTCAATCATGTTCATTTTATGAAATAAATAAAAATAATGTAATGTAATGTAATGTACTATTTATTTTTTGCAGGTGATGTGTCAAGTCCACTGGCTACACTGAGAAGCCGAGGTAGGGAGATTCAGCATGTTTCCTTGCCTGTCAAAGAATATATTTAACAATTTCTCCTTCCTCTTTGCCTTTTGGTTAATAAAGAGAAAATTAATCTGCCCTAGCAATGCAATTAAATTAACTTCATATGGAGTAATTAATTTCAGGACTTGTGGTTGCTTTCAGGTAGTAGTGTCCTTGAGGATGCTGAAGCTTCACCAGGCTCTTACTGCTTCAAACACATCCATTTTTAGTGGCCAAACACAGCCTGTATATAATACATACCTTAGCGCACCTTTTGCTAGCCTGGTGCCAAATATGGCTGCATATTTGTTTGTTTTCTGATTAACTAGATAAAGGGATTTGGTTTGGTACAGCAATGACTGAAACCAATTTCTCATCCCAACACATGTGCCTCAGTTTCAGTAACAGTGATATAGGGTGCTATAGTCTACAAGACCTGGAAAAGAAAATACTGTTCTCCAATTCGGTTTTCAACTCTGATCCAACCAGGGAGGGTGGTTCTTGCTTTCTGTAGAAAGTTAATTTGCCTGTTCAAATTTCAGCCTATTTAGTTCGCTCTCCTCTTCTGTCAATATTGCCAGTTGTTTGATTCACTGAAATTAGGCTCAAGAGGCTTTCATGCATTATTTTGCTTGAGGGGATAATAAACTATAGGATTTGTGGTCTTAAGAACAGCATGTCTGTTTCACTCAAAGCTATACCTGGTAAGGGCTGAGAGATTGCAGGAACTGGCTTGGCCTTAAAGGGTTAACTTGTTAAGATACAGCTGTGTTGGCACAAAAATGTCTAAATGATCTGGAAGTGCAGGTATCATAATGATTGCAGATGTGACAACAGTTTTGTTAGAAAGACCAGGATGAACAGGTGGTGCATTGATAAAAGGATGGATAATTTTGGTGTGGCTATTGGAATACTCAGGGCAAGATTTTGAAAGATTGTGAAGCTAAAGAAACACAACTGTCTGCCTTTCTTTCCCCCTTTTCCATTGTTTGCTAATTTTGCTAACAAATATGTGATGTGATTGCTTTACATTGAATTTGATTCATTTTCATATAACACAAGAAAGCAATTGCCAACAGCTAGATTCAGACTTGTTTTTCTAAGCAGCTGATTTCAGTATTCTGTTTACCAATTAGTGCCTTTTTTCTTCATTATTTATTATTGTTTCCCTTGTCTTGACATGGGGATTATAATCATTTCAACATGCTAATAAATGATTGGGAAGTTTGTCTAGTTTCATTTTAACTTCCATTGATTCTAATGATGGCTTCTTTTGTTAAGATAATATTTTAATTTGCACTTCAATACAGCCTCCCTTTTGTGGAGCTCAAATAGTTCTGCAAGTATTAATAAATTCAGTCTCAGGAGAGTAAAATATTATTGTCCTCATTTTACAGAGAGGAAAATTACTGATGCACAGTAAACTGTCCAGGTACAGAAAGTCTATGACACAGAAATAAGGTTAGAATATTAAAGTCTTTCCTTCCCAAGCATCAGTTACATCATATGTACTCCCTTTTCTGCACTTAGCCTTAGGCTGTTATGAACATGTCGACTCTTGGGGGTTCAGCCTTCCACCTGCACCACAGCAACTGAACGTGAACAATCAGCACATTTCACTAATTCAGGCTTCCTGCCTTTCCTTGTTGCAAATTGAAAGACTTAAGGAATAAGGAGAAGAGCTGTGTGCGGCAGCTGATTGAGAGATGCACTACACACATCTGTTCTTTAGGCTAGAGGAGAAATAGATTGCAAACCGAATCTTGAGTTCCCTGCATGCTCGGGTGACTGGTGTACATAAAGAGCACATGTTGAGGATCCCATTTATCTCAACGGAAAGAGGCAGTCCTCATGCACCAAGGAACGGGAGCATTTGGCCTCCCTCAAATGAAGTGAAATGAAATGAATGCTGTATACACATAGAACAGATCACTGCAGCCTTTGTCTCTATACAATGCAGAATCTGAGAGTGGGACTGCAGGTTAGGCATGGCAGAGGATCAATGCAAGGAAAATAAGATTTTTTTAAAAAAACATGTTGCTGGTTCAACATTAAATGGAGGCTTTAGTGCCGTTGCCCCAGCTCTGTGGAACACTATTCCAATAGAGATTCAGCAGGTGTCTTCTATATTGACCTTTAAACATTCACTGAAGACCTTTCCTTGCATCCTTGCTTATGAAGACAGTTAAGATAAAAAAAACACACTTTCTGTAATACTAGGTGGTGATCTGCTTCACTATATATTTTGTGGTTGTGTATTTTGTATATATAATGGTTGATATTTTGTATGAGATTGTGGCGCACAAGTATTTTTATAAATAAAACCAGTAAAACCTACAAAGGATCTTGTGGCATGCTAAAGACATTATACTAGCAAATTTATTGCGGCACAGGCTTTTGTGTGCCCATGCTCACTTCATTAGATTCATGGAATGTTGTCTTCAGTTGGCAAGTATAGGTACAGCGGGGTTTAGAGAGAAGAAAATGTCAGCATGTTGTCATTTCTTCCTGTTTCATTTCTGAGGTGTCTCTTATCTGTTCCTGGGCTGTTCTTTGCATTCCTAGAGCATGTGGTCTTAGTTTATCCCTGTTGACTCTTCTATCTCCTGCTCCTAAATGTGTAGATTTTGGGTCTCAGATAGACATTTGATACATTTCCATTAAAAAACACAGCAGAGGCTTGCCCTGATTTTTGTACTGGAGAGACTTTTGCTTTCCTCTGCCTGCCAAAAGGAGCCACTGTGATTCCTTTACTTGCCTCCTAACATATCTTGACATATGCTCACCGCACTTTCTTTTTTCTTTTTTTGGTCTCCATTTTTTCTTCCATGTTGACATTCTTGTCATGAAGTCTAGCCCACTAAATTCTTTCATGACTCATACCTTTTCTCTTTCTGAATTCCCCTCCTGCAACATCACCTCTAGCTCACCCCACATTTCACTGTCTGTTAAAAGCAATATGTATTTCTTCACTCTTGGCTCTCTGTAGACTGCAGGCTGCCAATCTTATGATGTGCTTTTTTTCCACAATACTGTGCTGTTGTTAAGATTTTTTTTAGGAGTGGCGGGAATGAAATAGAAGGAAATGTCCTCCAATTTCATTTTTAATTTCTTTTAATTCATTGGATTGCTGTCCTTTGCTTAATGTTAAGCACTGATGCTTAGCATCACTATATTTTTTGTAATTAGTATCCTGATTTTTAGAGAAAGCGGTACTATGTTATTTGCTGACTTACACTTTAAATTGAACAGAGCATTCATCTTTACCCCTGAATAGAGGTGTAACCAACATGATAAGCAAGATACAATAATCACTAGGACCTCATACTAAATATTTTGCACTTTATCCACTACTGCATAAAACTACGGTTAATTGCATATTGCTGAGGACTGCGTGTAAATGCAGGGTTGCGTTGGTATATACAGTGGTACCTCGGGTTAAGTACTTAATTCGTTCCGGAGGTCCATTCTTAACCTGTAACTGTTCTTAACCTGAAGCACCACTTCAGCTAATGGGGCCTCCTGCTGCCACTGCACTGCCGCCGCACAATTTCTGTTCTCATCCTAAAGCAAAGTTCTTAACCCAAGGTACTATTTCTGGGTTAGCGGAGTCTGTAATCTGAAGTGTATGTAACCTGAAGTGTCTGTAACCCGAGGTACCACTATATTGTCAAGTAAAGCACAGAAACTTCATGGGAGTCCTGAAAGAGTTATTAGAATAGATATAATTTATAGCAGTATTTTTTTCGCCCTTTTAAAGCTGAAACTGCTGCTTCAGAACCAACATGATGCCCATAGAGGCCTTCCCGAGCATCCACAGAGTCACCGCCCCCTGCCCCTTCCACTGCTGAAATTCGGTTTGAAATAAGCATTCTATACTAGCCAATAGACTAGGTTGTGCTGTGTGCTTGGTTGCAGTGTGTGTGTGTGTGTGTGTGTGTGTGTGTGGTGTCCAAAGCTGCCCATGGACCCCAAAAGGTTGGCAAACCCTGTGTTCCCCCCCCAGTAATCCATGCTTACTTGAAAAATCTCAGTGAACAGGACTTACTGCAACTAAAAGTGGATGTGGTATTCCCACCATGAGTTTCCTTTTCATCTGCTTCTGTGACTGGTTCGTGTGTTGCTCTGCGGACAGTTCTAGTCTGCCATAGGAACATAGCAAACCAGCCTAATTCTGGATCAGACTATTGGTCCATTTGGCTCAGTATTGTCTACACCAGTTGGCAGTGGCTACCCAAGATTTCAGACGGGAGCCTCTCCCATCCCTACCTGGAGATGCCTGGGATTGGACTTGGGACGTTCTGCATGAAATGCAGATGATTTACTGCTAAACTTTAGAGGGGTCAAAAGTTGGGCTTGCCTTCTGTAGCAAGGTTGTGAATCCTGCAGGGGTACCACTCAGATCCACAATAATGGTTTCCCATTGTTTTTCTCCTTCCTAATGAGGTTCCCAACCTGGGTTGTGGTGCTACCTCCTGTAAGCTTGGTGTTGAAGGGTGCATTTGGCCTTCTGTAGGAAGCTCCTTTGACCATCACAGCCACACCATACATTTAAAAGCACATGACTTCCCCTACAGCATCCTGGGAACTATAGTAATTTAAAAGTCCTGGGAATCGTAGCTCTGTTAGGGGCTAAATTACAGTTCTCAGGATTCTTTGAGGAAGCCATCAGCTATACAGTGGTACCTCGGGTTACAGACACTTCAGGTTACAGATGCTTCAGGTTACAGACTCTGCTAACCCAGAAATAGTACCTCGGGTTAAGAACTTTGCTTCAGGATGAGAATAGAAATTGTGCAGCGGCGGCAGAGGAAGGCCCCAGTAGCTAAAGTGATACCTCAGGTTAAGAACAGTTTCAGGTTATGAACGGACCTCCAGAACGAATTAAGTTCTTAATCCGAGGTACCACTGTAAAACCATTTAAATATATAGTACGAATGTGGATTGTTCTTGTTTATTTATTTAAATGTCTAAACCGCTCTTCATCGGGATGGATCCTAGCTTGGTGTACAACGACAACAAAATGCCATATAAACCAAAACATAATAATCTATCCCATGAAGGTGGAAATTAAAGAAACAACAACCAAAGCCAAAAAGCAGCCACCAACTAATGCAATGCCTTTCAAATGTCTAAGCGAACCCCAAAGTCATAACCTGGTGCTTGTTCTACCACACAGACACCAGTACAGAAATTGTGCATGCAGTATATTCAGCGTGGAAGTGTTTGTAACGTTACAGGACTTGAGCCCTTCTTCTGGGAGGAGCTGTGGCTTACAGGTTTGATGTGATACTTCCTAATTACTGCCTGGTTGCATTGGAGTGCAACTGCACATACTTCCCAAATGGTCCTTGCGTTTTCCCTGGCCACAGGGTGGTTACTAGCTGCTATCTGTAATGGGTCTGCCAGGGAACCCTGGAACTTGTGACGGCATGGGCTGTTGTTCCCCTGCTTACTAGCCTGTGGTTTTAGCTGAGCTGTGGGCCCTTCCTGACTCTGCACTCATCCACTTTGTGGGAACGTGTCTGGAATAATTTATGCACCATGAGCCTTCCCACATTCAACCACACGTTGATCGATGCCTTCTGTGCATGGCTGTTGGGAGGCTTCTGGTGGAGTTATGTCATGATTGCAAAAGAGTTGTAAGGATGCTGTGAGAGTCCCTGTTACTGCTGCTATATCATGTCATTTCTCCCACTGCTGTTACTGTGTATTTGATGTTGCTGGTGGGAGAGAGCAGCATGTTCCTACTCCAGCTTAAGCTCAGGTATAGGGGTGGCCACGATTCAACCATAGAATTTGTTTAACCAAGTGTTGTGTTTTGGGATGTCAGTAATACATCACCCTGTTTCTCTGTACTCACAGCCATTCTTACTCTGAAGGAGTGTCATTTTTTGGATGAGTCAGTAAACACACACCCCTGTTTTCCTGTCGTCACATTAATTTTTCATCATGTTTTCCATTTAGACAGAACATTCAATTTTTGAGCTTCCACCCAAACATTTACTGGGTGGATGTGTTCTAAGCTCCATCAGCATGACCTTATCCTGCCATTACTTTATACTGGCACTTGGATTCTAAATTAGTCTGGATGAAAGTCTGATTGATTCAGTAGAGCATATTTCCAAGTAAATGGACTTCGTATTACAGTCCTAGAGTTCATCGGGCTTTTCCTAAAGAGTTGATTTTGTAATCAATGGTTCTCATTTCAACTAAAGTTCTTCCTGCTTAAGATTTCAGATATGGATGGGCACCCATTCATTACTTGTAAGTAGGTCTCATTGGTTTCTAGAACTTCCTTATATCTGACAATGTATGTGTTACAGAAATTGGGCATACACTGTTCATCTTTTTTTAAAAAAAACACATGTACATTGTATGAACAGGTATACAGGTTCAGCCAATGAAAATGGATGCTGGAAGCTTCAGGACGGACGAAAGAAAACAAATAGTTAAACTTTGGAATTCTCTCCCATAAGAGGCAGTGATGGTCACCAGCTTGGTTTAGACAAATTAATGACGTGTAAAGCTATCAGTGGCTACTATCCACAATGTTCTCCGTCCAATATCAAAGGCAGTATGCCTCTAGATACCAGTTGTTTGGAAGCACAAGAGAGAGAGTGCCATTACACTCAGGTACTGCTTGTGATCTTCCCATAGGCCAGGAGTTGCCAGCCTGACATGCAAAGGCACCATACAACCCACAGTGTCCAATGGCAGGGCCTCCAGACTTAGAGCTGTCATATATATAAAATAAGTCTCTAGCCCTCCTAGAAAGATAATTACAAAATGAAATGTGCAGATAGCACTCTAAGCAATTTATTTGAAATGAATGAACCTGGTGTTCCTCTTGCCTTGTGACTAGTGCCCTCAGCATCTCTAAATTTCAAATGTGCCCCCAGGCCCCAAAACGGTGGCTATACCAACACTGTAGGCATTTTGCTTGACCACTGTGAGAACAGAATACTGGACTTCATGAGCTTTGGTCTGACTCAGCAGGGATTGTTTTCTGTTCTTAATATCTAATTTCTATAATGTATGAACTGGCACAGCGTGTGCCTAAGATTGCAGCCTCTTTTTCCTGTGTTTCAAAGACAAGCTAGTATTGCAAGTGCTTTGTTGTTTTGTCTCATAGTCAGGATAATATAATATGTGGCTCATAGATCTAACGGGCAGATTACCTATGAGGCTGTCAGCAAGTAAATATCAGTAGGGATAGGCTGCTGGTATTGAAGGAGAGAATGAAAAATCTAAATCTGTTTTAAGGCTGAGGTTTGGAGCAAATAACAAAAGTATTCTTCATGCTTATCTCTCCTTTTCCTTCCTTACAATGCACCATGGCATTGACAGATGTATCCTAACCAGGCTTACTCAGATATTTGTTCCTTTGATCCCAGTGGAAACTACAAAGTATGCTTGGGATTGCAATGGGTCTATATAGCCCTACAGATTGGCAACAATAGGAGTGGCATGTTTTGCTTCAACTGCTGCAGCATCCTAACCAGCCTGCAGTGCCTGATCCTCATGTGTCAGTAAATTATGTGAATGAGGCAGGGGGAAAACAACACACACATAGTCATATGTGCTATGTTTGGGCTTGTAGGTTATGAGAAGCTGGAACAAGGAGATGTGACTCAGGGTCCCATCTCTCATCCCAAAGGGGAATGTTTCAAAGGCATCAATACACATGCCTGCTTGACGCACAAGCCAGGGTGGAGACCTGGAGAAGCAAGGTAGAATAAGAAATTATACAAGAAGCATGGTCAAATCAGGGTCAAACTATATGCTACACTTAATGCATAGTGTGCAGCTATATAACGTCTTTTAATTTATTTGATTGGTGTGCTCCATTCTACTGAAGCCCTGCCTGCGTCCGATTTTCATGTTCTTTGGTCAGCCTCCAATAGGGATGGTGAGGGGTCTTGATGGAAAGATAAGGCAGGAATTCTGGCAATTACAGATCCAAACTGGAGTGGGCTTGGAGAGTTTGGGGTCCAATCCACAATGGAGCAGAAGGTAGAACCTAAAATCCAGAGGCAAACCTCTCCCCAACCCATTTTTGGAGTTCATTGCATCGAAATCAATATTTCATTGTCTGCAAGATAGCACTTCTTTTCAAAGCTGAATTGTAAATAAGAGACCCGAATGCATTATGTATAGAGGTTTATGACGGCCTCCATCCTCTTTTAAAAGGGACTTTTAGCAGGTTTTATTTCAGTCTTCAGATTCCAGTTCCAAAGGAACCTTGATTTAGTACAGTGCTTGCCCATGTGCCATAAGGTCTTTTCATCAAAGAGATTGCTGAGAAAAGGATTTCAGAGAAATAAATACAGCCATGAATTGTGCGTAAAAGGTGAACAGGGAGCTGTTATATGGCTGTACTTAGATAAAAAGAACTAGAGGGCATATCAGGCAAGATATTTAAGACAATGCTTGATGGGAATGAATGACATCACATCCACCCTCTGATTTCTAATGCTCTCCATTGCCAGAGAGACGTGATAAGAAGGCTGAGTAGCCACTTGGTGTGACATGGTGCTATTCCTTGCAGATTCAAACATAAATGCAACCTTATATGCTTTCCTGAATTACAATTCAGAAACAGAAAAAGATCTATGCTTCTTGTGGACGTCAAAGACTATGGCTAGCAAAGTGAGTCTGATCTAGTTTCACTGGTGGGTGAATCTGTTAGTTTCAGTTCCTCTCTGTTCCTCATTTTCCCAATCTTAAATTCAGTTCTCCACAGTTCCACATCTATTTGTGATTTTTTGTGCAAATTTCTCCTGATGGACCTATTTCTGTATTCAGTTTTGTCCAATATACACATTTTTTGCAAAGCAATTTCCCCAAATATAATGCATTTTAATATTATTTTCAGTAATATGTGCATTCCCCCCCTACATTACCATAGTCTATACATTTTCATACATGGCTGAAGAACTGCACTGCAAAATTTGGAGAAGTGTGAATTTTGAAGAATGGCTGTGTTTTGATTAACATATTGTTTCAGAAAATGCAAATGAGGTAAAGTTTGCCTTTAAATGCAGACTAAGTCAAATTTCTGCCCTATCCCTACTCATAAGTAAGTGCCACTTGGTTCTGAATCACCGTATTTTTCGCCCCATAGGACGCACCGCCCCATAGGACGCACCTAGGTTTTTTTGGGGGGGGGAAATAAAGGGGGAAAAATTATTTCCCCCCCAGGTGCGGGGCTGGCACGGGGGAAGCCCGAGCTTCCCCCGACCGCAGCCCCCAGAACAGGCTGCTGCCTGCAAGCCTTCATTTTTGGAGGGGAAAAAGTGCATCCTATAGGGCGAAAAATACGGTACTCATGAGAAACTGTGCATAGGATAAATAAAAAAATTTCTTCCAGTAGCACCTTAAAGACCAACTAAGTTAGTTCTTGGTATGAGCTTTTGTGTGCATGCACACTTCTTCAGATACTTCAGTGTATCTGAAGAAGTGTGCATGCACACAAAAGCTCATACCAAGAACTAACTTAGTTGGTCTTTAAGGTGCTACTGGAAGAATTTTTTTTATTTTGACTATGGCAGACCAACACGGCTACCTATCTGTAACTGTTTATAGGATAGTGATCTTACTTTGCAATCCTGTCCATGTTTACACAAAAGTAAGTCCCACTATGGCTGCATTCACACAGCAATTTATTCTGTTTTCCTGATGTTTTCCTAACTGTTAATTTTTGCTTTATATTTGAGCTTACACAAGGTGTAAAATCCACATCTGGAAATATAGCAGAATGCGTTACTTGCTCTCAGAAAAAAAAGTTTGCAAATAACAAGGAAGGAGCATGAAATTTGAACTATATCCCGCTATATTCCTGGAAGTGGCTTTTGCACCATGCGAAATGTCAGAAAAACAGAATAAACTGCCATGTGAAGGCAGCCTATGTATCATGGTACTGGACCCCTTGCCCCTGTGCAATTGATGTATGGTGCTTACTTCCAGGAAAGTCTTCATAGGGCACAAAAGGGCACGACTCCAGACCTTCCCAAACATTGATATAGAACAAATGCTTAGATAACTTTGGTGGCATCATTTCTGAGCAGCCAGCACATTCAGTTCAAGCAGTCAGTCAAATTATAGTAGCTGCCCTTTTTTGCCTTCAAGAAAAGCTTGACATCCACAAATTGATGTTGTGCTAAACCAGAGCATTTGCTTATGTCTGCTTCCTGTGAAGCCACAGCACTTCACCAGCACGTCTCGACTAAAACATAGTTGTTGGGTTTTTTTTTTTTTTTTAAAAGAGAGGATTCATGCATGTATTCACTAGCAGGAAAATCTCATTTATGTTGAAAAGTTAGAAGGAGCTCAGTAATCCCTATGGCTCTCTTCTCCATGAAGTAGAAACCTGCCTGCATTTTCTTGTTACAAAGCTGCTGAAGAGACACATGAATGACATGGTGATAGATGCTCCATGGAGTGACTAAAAGCCTCCTCCAACTTGCAGGTGACCCTCCTATAACAATTACTGGGATAGTGAAGCCACCGCAGAGTTGTTTGTTTTTGGTGTGTCTCTCTGTGTTGAATGGACTGGCACATCACAGACAAGCAGAATGATTGAAATTCATGTCCTGGCTCAACTCAGGTAAACAGTAGAGAGGGAAGGAGGCTTGTAAAGGCGTCTCAATAGGCTAAAGTGGAGGTTGGGAGCCTTGGATCTGGGGGCCAAATGTCACCCTCTAGGCTTCTTTATTTGGCCCCCAGGTGACACTCTCCTTAAATGCTTTTGCCCAGCTAAAATTGAACTGTGACAATGCCCTTTGGTTGCTGAAAAAGAATGGGGATATATGAGTTATAGAAACCTTTCAATTTTGCATGGCTATAGTGTAACCTCTTGTACAAAGGTACGAGTCACATCCATTGCTCTGTCCACTTTTGAATCTGGACCTGCCCACCACTGGTAGGTGGCCCTTGGAAGGTTGAGCATAAGGGAATGTGGCCCTCAGTCTCAAAAAGGTTCCCCATCCTTGAACTAAAGTGTAGGATCCTAGCTCCAGGTGATAAACAGTGTCTAGAATTCCAGCTGATTCCATTTGTGCAGTTGTGTGGATGGGTTCTGCAAGAATCTGTCTGGAAGCTTACAATTATCCCTGTTCTCATGCTGAACTCATTCTTGTTCTGGTAACCCAATCCCAAAGGAAGATGGCTGGAAACGAAACCAAGACTTGCTTCTACAAAACCAAATGGGCATCCATTTGCATTATTGCAATGCTCTATCCTTGGGCCTAATCCAGATGTTGCAAAATCCTGTCGCTACTAGAATAAGGGGGGACAGACTATCCCACTGGTGCTCAAAAGCTTACACTGGCTGGCGATATGCTACCAGGTTCAAGGTTCTTGTATTCATTTACAAGACCTTTAACAATTTAGGTTAAGGATACCCCAAGGGAGGGCCTAATCCCTTATATCCCTTGGAGTCACTGTTAGTGCCTCCCTGGCTCAGATGCATGGATCATATCCACCAAGGGCCGAGCATTCAGGATTGTGGGCCCAATTTTGTGGAACTTCCAGTTGAGATCAGACAGGCCCCTTCCCTGTAGAACTTCCAGCACTTATTACAGACTCCTCCCCTTCCAGCAGGCATTTTAACTGTAGTTTAATGTTATAGTTTTAACGAAATTTAGTTTTTCTGAATGTCATTTTCTATACACAACTTAGACATGGTTGTAGTTAAGTGGCACGTAAATTGTTTAAATAAAAATATCACTACAGACCCCTCAATCTTCACTTATTTGGTCCTTGGGCCTGAAAGCAACCTAACAAGGTGCCAGTGTCATGTAGTGGCCAGAACATCTTTCCCTGGCCTGACCACAACTACAGGACTGCTACAAAGACAAAATGGCACCAGGGACGGGGTAGAGATCTTAGAGGAAAGATTGGGTATAAACACAATAAGTCAATAAATACAAAATTCTTATCATGCCTAGCCCTGACTTTGTTCTGAGTCCTCAGAAGGTGAGCCAGAAACACCACAGGTCAATGACCTTAAGGAACAGTTAAAGCCAATGTGAGGATCCCCTTGAGGGATCCTCTGGGTTGATAATTTATGAAGAACCTCTGAAACTGTTGGAAGAAGAGGTGGAGCCACACACACCCAGTCCTCGAGAGTGCCAGCTCCAAAACTTTGGGCCCAGGCCAAAGAGCAATGACACAATATACCTCTACAGACCCAGAGGAGTAGGTCTACTGCTGAGTAACAAATTCCCGAGACTTGTCTGTTGACTGTGGTTGTGGTTAGGGTGTGGTTTTAGAAGGGCAGAGTAGAAGATAAGGTCTCCCTCTTGGGCCTTACAGTTGCTGCTGGAAACAACCCAACTCTGGTTCCTGTGTCAACTTCCCCCGCCTTGTTGAATTCCCTGTGACTTTGAGCTGTTTCCTGACCTCGTTTCTGAATCTTGTTTTGGACCCAGACTGCTGCTTTGTGCTTGATATGGGCTTGTTGAAGCTACACGGCACTTTCATAGAATCATGGAATTGTAGAGTTGGAAGGGACCCCAAAAATGGTCTAGTCTACCCACTGCATGCAATGCAGGACTCTCAACTAGATCATACATGACAGGTTGCCATCCAACCTCTGCCTCAAAACCTCCAAAGAGGAAGAAAGCACAAGCTCCTGTGGGAATCTGCTCCACTGGCAAGTTGCTGTCAGAAAGTTCTCCTTGATGTTTAATTGGACTCTCTTGTAATTTGAATCCATTGATTTGGGTCCTAGCAGGATAAAACAAGTTTGACTCATCCTCCATGTGATAGCCCATTAGATATTTGAAGATGGCTGTCATATCTCCTCTCAGTCTCCTCTTTACCAGGCTAAGCATACCCAGTTCCCTCAACTGTTCCTCATAAGGCTTGGCTTCCAGACCCTTGATCATCTTGGTTGCCCTCCTCTGCACATGTTCCAGCTTGTCAATAGCCTCTTAAATTGTAGTGCTCAGAAACGGACAAAGTACTCCAGGTGTGGTCTCATCAAGGTAGAATAGGGCGAGACTATTACTTCCCTTAATCAGGACACTGTACTTCTGTTGATGCAGCCTAGAATAGCATTAGTGTTTTCCCCCCTGCTGTATCACACTGTTGACTGATGGGTGGCGCTGTCGGTTAAACCACAGAGCCTAGGACTTGCCAATCTGAAGGTTGGCAGTTCGAATCCCCATGACGGGGTGAGCTCCCGTTGCTCGGCCTCTGCTCCTGCCAACCTAGCAGTTCGAAAGCACGTCAAAGTGCAAGTAGATAAATAGGTACCGCTCCGGTGGGAAGGTAAACGGCGTTTCCGTGCGCTGCTCTGGTTCGCCAGAAGCAGCTTAGTCATGCTGGCCACATGACCCGGAAGCTGTACGCCGGCTCCCTCGGCCAGTAAAGCGAGATGAGCGCTGCAACCCCAGAGTCGGTCACGACTGGACCTAATGGTCCGGGGTCCCTTTACCTTTAAGATTTGTTACTTGTTTTTGAGAAAACCATGCTTTGTATAGGTAATCACACCATCATTTAACTGGTAGTAGAGCATGAGAGGGCACTAAGATTGCCCTACTTCTCAACGTGTAAAAAAAAAGCTGCCCCTCCATTTTCATA
The DNA here is from genome assembly GCF_965112155.1 of Podarcis liolepis. Classification (NCBI taxonomy): domain Eukaryota; kingdom Metazoa; phylum Chordata; class Lepidosauria; order Squamata; family Lacertidae; genus Podarcis; species Podarcis liolepis. The sequence continues at coordinate 46,454,046 of NC_139564.1, read as the reverse complement.
TAAATGATATGTGCACATTTAAAATAGTTCTTGATATTGAGCTAAGTGGTGGGTGGGGCGGAGGGGCTGGGGTGGGGAGATAATCTGGTCCTTTTTGTCATTTTAACCAGGTTAACTAAAAGCAGCCAGAAGGTAACCCTGATTACTTCATGAACCTTTTTATATATTTTTTAAAAATCATTGATTTATGAAAGCATTTTATTTAGAAATGTTCATCTTTTCCTGTAAGGATGAAAAAGCACCTGTTTTTAATGTCTATTAATTATGGATCAAAATAATAACAACCCAAACATTTTTGTAGCATGTGTGATTTTTATATTTCCGTGGCACCTTCTGTTTTGAGATATATCAGGGAAATCTCGAGAGTTATTTTTAATCAAAGGTTTTTGTTGCATGTTAAGCAAGTCAGTTGTCAGAGAGGGAAAAACCCTTTAAATAGCTTCAGCCGTTGGCTTTTTGAATGGAAAAATATTACAAATGTAAATGGGATGCAGATTGTTTTACAGACTACTTAGAGACAGGGGAAGCGATTAAAATATTCAGATTTCATGGCTGCATTTCTTTACCTGTCAAATGTCAGGAGCACTGTGGAAAAGTGAGAGCAATCTCACTACAAAAACATTACAATATTTTGCCTAAGTAATTAGTGTATCTGAACGTGAGTTTAGGTTCATGTGCCATTTTGCCTTTAACAAATGTTGTTTAAAAACCTGGAAAGATTTGGAAAGTAAAAAAAAATCTGCACCTGGAGCTGAAAAGACCACTATGTGGGCACCAAGGAAGGGTCTCTGGGGAGAACATTCTGCAACCAGGGTGCCACCACTGAAAAGGCCATCTTTCTGGTAGCTGCCAATCGCACCTCATTTGGTGGTGGTGGTGGGCTTATCTTCCTGTTTATCCTATGCATGTTTATGCAAACACAAGTGACACTTTGTCTAATTGAGGCTGACTCCCAGTGTGCATAAGATTGCAGCCTTAAATCACAGCTGCTTCCTGCGGTACCCTGTCAATCCCTTTCAATTTTCTTCTTAACATCTTAAACTTCTATAATTCTTTCTTGGCAAATCCTCCCAAATCCTTTTTGCCTTTAAAAAAGAAAATTAACTAATGGCTAGAAATGCTTGTAGGCCTTTGATATCATGCCCCTGACTGTTCTTTGGTATGTTGACTTGGAGGGCTTAAGCTGCTTTTTCAAATAACACGATTTGCATACAAGGCTTCCATACATTGCTTTGAAGATTGCTTTGAAAAACTTCCCCAAGAAATCAGTTCCTTTGCAGTGGTTCCTCAGCTGAGTGAAGCCTTATTATGAGTCGAGCAGTAGAGGGTTTTTTTTTTAAAAAAAATACAGTGATGTTAATTGGAATAACGTGTGATTGAGCCTGTGGTGTTTGGGAACAGACTGCCTTATAGCAGAGTTTGCTAGCCACAGTCTCTGTGGGTACCAGTGTGTCCGCTAACACCTCCTAAGGCACCTATGAAAGGACTCAGTTAATATCTTCTCAATAATCTATGTGCAAGATAGTAGGAAAACCCACACCTCTCTCCTCCTCCTAACCTGGCTTAAGATGTATTTTTCACATTTAACCAGATACTCATCCATTGCTCCTCCCCTTCCTTTTTGGCTCATATCTTGTGATGGTGTAGCCACAAAACATCCTTCTTATGGCTCATAGTGAGTAATCTGTGGGCTCAATAAGCCATTGTTGCCGACACAAGTGATGAGCGTAAAGTTGCAAAGCTGCTGTTTAAGCTGAGGTCTTTGTGTGTACATGGTGCTGATTTCCCTGCACCCTTCCATTTGTTTACTTTATTAGTTGTTGACTTCTTATTTATCTGCACCACTGTGGGTGTGCTTATTTCACCCAGAAGGACTGGCTGGCTGAGACACCAAAGATCGCTCTGTTGTGTTGCTGATTCTGCCAGCTGGTGATTCGGCAGTTGAGTGGTCTTTATTAACTCTCTCCAGTGTGACCATCTGCAGCTTACTGCAGCACATAGATTTACCACAAGAGCAGTAAATTTCCAGTGGAGCTTGTTGCTGATTGAAAATACAACTCAGGCTTGAGCAATATTATCCCCGCATAAAATTGTCAGCTTTGAAATAGTTGACCCGACATTCGGATCTCTCTGCATGTTGAGTATCAACATTCCTGGATAGGCAGCTGGCGGTGAAGAAGGTGGATGCAAACCCAGTGCCTCTGTGGTATTGGGGAAGGGTTGTAGCTCAGTGGTAGAGCATCTGCTTTGCATGAAGAAGGTCCCAAGTTCAAACCCTGGCATCTCCAGGCAGGGTTAGACCCTTTCCTGAAATCCTGGAAAGCTGCTGTCAGCCAGTGTAAACATTACTGAGCAGGATGAACCAGTGGTTTTTGTATAAGCCAGTGTGGTGTAGTGGTTAAGAGCGGTAGTCTTGTAATCTGGGGAACCGGCTTCGCATCTCCACTCCTCCACATGCAGCTGCTGGGTGACCTTGGGCCAGTCACACTTCTGTGAAGTCTCTCAGCCCCACTCACCTCACAGAGTGTTTGTTGGGGGGGAGGAAGGGAAAGGAGAATGTTAGCCGCTTTGAGACTCCTTTGGGTAGTGATAAAGTGGGATATCAAATCCAAACTACTACTACTACTACTACTACTCCTCCTCCTCTTCTTCTTCTTCTTCTTCCTCTTCCTCTTCCTCTTCCTTTATCCCTGTTCATGTTAACGCAGCCTAAGGTAGTGACCCTCCATCACATCCAAGGTTGCTTCCAGACTACTTGCTTATTGAACATTCATTCTGATTTGTTTGCAGGGAGGTTAGACCACACTGTATCAAGCAAATGCTATATTACACTTTCCAATGCATTTCCTCTTCACTTACCGTATAAAGTCCAATTTTGAAAGGAAGCAGGTTTGTTGCTCAAGAGATCCAAATCGACCTGAATTGTGCGACCTGAATTTTGCAGTTATGTGATTGAATCCTGCCTGAAAACAATGACTGTCTGGAAGTGCCCTTAGACAATGGTACAGACTCCATTGAGCAAGGCTTTAAGAAGGTCTTTGCAGTCCTCCACATGATCTTCAAGATTCCTTTGTTTGAGAAGGGATTCACCGGCTGCTTTAAAACGCCAGTCCTTAGTGAAGACAACACCATGTGAAAATGCTCTCATTTTTCAAGAAAGGACAGGTAGGTAGGTGGCTGGCTGACGCTTTGTTAGGATGTTTTAACAGCAGGGTTTCAGGAGTCACCTCAAGCCTGTGATTTGCAGGCAGACACTTGTTTCTACAAATCCGCAAAGCGAGAGATGTTCAAATTGGGGGCAAGGGAGGCCTTGCACATCCCGTTTTTCAGAAAGAGGGAGAGACAACAGGAATAAAGGAAGTACTTACCTTTTGTGTGTTTTCTGATATTGTAACTATATGTTTTTTCCCCAAGTTTCTAAGAGCAGCCCTCCTGAGGCTGTCATGGTGTGTGTGTGTGTGTGTGTGTGTGTGTGTGTGTGTGTGTATGAGAGAGACTCTTATCAAGCTGTTGAAATGTTTGGAAAATATATAACTCATGTAGCTCTTTTGTTCTACAAAGAAAAGTCGGTTAATGAGGGCACCCTGTTGGGGAGGGGGTTCAGGTGACAAATGAGTAAGGATTGGTTTGAGGCCGTAGCTCAACAATTATATATAATGTGTTTTGCATGCAGAAGAGCCAAGGTTCAGTCCCTAGGAATGGAACCAGGAAAATACTGTTTTCTGAAACCCCTGGAGAGCCGTTGCCAAGTCTGTACAGACCATGCAAAGCTAGATGGGCTCAATGGTCTGACTTAGTGTAAGGCAGATTCCCATGCTGGCTATATCCACATGTGTACTATGAACACTGATCTACCTAATAAGGTTGTTGTAAAGATTAAAGACATAATGTAAGTGAAGCACTTTGATCACTTAAGGGGGAAAGTGCTATGTACTACACACTTTGTCTGGGCTCCTGGATTGCTGTGGATGAGATGCCAGCTCTTTTGCCGGCTTTTAAAAAGTACAAGCAAGAATGTAGGCACCTGGCTGGCATTAGAGGATTTTCTTCCCCCTTATGCCCCAGGATTTGAGTCTCAAACATGGGAGAAGTCTGTTTAAGGTCTGGAACCCATTGTTGTGATGATTAAAATTAATAATAATAATAATAATAATAATAATACACTTGCACAGTACATTTTGTATGTTCAAAGTATGCAACTTCCATTATTCTCCCATCAAAAGCTGCTTTGCACAGGTTTCTAATTCGACACCCACAAGCTGTGCAAGCAGAATGCCTTCTCCCCGAACCGACTGCAGATTTATTGGCCTTCTGATGAACAAAGACTATAGCTAGAAATGAGAGGATAATGATGGGACAATGACTGCGGCAGCACAATCACCTTTCTGCAGATGTCATGGAATCTTTGCAGAACGCTCTTCATCCAAAAATAAGCCTCCACAAAGGAGAAAGGAACAAAACAAGAAGAGAAGACAGAAATGGAAGCCTCAGTGAGGGTTGATTTAAGGCAGCTTGGGTAGCTGTGGCCCATTTCCTTTATTTTCTTCCTTCCCACTCCGAACCTGTGACAGTTGTGACCTTTTATTGTTAAACAGCAACAGTAGCTTGGTGATCTTTTCAAAATACCTTTAAGATTTTTTTGTCTGAGGGCTAAAATGAATTGTGGCAGATGCAGGAAGCTGCCTTAAACCAATCCAAACCAACCATTTAGCTAGCTCAATATTGCCTACCTTGACTGGCAGTGGCTGTCTAGGGTTTCAGACAGGGGGTCTCCCCACCCCACCCCAGCCCTACCTGGGGTGGCTGGGGATTGAACCTTGGATATTTGGCACATCCCTTCCCCCTTTTTACCTGTCCCTATCTTTTCCCCATAATACTTTCACCTTTTCCCCATAATACTTTCACCTTAATTTTCACTAGAAATCATCAGCAAATTCACTGATGGATGCTCAGATTCCCAGTAACCTATCAGCCTGGGAAATTAAGTTTGTGAAGCTGAGAATTTGCTTTAGCTGCACTGAGCAACCTGAGGTTTCCTGCTGCTCTGCAGCTAAACTAAGCACGGCCACTGGCTGTGCCCCTCATGCTATCATCCTTCCCACAACACGTTCCTTAAGCTCATTAAGCTCACAGTGAAACTGTCTTAATAGCCCTGAATCTGACACAGTATATTTCTCTGAGATCTTGGTTAGAAGAAAATAAGAAAGCTTGCTGGATCAGACCAAGGATGCAAGCTAATGCATTGTTTTTCACAATTGGATGCTTCCAAGAAGTCTTGAAGCAGAGTATACAGCAGGGGTGGCCAATGTGGTCCCTCTAAATGTGGTTGACTTGCATTGCCCATCAGCTCAGACTGTTGACCATGCTAGCTTGGGTTGATGGGAGTTGCAGTCCAAAGCATCTGGAAGGTTGTTTACCCCGGCAGCTGTCTTCAGGGTTGCTCCCAGGCAACTGGTAGACTGCTTCTGAATAGGCAGGATCCATAAAGTCATTATGACTAGTAGCCATCGTCAGGACTTCCCACCATAAATCGAATTCTCGTTTGAAGCCATTTAAGTTAGGGGCCAGTCTTATTGGGTTTACCAAAGTGGCCATTCATGCCCCCAGTTCTGCCTCTAGCACAGGGTGGGAAAGCTTTTTCCAACTGAGCGCCATATTCTCTTCTGGTCAGCTTTCAGGAGGCCACATGCTAGCAGTAGGTTAGGCCTGAGAAAAAAGGAGCAACGCATGCATGGGTGTAGCTAGGATTTTTGTTCGGGGAGGGCAGGCCTTTTTTTAGGGGGCAGGCCTTTTATTAGGGGGGCAGAACCTCGGTTTGCTATGTATTTTTATTGATTGGGGGGGCAGCTGCCCCTCTCTGCCCCCCCCGGCTACGCCCATGAATGCATGTACATTTTATCTTCGTACAATACGCTAATACGTCCACCCTCTTTTTTCTCTATCCAGATAAGCAAGCGGCATCAGCAGAGTTTGAGGGCAAATTTGAGTCAGGCAAAAACATTCAAGGAAGTTGCAAAGCAGGTCTGCTGAAGGTGATGGCCTGGGAAGAGAAGGAGAATCTATAGCCTAGGGAGAGTCTTGAGGCCAGGTAGGCCAGGAGGAATGCATTTGGTCCCTAGCTCTGAGCTTCCCTACTCCTGGCCTAATACAACTGCAGACCTAACTGTGCATGGTATTAATTGTGTGACTTGCAGCCAACTCAGGGGATTAAAAGACTGCAGGCAGGTGAGTTTCTCCTCTTCACTCTGCAGCCGGGATCCCGATAGAAATTGCCCCTGTTCCACAGCTGGTGATAGGGTGGGGGGGAATCTCCTGGTTTCTATGTTCTTTTCCAGTAGGGAATATACCTATCAGGATCATGGCTGGAGAATGGGAAGGGTAAAACTTCCCCGTATGTCCAATGGAAATCTGAGTTTGTTGATTTGTTTTAAATCCTGATGTGGCTTCAAGTCATACAAGTATGGATGAGTATTGCTGTTCTTGCCCTTGGATGGGATGAATGGGAAAAACACAAGGGGACGTTTGAGATCCCTAGCCCTGGAAATTGACGCTGAATCCTGGGAGCTGTTTAAGCGGCCTGTAACTATTCCTTGTAGACCACAAGAATTTATTACACATGACCAGCAGTTATCTGATACAACATAAGGTGCCTTGGAAAAGGGAGTGGGTCCTAGTTCCTGTTGACACTTCCATCTTGGAGTTCAGCAAGCAAAGGTGTGTTCTGTGGATAAAACATGCACTTGCTTTAACCTTTGTACTACTCCCTTTAGCATCTTACGCAGAGAAGAATAAGGCTTATGTTTTTTTCTCTGCTAAACACAGTGAACAAGATAGTGAAAATTGCTCCTGCGCATAGCTACATAATAAAAAGCTGTCCTCCCAAATTTCTTTCCCCCGAAAGGTGCACGAAAAATGTAATGTGCCATCACACAGAGCATTCAACATTACCATGTCTGTCTGTGCATACGTTTTCTAATTGCTGCTCCTGTGTCCCTGCATTAAGTGAGGATCACAGCCCCTCTGTAAAGACAACTCCCTACAATTCCTTGTTATAGGGCAGAGGCGAAATGACACTATTTTCTGCCAAAGACCACATTCCACCAGGTGCAATCTGCTAGGGACTGCATCTGAAGCCTCCCCTTTTCTCTTTGTCATGCCTTCTCGCTTGCTCTCTCCCTTTCTGTCAGCCCTTTCTTTCTTTCTTTCTTAGACAAGAGATTAAGGGTAGAAGGTATAAACAAGGAAGCTCTTCAGCACTTCCAGATGCCAGCGTGGCATAGGATTAGGTCATTAAAGGAGGGAGAGTTTTTTGTGTGTGTTTTGCAGAATCTTGTGATCTTGGGTTATATATATATATATATCACTTGCTTTGTGTTCTTCCCCTTAAAGTAAACCTGTTCTTAAAAACCTGTTCTTCAAAAAACATCCGCTTTGTGGGCTGGGAATAGGGTGGACAAGTAATACTAATCCAACAGGGTTGTGGGTTTTTTTGCATGTCTGTAGTTCATTTAAACCCTAAACTGTGGATGTAGGAATACATTGATTTCCTTTCCAGCCAGCTTCTGTTCTGCTGCAGTTCAACTTATAGCAAAAAGGTGTTATGAGTTTTCTATCTGCTGTGGCAGAATTTATGTAGTTAATCAGGTTATAATTGCATAGCTCCACACCATTCATTTCACTGTAAAGGCTATACATTTCAGTGCAAAGGAAGGACAATGCAGAAAGGGAGGGAAAGTCATCCATTACATACTGTTTCCAGACTGAAAACAAGAACAGTGAATGCCACTTGTATTCTCTGGATTGATTTCCGTTTTGGACACGGGAGTGAATAAGCAAACGCTGGCAATTTCCACTCCCATTTCTTTTTCTGTCAGAATTCTCTGACAACCCTACCCTAAACCAACTCTGTGACTGTCCCTGGTAATGACTTCAGCACACAGCCTGGCAAGTTCGAAAATAGGAAGATAGAATAGGCAGGTCTGCCTTCTGTCTTTTTTGTGGAAATACTTTGATGGCTTCACAACTGAATTCAAATGCTGCATGTCACTAATGCTCAGGCAAGTGAAAACATGTTTTTTCCCCAGTAAAAAAGAAAAGAGTGCTTTATGGAGATTGCCTCAAAATGTTTCAGTGTGGAGTGTTGCTGCTCAGGATTCCAGACACGCTACTCGATTTCACCCTCCCCAGTTTTCTATCTCCCCAGTGTTGGATGGATTTTGTAGGTAGACTAGTATATATTCTTTTATAAAGAATGTGTGTGTATTCTTGTATAATTTATCTTCCCTATTACTCACGTGTGTGAGCAGAATGTTTAAAGAAAATCAGTTTAGCGTTTAGACTTAATACGCTTAGAAGACTTAAAACACCATCCCTTGCAGCATTAAAGTGCAAACTTTGGGACTAGGCTGTGTAGCCTTAGTTTTTATTTCTCCAGCCTCCAGTAGCAGACTGGACTTTTCCTATTCTCTCCTAATAAAAGGGGCACGCAGACTGTAAAGTAAGCATACAAAATAGTGTTTACTTACATAGAGTCTAGCACTCAATTCCAGCAGTAACAAAAACAAGGTAGGCAAATTCTGCTTCTATTTCGTTTAATTTCTTTAATTGAATTTATTTCATAATACAGTAAAACTACAGAAAATACATATTGAATAGGTAGAATATGGAGTCCTACTTAAAAGTAATTATTAGCCTTTACCACCCACTGAGCACAGAAGCTCCTCCCATCTCTCACCTGACATCATTCCTTTTTTCTCCCAGCCCTCCCTCTCTAAGAGACTGAACTTTCCTTGTCACTCACCCAGGGTCCTCCATCAACCATCTTGCATCTGAATATATAATCTCTGGACCTTAATAAAGGCCCCAAACAGAGGACTCCAAAGAAAGAAGAGAAAGAAGAAAAACAGTAAGGGACAGAAAAGAGATAGGGAAGGAAAGAGAGAGAGAATATAGTGAAAAAGACAAAAGAAAAAGAAACATTAGAAAAAAGATACAAAATGAAATGTTCTGATTGGCCACCTGCTGGTTATATTAAAAAAGAAAATATGTTTATTTAAAACACTCAGTCTATGCTAACATCCATCTTTGTTTTCTGTTAAACAATATTTATTCTAAGTCAGGGTGTCTCAGAATCATTCATTTCTTTTCCCCACAAAAAGTCCAAGATGGGTTCCTTAATTGTTATTATTGATAAATGTCAACCATAATTTTTCCTTCACCTTCATTAATTCCCACTACCATAACTCCAAACTGAATGCTAATAAAACCTTCCATCAATCTCCATCTTAAAGTCTCTCCACTGTGATCACACATTGGGCCAGTATGTTTAATTCCATTTCCTGTTTTTCCGTTTCCTGTTGGGTTTACGATAGTATTCCAATCTCCTCCTCTAGGGCCTTCTATTTTCATTTCCCCCCAGTCTTTTTCCAGAGAGAGAGTACCATAACTTTAATAGCATCATTCTCTGAATTTGCACAAGATTGTATGCTGAGTACTTTCTCTCTGCTAGAATGGAAGGAAGGCCAGGACTGAAGTTTCCCAAAGGCCACCACCCCCTGAAGCAGTCTGTTCCACTGTTGAACAGTTCTTACTGTCAGAAAGTTATTCTCGATGTTAAGTCAGAAATTCTCTTTTCTTGTAACTTGAACCCATTTGTACGGTTCCTACCCTCCAAAGCAGGAGAAAACAAGCCAGAGAACTCAAGGGAAGTGATGTCAAAAAGTGTCTTCTCCAGTAATCAGGAACTCTCTGAGTCTTAACCCTGTCATACCCTTATTTAGCAAAAATGGATGGTTGTTTTGACTGCAAACACCCACACCCACCCACCCCTTACCATGCAACAAGCGCTTAGTGTTCCATGGACACTAAGCATGCTCAGTCTTCAATGGGGGCATTTTCCCCTTAGGAATTTTCCCCTCCCTCCAAATATTATGTGTGTGTGTGTGGTTCTGCAAGCCTTGGAGTTTCCCCAAGCTCCTCTTACAGCCTCCTTCATGTTTCAGTGTTTCCAGAAGCAATAGCCCTCACAGCCTGAACATCGGAAAGAGCGTTACTCACATTTTGGAGATGGGGGGAATTCTTACTGTTCTAAATGTTTTCCACTGCTGTAATTCACTGTACCTGACACTGTCCAGGTGAGTAAGAATCACCCTGATGACTGCTCTGACACTTAGAAGAGCAGTTATTTTCTCTTTAGCTTGACCTTTTCCAACATCAATGATTGTCGCAGCATGACTCATTATCCTGCTTGGAGGAGCAGTCAAACCAGCTATGACTGAAACTAGTGGCTTGGCATTCAGGCCAGAATTAACTTCCTTTAAGATAGTGGCAGCATCCTTTTTGGCACTGCCACTGGTCTCTCCAATCAATATAATCCCCTCTGTTTGAAGATCACTCAGGAACACATCAAGGCAATCAATAAAATTCATTCCACTGAATGGATCTCCTCCAATTTCAACCCGAATAGCTGGCCACAATCGAAACTTATGGCAGCTGATGAACAGCTTTGGCTGTGCCTGCATTGCAAGGTTCTCCAATTGCCTTTTGTTCAATGTTGCGTTTTCATTGCCTTTTCCCTTTTGTCCCTTCCCAGGTGTGTACAGCTAAGCATTTTTCTTGTATCTATGTTAGCCTAACTGAGTTATTCCAGAGTTACTCAACTGTTCCTCTGAATGGTTTCCTTGGCTGCTACTCTCCGAGGCTGACCTTTCAATTTGTTTTTGCACACTACTTGTCTTTTTTTCGTTTATATCCCACCTTTCCTCTAAGGAGATCAAGGTGATGTTTGTTACCCCGCCATCTGATTTTATCCACACAATAACCCCTTGAGGTAGGCTAGGCTAAGATAGAGTGACTATCCCAAGGTAACCCAGCAAGGGCCATAGCTAAGTGAGGATTCAGACCTGCATGTTTCTGATCCTGGTCCAACACTAGGGTATGCTAATATACAACAGTAATTATATTGGTGTTATGACCACCACTGATATATTAAAAAACAACAACAGGACTACATTGATATTATATTTCCAATGTACATGGAAAAACATGGAACAGGTGATTGGTCACACCTGCACAATACTTTCAAAGCACTCCTATACCACTTCAACAGTAATAGCTTCTCCCAAAGACTCCTGGGAGATGTAGTTTTTTTAAAGGGTGCTGAGGGTTTGTAGAATCATAGAATTGTAGAGTTGGAAGGGACCCTGAGGTTCATCTAGTCCAACCCCCTGCAATTCAGTTATTAAAGAGACCTTTAACAAACTACCATTCCCAGGATTATTTGGTTGAAGCAATTACTGCTAAAGTAGTACAGGCAACTCCCATTTTGTGCGCGTTCAACGACCCTTGTTAATGGATGCTTATGAGAGGTGGGAAGGGAATGTTTTGCACTGAGATATCCCAACCCCAGAAACTTGGAAGGATGGAACAGTAGCTGGGTGGGTTGGAGTTCCAGGATGTTTGTTCAGGTTAAACACAAGCTCTCTCCCAGAAAGATGAAGACATTTGTAATGAGGTTGCCAGTTTTACAGGAAAAAATGCACAAGAACTTTAGCATGAAGTAATCCAGGGACAGGATTTTAGACACAATGCTGATTGCACTCAACAGCTACAGATCATTATCCATAAAGGGGAGGTGTGTGAATGTTGGGAGGGTTCCTGCCTATGTGCGATAGCTGGAGAATGGCCTTCAAGGGCCCTGTTTCCAAGTTCTATGTACACGCCAGCATTGGCTGATAGTGGAAAAGTTTCCATTGTGAGTTTATGCGTAAGAAAAACAAGAGCAAGATAAAAAGGGTATTGACGCTACTTATCCAAGCTTTAAAAACCTGATAAAACGAATTCAATTAAAAAGGAGGCAGGGTGTGCATGCAAGTGGATCTCAGCTTCTTTCTTCACATCTCCTGGCAGGCTGCCAAGCACAAAGAAACTGAGACTTCCTTGTTCCTGAGCAACATTTTGGCCTATAATTCTCCAAAATCTGTAAAAAGGATTGTACAGTGGTACCTCAGATTACGAACTTAATCCGTTCTGGAAGTCTGTTCTTAAACCGAAACTGTTCTTAAACTGAAGTGCGCTTTCCCTAATGAGGCCTCATGCTGGTGGTGCCCTTCCACTGTTCGGATTCCGTTCTTAGACTGAGGTAAAAGTTCGCAAACCGGGACACTACTTCCAGTTTTGTGGAGTTCATAAACCGGATCGTTCGTAAACAGGACTGTTCTTAATCCGAGGTACCACTGTAGCTGCAGTTTGCTTTCACCTGGAGCTACGTTTTGTTTAAAAGATCACCTGCGTTTAGCATGCTGGAACACTACAGTGTGCATTTTCAACTAGGTGGCAAATAGATTCATTCCTGTTTTCCCTCTGCCTGCCTATAACCTCCCCATGCTACAAAAGGAATGGCCCCCATAGTCAAGGAAGGCGATATGAAAAGTCCTCTTCCCAGCATTTGGTCTCTGGTCAACTGCCTTGGTCACAAATGTACTGCTGATAGTCCTGCTTGATTTCCAAGAATGCTGTTTTACTTCCTTTTTTGAGCAGTATTTCCAGTCAGCTGGACAACTGCCCTGATTCTAGCTACTTAATTAATTTTCCATTGTGAGGTTTGCTAAATTCTAGGTACTGATCAAGAGCTGGATTAACTACTCTTACTGTTGACATCCAGATTGGGTTTATCGGTAGTATGCAAGGAGGCAGGTTTAAGAGGCAATGTGATGCTGTGGAAAAAGAACAGGGTTTCAATTCTAAGGACATTAAGGACTCATCCAGATTTCCTTTTGTGTCGTGCTTTCCAGGCACAAATCCATCTCCAAGTCCCACAACTTTCTGCAGGAAACCCCACTGTTTATCACTGAATCAGAACAAATAACAATTGGGTTTTCTGCTTGTAGGGTGACCTTGAGCCAGTCATCTTTTCTCAGCCTAACTTACCTCTGAGAATTGTTGTGAGGAAAAATAGCATGTGCACCATCCTGTAGTCCTTTGAGGGAAGGTGGAATACGTATGTAAGACATAATAATATACAACAGGTTTGGAATGCGCCCTGTTCTCAAGTTCTACCCCCCACCCTAAAACCCCCCACATTTCCTTCAAACTATAAAATCATCTTCCTAGGCTTTCCCTGGAAGTTTGCTTTTCTTACCTAAGGAATTAATTAGAATTTTAGTTTTTCTCGATGCATTTTCCACAATCAGTTTATCTAGGCTATGAATTCCAAACAACACAGAAGGAAAATGCCTTCGTTATCCTAATATGGTCTGCTTCAAGCTTTGTTATTCTCTTACAATTGATGGAGAACTGCTTTAGATGGATCTGATTCTAAACTAGATTGTTGTTATTTTCATAACTGATCTTTCTTCCTACTTATTCATTTGCAAAGGGGAGCTGAGCAATCATAATTCCTCCGGCTTCCTTTGGGATCCGGTGCATATTTTTGTGCTGACTTTGTTATTCACAAAATGTCATTGTTTTTTTAAGGCAACCACTGCGATATCAATCAAGGCAAACACAATTGAACTGCCTATAACGAATTAGGCGCAGACAATTGAGTAATTGGAGTGATTAAAATGGCTGTCGACTTGATAGTTATCCTTCATGACTTGCTGATATTTTTAGTTAGTGTTTGATTACAGGCTCCTTCACGGCTCCCTAGAAAAGCATCAATGTGTTATCTTAATGGGAGTTCCTAGCTATCTATATATTTAAAGGTATTGATAATCAATGCTTGCTTAATTGAGGCTTCAGAAAAAAAATGCTTCTATAAATAAGCACTGGCTAAAACAATGCTAAATCAGTCTTTGAAGTCTAGCTGAAGTCAATAGTAAAGGGCACTACTGTCCTGCCCACTTTGTAAAGGGGAAGGGCAAAAGCACCTCTGGATTCAGGAATTCTCTAGCATAGCCCTCCCCTCCAGCCTGCTGCTATCCAGATGTTTCATGGGAACCATAGTCCAACAACATCTAGAGGGCATTAGGTTGGAGAAGGTTGCTCTGGCATCTGTGGCACTAGCTGTGGTGCTTTGTGCAACAGTTGCTTTTCCGCCTGTGTTGACCTTTCTTGTCCGCTACAAACACCTGTGGTTATTTATGGGAACTGCCCAATCACATGTAGATTGCACACAGAAAGTTGGGAAAGAGCCACAGCCAATGAGCCTTGGAATCTCGCCCCCCCCCGAATGTGAGGTGACCCAATTATTTGAGAGTGAACAGCAATTGGATTACAAGCTTTTAAGCCGTGCATACCTGCCATAGATTCTGATATTGACATTATTGTCCTCTGTTCCATTGCTGATGTTTTTATTGTTTCGCATTTATATATTTATTTGCCATTTTATGCATTTTAGGGAATTGTAAACATAGTGTGGAAGGAGGATGCAAGCAAATTGATTATAAATATATTATGAACACTTTGTAAGGAACACAATGTGCTTGGAGCGAAGAAATGAGTTTCAGTCTTTTGCTATCAGACGGCCTAATGTAAATATGCCTTCATATTTGTCGGCTGGATAGATTGCCAGGGATCACCATTGTATGTATTTAAGACACACATGTAGCTTGGCCACCTGGGAGTTTCAGCACCCAACATGCAGGGCAGAAGTGCCTTCTGAGCAAAATTGTCTCAAGAATAGAGATTAGGCAAATGAGGTATGCGAGAATAGGAGTGGCAATGAAATCTTGTATAACCGTGGTAAAAAGTTCTGAATCTGAACTGTTATCACATCGCTCTGGAAAATATTCAAGCTGAAAAGAATAAATACACTAATTTTAGAGAGGTATTTATTAATTCAGAGCAAATCTTGCAAAATGTTCTGAAATGTTTTTTACTCATTTCCCCATTGTCTTAATACATTGAAGTATAAAACAAAAACAAGAGGGGCAGAGTTTTTGTTCCAAGTCAGGATGTTTGGTAAACATCTAATACAGGCATGTGCTCTTGCTTAATCCTTTAAGCCTGTCATTAAAATGTTATTTTGAGGCAACCATTCATCATTGATCAGTGTTTCTACATCCGTTATTTGTACTACATCTAAGCCGGCTCATCAGCCAGTCCCAGTTGGGTATGCTCTCGTGTTTTGCATCAGAAGGTCTGTGTAACTGGATATGAAACATTCAAATGCCTTTAACATATATAGTCATGAAAAATAAGATCCCTCCCAAGATTATAAAATGGCATTGTTTCCCGAGACAGATGCATACTAGCAACAATTTCATATTTTTTTTCAATGTACTTGACTGATTTTGACTTGCAATGGACCAGTTTGCTTTCCTTAAGGGCATCAATCCGGGGAAAGAAGTGAGGCAACCTAGAGAGATCTGATTTAGGGGACAATCCTGTAGAAATGTATCAGAGCGGAAGGGCTTGTCCACACTGGAGTTTACTGTGTGTTTGCAGCTGTTTGTGTTTCTATTTAATTTCTGTTGTCTTCATGATGTTAAACAACACCAACTTCCCACTGAAACTCATATATTCAGCTATACCCAATAGGGGGATAGTCCAATAAGTTTGGGGAAATTGGGCTCCAAACCACCTTACTCAGGGTCATGATTAATTTGTTTCAGTATTTCTTACTAGGTGGATCAATTGCCACTTCCTGCTACTTCCCTTTCCATGCCCACTATTTCCTTAGTACTTTCATTTCTTTTCTAGCTGTGCTCCTAACTAGCATGCCCCTGAACAGAGGAGCATAGCATTATACGTGTACATATTTCTTTTGATCCATCAGATTTGCAGAAAACTGGAAAACTGCACAAGCAAGCCACATAAATAATTTTGTGCAGAGAATTTGCAGTTGCCTGATGGTGCTTTTGCGCACTTTCTAGATGGGGAGAATTTTTTTAAATCGCAAGTGTATGCAGCTGTCCTGCTAGCATGCCCTCTTAGGACTTGATCAGCATAATAAAATCAACTAATTAGAAATTGTGGACAAACAGAAAAGGGAAACCTATTAGTATGAAAGGGAAAGATCAACATTGCACCTCATAACCAAAGTCAGATTCAAATTGCTACTCCAATCTAATTTGAATGGTAGGAAATGGATCAACAGCTACATAATGCTCAATTGTGGACAAGCCCTAAGTCCCATTGAGGACTTACTTCTAAGCAGGCATGCATAGGTTCGTGCTGTTAACTCTCAATTTCAATGTCTGAAGCTTCTTTATACTGAGGCAGCTGGTGTCCCTCTTGTTCAGTGCTGCCTATTCAAGCTGCTGGTGGTTTTCCAGAGGAGATATTCCCTAACTCTTCTCCCTAGGATTATTTCTAATGGGAGATTCCAGCGATTGAACCTGGGACTTTTGGCAATATATAAGGCACCTGTCTTCCCACTGAACAGTAGCCTCATCCTATTTCCATGCTGTTTTTGATACATGTTTTTGTCCAAAACCTCCTCACTGG
Organism: Podarcis liolepis; assembly: GCF_965112155.1. Classification (NCBI taxonomy): domain Eukaryota; kingdom Metazoa; phylum Chordata; class Lepidosauria; order Squamata; family Lacertidae; genus Podarcis; species Podarcis liolepis. The sequence continues at coordinate 46,437,657 of NC_139564.1, read as the reverse complement.
CCAAATATCAAGGCCCAGAGGCCCAAAGTAGGCCCACAGACCAAAGCATGGAGGCCTCGTTTGGTGAGGTCATACTTACTGGTGGTTGCCCATGTGTGTGGGTGAGTCACATAGAGACTAATTAGGAATCATTGCATGTGCAAAGCTTTCAGACTGAACCCTTTCACCTTAATTTGACGAAGAGTTATTGATTTATTTTGTTTTGCAGTTTTTGTGGAAAGCAAAGTAAAACCTCCAGGAGGGCTTGATTTCCAATTATATGATAAGATTGTATTTTATCTTAGACTGTAACTGTGCAGTCATTTTCCTTTCTCAAAGAAGCCTGCTGCATGTATGGCTACTGGCATTTCCCCTCATATTATTAATGGACCAAACAAAAAAGCTTTCTAGGACAAATAATTCAAGTTTCCAGTCGTTAAACTCTAGGAAACGTATTCTTTTCATCAGCTCATGGGGTCTTGGCTGCCTGGTTTTCTATGCCATTTAGAAAGTCGCAATTATCACCACCTACATTTAATAAAGGTTTCAGTCTCGGTTACAGAACACTGAATCTGGGTATATACCAATATTCCTGAAAGCAATTGGAAGAAACTTCGTCTTTAGTGTTGTTGTGGCAATAGTCTATCCGGCAGCAATGATACACAGACATAAGGGGATAAAGGGCGACCCTGCCGAGGCTTAATTACTAACCCCCAGGCACTTTTGCTTGGGTGCTGTTGGATATAAGTGAACTTGCGTTATTGTTTTTAATAACACTGAATCACACTTCCCAGTAAAGTTATTGTTTCATATTTATTATATGGAACCATTCAGAGAAATCATAGGTCCAAAAATATAAAAATTTCCACTCATTGGAGAAAAATTCAGATTTTAAAAATAAGTAAATGAAAAAACACACATCTTGGTTCTAAGGAAGTAACATTATGAAGGCTGGAGTGGATGAGTATTGCTCTGCCAAGTGCTCCCGTTACACTTTTAGGGTCTGCTCATGATGGTCGTCCTTATTTTTCCTATGACACTAATTGCTGTCTAATCAATTTTCTTCAGACTTTGCTTTTCATTCAGCTAATGTCCCCTAAAGACCCACCAATACAAAATTGCACCTGTGCATACAGCAGTGGTTTGCCACTTGAAACACATCTGTGATAAAGACACCCATACCTAGGAAGGCAGCTCTCTGCATGAGACCTGCCAGTGATGTCAAACATACCCACAGCTATTTTGCACCTATGTGAACCTGAGCTCATTGTATCATCAGGAGTAAAAGTGCAATCTGCTTAACTGCTTGTTGCACACTCTGCCTTCATTTCAATAGGACTCATATGTGCAGGATCCCTTGAAATGAATGGAGAATGCCAATTAGCAGTAGAATTTGGGGGGTGGGGATTGCATCCTAACTTGATAAACATACAGTATTTGGCCTAGTTTAATGTGCCTGAGCCTTGCGCTTGTGTGTGGTCGCCATCATCTACTCTTCCCTTAAATGGCTGTGAGGCTAGCAGAAGTTTTTGATTGGTTTCAGTTAGCCATAGTTTAGTGTTATGTCCAAACTGTAAACTGAGGTTAATTTAATTTTGATTTGTGAAAACAAAATCAGTTAACTTTTTTTTTGTATTATCTGCTTCGCTTAAGTTGATTCTGTGTACAGAGACACATGCTAATTCAAAGTATTTGAGAAAGACTTCAAGAAAGTGGATATTACTTTTACTGTTAATGCAGAAAACATGGATGTTCCCAATAGCTGGAGATCATAATGTAGTAGTGAAATATGTTCCTTTGATACTGCTGTCTCAACATGGAGGTTTGGAAGCACCTGGGATATCTGGGCTTGTCTCTGGGCAAAGATTTCTGGTATGCTAGTAGGAGGATTCAGACATAATGTTAAACCATGTTTTAGCCTTCCTAGGAAAACCCAACAGGAGGCTTGGGCTTGCAAGTACCACCTTTCTTCTCCTCCAACATGGGCATGATGAGGAGATAAGAAGCCCCTTTGTTTTTGATTAATCACAGTTTAGCATTATGTTTGCATTCTAAACTGTGGTTAATTTTAACTATGGTTTGTTGAAACAAGCCATCTTCTTAAACTGTCTTCTGAGGCCTAAACAAACCAAAATTAAAATGAACGTGGCAAACCTAGATGGCGTGGCAAACCTGTGATTAAAAAGGAATATAAAGCTTCTTAAAACCACCTCATGGTTTTGCTGGATGAAGAGGCAAATGCATGAATCTGACTTAGTTTTTTAACTGTCAGAATCTAACACTAAACTGTAGTTTGGTCTTCCATGCAAACCAGTCCATTTGCTGTTCTTTCTAAGTTATCATTCTATAGCTTGCATACTGTAAAGGGCTGCAATACAAAATCACAAAATTTAGTTATTTCACAAATGTTTGGAAGAAGGTTGACTACGAAACATGATGGTTTATACCATCTGCAAAAGTTCTACCATACTTTGTTATAGATGCAATGTACAATTCATATAACACCACCAGCCCGTCCCCCAAAAAGTTCAGTAATCCAGAAAAAGATTTCATGGCACAGACCCAAGAAAGCATGTGTGGGAGATCTGGACTCACATTTCTTGAACAGTAGTACACTAAGTTGCGTGGAAAACCTCTTTTGAAATGAAGATTTCAAAAGCAATTTGTGATGTGCACAGGGGATCATATTCAGAATAAAGGTTCAAAAATCCCATTGGGCATTTGAATTAGTTTGGGTGCATTTAACGTAGCTGTTTGTATCCCAGTCTATGTGCTTGTCTGCACAATCCTATGCATATCTACAGCATCAATGGGACTTTCTTCCAGGGTAGGGCATATAAATTATTATTACTATTATTATTATACTGTAGCATTGCAGCCTTAATCTTTGGATGTTAGTGAGATTTAGGAACATTAAACTATTGCAGCCATTACTTATGTAGAAAAATGGCTGTATCCAAAGTACCACAAGGAGCTTCCAGACTCCCTATTTTGCGGTGGGATTCAGTCCCATCCCAACAAATTCAGGCTGTGCAGTTAAAGCTGATTTGAAGCTCTCATGAAACAAATCCACTTCCTTAAAAGATCAGGCATTTTCCTGATAACAAAAGTGACATGAAAATGCACTGAAAAGTGTGGCACAACACTTGCTTTGATGCAGCACCATCTAGCCTCCCTACAAACAAATCAGGATGAATGCTAATTAAATAGCCAATATCCTCCAATCTCTCCACAAACAAATCAGGCTGAACGCTAATTAAACAGGTTGTCTGGAAGCAACCATATAGCCATGATTCATGGAAAAGAAAATGGCTGCTAGTGTTCCATAAATGCTTGTTTTTGACCTTGGCATGGTAATTCATGCAATACAATCACAGGGGGGTTCCATAGTAGTTCTCAAGCTTCTTTTTGGACAATAGGTTGGCCAAGCCATCTTTGGATTTAGGATCACTTTTCTCATGCAGTACTCAAGTGTGAGGTGTAAAAGCAGCCCTTCAATAAGCAGAAGGCATATTCCACATACAGAAGAGCACTGATGTTCTTCCTTGGGAAGACTTCATAGAACTAATGCTTGGTGTACATGATGAGCCTACCGTAGAAACCAGCAGTCATAAATTTATTGGTAAACACACCCAAGCCATACATTTAAAGCATGTGGCTTTCCCAAAGAATCCTGAGAACTGTAGTTTGTTACGGGTGTTGAAAATTGTAGCTGTGATGGGTAAACCACATTTCCCAGGATTATTATTTGTGTGGGTGGGGAGTCATATGCTTTTAAATGTATGGTGTGGATATTACCCAACATCACTATTGGTAGTTTCTGCTATCACCCTTATTAATATAGTCCACCTTTTTGACAGTTCCGTTCGCCACCCAGTTAAGCCAGAGTACTTGGATTTCGCATGGCTTTACTCCCCACAAAGTGAATGGGACTATAGTATGTAACGTTCAAACACTTTAGCCTAACTTGGGCGAGAGGAGAATGTCCCCCCGTTTGAAGCATTTGTAATTCTTTCTGGATGGGTATGGGCCTGGATAGCTCAGTTGGTTAGAGCGTGGTGCTGATAATGCCAAGGTAGCAGGTTTGTTCCCGATATGGGACAGCTGCGTATTCCTGCCTTGCAAGGGGTTGGACTAGATGATCCTCAGGGTCCCTTCCAACTCTATGATTTTATCCAGGTGTTGTGCTTATTGTACAAGCAGAAGTAAAACATACTTGGGCAGCCACTAGGCAAGCAAGATTTTCTTACCTCTTATTGCTTGCTGGGCCTACAGATACAGCAGGGTTACTGTGCCAGCAGAAATTTCTTATTTCTCCTTAAATAGGTACTTAAGGGGGACATCATGAAGTGTGCAAGCAAAAGAACTGCATACCCCACCGTGCTCTGTGACAGGTTGTCTCCTAAACCTGGCTACTCACAGTAAACAGATGTGCATTATTTCTCCTGTTTATTAGACCTCGGGTGCTGATGATAAGACTGCCAGTAAATGGAAAGCAACCTGGTTGGTGCTTATTGCAAGGGATATCTGTCCATTGTATAATAGACTAATAACACCATATTCATTTCACTGAGCTAGTATACAACCGTTGTTAAGGTGTCAACTTGTCAGAGAAATCAATGGCAATTTTATCAGTCCCTATCTATTTTAAGAGAAGCCATTTTTATCCCCAAGAACAATTCTGAAGAGTAAACACTCATTTCTTTAAGAGCGTTTCATCTATACTCGGAGCATTGTGTGAATTGCAATTCACAATTCAGGCATCCAAGCATGACACTTGATATCAGTGCTGAACAGAGTGTGTTTTAACACACTGCTCCAGCTTTTCTACAATCAAATCTTCACTAATAAGAATGGAGACCTTGTTACCATGTCATGACCTGTGGAGCGAGATAGCTACCTTTGCCGTGTCAATACCTTGCACAGATGAAAGAGCTGCTAATATTGCCTAACTGAAAATATTTCTAGTTCTTACTTTATTTTGTTTTCAGGATAGGGTCTTTTCAACAAAAGGAAATTTCCATTTCTTAAGTGGCTCACAGCTTCAAGTTTGGGCTGCTAAGGGACTGCATTTGGGTTACCTTAGGACTTCAACAATAATCTGGTTGGATGCCACACATCATATTGACATGACAAAACACATTTGAGGAGCTGATAGAAATATATGAAATAAATGTTACAATGCTGCGTAAGTACCAGGACACCATTAATGGTAACAGTATCCAGCATTTTCATTAAAAAATGGCAGAATTCAGAAGAGTGGCTGTGGTCCAACATGGCTCATGCTAAGATGACTGAAGTCCACTGACCTCAGTAGCCCTAAAGCAAGTCAAACACTGTGGTGGATTTGTGCTGTGTGTCAGTGTGTACAGTGGTTAAACTCAATTATTGTAAAGTGAATACAGATGAGTGATTACGCATATTTAGTTTCCAAGTACAACAGTTCATTAGTATTTCAGATGACATATTTCTTTTTTTTACGGCTTTGATTCCCCCCCCCTAAACTCTGCCTAGTTTGTACTATCTTTCAGCCTAGTTTGTGCTGGGTGTGCATGTTTCACTTTCATTGCAATTTATCTTTGAGAAGAAGAATAACTGCATCAAGCCAGGTATTTGACTAGATGACCTGCAAGGCCGTTTTCAACTTTTTGATTCTATCAGTGTCAAAACAACTTTCAGAAATACAGCGGTACCTTGGGTTACATACGCTTCAGGTTACATACGCTTCAGGTTACATACGCTTCAGGTTACAGATTCCGCTAACCCAGAAATAGTACCTTGGGTTAAGAACTTTGCTTCAGGATGAGAACAGAAATCGTGTTCCGGCAGCACGGCAGCAGCAGGAGGCCCCAGTAGCTAAAGTGGTGCTTCAGGTTAAGAACAGTTTCAGGTTAAGAACGGACCTCCGGAATGAATTAAGTACTTAACCCGAGGTACCACTGTATCTCTATAGCCACTAGCACCTTAGAGATCAACTAAGTTTGCTTTGGGTAATTTTTGTACTGGACAATTTTTTTTTTTAAATTTCAACTGTGTCAGACCAACACGGCTACCATACCCAGAACAAACTTATTTGGTTTCTAAGGTGCTACTGGAATTTTTTAAAAATTTTGTTTATTTATTTCGACTGTGTCAGACCAACACGGCTACCTACCTGAATCTATAGCCACTGTTGGAGATATTTCTATTCACTGCTGGGAGTTTTCACTGTTGGGGGTTTCTATGTTGCTTTGAAAAACTGGTTCTCTTTTGATGTCCTTCAGTAAGGCTTACCACAATTTAATGTCACAACTGGCTAAGATTTATGCAGGGTTTATCAATCCTGCACACAATCCTGCTTCTCTCCCAGTCACTTAAGCACCCTGCATGCAGGATTGCACCCTGACTTGATAAATATATCTCATGACGATTTGAAATAGAGCTATATGAAATAATCTATCTCACTTTAACATGGGACATTTTGATATTCAAGCATATGCATCTGAATGCTATAGATAGCATAGGCCCACTTAGCATGTCCTGGCGACCTAGAATCTATGCCTTCTCCCTGGTCACCACCTGCTCACAGAAAAGTAGTTGTCCAATTCATTTGCCACAAGCAGAATCTAGCTATTGCAAACCTTTTCTGTGTGGGTTGGAATCATAGTGTGCAAAACTGTATGTCCTGTTGATGGCAGATGAATCAGATTAGCGGCTAGGGGTAGAGAAGGAAGAAGGCAAGCATTGTGAACAGATGGGCTTGCATGTACCAATCCCTGCAATCTAGAAATTCATTCATTCTACACTGCATGCATAAATTTGACCAGCACTGCTGCTCTACAGATAAAGCCATTGCCATACATGTAGACGACTAAGGAACAAACATTCCACCTTAATACATCACCAAACTAAGGAACAAAAATAGATGTTCAGAACAAATTTGACACATGATATAAATGAAAGTGGTATTTTACTCCACTTACGTCAAATCATGAAAACTGAAATATCTGCATCCTTGGTTCCTTCAACATTCAGTTTTGGAATTTAAATACAACTGAAAGATGGCTGCTCTCCTCTTAATATTAGGAACCTGAAAGTTGTCTGCTCCTTCATCTCTGTCAAGGAAGGAGAATGGTATAGCAAAACAAATTTTAAGCTGCTGCTTCTCACATGATAAAATATGAAGGCTTTATGTGAAGATTTGAAACAAAGAACAAGACAATTCTGACTTGAATTGGAGTAACTGAAAGCTGAAATTACTTTTCAGATGCACAGTTTGGTTTGATAACTACCATTTTTCACTTCCAGCTTCTCATTTTGCCTGAATCTGAAGGCGGTAGCTTCCAATGTGCATTTACTGTGCTATAATCCATACTTTCTATATAAGCTCAAAGGTAGCATCTCTTGTTAACATCATACATAAAGAAAACGTGCACCCACAATAGACAAAACTACACGGCGTAACTTCTCCTTATCCAGTTTGCAGATTCGAATGGTCACCCATATTTGCCAGCCAAGAGCCAGGGCGCACAATCAGCAAAATCATGTGATGTAACTCTTCAGTATCATTTGACGTTGCACATATGAATGCTCACCCATATAAAATTCTCCCCACACATGGGGGGCGGGGACAATAACATCAAGTTTAGGGGTCAGTTGTTCTCACGTGTTAACTTTACACAGGTAGTTATAATTAAAAATATATATACAGTGGTACCTCGGGTTAAGTACTTAATTCGTTCCGGAGGTCTGTTCTTAACCTGAAACTGTTCTTAACCTGAAGTACCACATTAGCTAATGGGGCCTCCTGCTGCCGCCGCGCCGCTGGAGCACAATTTCTGTTCTCATCTTGAAGCAAAGGTCTTAACCTGAAGCACTATTTCTGGGTTAGTGGAGTCTGTAACCTGAAGCGTATGTAACCTGAAGCGTATGTAACCTGAAGAGTATGTAACCCGAGGTACCACTGTATGGGGAAACATTGAAGCATAATGATCCCCACCTGTGGGCTGCACTGGTGTCCAGCAATGAGAGCAGCATCTGATTCTGCTGATTGTGAAATTTGGTTCTCGAAAGCAGGTTGCTTTAAACGGCTCCCCCAAAAAGTTTGGAAACATGTTCTTAGGATGTTCACAGTGTGCAGCTACAGAAAAGCTGCATAACATGATACAGTAGATTTTGTTAAGCTCCTGCAATGGCATTAACTGAAACAGTTGGCAGTTGCCTGCAGTTTCAGCTGCTATTCTACATAATGCTATTCTACTTTAATAGAAACTCCACAACTGCCTATAGCCTCCTATAGCCATTCCTGCAGCACTGAGTTAATACTGGTAGAATCCGACAACCTTTAGCTCCAGGAAGTGTATTTGGCCACAAACCTGCCTTGTCAGACTCATTATGCTTCTTCTCCTGGTGATTGTATTGATCTAAATCCACTTATGCATCTTTTAATAAAAAGTGCCAGGAAAGAAATGCAGTGTTCCAAGCAGAAATCCTTTCTGAAAACCTTCCATTGTGTTGCTATTATAAATAACATGTCTACTTTTTAAAGATGAAGGAGGATGTGGTCACTTTTGGCTCATCCCATCAATGGTGACTTGATAAGTATGAATGATTGCAGATGATTGTTCAGCAACACCATGTAAAATGGATGGAAATTTTATTTAATTGCTGTGATGGAAATTATTCTTTCTTCAACTGCAGAAGAGAAATGGTCATTTGACACCTTACAGTCATTTTCATGCTTCATTCAAAATGCAACTCTAAAATTACTCTTACATTGCTTTTCAGCCATTCCCATTTCAACAGTGAAAGGAATGTAATAGGGAGGTTCTTAACATTATCTGTTATAACACCTTATTTAAATAACCCTCTTAAACCTGACTTTCCACCAAGGGAAAGGAATGGCGCTAGAACATCCATCTTGTTTTACAGTTCTGAGACACTGACAGTATCCATTGATGTTTCTACTTCTCTACTGGTGGCATCTCAAGATTCCCACATAGCACTCATGCACTCCATAGTATCCCCCATAAGTAACAGCAACTATTCATAGCTACTCACTATAGTAGGGTTTGACCTGAGAAACTCTAAAACTCTGTTTAACTTTATTAACATGGAGTGTTTGGAAACATTTTTTTAAAATAAAGTTTTCCCTTGACCAGCAAGGGAAATTGTCAGCCAGGAGGCCTCCAGCAGCAGCTGGTGAGGTTCTCAGCCAAGTTCTTCAGATATTGTCCACCCGCAATGACAGCACGTTGGCTTCTGCCCTGGCATTTACTTAATCTTCAGAACAGATTTCCTGGCACTAGGAAACTTAATTTCTGACTCCTTTGACCCAGATGCTGGCCAAAATCTTGTTTGCAATCTGTACAGAACAGTCTGTTTTTTTTCTCCCTAAGAGCTGGTTTTTTTGCTGTTAAATTTCTCTAAAACAGTCATATTAATATGCTCAAAAATCCACTGTTGAGTTTCAGATAAAGGATCACATCTGTTCATGAAAATCTTCTTCTCTGCCGGATTGCAATCAATGCAGCTGCTGCTCACCGGATGGAACAAAGTTTTGTCCTGTGGGGATGAGAACAAAAATGCATTAAGAAGCAAATGCCAGCTGATTAAAAATGGCCATGTTTTGGGGAACAGAGGTTTTATAAAAGTCAAGACAAGCTTCTTTAAGATTTGGACAGCTCTTCTGCCCAGAATAAAACAGAGTGATGGTGTAGAATGCTTCCAGACTATTTCCAGTGTATTGTACGTAGGTGGCTGTCTAGAGTAAAATATTTAACAGTTATGAATGAAGGCACTGATATTTAAGACAAGCCTGGATGACTTGCAGAGGATCTGCTCCCTCATTTCCCATAACTGCAACTCTGTGCCAACATGCTTGATCACTGAGCTGGTTAGCTTTACTCCTGCACAACTTCTGTGGCAATTGGTTGTCTGAATCATTCACCAACACCACCGTGGAAGGGAAGTAGTGCAGGGGTAGAGCACCTGCTTTTCATACAAAAGGTCCCAGGTTAAATCCTTCACATCTCCAGAAAGGGCTAGGATGGTCTGAAATCAGAGAGAGAGGCTGACAATCAGTGTAGAAAATGCTCAGCTAGATGGACCATTCGTCTGACTTAGTGCAAGGTGGGTTTTCAGATGCACGGTTTGGTTTGATAGCTACTATGTTCCACTTCCACCTCCTCATTTTGCCTCATTTAGATTATTCTTCCCGCATCTAGAGATGCAATCCTGGCAGAAGTTGTGTCTGTAGGCTAGCATCATGGGATCTGCAAAGTAGCCCAGGCTATCAGGGCAAGTAGCTTCATTCCGAAGCCTCTTATTGGTGCTCTCAGCCCTAGCTTCACTATTGCAGTGCAACACAAAGGGAACTGATTTCTTTTCTCCTGCGCTATGAAGCAGCCCCAATGGGAAGAGAGCTCAAAAGGACTGTATCTCCACCCCCAAAGCCCAGCAAAAGCAGTGATCCTAATTTGGCAGAGGGTAGCAAAGGGGCTTCTGTTCAAGCGCCCAAACCGAAGCAACTCTGACTACCAGCAAGGGGGGAAAGGTGAAGCAGCAGGCAATGAAATCAAAATCCCTGCTACAAAAAGAAGCAGGTATGAACATTCTGTTTGTGATATTTGATCTCTGGTGGCTCTTTTGACCCAGTGAGCCACCAGCTCCAATATTTGTTGCATTGGTCATCAAAGACCTGTTGCTGTGGACTGGGGATTGACTTTGCTGTTCTGCAATAAATTACTAAAGAGCAGTCTTTTCCATGTTGTCTTACATAAGATGCTCAACCCCACTGTTTTTCTGCTGAGGAAATTGAGCAGTGTTGCATTCTTCACAGAACACCCAATTAATTTCACAGAAATCATGCAACTGATTCTACATGTCCTAAACAAGGTTTAGATTCGCCCATTATGCATCATTTATTTGATTTCTAAACTAGTTTGGAAAGCACGAGGATGACGGAGAGTAAACATAGAAGAGGATGTGAGTCAAGGGTCCACTGGGGACAGGAATCCTGGTCCATTGGGGTGTTATCCTGAATCCTGTCCAGTAAACCATACCCTATTTATTATTAATTGCTTGTGCATTTAAAAACTTTTCTTCCCAATGTATTCTGAAAATTTTCTTGTTTTTCTTATGAAGTTCCTTTTTTTCAGGTTTCCTATAGGTATTTGGTTTGCCACTGTGAGAACAGGATGCTAGCCTGATCCAGCAAGATCTCATGTTGACATTGTTCTAATCACCATTCCTCAAGGTCAGAATCAATTGTGCATTCAATTTTGTTTTTTTTTTAAATTAGTTTTTAAAAGATTTTATTGTATTACAAAAGAGACGAATAAGCAAAGAATAGTACAATTGGGGGGAGAATGTTCTGTTGCATAGTGGAAGGAATTTTTTATTTTGACTATGGCAGACCAACACGGCTACCTATCTACTACTGTTGCATAGTGTTAGTTTAGGGGTTTGTGTCAGCATCACATTGATAGGCTGTGTGTGTGTGTGTGTGTGTGTAGACATTGTGAGATGTTAGGGGTCCAAAGCTTGGCTGATTGTGTTCAGGTGGTTACATTGTGGGGTTGGGGTTGGGTCGTTGGGTCAGGTTAGCCGTGTTGATTTGTATGTTGTTGGTGGGGATAGGTCACTGTCATGTTGTGCTTTGTATGTGATAAAGGGGAATCGCACTGGGGTTAGCTTGTCCCCGTACTAATTTGAGTTGGTTGGTTAATTTTTCTAGTAGGGCTTATCCCCATACATTTTGGTACCCAGTGGTCTGTGTTCACTTTTTGAATGCCACATGCTTAAGCCACTACTGTAGTCACAGAAGGTGTGATACCCCCATTTCCAACTCATTCTCTTGTTTCCTCTAAAACAGACATTAAAAAAAATATGGTCCCTCAGACTCATGTCAGGGGCGGCATCCTCAAGGGCCTGTTGCTATTGGCATCACTGCCCTTCGCCATTATTCTGATGAGCCCAGTCGGCAGCCATTGTAACTGTGTCAGGAACTGAGGACCACTGTCCTATGTGGCAAGATGTGTCGCTACAGCTTCTCAGAGAAGAATTCAGCCCAGGCTAGCCTTGGCTCCTTCTGAGCAGGAAGAAGTATAAGAGGACTTCCTGTCTCAGTGGTGCTTTGAGCTCTAGCATGTGTTGTGTTTCTGGTATTGCTGTTAAGTTCTGATGCTTAGCTTCTACTATCAGCCCTATCTTCTGGCTTGACCTCTGAATTAGATGGCTTTTTTGCCTGATTCCCATTTACTGGTTCCTGATTTACTGCCTGTGGCCCTCAACCCAGCCTGGACTATGCCCAAGGTTAAAAAGCTTTTGTTAAGTCCACTCATTTGTTTCCACTTACTAATTTGGGAATGCTTTGCTTGGAGGGAATGGCTGGCTGGCATCTTGACAAGGAACACATTGGAGGTGAGGCTCTATGACAGGCACAGGCAAACTCGGCCCTCCAGATGTTTTGGGACTACAACTCCCATCATCCCTAGCTAACAGGTCAGGGATGATGGGAGTTGTAGTCCCAAAACATCTGGAGGGCCGAGTTTTCTTCTGCCTGATCTATGACAACATTTTAGGCTTCCCATGGGCATTTGGTTAGTCACTGTGGGAGCAAGATGCTGGACTAGGTAGGCTGTTGCCCTGATCCAGAAGGGTCTTCTTACAGTCTTTTCTTTTTTTTAAAGGTTCCATGTGTTTAAACTAGTATCACTTTTGAAATAGCCATTCTCAGTCATTAAGAAAGAATCTGAACAAAAAAGGAAGCTGTGTGTGTATGTTTTATACTAGTGAGTGCTTTTTTCAGGAAATTATTTAAAAATAAATCCAGGCTGTTACACGATGCTTGCTTTTGACAATCTATCTCCACTTGTTAGCAGAAGTTCGGCTGACTTCATCAGAAGCAGAACCAGGCCCATTAAGATGAGCAGCACACTGCAGCCAATGCACTTGGAGAATGAAAACCAAGAAGAGACTGCAAACATTTCCTCTTGGTAAGTTTCAGTTACTTCTGGGAAGGGCAAAAACTCTTTCTCCCCTTTCTTTTTGCAGTGAAGGCATATTATTTCAGAGTGACACCCTTTCCATAAGATAATGGACTTGCAGGCAGGCCTGGGCAGTTCAGGTAATTGGTAATGAGACAAGGTTCCTTTCCTTCCTTCTAGGTCATTGCTTTAACTATGGCCAAGGTCAGTAGTCAATGAGAGTCATTATCGTCTGACGGCTGCAGTCATTTCTGTGAAATGAGTTGGTAGTCTCAGCATAGGCCCAATAAGACCAAATGTCCACATGATAAAACATACCATTAGAACTGATATTCACACTGTGAGCTTTTCAGCAGCAAAGTCAAGGTGCGATCCACCAGGCCCTGCTGCTATGCTTCCTTCTCCATTTGTTACCAAAGAGCTTGATTTAATGGGGATAAAGATGGAGGACATTGCTTGATGGGATTGCAGTTTAAGAGTCTTTTGTGCCAGGTCTGAATTACTAGTAGATGTCGCCTCTGCAGCTCTCTCAGGAGTAGCATAAAGTCCAATAGCCCCGATAAATGAATGAATGCCTGAATTCCAACTCTTAAGTCTCTCCCACAACTTGTTGCTGCATTCAGAGCAGAACTACATTAGATACGAAATCATGTGGAAAGACTATGTCATGGGCCATCCTATGGAAAATCATATTAAAGACATATGTCTCAGTCTCTTGGCATAGGCCTCAGTTGTGAGATAAAAATCCAAGGCTGCATGTTCAGTGATCCTTGCTTCACTGGTTCTGCACATAATCCTAAAATATATTTGGTGTGGTAAGATTGGAGGGCACTGAGGATGTGTTTGGGGGTAGTGCAAGGACTGAATCTAACGTAGCTTCTGCCTCTCTCTCAATGGGTTATTAGGATTGGCAAGACTGAGAACATTGTTCATCTTTGATGAGCAAGCTGTATGAAGATCTCCATATGTACACAACCTGCTGTGTGGGATGACTGGTGCCATTAACTAAAATGCTGTAAACAGATCATGTCTGAAAAGAATGACATTTGAACTGCAAACTCTTCCAAAGACATCAGGTAGGATCTAAATTTAGTTTGTATTTTAAAAATCTAAATACGTGATTAATGAATAAATCCAGTGATTTGGAACAGTGATGATAATGATTAATTTATTAGCTTTATTAATCACCTTAGATGAGTCACCTCAAGGCAAGGTAAAATATAAAAATGACACATTGCAATGCGAAACTCATAAAGTGCAAAATGTAAAATATTTTGTACCAGTGAACACATCAGTTAAACATACTACAGTTCTCCTAAACCTCTGCTGACATGATTACTACATAGTTAATCTTTAAAACTGACTCCAGCCTAAAAAGCAGCAGTTAAATGCCATGATATATAGAAAAGGTTTTGCTTGGTGTATGATGCCATAGTGGGTGCCAGGAGATTCTCTCTGGGGCACCACTACTGAAAAGCCCCTTTCCCTTGCAACCACTAGGCCTGGGCAATTTATCAATATATCGCCCAGGACTGGTATGAGGGGCAGACCGCGATGGCGGCTTCACTCAGTGGTACGTATATTGTGGGTGAAACCGCTGCCACTCCTGAGTCTCTCTACTACCAGTGCCCAGCGGGTGCTGAGGGAGAGACAATCTGCAGTGGAGGCAGAGGGCTCAGGAGTGGAGGCTGTTTCACCAGCGATATCCCGCTGAGTGAAACTTCCATCCCACTCTGCCCTCATACCGACGCAGAGGGAGAAACAAACTGCATCGGCAGGGCAGCATGTTCCTCCCTCCGCTTCTATAAACTGCTTGGCTGAGGAGCGTGAGGCTGCCCTTGCCTCAGCCAAGGACCCCTGACCTGCCAGCGGGTCACACGAGCCAGCGGTGGGGTGTGGGCTCCATTAATGTGCTCCTGCTCCACAGCTGAGGGAGCCCTAATTCTTCTCTAATGGATCCCCCACTTTGCCTCCTGGTTGCGCAAGCCGGAGATCGGGGCTTCCTTAGACCTCTTCACTGGGGATGGGGGCTTCCTTAGACCTCTTCGCTGAGGGGTGCGGACGTAGCACTGCCTGGCTGCCTTTGCCAGGGAGAGAGGGCTCTGCCTTTCCTCCTGGGCTGAACAACTACTCTAGGAGGAAAGACGTGGCCTGCTCTCCCAGGCGAAGGCAGTCAGGTGATGGTAGCCAACAGAAGAAAAAGGGAGCCACTTTGGCACAGAGGGTGGGCAGGTTACATCAGACAAGCATACGCTTGCCTCACGCATTGCTGCCTTGGCACGGGGGGGGTGAGGTGGGGGCCACCTCTTTCTCCAGGGAGGCACTGCCATCACCAGGGAGGGAGGGCTACAACTTCCCCCCCCAGGGTAGTCGTTCACCCCAGGAGGAAAGACGGAGCCCACCCTCCCAGGCGAAGGCAGCCAGGCAGTGCAGAGGTTGCCTGATGCCGGGCCCAGCGCTCACCAGCAGCATCAGGCAGCCCCACTCTGCAAGGCATCGATGGGGTGGCTTGCACCCAAGCGCCTTGCGGAACGGTGCAGAGGTTGCCTGATGCTGGCACTGGGGAGGAGGCAGCCTTGCAAACGGAGCCTGACAGGCTCGGTCCGCTTGGCTACCACCTGGCTGCATTCACCTGGTGGGAGTAACAGGCTGCGTTGGCCTCAGCGCCTGGACAATGCAGCTTGTTCCTCCCTCCGTTTCAACATCGCAGTATATCGCCAGATGGTGATTTTTCGCTGGCGATGCATCTTGATGTTGAAAAGCTGACACCACTCTGTGAACTAAGGGTATTGGTGTCCCAAGCAGTGTAAGCCTTTGTTTTCCATTCTTACGGAGTGTGTTCAACTCTGAGACTCACATACTTTCCCCAGTATTACAGTAGGTTCCCCTTTGAGAACTGAATGTAATAAGAGTGTCTCATTTTTATCGTCCATTTCAGGTTCAATACAGCGATTTCAGGACCTTTAGCAGAATAGATTCCTAGACTCTTACAAATTTATCCAAATACATTTTGAATACCATGTTATTTAATTGATATTCAAATGTGTCGGTTGTGGAATCAGCACTGCATGCATTGTTGGAACTCCTGAGCTCCTGGGTGAATGGCTGCGTAGGTAGAGGCTATGCTGTGTATAATGTGAAATGGGGAAGTCTGAAGAATCAGGACTCCTGGTTGTAGAAAGAGTCCCATGATGTAGTGACTAGACCTTTGGAGAATGGGGATGATAAAAATGAAATGAATGAATGAATGAATAGAATCTACACATATGACTAAGCATTCATAAAGGAAAGTGTTGCTCATAAGCAATCTGTCTTTCAAGTATAGTGATCAGCATCTTTTCTTAGGCACAGTATCTCCATCTCTAAACTTACACCTGCAGGACAGCATTCTACAGCACCTTTTGCTTCTGTATGTGGATCTGCTTGTACACAGCTGGCTTTGTGTGTACATAAGTAGCTGCACATTGTCTCTGTAGTAAACGTTCCCAGCTCATCTCTCAGCCCAAGCACATACTCAAGGCCACAATATTGGTTTCAAGTAGCAATTACCTCTCAGGTTTGTCTGTAGCATGTAGAAAATAATGACCTACCTGAAAGGGTTGTTTGCTGAGAATTTTATGGATGCTAAGAAAGTTCTGTGTAAATATGACACATTATCATTAATTAACTTATATTATGTAAAAGGTTTTTTTTAAAAAAAGACTGAGGTGAACAGAAAGTAGATACATCTTAGATCAAAGATAAACTTAATTGATTTAGGCATTATTTTTACAATGGTTGTGGCTCCTTGTCTGAGCAATTTATAGCCAACCATAAGTGTTTGCCTCACTATATTGTCTGAGAGCACTGATGGCTACCCGATCAGTGTTACATAGCTCCAGCTTGGCCAGCACTTCCTTTATAAAAATGCTTTTTGAAGAATTTCTCACTCAGAAATATAGATTTTGCCTTGGAACAAAAAACTCCCATGTACTGCCTCATTCCCACAAGTAGTAAAAATAAATCAGCAAACAGGACAGTGTTTTATCAATTGGCCAATGGCATATGTCACATGGTTGTTTAAAGGGCTGTTATTTCACTGTGATCATCCACCGAGGTCCAGATTAAAAATATGATGGGCCAGGAGCAGAGGACAATGCAAGAATTGTGCCTGCTCTGTGCTGCCCCATACCCACACACCCCTGGTACATTAGGCACCAATGAAGTGTTTCAAGACATCAAGCTTCTTTTCAGCAGCTTGGGCAAGCCAGGAAATAAATTGACTTTGGTGTTTGAGCAAGAGGCTGCAGTTGTACAAAGTCAGATCCTTATCTGACATAAATGGAGCTTTCTCCTCTGACTTTGAGGGCGTTGTGCCATCTCGTATAATTTGAAGATCCAGCACATGCCTTTCAAATGGCACCTCTACTAGGAATGAGAATTCAATTCACCCTACAAAGTCTGATCCTTCTCTGGCTAAAGTGTAAATACTAAACGAAACTGATCAACCAAAGACATGGATTGAATGGCAATAGAGTCCCCTCCATGTAACCCACACAAAAGTTTTCATGGATACACATTTTCAGACAAAACCCCCCTCAAGATATTTCCCCCCCCCCCCAGTTTAAGACAATATAAGCCCTGGCAGAGTCGCCATCTGTTGTTTTCCCTCCTCTGGGAATTCCCCATCTCTGCACTGATTCTAAACCTCTCTGCCAGCTCTCCTGATGACTAAACTTCCTCATTGGTTATCCTTTCCCTTCATCTAGCATATAATAGTCTTACAACCACTTTAACTGCCATAGTCTGGTGAAGTGCTGATAATTTTGGCTCAAATTTCCTTGCTGCCACCCACCCACAGCACACATTACCTATGGTTCTCTTGGTTCCCTGGAAGGAGATAATGACTCTCAAAAAGCCTGAAGTGTGTAGCGTAGGTCTGCCTTTAATCTATTTCCAAATTCATGAATGCTTTGGTAAACTAGAAAATATTACGGTGATGAAGGCCAAAATAGCTTTTGTCTCTATGCAGCTTTGGGTATGATCCAGCCTCATTGAAGAAACAGCACCCATGTACAAAGGATTCCTGTACAGCTCAATAAAGGGCTGTCCTGTTGTTCCAAGGCAATAAAAGAAGCACCCGTGCCTAGTGATACCATGTGCTCATATATCCACATCCAGGGCTCTGTCCCTGTATGACAATAAGGAGGGCTAGGCAGGGTGGGAGGGATAAGGAAGGTGACACAGACCTTCCATGCTCTGTAATGGTTCAGTGGGCCGTGAATGTCTGAGCTTGTGTGCACATGTCAGGAGGCATAGGAGGAGGAAACACCAGTGTATGGGGTTGGGGGCAGAACTCTGTTAAGCTTTAGTAATTTGAAGATACTGAATGCCAAGGAAGTTGTGCTGTGGGATGGTGATGGATAGGTGAAACAGAGCACCAGAATAACAGTCATCTCATGCAGTTCCACCAAGGCCTGCACTGAGAAGGTTAAACAAGGTCACGTCCTTGGTACCCATTTCAAAAGCAATCAATCATGTCACTCCAAAGCATTGTTATGGTAACTAGTAAAATGTGAAGAAGAAAAAGTCATGCACGATTTCTGTCACAGCCAACCTGCTTCTAGTGCTATTTAAAATGGTTTGAAATGCAGTCGGCATCCTAGACCGATGACCCTTGAATTGTAAACCATTTTGTTTCATTAGATATACAGGGCTGCTCTTTCCAGCATTTTGTACATCTGCCAATTGCAATCTTTAAAGTAAAGAAAGATTATATTGTATTTAATTCATTAGGAGCTTTTCTTGTGCCTGTCACATGGAATAAAAACATTTTCAGGGCTGCCTTTGTTAAAATGACTCACATGTCTTGATGTGCCAAAATGGCAAAGCATCTTTCAGGGGATGTGCTCTTCATTTTGTGCTGGGTGAAATCCATATTAATGTTAACTTTGACCTATATAATGGCAGACCTTCAAGAAACAGTGCTATTTCACATTTCAAGTGTTTTTTGTTTTTAACTGAACCAAGGCAGTGTGTAAAATGAATTATTCTGATGGAACAAACATTGCAGTCTCTGTTACCCAAAACCAGGAGTGGCCAGCGAGGATGGGGAGTATTTGTAACTCTGACTTCCGGGTACCAGCATCACAGCAGTGGGACACAGAGCGAACGGTGTGAGGGCAGAGAGGTGTGGCTGAACTACTGGAATCTGACCACTTCGCTTGTGCCACTGCTGCCCGAACCACCAGGGTCCGATCTACTATGAAACTAATGAAGCTTAGGGGGCCCCAATTCCAGGGATTCCCCAATTCCACATTCCTTTTTTTTAAAAAAATGGATTTAGTAGACACATTTTGAGTCGCACAACTCAAATGGATTTTTTTTGTTTTGTTTTATGTGTTTCAACAATCCCAATGTTTTAAAGTCTGTAGTACAGATGTTGTAAAGGTTGCTGTAAACAACCCCACTGAAGAAGGTAACTGTGGTTACTCAGATGTCATTGCTGGTTGCAAAAAGGCTTCATGGCCTCAAAAATGTAGGCCCACCACTGCTAACCATACACTGCCCTGTAAGCAGCAGCAGCATCAGTGATACCAGGAGGCCAGGTTCACAGCACCACCCCTCACAGCTGGCCACCCTGCCCAAAAACCCAGTAGCTGAAAGACTTTGAAACAATGCAAAGCAATACTGACCTTCCTGTAGCTCCAGTGCTGGTTTCCCTTCATACCATGGCAGTCGTAAAGTGTGACGGGGCTGCTGTGCGAAACGGCATCAAAGCAGAATTTTCTGGTGTGAAGAGGTTCTCCTGGACGGATGTCTTCTCTCCAACCAAAGGTGAAGAGCTAAGGGGTGAGGTGGGGGGAAACATTCATGTGACACTGTGTTCTAACTTGGCGTTTGACTGGGAGATCAGATAGTAGGAAACTTCTGGCTTGGCTTTACTTGTGCATAACTAGACAGTAGACTCCAACCAACCATTAAACCAAAAGTATTTGGCTTCAGTGTAATAATTAATAACAGCCCAGAGCAACCCTAAGGAGTAATGGCTAGGTTTTTGGCAAGGAATCGCAATAATTAAAAGGAAAAGAAACCCTCAGTATGAAAAGGTACACAATGAACATCAAGAAAACGCTTATCCCGCTGAAGGGGAAATTAGAAACAACCACCGTTCTATAGAACTAATCAAAAGACTGTCAAGATAATGGGTGATGAAGCTGGGAAATGAGCCCTAAGGGCAGTGAAAGAGCTTGGAGATGAAGCCTCACAGGAAGAATTGAGGCCTAGTTCTCACTGAGGTAGTAAATCTGTACAAATTTGGCTATACTTGTTCAGGAGTGCTTGTATAATTTATTAGTCTTCCATGCAACCAATATCCTCCATGTAGGAAACTAGATATCAGGGCTCTAGCCTAGCCTTGGACAGGAGATTTTAAAATTTCATTTTCATTTTATTTGATACAGGGAAGCATTAAGTTACAAGAGAATGTATTTGCTGTCTGAAGTGGTGCAGCCCAGACAGAGATTTGCCACCTCAGCAAGGACTAGGCCTCAGCTTGTTCAAGGGCGATGGATCAGTGGTAGAGCAAATCAGGGCCGGCCTGTCCATGAGGCAAGGTGAAGCAGTCGCCTCAGACAGCAGAACTGGCCTCCTTTGCCACTGCTCCTTGTTGTTTTGTTGTCCATTCCTGGCTGCCTCCTCCACACACATGTGCCCATGGCCACCACCTCCATGGCTGCCCACCAAGAAAGTGTTCAGGCATGGAGGAGGAGGTAACGTGTATGTATGCAGAGGAAGCAGTTGCGGTGGAAAAGGGGACATCATTTTCTGTTTTGCCTGAAGCAGCAAAACGTCCTAGGCCAGCCCTGCAGTGCAATGCTTTACATTCATAAAGTTCTAGATTCAATCACTGGCCTCTTCAGGTAGGGCTTGTTGGCTATTTGCAGTTTAGTAGCACTGCAGAGTGCTTGCTGGGGAGACCATGCATTAAAAGGGGACCCAAAATAACTTAAACAAGGTTTTAATAACAAACAAAAACTCCTTATACACTAAATACATCAACAACAAACCAGACCCAACCACCAACCCATCCCCCAGGGTAATGGGAGAGCTAGGTGCTGCTCCTTATATACTATACCCAATTGCTGACACAGCTTGATTAACACAACTCGGCAGCACCTGCTATGTTTCACAGCTGTAAGACTGGGTCTCGTTATTTGTCCTGGTCCTAGCCCTTAAAGACATACACAACTTGTGAAACAATAATGAACCTTCACATTTTAAAGTGACCATTCAACAAGACTGTCCTCTACGAGTTGTGCCTGAAACACTAGAAAACCACTGCCAGTCAGTGTGGGCAATAAGGAGCAAGATGGACTGGTGGTCTGACTCTGCATAAGGCAGATTTCTATGTTGTTAGCAGTACAAACTATAGTTTACCTGTATGGTATCAATACATAGGAACTAGGCCAATGCATCATTCTGGAACTTGACATAAAATGTTTCAGCACCAGTGGCTAAGATTAGTATGGAAATTCCCTGTAGCAGGTGCTATGAATGATTGGCTGGTGCTGAGAATGATGTTATGACTGCAGTGGCGGCGGCGGCAGGCAGCCACCAGGAAGAAGCCGTTTCGAATTTGCAATCTCTGTTTTCAGTTGATGACTCACAGTCAGTGGTGGTGATGATGATAATCACCATCACTTCCACGATATATTTTTAAGGTTCGCCTGGCGTTTGATCTATGGTGGATGCTGCCACAGAAGTTAAGCCCCTACACAGAATCATAGAATATCTGAACTCGCCTTTCTTCAAGATAAATTAAACGTGAGTGTTCTTTTTAAAAATGCTGACATGCATTATTTACACTTCACTATTTATAATTTAAAGCTGAACTGCGCTTTGGAAAAGTGCAAAACTCCAACACCGGCATTTTATAAACTCAGCCATCCCTGATGGTGTGCTAGAGCTGGTGCGTAAAACTAACTAATGCGCATTAAGAGCTAATTAGTCCACCTTAAATAGTCTGGTGATTGCTTGCTGCCCTCCCCACTGCCTTCTCCTTCCATGAGAGAGATAAGATTCCTTTATGTATTCTACAACAGCAGCAAGAATACTCATCGCAAAGTATTGGAAGACACAAGATCTACCCACTCTGGAAGAATGGCAGATGAAGGTGATAGACTACATGGGACTGGCTGAAATGACCGGCAGAATCCGCGACCAGGGGAAAGAGACGGCGGAAGAAGATTGGAAGAAATTTAAGATCTATCTTAAGAGACATTGTAAAATTAATGAGTGTTAAAATGTTGTGGTTATAGAAGTAAGCGGATTACAGCTGTAAAGATTAGGTTAAAAGAAAAGAAAGGATTACAATTAGATTAAATTAAGGGTGAGGACTTGCTGAACTAAATATTTGAAATTGGAATGCAGAAAGGGGAGGTATGAGGAGGTCGGTGAAGTAAGGTTTAGGAGAATAAGGACTTGAAATTATACTTGTTTGTTTTTGTGTGTGTTTGTCTGTATTTTATAATTTGTGAAAACTTAATAAATATTTATAAAAAGAGAGAGAGAGAGATAAGCTTCCACATGTAACCTGCAGTTCCCTTTATTCCGAAGGTGCTGCACATTGCTGAGTTCCATTCAACCTTCTCGTCTAAATTGTGCTGGGATCCTTCAAGGCTACGTATTGTCAGTTTAATTTCTCTCTTTTGTCACTTCCCTCTCCGAACCACAGCTGTAAAGCTCATTTAGAATACCCTCTTCTGTAGCTACTGACTCCATTACAACTCGTTAGAGCCTTTCAGGTGGCTGGTTGAATGATCACAGGGGTTTACAGGCAAGGAAGAACATTTGAAGCCTGGTCTCCGAGGTCCTAATCCAACACTCTAATCATCACACTACATTGCCTGTCTGTACATTTCAGTTGCTGCGAAGACACACTAAGTCTTTTTCTTCTGAAAAAGAATGCTTCTACAAAACCTAATAAACTGAACTGAATGAAACAATATCACTGATGTGGCCAAAACAAAATGATATCATCCTACCCCCAATGGCTGGCAAAGGGCTGATCTGTATGGACAGGATTTGCCCGGATAACATGCTTGTTATTATGCTGCGCCACACTGTGAAAGCCAGGCTTAATTTTATCTTGAGCCGATCCTCACTTTGTGAATACTGTGACTATTTTCTCATTTCTTCTGCTGGCATCTGAAAAGTCAGATAATGAACCTGCTGAGGTTGTTTATCATGTCTGCAGCAGAGAGAGCAGCAGTATATGAACCTGAAGACAGCAGGATGTCTTTTTCTTGTTCCCGTTTAGTTCTTGCACAAATGTCTCCAGCACTGAAGATAAAATAAAGCTACATTTAGCTGGCAGCATTGGGGATGGCAGATAGCCGAAGGATGTGACACTTACAGTGCAGAGGTAGAACAAAGAGAAATCCCTCAGAAAGGCTGTTGCTGGTGCCAAATGGCTATAGAAGGGGATGAATACCCAGAATGCACTGTGTGGGGCGGCTGGGGTGAATTATTTCCCAGGATGCAACAAAGATCCTATGGACTGCACTTGTCCCAGTTATAATCAGGCACTTTTTAAAAAACATAAGAACAGTAAGTTTTCTACTTCTAGGTGCAGGTTCCAGTGGTACCTTAACTTAAAACAAGGGTTGTTTGGGGACATGACCCACAACTGGCTTCTTGATTGAAGACCCCAATTACAAGGCTGTGTATTTTTCCTCAGTTGGCTGTGACCAGCTTGGGGCCTTCCAACTCTACAGAGCCGTAAAAATCTATCCTTCCAGATCCACTTTATGGGGAACCTGTGGCCTTCCAGATGTAGTTGAACTGCAACTCCCTGGCCATTAGCCATGCCTGTTATAGGGCTGAGGGAAGCTGGAATCTGCCCAGAGTGGCTGCGGAAACCCAGTTAGATGGACAGCATATTGATATTTATCATTATTTATTTATTATTATCCAACACCATCTGGAGGGTCACAGGTTACTCAGGGATTCTTGTGTGGTATTTCCTTGCAGATACATCCTGTGTTTTTTTTAAAAAAGGGGCTTAGGACTAACTCTTCTGATACAACAAGGGTTGTTTTGCACATTACAAAGCGACCAGGATCTCTCTGATCAGTATGGCCTCCCTGGTGTGTGAAACTTTCAGTACATTCATCGGCAAATACGTACAGGCTGTCAGCACATGCTATAGTTATATGAGGACATGTAGGTGTTCGCCCATGAAATATGCAATGGATGAAATTGGTCGGCATCCGTCTGTCTCAGGAGACAATTGAAGAGTGCCCCTTTGAGTGTAAAGTCAAACCATTGAAGAGTCTCAGCACCTGCTGTGGCTGTAGAGACCAATACAGGAGATACATGTTTTGTTGCAGCTGGGGCAGATGAAGGTGTCCGGTTGTGCTGATGAAGGTGCACCATGGTTTTTCTTCTCTCTGTACTCCTCCTCCCAGCAGTCATTCCTCCTCTGGCCATTGCTGGGGATACACCACCTGACTGACTGTCTCCAGGTGCTGCAGTCGTCTTCAAGGGATTCCCATGGCAAGGTTGATGTTGCCAGCCTTCATGTCACATTTGCAGACATCTTTGTAACATAGAGTTGGTCTGCCAGTGGGCCTGATGCCTGAAGCCAGCTCCCCATAAAGCTCATCTCTGGGGATCCTTCAATCTTCCATTCTGTGTATGTGGCCAAGCCAGCGTAGAAGTTGCTGAGGCAGGAGTGCAAACATGCTGGGAATGTGGCCTTGAGAGAACACATCTTTGTTTGATACTCTGTCCTGCCCTATGATGCCCCAAATCTTCCTGATGCAGAGCATGTGGAAGGTGTCGAGGTGTTGTTTCTGGCACATGTAAGTTGCCTATGACTCACTTCCACAAAACAGCATGCTCAACACGCAAGCCTGGTAGACCTTCATCTAAAGTTGACCAATTTCGGACCTGATAAAATCTTCTAGAACCAAGCGCCCGAGAACCTTCAACTCGGAGAGCATGCCATACACATTCTGAGCCACCTTTCCCAGTTTGATAACCTCCAGTTTTTTGGGACTACAACACCCATCATACCCAGTGAGCAAGGTCATGGCCATGCTGGCTGTGGCTGATGGACACTGTAGTCCAAAAACATCTAGAGGGCACCAGGCTGGCTTGGATAATTCCGTTTTCCTAACTTCTGCCAGACACTTGGTCAAGCTCCAGGACAGGTTGCATCTGAGGGTCCAGTCTGTCATGGGCAGAAGTCCACAATGGTCCGATGAGCTGATGACCAGGTTCTAGATCCATTGACACGGGAGCCTGCATGGTTATTCAGTTAGATCAGTTTCTCAGACTGAAAGACCAAGCCTGCACCAACTGTTTATATTTCTATGGAATCCATTGGTTACGCAGGTCACCTGCTCTGGTCACTTTTAGTCATGTTACGTGACCTAAAACTCACACTCCTGCGTTGTGTGGGCTACCTTTGAAAGCTTACTTCAGTGTGTCTGGAATTCTGCTGCAGAACTTATAATTGTGACAATAGTTTTCAAACTTTTTTGGGATGGGTCTACCAGTTGTTTCTGGATATGATGTGCTGGTTCTAACTTTTAAAATCCTATAGGGCTTGGGAAGAGCCTTAACTCAGTGGCAGAGCACACATTTTGCATGCACTTAGCATGCAAAAGATCCCAGGTTCAATGCCAGGAACCTCCTAGCAGGGCTGGGAAAAGACTTTTGTAAGATGCGCTGGAGAGCCACTGCTAATCACAGTTGAAAATACTGAGCTAGATGGATTCAGTATAAGCCATTTACCAGTCTGCTTGAATATTGATAAGCTCTCTATCGAAAATCTTCAACAATTAAAAACAAACAAAACGACCATCAACTTTTCCATCTTCAGCATGGAGCTCTGCTTGTCCAGCAGTGCCCTCTGCTGATAGGTTTTGGGAACTACATGCATCAAATAAAAATTGCAGGTGGCTATGAGGGGGAAAAAATCCAACTAAAATGTCCCAAACTGGTGAGCAATCTTTTGAGTTCTTCATAACGCTTCTTTCAGCTAGATGTAAAACAAAAGCAAAACAACAAATAGGGAGGGCATGAGTGGACAGAAAAAGGCCCAGGCTGCAGTTTGGAGGCTTTTTCATCTTGCCCTGAATCACCATTATCTCTTCTTGCTAATCCCCCCTTTTAAAAACAAAACAAAACGTGAACATCCAGCTTGAAGAAATTTCTGGAAGACTTGAAAGCTTGTTCATTACTTTGTGACATTTTAGTTGGTTCTACAAAGACAGTCACCCTAATATTACACAAAAACCAGAATCAAACAATTTCAGCGACTGATTACAGTGGCTACATAAAAGAACAAAATACCAACGCAATACAATACAAACTGATAGCAGCAACCCATAATAACCTCCATGAGGGAAGTCTCCAGGGTGAGCAGCTGCTTCCTAGCCTTTTCTTCTACTGATGGGAGTTCTGCCACAACCGATGAAATGCCAGGGATTTTTATCTGCTAAAAGGTAAAAACTAGGGCTGTGCAGCGGCTGAATTAGACTGATTCGGACTGAGGCAGCCCCGGGTTGCATTGGGTTCACCTGGATTTGAGGTTGTCAAAAAGGGGGCAGACACAGAAATGCCAGCATACCTCCCTAAGAAAACTAAGGCTACAATCCTAACCTTGCTTACCTGTGAGCCATAGCAGTTTTCCTGGTGAGGTGGAATGGCAGCAATAGCCTCCTAGCAGGGGTGATGCTGTAGCTTAAGGGGAAGTGGGGATAGTGGTGAGGTCAGGGCTGTGTGACCATACTGGGAGGGCTAATCTGGTTCTCCTACCCACATAGCCCTGACCTCACCACCACTTGGTCTCTCCTGGTAAGCGGTAGTGATGCTCATACAGGAAAGCTATTTCAGGTGAGCTGCTCCTGCTTACTGAATTCGGGAGGACCTACTTCTGATTTAGCCTGATTAGGAGCATGCAGCAAGTCTTTCGGATGAGCAATACAATACCTTGCAATGTAACAATTATCGAAATAATTGGCCAGTTGGAAACAGTTGTCATATAGAAGCAAAAGAAGATTTAGAAAAGAACAGAACACCGTGAACAGAACACAGGAAACTGCCTTATAAGGTATCCTTCTCTATTGGTTTATGTAGCTTAGTATTCTCTGCATTGATTGGCAGAGGCTCCACCCTCCCAGGGTTTCAGACAGGGTCTTCCAGGCCTCCCTGAAGATGGCAGGGTCTGAACCTGGAGTGTGTTGCATGCCTAGCTTGTGCTCTGCCACTGACTCACAACCCTTCCCCGGGTTGTTTTCTCATGAGCCAAAAGCTCTTGAAAAAACACATCCCATGGCTTTTGTTTGATTGAATCTACTGCACCATCAAACCCAGTATGGAGGAGGAAGAATGAGGCGGGGGGGGGGGGAGACTGATGCTAGAGGTTCCCCAAGAGACAGCTTTGGTCCCTGGATCCTTAGAACTGTCACTTGGAGCAAGGCTTAAAAGTCCCAAGACACCCTTCAAAGTATGGATTCCAGGCCAAACATGCTCTGATCTCTAAGGGTTATTGGCCAGTTCCCAAACAACAACAACAGCAGCAACAACAACAAATAAAAATAAAAATAATATTAAGCTGCTGTTGTTTTTGGGCAGGGGCTCCCTCCATGGGCTGGATCGCATGTGCACGTGATGGCGCACGTCTATGATTTCCGGCGTCTGCGCAGATGCCCTTTCAGGCACTGCAAAAGCGAGTCCCTGTGCACCAGTGTAGTGCAGCACGTAGGGACTTGCTGAGCGGGTGGCTTGGTTCGGGGGCAGTTCATGGTCCAGTAATACGACCCCCATGGGCCGCTTGTGGCTCATGGGCCTTAGGTTGCCGACCCCTGCTTTTGGGTATTTCAACCACCCACTAGCCAACAGAGGCTGCAAATACCAAGTCAGTTCTGACAACAAAGGGACGTTGCTGCTTTTACAAATAACTGCAGCTTGCACGTGGTACTATTTCAGTTCAACAAAACATAAAAGGAAAGGATTTGTCAAATGTTCAAAGTCTGCTGTGCTCTACCTTCTGCTACAGTCCATCATTTTGCCTCAGATATTTATCCAGCAGACCACACATTATGCACATACACTTGTATGGAATCTATTCACATTGGCAGCAATGTAAGAAGCATTTCTGTTCCAGGAGACCTTTGGACTCCTCAGCTTATTCATAACAAATCACAACTCTTGTGCTCAGGGCTCTGCGCAAGAGGGGGTACATGTGCTATTCTAGACGGAGATGATTAATGTGTTAGGAAGGGGTGTGTCAGCCAGAGGGACTAGCCTGAGAAAACCCTTTATAATCTTGGATAGAGGAAAAAGCCATGTGATGGTCCAAATACCTGCTCATGTGACCAGGTCCGTTCAGAGCCATCTTTTACACAGATGTCCAGCCTCAGCTCCGTGCCTGTTCCTCCATGCTTACTGTCCACACACAGGTTTGCTGCCACGTTTCGAATCTAGCAGGGGTGATGCTGTAGCTTAAGGGGAAGTGGGGATAGTGGTGAGGTCAGGGCTGTGTGACCATACTGGGAGGGCTAATCTGGTTCTCCTACCCACATAGCCCTGACCTCACCACCACTTGGTCTCTCCTGGTAAGCGGTAGTGATGCTCATACAGGAAAGCTATTTCAGGTGAGCTGCTCCTGCTTACTGAATTCGGGAGGACCTACTTCTGATTTAGCCTGATTAGGAGCATGCAGCAAGTCTTTCGGATGAGCAATACAATACCTTGCAATGTAACAATTATCGAAATAATTGGCCAGTTGGAAACAGTTGTCATATAGAAGCAAAAGAAGATTTAGAAAAGAACAGAACACCGTGAACAGAACACAGGAAACTGCCTTATAAGGTATCCTTCTCTATTGGTTTATGTAGCTTAGTATTCTCTGCATTGATTGGCAGAGGCTCCACCCTCCCAGGGTTTCAGACAGGGTCTTCCAGGCCTCCCTGAAGATGGCAGGGTCTGAACCTGGAGTGTGTTGCATGCCTAGCTTGTGCTCTGCCACTGACTCACAACCCTTCCCCGGGTTGTTTTCTCATGAGCCAAAAGCTCTTGAAAAAACACATCCCATGGCTTTTGTTTGATTGAATCTACTGCACCATCAAACCCAGTATGGAGGAGGAAGAATGAGGCGGGGGGGGGGGGGGGGAGACTGATGCTAGAGGTTCCCCAAGAGACAGCTTTGGTCCCTGGATCCTTAGAACTGTCACTTGGAGCAAGGCTTAAAAGTCCCAAGACACCCTTCAAAGTATGGATTCCAGG
The DNA here is from genome assembly GCF_965112155.1 of Podarcis liolepis. Taxonomy (NCBI): domain Eukaryota; kingdom Metazoa; phylum Chordata; class Lepidosauria; order Squamata; family Lacertidae; genus Podarcis; species Podarcis liolepis. Next base: position 46,408,429 of record NC_139564.1, on the reverse strand, counting down.
CCAAACATGCTCTGATCTCTAAGGGTTATTGGCCAGTTCCCAAACAACAACAACAGCAGCAACAACAACAAATAAAAATAAAAATAATATTAAGCTGCTGTTGTTTTTGGGCAGGGGCTCCCTCCATGGGCTGGATCGCATGTGCACGTGATGGCGCACGTCTATGATTTCCGGCGTCTGCGCAGATGCCCTTTCAGGCACTGCAAAAGCGAGTCCCTGTGCACCAGTGTAGTGCAGCACGTAGGGACTTGCTGAGCGGGTGGCTTGGTTCGGGGGCAGTTCATGGTCCAGTAATACGACCCCCATGGGCCGCTTGTGGCTCATGGGCCTTAGGTTGCCGACCCCTGCTTTTGGGTATTTCAACCACCCACTAGCCAACAGAGGCTGCAAATACCAAGTCAGTTCTGACAACAAAGGGACGTTGCTGCTTTTACAAATAACTGCAGCTTGCACGTGGTACTATTTCAGTTCAACAAAACATAAAAGGAAAGGATTTGTCAAATGTTCAAAGTCTGCTGTGCTCTACCTTCTGCTACAGTCCATCATTTTGCCTCAGATATTTATCCAGCAGACCACACATTATGCACATACACTTGTATGGAATCTATTCACATTGGCAGCAATGTAAGAAGCATTTCTGTTCCAGGAGACCTTTGGACTCCTCAGCTTATTCATAACAAATCACAACTCTTGTGCTCAGGGCTCTGCGCAAGAGGGGGTACATGTGCTATTCTAGACGGAGATGATTAATGTGTTAGGAAGGGGTGTGTCAGCCAGAGGGACTAGCCTGAGAAAACCCTTTATAATCTTGGATAGAGGAAAAAGCCATGTGATGGTCCAAATACCTGCTCATGTGACCAGGTCCGTTCAGAGCCATCTTTTACACAGATGTCCAGCCTCAGCTCCGTGCCTGTTCCTCCATGCTTACTGTCCACACACAGGTTTGCTGCCACGTTTCGAATCTGGAAAATTAAGCAACCACCATTATGAACTGAAATGCAGCTTGGAAACCTGAAAAGAAAGAGAATAATTTACTTCTGTGATACGTGTGTCTTGTGCACAGTCTAAATTAGTTTGATGCAGACACCGCCGTTCTCCGATACCTCTGTTAGAATTACTTTAAGTCTGGGCTGGCCCTACCATTCGGCACTGTGAGACAACTGCCTCAGGTAGCAGATTTGGGGGGGGGTCATGAAAAAGGTTAGTTTTCAATTTGTTTCTATTTATTTCAGTGAATGAATGAATTTTTTGCTAAGGGAAGCACCTTGGCGAAGAGGTGCTTATGGGATTTTCTGTTCCAGCTGCCATTTGGCTAGCCTTGGGTCCTATGCATCTTAACTTTAAATGGGAAGCAGGAGGGGAACACCATTTGCTGCTCTTTCTCAGGCACCAAATGTTTTAGGCTGGTCCTGCTGCTATATAGACTGGTCATTATGCATAAACACTGGCAGTTATACAAATTCACATTGTTCAGCATGAATTAAGAGCATCATCAGAATTTAGTACCTTGCCTAGTCAATATCATCAGCAGATTTGAGGGAATGTGAATGGATCAGAGGCTTTGTACCCATTATTGGCTTAAAACACAGTGAGGTTGCTTTTGTTTTGTTGCATTTCAATTTGAATGTGTACAGCATTGTATGCGGCATTGCACTTTAATGTGTTTCCGTTCAGCCTGCTGTCTGTCCACACCAGAGGGCAGAGAGAGGGTAGGGATGTCTTTGCCAGATGCAAATTGCCTAGTTGGTTTCCATGCCCCTCTAGCCACTCCTAGCTCTCACTGGTGAAGCTTTTGTCCCCCAGCTGCACACCCTTGGAAATCACCTTTGTGGGGGCTACCATCTGCAGACGCTATTCTATACATCTTCTCAGATACAGGGGGATTTACTCCCAAGAATGGAAAAAGTGAATGCTTGGTGCACTTTTGTGCAGAGGGGGAAGGGGGCTGTTAATGAGAGGTTTTGGGAGAAAGTGAGAGTAGGGGGAGGATGCTTGTGCCTTTTGGGCTTTGAGTTGTTTAGACTATCTTTGGGCTGCTTGATCCTCTGCCCTTTCACCCTCCATGGCTTCTGCCTGGAGAGAGTTCAGAGCTTTGCTTCTCCCAGTGATGGCACTTTAAATAACCAAGTAAGAGGAGGCAGATCCCTTCCTCTTGTTCGTAGAGACTCGGAAGGACCAAAATGAGCATGAGCCTCTCTCTCTTCTGTCTCTTGCAGGAAGGCTTGGAGCAGGATTGGCCTGGGGTGGAGCCTGGCCTAGGAAGAACCCGACAGAGAGGAATGGTGGACTGCATTTGGCCCCCAGGCCTGAAGTTTTCCATCCCTGACATATGTAATACACTGGCCAACCAAAATAACCAACTGCTGTACTGGTGTAGGAATAAGCAGTTCTACAATCTTATCTACTTGAATGAGGAGCACATGGGAAGATCAAAGTTCAGCTTGCCCATCAGACTTCCCCAGTGGAGACCATTCCCATTGGGCGGAAGGCAAGGAGGCCAACAGTAGGTCAGAACCAAACAGCAGGCAGAGCTGGAGCTAAAAATAGCTGGTGCCAACTAATTCTGACTTCCTCCCCAGCAGCATAGCTAGGAAGGGGGCAGGGTGCACTGGGTGCCACTCACCCAGAGGGCGACATTCTCTCCTGGGAATGATGCAGTGGCTTGGGCACCTGTAGCCACCACACTGCCTTTTCAGGTGGCTTGGGGCTTGCATTAGCCTACCGCCTCCCCCTCAGCTGGAGGGCGGCCGAGAGGCAAGCGGCGGGCAGACTCCGCCCAGAGTGCCCTGCCAGGCCCACCTTGCTCCCATGGGCGGCTTGCCCTGCCCCCCGGGTGTCCCAGGTGCCCGAGGGGCTAGCTACACTGCTGTTCCTCCCTGCTGAATTCTATGAAATTACCCCTGAGGCTAAGGAAGTGGCAGCTGATAGTCGGTGGAAACCTTGACCAGTTGTAAGTAGGCTGAGGCTGGATTGAGCTTGGTGGGGCAATGCTCCACTGGCCCTAATGGACAAGCCTCCCCTATGCTTCCCATTAGCAACCAGACATGTCTGGGGAAAGTATAGTCAGAAGAACTTTCTGAACCAATCACAGATCAGAGAAGTTCTTAAGCCGAAGCCCAGCACTTATCCTTATTTCGGCATTAAATCCCCTGCAGATTTGGCTGGATGCAGCCATGAATACGTGTGGAAGCTTACAGAGCAGTCAGCAGATACGTAATGAAGATGTCTTTGGACCCAGGCTTGTCAGATGGCTCCAGATAAAAGACTTGAGAAAGGGCCTGAGGGCTGGTGGAGGAAGATTGTGGAGGTTTAGCAGCAAAAGAATACATCCTGCTTTTCAGCACACGAGGCTTTGGACTGAATCTTCCCAGGGCCTCAAGTGGCTGTGAATGAGTGATGGGAATGAGGCTTGTCAAAGCCTGCTTCCCCGTAGCAGACAACTGGATGGGGGAGGGAACTGGAGCTACATTGGCTGGCTGAGCCTCAGGGCGTCTTGCCTCCCTTTGGGCAAAAAGAAGCTTCTTCCTGCTTGGATGGCTTGAATTCGGTTGCTAGTCTCATTGCTCTTTCCCACCTGGTGCATCCATGGCTGATTCATCCCCTTCTATTCTGACTTATCCGGTGCTACTGGATTTAAAAAAAACTTGAAAATATACACTGGCCTTTGAGCTGCAATGGTCACTTGAACCAGCACTACAGTGGTACCTCAGGTTAAGTACTTAATTCATTCCGGAGGTCCGTACTTAACCTGAAACTGTTCTTAACCTGAAGCACCACTTTAGCTAATGGGGCCTCCTGCTGCCACTGTGCTACCGGAGCACGATTTCTGTTCTCATCCTGAAGCAAAGTTCTTAACCTGAAGCACTATTTCTGGGTTAGCGGAGTATGTAAACTGAAGCGTATTTAACCTGAAGCGTATGTAACCCGAGGTACCACTGAACTTCTTTTTTGGCAATCACTCGTAGCCAAGTAAGATTGTCTTCCATAAACACGGTTTCAACAATGAGTCCGTAAGTGACTGTGGAGGCCAGTTCCTGATCCACACGTCCTTCCACAGTGGGGACATTGGTTTCATGTGCGGATGCCTGATCATCGTCTCCCAAAGCAACTACTCTATTCCGAACTTAAAAATGGAAAGCATAATGCTGGTGGTCAACAAAAGAGGTTTAAAGACTGTCTCTAGGCAAATCTAAAAAAAATGCAGTATAAACGGTGAACCAGCACTACTTAGATCTCGATACCTGAGCTTCTGAAGTCACCACATAAGTTGCACTCTCTCAACGTCTATCATTTACTTAGGAACAAATCTGCTTAGCACTGCTGGATGCTTTGCTCCTATGTCATCCTAGAGAATGCCAGCAGCTGCTCCTTGGATTCCCCCCTGCTTTGCTTTGCAGGAGGTGAATTATCTCTTGCCGGTACTAAAAGGAAGATGGAAGCTATCATAACGTCTGGGCATGGTGGGGTGGATAACTTTATCCACCCCAAGGGCTGCATGCCATTGTATGGAATCTTCCGGGGGCTGCACAACAGTGGTGGGTGTGACCAGAAACAAAAAGTGGGTAGATGCCACTCTCACCAGGGTCAGTAGTGGTTGCTGGGACAGCGCAGGTAAGGTGGCATTGCTTGCCTGCCTTCTGAACACCAAGTGTTGCTGGTGGGTTGGGAAGCCTCAGATCCAGGGGCTGAATGCTGCCTCTGTATCTGGCCCTGGGAATGCTCCCCAGGCCACCCAATTCATTGGCCCTGCGTCACACTCTTGAGTCTTTTTGCGTGGCTGGAAGATGCCCTTGATCTCAAGTAGTGCCTCTTGCTTGCTTGGCTGGAGGATACAGTGTGGCATGTGAGTGTGTAGAAAGTAGCCTACTGTCCAGAGGTAACATTTGCATTACTTGTTCCACTCACTTCTGCCTCTGACCCCACCTACCGCTGGCCTATGGCCCTTGAGAGATTGCCCAGAAGGGAAGGCAGCCCTCTGGCTGAAAAAAAAACAACCTTCCTCATCCCTGCTATAATATGTAAATATTGCACAATATTATTGTGTACTGTTGGGTGCTTAATTAGCCTGATAACTTGCAGACTCACCGTATCTGAGCCTCGGAAGCATATTGTGGTCCAGTGGCAAGAGCAGCTGGGGACAGGTTGGTTCTGCAGTTACACGCATGGACTTCATTGGGTTTTGCCACTATCTCAACGGAAACCTCCTAAGACCCAGGTCAGGAGTGGCAGTTTGACAATATTCCAGGCCAAGGCAAAGTTGAAGTGGCCCAGGTTGCGACAACAGCTTGCAAGGATATGCGCAGAAAATGCAAACTCTTTGGCACCACCTTGGGGACTACTTTTGCAAGACATATGGCTGGCGAGAGATGAAGGATTGCCGCTCTGTAATGCTGAGTGGAAAACCGTGTAAGCATGTCCTGTTGTCAGCCAGCATTAAGGAGATGGGAGGACATTCATTTAAGATGCTGCACGTCCATGAAAACAGAGAGCCAACTAAAAAAATAAATAAATACAAGCATAGACTCTCTCGTTCATTTTTGTCAATGCTGATTAGCACAGAGTACCAGCTGCACAGAACAAGAATAGAGGAATCACAGATTTGCAGAGGATGGATGGATGGAAACTGATCCAGCACATGAATAAAGGAAAGGCTCCATATCCAAATATTCTTAATAGCAGGAGTGGAGGACTCTGCAGATCTTGTTGGACTCCTATCTCCATCAACATCTGCTGGGCCTCCATGTCCCCCCTCCATGCCTAAAGGAAACATCCCAAGCTCATCCAGCTCACAACGTACTGTGAGCAAAGATAAGATCTAACATAGATGAGAGGCCAATATATGGGTGGTGTTATTTCCCTACAATCATGACATTTAGGAAATTGGCAGGCATACTGTTAGTGTCATCAGCAGCAATATTTGGATTTAAAAAAATTAAGGCCAAGAGCACCCAGACACTCATTCAGTGAGATTAGCATGGCTACAAACCTCTGAAAATGCTCAACATGCAGGTTGTTAAATAGCTACAGCCATAGAGTTGCTCTGCAAAATTTGAAGAAGTGCAAATTTCAACAAGTTTGCGTATTGTTTCAGAATTGTATAAATTACGTAGATTCCCCTTTAAATACAAACCGAATCCTTAGCAGAAATCCATTTGTAAAGATGGAAGGAACCCAAGAAGACACCTAATTTCCTTGCCCTGGGACTTCAGAAGCAGGGGGAAGACCACTCTGGCCTCTGCCATTGCTCAGAGGAAAAGAGCCACAAAAAGACTCTAGCAAGAGGAAGACTCGCCTGGCCCCAGCCATCAATCAGAGAAGGAGCAGCTGCACAGAGCTTGCTCCCCACTTCACAGCCAGAAAGAACACTACCCTGAGTGCTGGATGTCATGAGACTGCAGAAGTGTGGGGGAAAGAGATTCTGGCCTCTGCCACAACCAGAGTATAGAAGCCACCAGGCAGGTGAACTGCATCCTTCCAAGTAAAAACTCCAAAAGGGAAGATTAGTGGGTGGCGCCAGAACAATCTTACACCTGCCTTCCCATCCTGTATATGGCATCCCAATGCAATCCTATACGTGTCTACTTGGAAGAAAGTCACATTGTTTTCAGTGGCACTTAGTCTCAGGTAAATGTGTATAGGAGCGCAGCCTTTAAGCATAGCCTTATTATTAGAGGGCAGGCTTATCCCCCTCCAGATGACCTGAAAACCTCTCAACGTGTCTCTCTAAACGCCTTAATTATTTTAAATCTCTCTCATTAACTCTTCGGGGGTGGGGAATGGATGCAATAACTATAAATGAGTGTTCTACATTTAAAAATAATGACCCACAACATCAGCCCGCTAATCACACAGTGAGAGCCACACGCCCTTTCATCTGTTATTGGCACCCCAACTACACTCCTAATTAAGCAAATTTGCTTTAATTTAAAATGAAAAAGATCTGGGAAAGAAAAACAGAAGTGTCAGGCTACCGGTGGCAGCAGCAGTGAAAGGCTTCACTTCGATGAGATGGAAATATGAATGAATTATCCTTATAGCCCAGCACTTTTAAATACTAAAATCATCCAGCTGCTTCTGGATCTTATGAACTGTGTCGCTGAAGCAAAAAAAGCTTTCAAGGTTTGCGATTAAAATACATGTGGCAGAATGAGTCATAGCTACTTCTCATGTTATATTTTAAAGGCTCAATCCCACTCTCAAGAGTCACTTCCTATCAATGAATTCCTATCAAAGAGGATGGGGCTTCTGTACCTTTAATAGATGTGCAGAAGAAAGACTTTCAGCAGGTATAGTTTGCCATACAAGCTACACCTGCTGAAGCTCTCTCTTCTGCACAACTATTAAAGGTGAAAGGATCCTGTTATTTTTTGCATCTGGCCACCCTATGATGAATACAAGATTGTTATATGCATAGCTATTCCCAGGGTCAATCTGGACATCCATATGATCCATATACAGTAGTACCTCGGGTTACAGACGCTTCAGGTTACAGACGCTTCAGGTTACAGACTCTGCTAACCCAGAAATATTACCTCGGGTTAAGAACTTTGCTTCAGGATGAGAACAGAAATCGTGCAGAGGTGACAGCGGAAGGCCCCATTATCTAAAATGGTACCTCAGGTTAAGAACAGTTTCAGGTTAAGAATGGACCTCCAGAACGAATTAAGTTATTAACCCGAGGTACCACTGCGCGTGCGTGCGCGCGCGCACACACACACACACTTAAGAGGAATTGCCCTTTGCATGTAAAACCTTTCATAACATGAGAGGGTAAATGATACTTCTTGTTCAGTAACTAGAAGAGAATTTCAATCCGTTTCATGAAAAGGAGATCACATTTGTCCACTTAATGCAGCAAGAGGGCAGAGAAATCCATCCATTTGACAAAACTGGAGACCTGAGGAACCTCTCATCATCTCTCAGTCAAGCCCACCTCCCAAGATCATCATGAGAAATAGTCTCCTTGGGGAAAGTGTGGTATATTCATGTGATAAATCCTAGCAGTAGTAATCTGAAAACTGGGACGGCTAGTTGCAATCAACTCAAGCTCCATTTTCAAGCAATGATCTAGCCATGAATTGGTCAATCAAACTGACAGGTCCATGACTGTTTTCTACCCTGATAAGATTAATTGAAAACCAAGTTTACATGGTATTAGGAAAATACAGGGCAACAGTCTAGCAGCATTTAACAATGACAGATGCTGGATGTAGCAAAGGGCTGAAGCTTCTAAATGAAGCAATCTCTAGTGTCTGGAACACATAGCAAATCAAGTCAGAAATGCTTTTCAATTGAATGTTCTGTTCAAATAGTGTATTGTCCTTGACTATCAAAGTCAGTGCCTTGACTCGCTTGTTAGGGTCGCCACAGTTCAATACAGCATCATAAAAGGCTTCCAAGCCCCACAAATTTACCAAATGCCTTTCGCATAGCAAAGCCCCAGTGACTTGAATGCTCGAGTGGCTGTGTTGCAACTGGAGAGCGTTTGAAAGATTTTCAAGGGTGCAGAATACAAAAGAAGGAAGGCTGCCCTGTGCATTTAAATTTAAAGCAGCGCACATATCGCTTGAACAGACATAGCTACTGTGATTAGCGAGACAGAGAAAGAGAGCAGTGCATACTTCACAAGCCAGCATCTACAGGCTCAATGCCTAGCAATAAGCTGCCTTTTAAGCCAACTGATATCTAGTAACTTTTTAAAGCAGACACACACACGCACACACACACACACACATTCCTTTGTGCAAGCCGTAAAAAGAAAGAAGCCATAAAAAGAAGAAGAAAGGGGTTGGGAACAGAAGCTCAGGCACAGATAAAACAATGTCTCTGGAATTCAGAAGGACACTAGGTTTGATGGAGGGAATTTGACAGGCAAAGAGAGGGTGCAGCATTCCAGATGAGATTCTTTTTTAACCGTTGCCTTTATGCCACCATAAATGCAGCAAGCCGATGGGCTGAGATGGGGTCATTAAAGCCACGGTGTCAACTCTGAAACTAATGTCATAGCAAAGGAGTTTTGTCAGTTCTAACACTTTGATTCTTTCTTGCATTTGTTGCTAGGTCCAATGTCAGAGTTCTCCCTTTTGGACCTTCATGTCACTGTGGTACAACCCTCTTCCCCAAACGCCCCTCATGAGATTCATGAGTTAAGTTGTCTGCAAAGATGAGACTAAAGCAGCGTGCTTTGCTTTTATTCAGATTTAGGCAAGTTTGGAGAAGCCAGGAAGTGGGTTTGCTTATCCATCACGATGAGTTTGGGAATCACTGATCGCAGGAGAAGAGAAAAGGAACAGGGTAAGGTCCAGAGAATGAAAAGGCCCCAAAACAATCCTAGCTGCATTTTGTTACTCGGCACTATTGGCCCTTTATAGGGTTGTTAGGTTAGCTATTCGGTCCAAAGGAGGCTGAGTGAGCATCTGTATTCAGATGGGGAGAATAGCCTGAGCTTGAGGAAGAGTAAAGGTGTGTCTTGACTGCCCTTGTCTTGCAGAACGCATTCAAGCACATATCATAAATGTAGGTCTGCACAGCTCAAGTGGCTCAAAGGGCTTTGTTGCCCTAGTAGAGGGACATCCAACTCCCAATAGTCTGCGACCTACTCACAGTATAAAAAAACTGGCAGTGATCTACCCATTGTCATAAAAAGGCTGGCAGTGATCTACCCAAAGTTGTGGAGCTTTTTTTAGGAAGCCAAAGTTGTGGTTTGTTTGTTTTTTGCTTTTTTTTAAGGAGATCGCTGAGGGGCCAGAGATCAACCAGGAACACCCCATGATATATCAGTAGATCGTGACCTACCTGTTGGACATGCCTGCCCTAGTACAACTAATCCACTTTAAAAGAGAAGCAGACGTTTTGCGGTTAGGAAAGTGATGGGGAAACGCATTGAAAAGTGTGAGATGTGTGAATGTCTAATGGGAAGATGCACAATGGCCCACCACAACCAACACCTGAATAAAAGGATGAATGCTTAGTCATCTAAGTGCCCTGCAAACAAATTGGAAAGTATTCTGAACACAGTCTAAACTTCACATAAGCTTTTTGTCAGCAAACCGGGATGAATGCACAATATATAGGCCATCTGGAGAAGCCCTAAGAGCTAGATGAAGAAGACCAACAGTTGGATGAGCACCAAAAGCCTATAAAATGGCCAGCAGACTACAGTTGACACAAGTCAGTCCAAAAAGGGGAGACAGTGACGGGGATTCTGGTGAGCTCTGGGCCAACCCTCCAGATGTGAGAGGTTGCATCCATGCATGCAAAGGTGGATAGTGTCCTTGGTTTTTTTTTAGTGAGATTTTGAGGAATCCAAATTCTGTGGCCAAAGAATCACAGCCAGAACACAGGCCCAAGTGTAAAATAGCTAGCAATGAATTCACCAAGCAGTGACTTTCTTTCACATTGCACCCCTCTGCAAATCCATCTGACTTTCCGCATTTGCTTCGAGTGATGAAAAGACAAAACAGAAGGCCAGATGCACCACATTCCCTTCCAGCACTGCATGGCTGAAGGCACAAAGAAACCCAAAATAGCAGGTTGCTTCAAGGGTACACTTGGTGATGTTCAAAATTCACGTTTAGCCTTTGCAAGAACACATGCTGCCAATCAATCACTCATTTGCAGCAGACAGAGTTTTGCAAGGAGAAAGGCAAAATGTGTGTGTGTGTTGCTGTTGTGTGTAAATGTGAGAAAACGGGATAGGAAAACTGGGAAGCCAAGCTGCCATTTGCACACACACACTGTCACACACACAAATATTGTATGGTTCAAATGTCAAAAGTGGCACAGAACTCAGTGCAACAATACACACAGCAGTCACCAATCCATCAGTAGCAGCGCATGTCAGGAATGGGGAGGTAGAGCTGCACTCCTGATACTGGTGTCACTGCTGGTTATCTGGACAGGATGGAGTCATGGCAAGACTGGGGCAGGATGAGTGTGCAGGTGGGAAGTATGCCACCAATCTGGCATTCTCGCCAGTGCATTTGCCCCAGCCCGGCCTGGATAATCAGCAGTGTCAAGATTATTATTACTATTATTAATAATATGAATAGTCTGCCTTTTCTCCAGACCAGGACTGAAGGTGGCTTACACAAATTAAAACAACACAAAATGCTTAAAAGCATAAAAGACAATTGTTAAATAGTAATTACATTCCAATAGAGGATAGCTCTGCAGCTCCACCCAGAGCTCCAACTTGGTCAGATAGGCAGCATATTATATTATTATTATTATTATTATTATTATTATTATTATTATTATTAGCATGGCAACAAGTATCTTTGCATTTTGAAAACCTTTTCGCATGTGCGTCCACAGTGCGGTGCTGCTAGACACTGCTTAGATAATTATAAAGGGTCACAGGCAAAAGGTTTCTCACTTCAACCACGGCTACTGTGGTGGTTCCAACTGCTACCTGCTCTCTTACTGACCTATTTGGCCACGGAAGTTGGAACTAATTTTGTGAATGCTTTATCACCATAGCAGCCACTTCGCAGGGAATATAGTGTTGCATCCGACAGCACCTGAAGCAACTGGCTCATATTCAATAATGTTCCTCACCTCTCCCCAGGAAGCAGGTGGTGGCTCCACCGGAGGGAAATATTTAGGGACATCCCAAGCCACCGCAGCCATGAACCACTTGAAGTCCTTGCACTTCAGGTGCTTGCGAAGCTCTTTCTGGGCTGAGATATCGCCGGTGGAGAGGTGTCTGTACTCGGGCCGCCTCTGGTAAACGTACTCTGCGAATTCATCCATCCACGTTTCTGCCACGCGCTTCAGGTTCTGAGCAGCAGAAAGCAAGAGTCAGTCATCTCTTCCCGCTTAAGTATTAGCACTGATAACACACACACACAATTACAATACGCCATTCCCTTATCTAGCTTTGGATGGTTGTGCATTAAGCAAATGGAAGCCTTTTGCATTCAGTTGCTATTAGGAGCCTGATAAAAGTCAGACTGATGGCTTCTCTCTTGCTTTAAAAAAACAACAAAACCCCCCGCAGAAACTTCAATGCAATTACTGAAAGGGATTTAATTAACGAGATACAGTAAAGGCTCACTTAATTATTTCCATGGAATCTTACTGCAGATATCTCTCTTGCTTGTTGCTTGATTGCCTGAGTTGATTTTCCACATCATTTCCATTTGGAAATATGTAGGAGTTTGAAGTTCTTTCTATAGAGATAATACTGAGTATAATCCGATGTCCTAACATTACCCTTTAAAAGCCCAATATATTCCTGGGCTTGCAAAACTAATATCTGGAGACAAACTTCTGTTTTGCCTCATCAACACACTGCTAACTTGTCAGCGGCGGAAGAAGCTGCTTGGGCGCCTGGAGCAGCGTGCCGAGGGGCGGGGCAAGCCACCCATAGGGGTGGGACGCACCACGGGGCCTCTAGAGTATGCCTGCCTCCTCCCACTCAGCCACCCTACAGCTGGGGGGGAGGCAGCAGGCGGACCGTTTGGGCAGCTCGGAGCCTGTGCGTGCCCAAGCCACTGCATCTCTCTCAGGAGAGACGCGTGGCTCGGGAGCGCTGCAGGCCCTGCGGTGAGTGCCATTGTGTCACCCCCTCAGTGGTGACACCCGGGGCGGCCTGCACCCACCGCGTCCCCCCTTCCACCGCCTCTGCTTGTTGCTACAAGTGGGAGCTGAAATAAAATGTTGCAGTGTGGATTGCTCCTATTCAGGGCTCCTGAATCATGCTCTCTTTTCCAGCAGGCTCCATATTATTTTATCTCCAGTCTAGGAAAGGCTCTACAAAAACTGGGGTAGCTCAGTATGTAGAGCATGAGACTCTTAATCTCAGGGTTGTGGGTTTGAGCCCCACGTTGGGCAAAGGATTCCTGCATAGCAGGTGGTTGGACTAGATAATCCCTGTGGCCCCTTCCAACTTTTCAATTATATGATTCGTTGTGTCATTTACTGAATTAGCTGCAGTTCACCTCTAATCTGAAGAAGCACCCACATGTTCTAAAAACAGGAGGTTGCAAGCGTTAATCTAGTAATGTTGTTTCCTTTGTTTTCTCCCCACTAGATGGAAGTACATTTTCATATTTTATTTTTCTCTTTGATCAGACTCCCGAATCAAGGTTTCATTGAGAGGATATTTTGAGAGTGGACGTGTCACATACAACCCCACTTCAAAAGCAGAACTTGCAACCTCGGCGACGCTAGCTGTTTAATAGAGTACTAGTCATAGAGCACTGAAGGGTATCTTCTGTGAGAAGATGAAGAGCAATACTCATCTCATAATCTGTGGCGTAAGATAATGTTTCTGCTTAGAATGACTTCTCCCATTGTGATTTGCTTCCGACATTCATTTAGAAGCACCTCTCTTGAATTTGATTAATCTGCTGTGCTTCGAGCGTCTGAACAAAGCTAGATGTCTCAGAACCAATAAGACTTATCTGAATACAAAGGGAGTGAGATAGAGAACAAATGGAGCACATTTCAGCTGGCACAGCAAGATAGGTTACCACCTGCTTTGTCTCCACAACAGAAAGAAAAACATTTATGCCAGCAGGAACTGGGTATGTGAAATTAGAGCTGTTTAGGAGATGATAGCTCGGGAGTCCTTGTTCTTAAATGGCAGGAGTTTTTGTTTGTTTGTTTGTTTATGAGAAACAATACAAGTTCATCCTTCTGAGAAATTTCTGAGCCGTCATATTTTGACAGTATGGGCAAATGGGACAGAAACTAGAAAGCGCATGGCACCCCTCCCCCAGCTGCACATCTGTTCCGGATCACTGAAATGCAGAATTCTTCAAACCTCATGAGGACGCCACTGCAGAGATACCCTTGCAGAAGTTTGCCCCCTCTTGAGCACATTTATAAAATTATACTATGTGCTGTATTATTTAGCACTTTGCCAGTCGCTCCTAGCTTAGGTACTTAAGGATAGACACAGCTAACGTTTACCAGTTATTTAACACACCAGCATTAGGCGCAGAACCCGTGAATGAAGGAGGTCTTCTCTAGAAAGCCAATCATCTATGCTAAAGTGGCAAAAAACCCAAAGGGGGCTGGGGAAGCCAAGTTGAATCTGGAGGAGGTGGCATTGTATACTTGAGAAGGGGCCGAAGAAAGTTAGGAAAAGCATTGCTGAAGAAGTGAGATCTGAAGAGGAGGAGAGAATTGGGTTCATTGATTAAAAAAGGCTGAGCCCATCAGTGTCGGTGTTAGGCTTTGTAGCGCTCTCAGGAAAGGAAGGTGTGGCTGGCAGAGAGGAGTCATAGACTTGGCCTCCCGGCAGCAGCATTGCTGCAGCATAACGGGACAGGGCAGGTTGTCCTTGCACCTGCCCCGAAGATGCAGGCATGTGCACTCACTTGGAAGAACACAAATGTCATAGACTGGCTGGATGCTGAAGAATGGTGGGAGACACCTGCTGGGGAGCCCCCTAGGGAACCCACAGGGGAAGAAGGCTTAGAGCCAGGGGATTGGTGGTAGATGGTGAGTGGTTGGAGGGAGAAGGAGCAGATTGGGAGGAGGAGGTGTCAGGAGCAGAAGATGTGATCGGGTTTAATGATCAAGAAGACGTTGTTGTTGTTGTTGTTGTTGTTGTTGTTGTATACATGTGTTCTCAGAAGCATGCCCATTGAGTTCAAGGGGACTTGTTGCCTCACTGCTGTTCTGTCAATGGTGTGAGTGACTGGAGACGAAGTCCAGCATCAGCTACCAGGTACGGCTCTACAAATTTTGCCCTGGGAGACAGAAGTCTTCACTGAACCCCCCTGACAGCACCAGTGGTTTCCCTCCTTGTGTCCTATGTGACGTAGCGGTGGCAGCAGGATACAAAGGGAAGAACCTCTTTCTCATCTTGGCCATCGTTGTCCTGCTACTGGGCTGGCCACAGCAGCTTCTCATGTTCCTCTTCCTGGGGTAGGCAGGAAGGTGGGACCTTATATGGCCACCCACCTCCTCATTTATGTTATTGCCCACATCTACTAATAAATGGAACTCAGTCAGAATGTAAAGAGTCACCAAACATGGGCCACAGCTGTGGTGCACCACTTTCCTCTGTTTCTCCTCCCCCCAATGCTGTTTTGCCACCTCCCTAACCTCTTCTGCCCCTCCTTATCCTGTCAGTTGTCAGCATTTAAGGTCCAAACGGGCTCACAAAGGTACTGTTGGGAAAAAGCACCAATGCAAAAGCCAGCTCCAGATAGCTGGAATGCAAAACAGGATGTTGTGGTTTCTCACTGTACTGTTGGGGAAAAGGTGGAGCCTATTCACTGTACTGAGCACCGGATGTTAGCTCAGTGTGTCATCTGACCTGTGCTGGAAGTACAGGGGAGGAGTGTGTGACTCTTCTGATGGAGTCTGAAGGGTGCAGTCACATTTCTATATACTGTTGAGTGACAGGAATAAAACATGTAGAAAGGACTCCTGTCTGTCTCATTTCTCCTCCCTGGGAGAATGCAGGGAGGGAGAGAGAAGCAGAGGGTGTGTTCTTCTCACGACTAATGAGAAGAATCGCCGGGTTTGTTTACCTAGCCTGCCGGAGGTCGCAGACGGACGGTAAGCACAGTATCTCGCTCAATTGCCTCGGGGGAGGCCAGGTACCTCTGCCTGTGAGCTGAAGATACTAACATATGGCAGCCATCGGATGGTTTCGATTCATCGGACATCTGGATGAGAGGCTGGTGGAATGTCCTCCTCTGCTCCAAGGGAGAAGGCAAGCGTCTGAAAAAGCCAGAGGCTCAACAGACAGCTGGTGGAAAGAAGAGGTGTTTTCCAAGCAACGGAGCTCAAGGTATGCTGCTGCTTTTCGGGCGAAAAGTGTGAACGCAGGTTGATTAATTCCCTGGTTCACTTCACGGGAGCTCTGCGTTTGAAAAACAAAAGCTCCGGGAGGAAGAGGCCTGCAGCTTAAAGGCTGAAGCCTGCATTCCACAAATTCTTGTGGTTGATAGACTGTCCTACTGAATGCACTGTTGCTAAGTAACGGAAAGTTGGAAAGTTACTGGCAAAGGGGCTGTATTGTGAGCCTGGGAAAGCGAAACAAAGCCATAGATTGTTTTGGCTACAAGTTTGGCTACAAGTCAGCGTGTAGCTGCCAGGTGCTAAAAGCATAAACAGCTTGCAGTTTGCCTGCCTGAGAAAAGAAAAAAACAACTGTTGGATTTTACAGCTTGTTTGACAGTGTGAGCAAGAGGCTTGGCTTCAAGATGGATGCCAAGAAGGGAGCGCTGCCTTACCCACCTGCCTTAAATAATGACAATTATTCATCTTGGTCTGTAAAGATGAAGGCCCTGCTGCAGAATCAGAGGCTTTTTGATGTAATTGAAAACCCCATCCCTGCAGCACCAACCGGAGGTTGGGAGTCACGGAACGTGAGGGCCAGGACTGCTATAATTCTGTGTGTCTCAGATGAGCAGTTGGTGCATATCCAGAATTTAGAACATGCGAAAGAGGTTTGGGACACGCTGCGTACAACGCATCAGAGAGATGCTGGTTCTTCAGCGTTGCTGTATTTTGAGAAATTGACCAATCTGAGACTTGCGCCTGATGGAGATGTTCAAGCGCACCTGACAGAAATGAAGTTTCTGCGTCAACAGATGGTGGAACGCAATTTCCGTCTTCAGGAGGAAGTGTTTTGCTTCATGATGATAAACAGCCTTAATCGCACATACAAGGTTGTTGCCAGTCAGCTTGGTTCCCTACCGGCCGCGCAGCTAACCGCGGAAAGAGTGTGTGCTGTGGTCCTGAATGAACACGACAGACTTGCTGCACTGGAAGTGAAGGACAGGGGGAGGGAAGAACAGAGTTCTAATTCCCCCACTGCTGAATCTACTGGAGAGCATGGTGTAGCATTGAGTGCTGTCCAATGCTACAATTGTGGACAGACTGGGCATCTACAGCGAAACTGTAAGAAGCCGCGCCAGTCAAGAGGAGCAAAGAGCAGCTCTACGAAGCCTGAGGCATCAGGCAAAAGCCGTACAAAGTGCCAGGTGAAACCTGCAAAGGCTATGATGGCGAAAGGAACCACGCCAGATGTTGGGAACTCGTTCATAATCGACACGGGCGCGACCGTCCATATGTGCCCACACAGAGGATTATTTTCGACGTTGAAGAAGCAAAGCTTCGCTGTGAAACAGGCCAACGGTCAAGAGTTGGAAGCGACTGGAATTGGGACTGTGTATCTTGAGAGTCTGAACTTGACTATAAGTAATGTTTATCTGGTTCCAGAACTGAAATTTAATTTGCTGAGTGTGTCGCAGATTGCGAAGAAAGGACTGAGACTGACCTATGATGCTAAAAGCTGCAAGATATACAAAGATGGAGAACTGTTTCTTACTGCCAAAGAGAAAGATGGACTGTATTTGTTGACTTTTGATCAAAGTGATTACATGAAATGTAATTCTTCTGTTTCTAACGAAATCTCTCTTGCAAGTGTGACCAAGAGCGCCCGGAAGGTGCCGAAGGTCGACAGAGCGTTTCAGCGGGTGTATGCTGATGTGATTGGTCCTCTAGAACCATCTAGAGGCAATGCAAAATATTACCTTTTGTGTGTGGATTGTTTCACTAATTATTCTTGGGTTTATATGATGGAGAAACCGCAAGAAACTTTAGAAAAGTTTCAGGAGTTTTGTGACAAGGTTAAAAATATGCATGATGCTAACATTGATTGTCTTTTCACAGATGAGAAACAAGTTTTTCTGTTACAGAAGTTTCAGAAGTTCCTGGATGGAAAAGGGATAGACCACAAAGTTGCTGTTTCGCAAGATGCGTGGAACAGGGGGGTCTGTGTTAAAGTGAACAAAGAATTGCAAAAGGGGATGCATGCGCAATTGCTGAGTTCACATTTGCCACATGATTATTGGGCCGAATCGCTAGCGTCCTATCTTCATGTGTGGTTGAGAAAAGTCTCAACAGAGTTGGGATGTTCTCCTTTTGAGAAGCTGTTCAATAGAAAACCTTCTGTTGCCTATTTTAAGGTTTTCGGGTCTCATGTGAGAACAGAAGCTCCAGGTGGAGTAAAGAATGCCAAAGGCATTTTTGTGGGTTATGAAAAGGGTCTCTACAGAGTAATTTTGTCTGAATCTGGTCAAGTGATTCTCACAAAGTTTCTAGAGAGTGCTCCTGAACAAGAGCGGGTTGTAGTACAAACATTTCCCACAGGTGGCAATTCAGATGATGATGATGATGATTTTTCTGATGTCACAGATTACAGTGGTGATGATGATGACAGTGATAGCTCAGAGAGTTCAGTTGTAACAGTCATTGAGAGAAAATCTCACGCAATGGATAGACCTTCACAGATGAAGGAAGAACCACTGATTGCTACTGGTTCTCAACAGAGTCCAGAGGTTGAACCAGTGAGCACAGAGGATCAGAACCTCATACGTAGGTCTGAGAGAGTCAAAAAGGGTGTACCACCAAAGAGGTACTCAAAAGAGTTTGCTAACTTAGCTGTTGCATGTGTTGCTATTGTTAACAACACAAAGCAGGTTAAAGCAGTGTCCAAGTCAGAGACAAAGACACAACAGAGAGTAGCTAGCCAAGGTAATGCAGAAGCACTCATTCCTTGGAAGCCAGACAACCAGAGAGGTACACTGGTGAAACCAGTAGTGGGGAGTTCCAAGGGTGGAACTGAAACAACAGGGGACTGTTATATGTATAACAACTGTTTGTTCTCTTCTCTGGATCATATTTTGCCAATTGATGCTTTTGGGGGAGGATGTTGGGAAAAAGCACCAATGCAAAAGCCAGCTCCAGATAGCTGGAATGCAAAACAGGATGTTGTGGTTTCTCACTGTACTGTTGGGGAAAAGGTGGAGCCTATTCTCTGTACTGAGCACCGGATGTTAGCTCAGTCTGTCATCTGACCTGTGCTGGAAGTACAGGGGAGGAGTGTGTGACTCTTCTGATGGAGTCTGAAGGGTGAAGTCACATTTCTATGTACTGTTGAGTGACAGGAATAAAACATGTAGAAAGGACTCCTGTCTGTCTCATTTCTCCTCCCTGGGAGAATGCAGGGAGGGAGAGAGAAGCAGAGGGTGTGTTCTTCTCACGACTAATGAGAAGAATCGCCGGGTTTGTTTACCTAGCCTGCCGGAGGTCGCAGACGGACGGTAAGCACAGTATCTCGCTCAATTGCCTCGGGGGAGGCCAGGTACCTCTGCCTGTGAGCTGAAGATACTAACAGGTACCTCCTTCTGCAATCTTTCCACAAAAGATTCCTTTTTCCTTTTCTACGTGAGCTCTTGAAAACGCATCAATTGGTAAGCTTGCAATTCATTGATTCCATAAAACGACCTTATGAGATCACTTCATGTTAACTGAGCCTCCTTTGTTTGGCAGTTGGCTCAGGAAATGGAGCATGTGGGAACTGATTGGGCAATCAGCTGAGCTTTTGCCTCTTGAACTGAAACCAAAGGGAGCATCAGAGCAAAATGAGGCTTGCTGACTCAGGGCGATTTCCAACATACCCTTCATATATTGCAGCAACCTGTGCCAGGGTTGTTATTTCCAACTGGAATTGATTTCACTGACTGATTTCCTGTCAGTGGCAAGAGTAATGTTAAAATCTGCCCTTAAGCTTAGAGTCCCACGGATGCTTCTAGCAAGCCTGAAGTCGAAGGGCCAGGCAGATACCTGCAACAATATTTCTCCTAAGAGAAACACTTTGCCAGACTTGCTTTGTGGGTCCTCTGCTGAAGCTGAACTCTCCTCAGAATTATGTCTGAGGAGCTTCCAAGCAGTAAATGGAGTGTTTCCTCTCCTGCTTACTGGAAGTTGTTTGTCCTTCCAAGGTACTTATGGCAAATTTGGCCTACGTTATCAGATCTTGCAGCAATCCATTTTTGTCCAAAATAGGCATCTTCCTCTGCAAAAGCAGAATACCTTTTTTTATTAGCTACTCCAAAAAAAATGGAGACAGTGGCAATATTCATTCCCAATCCTCCAAATCATGCCTTGTAGGATTGTGAAAGTGTAACAAGCACAAGAGATCTGTCCTCCTACTTTGTTTGTGGCTTAGTAGATGACCTGGTTTCCTCAAACCACAATTTACCATGTTGTTCAACTGGCAAACGGGGTGTTGAGTGGTCCCTCTATGGTTTTGCAATCCTGATTTGGATAGATTGTTCCAGTGCTTGAATTACGGGGAAAGAAAGCAGAGGTCCTTGTCTTCTTAGCTTTTATTTTTAGAAGGCTACAGGACAGCTATGAGTTGGTGATCATGGGCAAAAATATGAAGTCCCCTGATCCACCAGACTAAAAAGCCCACCTAATCCAGCATCCTTTTCCCCACAGTGGCCAACCACGTGGGGTTTGTGGATTCCCCTCGCTTTTCCAGTGTAATGGATCACTCACCCCATAGATTGCTTGTTTGGATGCCATAGCAAAGTGTGGTTTCGGGAAATTAGGAAATCGTCTTTGGAACTGCATGTGAGAGGGAAGGAAGGAATGGAAGGAGTTCTTGAGACCATCACTTGTTCCTGATGCTCCTAACTAAGGTTTGGTAGATGAGGAATGCGGTGTTTGAAGGGAGCCTCTGTTTTGGGTTACAGGTTTCCTGGACAGCATTTTATACGGTCAAGTCTCACAGCTGAACAAACCTCACAACATAAGTTACTTACTCTTGCTAGGCTGGTGCCAGATGGGACTTTGTAAGGGACATATTTCCTGTAGATGTGCCCCACTCTGGAACACGGAACGTCAAACATCCCTCCTCCACACATCCAGACCTGAGAGAGGAACAAAACAAGAGAGTGAATGTCTATAAGGTGAGGATGTGCTTGGCAACAGCTGAAAGAGAAAAGTCAGGGTTTGAAAAACTTACAAGTGTATGCAAAAAACCCCCCACACCATTCTGTGCTCATAGCTCTTTTTAATTATTAATTTCGAATGAAAAAATATACAAAAAACAAAACAAAAAAACAAAACCCAAACAAGCAAACTGAAGAGGACATAGAGACATGCGTTAAGCACAAATTAAGTACAAATTCAAAGAAATAAGAGGAAACTACGAAATAACCATAAGCGTAATCTAGTCTTATTAACATAAGGATGGAAATCAAAACATTATAAAGAAAGTATTAGAAATACTAGAAGTGTTAGAAATACAGAGAATATTAAGAATACTAAGTATATTGATGATATCAAGATTACTGTGCTTATTGCTCTTATTATGATGGTGGGGAAGGTCATTGCTTGGAGGGAAAAAATGTATTTTGCATCTAAGTTGGTTTTTTTTTTAAAGAACTATAAAGGACACACTAGGTAATAGTTAATACAGCATAAATATGTGATCGTATGGGATTTTGAAATTGGAAAGTATCAAAGGCAACCTCCTGACTGAGCACTTGCAATTTCTGCAAATTATTGAAGCACCTTCTGGACTTCGTAAACTTCAAAAATGCTATGTGTATAGATGACTGAGGCTATGTACGGTATGTAGATGACTGTGTGTAGATGACTGAGGCAGTGAAGCTAAAAGGCAACGTATAATTAAACCTTTCAGAAGCAAGATAATGGAAAACTGAAAAGACAGGGAACAGTGTCCAAAGGACAATATACATTACTGATTACATTAGCTTTTGGAAAGTTAGCAAAACACTCATATTAAGGTTATTTGCAATCTCATTAAGAAGTCTGATTCACCTAGGAAAGAAAAAGTAATTACGGTTCAAAATAAACAGAAACATTTTTGTTTAGGTGGAAATGTTATAACTAAACAAGCATTGTAGATTAAGAAGATGGGTTCAATGAGCAATGCTAAACACTAACAGTTTTAATGAACAGTCTGACTGAGCTTCAGTCAGAAGACACACAATGGCCAGCAACATCCGAAAGTGTTCCAATAAGGCTTTCTCACCCATTATTTTCTCTCACCAGCTTTTATAATGAATATGAAAACAAGTGGGATCTGCAATGAAACATTGCAGCATTAAGTGCTCCTGGTTTCAGCCAGCCATGCCCAATTCCGCAATACTCCATTCCATTCCCCTCCCCCAGGTTTTCCATCCCTCTTCCAACAGTCAGAATTTTGTGAGCATGCTAACACCTTGTTGGGCTATTTTAGGGGTTTCCCCCTTTTTAGGGTTGTACATGACTGGCACTGTTTGGGCTCCATAAGGATATTGGGAGAATGAATTTGGTATTAGTGTATAGGAATAAGTAGAAGGGTCTTGGAGATATGGAGGTGAAAACCAAGAGGAAATAACATTTGGCACATGCAGCAGGCATAAAACAAAAAAACCAAATTGCAGCGCACATCAGAGGTACATTTTATGGAGTAATTGGAATGAATCTCAGGCTGGCTTGTAGGGCATTTAAAAGCTGTTTCTGTTCGTTCATCAGTTTCGGTATGATTCCAAAGGTTTATTTCTTCTGGAAGATCAGTGCTCCTTTTTTTTTTTTTTTTGCTAATTATTTTTATGATTTTCCACAATTTTTAACAAATTGTCACTAAATTAATACAAATTCAATACAAATTTAAAAGCTGACTTCCCACCCCCAGATGTCCCTTCTATTTTCCTCCAACCATTGCTGCTCCCAATAAAATAACTTTTCCAACTATCATTTCAAAATACATTCATCCTATCTCCCTACACATCACCTGATCAATACTCCTTAAAAATGGATTTTTAATATCATCTGGACTGTGCTAAAATAGAGAAGCAGCCTGAATTCACACACACACACACACACACACACACACACACACACACCACTAAATTTAACAGACCCAGAGGGGACTTCTGCTAATGCCTGAAAATTTTGATGGTGTTTAATGAGCAAGCTGTAAAACTGAAACACTTGTCTTTTATAAGCAAGGAGCCAGCAGCCAATATAAACAAGAATGAAAAGTATTTTCCTGAAACCCAACTTAGTATAAAAACATTCTCCTGTGTAGACCACAGAACTATGCCACAGGTTATTACCCTTTTCTTTACAGGCACAGCAATCTGAACTTGCTGCAGTGACTCTGGATGGAGCTACCACCCTCATGGCAGAAGCAGTGGAAGGTTAAGGGGACCAGGCAGATTAGTTCTGGCCAGTGCTGGATGTGAAAGCAGTTCAGGATCCACCAGGCTCTGTTGCCAGGATTACTGCTGGTGGGCTTAACAGTTGTCTGCATGTTTGATGGGCATCAGGAGGGGAAGTCCATGCTGGCAGTGTGACATCAGGCTACTTGAGCCAGCAGAAGTGGGAGGAGGGATGTCTGTTTGGTTCAACCCCGCTCCTCCCAACAGCCCCACATAAGGTTTTTTGGGGGGATTGCTGCCTAAAACAAAACAAATACTGCAAAGGAGCCAGGGAAACAAAACAAGGCTTTCAAGAGAGGAACTGGATCCAAATTCAGGTTCTGTGTTCTAGATCTGTCATAAATGGCATCCCTTTTCAAATGTTGGGGATGGGGGGAGGTTTGAGGCATTGTGGCAGAACCACTATTTCTGACCTATGTGTGCTCTCTAAACCACACATAGGAAGCTCTTGCATGTAGGGTGAGGACAGGGGTCCAACATGAATAAAATATTGGTGGTGGTGGGCAGATCATCCCCACCCACCGCCGATTTTAACAACGGAGGTACCTAGTGTTGGTGAAGGTTTATTCCCCTGCCTCACCCCACTTCTTGATCCCAGCTCTCTTGCCATCCAGCAGCCTGTTTATAAGTTCGCTTACAGGGGTTGTTGGGAAACCCAAGCCCAAACATGGAAAAGAAAGGAAGGAAGCATTGCCCATCAACTTTGCAGGGGTGGTGGTGGTGCCCCCCTTAAATGTAATTGTTATGTAGAGAAGTTCTCACCCTGGGCCAGCAGGAGGATACTGTAGATAGTTTTCACTCAGGTCCACATATGCAAATAAGGAATTGAAAGTGACGTTCATTGATTGGATAGTTACAGAAAGTTGTTACTGTTGTGTTGTAGTGGGGCTCTATATAAGCAGGCTGGCTGAACCCTTCAGTTCAGTTCTGTTCTGGCCTGTGAATAAACAAGTGATCTTTTGAAGAATCGCTGTGTCGTCTGACATGTTCACCCACAACTTAACAGTAATGGGGGGGAAAGGGACCTGGGCCCCTGGGAGTTGGCACCTATGGGTGGGGAAGGAACCAGCTACTGCCCACCCCACCTGCCAATGCTACCACCTTGGACCCTGTATTCTGAACCAATTGAGGTTCTTAAGTGCCTTCTGAAGGCTGCTCCATGCATAATAATGCATTGCAGTAACCCAACCTGGATGTTGCAGATTCACAAAAAATTCTGGCAAGCTCTTCCCTTTTCCAAGAGTGAGCAAAGCTAAAACACCAACTGCCAGGTGGGTATCCCATACGGAGGGATGCATCCAAAAACTCTCCAAAGCTATGGACCTGATCCTTAAGGAAATGCGCTGGGCAGATACTTTGGCTCAGGAATAGAAAACTACCACTCATTTTTCTTAGCATAGTCTGCATACACACTGTACATAAAAGAACACAATTGGAGTTAAGTGGTGCTGTCAGAGCAGGGCTTTGGTTCCCCACTCAGCAGAACGACCAAGAGGGTCCCCCAAAGCAGCAGGGGTCACTTATCCCACTTCAAAGGAATACTTACACCCCTGAGACCATTAAAGTCCAGAATCCAATATTACCAAAGTGCACCACTGAGGATGTCTGCAGGAAGAAAAAGACATTGCTCACTTTTGACGCAGGAGCTTTCACCCAAAACTGCGACTGGGCTCTCTGCCCTGAGCTGACCTGCATGCACCAACCTGCTCCTTGTGATTAATGGGTGCTGCCTTCATTGGTTTTCCACCAACAAAAGCAGTATTTCACTGCAAGTGTACACCTTGCAGCAATAATAATGATATATCCCCTCTGAGTTAGCTGCTCTCACTGTATGTTCTTGGCAAGGGGGGGTGGGAGGAACCTAACACACCCCTCTTAATAATTATTTGCATAGCAATTTCCTAAAGTCTTAAACTGTTGGGATGCAGAATTAGCATTTTTATGCTGTTTGCTGTATTATGCTAATGAAAATATATGCCGACATTTCATTGCCTTTATAATTGGCTTCTGCTAAATGGCAGTGCTGAGGTAGGACTGATAAGGGGAGAGAGAGGGGGTGGGCACTTTGGCACATAACATGAGAAAAGTTGTTGCAGCCTTGTGCAAGCTGATCTTCTACAGGAGACACCATTCCCTGCAAACGATATGCTGAGCTCTCGCCTGCCTGTGGTATAAGTAGAATTAGAGCCCAAGCATGGGGGAGAGAAACAGGAGTGGGGGAAAGTCAAGTATATCACCTTGAACTCTTGGAGGAAAGGTGGGATATAAATGTAACTAACAGGTATACTTCACTGTGGACCTGAAATCCAGGATGTCTCAGCATGGGCTATAAGCCCAGTTCCAAGAGGGAAAAAATCATGCTTGACAACATTGGTGCAAACATCCTGTGGCTGTTAAGGGGAAGGGATTGTTGTTGTTGTTGTTGTTGTATTAATGAACTGCAGGGTGGAATCTACACACATAAAACCGTTCTGAAAATACATTGAATTTTCCACAAGGCTCACCATCGTCATCTACTGTCACATTGTACATTGCACTTAAAACTCACTTAAAATGTTTTATTTGCAGCTGTGTAGCTGAGTCCCAGGTGTTTTGTATGAATTCTGTTAATGGAAGAATGCATTTGTGTTTATGTTTTTCAGTGTGTTGTAAGATGCTCAGAGACCTTTGGGTAGCAAGCGTCCTAACACATCTAATAAATAACAACAACCAAACAACAGATATTTTTGGTGTCTGATAAGATTTGCTGAATATTGCTTGTTCTGAAGTACGGGTGCAGGAGGAAACTGTTTTTTAAAAGGTTTATATGTGAAATATGGTGGGTCTGACCAGATTTAGCTTTCCCTTCATATCACCTCTTTGAGTGCCCACTTATATATGAGTGGCTTAAAGAAAGAAAAAAGCCTCTCTAATTATGTCCAAAAATGTATGACAAAAATACATATTTTATACAGACAATATGCAAAAAATAGTCTCATGCAGTACTATGTTTCTGCAGCATAACTTTGTAAGCATTGATATGTAAGTATTTTTATACATTTATACGCATTGCTGTCTGCATCTCTGTGTGCTAGTCACTTTACGAAAGCTTTACCGTGTATGTGTATAATATCCATCTAATATACGTATAATAAAGCATATATGGTGTGAGAATTGTTTGTATTTTTAGCATCTTGGCAAGATCAAGAATCAACATGGGAAAAGAAAAAAACCTGCGTAGGTAAGCTCAACATTGATATTTTCCATTCCTATTCTGAACAGTGAGTTGCTGGCACAGCCTCTTTCTGCCCTTCCCTACTGCAGGCCTTCCTGCCTTCTGCCCTACCAATCCCAATGGGCACCAGCCACTACTGTCAGAGCTCCTTATTTCCCACCAGCTTTTCCTGTGAAGAGGATGAAAGAGATGACAAGGGGTGAAGCAGAAAGCAAGTGAAAGAACCATAAAAATAAGGGAAGTTGAGATCCCAGGGGCGGCAGGAGCCATTGCTGCTGCTTGGATTGGCAGGCTTCGGGTCATATACGGGTATACGAGCAGGGCCTCTGCTCTCCAGAGTGCACTGATGAACTGACGCTAGATCTCAAGCACAGGGAACAGTGTCTAAAAAGGCATTTGCCACTCATGCATAATTAAGACACCTACTGCCATGTCTGGTTATAATTACAGATCAGGTAGCTGTGAATGTGAGGAGCTTAAACAAAGGGAACCCAAAAAACCCCCAAACTACACTAATAAATCCAATTATAAAAAAGACAAAGAACAGAAGAGATGGCAATGGGTTGCCTATATAATGTATACTGAGAAATGGTGTTTGTGCACTGAAAGGACCATAAGCGGAGCCAGCATGGACCCTGCCATTCTGTCCACACAACAAAATGCACAATAGTGACACGAGGCTCTGTTTTTCCTGGTACCTGATCTGAATTCTTAGTTGAGCTTTACAGGGCAGAAGAGAGAAGGCAAAAAGGAGAAGTAGTCAGGGAGAATTTACAGCCAAAAACTGCCTTCCCACCAATGGTGGAAGGTGTGAGCATGGCTACAACTCAGTTGTACGGTTTGAGACTCTTTCCCATATGTTCACATGCTCACCATTTTATTTCTCGCCACCATTTCATCGTAACTTGAGGGCTCACAGATGTCAGCCTGAACTGTATTTGGGACGACACCAGAAGATATGAAAAATAAATAAATGCCTATGGTATCAGTGCTGCTGCCCTCAGCAAAAACTGGTTTTTCAATTCGTGAATACCTGTAAGCCTGTCAGTATCACAAAAGAGCACGGGAGGGGTGTATTTTGCTCCACCAACATTTATGCTGAATGATCCGCCCATGTGCTATATTTGATTTGAACTTAATAAACCAGCAGTTACCTTTGCTGTGAATTACAATACAGTATACACGTCCGTTTGACGTAGTTTCAAAATATATATGGTTGCTTTCTTTGATGGTGCACACCTAAGCAGTGCACAAGTGACAATGAAGTGACATCTGATAAGAATATTACACACATATACTGCCTGAAGGAGATAATTAGATCTCTAAAGCACCGCCTTTGTTGCTGTTCTTGGTTCTCAAACGGCAAGGGAACAGGGAGTTCAGTAGAAGATTATCTGTCTTGCAGTGTCCAATCAAAGCTTCATATATATCAGGGCACAGTGGATAATAGCAACACCAGTCAAATGTAACAGATAAAACTAAGAGACATGCCTACAGTGGTAGCACAAAATTAAGGCTGACTTGCAGCTAAAATGGTTGACTGCAGACAAACGGTAAATTATAATGTTTAGGTTTCTTCTCAGAGTTTCAGACTGGCTAAATTCTGGGACTGAATCCAAGCTTTATCCATCTATTCAAATATGCATCTTTATTGGCATTGTTTGAAGGAAGAGAAGGCCATGCCTACAACACACTTTAACATAACAGTAAGCCTGCAAATTGTGCACATTTAACTTGTGTACATTCAGATTTATGCGCTTGGCAAAATTATATATATTTTTAAGTGGCAGAAAGAGGGAGGGGTTCCAGGGAAAAAGGCTACGGCAATCTCGCCTGTCATTGAACACAATGTGTTTTGACTATACACGATTTTAGCTTTAGGCTCTATCCCTGGAACGTAACCCCCAAATAAGTTGCAGGCTGACTGTATCTCATTTCATTTAACTTTTTTAGTATTTCATTGTCCTTTAAATCTTCATGCATTAGCTGAATGCCAGATTAGGTGAGACAATGGAGATCTATAAGACAGGCTGTTCCATATGAAGGACCAAGGGAGTGGGGAACAGTTGGTTGTCCATTTTGAAAAACAGAAAATGGGGGACAGGGTTAAGCACTCACTTAACCTTCACTTCTCATCTGTTTCGAGACACAGCATTTCAGCACCCTGAGTCCTTAGGCTTCTTCATAAACATTGTCACTACCTTGTTACATGCATCTGTGTCTAATATAGCTCCTCTACCACCCCACCCAAGGCTACCATTAATAAATCCTCTTAGGCCAGCCACAGAATTAAGTTGTTTACTTAATTGCAAATCTTCGCCCTCTCCATCCCTTTTCAAAAGTGTGTTCTGAGCTTCTCTCCAAACAAAAATAGAGAAGTTTGCTAAAAAAAAAATCTTATTTGGTATGGTTAGCATGCATATTAATAGCTCAAGGAGTCTTTTAGTACTTCTGCCTTATCTTTGCGCACTGTGGAATTAGCATATCAAACCTCTGCTTCTCTTACATATGTAAAAAAGTTGGTCTTCAGCAGCAGCTTCCTGCTGTTGTTACTTTAAAGCTGTACCGCAAACATATTTAGCCTGGATGTTTCAATCAGCCTTTAAGCAAGATTATTTCAGGAAGAGACTTTTAGGAAGATTTTACTTAGCTGAAAAAGATGCATTTGGCCATTGATAAAAGTAGAGTGTAGTTTGTAATCTTGCAATTAGTCACTGCAAAATGCACTCCAGGGGTGGTGAAGTGGATGCAGTGTTGGACTGGATTCAGAAGTGGTCCACTCTCCACAGGCCATTTTGACAGGCAGGCCACTGAAGTCATGTACTTTTTTTGTTTTTGTTAATCTACTCTGCAAACACTTTTCCATCCCAAAATGGGAAAGTTGTAATTCCTTTTCAGTTTGTGTTCTTCAAAGCCAGTGCTATTTTCTCTAGAAAAAGAGGTATCAGAACTCACCATGAACACCTCCCTCATTCTCTTAGAATGGCAATGGCACCCATCTGAGAGGTGCCAGAACTGAGTTCCAGCTGGAAAAAAGCCCTGTTCAAAGCATGTTTTTGTCCACAGCTCAACACAGTCCAAACTTACTTTCTAAGTTTGATGGCCATATTATGTGCAGATAATGAACATGCATGAAGTCTGATCTGACCCAAAACTGTAAGGATGTGAGCAGTGAGCCAGAAAGTCCCCAACTGAAATTGCATGTGCAATACCCTAAAAACAAGTCATTGTCCTTCAATCTCTAATTTACAATATGGAAATTATGCTGGCCCACCTTGCAAGGCTGTTGTTAGGATAGAGACTTGGAAGATTCAATGTTTGAAGGGGCAGTGGGCAACATGCCCTCTGGTGAGCTGTAGCGACAGCAGCACTCCCAAAGCATCTGTGAGCTGCCATTTTAAATCCCCATAATGCCCCAAAGTGCATGACCTTGTGTCAATCCAGGGCACTGGGGAAATTAGAATGGTGACTGTCAGAACCACCCACCTGATATGAGGGGGCCAGGATCCCAAAGGCTCAGTAGCTGGTTCAATAAGTGCAATATAAATGCTAAACATTACTACCCCTTTTTACCTATACAGAAGGCTCTGGTCACTAGACTCTGTTTTCTTCTACTCCACCCCTGAGCAGTCTACAGAAAAAGATGGTTTGCACACAACACTAAACCAAACCATGACTTAGCACAGATGCATGAGGCTTCCCACAGAAGTGATCACAGCTGCTTTGCTTCTGCTCTGCTCCTGCTCCACTGCTGTGAGCAGCTAAGCCATGGTTTGGCTTAGCATGATGGCCCAGGCTTGTGGTTTGTTTCACTCCAGACAAACCTCATGCTGTACCCAAGGGTTGTTCCTGGGTTTACAGCTTGTGGTTTGTCTGGAGTAGACAAACCATGAGCTCAGGTTGGACAGCACACTTAAGACAAACCTTCTTCTTTGGCGATCACTCGTAGCCAAGTAAGATTGTCTTCCATAAACACAGTTTTAACAGTGAGTCCGTAAGTGACTGTGGAGGCCAATTCTGGATCCACACGTCCTTCCATGGTGGGGACATAGGTTTCCGGACGGGAGTTGATCACGGTGAGGGTTTGCCAAGCGTGCCTTCCTCTTATCACGTTTCTCCATTTCGTCCTGAGTTCAAGAGTCTTCAAAGCCTATGACGCCTTTGGTAAAGGCTGTTCTCCAATTGGAGCGCTTGCAGGCCAGTGTTTTACAGTTGTCAGTGTTTATACTACATTTTTTTAGATTTGCCTTGAGACAGTCTTTCAACCTCTTTTGTTGACCACCAGCATTACACTTTCCATTTTTAAGTTCAGGATAGAGTAGTTGCTTTGGAAGACGATAATCAGGCATCTGCACAACATGACCAGTCCAACAAAGTTGATGTTGAAGAATCATTGCTTTGACACTGGTGATATTTGCTTCTTCCAATACACTGGCATTAGTTCGCTTGTGATTAGTTCCCAAGTGATGTGTAATTTTTTTCGGAGACACCGTTGATGGAATCTTTTGAGGAATTGGAGATGGCGTTTATAAGTGGTCCATGTTTTTCAAGCATACAGCAAGACTGGTAGTACAATAGCTTTGTAAACAAGCATTTGGGTTTCCCTGTGAATGTCCCGGTCCTCAAACACTCTGCACTTCAATCGGGAGAAAGCCGCACTTGCAGAGCTCAAGCGATGCTGGACTTAGGCATCAATGTCGGCCCTTGTGGAAACATAACTGCTCAGGTAGGAGAAGTGATTGACATTTTCCAACGTTACACCATTGAGTTGGATTTGTGGTGCTGCAGAGGGGTTGTTTTGTGCTTGTTGGTGCAGCACTTTGGTTTTTTGGATGTTGAGCGATAGGCCAAGCTTTTCATAAGCTTCTGCAGAGATATTTAGGATGGTTTGGAGGTCATCCTCTGAGTGTGCACACACTACGTTGTCTTGGCTTAGCTCTCAGTGGTGGTGCAGCAGCAGGACCACAGGTGCAGCACTGTAGCTGCCATCTCTGGGAACTCTCATGAGATGATGCTAAGCCATGGCTCCATTTTATTTCACTTCCACACCCCATTACTTTGCCCCATCAATAGCATCCCCACCTCAAATGCTTTTTTTCTGCATGCACTTTCTACAGAGCTCCTCCCTACATTCACACACACACACCTCAGAGTAAGTTCCTATTTCTTCAAGGCAAATGCTACAAAAGGCTGTTGACATCTTGTTCAAAATATATTCATGCAGAAGGACGTGGACCCTTAGGTCAACTCATGGTAATGAGATGAATGAAGAGATATGGCTGAAATGAGGGCCCAGCATAACACAGCCCTCTCCAAAGAATCTGTCACTTGAACAAAACAGGTTGGGACTATTTCGTATCTGAGCTTCCAGTATGGTTGCCATGGTTTCTGCACAGAGAGCAATGGACTGCCTTGCAATTATATTCCTTCCAATGACAAATAACAGGGGAATAGGAAATGGGATAATACAATCTTTAGGCCTCCTGTCAGAACTGTGAGATGCAAGAGGCAGCATTCATTTATCTCTGAAACACCCTAACAACAGAGAGTGCAAACTGATGTACTCTAAACAAAATGTCCATTGGTTTAGCTTGTAGGCTCCTCTTCTCTTTCAGCTTTTGTTTTCTCTAAGTATGGAATTGATTCGAAATTACGTGACACCAGTTCAGTTCACATGGGTCACTTTGATTCTGCTGAAAACACCCTCAAATCCACTTGGGCAATCTGGAGAAGAGGCATCCCCAACAGCTTCTGTGCAATTCATTCAGTGCACATGCTTGAATTCAGTGTGTGCACGCAACATGTTTGTAAAGGAAAGTCTTCTTTAAGGCCCCTTTGATGCTTGAAGAGAATAAGGAGTTTTGCAACAAAGCCAATCAATGACTGACACATTAAATTTATTCAGTGGTAAACACAGAGCAGGCATCATGGAGGATTAAATCAGACTAGGCAATGACTTGGAGCTAAATGCAAGTGCTACTTTCAGAAAAAAGTTGTAGTAACAACATCTTACAGTACAAGAAGGCCAGGTGTGAGCACCATCAAGACCTGAACTTTTCGAGGGGCGCAGGAAGACAGTAACAACATCAAGCACAATGCCTACTACATAATTAACAAAGCACAGTAGAACCTTGGTTGTTGAATGCTTCGGAACCCGAACAATTCGGAATCCAAACGCTGACAACCCGGAAGTGAATGCTTCCATTTTTGAACGCACCTCGGAAGTCGAATGACTTCTGAGGTGTGTTTCTCCATTTTTGAAAAGCAATTTGCCAGCCGGCAATTGCGCCTCAGTTGTCAAATGTTTTGGAAGTTGAACGGTCTTCCATAACAGATTATGTTTGACAACCGAGGTTCCGCTGTAATTCTATATGACACTTTCAAATGTGAAACAACTGAACTGACCTTGTACACTTTCCAAATGCATCTAGCTTGCTTAATAGAACAGTCACATTCTTTTGCCTTGGCAACTTTCTGCCTTACGAGAGACTCAAAGGATGCTTAAGTGTACATGCTTAAGTGTAAATCAGCATGCACAAGTCAAGGGCTATAGCTAAGAAGACAGGTCCATTTTGCTCAGTTTTGTTGACACCGATTGGCAGTGGGTCCCTGGGAATCTTTCCCAGCCCTGTCTTGAGATGCCAGGGATTGAACCTGGGACCTAAATATAATTTTCAAATATATTTTATTGTTTGGTTGTGTCTGTGGTGCTTTAGTTGCCTTGTGAGCTGTCTTGGATTCACTGGGCGCAGAAAGGCAGAATAGAAATTGTGACATAAATGAATGTCAGAAAGACTGAAATGTACTGCTATAAAACACAAAAAGGTGCCTTATATTAGATTATACTATTCGTCCATCATACCCAGTATTATTCACTCGCATGGCCTAAACAGATGTGTACTTAAATTCCTAGCAGGCATCTATGTGTCTTGGTTTTCCTTATGTAATTCCAGGTGTGGGGGAGCCAAATAATTATGGTATAGGCAGCTGGAAGGGTTTCTTACTGCCCTGCTGAGATCAGAATGGAGATCTCCCCTCCAGGCTAGGTTTTCCTTTAGCAGCTTTGGCAATTCTGCAACTCTTCCTTGGGTCCAGCCATTTCTAGCTATGACTGCACATAGGTAAGTTGCCCATATTGCCTACATGCACAACGTATCTGGGCAATGGAAATTATATGGAGGCAATTGTGTAATTTTTCAAAATGTGGCTCGGTAGAGAGGAGTTACATTGTAGTGATTACATTGTAAATGTTGTCATTTTGGTTTTTAGTGTGCTCAAATTGAGTTTATGTTATAGAGCAATACTTAGAAGGAATATCCCAGGGGCCAAAAGGCTACTCACACGCCCAAAACTAGATGTGGCCCAACTTAAAATCAAAACAATAAACAACCACCCAAAAAGTCTTGAGAGGTTGTTAGTTTGAGCAAAGCAACAGAGGCAAATGGGGTGGATAGCTATTAACAGATGCTGCTGCTGCTACTACAACTACTCCAAAGTTATTACCCAGTGTTTCTTCCAAGTAATTTAAGGCAATTACTTTCAAGAAGCTCAAGGTCAGTCTGCCCCCAGCCTTCCCCAGGTTATACTCACAGCAATCCTGTAAGATATATTAGGCTAAAAGGTAGGCAATGCTCAAGGTCATTCTAAAAGTTCATGGCTGAGTGGGACTTTGGATCTGGGTCACTCCAGGCCCGCTCTGACATGCTAACCGTGGGGCAGCCAACACAGCGTCCTGAAGGACTACAACTCCCATCAGCCCCTGCCAAGATGGCCAATGATCAGGGATGGTGGGAGCTGTAGTCCAACAATGTCCGGAAGGTACTACTGTATGTGTGTCTTCTCATATGGGAAAGCAGCTTGGAAGGGATCATTGTGAACAGAAAAACTCCTGAAGGGTAAAGGGCTAAGCAGCACTCTGCTCCTCTACTCTTCCGCTAAAACTTCCAGCCTCCTGTGACTACTTTTGGTTGAAGGAGGGGGGGAAGTCAGTATACAAATACACTTGACTACATCTCATTTCGTTTGAGTTTTAGAGATATAGTGCATGCCTCGTACCATACAAAAGCAGCGTGTACCATGAAGAAACATTTTGACTGCTTACCTTGAAGGAAATTTCATACTGCTCCCCTCCCCAGATTTCTAAACCTGGATCGTAGCCACCGAGATCCCAAAACCACTTTCTGTTAACAGCGAACAGACCTCCAGCCATAACAGGGGATCTGACGAAGGAATATAACAAACTGTCAATGGCAGGCATCATCATGGCATGCATGAAAAGCTGAAATGACTGGCAAAATGTGCTTGATGGAGACAGATACTGTGGGAGTTACCAGCATGACAAGGGTGCCCTTCAGATGCTGCTGGATTCCAGTTTCCACCATCCTTGACCACTCTAGCTGGGGCTGATGGGAACTGGAGTCCAAAAGGATTTGGAGGACACCACGCTGGCTGTCCTTGGTACATGGTGTGGTTCTCATGAGCATAAAACTGGGGAATGGGAATCTCAACCATGAAAGAGAACACAATGTTTCTCCAAGCAAAAACACATGGAGTGACAATGTTAGCTGTACGCAGAGTAAACCCACTGAAATAAATGCACAAGTATCTAGTCTGGGTATGATTTAGCTGCCTATTACCCATAGTATTCAAAGCCCATTCAAACAAAGCTCTTGCAGCCAAACATAGATAGAGTGTTTAATGGTCTCATGTCATATTGTCCATGGAATATGAACGGGGTTTCACCTTTACAGTATTGATGTTTCCAAATATATGAACACATTGAGTGGCATTTTAGTGAATGGTTTCACCGAGATTTTGACCTTGCATTCCTAACTCTAGCTAAAGTAAGCAAGTTGTATTTTTTGTTAAAACAATGCCCTTGAGCCTCAACATAATAAACCCAATTATTGTGCCTGTTTTGTACGCAGATGAGCTTGTAGCCTTCAGTACAACCCCTAGTTCTCATGCTTGATGGAAACTCAGCCTGTAGCTAACCCAAAGTATGTGCGACTGAAACAATCACATATTCCTTCCCAGTTTACAACTGATTGCTAATAATGCCCTCAATCCAGCTAAGGTTCTCACTTGAAACCAAGGGGGAAAGTGGCTTGCCAGCAATTCAAGGCTCATTGATTCCAGTGGCATTTAGTTATACTGAACTTTAGCTGGATTGGGGTCAGTGTGTTGGTTACCCTTTTTCAGCGGCGTCATTCATTCCTTTCCATCTACTTTTCACAATGGCTATGAAACACAATAAATAATGGAATCCCTGCAAAATTGCATCCTGAATTGATTACTCACTTCAATTAGTTTCAACTCAAGACGTGCCCATGTTCAGAACACTATTTATTTTACTTTATTTGTTTTACAGATTTATAAACTGCTTCATAGACAGAGGTCGTTGAAGTGGTATACAACATGATAAAATGAGATAAAGTATAAGAATTATTCTAAAAACAATAAAAACCATTTCTACGAAGTCCACAACAAATGTAGGGTGGAATTCAGAGTAGATTTTTCTTTCATTGAAAACATTTCTGCTTGCTTGGCAGAACAATCTCCCCTATTCTCCCCTGCATGCTGTTCTGGGTGTTTCTTGATCCTTCAGAAGGGATTTTGAGGAGTCGTGGAGGGCACACAGTGGGAAGAGTAGGGCAGCCCTGTTGCATTAGAGTCCTAACTCTGATTTCCACTAGTGGAGTAGATGAGTTGGATCTGTCCCAATAAAAGCATTTTTATAGATGTATAACAAGTGTTTCATAAATGGCTGGGCCACAACTTTTAAAATAAACAGTAGGTGCCTAAACATCAATATGATTTCAGAGGGCTGGAGCTGCAACGCTAAAAGCCCAGTAAAGTAAGCTCATCTCTGGGGCATGCGGTACTCTCAGCAGTGTCCCACCTGAGGAACACAGTTGCTTTATGGGGCAAGGGGCTCTTTTAGGTAACCTGGTTCCCTGTTTAGGGCTTTAAATGCTAACAGCAAACCAAACCAAACCAAACCAAACCAAACAAATAAAACAAAAAACTGCATCCAGTAGCCCATTTGCAGTCACTACAGCTCCTTCGGCAGAAGTATTATATGGTGTCCATGTTATAACACCCCCCTGGTAAACAACTTAGCCATTGCATCCTACACTAGCTGCAGCTTTTGGGTTAAGCCCTAAAGAAACCCTACATAGAGCATATTTCAGTAATGTAGTATTGACATCACCAAAACCACAGGGCATCCCCTCAGTGCTACTCTCTGGAACTGCCTAGTATTTATCTGGAACATGTCACAAACCACAGAAAACTGAGCCTTACATAAAGTGTGTGCATGTAGACATTTGTAGGTGTGACACATGGTACAGTGGACAGAGCTAGGAGTGGGGAGACCCGGGTTCAAATCCTCATTCAGCCATGAAACTCCCTGAGTGATCCTAGCCCAAGCTCCAGCTCTGGTCTGACCTATGTTGCAGGGAGGTGATGGAGATAGAAAGGAACGCCTGTGCCGCAGTGAACTCCTTGGAGAAAAGGTTGAATAAAAAGCAAAATAAACAAATAGTGCGCACACATATACCGTGTGGCCATCAAATTTCACAGGTATATGGAAATAGCTGCCTCTGGTCCTGTAGGGAAATTCCAATTAGTTAAGATTATGGGAAAGGCTTCCATAGTTCAGGTGGACTAGAAAGAGCCAAATGAACATTTTGCCTCTGGAAGCGTACAGGAATTTGTGGCAGGAGAACGAAAAGAAAAGGGGCCCCGTCTTCATTGTCTGTTGCCCTTGGGTGTCATGAAAGATCAGGCTGGAATGATAATACAATGCCAAAGTACAACAGTCAGTTACATTTAATGTTTGAAAAGGAACAAACATAAAAGCTACTAGTTAACGAGAGAGCCTGGGAGTGATTTTTCATCATCCCGACATCCCCTTAAGATTAAAGTTCCACTGCCAAATACAAGCAAGGCCAGCAATATTCTGGCCAGGCGATCAATCTTTAGTTGCAGGATGCCACCCCTGCTCCCTTACTGCATTACAGGCCTTTAAAAAAGAAAGAAAGATGATCATAACTAAGTAAATCCTACCAATATTTTAAAGAAAATTAACTCAGAAGACAGGTAGAGGGGGCTTAATACCCAGTTATAACAATCTCTACCCCTCACTCCAGAGGACAAGCAACTCTTTCAAAGGCCTATCTGCCCTGCCCAGGGGTTTTCTTTTGCTTCGTTTAGGATTATAGATGGCTCATTACAATTTCATGAGCAATTCTTAAAGATGCAGAAAGTCTTTGATAGCCTTTGCTGAAAATGGATCCCTGCAGGTAGATCAATACCCAGATATCTTATCCTTCTTCTCCCATAAGAACGCTCTTTGAAAGTAATTCAAGCACAGATAAAGTAAACACACATACACACACCTGTTAAATTTCTATAATTTCCACATTGGATCCATGTTTGCTTTACCTTCTGCCTCTGAAAATGTTCAAGTTTCTGATATGCATCTAATCAACACAAGCAAGAAGTTCTGAATCATGAGTCAAACACAAAGTGAGAAAGGCGTGATACCTGATGAAACCTCTTACAGTTTATATTTATATAACGTTTATATGTGAACGTTGTAAGGGCAACTCACGTCCAGATTTCAAAGGAACACCGTGGAGATGTGGTACAATACCTTACACAGGAGGTTTCTTGTTCTAAGGAGTAGGATTATTCTAAAACAAGTCATTTACAAGTCCCTATAGTGTTCTAAAAGCAAAAGAACATCTGATGATCAAACCTCATATCTAAGCAGTCAGGAATGATGGGTGCTTGAGAGAATCACCTACTAAACTGACCTGTGCTCTTAGGAATTTGACAATGGCTGTTCAAGGAACCTACATTGCTTTATTGACAGTGATGGTTGGGGTTCCCTAGGCCAGTGATGGTTCCCTAGGCCAGTGGTGGGGAATCCTTTTCAGTCCAAGATCCACATTCAGTTTGGACAACATGGGCACATACCAATAGCGGGTGGGATTTGGTGCAAAAGTGGGTGGAGCAGGAGAAGTGAGTCTTACTGTTGTACAGCATTTTTAAATTTAAAAAAATCAGACTCTAGTCAGGCGTTTCTGACACCCACCCACATTTTTCCATCCATGCAACCAACAGACATGATCACAGTTTAAGAGCATATTTCAGGAAGGCATGGAGCAGGGCCATGGAGAGGCGTGGCCCAGTGAGGGGTGTGGTCTTGGGGCCAGACAGAGAAGCCTAGAGGGCAGTATTTGGTCTTTGAGTTTGAAGCGTCCCACCCCTGCCAGCGGCAAAACTGCCAGTGACAGAGCAAAGCTGTGGGGAGGAGCCCCTCTGCCCTGATTTTTCATCACTAGGAGCTTCCCTGTAACTGGCAGTCAGAGGAATGACAGCCTTCTCTTCCAGTTATTTGTCTAATCCTCTTTTGAAGCTATCTACTTTGGTGGCTATGACTGGCTCCTGTGGGAGCGAGTTCCATAGTTTAGCTATGTGCAGTGTTAGGAACTACTTTCTTTTATTTGTCCTGACTCTGGTGTTATGAGAGAGGAGGAAAGGAAGGAAACATTTTCTCTATTTTCTCCATGCCATGGTAGACCCTATTTTCCAGGGACGTCCCTGATTTAGAGAAGCTGTCCTAGTTTTTGATTTGATCCCAGTATCCCACCTTTCCTTAGGAGGTCCCTATTTTCATTGGAGCAATGTTGAAAGGTATGGAGTTACCTGACCCCCCCAAGCTGTTTGAAGGCAATCCTGTATAGGGACGGTTTTTTTAAAAAAAAATTATAATGTTTTATTATGTTTTTATATATGTTGGAAGCTGCCCAGAGTGGCTGGGGCAACCCAGTAAGATTTATATTTATAAATAGTAAAATTATCATTATGGAATGGGACATCCCTATTTTC
Source organism: Podarcis liolepis (assembly GCF_965112155.1). Lineage (NCBI taxonomy): Eukaryota > Metazoa > Chordata > Lepidosauria > Squamata > Lacertidae > Podarcis > Podarcis liolepis. Next base: position 46,369,315 of record NC_139564.1, on the reverse strand, counting down.
ATCTGAGAAATGTTGGAGGGCATGCCGTGCATACTTTTCTAAACTATTAAGCCACCTCTTACTCGCCTTTTCTTGAAATTAAAAAGTCCCATATGCTGCAAATTTTCTTCATAGTCTCTCTTTGATCATTTTTTGGTTGCTCTTTTCTGAATATCAGCTGCAGCGCTCAAGTTACCTGACACTGCACATATTAGCAGATTTCCTGCTTTGATCTTGTAACAAAGTTAACTGCAACTAGAGGGATGCAAAAGGGTTAATCCCAGTCCCAAAGACTACTTCTTACTCAAAGTAAAGCTTGATCAACCCACTCTTTTTTTATCAGAGGAATTCCACAGTACAGCACACACTCTCACACAGAGCCAGCCTGCCTTTTCTCCAGACACTCTCGAACCTGCACACGGTGACACTGATTCAAGCTGACAAGGGCCTCACACTTTGCTAAGTGGATGAGACACACAGTTAATGATCTGGCCTGTGATCTGCCACGGAGCAGAGAAACTGGGTGAATATTGTCCCTTTGATCAGTAATACAGTCAGGGACTGCAAAGGCACTCCTTTCCCACTTATTTGCCCCAGTCCACGCCGGTGGCACATGGGAATAAAAGATAAATGTTCATATTTCATTTACTCCGAAGTCTCTGGAGATTAATACAGCCGTCAGAAGCAATTATTTGGTGGCAAGGATGAAGACCAAAGCTCACGCCGCGCCATGTCTCAGCTACACAAAAGCATTGCCAGCCGGTTATCGCTGGGTAGCAAAGTCCCAGAAAATGCTGTAATTAGGTTGTGGGAAAGGCAGCCGCCCTGGGTGAAATGAGAAGGCAACTAGGTGGCCCAAAGTAATTTGGCTTCCTGACATGTGCTCTTACCTCCATCCTTCCTATTTTATTAGCGCTCTATAATATACCGTTACGCTCTTATGGAAGGTAATGGGGAGGCAGGCACTTAACTGTAATGAAATTAGATTCCTCCTCCTTTGCACCAGAGGCACAATGACATTTTCTTGTAAAAGCCGTGAAAGCAGTTTTTAAAAGTGGAAGTGACAGAAAAACACTGGCACCCACTTCCTGGCAGAGGATGAAGGAGCTGAAAGCTGATGAGGTTGAGCACTTTATTGTCTCGCGTTAGCTCCCGCTCTTCACCCAAAGTCACGACAAAGATGGGCAGGCAGTGCTCTCGACACCCAAGGAAATGAACCTTCCTCTTTTATCACCCCACAAAGAGAGATTGTTTCCACATTCCCACTAAATAAAAATAAAAAGGGGGGGTTTCGGTTTAGTAATAAAAATGAAATGAAAGTCGTCTCTCTATATTTACACAGCCTCATTTGGCGGGATGTGGAATGAGATGGAAATGAGCCTTTCTAAGAGCATGTGTTATGAGAGAGAGCAAGGAAGGGTGGCACAGGATCAACACTATGATACCTGGCATGTGAATCCCTCTGAATAATAAGATCCGGGGTTTGGTGATACTGCTGAAGTACTATTTCCATTAGTACTTTCTATGATTTGTACAGAACAGCCTGACCCAAAATTTGTTGCATAGCAGCAGTAGAGAAACCAGTCAGGTACTGGACTACCAGCACTGGCCGTTCCTTGGTTGGTCCTGGGAGGTGGCTCTGCTCCCAGATGACAAGGCAGAAGCATCTATCAGTATGGCTTTGCACCTACAAGGGGCATTACACAAACAGATCCCTCCAAGGGAAGGGTAAGCAGGCATACGAAATGTAAGGCACAGCAATACCTAGTAGGGACAGGTCAATCTGTCCATTCCAGTTTCTGTTTTTTTCAAGTTTATCCCATTCCCACATCGGTTTGCAAACTTTGAAAATAAATCCTCATGAAAATTCATCATATTTGTGTCTGCATTTCTTCTAATAGCTATTCACGTTTACAAGCAATTTTACTTTCCACATTACTTGCACTACTCTACGGATTTTTCTGCACACTTTCTTCTGACATCTATATCTATATCTATATCTATATCTATATCTATATCTATATCTATATCTATATCTATATCTATATCTATATCTATATCTATATCTATATCTATATCATCTATATCTATATCTATATCATCTATATCTATATCTATCATCTATCCAGGGGTTTTTAAATTTACTGTAGAACTGCATTGCAAAATTCAGGCAAGTGTGAATTTTGAAGAATAGCCTTGTTTCAGTTTGTGGATTGATTCAGGAGATATGAATTGGCCAGATTTGCATTGTGAATGGAACAACGCCCACCCAATCCCATTCTCTCCCTGGCTTAATTGCATCTGGTAAACCTCAGATCAAGTTGTGGTCCTTTACTAATGCTGGCATCACAAAATGAAGACACAGCAGTGACATCAACAGCTTGATACCTGATGTATCTCAGTATCCTTGAATTCTAGTTAAAGGGAAATGCAACGTTATCCGAAGTGTGTTTATGTGTGAGGTGTGGACAAATGTACCCTTCTTAACTGAACAATTTTTCTGTTTCCTAGCAACAAGAGCTGATTTCTGAAACCATTCTGTGGTGTAAATATTTGTGGTGGATTCAAGACAACTAAATCTTTAAAATTATGAATAAAGTTGAGAGGAAAGCCCAGGACTTCTGGGTTAGCGCCTCCGGCAATGGCGGATTTCCTCTGATCGGGAGGAATCCGCTTCGTGGGAATTAGGGTCTGGACCGCCACGGCGAGGCGGAGACCCACCAAAAACCACAGGCGGGAGAAGCTGGTGGATGTGGGATTCGGCTGGCACCTTTTGCGCCTCCCCTACTCGTGGGGAAACCCGGTTTCGGGGATCCGGAGCGACGTGGGGTGAGCGGCGCGGTGCTTCGAATCGACTGCTCTTTTCATGAAGCGAAGCCGCATTGCTGTTGCCGGAGAGTGCTGACTTTTTCCTGTGGACAATTGGACTTTAAACAACTACCCATGAGTAGAACGGAAAATTGGATTATGAAACATCTTAATTTGGCACCGAAGTGGGAAGGTCTAAACAGGAAGTCCGCCTTTCGCTTTTGTAAATAGATTGAAGCAAAGACATTGCAAGCTAAAGTCTGGAAAGTCATTTGTAAATGACTAAATTTCCATCAGCTAAAACTACCAAACCCCCCTTGGAAGCAGGAAAAGAAGGGGGAAATTTTAGACTGTTTAAACCTGCAGGAAAGAGAGTAAAGAAAGACACATTTCCACCGTCTTGAACCTGGGAACGGGGTGTCAGAGACAGACGCTTTGGGGAAGTTCGTTGACTGTGAATAAAACGTTCTTTGACAGATAGTTAAAAAAAGAGAAACATATTGACTCCAGTGTTTCCTTTTGCATTTAAAAGAAACAAAATATCTGAAAAATGAAAGGAATTTTGTTGCTGGATCTGCTTTTAAAAAGACGAATACAAACAGAAATGGTTTCCTCTAGAGGGAGCTTGTGAAACTGTTGCTGGAGTCGATCTGGGGAATTCTACAGCTGTAGAGATTAAGATCGTGAGAACCAGACATTGACCTTGAACAAGAATGTGCCCAGAAGAAGCCTTAGTGCTTGCTTTTTGCAAGACAAGCGCTTTACTGGAACAGCTACATGAGAAGATGGATTTGATGACTGTTGCAGTTAGCAATTTTGGACAAACAGTGAATACCTATATAGAAACCACTCAGGAACCAACCCAGGAATTTGCTTTGACAGGGCAAGTTGTGCAGAAGACAAAGGAGGAGGTTGTTGCTGAACCTCAAGTGATAGAAATGGAGAGAGCCGCGGCCTTGCAGGAACGTAAATTGTTGTTTCTGACGACTGAACCTGGAGAAAGCCAGATTTGGAGAGATGGAGTACTGTTTGGTTTGGAGATGGGAAGTTGGATAGATCCCCCTATGCAGGGATGTTTTGATCTTTGGGATCTGGTTTCGGGCCAGGGGGAGTTTGGAGTTGTGGGGGCCCTTAACCTTGTAGGGACTTTGAAACATGGCTTCAAATATTTTTTGGATTTCAGTGCTGACTATGGAGAATGGGCTGACCGGTCGAGAAGGGATAAAGACATTGTCAAGTTGGAGTCTCCCCGAGATCTACCCCTCAGTGAGAAAGGAAGGAAATTAAGAATAAGATCAGCAGAAGACAAAGTAAAGTGCAGGTATAAACAGGAAGAAGACCTGCAGAAGGGACATGGAAAAGACTTAAGAGCCTCGGATAGAAGGTCACCAGGTTGATGGACTAGATGGAAGGGATAGAAAGGACTGACAAAACCCGAGACCAGGAAGAAGAGACGATGGATGAAGATTGGAAGAAAGTTTGAAAATTCATTTAGAGAATTATTGTAAAATTAATGAGTGTTAGAAAAAATGTTGGAATGAAACTATTTGGCTTTAGTAGAAATGCTAAAAGGAATTATGTATAAATAAGTTTTAAGTTTTAAGCTTTAGGGCTTTTTATGGTAAGATAAGGTTAAAATAAATTAAGGTAATTTAATGACAGAATATAGTGAAAGATGGAAAGGATTTGCTCAGATAATTAATAACTAGAATACAAAAAAGGGAGGTGTGAGGAGGTCAATGAAACAAGTTAACGAAAGATAAAGATTTGGGAATATTGGATTTGTTTTTAATTTTTTTGTTTGCTTTTGTTTTTGGTTTGGATGTATTATGTGTTTTGTTTTTTTGTTTTTTGTTTTTATTGACTTATATTGTTTAATTCCTTTTTTGTCTATCTTTTTTCCTTTTCCTTTTTTTCTCTGTAATTTTAAATTCTCAATAAATATCATTTAAAAAAAAAGAAAAAAGAGAGGAAAGCCCAGATAAGATGTCCTATCCAGGGTGAATGGAGAAACATGATGGGACTGAGATTCATGTCCAGCTGAAAGTCTGCATAGACCTTACGCATATACAACCGCATATGGAAAATACATTATCTCTATGACCAGGAATTGTTTTGCTGGAGTTCACAGTGAGATGTATTCATGTAAGTATCATTAGGCAGACATTCAACTGATTGCACACAGGCTGGGATGGTGCCTGCATTCACTCATCATGCCTACCAGCGGAATGGGACCAAGAAATGTTTAAGCGTTTAAGGGCAAGATTGAAGGGTGACACCAGTTCTTCTCAAGTTTATGATCATTTCTTCTAGTCTACATTTCATTTTCTGATAAGAATATAAGAAGGTGCCATGCCAAAGGAAGAATCTTAAGGCTGCATATATGATTCCCACATTTATGTTTTCTCAGCAATAATGGAATAAGATCAGCCTTTGAAGACAACTCACATGGAATAACCCAGTTTGGCTCTTCAGTATGTACTTATTGGACTTCTGCATAAACTTGTTCATGGTCGAATATTGTTGATTTAATTGAGTGTTCAAAGGATTATCTCACATTGGTCATGATATGCAGGAATAGATATTCTAAAATTATATGCTGTCTTTCAACCCTAAAAAAAGCCACCCAGGCATCTCACATAAAAGCAGTAGAAATACATTAAAACCGTGGAGCGTTATAATCGAGATGTGGAAAATATGGAAACAACGAGGAGAAGCAGGACTAAGATGTGGAGATTTGCTTCAGAGATCCAGACAGTGGGGAGGTCCAAAAAATTAATAAATATAATTTGGATTATAATTTGGTCTTTTTATTTTAGTTTTTTTAATTTGAATTGAAGTATTATGATTGGCTAGATTAATTGGATGTTTCTTATTGGAAAATCAATAAAAATGATTATTATTTTTTTAAAAAGAAATACATTAAAACCCAACGTACCTTCTAGATGTTGGACTTCAGCTCCCATCATCCCTGGTTGGGCTTATTGGAGCTGAAATCCAACAACATCTGGAAGTTTCAAGTTTGAGGAAGATCATTCCCCATCCCAAGCTAAAAGCTAGGTGAATTTGTCAAAAGTCTTTAACTTTTTTTTGAAAAAGCATTTAAGAAAGGCACCATACAAAAGCCTTTAAGATCATGGTGCAGAGGCCAGTAGTTTAAGAAACAAAAAGCACACTTCTTCAACCTGGTGGCCTTCAGATGTTTGGAACCACAATCCCCCACCAAACCCGGTCAGTGCAGCTTGGTACCAAGTGGGGGAAGGCTGAAATAACACAAGATACTGCTCTGTTGGTTTCTCTCAAGATATATTAGGCTGTAAACACAAACATCTCTATTAATGTTTTTTAAAAATTGCATGGATACAACGCAAGAATGGAGTAAATTTTTTTTTAAAAAAATTATGAATGGGATTAAGGAGTTCCAATGCAAAACACTCTTCACTAGGACTCAAGCTTCGACAAAAGCAATGCAGTCGAAACTAAGTTGTCTTTGGGGGTCAATTAAAGTGGACTCTCGACAAGCTCTTTCCATCTTTTATGACTACAGCGGTCCTGGAAGGGCAAGACCTTCGTTAGTTGGAAGACGCAGTGCTTCAGCAAAGAGCAATAGACGGAAAGAGATTGACTGCATTTCGCTGGAGAAAAATGAGTCTTGCAGAAGTCAGCATTCTGTCTCTGTCTGTTCTGTTCCCAGGAAAGAGACAACTACAAGCATATCTGACATAGCGTGCTCCATTTTAGTGATTTTTCTACCCTCGTACATCACCCTGTCAGCACCAATACCCTTTGGATACCCTTCCCTCCTTATCATTCTGGGAGTGGCACATAAACTTGCATTTCCCAAGGTGACAACTCTACACAGTTAAGAGCTCCCTGCGTAGAAATCTAAAATGAACGAGTCTCCCCTTCTCCCTGTGCCTCTGCTGAGAAATTCATCTTGAGGCTTGATTTCAACATCCTGCTGCACTGGCAAGATTAGCAAGCAGAACCGTGGGGATTCAGTAGTCTCCCCTGCTTTAGGTTCCATTTTAGAGCTCAGATGAGAATACCTAGGGATCAAATTCTGGTAAACGTGATGAACACGGAAAGCATAAGTAAAAGGAAACAGCGAAAGCTCATTCAGTGCCATCTTCTGTAATCTGAGTCTACACTTCAGGTGGCATCTGAAAGCTACTAGATGGCCTGTTGTGAAACAAGAGAAAAATGATAAGCAGCAGCAAGCAACAGCAACAGACCCACTGTTTTTCTATTGAGTCAAGAGAATTAATAATGTAGATACCCTGTAGCCATGGAGCACCAGCTAGGAAGATTCCATACGTGACCCAGTAGCAAGACCTTCCAAAGCAAACGAGTTCAGAAAGGTAACATTCATTGTATCCGGGAAGGTGTGTGACACTGGGCCATGGGCAGCAGCAAAGTGTGGTCAGCATCTGGGACAGAAGTAGGTAGGAAGTATGAAACAGATCAGCCCTGCTGCATCAGGCCAGTGACCCATCTAGACCAGCACCCTCATTTCACAGCGGTCAGCCAAATGCCTATGAGAAGTCGGCAAGCAGGACAGGAACATATCAGCACACTTCCTGCTTGTGATTCCCAGCCTGTGATTCACAGGCAGGCTACCTCTGACAGGGGCAGAAGAATAGAGCTATCACAGCTAGTAGCCATTGATAGCTTTATTCTCCATGACTTTGTCTGATCAAAGGGTCAAGCCACAATATCAGAATGAATGACCAAAAATGATCAAAAGTTCAAGCCAGAAGTTCAGAGGTAGAGCTGTAGGTCTGAGTTACTATGAGGGCTGAGCCAAAAGATCAGATGCCAGCCCAGCCCAATCCAATCCACAATCACACATGTATTTTTTTATATAACTAAGCCAGGAGCCAGGTGCAGAGAGAAAGGGCTGGTCTGCCTTCAGATGAGAACTGATGGTGATTTGGCAAGGTTCCTATTCATATTTGTGACTCTTATACTGTTTCCTGCAAGAGCTGGCCAATGAAATCCAACTCTGCAGATGGAGCTTGCTTGTGAAACACAGAAGACCCAGACCTCTAGAGTGCTATGCTTCATTTGCTTCCCCTGGGTTTCAACCAGAGCGCTGAAGTGCTGAAACTCAGAGGTTGAGACTCCACTTCACTGGCTGAAATCCAGAGACCCCTTCTCCAAGAGCCTGACAGTGTATTTGTGTGAGGAGGGGGAGAAGAGTGTGACTGCCATTCCCCGCCCCCAACTTATCTGATTAACCCCCCCTCTCTATACTTGTATTCTCTTACATACACAAGCACGCCTTCTGTAATGGTAATGGAAGTCAATATAGATGAGCTGAATGCCAAAGTCAAATCAGCTAAAGTATCAGTTTGAGGGCCGTTGATTTGAGAATGAGAAAAGTGGTAGAAAGTGAGACAAGGAATGGGTTGAGGGAGACAAATGCCCGTGAGATGAGCTCTATGGCGAGGGTTCTAGGCAGAACTAAACATTTCTAGGCAAGCTATAAAATAGTGAAGAAGAAGAAGAGTTTGGATTTGATATCCCGCTTTATCACTATCCGAAGGAATCTCAAAGCGGCTAACATTCTCCTTTCCCTTCCTCCCCCACAACAAACACTCTGTGAGGTGAGTGGACCTGAGAGGCTTCAGAGAAGTGTGACTGGCCCAAGGTCACCCAGCAGCTGCATGTGGAGGAGCGGGGAATTGAACCCAGTTCACCAGATTACGATTTCACCGCTCTTAACCACTACACCACACTGAGAAGAGGCAAGGGCCTTTCATAGAATGAAATAGGCATCCGGTCACATGAAGGTGCGCCCCCACCACTTTCAAGCGGTGAGGCTAATGTATCATTCATGACAACAGGCAATGCCATAGTGGATACTTTAAAGCCAACCACATTGGTTCTCCCACATTTGCATGCAGTGGCTCACCATATGAATTGGGCAGCTAATGCATGCCTACCACAAGCCACCCACAAGTGTTTACACTGGTAATGTGCCAGTTTGATTGTCACAAGCCACTGCATAAGAAAATCTAATTGCATGGAACAGTTTCTATGTGGTTGCATTTAAAGTGGCTAGAGATGCTTGAAGAATTTGATTTCTGTGAACACTGATGGGGAATGATCTGATCTGCACCTTGGGGATTAGTGTGTAGATCAGAAGGGAAATTATCCACTGGATTCAGCACTTTTACAATAAAGTTCTTAGCTCAAAAACAAGTACCAAGGTAAGTTAAAATATGCACTTTAGGATAAAATACTTTTAGGAATGGATAAATTGAGAAGAAATATGTATTTTGTGATTAAATATGTAAAATACAGATTTTTAAAAAGCGAATTAATATGAAAAAGATACTTATTCGCAAACACATACTTATTAACGCACGCATGTGAAATTGATGACTCAAACCCCCAGGTTCTTATCTGAGAGGGATTTAACCCAGGTTTTTATGGAAGAATGGATCTTATCAATCTGGGTAGCTGAAAATGAAAACATAGGCAGTTGCAGCATATTATATAATGCACTAACGATCTGTCAGACATTCCATTTGTTTCCCAAGGTGTAAAAAAAATGTCAATTTCTTCCCAGGAACTTTCCATTTCTACTTGGATAATTCATCTTTGGAGTTTTTTCAAGTGCAGACAACAGTGTCTGTGCAATACACAATGCACATTGTTTCTGAAGATGAATAGGGCCTCTTATGTTTTTCTAAATTAAAAAATCATTATCACCCTGCTTATTGCAGCACTATTTAGATAAATATGATAAAAGAAATCATACATTGGAAGAGGCCTATTGCTAGACTACCAAGGCAACTGAAATGGTACCACCCACACATGCTAAAATTATCCATATGCTTACTGGGCACTTCAGATTGGTATTTCGATTATTAATCTTAAAAATAACACTTTGTGAAATAAAAGCTTTTGCGGAGAGGCCAGCTCGGTAGGGTGGCTACAACTCAGAAGGTCTAATTGCTATGCTGGGCTGCCTCCCCCTTGGATACATCCTCCTTTAATAAACTGTTTTAGTGATTTCTGAAAGCTCCATTCACACAAATCTATTCTAAATTATGTTCCTCGACTGTGTTAAATAGCTTAACAAATCACTGAAGGCTGTTCTTTATTAAGGGGGAAAAAAGGTTGCTTTCTTAGTGAAATGCGTGGCAGTTTGGGGTGAATTAATGACATTAGAAATATCTACCCTTCAGGGAACATTTTTCAAACACCACCTACACGATGTCAGGGTTGATCATCACTTCAGCACACCGAATCTTATTTTGCCTCCATGTCTTAATGTGGTCCAACTGTACAGTGTCAACCATAATCAGGGGCATCTTGCCCATAGACATTAGTGACGTAGGGCACCAGGATTTTGGAGGGTGCCACAGGCTGGTGTCCGGGAAGGAGAGTCAGGGTGCGCTCCCTTCCTCGCTCTGGGGCAGCCCTCTACTCTCCTCTCAGCCATCCATTGGAGCACGCTGTGTCTGGCTCAGGGAAGCCCCTTTGGATCCCCTCCCGCAGGGGCTGCCTGGGCACCTGGCGGGTGCAATTGGGGGTCATTGGGTGTAGAGCCATTCCCAGATGCCTGATTGCTTGCTCCTTTGTCCCCTCAAGACTCTGCCCCCTGACTCTCACAGCATCCTTGGAAGGTTTGCCGGCGTCCTGAGTGAGTAGCTGGAGGGAAGTGGGAGCAGCGACTCGACAGAGGGATTCCCACCCAGTCCCAGTCCCTTTGAGCCACTGGGAGCCAGCTAGGAGAGAGAGAGAGAGAGAGAGAGAGAGAGAGAGAGAGAGAGAGATGGATGGGTGCTCCTAGTTGGCTCTCAGCTGGGGGGGTGGAGAGAGGGATGGGAGCTCCTAGCTGTCCCAGACTGGGTTACAATTCTAAATTTAAAATTTAAAACAGTTAACAATCAAAAGAATAGAGTGGGCCCTGAAAACACACATCTCAAAGGTGGAGAGGTTCATCTTCTTCATCTTTTGCCAAAAGCTGAATAGAGAAGAAGCCACATAACTGTGAGGAGGGAATTCCACAATTTAGGGGATTCCACAGAGAATACAATCTTCTGGGCCGCCATCCCCCCCAAATTCTGAGGGCTGTGAAACTCCCAAGAGCTTCCCCTCTACTGATCTTAACACCTGTTAGGTTCTGCACCTGTGAGGTCTTTCAGTTATGTGAGGCCTAAGTTATTTAGGGCTTAAAACACTAGAGTGAGTCCTATCAAGTGAGTACTGTAAAATGCAGCTCTTAGAACAGTGCATATATGAAGGCCTGGAAGAAACCTGGAAAAATTGGAGGAAAAACAGGTTCCCCCATTTCCCCCCAAGGCAGTCCATGAGAAAAATGACAAAAAGGAAAAGGAAGAGAAAAAGAAAATAGCAGTAGTTCAGAAAATGAGATAGAATAAACTGCATGTATATGTTGTGTCTTCTGTTGTGTTTTTTTTTAAAGCACTACTCAAAGGGTAGACCTTCTATGGAGCTTAAATATTGAGGTGGACTTTATTTGCTGTTGGTGCTTTATTTGCTGTTGGTCTTTTTATGTTGATGGTTTCTTGCTTTTTGCTCTCCTGGGCAGCCCTGTTGCCACTGCGGAGCGCTCCTTCAGCTGACCGGGTCTCGCCTGGTGAAGGGGGCTTGGGCTAGAGGGTGGTTTGGCAGGGCACATACCAAACTTTCTATGGGATGGCCACCCCTGGAACCCTTCCCAGTGACTGCCACAGAGAAGCCCATTTATCTATTTCTTGGAGTATTTTAATCATAGGATCACAGAACTAGATGGTTGGAAGGGACCCCTGAGGGTCCTCTAGACCAACCCGCTCCAGTGCAGGAATCACAGCACAAGCATCTCTTACTAAACAAGTTTGCTCCATCTTCCCGTGAACAGCCCTTCAGATACAACAGAATAACAGAATCATTCACAGAGTTGGAAGGGAACCACCGGGGTCATCTAGTCCAACCCCCTGCAATGCAGGAATCTTTTGCCCAACATGGGGCTTGAAACCACAACCCTGAGATTAGGAGTCTCATGCTTTACTGACTGAGGTATATCTAAGTTCAGCATTTTTTCTCTCATTTTGGTGCCAGGTTAAGCTATGCCATTTTGCTTGGACAATTTAAGACCAGGAGTGACTTGTCAGATTTTGGCTGGCTCACATGCATCTGAGACTACAGAACATGGCCCGTAGGTTCTCTTGAACCCCATATATATATTCCTATGTGGTGGTAGAGCTGCTGCTTTGCATGCAGTAGATCAATCCTAGGTTCAATCTTCCAATATCTTCAGGTAGAGCTGGGAATGCTCCCTGTCTGAAACCCTCACCACTGCCAGTCACGGTGGACAATAAATTCAGCTTCCTGTGTTCCATAAGCCACTACTAGTATATCCTATCTTGTGCTTTAACTATCTCATATAATTTATGTAAGATGATCTTTTTTTTCTGTGTTTCTTTTCCTTTAATCTCTTGTGAAAGGAAAGCACCTCTGAACAATAATATGCTTTCCCTTGGGTATGTTCCAGCTACTTCTGCAATCTGATATTGAGTGTGTACTTAAGAATTATTGTGGGTAAAAGGAACACAAGCAGGATTGGCTTGGATCACAGTGGGCAGTGCAACAAAAGCCTTGCTAGTGCTTAGAATGAAAAATCACACTGATCTGTCCTCTTTGTGCCAAAAAATGGCCTGAAGTGTTGCACTGCTATACCAGCTGACAATTCCTTCTGGATCTTTTGCTTCTGTTTAAAAACAATGATGCTTCCTAATTCTGTTGTTTCTGTGCAGATCACATTATCTAGTTCTTGCTGCATAGCATCACTTGCTTATAGATTTCTTTTTCTTTTACACATGCATACATGAACACACACACCAGGTTAAGAAAAAACAACAACAACCCCTTCCTGTCTGTTGCCAGATTTAGGCTTTAATTATAATTTCTGGCTTTGTTCTGCTGTGAGCCTCTTGGATTGTTTTTATGAAAAAAGAACTGTTGGACTGGCTTTGCAGTCATTTAGATTTTTTTTTATTAAAAAAGATCTGAATTTAAAAAGAAATCAACATTGTTAAAAACAAGGTGTTACATAATAAGATAATCTGTCTTAAATCTGCAAAAAAACAAGAAAAAACAAAACGTGGTGTTGTATATATAAGTGCATTGTTAATAAATGAGCAACTAAAAAAAGTTTGTTTATGTTCCCTGATTTCTTTTCCCAAGCTGTGTAACATGGTGTCAGCTCCCTTAAAAAAGGTCAACAACTCTGGGAAACGGGGGAGGGATCTTTGCACCACAGCACCGGATATGCTTAAGACAGCCCTGACCATAATTATCAATGGGTATAAATAGCCTGTTATATAAATAGCCAATGCATAGAGTTGGGCTTCTTGCTAGATATTTGCCTGACTTCCCAATCATATATGCATGCTATTCTTTCTACTCACTGGTAGTTTTTAGGCTTCCAGGGTTGAGGATGACAGGAGTGGAAGTAATGGAGAAGAGGACTACTGGAGATGTCCTTTTAGCATTAACATCGACTTCCCCCTTTCATAAACTAAAGGTCCAGTAATGCGCTAAAGTTCCAAGCAGTGCATAAGGGAGCTTATCACCACTGTTTTACAAGTTTTAAAATAGGACAATAGATATCATACATATATCTTCACAATCTCATTGAAGTTATTTAATATTAAATAAAATGGTGTATAATTGCAATTGTACTGTATTGCGAAAAATGCATGAACAAATGATGGCTTATATTTTTTCCATGGCAAAGATAGGGTGGGCTAGCTTTTGTGACTGAGACACGGGTCTTTGGACAGAATTTCAGAACGTTTACTTATGTTCATGAAGCAGCCCACACCACTCGGAGTCTCAAGTTGCTTTGCAACATAGGAGCCAACTCCTAGGGGCTGAGGTCCTTTGCCCCTCCAATAAAATATTAGAAGGGGCCGGGCCCCGCCAAAGTTGATGGACACTGCCATTCAAATGGTGTGAGAGTGCCACATCTTGTGATCGATTATGTGGGGCAGGGCTTACCTGGGCTCCCCCAATATTTTATTCAAGTTGGCACCCTGACTTTGCGAGCAGACACAGATCCCTCTGGGTGTTGCCCAAGATGCAAGCAAAGCTGGAAACAGAGAGGGACAGAATTTATGTTGATTTTGAGCTGAAAAAGCTGGGTTTGGGCCAAGATCCTCTACCCCTGTCTTAATGGACCACAAATGGGCTGGTTTCACCTATCCATAATTTCTATCCAACTATTTTATGACATATGTGAAGTTTTATATATCAGTATGTCGGCTGGAAGGACAGAAAACAGGCCTATAATGATTTTCAGCGTGCCACTTACAGCTGAGATGGGATCAGTCTCATTCATTGGTTCTGGAGAAAATGCTACTTCACCCTACATTCCACATAAGCAGGAAAACTGTAGTTCATGGAAGAGGTAGGCTAGTGGGTCTCACTGTAATGGGAAAATTAATAATGATTCATTCACACATGTTCTGTTTTGCTATGTGTACAGTAAAAGAAGTCATTTGGCTGAAAAGATTTCAAGACGCTGTTATTATTATTAATTATTATTATCACCACCACCATCATCATCAGCCATAAATTCTTCTTGAGGCTTCATTCGCAATGAAGGGATGTTTATTTTTATGATTTTAAGCATGTACTTAAAAAAACAAAACACAACTAGCTTTTTTGAGATTCTATCTAGCACCAGACTTCTATTCTGCTGCTAGGCACCCTTGTTCATTTAGCCTGAAGGCATTCTGGGATGGCTTGCCTTTTGCAAGTGCCCTTTTAAACCCATTTTAGAATTCACATTATGCCAATAGCATCTGAGGTTAAAGCGCTTTACTTGAAGCCTCTTATGTGAACAGCATCCTGTTTTGAAATGCTTTATATGTGAACTTGGGAGGGCTGATTCATTTTTGAAGTGGAAGAATTGCCCTCAATCCATGGGCGTAGCCAGAATTTTTGTTGGTTTTTTTTTAAGAACCGATGTGATTAGTCAGTTATGTATTTCTATTGTTTTACTTGATTGGGGGGGGCAGCTGCCCCCTGCCCCTCCTTGGCTATGCCCATGCCTCAATCAACTCTGCAAAATGATCCTGTAGATACCACTATTGTCTTATAAAAATGGTTATCACGTAAGGCTTGGAGGTGAAGGAGCTTTCAGAAAGTTACTCATCTTGCTTACCTATGTCCACCTCTATTTTCCCTCATTCAAAGTGCTCCCTACTTTATTTCTTTAGGCAATAGTTAAATGGCTTTTCTGTGTCTAACATAATCCATGCATTAAGGACATCAAGGTTAGATTCCTCTAATGTGCAGCACATGGGGATGCCTTTGAAGACTGCCAGGAAATGCCAACTACACATCAGCTGGCTAATCTGATCATTTCTCACCATTTTAAAAGCTCCTCACTTTCCAGGGACAATTTGAAGTGCTGGTTTTAACCTTTAGAGACCTAAAAATGGGTATTTGAAGGAGTGCCTTTCCCCATACAAATCTGCCCAGACGCCAAGGTCTGCAGTAAACGTTCTTCTCAGTGTTCCTTAAGCCTTCAGAACTCCGGCAGGTAGTGACTAGGGAGGGGCCTTCTCAGTGGTGACACCACACATATGGAATGCCCACCTCAGAGAAATTAGAGGTTTTCTAATAGTCTTCCAAACTATGTCCCTCTGCAAACCATTGCTCCAAAACTATACTGCTCCACTGCTCCTGGGCAGCTTCAGGATCCTGGTCAGGAGCAGGGGGAGGGGAAGACCCCCACCGATGGTTCACAACATAAAATTAAAATATGAAAAACACAAAATCAATAATCCCCCCTTCCACAACACATTTAAAACACATCTGATGTTACTCCGCCCCGTGTTGTTTTCAAACAACTGAATTGCAAGAGCCAAATAAATGAAAAATTGTTAAATTTCCACCACTAGCCTTCTGCTAATACAGTGGTGCCCCGCAAGACGAATGCCTCGCAAGACAAAAAACTCGCTAGACGAAAGGTTTTTCCATTCGCGATTTGCCTCGCAAGACGAATTTCCCCTATGGGCTTGCTTCGCAAGACGAAAACGTCTCGCGACTTTTTTTTCTTTGACTAAAAACAAAGACATGTTTTGTTTATAAAGTTAATTTATTTTCCCTTAAATTTTTGAACTGCTCTTTACAGTATGTGTGACTTTAAAGAGCAGTTAATAAACTGTTGTTCTACCAAATTTGGCTTTGTTTGGACTTTTTTTGACCATAGGAACTCATTAATTGATTTTCAATGCATTCCTATGGGATTTCATGCTTCGCAAGACGAAAAATTCGCTAGACAACAAAAATTGCGGAACGAATTAATTTTGTCTTGCGGGGCACCACTGTACTCTCCTTAATGCCTTGATTATGCAGATGTACACAAGATAACCCCTATCTAAAAGGCTTCTCTCTTGGGGGAACTAAGCTGTACATGCCTTTGTGTCAGCCTTCCTGAACTTTGGTCCACAGATGCTGTTTAACTACAGCTCCCATAATCTCTCAACTACTGGCTGGTTGTGGGGTTTTTGCCCAAAAACATTCTACTCCCACAGTCACCAACTAGAATCCTATGACTATGAGAAGCCCACAAGAACATGGGTGCAGTGGGTCTCCTGCTCATGCCCCCCATAAACTGGTATTCAGAGGCAGTAGGCCTCTGATAACTGGAAGGAATACGTATTCATTAGAACTAGTAGCCATTGAACAGTGCAACTTTCAGCTGCACTGAAGTGCATTGTGGGAGTGCCCAAGCATTAGGGAAAATTACAGCTGCAACACAGTGCTTAGAGAGTGTGATCGGATGGTTCCCAGCACCAGCAGGAACCAAGCAGGTTGATCTCTCCACTCTGTAGTCTTCTAATGAGACGTTGCGTGCTGAGGTCCCCCAAATCCCCTACCCCAATAACTCACACATCACACATAATTTTTGTTTAAGGTTTTTGGCATAATTTTGGCCACAACTTTATTATCATACAAATTGTGAGTGGTTGCTTAGGCATTGGTTATGACTAGCTGCCCCCCCCCCCGCCTTGGGGGACAGCACTGACTCCCTAGTCAGTCCCGGAGGAACAAGGGACAGAGTCAGCTGGAGCTGCGTCACAGGCCCTCAGCTACTCCGCGCATGTTCCTTGAAGCTTACGCGGCCCGCATCCTGCCGTCAGGGTTTGGACGAAGGGGATGGTAAGCTTCAGAATTCCTTTAACAGAATACCCGTCAGCAGCAGCATTGGAGGGGCAGGCACAGCCAATCCATACCCCTCCACCAACCAATTTAACCAATGCCTAACCGCCAACCTTACAAGTTGTGACGATTTGCTAAGCAGTAGGCAAAACCCAAAAGGCACACACTAATCAGCCAATTGGGAAAATTCCTACTGGGCCCCCGCACCAATGCGGACGACCCCATGACAGGCAGAGCAATGTCAAAGCGCAAGCCCAATCAAGGGAGGGCGGGCGGGAGATCCGGTGTCCACAGCGAAAGAGAAAGGGAAAGCTGTGGACCTTGCTTAAATAACCACTGATCCCACCCCTAAATTGGCAACATCAAATTTACCCCAGTAACACAATCCTCCAATCCGCTCCCAGTCCCTTGACTCTAAATACTGCCTGGCAACCAAGTGGAGTTTTGTTCGGCCCCATCCGCAACACGTGCTCTCTCTTTAATGAGAACACGCTTTATCAGAGCAAAGATGGTTGTTTTCTTCCTATCTTTAAAAAAGGCTCACTGTCTACTGACAGGTTTTTTTTATCCTTTCTCGGCAGAGAGCTCCTGGATTCCTAGCCCCAGGCAACCTTTTTAAAGTTCTTTCACATCCCTCTTATAACACTAACAAAGCCTCTGCAGTAGAGAACATCTTTAAGACCATGTGTGATGGGCCAGCTCTTCCACAATAGCCTACTGCCCAGTTGTTATAATAGCCATGACAAATGATAATAAGCAAATGCTTGCAAGAGCTTCACACACAGTAGACAGTGCTGTCTCAATGGCCACCCTCAATCATAAAGGGGAATACACCCAAGATGAAAAAAGGGGTCAGAAAGTCTAATCCATAACGAATAAGAAAGAAACTATGGACACCCCTTGCCCATATATTTGGGAAAGGCAGAATAAACTTTAACACACTCATTTTAAAAATCCAAATAAACTTTAAGCCATGCTGCCTTCACTATCAAAATGCTGGCACTGGGGGTAGGGGATTTCTGGAGGTAGCAAAGGAATATAGAAAGTCTGCTTTCAAAATAAAAATTAAAAGGCTGAGTCTTCATAGAATTGCATAGTGATACTAGTTTGTACACCATACCCACTCTGAATAATATTTAAAAAGTTGTGTATGATAATAAGATGCTATAATGATCATTAGGAAAAAAGTGATCTGTTTTCCTTAGAATCATAGAATCATAGAATCATAGAATCATAGAGTTGGAAAAGACCACAAGGGCCATCGAGTCCAACCCCCTGCCAAGCAGGAAACACCATCAGAGCACTCCTGACATATGGTTGTCAAGCCTTTGCTTAAAGACCTCCAAAGTAGGAGACTCCACCACACTCCTTGGCAGCAAATTCCACTGTCGAACAGCTCTTACTGTCAGGAAGTTCTTCCTAATGTTTAGGTGGAATCTTCTTTCTTGTAGTTTGGCTCCATTGCTCCGTGTCCGCTTCTCTGGAGCAGCAGAAAACAACCTTTCTCCCTCCTCTATGTGACATCCTTTTATATATTTGAACATGGCTATCATATCACCCCTTAACCTCCTCTTCTCCAGGCTAAACATGCCCAGCTCCCTTAGCCGTTCCTCATAAGGCATCGTTTCCAGGCCTTTGACCATTTTGGTTGCCCTCCTCTGGACACGTTCCAGTTTGTCAGTGTCCTTCTTGAATTGTGGTGCCCAGAACTGGACACAGTACTCCAGGTGTGGTCTGACCAGAGCAGAATACAGTGGCACTATTACTTCCCTTGATCTAGATGCTATACTCCTATTGATGCAGCCCAGAATTGCATTGGCTTTTTTAGCTGCCGCGTTATCTGTACTTAAAAAGAAACTATGGCATTAATTACCGTATTTACTCGAGTCTAATGCACCATCAAATCTAATGCGCACCTCAATTTTCAGAACCTTGAAACCAAAAAAAGTATTTGCTGGTGAATGTAAATGTGTGATCAAATCTAACGCCCACCTTAATTTTCGCAATGTAATTTGGCCGAAAAGGTGAGTATTAGATTCGAGTAAACACAGTACATATTTTTGTCATATTTTCCTGCAAGAAATGCATTTCTAAATGTATTTTATATCAGAAGTGACACGTTGTTGCTTAGTCGTTTAGTTGTGTCCGACTCTTCGTGACCCCATGGACCAGAGCACGCCAGGCACTTCTGTCCTCCACATTCGTGGAAGTGACACATATTTTCAGCCAAAACCTGCACCAGAAGTACAAAATCAGAAGAATTAACTATATTCTGATTTGTATATTGGTGTGGAGGTGCAGATCAGGTGAACTGGTATCAAAAGTCACAGAAAATCTAAAATTTGAAGTATTTCTACTGGACTCATGTACTGTAGCTAAACTGATCCTTAAGCACCACATTACCCTATGTACACCCTATGCTTTGAATATTTGCGAATCTGTCTTAGTTATATTTCCTCACTTTGAATGGTATGTTGTGACTGTGTTCAGCTACTGTCGGGTGCACTGAAGGAAAACCGACGGATCAAATAAGGCTGCCCTTGAAGACCTCCTCTGACAGGTCAAACTGAAAGGCATACAAACATGTATGGAGCTAATAAGCCAAAGAGCTTCCCTAACAAGTAGTTCTCTTTGAAATCTCAGGAAGAAAAGCAACACAAGTCCACAGCCTTAAAGACAGAATAACGATTTCCTTAAAAATGCCAGACGACTCTCCTGAGAGCACTTTCTTCTCTTGACTGACTGCATATCCTGTGCTGCATGCCAGAATTTTAAAGGAGTGAATCTTTAATGGAGTGGATTTGTGCCAAGCAAGTCAGAAGTAGCATTGCGGAGACTGGACAGCCCATTCCACATCTTGTTAACACCGTTGTAGAGCCAGTCCAATGATTCAGTTGAAGGTTTCATTCCCAGAATCTCAAGAGCCGACTTGCGTTTTTAGCAATCCTGGATTATCTATTGCTCAACAGTAGTGCCACAAATGTTTAAATCAATACACAGCTGATTTAGTAAGCACATTCATTCACAAAGAGAACTGGGCATCGCCTTCTGTAGTTTTACTGCTTTCTAGTTCCCATCACCGTGGGAGGTTCTTTGTATTTGAAGCAATCGCAGCACTAAATTATTTCAATGCAGAAGGGCATTAGACTATGAAAAGGCAAGATGCCACGAGATCCATTTGCTATTCTGTCCTGGGCAAGGAAAGCTACAAACACTACATTTCCAATAACCAACAGAATGAATGGCAACTTCCCTCCCAAGCAGAGGTGCCATCTTCTCAAGTTGAACGAGGATGCCTGATGCAATGTCCCGCATGGCGAGTCAGGGGACAGAACCAAACACCCTCTGAACATTGAGGGTGACCAGCCCCTTAAAGAAAGACATTGGGGGTGCAAAACTGCACCAGCCCCTAGGAGCCGGTACTTATGCTCCCAGGGCAAAGAGCAGCGTGGGTTTTTTTTGCGGGAGCGGGAGAAGACATATTCAAATCAGGACTGCGCAGGGGCAAAGAGTTAAAGTTCAGCTCTGCCCCCTGCTAGACTGTGGTCCTTAACCAGATGCTTCCTCTTCCCCACAACTGTTATTTAGTAAAAGGAAACTGTTATGTACTGAAGTTCTCACCCTGGGCTAGCAGGGGGATACTGTAGATAGTTCAGGTCCACATATGCAAATAAGGGATCGAAAGTGACGTTCAGTGATTGGATAGTTATAGAAAATGGTTACTGTTGTGTTCTAGTGGAGCTCTATAGAAGCAGGCTGGCTGAACCCTTCAGTTCAGTTCTGTTCTGGCCTGTGAATAAACAAGAGCTGTTTGAAGAATCGCTGTGTCGTCCGATATGTTCACCCACAACTTAACATAAGCAAGAAGCAAGCATGCAAGAAGGATATGCCATGTAATTAATTCTGTAGTTTGACCCTGCTGATACGAAGTTTTGCTTTGCTGTTGGTTGGGGCCAGGGTTCCCTGTACTGTACAATGCTGGATCACACTTTAATCAAGGGGGTTCATGTTACTGTTTGTACTGCTCAAAGCCATGGGGCTGAATTCAGTGGCACCCTTCTGTTCAGGAAGAGCGTTTGATACACTGGAGGCCTCTGCTAACTGAAGAAAACGACAATGATTTTTTCTCATCTGGATTTGAGAATCTCCAGAACAGAGTAAAATATGGCATTGGGGGAATCCATAAGAATCACCTTCCTTCTTCTTCCATTAGCAGAGGCCCTTGCAAGGTGAAAGGTTCTTCTGCAAATGAAAGGACTTCTCCTGTTTGTGGAAAGAGCACCACTGGGTGATAAACAGTGTTGGTCATATTCATATTTAGAGCAGACCCATTGAAATTTAAGGGCCCAAGAAACTTAAGTTCATCAATTTCAGGGGTCTACTGTGAGTATGACTTACATTGATTATCACCACTTATAACTTAAAAATAGCCCACAGGATTAGGCCCTAGCCCTTCATCTGACTGAAACGCTGTCTGGCTTAATATTTGCTGATTTCAAAACAACTCAGACTCATGGCAGGATCTCCTCTAGTTTGGTCGATTCTGTGCTGACTTCCTCCTATGTGCAGACTCAGCAAATGGAAAATAATTCCAGTGAGTAAAGAAATATCATGACCTTCTGGTTAACACCCCACTTGACTCGAGTGCATGGAAAATGTACAAAGAGCGCCAGAGTCTCATTGCATGTTTCATTATCAAAACCGCTCTCGTCTAATAGTATGCTCCCTTGCACATTTCCAGCTGGCAAGATAATATCTTCACTGAGCCATCGGTGTAATGTGTTAAAGTTTTCACCACCTTTAGAGCCTTCAGCAAGATGAATGGCCATAATTCTTTCTTCAAATAACTGTTCAATGCTAACTTGAGATAGGGTTATTTTTTTAAAAAAATAGTGGTCTAAAAATACAGCCAGTAAGTCAAAGGGGCTTAACATGAAAAAATAAGTGCTATACTTTAAAAAAATGCTAATCCAATGCATAGAAAAATTTATATAAATCCTTTTTTTAAAAAAATTGAATGTTTGGAACCAATCATAGAATGCAACCTATTCTTATGAATTGCGAAGCTAAATGCAATTCATCCAGCTCTGATGACATTTTCAGTAATCTGTTGCAAAGAACTAGGTGGAAATATGCTAATCCCAAACTTCATTAGATATATTAGCAAGGGGGAAAATCTACTGGACTAATTACACACACCTTGAAGTCACTGAGAAACCCCTCACTGATTTTAACCCTTCTGGATAATGCTATTTCATTCATTCTGGGATCTATGTACAGTGGTACCTCTGGTTAAGAGCTTAATTCGTTCCGGAAGTCCGTTCTTAACCTGAAACTGTTCTTAACCTGAAGAACCACTTTAGCTAATGGGGCCTCCCGCTGCTGCTGCACCACTGCTGTGCGATTGCTGTTCTCATCCTGAAGCAAAGTTCTTAACCCGAGGTAATATTTCTGGGTTAGCAGAGTCTATGTAACCTGAAGCGTATGTAACCTGAGGTACCACTGTACATGCTGGATATGCCACAGTGATCTGAAATCCTCACTTGAAAGGGAGATGAATGGAATTCCATAAGCATCTCATTGTCACAAGATGCAGCTTGGTTTTTCCTTGTATAACAATCTGGCTCTTTATATCTGATTCACCTGGTTCTGCATGCAGATTGCAACTGTTGGTTAGCTATATTTGTTAAATGGACATGAAGACAGTCATAGAAGAAGAAATGTTGAGTGGGGCTTCTAAGCCATGCTCAGGATAAATCCATTGAAACCAATGGACTTTGGAGTTATTCAAGACCATTGATTTCAGTGGGTATACTCTTTTGAGTATAACTTACTTAGACCATTCATATGGCCAAACATTCTTTAATCATTCAACATGGAAGGCAGCCCTGTTTAGGGAAGTTTTTAATGATTGATGTTTTAATGTATTTTTAATCTTTTGTTGGAAGCCGCCCAGAGTGGCTAGGGAGGCCCAGCCAGATGGGCAGGGTACAAAGAAATCATCATCATTAGGGCTCTACAGGATTTTATTCAGGTGTTTGCCTGTTATTTGCTCTTGAAAGTGCTTATTTACCGTAAAACACATTTTGTTTATGTGGTTATGGAAATTGTAAATAAAATTTATTAAAACACACTTTCAGGGGTAAAAATTAGCCACAAGGGAAGTGAATTCCAGCAGAAAAATAGTGGGACACCAATCCAGATCAGCAGCACATTTAAGATTGGGGATCCATGGGTGCATTTTCTCCTCTCCAAAATAGAAGCAGACTGGCTAAATGTGCTTGTTTAAACATGTGCCTAATGCCATGAGTAGTTGGCCCTGGAGTTTCTCAATTGCCAGGTCCTTTTTTTTTGTTGGCATCCATCTGTCAGGTAAATCCCTTCCCTAATTGCTCAGAGTAGTTCCAGTGGCTCCAGCATCACTTCTCCATGTACCTGTGGCCTCAGAGTTTCTCTGCATGAGGCATTTTAGTGTGGAGGAAGCAGATCTGTGTTTCACTTCACAAGCCTATTAGAAAATGTGTCTGAATACATTACAGCAACAGGCCACTGACTACCTTTTCTGAATGAGATCTGCACTCTCAGTTTAGTTTTGTGATATTAAATAACAGACCGACCTTTGGAAGACTTTTAAAGTAAAGTTTACCTTTCTTTGCCAGTAGGTGGGGGTAGAAGCCCGTAATCTGCCATTCTCCAGCTGTCTGGCGGCGCTGGCAGTCTTGTGTCCACAATTGGACATGTGAAAAATAATTGAGTTCAGCTTTCCTTACAATAAATAGATGAGGAAGGTGAGCTTCGCCTACAATTTGAGCATTTGCATCATGCGTGGCAAATATTCTGACACATCATTGAGCCTCACTTTTCCAATTTAAGGTAATTGTTCTGACTCGGGGAGGAATAACATCAAATAAGCTAATTTTAACGAAGTCAGATGCTAAGCTGTTAGCTTTTGGTCAGGAGTTACAGGCAATTCAGTGACCTTACACATGGCAAAACAAGTTTAGTGTCATCTTGAAATAAAAGGGGGGTTGTCTAAGAACCAGGCAAGCTAGTTGAAATGGCTCATCCTGGTCATCAACAAATTACTCCATACAGGCATAGGCAAACTTGGCCCTCCATATGTTTTGGGACTACAACTCCCATCATCCCTAGCTAACAAGACCAGTGGTCAGGGATGATGGGAATTGTAGTCTCAAAACATCTGGAGGGCCGAGTTTGCCTATGTCAGCTCCACAAGCTTGGAAAAGGCCTTAGGGTTGGCCCTACCATTAGGCAGAGTTAGGCAGCTGCCTTAGGTGTCATGAAAAGGCAGCAAATAAGTTATTTAATTGATTATTTCATTTTTATGCCAGCGAGAGTGAGAGGTGCTTTAGGGCTTTTCTGCCTCAGGTGCCATAATATGAGTTTGATTCACCTTGATTTGCGGTGGGGACCATTTCATTTCTCCATCTCCAAAATATCATGGGCCAGACATGCAATTGTACCCTTCTATAGTGCATTGGATCTGCAGATCCAAAAATGGGCTTTGCTGCTGCAGACAAGCCAGTCTCTGAATCCCCCAATGCCGGAGTTTTGATGTATGCTGCAAGCCTCAAGCCTCACCCACGTTAGTAGTAACTGATACCCACATTCCCACTCCAGCATCAGAATTTCCCCTGTCTCACTGCCTTCCAGCCAGGTCTAACCAAACTCAAATGCCTCTTAGGGCATTTACCCAGCTAGCAAAGGAATGGATGCAGCCCATACGTAACACATGAACCTGAATTGTTTCCTGCTTGGCAGGGGGTTGGACTCGATGGCCCTTGTGGTCTATTCCAACTCTATGATTCTATCAATTTTTCAAGTCTAATTTCCATAGTGAAATTCTTCACAAAATGAAAATGATTGGCTAGCAACAGTATTGATACATACATGACAACCTAAGCCAAAAAAACACTCAGGAGAAGCAGTTGATGTGAGGGGCATTGTTGACATTGGCTTTCCTCACTCCCTTTCAGGAGACAGTAACAACTGCAGAGTTAAATCTGAAAGAAAGAGCTCCATTTCATCCTTGGTCAGCCAGCTGAGCACTGGAAACACAGAGGCAGAAATAGCAGAGAGCTCTGTACAAATAATATTATTTTTTGGCCTGGTGCAGAGAGGAACAACCCCTATGTCTCTTAATTTTAATGAAATTCCCTTAAGAAAATATATCTTGGTATTGTTCACCATTGTTATGTTATCTGTGCATCTTTCCAAATGTTCTGCATAGTTGCTTAGAAAATATAAAATATCAACTATCACATTCTCTGTGTTTCTGAAGCGCTTCCTCCCCACCCTTCCAAATCAAAGCTCGGCCACGTGTAAACGCTCAAGGGAACACAAAACCCTTTATGGCGTTCACAAAACCCCCACCAAAAAACTTGAGCAGTTCTGCAGAATCAGCCAATCCCCCCCCCCTTTTCTGTGTGCAGGCAGGAAAAGCAAAAAGCAAAACCACCAATGTGGGCAATGAGCTTTTCCTCTCATTACCTGGAGAGGAATGTGCTCTCTGGGTGGCTAACTGAACCAATGGGTAATTAAAAGTAAACAATAGCTTCAAATGCTAGGAAGAATGTGAATACACAAACACAAAAATTAAGAGACAATGGAGACAACCCAAAGGTGCTGAGCCTCAAGCTTTTTGTTCGCCTCACAGTAAATTGTGGATTTTTGGAAATGCAATTACAGCACACTACAAAGAAAAGGAACAAAGGAGAGTAAGGATGAGAAAGTTGCAGACACAGAAGAAAGAGCTCTAAGCTGCATTAATCATCCTCCTCATCAGGAGAGGCTCATCCTCTGTGGCGGAGGAGGAGCAAAAGCTTCCTGGAGAAGCATCACTACCGCTTGTTGGGAGGAAGGAGGAGGGCGAGGCAGCAGTGAGGTTGGGGCTGCACGTGGGAATGCTGGGTTGGCTCTGCCAGTGTGTCTGTGCAGCCCCAGAATTGCTGCCACTTCACCCTCACCTTTACAGCAAAATAGCAGCATGCTTCTGCTGGGAGGCTATTGCTGTGGGTACACAGGTGGCACTGTGGTCTAGCCCACTGAGCCTCTTGGGTTTGCCAAGTGGAAGGTCAATGGTTTGAATCTGCTTGACGGTGGTGAGCTCCCGTTGCTCTGTCCCAGCTTCTGCCAACCTAGCATTTCGAAAGCACACCAGTGCAAGTAGATAAATAGGTACCATTGCAATGGGAAGGTAAGCAATGTTTACGTGCTCTCTGGTGCTTGTCACGGTGTCCCATTGCACCAGCAGTGGTTTAGTCATGCTGGCCACATGACCCGGAAAAGCTGTCTGTGCATAAATGCCAGCTCCCTTGGCCTAAAGCGAGATGAGTGCCATAGTTGCCTTTGACTGGACTTAACCATCCAGGGATCCTTTACCTTTTACCTATTGCTATAGCATCAAGCTAATGGATGAGCCTCTCCCAATCATCGCCTTACCATTTCTAGAGTGTTTCAAGATTTCAAACAAGCATAGGCAAACTCGGCCCTCCAGATGTTTTGGGACTACAACTCCCATGATCCCTAGCTAACAGGACCTGTGGTCAGGGATGATGGGAATTGTAGTCCCCAAACATCTGGAGCGCCGAGTTTGCCTATGCCTGATTTCAAACATTGCCTAGTTACAATCCTTAAGAGGCCCTGGAAGGTTGGAATGGAGAACCAGCAGCCCTCCAGACTGATGCACTCCAAGAATGCCTGCCAAGTCGCAGGTTCCCCACTGCAATTTGCAATGCTTCTATTTTGGAATACTTAAGTGTGATTATTACAGACTGGTGTTGGGCTCTACATCCAGGCCTCCAGAATGCTAAGCTAAGTCTGTGGTATCATTTCCCAGGATTGTAGTTGTGGGGTGGAGCCGAGGCTGAGAGAAAGCACCTAGAAAGTTCATGAGTGGAAGAGTTCCTGAATCACTGCTCAGTCTCTGAGCCACTATGCTGCACAATGTACTGCTATGGTTTACAGCAGGATAGGGAGAGATCTAGGTCAGGGAGTTCCATTCGGGCAGAAGCAATGAAGTACTGTAACATGATACGGCACCAGTGTATTGGGATGTCATGCCGTAAGAGCTCAATAGAAATGAAGTTTATACAATTGCAGACATTACAGTTAGTCACCTTGGGCGGGTTTGCCCTAAAACCTAGAGCAGGAGTGTATTAAGTAAATAAGTAAGTTAGTACTTTTAGGAATTCGATATCTGAGATGAATACGCATGGTCAATTTTTGCCACCATGACATCATGGTCTGTGTATAAATTTGTTCCTATAAAAGGCAAAATGTATCTATAGCCAAATGAAATGTTTTTATTGTGTTCCTCCCTTATCATGATTGTCTCTCCCTTTCATCATGTAGGGTTTGGATGCATGTATAAGAGTCAGCAGGGCTTGACCAATTTACAAGTTCTCACTTCAAGGTGACATTTTACCCTCAGATTCTGAGCCATGGATTTGAAGAAATAGTTAAGCATATTTTCATGAAAAGGGAAGAGACAGAAGACAGTCTTCACAAGTTCAAACTGGTAATTGCAGTGGCGGGTGCCTAAGTAAGTTTCTGTCTTTCAATTCCAGATGATAATGTCACCCACCACGCTACCAATTGCTTCTTATTATATTCACGTTTCAGAGAATTTTCATGAAATGCCATGACCGACAGCAATTCACTATACTGACCAGTTTCAGTACTTTTTCTTATTAAGATTATTCTTGCCATTTCAGTTATCATGTGGTTGGCACAATTGACAATTTCGTGCTTAGACCTCCACCCTTTCCTTTGTCCATGGATAAACAGAAATCTGCTCTTCCAGCAGGGAGGCTGAAGAAGTTTGGTTCTCACCTTTTGCTGGAAACCAGTTGAAATTGAGGAACCTACATTAGCCATGCCTATTAACCTCAATGGGTCTTCTCTTAGGAGGAATGACACTGAGTACCACCCAAAGTTGCTTCCAAGAGCACAGAGTATGTTCTCAGTGTTTGTATGGTGGCTTCTTAAACACCTTTTTTGGGAGACTTTGCTGGTGTGGATAAGGTTGCCAAGAGTACTGCATCCCACAAAATTAGCCATCGGTGGCTTGCATGGTTTGCTTTTTGAGTGCCTGCTACACAGCCAGGATTATTTAAAAATGGGTCTTGGGCCTCCTTTACCATCAGCATCAACAACAGCATCTAGCAATGGTGTTGCTGCCACTTCCTGGGAGGGGTGACAAGGAGGTAAGATCTGCATGGAGCCAATCTGATGTACTTGCCCACACAAACTTGCTGTTTCCCCTCCCAGAAAGTGACAGCACCACTGTGGCTGGGACACTATTGCTGTAGCTCTGCCCCACTAGACGAGTCACACCTGAATGCTTGCACAGCAGGAAAAAGCTAAACTTGACTTAGACTGCTGTTCAGTATTTAGTTAGTAGTAATGGCCTGTACAGTGGTGCCCCGCAAGACGAATGCCTCACAAGACAAAAAACTCGCTAGACGAAAGGTTTTTTCATTCGCGATTTGCCTCGCAAGACGAATTCCCCTATGGGCTTGCTTCGCAAGACGAAAACGTCTTGCGACTTTGTTAAACCGTTTAAACCGTGCTTCGCAAGAAGAAAAATTCGTTAGACGGCAAAAATTGCGGAACGAATTAATTTCGTCTTGCGGGGCACCACTGTATCCTTAGGCAACCTAAGGAAGTTCATGGAAGGAAACTTTCCTGCCCCTTCTTCTACCAGGGCATCACAGGTGGCTACTTAGGGATGGAAAACTCCCCTGCTGTGAATTTAACTAATTTTATGTAGGGAAAAGCTTCTAATCCATGCCACTTTGCAAACTGTTAATTTAGCCCCAAATTTGGCCCATGCTCTGGACCAAGGTTTTCAATAGAGTAATTATTATTATTTTTTCAAAGCAGTATACTTTACCTTTCTTCTTAAGGAGATTGCAAATGTTATTGTCAGACTCAAGCAGTTTGCCCAGGGCAACAAGTCACCTGTCATAGAATCATAGAATCATAGAGTTGGAAGAGACCACAAGGGCCATCGAGTCCAACCCCCTGCCAAGCAGGAAACACCATCAGAGCACTCCTGACATATGGTTGTCAAGCCTCTGCTTAAAGACCTCCAAAGCGGGAGACTCCACCACACTCCTTGGCAGCAAATTCCACTGTGGAACAGCTCTTACTGTCAGGAAGTTCTTCCTAATGTTTAGGTGGAATCTTCTTTCTTGTAGTTTGGATCCATTGCTCCGTGTCCGCTTCTCTGGAGCAGCAGAAAACAACCTTTCTCCCTCCTCTATGTGACATCCTTTTATATATTTGAACATGGCTATCATATCACCCCTTAACCTCCTCTTCTCCAGGCTAAACATGCCCAGCTCCCTTAGCCGTTCCTCATAAGGCATCGTTTCCAGGCCTTTGACCATTTTGGTTGCCCTCCTCTGGACACGTTCCAGTTTGTCAGTGTCCTTTTTGAACTGTGGTGCCCAGAACTGGACACAGTACTCCAGGTGAGGTCTGACCAGAGCAGAATACAGTGGCACTATTACTTCCCTTGATCTAGATCAGTGTTTCCCAACCTTTTTTGGGCAAAGGCACACTTGTTTCATGAAAAAAATCTCGAGGCACACCACCATGCCAGATGGGGAAAGGTCACTTTTTACTTATGTAAAAAAAAAATAAAAAAATAGTAACAGCATAGAAGGTAATGGTTAGGCTAGCATCCCTCTTCCAAATATGCTAGGTTTTTATTTGCAGGGACTGTTCTACATGGGAAAGCATTCAGCACTGTCATTCTCCCATCTGCCATCTGAATTGGTACTATTCTGGGTCAACTTACTCTGCTGCATGTGTAGATGAAAATGGCACCAAGTGTGGGGGAGGGGGCAGAACAGGTTTCAGATACAGGATATTAAGCATACACGTACTTCAGATTGAACTGGTTGCTTGCTTTGCAAGTTTTCATTTCCCAAATGACTGCCTTGGCAAGCGCAATACCTACCAGGCTCAACGCCGGTCTCGCGCTGCCGCTTCCTGCGCTCTCAAGGACCCGGGAGGAGGAAGGCGTGAAGGCAATCCCAAAGGCGCGGAAACGTTATCAATTGCTTCTTCTTGTACAACTGCAGCCAGATCCTACCCGTATTTACTCTGGAGTAAGCCCTAGTTTGTTCACGGGGTTTTGCTCCCGCGTAAGTGTGCACGAGGGATGGCAGCCTTAAATATCGGGGAGACGCAGGAGTCGCCTGCGCTGCTGTAATTCCCCCTCCTTTTGGGGAGGGAGGCGCTGGGCTACTGTGTTTACTAGGAAGACCCACGGAAGTTAATGCATTATTAGCCTACTACTGGCTTAAGCCGGTGCCCGCCTTCATCCCTAGGCGAGAGGCACAGAGTTCTGTTCCGCCCGGGCGCTGCCTCTTTAAACGAGCGCGTGGTTGAAGAAGGCGCTTGCCCAGCTCCCCTCTGCGCCTCGGAGGGCGGGTTTGAGCACGCGCAATGCGCCGCCCTCCCGCCCTGCGCCGCCGCCATCTCGCGCTCCTCCCTTTTGCGCGCGCTGTCCCGCCGCCGCCCCATTGGCCGGGTCCTGTCAGCTGATCCTGTGTTATTTCCTCTGTGTGTGTGTGAGGGGAGAATGGAGAGAGAAACCTCGGCACTACCACCGCGGAGCCGCCCCCGGCTCGACGCAGATCCTCGCCGCCGCTGCCCCGCCTCTCGCCGCCCGACTCGCCCGCCTCCCTCCCACGGCACACCAGGCAACGTCTCGCGGCACACTAGTGTGCCGCGGAACACCGGTTGGGAAACACTGATCTAGATGCTATACTCCTATTGATGCAGCCCAGAATTGCATTGGCTTTTTTAGCTGTCCTTCTCCTACTGATGTGTTTTGCTCCAGTAATTACCCTGGGATTCTTCAATTTAAAAGGCATTCGTGACAGTTTAGGAAAACGAACCTTGGGCTACTTCAATTTATAAGGCAAGGTTTAGGAACCACAATGACATAAGGAAAGTCAATTTCCGTATGAGGCAAATCTTGTGATGTGGGGCCTTGATACAGGTGAGTCCGACACCGACTGAAACTTTGTCCCTTGACAACCAAGTTTCAAAATTCAGTGGAGCAACTGCCCACTAATATGCAGTGCTGCTGGCTAGGCTCTCAGTGGTTTCTATCTCTCAGGGCAGAGGTAGCTAATGCAGGGCACATTGGAGTCACATTGCTAGCCAAACAAACACAATGCTTATCACGGGAGCCACCGCATACAGCACAGCAGCCACTTTACTGCTTTGACACGCACCGAAATTGGCCACTGGAGCGCATGTGCTGACCTGATTCGATACCAATTGCATGACATATGAAAGCACCCCCAAATATCCTTTCAAGTTAATGGAATGTAGCGGGAAATTGACAGCTCTGGAAAGAAGCAATTTATTTTTACTTAGAAAGGGAGAAAGCAGAGCCATGGAACCATGGAGAGCAGAAACCAGGGAAACTTCAGTGCTTTCCCCCAAACCATCAACTTTTTATCCAAAGGGCATGCTACCAGTGCAGAATTTTGGAAACCTTAGCTTCGGAGTGTACATTTCCCTCTTGCCTAGGAAACATATATATATTTGTTATATAACTTATCAAACTATATCCCATCAAACGTTATGTCCAGACTCTCCAAACTTACTCAGCAGCAAGGCACTCCAGTACTACATGCCTAATCTGAAAAAGCCCCACTGGCTTTAATGAGGCACCTTCCCAGGTTTATTGGTATAGAATTGCATTCTGAAAAGCAACACTCTCCCCCCTGCAATTTAGCACATTGGTGAGGAAACTGATACTGAGGTGCATGTGTCCCAGATGTCCCAGCATCCCCTACAACAGCCTTCAGCAACCTGGTCCATCTAGATGTTGTTGGACTGTGACTCCCATCAGGACTGGTGTTCCAACAACATCCGGATGGCACCAGGTTGGGGAATGCTGCCCTACAACTTTGATGCACACCAGTAACTGGTATGCCCACTGCGGAAGAAAAAAATACTGCAGCAAACCAAAAGGCATAGCATGCTGTCCTGCTATGCCCAAAAAGCATAACATTGCATAGTCTTCGAAAAGTGATCATAAAGCTGCATACTCAGAATTGTTGACTTATCGCAATATAGAACACAACCTATACAAGGCACAGTAAGCAGAGGAAATGACAGGGGAAATAGCTCAAAAGTAACTTCTTAGGCCTAAGGTAGACTTTGTAGAGAAGTGCCTGATTCCCTTTTGGTTTGTCTGGGCAACTGTGGCCTAGCAGCCCCAAGAAGACTCTGGTTGTGTCTCCAAGTGTGCTGCATAAAGTTTTCTATGCATCATCTGCCTCCGACCATGAGCTGAATGCAGAATCATACATTCTGGAATGGGAGACCACATAACTTGGACTACAAATATTCAGACAAATTTCTTCTTTTATCTTCTCTATAATTGCATGTGCATGGAACAAGGACTTAATGATTATTATTACTATTATTAAAAAATCCCAAGACCAAAACAAAGATTGCATTTTCTGCAGCTGGGCTCTTGTTTGCTTTGTAATCAGGAAGCAATCTGCTATGTGAGCGACAATGTGGATGTAAGTGCAATATAAACTAACAATTCGTATTTCAAGGGTGTAAGAGTGTCCCAATTCTCCACAATCAAGCATTTCTGCACAGCAATAAAGTGTCCTGTAGGAAGCCTCTGCTCCCTCTGCAAAACAAGATGATGGTCAAAAGAGGTAATTTAATTCCAAATGTTACCTGCTAAGGCTGCCGATGGTTGTTCAGCAAGCTGCCTAGCACTGTCACAGCAAAAGTTTATCTGGCAGAATAGCTTTGATTGTCTGTGTAGGGGCAAGACATAGTCATACAATTTTCTCTGCTTGCATCCTCTGCCGTAATAGTTGGGCAGACAGTTATCTTTTTTTTTTTAAGTGACCAGACACTGATTGTTGTTTCTTTTCAGATGCGTGACACATCTGAAGCAGATGGTGTGACCTTCTTATTGTGTTGAGGCATGCATTGCCTTTAGTTTCTATTTTAAAAACATGACATAACCAGCACTATTCCACCCTCCTCTCCAAAGGCTAGGTTTTCACTTGGTTTGAACCATAGTAAGATAATATGGTTATTAGAACCAAGGACACCATATCAGTGTTCCTCTACAGTGGTACCCCGGGTTACATACGCTTCAGGTTACATATGCTTCAGGTTACACACTCTGCTAATCCAGAAATAGTGCTTTAGGTTAAGAACTTTGCTTCAGGATAAGAACAGAAATCATGCTCTGGCGGCGCAGCAGCAGCTGGAGGCCCCATTAGCTAAAGTGGTTTTTCAGGTTAAGAACAGTTTCAGATTAAGAATGGACCTCTGGAACGAATTACCGTATTTTTCGCTCTATAACATGCACCAGACCATAACACGCACATAGTTTTTAGAGGAGGAAAACAAGAAAATTATTCTAAACGAAATAGTGGATATATGATTTTTGTGGTTCATGCTGTGGCCACAGACATGTGATCTGACAGTGAGTTTGGAGTAGCCCAATGCAAAAATCCTGAGGATCCATGTGGATCCATGCTTTGTAACCACGGAGGAGGGAAGGCAGGGGAACCATGGATCCTCTGCTCACGACTGCAGCAGATCGCCCCCGCCACCCGCAGGCATTTGCTCCATAACACACACAGACATTTCCCCTTACTTTCTAGGAGGAAAAAAGTGAGTGTTATGGTGCAAAAATACGGTAAGTACTTAACCTGAGGTACCACTGTACTTGGCAATTTATTGCAGATGTAGCACTCTTCATGAGTGCAGTTTTTTCCAGTGCCCAGTAATAGCATTGCCATCAAAATCTTTAGGCACCGGGCAAACAATCTATGGCATTTTAAATGTATTTGTGGGGTTTTTGTTCTTATTATGATATGTAGTGAAGGTGCCAAGCGAGCCTCCGTGGGGAGAGCATTCCATAAACAGAAAGCCACCACAGAAAAACCCTGTTCTTGGGTTGCCACCCACCAGACCACTCATAGAGGGGGAACACTAAGAAGGGCATCAGATGTTCATTTTCTGCTTAACTGATCCTGGAGCTATATGCCTTTTCTCTTTATCTTTAAAGCTGATAACTGTTTTCTAACCTGCTCCATTTTACTTTTGGATACTTTTATAGATTACCTTTGCAAACTGAAGCCTCTTCTTTTTTTTTAAGAACAAAGTTCAATTTAAAAAAGTGTGTGCAGTCATTAGGCAGTATCTGCTCCCCCCCCTTTGTTTATTCTTTTTATACCCCATATACTAACCTCATTAGCATCTTCAAGCCTTTTCTCAAAAGGTAGGGGCAACTGTTTGAAATCCTTGAATCCATAGGAAACTTATTAACCAAAGGAGTTTTAATTAAATAGAACCAAATGCAGTCTTTAGCATAAAATCCAATTAAACGTACAAAAACAGTGACTTTCGCTCTATACCAGCTAATTACTTCCTGTGTTTTATGTCAGTAATAAGGACAGAGTAGAATAGTTTGTGGTGGCAGGTTTTGTTCTGAGAGCTTCATTTCAGAGTCAAGCCTGGTGTTTCAGGATTCAGCAGGCAAGGGAATGCCGAGCAATTGGAAGTGGCTCAGACAGTGGGGCGGAGCTGCTATCCTACCTTCTCAGCAGGTGGGGTTGCTGTTGCTTCTGATGAAGAAGAGGGCAAGGTGATGGGAAGGTTGGTGTAGTGCAGACACAATGGCAGGAGCACCAGACTGGCTCCACTAGTGCATTTGCAGCGCACCAATCTCCCCTCTTTCCCCCTGTCTACCCAGTAAGCAAAGGCGATCCACCTGCCAGGAAGCTAGTGCACTGGTTCCTCCCCACCTAGCATGCTGTTTCTGGACTCCACTATCCCAAAGCACATGGAAAGTTAAGGAAATGGTCCTCACTTCACACACTTTCCCTCAAATCCATGAGTGGGAGTTTTCTTTCAGCTGTTTGGAATTCAGCATTCTGTCTCAAAAGACTATGGGAACTGGCTTACTATCATCTTGCCTGCATTCTCCAAAAACATAAAAGAGGGCAAGACCTATTACCTCACCCCACCCCAGTTTATCCTCCACATCCTCTTGTCAAGTGTCTTGGGTCTCCTTGACCCCAGTGATTTGTTTGCTTCACAAGCAGCTGCCCTCCGCCCTCTTGTGAGGTAAAGATGGCTGATGCTGATATTAAACAAGGGACTGTTGCTGATATGCTTTTTTAAAACAACACGACACACAGGGCCAGCCCAAAGTATCTCCCCCACTCAGCAATCCTCAACTTATTTCCTCTGCATTGTTTTCCGTAATAACTTTGTCCAGTGAAGTCTTAAGTTTTTTAGTTTACCATTTGATTGATTACAAGGACAGGCCTAAAATGCCATTTCAGAACCCAGAGTTGAGATAACATGGAAGTTGCCTTGCATCCAACCAACCAAAGCCCTGCCTTACCTCTAGCTTGAAGCTGCTTGGCCTGCCTTGCATCCAGCCAGACTGTCAGAGCCTTGTTTTACATCCAGTCTAGGGATGGGCAAAGTTGTTGGTTTCCCTCAGTTTCTCATTATTCCATTCACTTCTCCACATTTACACATCAGATTGTCACATTTTTTTATTTTCAATAAAAAAGGAGTTATGCGTATAGGGAGAAGGGGGCATGTTGCATGCTGAAGTTAACCAAAGCAAAGGAAGTCATTTTAAGACAGAACTATCACTTGATCATTTTTGTAAGAGTGAAGTTTACTTTGCTTTATTGCGCTGGAGGTTGAGCTGGATGATCCCTGAGGTTCCATTCAGCTCTATGACTTTTTGTAAAGCAAATGGATATGCAAACCTCTAGGTATGGCCTGTTGGTGCTGTTTACATGGCCTGCAGTCGTGTGCTCCCTATTTTATTGCAGCAGGTAGATTTATTGAGGAGTGAAATGCAGTTAAAAGCTAGAAGTACCAGGGGAGGCATTAATAGTTCTTAGACTTTTAAACAGAACAAACAGATTTTAATCTCCCTTTAAAGTTGCACATGTCCCTCCGCTGGGAGTTATGTACTACCAAACTTTAGGAACATAATGTAAATCTGAAACCAGTTCCTCTAAGAAAAGAGCAAGCCTTGATAATCCCAAACAAATGGGCTGATCAATTGTGCTTAAAGCAATTGAGCACACTTTTTGGAAAAGTGTAAAGCTTCAATACTGGTGGTAAAATTTTGTTGATGTCCTGGAACTGAACTTCAGCAAAGTAGTGTAGTGGCTAGAGAGTGTTTGGATTAGGACCTGGGAGAGGCTGATTCAAATTTCTATGTAGGGGAAGACAATCCCTCCATCCCTGGTGCCTGGAAGTTAGGCAAACCTCAAATCTCAAACCTCAAACCTGTGACTCTGGACTGATTTCCAGGAGCACATGCAGCTGGGAAGGCTATTCCTCTACTGCCATACAATGTCCAGAAGCAGCAGAAGGCTTCAGTACAAACCTTCAGAATAAAATACAGTTCCTTTAAACCCACAGTGTTCCTACAAGGAGGAAGAGACTGGGACACTGTCTTTGCCATAAATCTACTTAACATCACAGCTGGCTCCATTTGCTGGACCAATAAGCTCCCAGATTGTCCTGATTTGCCTTACATTCAGCTTTTTCTTACCATGTTCTCTCTTGTTCCGACCTCGCTGTGCTTTGTCAAGCTGGTGTGGGTCAATGGGTCATTGGGCTAGGGATTCCCTGCTTTCCCACAGCCTTAGTCTTCTTGCTGTGGTTATTTCAGGAATGCAAACCCACTGTCCAAGAGGGCTTGACCACAGTAATCATATACCCTTTCTTGCCTGTTCATAGTCGTAAAATGGAATGGAACTAGGAAAGTAGGCAGCTATCATGTCTGAATGCTACTTGGTACTTTAATAAGAGTAACCAGCATCTATGCACAAAATAATGGTGTTTGATGACGTTAGTGTCATTTGGTTGCATACATGGGACTCCATTTAAGTGCAGCATCTTGAACGTCTCCTGATTTAGTCCCTCTAACGTGAAAAGAACTGAATCAGCTTCTGAATACGAAGCACTTCAGTTTAACTGGCTTGTGGTTTTGATCGCCGGCCATAACTCCACTTCCTCTCCCTTGGTGCCCTCTCCTCTCACTTTCTTGGCTGATGAGGATAAATCCCCCTTTGCATGACAGGCAAAAATAAAATCAAAGCAAAAATGGACTCAACTTTGTGGCGCCTTGGGAGATTGTTACTGTGAATTATCTCATCCACCCAATACCAGGGATAAGACGATGGCTTATCTGAGATTATTCACAAGTCAGCTGCCTTATACCCCTGTGTTTAAATTATAGCAGGATGTATATGGTAGCAACACCATCAATCATACATAGGGGCTTTGCTAGCTGAAAACAAGCTTACTTTTGATTCATCTGTTGCATCAATCCCTAGCAAAGAAATAATAAACTAATGTCTCTTCAAAGGCTACTCCATGGAATAGTAAAGAAAATCAGCACAGATGCATTTATTCCCCAATCACTCCCAATATTCCCCCCTGCTAACAGTAAAGAACAGGAATCTTTTGCTAGCTGGATTCTTCCTTGCTCAAATGAGAGCAGCGGGGACAGTGGAACTCTAGAGAGTGATCTGCCCCTTTTTGTGATTCCACATCCTGACCTTTCCCACCATTCTCTTGCTTGTTGTTGCTTCCCACTTGCCATCTTTAATTTGAGGTTAATTTGCCCAGAAGGCCCTGCCTCTATTGCTGCAGCCACAGTTCTTGCAACTGCTGCCTGCGATGTCTCATTCTAATGCTTGGTATCGCTGCTACTTACTCAAAAGGGTCACTGGGATCAGCCCTGAGGAGCTCTGGCGGAATTGGTATTCTTTTGTAGTACATCTCCCAGTCGAAGGCTCCACGCATGGCATCTCCCGCTTGCGCCTCGTACCCAAAGTGATTGTGGTCAATGACATCGATCATGGGACACACAATGGTCTTATGGTTTAGCGCAATCTGATCTGAAAGACGAAAGCATAAAAATACAAAAAAGAGGGTATGTCTAGCCAAGCCATCTATCACATTTACCGCAAAGTAAATCCCTCAGGCTTTTACTTCTCCTCTTCCCCCGCCCCTCAAAGTTTTGAAAATTGCCTCCGCATCTCCCCACGGCCCTAAAATCATTTCAGTTTTCAAATCTGCATCCGGCCTCAATCTGCAACGGGCTTGACGCACTCGGCCTGTTATTAGAAGCCATTATAGTTCTTCAAAGAGAGTCACATCCCAGCGAGACCCACAGAAGTCAAGTCATCTATATCTCTGTCACTTTGCTGCTCTAAGCTGTCCCCAATCTGTCACCTAAGGAGTCAGCGAGCAAGCAAAAAATAAAAAATAAAAACCAGAAAGCAAAAGAATTGTCATTTTAGCTTTGAGTGTGTACAGCAAGAATGCACTGAGAAAATACTGCTCATTCTGGCTCCTAAAATATGAACATCAGACTTCTGCAACTCAGCTTCTTCTCTGATAGCAGCTGAGGGCAGATGCAAGGGAGGAGCATATCTATTTAATTCTCGCCTGTGTCACTTTGACACAGAATTCTGTTCTGCTGATGTTTTAATCTGAGCAACATACCCATCTCAAATATTTAAAAAGTATATTTTCTCTCAGCATGTATATTTTGATGTATAGTTAAGCTGCTGTATTACAACATTCATGAAAAATGCAAAATCTGGAGCTTAGGTCAAATCAAATCAAATCTTTTCTGTTGCGGCCAATGACCAGCACCAACGAAACAAAACAGAGAGCCCGTAGAACATATTAGATGCATAGCTATGATAGCTTCTCTTGGTGAAAGCCACTGATGAAGATGGTAAATGGCCATTGATTAAGATGGTAAATGGTCAACAGGCTCAGATTTCCAAAGTTCCAGTGAAGTAACCCCAAATATAACAGTTCTGAATTATTTTCCAGGCAGATGTGTCAGAATCATCCAAGTGGACATGTTGTCCTCCTGGTTCAAGTGCTGTGTATTCCATTGTTGCTCATCCAGCCTCACTAGGTTGGACAACATAAACAAATAATTATATAAAAGGCACAGTATGTGGACAGATGTTCTAAAACAGCTGTCCCTCAACATGGTGCTTTCCAAATGTTTCAGAATACAACAGTTGTGCTGGCTGGGGCTGATGAGAGTTGTGGTCCAAAACATCTGGGCGACACCAGATTGGGGAAGGCTGCTTCAAAACATGCCTCCTCAAGATCCACTAGTGGGCGACTCAAAGCTACCAGTGCTGAATTCAGCCCAAATGAATAAGAGTTCCATCCTAAACATTTTAATTCTAATCATGTTTCTTCTAATCCTATTTTGCATTACAATCTAGGAAGTTTCACTTCCAGGTCCAAATATACGGGTGAGTTATAGATGCTGTTGGCTGGTTGTACTAAATAAAATGTTGGTAGCCACATTGTGCATCCTGAATGTATTCATGAGATAAAGTATATGTTTCAGTACCATAAAAACCCTAATGTTGTAAGTTCCAGTATAACTTACTAAGTAAAGGAGGCAGCCAGTTCACGTTGACTTCACAATGGGAGTCGAGGAAGGTCAAGACTTCTCCTTTAGCTATTGAGGCTCCAAGTAGTCTGGTGCGAATGAGCCCTTCCCGTTTTTTGGTGCGTACAATTCTCACTTTGACAAAACGTGCCATATATTCCTCCAGCTTTTCTCTCAAGTGTTCTGCAAAGACATGGAGGAGAACATGAAAACATTACCTATGAACGGTTGAGCTGAGAACATATGACACTGGACACCACATAATATTTACCAACACAGAACTCAATAGCTTTCCTTTCTAGCTCATTCAGAGTTCCTTATTATTTATAGAACCCGTTCTGAAATGCTTCATAAATTGCAAATGTTCTTCGTTTAAACACACAGAGGAAGCCAGTGACATTTTAGACCTTTTCACAGCACATTCACTGTTGGCAAACTTCCATCTACCATATAATCACAGCCAAAATGTCTGCAGGGTGTTCATTGACCCTCCAGTGCCTTCTGCCTAAGGCCAGATGAACATTCTGGCATATGGTTTTGTAAATGATGCCCTTTCCAAGTGGGCTTGCTAGTCCTGTTAATTATGCAAAAAGACACAGAAAAAAAAATATTAACATTGGTCTGTGAAGTTAG
This sequence comes from Podarcis liolepis, assembly GCF_965112155.1. Classification (NCBI taxonomy): domain Eukaryota; kingdom Metazoa; phylum Chordata; class Lepidosauria; order Squamata; family Lacertidae; genus Podarcis; species Podarcis liolepis. The sequence continues at coordinate 46,329,186 of NC_139564.1, read as the reverse complement.
GATAACTGACGGGCTTTGACGGGTAAGGCCAAGAGGGAATCAACTTTAGAGCAACCTCAGCAATTGGACAACAGCTTGTAGCAAGTGAACAGTTGCAAAGACTTTGCTAATAAAAGCAAGCAGTATTTTGTCTTATTCAATCCTTCTGTGTTTGCATCAGGAGACGGTGCCTTTGGGAGTTTTCCCTTTCTCTTTTTGCCTTCTAATTCAACGTAAACAACAGAATTGTATCACCGCCTGCAGTTTTGCCCTTTCAAAAAACAACTTTATTGAGTACATTCATAACAAAAAACAACAACACTGCATGAAGCACCTCACCCTATCCAATTCATTTCTTTCTTTGAACAGATCAAACCATATGTATCTACAGTTGTTAAGAATGCCCCCCAGCCCCCCAAATTGACCCAGTAGTCATTTAAAGTGAGCCTACCTAATCAATTCTTTCCAAAACAATAAGTGAACCAACAATAATTCACACCAACATGCTAAATAATTTTCACAATGCCTTCTTTTTAAAATGCAAACTTGTGTGGAAACGCAGAGAACTGAACATAAGATTTGAAAAATGCAAAAGGAACAGAAGTTGAAATGGAAAAGTTCACCTATTCCTACCATCATGGGCTAAGCTAGCCATGAATGCAATTAACTGTGTGAATGTGATGCAAGCATGTGTGCATGGTTTGTTGTGTAAATAGTAGGGTTGTGCACTGGATTTGTCTGAGTCCTGAGCCAAGAGGGGCAGATTCAGAGGGGCTTGGGCATCAAATGAGCTGGATACTGACAGCCATGGATCACAGAGCAATCTGTACTTGTAAGGGAGTGGGGCATCCAAAAAGAAGAAGAGGCAGGCACCAGGTGGGAAAAACCTCACAAAAAGTCCAAGACCTACTCTGACTACTGGCTGCATATTTTCAGAAGGTAGTGGGGGTTAGTGACACTAACATGCTCCTTGTTTACATATACTCCACAGAATGACAGTTGCCAGGTTTCTCTGGAAAGAGGACATGACTGTCCAACTGGTTTGTTCAGAGCATGAAGTGGTTGCATGGAAAGTCGGGAAGTCTACTCAAAGCTGGCAAAGTCTAGCATTCCCATAAACCTACATACTCTGTGTCAAGAGTAGAAGCGAGGGTGTGGGGTGGGGAGGGAAATGTCCGGGCAATTTTTCTGAAAATGAAATGGCCATTAAATCTTGGGGAGACAAGACATCCAGGCTATTTATTGTCAGTGGAATCCATTCAGGAAAGCTTGCCATGTCAATATAATATTCAGCTAGGATGCTTTCGTTTGTATGCTGGGGTATTGCATAAATTTCACTTCCAGGGACAGGCTGGAGAGCAACAACAACAACAACAACAACAGGCAGCATCCCCACCGCCCGGGCAATAAATGGAGCACCTCAAATAGAGACGAAGCCAGGGTTCTTGTCATTAAACAGAGAGAGAAGGCTCCTAATTTGTAATTTTAAAAGAAAATATCTCATTCTTTTCTTCACATTGTTTATTAAATGAGGTAATAAATCATACTGCTGATACATGCCAGGCACCTGCCAGGGTCTAAGCTGGCACAGGAACAGACAAATCAAGAGTTATGCAGAAGCAGAAGTTTTATAGGTTGTCAGTGGGATGACAAGCAATGATGAAGGGCAGCATTATGGCCCCTTTACTGATAGCCTATAAACAAATTCTCCATTGTAGGTTGTGTGTGTGTGTGGCCGTCTTTATCTTCATTTAATGCAGACATGAGTTTATAGAAAGAATAGCAGCAAGACAGTTGCTTTTTTTCTCCTGGTAATTAAGTGTGCCCAAGCAGAATGCTCAAATGCTTGGTTCAGCTCCCTGAGATGCACTTAAACCAAGGTTGCCAACCTTCTTGCTCATATGTTAGAATTGCGCCTGCCCCACTGACACGGCCTGGCCCTAAAGTAGCTATGTGGTCACAAGAAATTAAAACAGTGCAGCATGAAGTGATAGTGAAAGTTACAGAGTTTGATTTTCTGCCTGTCATGCAGTTGTCAGAGATGCAAAGGCATTGCCCAGAAAATCAGTGGTAACACTACAGTGGTACCTCGGGTTAAGTACTTAATTCATTCCGGAGGTCTGTTCTTAACCTGAAACGGTTCTTAACCTGAAGCACCTCTTTAGCTAATGAGGCCTCCTAATGCCGCTGCACCGCCGGAGCACGATTTCTGTTCTCATCCTGAAGCAAAGTTCTTAACCTGAAGCACTATTTCTGGGTTAGCGGAGTCTGTAACCTGAAGCGTATGTAACCTGAAGCGTATGTAACCCGAGGTACCACTGTATGTGATGTTTCTCCTCCTCTAATAATTTATCTAAATTGAGGCAAATAGGGTATGAATGACGCCTACACATTTCTTCTTCTTCTTTCTTCTTCTTCTTCTTCTTCTTCTTCTTCTTCTTCTTCTTCTTCTTCTTCTTCTTCTTCTTCTTCTCCTTCTCCTTCTCCTTCTCTCTCTCTCTCTCTCTCTCTCTCTCTCTCTCTCTCTCTCTCTCACACACACACACACACACACACACACACTGCTTAATACCCAGGTGGCTTCTAAGCATTTTACAAAACATAAAAACCAATAACAGAATAATTTAAAATATACCACAATTAAAATGAGGAATAAAACAACCCCATTAAAACATTAAACTATAAACATCCAAGACTGAAATAACCAGTGAAACAATTCCAGTCAATCACCAGTGCAAAATGCATCAAGAACTGACAGGGAGGGGGTGCTCAACATGTGCCTTGCCAGTCCCTGCTCTGCGCTCCTGCTATGGAACAAAAAACATCCATATGGTTTATCAAGCTCCAGACGGGTGGGGTGAGAGGGTCTTGACATTGGGTGGTGAATCGTACAGGATGAACAGATGGCATCTTCAACTCATAGAAGGGAACGCTGAGGAACTTGAACCCAGGGCACCATGACATGCTGAGAAAGCAGATTCTCAACAATGTGATGGTATACTGCAGCAAAAGCCAGAAATATCCTACCCTGGGCGGAAAACTCCTAAGAAGACCTACAAGACAACCCAAAGGACCACAATATATTCATTTGTGTGTGAGGGGGAGTGGGGATGATTTTTGTTTTCTTTCACATTCATACTGCTGTTTTTTTCTTGGAACATATTATTGGATACAATGGATAGGTGCTATCCATTTGATTATCAGGTAAAGGGAGATGTGAGAGCAATGCTCCTTTAAGAACTGGACTGGAAGAAACAAGGAGTGAAGGGCGTGGACAGATGCAGAGAGGAAATCAAGCAGCAGAACGTAGAACTGTAGAGTTGGAAGGGACCCCGGGGGTCATCTAGTGCAAAACAGGAATCCTGCCCACAACCATCCCTGGCATTGCCCAGTTCAGGTTTACATTGGCTCATTCTCTCCTACACTCAACATGCCCCTGTAAAACATGCCCACACTTTAGCTGGATGCCAGGATCAGAGGTTGGGGGGCCCCTAGGGCGTGATTGGTTGTATTCAGTTGACTACAGTGAATTTTGTTTGCCGGGGGGTGCACTGAACTTTCTAAAAATTGCAAATGTGCACCCTGTTCTGGAAAGGTTGGTGGCCCCTCTTCTGGTTGTAATCCCTACAACAACACTGTAAGGCAGGCATCCCCCACCTTGGCCCTCCAGATGTTTTGGGACTACAATTCCCATCATCCCTGACCACTGGTCCTGTTAGTGAGGGATGGTGGGTGTTGTAGTCCCAAAACATCTGGAGGGCCGAGTTTGGGGATGCCTGCTGTAAGGTAAGTCAGTATGACGATCCCCCATAACATATCTGGGAGGACTAAGGCTGAGAGAGAATGGCTTGCCTAAGACCACCTAGTGAGTTGATTGCGGACATGAGATTTGAACCAGGAACTTCCTGATCCATGTTTTCCTCTCTTAGTCACTATTCTGCACCAGCCCTAAACATTAAAGATTATTTCAGAGGGAGCGAGGAAGACACACAAATGAAATGTGACTGAAGTCATGGTGTGAACACACCCTGTTTTCTTTTTAAAATATGTGAAGCTGAAGTTTTGTACTCAGACCCAGTGTCAAAGAAAGTGCTTCAGGAATTGAATGTGGCCTGAACAGAATATATTTCCTACCTCAAAGCTACTATTTTGTAAATAAGAACACAATTGAGGACATGTTAAGAAATAAGATCTGTGACTGGCCTCATAAATATCTCCATCTGAGGAAGATTATATAGCATAAGCAGCCTCATAATTTCTCCTCTGTTTCTGAAGTGTGTATGTGTTTAAACCAATGTACTCATTATACAGGTAAAATTTATATAGTAACTCTTTCCCAAGGAGTTCAAGTGGTAAGATGCCTTGGAATGTTAAATGAGCTAAGCGATTTTGTGGCCTGAGAAACAGAGGAGGCATGATTTTTGTGATAGAAATAAATACTTTGTGAATGTCGTACGTACATTATCCGATCATTGTTAACACACCAATGTCTAAATGACACCCATATGACATAATTAATGGTAACAATTTCAAATTGCTCTTGACAATAACTTGTCAACTAAGCCAAGGTTTACATATTTATGAGATTGTGAAAAGTCACTCCAATTTTGCAACCTGTCATTTTGCTGACATTTGCTTTGCTTTGCCTGAAACCCTCTCTGACATACTTCTATTTTATTGTTATTTTTAAAAAATCTCTTTAAAACATACCTTAAGCTACTCCTGGCATTGTGGAAAATCATTCCTAATACCTGCGCCACTCACCCCAAATGGTCCCAATGTACCACAAATTTCCACAACTCTACAAAAAATAACAAACTGCTGTCAGAAAAGAAATAAGGTTGTGATTTAATGGTGTGGCAGGCAGCGGAGATGCCCTGTTTCCAATGTCACATGTAGAGATGATCAGAAGATCAAGGACGCTGCTAGAGCTTTGTGCCTCCTTCCCACAGTCGCTTAGCCAGCTTTGGGAAGGCAGAGAAAGGGCTGGGGAGAAACATCCAATTTTGGCCTTGCTCCCCCAGTCCTGTGTACTTTTGCGGCCCACTTGGTATGGAAAGCTGGACTACCCTGGTCTAAGCCTAACCTCCTCACAGGGCTGCTTCTGAGGACAGAAGCTTCTATCTGGGAAATTAGAGGAAGACCTGGGCAACTGTAATAATTAATCCCCTTCAAGCTTTCTGTGCCATTAATATAGTTGTGCAATCCTTTGTGTCCTTACTTAGAGTAATCCTATTAATATTTACTCAGAAATGAGGCTCACTGTGTTTAATGGGGCTTCCTTGCAGGTTAAGTGTGCATAGGATTACAGCCTCAGTGGCCCTTTTCTGTAGTTTTGCCAGCTCTAGGACACCCTCAGCAAAGTTTGTTCAGCTATATGTGTGGTTCTTAACTTGTGGTTAGTTGATGTGGTATGATTAAGAGGAAAATTTCACAAGAAAATACATTTGTGTCCCAGACTGAAGTTTTATTTTTAAACAGACACAAACTATAAATACGTTTTAATTATAAAACAAAGTTCACTTTTAACAGAGTTCTTTAATGAGTCACTTGCATTTTTTTGGTATCAGTTAATTACTTTATGTTGGGTTGAATCAAAGAAACACACAGCAGCAGGTCATTCTCCACAGATAGTTTGTTTCATTGCTTTGTTTTTATTGCAGCTACCAATGAGGATCCCATTAAGTGTGACATTGCAATGGGGATTAAAACTTTCAAGCTTCAGAGTTCAGGATGCTTGTTCCTCTGCACCATCTTCTGAACCATCAGTCTTCTGAGGAAAATGAATACTGTAGACTAAGCTGTGGTTATGCAGACATTGTTGGACTCCATCTCCCATCAGCCTCAGCTAGTGTGGATAATGGTCAGGGATGACAGGACTTGTAGTTCAACAGCATCTGGAGGGACACAGGATAGCCACCCCTTCTCTAGAGCTTCTTTCCTATTAAGCATGCACACATATATTCTGCTCAAGAAGCATTAAAATAATCTATATCCCCTCATTCTATAGAAAGTTCTATAAATGTGCTTCAATAAATTCTGACATTTTGAGCCGCTATTTTCTGTTCTGCTGCAGTTGGTTTCTTTTGCACAAATCTTGCTTAAATATCACTGTCCACTGATGTGGTAATATACATATTTTTTTACATATAGTATAAAATGGATGCACGTATCTCGGCCATCTATAGAGCTTTACAAATCAATTACCTTCCATTTAGAAATGAATATGTCTCAGTATCTCCTTTCCCCAATTTTGACTTCTGTTCTCTCTGTTTTATTCTGTGAACCACCTTTAGATCTTATGTTGAAGGGAAGTATATAAATCTAATAAACAAAATGAAATTTCCCTGAAAGTTTTGTGTGTGTGTGGGAAAAAATGTTCTCATGAAAATACATCAGCAATTATTGGGATTGACTGGTATTAGGATGGAATGACATGAAAAATACATTGTTTACTTTTAGGAAATGCTAATGTTTCACCCTAAATTGGCAGTTAAAAAACTGAGCTCCAACTGAAGTTAATGGGGTGCTACACCTGTGTAAGAGGTTGCATTGCCCATGGAAAGTGATATTTGCTCCTAAGAACAAGGATTAGGATAGAACTATGCCAAGTCAACATATCAGTTTAAAGCTTCACATTCAGATAAATTTGAGTTTGGGTAAGATGACATTCTTCAGACAGGAGCACTGTTGTTCAACTGCCTTTGAAGAACCTCAGCATATTTGGGGAAGCTGCAGGCTACACAATACAACTTTTCGATCCATTGCGGTTCTCTTTGAATGTGCAGCTTTTCAGTTTTCAAAACTGCTTATTCCAATAACTCTTCACAGGGACTTTTTAGCTTTCCTGCACTGCAGAATATTATGAAAACAACAACGTCAGTAAGTCCATATTCCATCTGTTCCAACAATTTCAATGTTACCCAAACTTTTTCAAAGCTCTGCAGCCTCGGAACAACAAAACATTTCGTTTATTAGGCAGTGATCTACCTGGAGACTTGATTCAGAATCTTGTTATCAAGGCAATCTGCTGTAGACTTCTTTTTGGACTCCTTTGGACTTTTTATTTATTTTAAAAGAGCTAATCCTTCACTTTGGGAGAGGAGACTTACTGGCTTTTTAAATAAGGCAGTGCTAAGCCCTTTTAAACAACAACACTGAATGGAGGCGATAGTTATTAAGGACCAGCTCACTCTTCCTTTCCGGCAAAGTGGTTGAGCATTGCTTGCAGGATGCAAACTTTTCCCAGCCCTTTCCAGTCTGCTTTTGGCCTGGCCATAAGAAGTCAATAAAATATGAGAGGGCTAGTATTACTTCATGGATTTTACCAGATCACCCAGTAGCTTTTGTTATTTAAAAAATATTTGAATACTGTACTGATGCTACATACTGTAGTGTAGTATGAACTAGTTTGGAAGGAAGTCAACATTGTGCTGGGTCCCTCTGTGCTACACACTGCAATTCACAACAAGGCTAATAAAATTTGCCTTCCCTGCATAGAGTCACAATCCGTCTATACTTAAGTTTCTGATGCATGCCAAGTGGGAAGGAAGTTAAAAGATAATTGCTAAATATATGATAGGAATAGAGAGATTATTGGAATGTTGTGTAGATATGCAGTGCTGTCACAAACATCTGCCTGATGCAAGTATTTGCAACAGAAGCACATTTCAAATTAATATTAGAAAACAATTAAATGAAAGCTTTCAAAATTGGAAAATATATATATGGCTGCCATCAATCTGAAAACAATACCCTGTCAGCTATAAAATGTCAGTGTTGGATTTATGTTATACAGAAATAGTTCAGCCTCCATAAGCTGATGAGTGTAGCTTGTTGGAGGAAGTGAAAGTGAAAAAGGAACAACATTCATCGAATGAGCCTGCGATGCTCTTTTAGTTCTGCAGTTGCTGATAATGGCAGCTATTCCAAAATAGATAAGACATCATCAGTATGAAACAGCTGTGCAAAAACCTCATTAGACTGAATGGCATGATCAGCCTTTAACTGGCTGTACTATCTGTGATAGTCTTCTAAATATTTCACTGAAAGCGTTTTGAAGATTGCAGTTACCAGTTTGCTACACCCTCGTTTTGATTAATTTCACATTTTATTAGGTTCCTTTTCATCAGGTAATACAGAAACAGGCAGCTTGCTCAGAAGCAAGGAACACTGGGAATTAATCATGAGCTGGGGAAGGATGGAAAGGAGAATGGCAGCTGATTTGTATATTTCAATCTTTTTCATGTTCAGGGAGAACGCCAAGCCACCCTAGTGGGTGTGTTACATTTAATCTATAAGCTTTATAGTCCTTTCTGAATAGATGAAGAGAAACACCTTAAGTTACGCCTTCAAATCTCAGGAAGGAGGCTTAGAAATCACAACACTGCAGAAACACAATATATTTCAATTTGTGTTTACTTTCCCCCCTTTTTTTATCTGCTTCAAGTCTCAAACCTATGAAACTACTACAGTGGATCACACTGAAGCACAGTGATAAATCCCAAAAAGCCAGTGCATCCAAGTGGCTTGGAATGAGGATGCTGACCCCAACCATCATTTTCTGGGACATAGCTGGGGTGATACATGTGACTTTTGCACAAGACAGCATCAGATAATGCCCCACCTATAGGCATTTTGGATATGACAGAACCATCTGCTTTGATGCAAACATATACTCTCATTATGTTTTTTTTAACCTTTTCTTAGCTTTATTTCTCAGTTCCTTAAAAATACATATAACATTAATTTATTTATTTTATAACATTTATATCCCATGTTTTCTCCAAGCATCTCAGCCTAGCTCAGCTTAGCATACCTAATTCCTTCCCCTCCATTACTCAGCCCAATCACCTGCAAACTGCAAAACAGATTCATTCATTGATTTTATACATCACGAAACATACAAAGAACATGTGTTTTAGGCTGATTGAAAAATAATTCTGTGGCATGAGAAACTATGATGAAGAGGGTACTAAAGTTAAATCACTGTTTTAATCCCTTGTCTTGTTCAAAGCACAAAGACAACTTAGTTATTAAAACATGATTTCCAAGATGATTAATTAGATGTACTTTATATTCTCCCATTATTAAATACAAAGATCAAAGAACCCCTTTAAATGAGATTCTAAGGATCTCCTACTACGGCAATGATTCTCTGTATTAAAATGTCAGAGGAGTGGAACCAATGGCATATTACCATTAATTTACAAATTGTCTAGGAATCAGTGGTATACCACCAAAACAATCACTATGCAGTAATAACAAAGGGGACAAAGGGTATCTCAGGAACTACCAAAATAACCGCTCTCCCATCAACTGGAGGGTGTCCTTTGCATGGCCGCGCGCAGTACCCCTGGTCCCTTGAGACTCTCTGGCAAAGTTACTGGTCTGCCTCCCCACGTCACTGCCTTTTGAGGTTCCCACCAAACCTCAGTTCAAATAAACCTATTTGTGGTGCGGGGAGGCAGAGCCAGTGGAGTGGACTAAAAGTGAGCAGTTTTCACTTAGTCCGCTCTTCGAGTATAACAACCTGTGAGCACGCAGTTAGCTCCAGAGCTTCACCCACCCCACCCTCCCTTTATTTAATGCCATTATTATTATTATTATTATTATTATTATTATTATTATTGGTTAACTTTTTCCTTACAGGTATATGGGTGCTGCTACGGTCCTATGATGGTTGCTGTTAAAGGACCGGGAAGGATTTCCCCTGCGTTGGCAGGTTTCGCCTTCCCTGTAGCAAATTGTCACAACTTTGGCAGTTTTAGGCCTTGGACAAAATCCTTTAGTCTGTTTTCCCTAGGGGGAGAGCGCGTGCAGTGGTGATGTGCATGCTCCGTGGCGGCGATCCCAGGGTTCCCCGTTAAAGGGGCTGGGTTGGAGGGGAGTCGCTGGCCATACACTGAAAGGTTGTCAGCATTGTGGCGAAATTGGGGTGGGGCTCTCTGTGTAAACAAACATATTCCAGAACCCTGATGTGCCCCAGATCCCCAGCTGGGGACTGGGAGGGATGCCCAATGCCTAGCCAAGGTCTTCCTATATCTGAAAGTTTAAATAAAAGTTGTGGCCAATTTAATCCCATAACATGTTGTCATGAGTCATTCATTTCTTCTGGGTAGGCTCTTGGGGATGGGGAGTCTCTGCCTGGGCATGCGAAGAAATGGATGGTGTTAGCTAGATGTCTTAGAAATTATATAGTTAGAAGAAGCTTGGCTTGATTATTCATCTTATGCCTCCAGTTACTGAAGGTCTTTGCCACAAGCAGTAGCACAAAATATTCAGAAGCACATAGCAACATGACACACACAAACACATGCATCAATATGCTTCAACGTATCAGTGGCATATGGTACGGAAGAGGTGTGATCAGTGGGTGCTTTATCACTAACTCCTACCATGTTCATTGAATATGTGGAGGGATTCATTTGAGCATTCCTTAAGAAATATTTTGGATGGGAACAAAAATATTTGGCTTTTAATTCAACCTTTAAAGATTAAGACTGATGTTCTACCTGCCTGGTGCTCCAGTTAAAGGGTTGTTGCCTTTTTCTGTAACCTTTGGCAGCAGGTTCTCAAACTGGGGGGAAGCTCCTGATTCATCAAGGAGTCAACAGTTGTTTCCATAGAATCTGGAGGTACAGGTGTCTTTTCAAGGCTCAGCAGACAATACGTTAGCTCAAATGGCAGTGGAGCCATATGGGAAAGACTGGGGAGTGGATCTATTTCCTTATTGGGGCTACTGTTGTATGAGGACTGCAGATTCAAGTATTATTGGGCTGGGGTCATGACATTTGTGCAGGGGATAACATGGTCCCTGCCTTGGATAACAGTGGCAGTTTGGACCAGAATACAACTCTTTACCCTTCTCCAAAAAATAACAGCATGCTATTAACTTCCCAGGGAGTAAATATTCAAGTACTGCATTGGGGGATGACATTGCATAGGACACAAAGCTTGCCTACCACTCCTGTCGCTGGATGCGTCTCCCTTCACCAAGAGGGACTTCACAGAAGTAGACATCTGTGCATAGATCCAAGGAGGCCTTACTCTATACACATATACTGTCCCTCGTAATTATGTGCAATTCGCTAGTCTTAAATATTACCAGTGATTTAATCAAGACTCTGAGAGTCAGCAGCACTTCCTTCCCACTCTCTGTAACACAATGTCTAAACATGTCAATCAATGAGAGAGAGAGAGCTGCAAGAATAGCCACTGTATTACCCACCCACTGATTTGGCTTATTTGTTTCAGTAGACATACACAGTATCTATGATTGCTGTCCAACACTAGCATCTCCCTGAAGGCAACAGTCATCTGCAACATTTATACACAATTGTTCAGTATCTCACCCACAAATCTCAGCTCTTTGACCTGAAAATTCATCTTGTATCACTCAGACTGTTTTCTTATTAATGCAGTCCACTAGGGATTGCAGTTCCATTAGCTCATCCACACCTCTTGAATGATTAAATTGTTGGCACGCCGGAGTGCTGGCTGTAGGTCCCAGCATCACTATGTAATAGTTACACCAAGTATTCTGAACTAGAAGCATTGGAGACAGTTGTATAAATCAGGAATGTAGAATCTGTGATGCTATTTGTGATGCTGGCTGAACAATTAAATATAACATTTGATTTGTTGATATTGACTCTTCCCCCTTTTAAGATGGCCTCAATTTCCTTCAAATTATAGAGCTGATAGTTTGACATGAACTCAATCCTTTCATTATAACAAAGGGCTTACCAGAATATCAGACGTCCCTTTAATTCCCTTGTAAGACATTTAACAGCGCGATCCTAAACACACTTATGTGGGAATAAGTCTCATTGAGCATGGTGGGCCTTGTTTTTGAGAAAACATGGACAATTTGGGAGAACCCATTGCTTTAAAACAATTGCTTCCAGTTCAAAAGAGTCAATCTATAAGGGATGTGCCATGTACATCTCCATCTAATGTTCATATTTTTAAAAATACAAATTGCATCAGCTAGGAGGAGCTTATAATTCATATCAGAGCTTGTGTGGAAGAGCAATTTAAGCCTTCCCTTCCTTGCTGCAGAGCTAGGGAAAATTTATGTTCTCAAGATAGTAATCGGCACTCATTGGTATATTCAGAGAAAGGATGTTCCTCAGGATCATAGCTGGGGTAGAAAGGGTTAAATTGCTCCTCCACAGTGTGTTGATCACTGTTCTGATTCCATTAATAGTTAGCCTCTTTCAACTGATGCAATTTGCATTTTTAAAAAGCAAGCAACACGTTAGATACAGAGATGCATTTGGGCACTGAGTTCCGGGGTAACTAACCTATGGTTGAGATGCTGCTGAACTACAACTCCTATCAGCCCAATCAATGGCCAGCAATGATGGAAGTTGTGGTTCAGCAGAAACTGGAGAGCCACAGTCTAACCACCCCATCCCAAGTGACTGCTCTGCCTTTCTCTCTTACTGGTATTTATCCTAAACAACTACTGCTTTCACCACATTTTGCCAGATACATCAACTCTTTTTTAACAGCTTTTTTGATGAACCACAGCAACCTGTATGTGCATCTTCTGGAAATGCATCCATACAGGGAGGGGCCATTGCTTCTTTTTATGCTGAAGAGGAAGAAGATATGCTTCCTCTCTCTGGATGCCATTATCCTGGCATGGATTGCTCCTCCATGCACCTGTCATTGAGGAGGAAAACATGCATAAAAACATAGCTGGACACCATGTATCCAGCAAATGTTTAGCTTGGCCTTAAAATGAAACAATAACAAACAGCCATTCTCCATAACAAACAGCCATTCTGCAACCTGTTTTATCTAAGCTCAGGCTGTCACTAACCTTACTGCTGTTCAGTTAAATTTATTTGCTAAAAGACCACTTGTCATTGCAATTATAAATGGTTAGATTGAGGTCCATTACACTTACTGGGTCTCTGCATGAAGCGCAGGGGGCAGGAAGCTGTGGAGAGAGTCTTGCATGGCTTTCCACTGCCCTCACTTCCCAGGATACTTTGGGAGCAAAGTGATGTGAAATGACATGCAATGCTCCTAAGGCATTCTATCCAGTGCAGCCAACAGGAAACTGGAGGAAGATGTGGGGCTTAATCTTTTTTTAAAAAAGAAAGAAAAAGAAGAAGGGGCAAAACCAGAAAAAATTGGTCCACTTCGTAAGGCTAAGGGAGGTAAGTAGCTAGTTCCTCTAAAAGAATTTCAGAGAAATTCCTCCTTGCCCCCATTATTTTTCAGGAGGGTTTTGTAATAAATACTCAAATAAGACTTTTTTGATATAGCTTTAATTAAACAACTCACTGAGTATCCTGCTGCATGTCTGAAATTCAGTCCAACGCAAGGCACCTCAGAATCACTTCCATGCTGTGGATATTTTTTGGCTAAAATATGTCTGTATGATGGCAAGATGATGACTGGATGACAGATGGCTGTGGTCCATTACCCCTCACACAATCCTATACCTTTAATGCAGATATAGAGAAATCTACCTCTTCTTTTTTTTTTTTGGTACCATTCAAGTGCCATTCTTGTACTGCAATCTGAGATTAAACAGGAAGGAGTCACAGAACACAGCAGAGAAATGATGGTGATGAATTGCATAAATGCTGCCTAACTATTACGAAGAAACAAATATGTGCCCACAGAATTATTTCAGTGGCTTCTTGACCCCTATTAATATTGAGAAGGGCTTTAAAGAGGAAAGTCATTTTGATTAGGAAAGAGTATTCTCAGACGCTTGTGTCTCCTGGCGCTTTCTGTTATGCCACAGTTTTTATTCTCAATCTGGCTTTAAGACAGCTCATTGTAGCACAGCTTCTTCATTTGTGATTTGAGAACCCTGTCGGCTGGTATCGCAACTCCCAGCGAAAACAAGAACATCAAAAGCAAAGCATAAGCTGCTTGGGCTTCTGAAACCTTGCCAGAACAGTGCTATATACAGCCATCCCTTTTTTGGAGGGGGAGCAGTTGTTGCTATACATTCTTTGTTGTGTGCATCGTTAAAGGAGAAAAGACACAGCATCGCATTCTAAGAACAAAAATGCCCCGATGACTTGCAGTGATAAGAGAAAGAAAAGGGTGGGGGGAATCAAATCACAAAATGTATTAACTATTCAAAAGCCATTCCTCCCACTCTTTATTCTGTGTCAGACAGGGAGTTGCAAACTGTTCAAAAATAAGCTTATTTAAGCATAGAGGCCGGCTAGGGAGAATAAACCTTTGTAAATTTGCCTGAGTTTAAATGGTGCTCCGATCCTCTGAAAGAGCTTAAGATGCCACAGCGCAGATAGCAGTTTGAACCATTGCAGTTAAATTGCAGGCCCCATTTGAACTGTACATTTAAAGCTGTATCATCCCACTTTAAACAGCCATGGCTTGCCTCAAAGAATTATGGGAACTGTAGTTTAAGGGTGCTGAGAGTCGTTAGAAGACCCCTATTACCTTCACAGAACTACAGTTCCCAGAATTCCATGGGAAGAGAGATTGATTGTCAAGCCTCTGAGGGAACTGACACTCTGTGAAGGGAATAGGGTATTTCTAACACTCTCAATCCTGCCAACCTAGCCATTCGAAAGCACATCAGAGTGCAAGTAGATAAATAGGTACCGCTCCGGTGGGAAGGTAAACAGCGTTTCCGTGTGCTACTCTGGTTCACCAGAAGTGGCTTAGTCATGCTGGCCACATGACCCGGAAGCTGTTTGCAGACAAACGCCGGCTCCCTCGGCCTATAAAGCGAGATGAGCGTGCAACCCCAGAGTCGGTCACGACTGGACCTAATGGCCAGGGGTCCCTTTACCTTTTAACCCTCTCAAAACCCTTAACAAGCTACATTTTCAATGATTCTTTGAAGGAAGCCGTGGCTGTTTAAAATGGAATAATACTGTTTTAAATGAATTATTCTCAGGACAGACAGCCCTGAGAAGATCTTGTCTACTATTGGGAATTCTACTTCTCTTTCCCTTGCTTTTTGTTACTGCTGACACAGACCACACAAAATCCCACTAGCACATGGGATTTATTCCAGTCTTTGTCGATCCTGGATGGAAAAGCTCATAGGATGCTACACAAAAGTATTAGAAGTGTAGATCTGAACTGATATCCCTTTGCAATTTACTCATATGATAATATTATTTAAACTTTAAATAATATCAAATATAATATGTATATATGACAAAAGGATAAACAATTCAAACTATATGTGACATTAACCATGTAGTCTGACCTTATGTGCAAGATTTTTCTTTACAAATTGCTGGGGGAGGAGGCAGAATCCCAATAAGGTCCTCAGTGCCTGCAATTGGCACTGTAAAAAACCTCTCATGCACTTCCAACAGCAGCCAATGAGACGGTATGGGTGGACCGCTCTTGCTCTCCCAGCTTCCCAACATAATGTGTCCACACAGGGTGGAAAAGCCAACCTGACGCTCCTGCCACCATGCACTGAGCTCCACATGCCTCAACTCTTCCCTTCCCTTCTCAGTAAGCACCAGTGACCCACCATGTTAGAAAGCCAGGAGAGCAACAGAGCCCCAGCCTCTGCTACTATACATTTCAATTGTTAGGAAGGAAGTTAGGAAGGAAGGGGAAGCTGATCCAGGTCAGGATCACAGCAAGGGGGATACAGAGTCTTTACACATTGACTTGAGATTGTAGTGGGAGTCCCCAACACTTTAACTAGATACAACAGAAGGAGCAACCGCTCTGCAGAGATAATTTCGCCCTGTGCTTGGTAGCATCCACAAATGATCTCTTTATTATGATTTGCCACTGAACGATTGCATTTGTTGGTCGCATCTGTAGATCATGTCATGTTCTTAGTAGAATCCTAACTGCTCAATATGTTACCCATTTTTGGTCTATCCCCATTTTGAAATAGTTGTGAGAACAGCTATTTTTCAGTTAAAAAAACAAAACAAATCAAAAAACAAAACACACCATTTAAAGATGCCCTTTGTATAATAAGTAATTTCCCCACAGGTACATACTTTTATAAGCTTCTAAAATTCCTTGTAATCCAAAGTACTTTAAACACATTTGTCTCCCCTAGCATGTTCTCAAATGTGGTGTCCAATCTTTTCCGCCTAGCTAATATATTTAATAATCCACAGCTGCCTTTATCTGGTTGGAGAGTGTACAAAGATAATAAAAGTTAAAAATAAACCTCCATTAGTTTTAAACTACCCTTTTGTGGAAATCTCAGGCTTTCTGATAAATGCGTCTGATGGCTAAAAGGATATTTCCCAAGCAGAGGAGACTGAATTCCTAAAGCTATTAACATGACCTCGAAAGAAGTGTGCTGACATTTAACTTTAGATAGGAAGGCACTTCGGCAGTGATATTATTGAAGGTTGAATTTAACATGTAAAGATGTATTTGTCTACAACTGCAGAGATAAACAGTGACTTTTTCAGCAAGGCACATGGAGAAAAACAAATAATCACCTCAGTTTTCAACAGGCAGCATTCCTTCTGTCTGAAAAAACAACAACAGAGGGGCCTAAATTCAGCACAAGATTTAGGCATCCTTACACCTGGCAACTGCAGTGCGTTTAAGGAAACTTAAGTCTATGTTGGATTTAGGCCATGGTTTATGATAGTCAAAGACTAGTTATAGCATTGAGCTGTACAGCTACAATAAACCATTATGTACTAGAGATTGGTACAAACCCCTCCCAATGAACCTAGAGCACACTCTACACATTAGTTCAGGCAAATGATGGCCCAATTTATGTGAATCTTACACTTCAAAATAGCTCACTGGCTTTGGACCTCCTTAGACCGTGTAGACCAAATAATTCTTAATAGACATGGCTAGAATTGCAGTGCAAGTGTGTTAGAGGTCAAACTGTTTTTAATCCATGTATTTCAGAACTGAGCCCAAGCTCTACCCACCGAACCACAGAAGTTGCTATGCCAAAGCAATTTAAAAGTGCATTTCATGTCACGCTCCTACACCCTCACTCCCTCAGGCACCCATCTCTGACTCACTATACTCAGTCATACTCTGGCAAAGAGCCTTGACACTGAGTATCTAGAAATATAAGCACTCAGCAATATTCTTGTATGAAACCCTTTTCATTTGAACTGCGAACACTGCAAGGATAAACAACATTGGAAGAAACGATACATAAAAATACACATATTTGAAAAGAGGTCCACATGATTTTGCCAAATGTCAACATAATCAACTCTACATCAATATTAGTGTATTACTTCATTTTCTATAGTATGTGATACTTCGCTGGTAGACTACCACTGCTGTGTGACACCATTTTCCCCCACATATGGTTATCAAGGATTTAAACAGTCCTTTACATATCCTGGAAGGGACGCAGGTGGCACTGTGGGTTAAACCACAGAGCCTAGGGCTTGCCGATCAGAAGGTCGGCAGTTCGAATCCCCGTGAAGGGGTGAACTCCCGTTGCTCGGTCCCTGCTCCTGCCAACCTAGCAGTTCGAAAGCACAACAAAGTGCAAGTAGATAAATAGGTACCGCTCCGGCGGGAAGGTAAACGGCGTTACCGTGCGCTGCTCTGGTTCATCGGAAGCGGCTTAGTCATGCTGGCTACATGACCCGGAAGCTGTCGGCGGACAAACGCCAGCTCCCTCGGCCTATAGAGCGAGATGAGCGCGCAAACCCAGAGTCGGTCATGACTGGACCTAATGGTCAGGGTTCCCTTTACCCTTTACCTTTTTTACATATCCTGGATAGAACTATATAATCATATCCTAATATGTTTCCAGGTAGTTTTGTGAATTTTAGGACCAAACCAGAAGAGTTGCCATCCATGCAACGCACCCTTGCATTAATTGCTTTTTAAAAAGTACATAGGAGGTGTGGCAGATCAGAACAACAATGGAGGGGCAAAGGATTAAATCCTGCTATGCCTCATGCCAGGATTGCAATCTAAATTGGGGCTCCTATGTTTGCTATTTACTTTTAAATGAGGCATTCACTGAATTGCTAATTGCATAAATGGTGCCTCATCTAGTTTGGCCCTTGGTAGCCTGAACATTATTTGAGTTTTACAATTGTTTTCTTTATCAATGTGCAAAAATAGCATATCCAACAATGTCACTGAACAGACACTTGTTATGGCAATATACCATGAAGATGGGATTACTAACAATCATAACTAGGGAAAAATGCAAGTCATAAATATTTGAAAGCCTTTGTTTTTATTCCTGTCACGTATTGTTTATCAAACCTAAGGTATAATTCCATATCAGAGGTTTAGATATAGTCAAACATTGGTCATAAAGCCATAGGTCCTCCCAGGAAGAGTGGAAAGTCTTGTGAACAGATAAAAGGAAGAGGTACTGAGGATTCTTAGTTTTAAAAAAGGAAGGGAAGAAAAACTGGATGCCATAGAATGTTTATCTGGAAGCAACTCCCACTGGATTCAGTGGGAAATTGGAAGCAACAGAGCATGGCCAAATCTAATTTATGAGTAGGAACTCATAAGAGAAGCCTGTAACAAGAACAACCCTATCCATGTTTACTCAAAACTAAGTCCCATTGTGTCATTGTACCTTACTCCAAGGAAAGTCACAGCATGGGTGATTTCTGAACCAAGGTAAGACACGTAAATGCTAAGTATTAACAATACTGCAATGTTTATGTGTCCACTATTTCTTTACAAAGCAGGCTAGGGAGAGAACCAGAACAGGTTAGGGCCACAGAACATTTCTTCTAGCAGAGAAGCAATCACTGAGACTCCTTCAGAAGCAAGGTAAGATGTTTAGGTGCTAAATACTCGTACAACTGTACTGCTTCAGTGTCTACTGTTACTTTCTCAAGAGAGGAGGATGGGGTGCTAGCCACATGACCTCCTAGATGCCCCACCTGGTCCGCTTTCCACTAGCTCAGAGTATTATACACACTCTCTCTATAGGTTATCATTGGATTTTGCCAACAGTGAAATTTGAATACATGTGGAAATTCTTCCTTGGGCCAAAAGCACTCAAGGGATTTAGGCAGAAGGCAAAAGAATATGGATAAGATCAGAAACATTTCTGAGGAAGATAGTGCACAATTATTAATGCCAGCATGCCATTTCTGAAACACGTGATTAAAAATAAATAAATGATAATAGCCTGCTCATTGTAGAGTTCTCAGTTGCTTCTGCAACCTTACATGTCTGGGAAGAGCTGTACTTAATTAGCTCAACTTTTTGACCATCTGTATAGTGCTCCAGGCCATTTATTGCCTTTTCAAGAGACAAGTATTAAAAGATGTATAGCTCAGACTGACATAATCCAACAGAGTGGAAAGGAGAAACTTCAAAGCCAGTGACACACAAGGCTTAAGAAGAGCTCTCTCTCTTACTCTGTCTTCGAAACTCAAATAATTCTATGTCTAGTCAAGCGACACTTCCAATAAGATGGCAAAGCTAGTCTTTGGTTATTACATATATAAAAAAAATGTCTTTAGAAACTTGGAAAGTAATAGAATTACCTAGACCCACATATTATAGTAAAAAAGAAAGACAGACCCTAGAATACATGTAAGTGTAGGGAGGAAGACCTTGGGTTGCTGGTGTCACTAAAATAAGTTCCTGACACTGAAGCAAAGTTAGCTCCAGGTTTGAGGAGGGCAAAGTATATGACCTCCTCTCCTGCTGATGGGCCCAAGCTTACTGGACAGCTCCACTCTGAGGAGCTGCTGGCAGCTGCCATTTTAATTTCTCATAATATTCCCACTCAATGTAGTGTTACTCCAAAGCATCTTATATGAATTAAAATGGAGGACTGTAGACCCCACTCCCTGCAGGGCCAGGGAAGGTGCACAGGTGCCCTTTGCAACCAGCTGCTGACACTGGAAAAACCTGATCCAGAAAAGCCATGAAGAAAGCGTTTCTTCACTAGTACATGATGGAAAACCATCAGAAAGCAGTAAAACATGTCTGCTACTATAGCAGGCTTCCTCAACCTCGGCCCTCCAGATTTTTGAGACTACAATTCCCACCATCCCTGACCACTGGTCCTGCTAGGGATCATGGGAGTTATAGGCCAAAAACATCTGGAGGGCCAAGGTTGAGGAAGCCTGTACTATAGCTTAAGAATAGAGTCTTGAAGATAGCTATGCCAAAAGGCATACCTAGCTTTCCACTTCTCTTCATAAGACCACAAGAAAAGCCCTACAAAGGCCCTACAAAAGCCAGTATGGTGTAGTGGTTAAGAGCGGTAGACTCGTAATCTGGTGAACCGGGTTCGCTCCTCCACATGCAGCTGCTGGGTGACCTTGGGATAGTCACACTTCTTTGAAGTCTCTCAGTCCCACTCACCCCACAGTGTTTGTTGTGGGGGAGGAAGGGAAAGGAGAATGTTAGCCGCTTTGAGACTCCTTCGGGTAGTGATAAAGCGGGATATCAAATCCAAACACTTCTTCATCTAGCCTAGCATCCTGTTCTCACAGTGGCCAACCAGATGTCTTTGGAGACCCAGAAGCATGACCTGAAAGCAACAGCATTCTGGCAATGTCCAGCAACAGGAATACAGAGGAATACTTCCTCAGACAGTGGAGGCAGAATGTCGCCATTGTGGCTAGTAGCCCAGATATACATGGTTACACAGAAAGGATATCTGCTTCTAGTAGAACTTTTATTACATTTCCCCCTACATATAAACACTTCTCATTACATGTAAACACAATACTTTAATTACCAGCCTCAATGCCAAGTTTTGACTTCTTTATCTCCCTCTCTTCCCTCTGTTTCTTTTGGCTGCTCCAAGCTAAGGAAGGCAATTGAGTAAAAGCTCACGCTGAGTGTGCTTGTGGCTCTATTTACAGGTCTGAAAACACACAGTGGTGTTCAGGAGAGAGAGGGGGGAAATCAAGTAGTTTTTAATATTTATGATGCAGTGAATATCACAGATCATTCTTGTCCTCAAGTGCCTTCACACAGCCTTAAGGAAAGGAAAGAAATGTGATATTCTCTGCTATTTGGCAACTGTTCCAGTGCAAAAAAAGAAAAGCAAAAAACCTCCTGCAAAAACAAAAAGGGGAAAAAAGAGAGGTTATCTCAGCTTTCCCACTTTCTCAAAACAGTTTGTACCGCCTGAAGGAGAATCTGCAGAATTAATAGCTCAACAAGTCTATCAGAAAAATGTCTGAAGCCCTTACAGGACTCACTCATTGCACAGACGCATATTAATCTACATTCTAATTTAAACCAGCCTATACAAGAGATATAAATACATAAACAAGAACCTATTGTGTTCTGCAATCTATCTATATCTATATCTAGTATGCTTTGACTTAAATGATCATTTGTTATGTAAGATATTCAAGTCTTATCCTCAAGTAAATGACCCTGTATGTACAGCAAGGAAAAGATAGCAACACCTGCAGGGCATTTCTACATCATCCTTATTTCCAGAACCAGAATTTCAATATCGAGTGCTTCGTTATAAACAAGGGTTCACTGCAACAACACACATGCCATTTGTAGGAACCATTCTAGGTTATTACTGCATCTTTCAGTTTAGAGATTACTCAAGGGGAAAGTAGTTCATGTTATGCTGTTAGTTTACAAACATACAAAGAATTTAAAGGAGACTGTAAGATAGGACGCTTTCATTGCAATTTCACTCCCAACAACTCTAGAACTTGGGACTGAGCTTCTTGAAGATCTGCCCGCACTCTTATCAACCTGCAGGAGGACTAAGATCAGCCTACAAAGGCTCTGCATGCATGCCCAACAGCACATGGCAGCCACTAGACAGACGGCCATTTCAGTGGTGGCCCTTAATTCTAGAATTCACTCCTCCAAGAAGTAAGGTTATATCATTCCCTGTTGACTTTTAGGTGGACTCTGAAAAGCAGTGGCCAGCAGGGTGAAACAGGGGAGCATTGCTTGCTTGGATTGCCAACATGGCGGTCTCTGCTGGAGAGTGGTGCAGTGCAGAGGTCGGCGCAGTATGAGCACAACAGCGGGAGATCAGATGATTCCACTGCTGCACCCACACATCACCAACCTCCCTCATGTCTTCCCCCTTGCCTTCTGGCAGTGACTTCCATGTTAGGAAGCCTGATAAGCAGCACCATTCCACCCAGCAGGCCACTACTGGTCCTGATATCAGCCTACTTTTAGTTAGGAAAATGTATTTATTTTATTACATTTCAGGATGGGGTTGACTCAGAATGCAATAGTTACATGGCTCTTTTTTAAAAATGTGATTTTTTAAAAAGTGTTTTAAATCACTGCATTGGAAAGATAATTATATTTTGAAAAGGCAGCCTAGAAGTGTATTAAGTAATAAACTAGGGATTTTATTTTATGTAAAAAATAAAAACAGCTGGCTTTGCCCAAGACTCGGTAACCCAGGTGTGTGGGCCTTTTCGATAGTGCCTTTCGAGAAGGTTGGATAGTGTTCTCGAAGCTACCAGCATGAGTTTGACTAAACTGCGGGAGGCAGTGGAAGACATGAGTGCCTGGCATGTTCTGCTTCGTGGGGTCACAAAGAGTCGGACATGACTAAACGACTAAACAACAACAACAACAACTTTCCCATGGTCCTCTCACAAGCTGGGAAGAAATAGCTGTTGCAACTAAGATACCTTTTGCACCCATCACTAGCCTAAAGATAGCTAGGATAAATGTGGCCAAAACTAGGCATGCCATATTTCAAAAAATGAAAATCCGGACCCAAAATTTTTTGAGCTTTTCTTTCTTTCTTTTCATCAAAGTTGTTGAGATTTCTTTGTGAAATCTCAAAAGAAGAAGAGTTTTAAAGCTATTTTTAATGAAATTTCCCTGAATTTCCCCAGACATTTCAGCGATTTCCACCCAGACACTGTTTACAGGGGCTGAATGCCGTCTATGTCCAGGAAATTCCGGACATATGGCAACCCTACCAAAACAAGTAAGTGCTTTGCAAGGTGCTACCTTTGTCACTCTGCTTATTTCTGCATGGCCCCAAGTGTATGCTATCATCCATACATGATGAGGGACAACCTTTAGCTCTAAAAAGGAGGCACTGAAACAAGTGAAGCAGCACTCCAGTCAAAATGAATCACACAGAAACACACTAGCACCTCTCACCTGAAAGGTACCTACTGTTTTCCAAAACACAGGTGTACTCTGGCAAGTGATATTGACTGTGCATGGAAACGGAATGTGATAAGTTCAACAAGCATGTCTGTCCTTGTGAACACTGACTCTGTGTACAAGCCTTTCCATCTTGTGACTTCTATTAGAGCTAATGTATTTATGTTTGTTCATATGTGCAACCAGTGATTCTGAACACAACAACGCTTTCTAACAGACACATCTAATCCAGCATCCTGTTTTATACTGTAACTAATAGATATGCTTCCAGGAAGTCTGTGAGAAGGGCGGAAAGGCAATAGCGTTTCCCAGGCAGCAACTGGTGCACAAACCATCTCTGCATGTGGAGATTCCATTAAACTATAATGCCTAAAATAGTGAACCCACTCGTTATTTTTGTTCATAATACAATAAAATTAGAAGTAAAGAAATGAACCCATTCATTCTCCACATGCCTATCTTTATGTGGGCAACACAGATACCATCAACACACAAGTCAGAGACTTGGTGAACCCTAAGGTTTGCAGAAGTAACAAAAAGTAGGGGGAAATACCCATGCTCATTAGAATGCTCACTGGGCACAGAATGCTCACATACTGGGGGGGACGCAGGACGCATGGGAAATAGATTATTATGGAAAAGTGCATGGTTGTCTAGGACAGAAGTACTCTACATCACAACTTTATTGTTGTAGGTCCCTCTGATAATGGCTAATAGTCACTGATAGAACGATACAGTGGTACCTCGGGTTAAGTACTTAATTCGTTCCAGAGGTTGTTCTTAACCTGAAACTGTTCTTAACTTGAGCCACCACTTTAGCTAATGGGGCCTCCCACTGCTGCCGTGCCACCAGAGCATGATTTCTGTTCTCATCCTGAAGCAAAGTTCTTAACCCGTGGTACTATTTCTGGGTTAGCGGAGTCTGTAACCTGAAGCGTATGTAACCTGAAGTGTATGTAACCCGAGGTACCACTGTACTCTTTGACTTTTTTCAGCCTATTTTAAAGTGTTTGTCCCCAATATTTAAAGTGTTTGTCCCCAGTGTTTGTCCCCAATATATTGTGCAGTGATTCATAAACACACTTCCCATGGCTGGCAACTTCAACTTATTCAGATGCAGGACCTACTTTTGGCCCAAATATGCATTTAGGAATCCATTTTTTTAAAAAATAAATTACATGTTGACAGTGTTACAACTCATCTTGGATCAGGCCATGACCCACTAGTTGGTGCAAACCCAACAGCTGAAGACTCGTGTCCTAATGAGTAGACCCCACTGGACACGGTGGGATTAATTCTGAGTAAAGGTGCAGGGATTGTGCTGTTCATAATGCACTCTGCGAAGAAGTACTTTCCATTGACTCTCCTGTTGGATCCATTACAATGAATGACTGCAACTAGGGCTTTTTATTTCCCACACCTCTTGGGTGGGCGCCATTGACATTGTAAGAAAACAAGGCATGCATTCATGGTGAGTTCTGGCACTTATTTTTCTAGAAAAAGAAAGACCTTGAGATCCAGGAGTGAAGACAGGGCTTTGCCTAGTGAAATACAGAAATAAAGAAAAAGAGATGAAGGAGGCATGAATCCCAGATTCTCTGTTTTCAAAGAGGTTCATGGTAGGGCAGTGAGCAGAATGCAATCAGTCCTTGGTTCATCTCAGATTGCCTCAGTTCAACGTACAATTGGTTTCAGTAACTCTTGCTGCTGAGTGATTTAGGTTAGATGAAAGAAAATGTACAAGATTACTGATGTCTCTTTACATTTAGGAGAGCAGTCATGTATTTTCCTGCACTTTCACCACTGATGTATAGTGGCTAAATATTTGCTGCCAGTATCCTTCACAGAAAGCTTTGTGAATCTAGGCGAGACACTAAAAAACCTTTTGCTAAGGAATCGTGCAGGGAAATCTGACATGAGCCCATCCAGTTTGCATTCGGCTAATGAAGTTTTCATAAAAACATTCTGAGAGCAGCGATTACGGTCGCTAGGATGGCACTTGTCTTTGTTCCTCCTGCACCCGTCCCACTTCAGCCTGGTCCTTGGGAATCTTCCATTAATTATTTGATTATAAAGGCCTTTTAAAAATAAAATACACTTACATGGATAAGTAGTTAAAGTTTAATTTAAAAGCATCAGACCATGGCATAATTTGAGTTGAAAATGAACCTCCAAGCTGAGGCTAATTAAACTAACTTCTGGGTCACGAGGTACACACTTCAGTACTTAGAGACTACTTAAAATTATAAATAGTCTAACGCATTTTGCCTTTGGGCTGTTTCATTTTAAACAGAATAAATCTGTTTATCAGAGGAGATTTGTGGCACTATGCACTGCATTTATTGGCATTCTTGGGGTAATTTTCACACGTGAAGCTTAAATAAGTTTGTGCCTAAAACATTTTGTAATGTTAATGTAAAATGTCTATTGTCTAGACATGTACAATCAACTTCTTCTCTGCATTCTACCTCATATGACACACATTCATCCTTATGTATCTAGGCTTTTAAGTATAGGTAATGGCATTTCTCTGTCTCTCTCCCTCCACAATTTCCTCGCTCCTTGTTCATGATTGCAAGCTACTTGGACACAAAGCTCTGCTGCCTATAAAACTCTGTGAGGCACCATGTACAGCGCAGATGTGGTAATACAGTGGTACCTTGGGTTACATACACTTCAGGTTACATATGCTTCAGGTTACAGACTCCACTAACCCAGAAATAGTACCTCAGGTTAAGAACTTTGCTTCAGGATGAGAACAGAAATCGTGCTCCAGCGGCACAGCAGCAGCAGGAGGCCCCATTAGCTAAAGTGGTGCTTCAGGTTAAGAACAGTTTCAGGTTAAGAACGGACCTCCGGAACGAATTAAGTACTTAACCTGAGGTACCACTGTAGTGGAAATAACAGGTGGGAACTGCAACAAAATATTGCAGTATGGATTGCTCCTATTCAAGATACTCTATTCCATTCTATGACTTAGAAAAGATATTTGATTTTATGAGACACCACAAGAAACACCCCCCACCCTCCAAACATACAGTAGGTTTTTTTTGCATGGCCATCATCTGTACTTGCACGAAAGAGAAAAATATGCTTGCCTCTAAAATGGGAACAACAGTAGTCCATCTCATAGGGTTGTTATCTCATCCTTCATAGATTTAAATATATACCTTTGCACAATTAAAAGTAGAGCACAGAAGCATTACGATAGTGGCTCTTCATACAAAAGATAGCATCTTTCCATTTCAAAAAGTGGTATAAAAATACTCCTGGAAACTTAACCTTCCCCTCCCACAACATTAAGACTTTGACCTGTACCCACTCAGTGAGGTGGATTTGCAACTCAGCAAATCTGAAATAAATTTTCTAAGACACAGAGTCCTTCATCTTTTAAATAGGCTCTACACTGTTAAACAATAATGCTTTGCTCTGGCACTGCGGGATACTATCATCTGGATGTTGATAATCTTTGTGTTCATCAGCTGGCTCAGACCTTGCAAACTTTGATGCAATCATTTGCTCCGGCAAAATCTTTTTGTGCATTTATCAATTGCTTTCTACATTATGAATTTCATACTGAAATAGTTGTGAGAACAACTATTTTCCGGCTTAAAAATATTTTTGCATAAATGTTATCTATAATTTAAAAACATGGCTCTGCTGATCCATGCATTTTAAATCTCCAGACTTAATTAGTGTCATTCTGTCTGATGGACTACAGTACAGAAATTCCAATTAATTCAGGATTCAGCAGGTCAGGGTCTTCCCCATTCTTAATGCAGCTGCCACATTGCTACTTCATTGCTGTCATCTCAGTGGTTCAGGTTCAGCAACAAGTCTTGCAGTAGCTCCCTTCAGTATCGGCAGATGAAGGACAGAAAAGTAGCCTTCAAGAGGCAAGCCTCTTTTGCTCCTGCAGCTATGCTAATAGTCAAGAGAATTTCAAAAGCACTCAAGAGACAGAAAGAAATGGAGAATCCTAAAGAGAGAGAAAGGTTTTTATGGTTGAGTGGGGAAAGAATAGATTTTGAAGCTAATTCATAGAACAACTCACTGATTAGAACTAAAATGATCTAGGCTGGAGTAAAACTCATAACTTCTATAAAGGGTGATGCCTGCTCTAAGTGTTCCTAATGCAAGTTCAAGGTTTCTTCATGGCCCTTGAAATTTCAGCTAGTATTTAATTAAGGACTCTGTGGCTGATCAGCTATAGAGCACCTTTAACTTGTGGAAATGGTTTGCAAACCTTATAGCAGTCACCTTAAAAACATGCAAGGGAGATCGGCTCCAGCCGGGGGGGGGGGGGTAGGTAAGCAAAGCAAGCAGGTGATGCTGTCTGCAGAGGAACTCTATCTCTTCTTCTTTCTTCTTCTTTGGCGATCACTTGTAGCCAAGTAAGACTGTCTTCCATAAACACGGTTTTAACAATGAGTCTGTAAGTGGCTGTGGAGGCCAATTCTGGACCCACACGTCCCTCCAAAGTGGGGATATTGGTACCCGGGCGGGAGTTGATCATGGTGTGGATTTGCCAAGCGTGCCTTCCTCTTAGCACATTTCTCCCTTGCGTTCTGAGTTCGAGTGTCTTCAAAATCCATGACACCTTTGGTAAAGGCTGTTCTCCAGCTGCCTCTGACAGGGCAAATTAGTAAAACTTCTTTATAAGAAGTACAAGATCACACACATAGAAAACTGGAAGCTGATTTATACCATTAGTCAGACCACTGGAAAATCTAGCTTAGCACTGTTTACCGTGACTGGCAACAGTTGTCTAGGATTTTAGAAGGGGGTTTCTCTGAGCCCTACCTGTATTTTTGGGATTGGACATGGGACCTTCTTAATGCAAAGCGGATGACCTACTACTGAGCTTAAGAAGATGGTTCCCATAATGCCACTAAGGCCAGAGTCTAAAACTACCTGACTGCCCCACCTCTCACACAACCTGTGACAAATTTAGCTATTTCCTCTAGTGGAGAAAGGGAAAGAAGAAAGATGTCCTAATGGTTGAATGATTTCACACTTGAACCACAGTATTTCTTCTTGTGGGCTCTCATTCTTCAATGATTTCAAAGGCTTTCTGTAGAATTTCAAAACTGGAAAGAAGCTGAGAAAAACTTGCCAGCTCTAACCTCATTATATCCTTTGCTCCAACTCTGTCTTGCCCTTTGGAGCATGTATTTCTTTGCTGCTGAATGGTCGCTGCTGCTCATGATTAATTATCTGCAGCCATACGCAAAATACACCATGATGGATCACCTTCTGGCATCAGCATAATTACTGGCTATAATCACTGACAGTTTTTGTCACTTTGAGAAGCCAGTTGCCAGCATGCAAAGTTGAGGGCAAACAACAACTCATGAAAGGAGTATAAAGTTAGAGAACCCAGTTTGATCTTGGAGCCCATCAACTATAGACATCATGTACTTGGAACTATATGGCTCCAGCAATGCAACCCAAGCTACAGCAGCAATTTTTCTTTCGACTGTGAGTAGCAGAACCTGATGTCCTATCCTAAGAACTTAAGAAGAGCCCTTCTGGAGCAGACCCAAAGGCCCACCTTGTCCAGTATCCTGCTTCTCATCTCTGGAAAGCCCACAAGGAAGACATGAAGGCAACTGCCCGTTCCTGTTGTTGCTGCCCAGAAACACACCATTATGATCTCCCATAATATATATCATCATGTTTTCTGTATTTGGGGGTATTCCAGTAGTCAGTGCACCTGGAGTCTCATTCCAGGAAAAACACATTCATGACTACCGTATCTCCCCATTATGATCAATAGATACTGACAGACTTATCCTCCATCAGTTCTGTCTACTCTCTCTGTAGAGTCATCTAATCAAGCGGATGGCACATCTTGTGGTACTGAATTCTATACATTAACTTTCTTTTGTCTGCCCTAAATGTCCTGGCAAACCAAATTCTTGTAGGTATGAGAAAGAGAGAAAAATCCTCTCTAGTCACTTTCTCCACACGACAACATTTTTTTTATACACCTCCATTATGTTCCATGATGTTAGTCAACACAACCATACAGGTCTTACGAGACAGGAAAAGTATTTCGAGATCACCTTGGAAAGAAATTGGAAGAATTTGGATTATCTGAAGTTTGGGGAAATGACACTTTTCTGTCCCTGCTGGCTCTCCCCACCCCTCTTTGCCCCACCCCCAAAATATTCCTCCCCTTCCCTGCCCTTTCTTGGCAAGTGGTGATGGCAGCGATAGTGGTAACACACAGAGGGGAGGGAAAGAGAAAAGAGGATAAACCATTTCTTCCCTTCTTGCCTGTTTATGTATTTTAAATCCCTTATATAGTACCATTTACCAAAATGATTTCAAGATGGTTTACAACAGCAGTGGCCAACGTGGTGCCCTCCAGAACTTGCTGGACTCAACATCCTATCTGCCCCAGACAGCATGGCCAATGGTCAGCGATGCCGGGAGTTGTAGTCCAATATCTGGAGGATACCTAACCACAGCAGTATAATAAGTTATCCAGAGGTTCATTAAAAGCTGGCACTAAGAATCAACAGGTAAACAGGTGTGATTTCTGTGGGAATGTTCAGGGATGCAGGAGAGGATATATTGACTGATTATATCCTTATCCAACTTGTGTTAACAAGTTTCCAAAATATCAGCAGAGTAAAACATTCCCCTTTATCTTAAGTTTGCAACGGTAGTGTTTGCTCAGCTTCGCTAGAACCTCTATAATAATCACTCTGGTAATTTCCCCTTTATTCCCTCTTAAAATGCAAGACACGAGACCGTCCTTTACAAAAGCATAAAAAGAGTTTACTCACATTCTGTTCACATCAGATCCCAGAAGGCAGACTTAAAGCTTAGTGAAGTAATATACATTTGGATTCTATCTTATAAGAAGATAGTCCCTTTGTCCTCTCTTGGCTGGGAGCCAAGAGGGCATCTTTCACTCAGGAGAGATGTTGCTTGTTCGAAGATGAAGAGGAGAGAGAGAGAGATGGCTGCCCCTGCCCTGTGCTTTTGTCGTTACCTGCACAGGTGAGGCCACACCCACCTCTAGTCACATGCGGAGGAAGTCTGTCCCAGCCCAGAGGGAAACAGGAAGTTTACCTGCTGGCTGGACAAACATCCCTCCCCATGTCTAAACATGTACACTCTAGGAATGTTGTAATTGACTGCTCCTGTGTTTCACATACCACAATTTCAACAAGCAGTGGAACACCAGCAGGGAGGGCACCTGCCACACCTCTGAAGGGAGATCATTGCCTAAAATGGGTGTCACTGCAGGGAAGGCCCTCTTCTAAGTTACTGTCATATGGATTTCCAGTGGATGTGGTATGACTAGTAGGACGTCTGATGATGATGATGATGATGATGATTTATTAAATTTATATACCACCCTATACCCGGAGGTCTCAGGGCGGTTCACAGAACTAATGATGTTAGTGAATGGGTAGGGCAGTGAATGTACAGGGCAGTGAACAGTTCACTTGGGGAGCCTGTTGTTCTCAAGTTGTTCAAGACCTTCTAAGTCCGTAGCAAGACCTTAAACTTGGCTCTGCCACAAACAGACAACCCATGTGATTGATTACTTTAGCACAAGTATTACACATATGGGGTCTCTACGAAATAATCTAGCTATTGTTTTTGTTTCTGAACCAAACTTAAAGGGCAGCCCTACATAGACTGAAATGCAATAGTTACCAAAGCATGGGTCACTTTTGCTAGATAAAGTATCTCCTGGTATATTATATTAGTAGTGTGAAACTAGGAGCCCATGAGAAATGTAGCTGTAGGTGAATCCAAGTGCTTTAAAAACTCACTTCTCGCTTGAAATGGTCTTTTATTCACCCCACAGTTCTTTTCTGAGCCCAGCTCGGCAGAACTTTGTGACAACTCTGTTTTGTTCTAGTTTGTCTTAATACCTATCAGCTACCCACACAGAGAGCACAAAGTGAGATATTCGGATGATTTGTGGTTGCTTTCCAGACTGCTTCACAAAAGGGAACAAACATCAATGGACTTTCTCCCCTCTCCTGTGCTTCTAAATGCAAGCGAAACAGTGATGTGTGACTCTTTTTCACAGCCCTGAAAATCTAGTGATTCAATATTAATCTATGAGGAGAGTCACATATCTGAAGACTGACATCCCTGGCAATATACACCATTCCTTTATGAAGCCTACAGTTAACTACACGAAGAACAAAGCATAGCATTAGCGCTGCAGGAGCTTGTGATTGCTGCAAGAGATCAGGCAGACAATTGCTGTAGCTGGATTTTTTCCCTTCAGGAAAAAACCCAAAAGGATAATTGTATGACATTGTATAACTGTGCAAGCTAGGATAATAAGGGTAATCAAATCTCATACTCCAAGGTGTGAAATAATTGCCTAATGATCAGAACAGAATTCTTTCTCCTCCCATGTCTACAAAGATTGAGCATTGTCTGAGCTAATTGCAGGGTTGTTAAGATGAGAGCTATTTTAGATTGGGGGGTGGTGTCATCAGTAGTTACTTTATGGACCAATCCTAATTATGATTTCCCCAAAGCAAGACCTACTGAATTCAATGAGAATGATTTCTTATAGTATTATTACATTGTGCCACCTGATCTACTGCTAAAGGATATTGGCAGTGCTTTTTTTCCTTTAAAAAAATGTTTAGGGGTATGTAATGGTTCTAGGGGTTGCTCGTGCGTAAATCGGCGCCACACCTGGTTGGGTTGCCTGAGTGAACCCTTTCTGTCTGGACAGCCACTCGCCCGTGGCTGTCTCAATCGCTGGCAGAATCCGTCAGTGGGCGTTTCTTGAACTTCTTCCAGCAAAGAAGCTCTTTGACACCTAGTCTCTGCCTAGTCTCCCTGCGCGGAAGCCTTCTGCGCAGGGAGGGTGTGGGCAGCGGAGGACCCGTGCTCTCCCTGCTGGTCCCCGGAGAGGAGTCATGGAGCCACCTCGCCGATTCCCCCATCTGCCCCCCTTTTCTACTGGTGCTACACTGATTTCCTTCCCCAGAAGATGTGCTGCTTCTCTCCCTCCCGGGACGCTCTCCAGAATCCCTCTGGAGCCCTCCCTCTCCCTCTGGCTCCGATGGCAGTTCCCTGACAGGGTACTCTCATTTTGACTCAAGAAAATCACTGGGAAAGGAAATGAAGCTGCCATTGGAGGTGGTAACCACGAAACTGACCAATCACTGTGCTAGATTCCAACTCCTACTTCACACGTTAAATGCTCGCTTCCGTCTGATACACAGGAAACACCGGGAAAGGAAGGAATAAGGCCACCATCGTGGGTAGCAACGGAACTGACAATTCACTGTGCTAGAGAAGAAACTATTTTTTATTTTTTTCCCTCCCGTTAGATTCACGGAATGTTTAGGAGTACCCCTGCATCCCCCCCATAGAAAAGCACTGGATACAGGTAACTCGTAACTCACACATATTTAACTTGTGCGCATTCAGATTTATGCACTTGGCAAAATAAAATAAAATAAAATAAAATAAAATAAAATAAAATAGGAATGTGTCTAGGAATGTGTGTCTAGGAAAGAAGAAAGGCAATTTCAACCACCACTGAATCCAATGTGTTTTGACTACACACAATTTTGGTTTCAGATGTTATCCCTGGAACACAACCCCCATGTAAGTTGAGCGTTGCCTGTACTTTAAAATTCTCTCTCTCTCTCTCTCTCTCTCTCTCTCTCTCTCTCTGTGTGTGTGTGTGTGTGTACACACACGCGAATTCCTATGCCCCACAAATAACCCAGAGATGCATTTTAAATAAAAGGACACATTCTACTCATGTAAAAACATGCTGATTCCTGGACAGACCACGGGCCAGATTGAGAAGGTGATTGGGCACATGGGCCTTAGGTTGCCTCCCCCAGTATAAGGAACTTTCTTCTATTCACAAACTGATCTGCAGTCCCATCAGCTGATACAGAGGTATGTTATTTGTTAATGAACATATTGTGTGGCTTTGGAAGTGAACCTCGTGGTCAGCTCTTGCAGTTTTTAATGGAGTTGAACTTCACCATTAATGAAGCAGGACTGCACTTTTCACATCTGCACAGAAAATCAGAGTTGCATTTTTTAACTTCATTATATTTGTACTTATCCAAAGCCTGGCCCTATTCGGTAAAATGTAACAATTATGCCCATCTAAATGAGAAAGAACAAAAATCCTATTTATAGTCCCTTATAGTTCAACCCATCTTCACGAAAAACCACATTTGAGCAGACTCTGGAAAAAGCGACTTGTGGCTTGAAACCAAAGTAGGCTAAATAATACGACACTTGCTCTTTTTTTTATAGGCAATGCTGTTACAATTGAGCATGTTTTAGTGTGACAAGCTTAATCATGGTCTGAGCTGATGTCTTACTTAAAAATAATTCAAGGCTTACATTTCTCCAGTCTGTGGAACCCACATACCGTGTCACCTTCCTGAACCCTTGTGCTATTGGATGCAGACAGCACACTTAAAGCTGTTCTCTCTCAAGAACCTCTTGACTTCAATGCACGCTGTCCTTTCTTTTTTGTATTTAAGGAGTAGGGAAAAAACATCTTCAAGGGCAAAAGGAGAAAAACACCTTTTCCTCCCAGCATAATCTCCCCTCAATGCTACATTTAGGCCTTCTTTTGCCCTAGTCATGTTTTTGCTGTGTCTCTTACAGACGGCTAATTGAGGGAAAGGTGGCAATTGTGGCACAACTTATGCAGGTGGCGCTCTACTGCCCTTACTCAGAGGAAACGTCTTCTACGCCACAACATTTCCCCTTGTTTCCCATATCTCGCAACTGAAGAAGCCACATTTATCATTCAAGCAGATTAGAGTTTCCTGGGTAGCAACAGGTTTGGTTCCCTTTTGATCTACTTCACCCATTATTAAAGCACATTGCAATTTACAGCTTTGCATGCTTTGGCCTTTGAATCCTTTTTCATTTGCTGTAAGGATTCATTGTGCTTTGAGCTTTCTTTTCCCCACAAGCAAAACGTCACCCTCTTAGTGGGCACATCTGCAGCATTCATTTCAGACTAAGTGTCCCTATTTTCCAGGGACATTCCTCATTTAGAGAAGCCGTCCTGGTTTCTGCTTTGATCCTGGAATGTCCTGCTTTTCCTTAGGGTGTCCCTATTTTCGTTGGAGAAATGTTGGAGGGTATGGAGTTATTCGACTCCTGAGCTGTCTAAAAGCAATCCTGTATAGGGGAGGGTTTTTTTAAAAAAATGTTTAATGTTTTTTATGTATGTTGGAAGCTGCCCAGAGTGGCTGGGGCAACCTAGTAAGATATGTGGGGTATAAATAGTAAAATTATCATTATAGAATGGGACGTCCCTACAGTGGTACCTCGAGTTACATATGCTTCAGGATGAGAACTGAAATCGTGCTGTGTATATATATAAATATATGACTGAGAATTCTTTGAAGTAATAAAGGTAGAAAATAGCAATGAGAACAATTTACATTATTAAATGTTATAAATAAGCATTATGCATTAATTAAATAGTAGTAGTAGTAATAAACCACAGTATGGAAGTTTAACCCTACCTCATAAAACGTTTGTGCTTGAAGGTGCCATGCTTTTAATGTTTAATTTAGAAATCAAAATTAAAATGCTCACTGTACCAGTGCAGTGTTACGGTGATGCTAAGAGGAAGTCAGCCGGCATTGCCAATTAACTGAGAAAAGGGTGCCGAGCTGCTGGAAGGAAACAGCTACAAGCACCTGGGAGTAGCCTTTAAAGAATCTGTCATAAAAAGATGAACTAGCTGAAAAGATCCGTGTGCAACAGAATAATGTAACTGTGTAGTTTACTTGAAGGCTGGCCGCACTGATAACACTATCGCGTCAACAGACCTCTGAATAAAAGAGTGCTTGTAATCAAATATTTATTGAGCAAGAAGCAGCACGCTGGAGTGGGAATTTACAGGGATATTTACAAACGCCATTAGTCTGATATGAGAGAAAAGGCAAGAGAGCAGGGCCACACACAAGCTCCCTGCTGCCATGCACAGAGCCCTTGCTAGCAGCTTTCTTTGCCTGCACCCTTACATCCTTGTCAGAGCAAGCTGATTCCATGGGGAAGGGAAGGTCAGGTCTGTTGCATACAGGAGGCATTAGGAATTTGGGACCCACCAGAGTGAAAACAAGTCTTTAAAGCAGTGTTCTATGCCAGATAATTGCCAGGTTATCCAACTGAACTACGAACTACTCTCTCAGTTATGTGACACCGATATTTGGAGCAATAGGGAGGGTCACAGCCACAAATCTGCCCTTGATTACTCCTAAATGAGCAGGCCTGTTGGAAATAATGGGCTATAAAAATATAGTATCACAACAGAGACCTGGTCCAAAGTTTGGTCAAGTTATTTAAGATGCAATTATTTTAAGTAGAACCCAACTTTTAAAGAAAAGAAAAGAATAAGGCTACATTCTGATATTAGCATCTAGCCCTATGGAAGGGACTGTGAGGTACAGAATCATTTTTCTTAGCTACCTTCTCTGCCACACATTGCATACACAGTGGAGAACACAATCTGTGCCAGCCTTTTGAGAAATGCAGTGCAACTCCCTTCCCATATGTCTCCATAGCCAGAGTTTTGTATGAAAATGTTCTTCCATTCTGGAGAATAATATGTCTCTACTTTTGTTTTCATAGTCTCTGAGCAATATATATACGTACTTCATCCACAATGGACAAAGATACAAACAGATAGAAGGAGCACCTATGGGATCACCCCTCTCACCGGTCATCGCAAATTTGTACATGGAACACTTTGAAACCAATGCTTTAGACAAGTCAGAACACAAACCCAAACTTTGGCTCAGATATGTTGACGACACCTTTGTAATTTGGCCACACGGGAAAGAAAAACTAGATAGCTTCCTCACACATCTCAACAGCCTACACCCCAAAATACAATTCACTATGGAAATAGAAGCCAACAACCAACTTCCCTTCCTTGACGTCCTAATCTACAAAAAACCTGATGGCTCCCTAGGACACACTATCTACCGGAAAAAAACACACACCAACCGCTACTTACATGCACAATCACACCACCACCCTGCACAAATAAACTCCGTAGCCAAGACTCTCATCTCCAGAACCAAACGCCTGGCTGACAAAGACCACTTGACAACTGAGTTACAGAATCTCTCAAATGTGTTAATCGCCAATGGATACCAGCAAAACAGGGTTACGAAGCTAATCCAAAAAGAAACACCCCCCAAAAACCAAGACACAGAAGAAAACAATGGCATGGCCCTCCTTCCTTATATCAAGGGCACTACAGATAAAATTAGCAAAATCCTCCATAAACACAATATCAAAACAGCCTTTTGCACCAACCAAAAAATAGCCAATATCCTCAGAAACCCCAAAGATAAAATCCAGTTGGAAAACCAAGGGGTCTATGAAATACCCTGCAAAGTCTGCCCAGCCACGTACATTGGACAAACAAAAAGACGAATAAATGCACGTATCGCAGAACACAAGAATGCCGTCAAAAAAGAAGAAAAAACTTCCTCTCTTTTCCAACACATGAAAGAAACAGGACACGAAATTAATTTTGCAGATTCCAAATTGCTCTTTAACATGGAACATCACCACAAGAGAATAATCATGGAAGCCATCGAGATAGAGAAACACCCTCACAACATGAACAAGCGTGACGACACGTCCCGCCTGCCAGACATCTGGAAATTAGCCCTCCCCACAAAAACCGACACCAGAACCAGAGGCACACAGAACGCCATCACCAATCAACCACACCAGACCCAAACCCAGACCCTCTCCACAGATAAATTACAGACACCATCCAGTAGCCAAACCATAGTGGCACCTCCGGATGCTGCACCCCCCTGCAATCCCTACACAGATCTGGCTGGCACAGGGCACAAAACCACAGCTCGCCCCTATACACGAAGCCAAGCCAGAGCACAACTAAGTGCAGTACAGCCATCTTCTCAGAAAAACTCTTCACAAGCTCAAGAGGTCAAGACACGAAAGCTTTAGCAACTAATCCACACCTAATGACCCACCTAAGTGGTACTCAGAATATCACTCAAGAAATCACTCAAGATATCCCTCAAGTAATTAAGGAACAAAAGAAGAAAAGGCACACTAACCTGGGAACTTCCTCTCTGCCCAGAACGTTGGAGGCTATACACCACACCCCCTCAACAGTATTTATAGGAACTCAAACACTGAGATCCTGCTCTGTTCCAGTAACAAGAAGCCGAAAGCACCAGCCTGAAGATGACGAGTGAGACCTCGTCGAAACGTCGCCTAGACACCCCAACTCTTACACGGGAAGACACCCGAAGACACCAAAACCTGCATATATATATATATATATATATATATATATATATATATATATATATTTCTAGTTTTAGGCTGCCCTTCGTTAATTATGATTAATTATATACAAGAAGCAAACCTCAGGCCTGTTCAGAACAGAAGATAAATGTAGGGCTTAGGGCATGGATAAATGTTATAATTAGCGCCACAAAATAACCATGATATTAATCCTCAGGCTGTGATTTGACATTCACTTACAGGTTAAGTGGATAAAAAAGTGGATAAAAATTGCAGAAGGCAGATTTCACTTCAGTTAAATACAAGGAAAAGATACAATATAAATATCAGAGTAGTGAAACTCGAACCTGACCTTGCTGTTTGTATTTTCTTGTGACTTTAAATGATAAAACTCTTAAAGGGCCTCTACACATCTGTAAGTGACTGCTTATTCAGCCTAAGGACAGCACAACAGCAGCACAACTGGACACCTTCACCTGCTCCAGCTGCAACAAAACATGTCTCTCCCATATTGGTATCTACAACCACAGCTGGCGCTGTAACCATTTAATAATTTGACTTCACCCCAAAGGCACACTCCTACATTGTCTACTGGAGTATTAATTTTTTTATTTCGACTGTGTCAGACCAACATGGCTACCTACCTGAATCTAGACACATTGGCAAAATATCCATCATCTTTAACAAAAGAAAAACAATGAAAAACAATGTATTCTGCACCCAAATTACCCTAGTGCTAATTTCAGATTATATAAACTAAATCA
This sequence comes from Podarcis liolepis, assembly GCF_965112155.1. Classification (NCBI taxonomy): domain Eukaryota; kingdom Metazoa; phylum Chordata; class Lepidosauria; order Squamata; family Lacertidae; genus Podarcis; species Podarcis liolepis. Next base: position 46,291,096 of record NC_139564.1, on the reverse strand, counting down.
GTTGCTTGTTCCAGCAATGGAAAGCTGCAAGGAGCCACAAAGAGCATCAAGTCCAGTGATCTGATCTCTCAAAGTCTTAGTACCCTTTTAGCTATTGATATTTACAAGTCAACACTTACAGGATTTCAAGGTTATTTCTGCAGCCACAATTTTATTTTTAAGAAATAAATCAGGGTTAAACTGATTCTATATCAGAAGTTACATTCTACATACATACTCTACTCCTCTCTTCTCCCCTTTCCTTGGGAGTCCTCTGGGCAGCCACAGCTGCTACCCCTGATCTCAGAGCTGCCCCCCTGCCCCAAAGAGAGGTGCCTCCTCACAATGCCCCACAGGGGCCTGGGAAGCACCCCCTGGCCAGCCCCAGAGGCATCATTCACCTGAGGAGCTTGTAGCCAGGGCTGCTGCAACAAACAGCTGTGGAAGCCTTTGGGAGGCAGAAATGTGAGAGGGCACCAGAGGAGGGAGTAAAGGAAAGAGGGACTGAGGCCAGTGTTGCCCACAACACCCCTGACCACCATTCAAGGTACCCCAGGCACACTGGTTGAAAACCACTGCTCTAGATCCTTTTCACATGTAATACTGACAAGTCAGATGTCCCTCATCTTATATTTATTTACTATACAAAAAAAAAATGTAAACTACTACTATTCACTGATTCAAGATGTATCCTATTCTTTTTCCATATGCTACTAAGTAATCAAAACCCATTACATAATGTATATAGCATTTCCTAAACATGCAACGCAGCATAGCTTGAAAGTTGCCTTATAGGCCAGCTACATGGTGTAACTGATGGCCAATGATGCAAAACATTGTTCTGCCATTTATAATCAAGAGAAAGAACTTCCATATACTTGCAATTTGGAAAGTAGAAAATCTCCCTGGAACACACACATTGCTCATAATTTCCACTCACGCTTGACCTCACCTCTTTTGTTTAACAAAACCCATTAATCAAATATATCCCAGAGGCAGCTAATGATCTTTCAGAATTCTAATAGAAGAAGAAAGTCAAGGACAGCACAAATTGATCCACGGCACCTATATTGTTAGGTCTCTATGCAGTCAATGCTTCCTATACCCTACTTCAGATGTGGACCATCTGGTTAGATGAACGAATTCCCAGTGAACTGTGGGATAACTTTCACATTTCATACAAAACAATATATAGCTATTTTGCACTGGTCAGGCTGCATCTGGAGTACTAATTCTGGTTGCTACATTTTAAAGGAAGACTTTGACAAACTGGAGTGTGTCCAGAGGAGGCCAACAGGATGGCAAGGGGTCTGGAAACCAAGTTCCATGAGGAATGGTTGAAGGAGCTGGGTATGCTTAGCAAAGAGAAGATCAAGGGGGAGACTTGATAGCCATTATCAGAAGAGATGACCTGCAGAAGATGGAGTAGGTTTGCTCTTTGTTGCTCTAGAGAGCAGGACTAGAACTAATATGTGGAAATAGCAGGAAAACAGATTTTGGCTCAATATTAGTAGAAACGTCCTAATGACAAAGCGTGTTCTCCTTCATGGAGAGCACGTGTTGCGGTGGGGTCTGCTGAGCCACCTCTCTGTTACCAGGCAGGGTCTCTAAAGATGGCCTGGGGCAGTGATTGGTTCACTGGGTTGCTGGGGTAAAAGATATGGTGCAATTTTGGTGGGAGGGGTAAAATGTTTAAATACTCTGCACGCAGCCTGGAGGTTTCTCTTTGCTGCGTGCAACGGATCACCCGCCCACCCGCCCTTGAGTAAGGGGTTGTTGCATTGACCTTGTTATGCCTGTCATGGGGTCGTCTGCCGTTGGGGCAGGGGCCTGGTAGGAATTTTGTCCATCTGGCTGATTGGCTGGGCCATTTGGTTTTTGCCTACTGCGTAGCAAATTGTCGCAACTTGTAAGGTTGCGGTTAGGCATTGGTTATAAATTGGTGTAGGAGGGGTTAGGATAGGCTGGGCCTGCCCCTCCATGGTTGCTGCGGAAAGGGAATTCCGTTAAAGGAATCCTGGGGCTTGCCATTTTTTCGTCCAACTCTATGGTTCCATATTGAACAAAATTATTCTAAAAGCAGATTTCTTTTTCTTTTCCTTTTCTGAGGGAAACTTCTGCAGTCCATTTTTTTTTGTATTTCATGTTGATCCACACTATGTACAGTTTACTCTTTTAGCGTTCTCATGAATAACAAAAAGAATTGGGCTGAACAGAACAGACTTTTGCTAATGCAGTGGGGTAAACATATGGGAAATCTCTCCCTGCATATTGCACTCCCAATACTGATTGGTAAAAACACTTTTAAAAACACAGGCTTAATGTAATATGTGGTTTGATCCTATATCTTTCCCATAACTGTAGGTGACTTAAGTTTTATGTAAATTACCTTTAAAAAAGAACTCTTATAATCTGCATATAAGAGAAATAATGCTAACATTTATACAATGACCACTATTATTTCATATTTGCAATATACAAAAAGTGGGAGGAAATGTCTCATCCCAAATCAGCAGTGAAAACTGAGCTGTGCTATTTGAGCAAAGGAGCTTGAACTTCAGTACAACTGACAAACAATGGAAGCTTTAATATCCTTCATACTCAGTCCTTCATACATTTCAAAAACTCATCAGTCAGTGAACTGGAAGATGAGTAGGAAATTATCTGCTAGAAAAACACCTAGTAGCACAAAAGATCTAAATGGTGTGACTAATTCCTGCCTTCAGCGCATTGGGTTGTGTAGGCAAGACCGTTCAGAAACATTCCATGACTTCACACTAACGGTGGCTTGGTTCAGAAATGTCAGCCATGCAAATCAGCGTGGCATTAAGGAAACAGGAAAACCACTCTAATCAACACACTATTCTGCAAACTTATGTTTCTTTAGACAACAAACAAACAAACAAAACCAAACCTGTTACTGTTTTCAAATAAAATGCAACACAAATCTAAAAGCAAAAAGGGCACATTAAAAGAAAACATTTCTAAAGCCATTGTTTAAAATGTTGGCTGTGCTGCAATAGGCAATTAGTGATGCAAAGTGCAGTTCCTCAAGGAAGAAATTATGCAGTTGACATCTTTACTTGCATTACAAGTGATGCAGAGCAGCTACAATTAAGATAACGAAAGTAACACAAACCACTTCCAGATGTATCTCTTTCATACTTTGGGCATTGCAGACCACACTGAATGTTAAAACATTATTTGCTTAAGGGGAATCTAACCTGACAGGTGGGTGGCTTTGAGTCTGGGTCCTCAAGATAGCTGAATAAGCTATTTGATGGCTTTAGTCACTTGTTCCACAAAATGCCTGAAGCAGGGATGGATGAAGAAATGCTAGAAGGGCAGGTGACTCCTCTGCGACTGGATCTGCACCAGTTTACAGTTACTGCATATCTTGTTGACTTCACTGAGCTAAAAATCCCAGTTTATACCTCATTGTCTCTGCAATTGCTTGGAGTTAGCAGAAGTCCCATTGAACAAATAGAAAACTGTTCTGCTTTTGCAATGAGGCAGTGTTGAATACAATTTGGTGGGGTTGGTGTTGTTTTTTTTACCAGGATCTCTTGTTGTATTGCAGGCAAGAAATACAGTATTCTTATTTAAAGAGACTAATTGTGCGATCATAGGCATATCTTCCCAGAAGCAAGTCCCACTGAGTTTAGTGGGATTTACTCCCAGACAGTGGGTTGTGTTTTTTTTGGTGGGGGAGGTACTCAATGGCACCTTTCCCCCTCAAATGTTAAAACTGTGGCACTTACTGTAACAACTTCATGGTGCGTCCCGGCACCTCCCCCCCATAAAAACGGCACTGCTCCTAGGTAAGCATGGATTGGATTGCAGCCTAAATGCTGTTGTGGTTGTCAGTGATTCTAGAAGCAGTTCTTGGGGCCTTACAGTATGATATAACAAGATTAACAATCTACATTAACCCAAGTGCAAAAATAACAACCATTTTAATTAGAGAACTGTATTCCAGTGCGCAAGGAGAATAATTTGATATAAAGCAGTTTCTGGAAACAAATGGAAAGTAATCAAGTTACAATAAAGGCAACAGAAGAGAGTTCTGCACAGAATAGAAACCATGTCATGCCCAATTAATGTCCCGTGGTAGCACATCCATTAGGTTTCAGAAAAGAGCTCATGGGAAGGCATGCTAATGGGATGCGTGAGACATTAATTATGCATAGTAATGTTTATAGAGTTAATATTCACACTTATATTATTAAACAATAAAGTTCTGCTAGCAATTTATTTTGGAAACTCCACCTAGGGCCAAAGTAGTGGTGGGAGGAAGTTCTTCCTTAAAACATCTAAGGAATTAGTTAAATTTCCATGACACTTAATAATGAGAAGGGGGTGGAGGTGGAAAACAGAACCAAAAATCCTGACTGCGTGTTAGTGCTTTGGGCTGCTTTCAACCTTGCTAAAGTTTTCAAACCCTCCTTTTTCCTAATGAGCATCAAATCATTAATGAAATAACAAAGCCTAATTAGAGAATAGGCTTAAATTATGAAATTCTCTGGCTGAGTTAATTGAAGATAATCTTTCATAGTTTTCCCCCTTTAATGGAAGATGATATAAAAAAGGGTCATTAAGCAAACTTTTAAAGAGCTGAATCTTCCGTGTTATTAATAAACTACCTATCTCTCTCTTTCCCCCCACAAGCCACAACCCAATTACTTGTGCTTTTCCACTGTTTTACTCTGCAAAGTAAAGCAACTTTCAATCAAATTCAAAGACTCAGGCAACTTTACTTTTTCCATAAGGAAGATTCATATCGACTTGGGCAAAAGTAGCACATGAAACAATGCTCAGCTCTGCCACATGTTTCAAATGATTTGCCATCAGCAATCTGGTTTAGTTCAAGGTCTTGATGTTACTCAACAATAAATAACTTTTAAAGATGGGTAAAAAAATATGGGAGCAATATGTGAAAGTAGAACTGCAGTTGTGACTACATATTAAGCCATGCATGTCCTGATAGGAAGGAAACCATAATAATATAATCCTATGAATGTTTACTCAGAATTAGGGTTACTTTCAAGTAATAGGTGCAGAAGTAGTATTCCACTGGTTTGTGGACTTGGTGCCCAGTCTTTCCCACCTTCTTTAGAAGCCCTGATTCTTAAGGCTCACTTTAGTGAGAGCAAAATGTTGGATGATCTTCGCCACAGAGAACATTCAATTTGCTTTTCAATTTCACAGTCAAAGATTAAGCAACAAGGCGGGGAGATGTTAAAAAGTGTTCATCCACACCAAATACGATTTTAATATTTAAAATGTTTACTTACCTACAAAAAAATGTTAAGAAATGAGGTCTCAGCTATGTGAATGATAAACTACAAGACTTAATTCTGCTGGGGAAAAAGTCAGAACTATTTTGACAAAGAAGAGAAATTGCAGCTTTGGTCTAATCTAAGAAGTCCACACACAATGTGGGATGCAGTGATGCGCGATGCACATAAAAGAAAATGTACAGGTTCTGCCTTGTTGAGGCGGTAACATCAATTAATCTGGAAATGCATAGAAAGATAGGGAAAACAGAAGGCGCACAGGCAAGAAAATCAGCTACTGGATTCTCAGAACGTTTGCAGAGCTCCAATTCAGAAATGCATGCCCTGACAGCTCAGTTTGCTGACACAACTGATAGAAAAAGGATTGGTACTCAGTCTCCCTTTTTCATTTTTATTGTGTAGAGTTTATGAAAAGAGCAGAAAAATATTTATCTTTCCCCCAGCTTCATCTTCACTGTAAGCATCATTACAGACACTGAAGCCATGATGTGGAATAGCAACTATTAATAATAACCTTCACCTCTTGAATGTAAAGTTGATTATAATATGAAAATACACTCTTTTTTTGGAAGTACAAGTAATTTGTAACTTTTTTTAATGCAACAATTGGTTTTAGCTAATGCTGTTCTTCTAATCATTGAAGACCTTCTGATGGAGCAGAGGTCTTCATGAACTCAAAGGGAAAGGTAGGTAAGCTAAATGCCCAGTTCTTTAGAGGAAAGCTGGAACTATCATACGGTATGGTTCAAGCTGATGTACAATACCTCCATAAAGCCTCCATCTTGTTGTGCCCCAGTTTAACTTTCTCTCCCCCCCCCCCGAGCTGAGTGTGTGTGTGTGTGTGTGTATGTGTGTGAGAGACAAACTGACTCATAGCTCATACCTTTCTTTTACATTGGGCAAAGCTCTTTATGGGTGAGTGTGACCAGGGGCAGAGGAAGGGGTGTGTGTGCTGGGGATGCGGTCCATCCTGGGTGTCACCACTGAGAGGGGGTGACAAAATGCCAGGCGGTACTCACTGTGGGGCCTGCAGCATGCCCAAGCCATGCGTCTCTCCTGGGACACCTGGCTTGGGCATGCGGGCTCCACGCTGCCCAAAAGGGTCCACCCGTTGCCTCTCCCCCAGCTGTACGGAGGCTGAGTGGGAGGAGGCCCTGGCCGCTGCTGAGTGTGACCTGACCATCCAAAAGCCCTAGGTGACTGGCTGCCCATTAAACAGCATTCATCAAGTGTGACTAAGCCATGTTAAAGTTGAGAAGAACATTTGATTAACAGCACAACAAAACACCTAACAGTACCACACATTTTGGTGCATGAAATGACGAGCGAACATAACAGAGGATTTCATTCAGTAATGAGACTTCCCAGAGCATCAGTTGTGATTCAGACTTTTTAAAAAGTTCACACCTTACTCTAAACACATTGGGAGGCAGGCAGGTTAGGTACCCTGTCCTTGCTCCTGGCCTCATATGCATGTTCAGCTCAACATGCACATAGATTCTTTGTGTGTGCTTCCTATAGGCAGTTTCTTCACAATTGGGAAGCATGGAATAACACGAATGATAAATAAAATGTCTATTCACTGTAGCTGTTACAGCCTAGTTATAAACATAATTAAGCACAGAACAACAGGTTAATACAGTATCTTCATCATCTTTTGTTATAATTTTAGACTGCTGATTTAAAGTAATTATAGAAGAGGGATGCATTATACTTTTAAATAGAAAACTTCTACAGATTCCACCTCCCAAACAAAAAATTGCTGGAGACATATAATTACACCCCTGCATGCCACTGCTATAATCACAAACAGCCTTTACTCCTGTCATTTCTCTGATGTTCTTCAATCTGTTTATATACTTTCCATTAACACCCATCTTTTGATTCTTTGTTTCTGTTGGACAATGAATAATTTGAATAGAATGCTTTCCCTATCCAACTACACGGTGACGTTGTCCACTGAACTGTTCTCCACTGAATACTTGGTACACACACACACACACACACACACACACACACTACCTTGCTTTAAAATAGATATGTACATAACAGTGTACACTTGTTTCAGCAGATTTAGAAAAATCTAAATCAAGTCATTTGTGATGGAAAGTTAAGAGTATTGCACGGTTTAATGAACACTAGCAAACCAATTTTGGAAAATGCACTGGAAATTTGACAATACACCACCCTTCCATATGCATGTTGCTACAGAGTGTCAAAAGCTGTGTTTATAAAGCTGAGCAGAAAGTATTTAAAAACCTCATCCCTTGTCTTAATGCCATGATAGGACAGCTTTCAAAGACATCTTAGAATATATCAAGTTTAATACCTAATACTAGGTTCAGCTCTGCATGAGTAAAAGCAGTCTTTAGCCCACAGTGTGCATTGCAGAATCCATTCATTTTTCATGCAGTCCTCCCATCAGGAGATGGGCATGAGCTCAGACATGCACTGGTGTCTTTGCCATACCTTTTTTTGATTAATGATCCTTCTTTAAAGATGCCTACCAGTGCATATTTTGTTCTCCCTTTTTAAAAGGGGGAGGGAGAGAGAGAAGAACCTGTACAAGTGGGTAAGTGAAAGATCGTTTGGCTTGAAGAGGATTTACGGCACAGATATTACCAACTGCAATGGAGGGAAAGAGGGAAATAAGCGCCATATGATGCTTTTCAGCACTGAAATTCAGGTTGGATCCACACTGCATTGATCAGTGTTCTAGTTGCACAAGAGGACTTCCCCTTCTCTCCCTTTAGGTACCCCCCAAATCTGCTCCAGAAGGTCAGCCTCAAGCTTCTGGAACAGATTTTGAGGGTGCATGGGAAAGAGGAAGGGAGATGTCTGCAACTACTGTTCTCAGATTTAAGACTCTCACCAGATGCAGAAATTGTTTACTAAATAGCCTAAGGGAGAACCCTAAAGCTTGCATGCTGTTTTCTGACATTTTGGTTGGTCTAATAAAAGGCATTGCTCCAATGCTGATTTTGGATACTTTTCTTATGGGCCAATATGGCTACCTTTACTTTTTTCCTTTGACAGATTTACCCTAATATCAATAAGCCCATTGATTTATTTCAATTACCATCTTGTGCCAATTTCAGCTCCTATTCCCCCCCCATAAGTTTTCATGAAAACGCAGCAACATTTTAGTGTGAAATCCTCCTAACACACACATGCTTGTATGTGATTTTGGGTAACATAAACATTTTTTTGCAAAGCAATTTTCAGATAAATAATATATTTTTGTATGCTATTTTCACTAATATGCATGCATTTTTATGCGCAGTTTGCTCAAGCATATACATTTTTGTGCACATTACTTGGCCAGACAACTGCACTGCAAAATTCACACAGCTGCAAATTTGAAATATGGCTGCGTTTTGGTTTGTGAATTGTTTCAGAAAGTACAATTAGGTAGAGTTACCTTTAATTTTGAATTGAGTTGAATTTCTCCCCTATCCCTAACTGATACACAATACTTCATTCAGAGAATTACATTACCTTCACAGAGGAAAACATGAACCCTGGGGAGGAAAAACATTTGCATCTCAAAATAAAAAATGTAGCACAATAATATACAGTGGTTCCTCAGATTACAAACACCTTGGGTTACAAACACTTCGGGTTACAGACTCCGCTAACCCAGAAGTAGTACCTCGGGTTAAGAACTTTACCTCAGGATGAGAACAGAAATGGGGGAAATTTGCGGAGTATCTGGAAAGTATAAGTGAGGGACAGATAACGCTAGAGGGGTTTAAAAAAGCACTGTGAAAAATGGAGAAGTATTGTCTAAAGAGAAAGGAAACGAAGGGTATAAACAATGACAATATAAACTAGGAAATGCGCAATTAAAATAATGACTATGGATGATTTACGGAAAAGCTGAAGGAAGTCCAGAAAAGAAGCATTTTGTGAAAACTGGATGTGAAATTACTATGTATGTTTTGTTGTAATTTAATAAAAATAAAAAAAAGAGAACAGAAATAGCGCAGCGGGAGGCCCCATTAGCTAAAGTGGTACTTCAGATTAAGAACAGTTTCAGGTTAAGAACGGACCTCCAGAACGAATTAAGTTCTTAACCTGAGGTACCACTGTACTAAAATATAGAAGTGGTTCCCAAAGTGTGGTCTATGAGCTTCATCCAGGTGGTCCACAATATCTCTGTGTATTTGTGGCTGAAGATGAGAAGCAGCAAATCCATCACATTAAATAGTCATGCTGATCATTAATTATATTTTTATTGCTTCTTTTATTTCTTCTGCTGTAATTCTATGGAATTCAAACGGTAATTCAATAAAATACAATATATAGGAGATAAAAGTAGCAATAAAAATACAATTAAAATCATACAGCAATTAGCAGGGCACATTACAATTGTTACAAGAGGCAGAAAAACTACAAAATGTCTGCAAACTCTCACCAGTTTTCATGTGAAAAAAAGTTTGGAAACTACTGAATTGCAGCATTATTGACAAAGCAATAAATCGGAGTTCTTTGAATCAGCGTCTTAGCTTTGCTGTTTCCTACTTTACCTTAAGATGTAGTCTATTTCTGCCACCAGCCCACACAAAATGAATGCCTACTTTCCAGCATCCAGTGCAGATGATCAAAGGATCCTATTGTCTCTAGCTGCGTGGGGGTATGGAAAGGTATGTAAGATATTGTGTGTGTCCATGCATGTGTATGCAAGTAACTCTGAGCATCCTTTTTATGTTGATCAAGGACTGGACCAGATTTTTTCCATCTTTTCTATCTATGTCGTCACTTAATTGCAAATTTATATTCAGATTAAAATCACAAAATCAACAGAGTATATAAAGAAGTACTTTATAGTACTTTTGATAAGCACCTGTACATCAAGCAGAGCTCTTTTACTTTATTTATCTTAATATGCAATATTAAAATGGCATTGTTTATTTTATGGGTGCAATGTTGCCGTAAAACAGTGAGGACATGAAAGAAGAGTCTTTGTATGTCCAGACCAATGTTTGTACCAGGTTTCACAAATATGGTCTTTGCTTGTGGTTGGCATCAACTGAAAAGTGAGGTGCTTCTGACCTTTTTTCAATTTTTCTGACGCATACATTAATCTTGATCTTGCTGACTCACGAAACAATGAGAACATTACTATGTCTTGGTTATTTCAATGGTATACTGTCAACAACAAGGTTTATGGATGTGATGAATGTGCATTCATGCACAATAAGGAAAAGGCCACATTAGCATGGAAATTCAAATTTTAATTGTGCTTTTTTATTATTGATGCTTGATGAATTGGCTGTGTAAAGAGCCACTTCCTCAGCCGGAGAAATTTGACACATAATCTAGCTGTATAAACATTTTCAGCATAATTATAGCACTAATTAATGTCTTAGACATGTAAGAAAGAACAGACCAAGTTTACATTTCTTGTTGGAAATACACCATTACACCAGTGTGAAAGGAAAACAAGCTCATAAAGACTAAAAAAGCAAGAGCTTCAGAAAGTAGATGTGTGTTCTACCAGAATTTTATGAAAAACAGAATTAGAAGCAAAATACACTGCAATTATATATAACTTAAATACTAGTTCCTTGTTACATACTTCCCTATGGATCTGTATTCAGTATTGAACAGATTTTCAGAAGCCTTTCCCCAAGGGAAGGCAAGTGGTGACTGGGGAAAGGTTTTTCCCCCAGTGATTATGTTTCTTGTTGAACCCCACAGAGAGATGCCTGCTGCCAAATGTTTAGCCTTTTTTCTGTCCCAGGTGAAATTTAACTTGCACATTAATTAGAGGAGTGATTTCTGCCTTGCCTCCCTGCTACAGGTGCCCATGCATACAGATGGATGCTACAGGTGGGAGAATGGGAGGGCAAAGAGAAGGAAGGAGACTCCCTCATTTCTTCTGTTATCCTACCCCTTCTTCCATTCTCTGTGTATGTATGCACCCATGATTGTGTGAAAGAGTGTGTGATGCTAACCGCATGTGTACAAGAGTGTATGAGTGTGTCTGCACATGGAAGTTAGGGTGTTAATTTGCAATAAATTGTATGCCTGTGAGTTTATGGAGACAGTTTTTACAACGGCACCCTTAAACTGAAGTAATTTTCTGGTTTAAGCAGTGCTGGTTAGGGGAATGGAGAAAACAATGTGACTGTTCATCTTGCATGAAAGCCTGTTCCATAGAAACAGCTTCCAGAGACCTGCCAGGGAGGACTTGTACTGCAAGTAGAAGAAATTGGCCAAGAAAGATAAGGCTTTCTCTTTACATATGCTTTCCCCGCTTCCACTCCATAAATCAACTTGTTCAAATGCAGATTGTAGTTACAAATGTTGCTTTGGATGCTTTTTGGTCTATGTGATGCTGGACTCCACTTGGAAATGGACAAGAGGGACAAATTATTCCTTTGTAAAGTAATGCTAACAAAAACAAATTTCTTTCTTCTTTTTTCGTATTAGCTGGAAGGAAGAACTTGAAAAGCAGATGGTTGTCACTACCCAATATCCTTCCTCCCCCGTGCATCTCAGCTTTGTTATTTTGCTTCTGGATGCAACAGATGAGACTCTACATTCTTTAGCCCTTAACATTATTATTAATTACCTGTCCAGATTAGCAGTAGAGATGTGTTTAATTAGCACATACAAGTGTTGAGTATCGCAGGAGCAGAAATACAATTAATCTTTTAAAACCTTAGAGGGCTGATGTATAGGATAGTCTAATGGGGGAAAATAAAGCTTAATGATGCACAGTAAAGCACATGGGAATATTAGTATTATCAGAGAGAATAACAAATAGATTGTGATATTAAAGAACAAGGGACCAATTAGTAAACTTCTGCATTTAGAATACTAAGGTGAAAATTGAAATCCAAGCTATTCCATTCTCACATAAATTAAGGATTACTGGTTATTAAAGTTTCCTGTTTTACTTTTTACTTTGTAACCTCTCACAAAAGACTTGGTAGCTTTCAAGTGTCACATCTGACACTTAAGTTTTATTATTTTAACATTTCAACATGAAAATCCACATTTGCTGTCTACCATAGCATGATAGAAGCAGTTCTCCAATTACAAGCAAAGAATCACTTATTCACATGAATTTCTTAAACTTGTGTATTCTAATTCTTCGTGTATTTTCCTGCTGAATAATTTTTAGTTGAAATCAGCATTTATACTCTTCCTATTATCTCTCAAAATGGTATGCTGACAGTTTATGAACATTTTCAAATCTGTGATCTATTCCATTTTTCTTACTTGCACATTAGTTTTGGCAGGAATCAGTTACAAAACTTCATGTCTCACAGGTGGGGAGAAACAAGCCATTATAATTCATGGTTTTCATCTGCCATTAAATCCATACACCAAGATAAATTATAGCCCTCATGAATGTGGGAAAGTGCTTCTGCTTCATGCTTTCATTATTTCCCCCCTGAAATAGAAATGTGCAATTTTCACAATAGCAAAAACTGGAAAAAGTCAAAATGCTCATTGTTGCTAAATGATATTAATTATCATGGGTTCACAGTCAACCCAATGAAATAGTAGTGCTTCTATCCCCCCCCCACTGTAGTTGTGCTAACTAGGTTTTAGTTAACTGTGCTGAAAACATCTGCCCTACCTTTCTCTACATTGGCTAGAAGACTATTCACACCGTGTACAATCAAGTTAGAGGTACCACCAGAATCCAAAATTAATTGCATTCTTGGATTGTTCTCTGCTTTGTGAAAAATAGCTGGAATAGATTTAGGGCAGGCATAGGCAAACTCGGCCCTCCAGATGTTTTGAGACTACAATTCCCATCAACCCTGACCACTGGTCCTGTTAGCTAGGAATGATGGGAGTTGTAGTCCCAAAACATCTGGAGGGACGAGTTTGCCTATGCCTGATTTAGGAGATGTCCTGTGCTATTCCCTTACTATTCCTGGATCAAGGCCTAGAATGCTAATATACTCTGATGTCTAGCACAGGCAATGAGTCCAAGCGACTCTTAGTTCATAGTATCTGACAGATGAATTATAATTATTTGTTCATGTTCATGTGCTTTTGCATTCCTAAAAGATCTTAGTCAGAAACTTTTCTTGCTTTACCATGTGGCACAGAGGTGGGGAAACATGTTCAGCACAAGGCCCACATTTCCTTATAGAATACCTTTTGGGGACCACATATCAGTGGTAGATGGGGCCAGATGAAAAACTTGGCAGAGTGATGGTATGCCTTTGTGCAGTGGGTTACATTCCAAAATGCAAAATCCAGTGGTTTCCAGAAACTGCACACATTTCTCCATCTTCCAGACAAGCAAGAAACATTATCACAGCTGGACACATTTCAGCTGGAACACAGCACTTGAGGAAAGTTTGGCCTGGGGAACGGATGTGCCCTGGAGAATGTCCCAATGGCCAAATTGAGAAGCCTGGAACCCCATATTTGGCACCTGAACCTGAGGTTCCCTACCTTATTTCTAGCCCAAGTGGAGAACTGAAAAGCTTACACATGCCATTGTGACAGTTTTAGGACCAAGCAAAAGTAATGTAGGTTTTAATTTTTTTCTTGTGGGCCAACATGGGTGCCTTGGGTTTTTGTGTGACTTGGAAAATACTTCAATACATTATACTTCGTGAATTTTTTCTTCATTAAAAAAAAAAGTAATCACCACTACAGTTAGCAAGATCATGTTTAGGTTTGTATACAGAACAAGGCAGTCTAAAGGGTGGAGCATAAGCTGTGGAAATCTCTTCTCCAGGAGCCCAATTTTCTCTCTTCATTATTGAAAGGCTGTGATTTTTTATTATGTGAGCTTTTAATGTTCTGCTTTGACTCTGATGGTATTAAATATTGCTCTTATAATGAAAGTTTGTAATGTTAATTCATTAATTCACTTGACTACGTTGCCTACTGATTTTATTTTGTTAATTCACATTGGTAGTAAAGCTGTATGTGCAACAGGAAAGCAACATAAAATGCTCATGTAAAAATAAATAAAATAAATCCCATTTTGTATGCAGCTTCCTTAAATTTATATTTACAGAGTATGCAGTCTTTGCATTTTTAATTACTTTTATTAAACAATGCATCAGCATTCCCAATAGAATAAACAATCTATAAGAAATAAAAGTGTGAGGGGAAGCAGCCAACTCTCAAGGGTTGTTGTGGGTTTTTTTAGGTGAATCTGGTAATCCAATGAAAAATTCCTGTCAAGGGAGCATAACGTGAAAAATGAAGAACCTAATCACTATCCTGGAGGTCAGCTGTCCCCTACTGACCATTATATAGTTCCTTCTGACATATTTTGTCCTCATGCTTGTCAACAGAGCTGGAATTATGTGGCCACAAGGTAGCAAATCATTATTTGCTACTTGCATGTGGTACATAGCAAGATCTTAATACTACCGCCTGGTGCTCTCAGAGTCTGTAATGCAGTTATCTCAAAAACCTCTGCTTTGCCCAAACCTCCATATTTTTGTGAATATAGCTACAGCTTAATTATATCCACAGATTGCTTAATCATTCTACTCGCTTTATCTCAGACGTCCAACTCTCCCTGCATTTGCCTTCCATTAAGAGACGGTTTCCCGTCAGTAAACTATCATGGATCATACACACAATTAGTCTTTATCAGATTGGCTCACAGTCTGAGTTCTGTTTTTGTCCAGTCAGCTTCAATGGGCTGCATATTACACACTCACAGACAACTTGTTCTTTTTTTGGAGGGAGGGTAATTCCAGTTTTGATTCATGCCTCCTACATGAAATGGAATATATTAGCATTGAGGGAAATATTGTTTAGATGCCAGCAACAATAATTAGGCACTAAATTTGCTTGTCGTTGATTTTTTATTTACTGTACAAAAATACAGCTTTACCAGTTGGATGTGAGGCACATTAAAAATATTATTTTTATATAGTAGTTTAGTGTGTCTTCCAGGGAGAGCTTGGGAGAGAGGGCAAATAGCTGAGACACTGGAGAACCATGACAATATCTCCTTCCTTTTCATTTATCTATTTTAAAAGCCAAAGGCCTTCTGGACTGGAATTGTGGTGAGGGAGGAGGAGGGTTGCTGTTTTTGCGTTCTTATTTTCCTCACTGAAATTGGGTGGGGCATATTTTAGGGGAAATATATCAATATGTATATGCTTTCCCTAATGGGACGATTAGGGGCAATTTAAATTGGGAAAGTGGCATGTGTGTGCATCATCAGAATCACAATCAAATCTGAGGCCCCAAGGCTACTTTTAAAAGAAATTAAAAGAGGTAATAGTTTGAGCATTAATTTCCAATATATTATCTAGTTTATTCCTTGGACCACTCCTGATCTCTTACTAGGGATTAGAAGCAAAGTAATGCCCATGTATAGTCTCCTTCTTCAGGGTAGCTGAAGTTCCCCATCATTGCCTTCTAAATGAGTGAAGTCCACCTATATATACTAATAACCAAGCTGCTTTAAAGGTATATAAAAGGGTAACTGCATGAAAGCATAGTAGAAATAAAATACAATGCACTTGCTTAAGAGGCAATAGTAAAAATTCAGAATCAGAATAATTCAGAGTGGTCCCATTAATGCTAACACAATTACATGAGAGTAAGTGGTTTTGGGGTTGCTTTGGATATATAGTAATTAGGTATTTAATACAGATCATGTACTTGGAATGAGAGCATTTCTTTATGAACCAATCTAATCTATGCAGTAAGAAGGGTTTATCACTCTTTTGGAAGCATCTCTGATATTTGTTTGAAATATGGAAGGCCAGGGGAACAGTTTCTACCTAATAAGAAAACATGTTTTGGCACTGCAAAGAAAAGATTAGGCACTGAGTATGCTAAACTTCATAGGTGACGGATATATTTTGTAATAGTCTAGGGAACTTGAATTCTGTAAATCAGTCTGGACTAGGTTATATCCAGAAGCATCTCACTGGGTGGGGCAGAGCCACTATGCTAGCAGGTGGGTCGCTGTTGTTTACTGGGCGAAAGAGGGATGCAGCGGTGTGGAGCTTGGCACCATGCAAACACACAGGCTGAGCCAACCTGCTGCTTACACAGATGATTTTGCATGATGTTGACCTCCTGCCATCTCAGCCAGGAAACTAGTGTAGTGGTTCTGCCTCACCTAGCAAGTCACTTCTGCTTGCATCTATTGATGACTTTGCACTACCATTAAACACTTCCACTCACACAAGGCAGCACACACAATTACACCAATTCCACACAACTATGGTGGCTTTCTACATCATTTATTATTAATAATTATTTATTATTATTATTGTTGTTGTTGTTGTTGTTGTTGTTGTTGTTATTATTATTATTATTATTTTATACCGCCCTATATCTGCAGGTCTCAGGGTGGTTCACATACCTTCCAGTATTCCTCAGATGAAAGTAGATATAGCATAGCAACTCTTCCCAGTGGACCTTGCCCCAATGATATAGATAGCGAGGACAAAAGGTCCTTGCCTCCTCACAGTTCCCCAAGTCTCCTCCTCTCCTAGGTCCTGCCTAATGAACCTGAGGCTCCTTTATCATCTCTCTCTTTGCTCCAGGGGGGAGGGGAGATGGTTATAGCAGGAGGGGGAGACTCCCTGGACTCTTCAGTAGCTTGCTTGATCTCTGCCTCTTGGCCCTCTTCCTCTCCAGCCTCTGGACTGCTCTCTGCCACAGTCTCTCCCTGCTCACTAAATCCTGTTACCTCTTCAGTTTCCGACACCTCCTCCTCCCAGTCTTCTCCCTCTTTCCCCTCATTATTGTCCCACTACCAATCCCCTGGCTCTGAGCCTTCTTCCCCTGGGGGTTCCCTAGCTTGTACCACCCCTCTGCCTCCAGCTAGCATGACAGGCACCCCTTTTGCCTGGAGCCTTTCCTCTCGCTTCTTCTCTGGTGTCCGCCAGCACACTGAGAGCAGGGAGGAGATGGGTACATGGTCACCCTTGGTACTTCCATCTGAACTTCGCTCTGCAAGCCAGATGGAATATCTGGGGCGGTGTGTGTCTCTCTCTGTGTGTGTCACACAAGTTCCTTATCTCTTGTTTTACTGGAGCTGACAGGAGTTTAACACATGTACTTCCACTGATTTGTGGCTCCAACTGCTTTAAAATGAGAGAACCAGTGTGGTGGACTAGGGCCTGGGAAACAAGGGGTTATTTTCCCACTTAGCCATGAAGCTCTTAGGGCAGTCAAAGCCTCTCAGCCTAACCTATTTCTCAGGGCTGTTGTGAGGAAAAAAATGATGGGGAGACCCACGTATACCACTTTAAGCTTTTTGGAGGAAAAGTAAGATACTAATGTAATAATAATAACAGTTTTGGTGTGTACCACTTTCTCTTACAATTCATCATGTTATAATGCTGAAACAGGTGCAAGTAAAATAGAAAGAGAAGAAAGAACGAACAGATGAAAGAAAATAGGATGAGATTACTGGCTTTTCAGCTAATCTAATGTTTTTAGAATTCTGTGTGTCACTCTCAAAACCAATTAGTTAAGACACAAGTCATTGAGCAGTCATGGAATGCAAATAATTTAGAAGAAATATGTCAAACCTGCATGTTTCGGGAAAAGCAGGTTTATGACCCATGACAACATTATAATCTTCCTACTGTAACTAATAGGTGATTAGCTACAATTAAATTATGGAATGAATCACAGCTCTGTGTTTATGATAGGCCATGACAAAAGAGAAAAGAGGAAATAGAGACATAGCTAGTGTCATGCAGATGAACACTTCAGAATTCTCTACATGTGGTACCAAAAGCTAGACTTGGTCCAAAGCAATGCAACCATTCATTTCAATGTAACATATGAAATCAAGGCAAACTAATGGAACTTCACAATATTCCAATCCAAATAACTTTATTGTACTAGCCATTGGCTATGACAAATCTGAAGCACAAATAAATACAAGCAAAAGGGATGACACACCACAAATAATGGTCTCTATTTAGATTTCTTTGTCTCCCTTACAATATTTAAAGGAGGAGCAAGAAACACATGCCTTGACCAAACATTTCATCCAAAATTAGGGTGATAAAACATAGAATAATGTGAAGTCCAAGTGTATCCTTTTCCATAATAGAAAAGTGACAACTCTAATTTTTCTGCACTATACTTTTATTTATTTAGGAATGGCTAACCTGTTTTGGTTTGTGGGGTGCATTCATCTTGGCTAACTCTCTGGGGTTTCATGCCAGTGATGAGTGTGGCCAAAAATGGGTGCCACCACTCATTCACTTCCATGTACAGTCTCACATGCACACATATGCACCCAGGGACACACATAGACACAGGAACATGGTTCCTCCCTCCTCTCACCTGAGGAGCAGGTGGTAGGGTTATCATCCCCAGTCTGCTCATTAAATGATCCGTATGATGTCCAAGGAGGGGTGTGATTTGCATCCCCATCAGCGTACTGTGGTTTCCCACCCCATTGCTGTCTCTACTTTTTTCCTTCTTTAAGTCAATTCTCAACTATAATTAAGAATTCAATGCAACATCATCCACAACCTTTTCCCACCCTTGGTATCAGATTTTGCCTTAGCAGCTGGAAATTCTGTGGGCATCTGAGGCATCCTCATCAAATTATTTAAGGGGTTTGCACCCACATTACTAGCAGTAAAAACATTGTGTGTAGCAGTTTTCCATCTACAGTAATCAGCATAGAAGACTATCAGGAGAAAATGGTACAGCTTTTTCTTTCATCCTTTGTACCGTAATCCTGGATTCTAAAAATCCCAAAAGAACATGTAGCGGTTGTTTTGCTCTTTGTACCATTACTAAATATCTGATTTATTGTTCCAAATAAGCCTTGGAGAGTCCATTGAGACAGTGCATGTGAGAAGCCCTTTCATTTTTTTCTGCCTGACCACCTATTTTAAACCAGACACAGCCTTGATGTATGAGAAATAAATTAGCCACAATAAGCCGCTTTCCTAAGAAACAGATACACCACAGACTAAATTGGGGCAGCCAATCAAAACACTGAAGCCCTTTCTGTCTGCACAGAGATGATAACTTTGCCTCTTACTGCTGTCACCAAACTACTGTCTATATTTTAAACAAGGTTTACAAATTGGCTCCTATTCTCTCTTCAGCATGCTTCCTTTCAAGTTCCACCAGCACTAAAAAGAGGGAGGGTCAGAGATCAGCGCTGTGCACAGAGAAGCAAAAAATAAAACACATAAGCCTCTTGTTAGTAAATAAAAATTTCAACAATGACTTTGCTCAAAGATGGACACTTGCAAGGGCAATAACCCAAACAAGGAGTTATTCAACCTACTCTAAACCAGAAAAGAAAATCAACAGAGGCCTTGGCAAAGACCTCTCTCCAAGTATACTTAAAGCTGTGGCTACGCTTTGCTGCAGCTTTCATTTCTCCAGAATTGCCACCCATCGTTCATCCTCCTTTAAATGTAAAATCTAGTCCACATCGTTGTCAGATAAATGCAGTTTTTGGCAAAAGTGGGTTCACACAAATCTTTCCATGCATCATAAAAATCCTTGGAGAAGGTTGAGGACCATGGAGATTGCCTGCACCCTCAGCCACTGTGCTCCCTCATCATCTGTACCACTGATGTACATTAGAAGGAGCATATTGACAAGGTATGCAAAACGAAATTGAAACGAGATGCAAAACCTTCTCAAGATCAGAAGTCTGCAGCTTTTCAAAAGTCCTATCCTGGTGTCCATTACATTTTTATGACACAGAAAGTATCCAAAAATAATTTCACCTAAGCTAATACACTGATAGGGCACTGGTAGTCCAGTCTATGTACTGGGGGGGGGGGGGAATTATCAACCTGGAGGGAAAAGGAAAGCCTCAATGGATGCAACTTTCAGAGAGCCTTTTATGTGCAAACAGTGCTGCTTTAAGTGAGCAAAGTAATTCATAGATCACGTCAGCTCTGCCTTACGAGTATAAACCAAAACACTGAAGGATTCCTTGTGTAATTATAAGGTCATAGAAGGGGCTGCCAAAATGTCAGCCAGTCACACAATCCCTCCAGGATTATCTTAAGTGAAAAACAAGCTAACAAAGACATTCCCAGCCAGCTGCACTCAGCAAGGTGTCAACATTTGCAGTACTGCATAGGAGAGCATCTGGGATAGATTAACCTTTTACATCTCTGCTGTGGAATGAAAGCAGAGTCTTCCATTCAATAGTCATTATTTTTTGTAAAAGCAATGTATAAAAAAATCTGAGCAAAAGTAACTGAAAACAAGTAAATAAGAAAATAAGCCACTGAAATAAGCCCATTCGAGTGAGAGTCTACCATGGCTGAAGATGTCTACTATTGTGTTGTTAAAATAGGCACTGGTTCTCATCCTTTAAAAACAAATGCTGTAAATAAAGAATCAGATTTGACTACTCAAAAAGCAAAGTGATGAAACGAATTTTCTTGAGATGGTTAACACCAACTCACTTACTTCAGATATGT
Source organism: Podarcis liolepis (assembly GCF_965112155.1). Lineage (NCBI taxonomy): Eukaryota > Metazoa > Chordata > Lepidosauria > Squamata > Lacertidae > Podarcis > Podarcis liolepis. The sequence goes on along the minus strand of NC_139564.1, from coordinate 46,270,422 downwards.
ACATTTCTGCATGCCTGTTGCTTCTGGGTGGCTGGAGCTCCACATCGCATTGGTACCCAGTGATGGGCAACTTCACTTCACTTCCTGCACTCATAATTATGGCCCAAGCCAATCCAGCTTCAGATTTTGCCCAGCCTTCAAGTTCCCCGCCCCTTCTCTTCCCTTTAAGCAAAACAAATCCCCTATAAAGAGGAAGTAGTGTTCCAGCTGATTGCCGAAGAATTGATGCTTTTGAATTATGGTGCTGGAGGAGACTCTTGAGAGTCCCATGACTGCAAGAAGATCAAACCTATCCATTCTTAAGGAAATCAGCCCTGATTGCTCACTGTGGAATAAAAGCAGAGTCTTCAAGGACAGATCCTGAAGCTGAGGCTCCAATACTTTGGCCACCTCATGAAAAGAGAAGACTCCCTGGAAAAGACCCTGATGTTGGGAAAGATTGAGGGCACAAGGGGAAGGGGACGACAGAGGATGAGATGGACAGTGTTCTTGAAGCTACCAGCATGAATTTGACCAAACTGCGGGAGGCAGTGGAAGACAGGAGTGCCTGGCGTGCTCTGGTCCATGGGGTCACGAAGAGTCGGACACAACTAAACGACTAAACAACAACAACAAAGTGCTCTAGCTACAGGGAAGAGGGAGATCTGACAGTGCCCTTTGGAAACGGGAGAGGGGTTTGGGGGACAGACTGGTGAAGATGTCAGTTTCACAACTCTATAATTTAATCCAAACCAGAGAATAGTTCAGGGGCCTTGCAATGCTCACCTCTTCTTTTAAGGCGAGAATGTGTCCCCCAAACTTGTTTTTGAGCCTAGGCCTGGCAAGCTTTGCAGGCATCTTTTGCAGCAACATCTACAACCAGCAGCCACATTCAGAAGGTTTGCATTAAAATGCAAACTGAATAAATCCCCCTGGTCCTTTATCACTGTGCACATCAGAGGCAGTTGTTCTATCAGCAGTTCTGGCACCTGTCTGCCACGTTGCTCTTTATAAACAAAATTGGCATATTTTGCAATTTGAAACCACATTGAATTAGTCGTTATGTTAAAGGGATATAAAGATATTATAATAAATGAACATGAATGAGAGAAATTGCTGGAGGGAGAATTACTAAAAGGGAAGCATTTACAGGGCATTGGCAATGCTGTAGGCACCTTGGAATTGGCCCCTCAGAGTCATGTTGTAGGCTGTCACTGACCCACTATTTGTGACATTACTGCTACGTAAACCTTGGTGGCATTGCTGAAATAAAAGCGTATGGAAATTTCGGTTCTGCTATTTTTATGTAGCATTAGGAATGTATTCCTTTGTTGAACAACCTTAAATGGCACTGATTGAACTTAATAAGCTTCCATTGGAATTTGTGTGTGTGTGTTGTGTTGAATAGGAGTTTGTGTAATTCATTTACATATCCTCTGTGACTATCAGCACTTTAAACAGTTTACCATACCGTAAACTAATTATATCAGTTGAAATGTGAAAGTTAGTATAAATAACAAAAGTGAATAATTTAGCAACTGAGATATAATATATGAATGTAGCTCCCCTCTCAATATATTTTTTATACTTAAGAAAAGAAGAATGGCTGAATAGTAGTGAAAACCAATTACAGCAAAATGATAGGATACAGAACATTTTTTGTGTGTGTTCCAGAATAAGATATATAAAATGGAAAAGATTATGCTTCCTCTTTCTTTACAGCAGTGTATTTTGGTAACAATATGTGCAAGAATGTAAAAAAGGAGGGCCACCAAGGAAAATTAGAAGATCATCAGTGTGTGGGGGGGTATTTGATTCCAATAAAAATAAAAGAAAAAATATTGGACAGAACAGAAAGCAGGAGGAGTCCAACATAAAGTATTTTTAAAAAAAACTTTTCTGTGGAAACACAAAGAAAACTTTTTCCAGATTATCGTACTAGCAGCCTCCTCTCTATACCCAGAACATTTCTTCATTCAAAAAGAAATATATATATAGCTAATAGAGTGGGATTATACATAATTGTGGCAAACATATGTTCTCATAACTGAGTTAGCTTAGGTAATCTGAAGGTGAAACCCCTGTTCTCAAAAAGTTAACTGTCATAGTCTCAAAAGTGATTCTGGGGCTGGGGGAAGGTTGAAAATAGCCCAGTGGGAAGAATTTGTAAGGAAGAATTGTGGCATGGGCTATATCTGTGGGTGTGATGTGTCTTAATACTTCATATTCTAGACTACAGAGAGGGAGTTTTGTATTGACTAAAACACAGGCGTTGACCCTGACTGTATTTTATGCAGCCTCAAATTCAAAAAGAAAAATGCGAGCGAACTAAGCAGGATGCAAAAAAGAATTTGAGGATTCACGGAAAACAAAAAGACCAACCAACCAACCAACCAACCAACCCCGCCTTTAAATACATCAGAAGCAGAAAAGCAACTAGGTTGTATCTTTGAATAATGAGGCTTAGTGGTGTGAATTATTTGCATTCGCCTTCACTGTGGAAGATGTAGGGCAGATCCATGCTCCTGAACTAACGTTCTCAGGAAGGGAGTCTGAGGATCTCAGGTACATAGTCACGGCAAGACACCGTTGCACCTACAAAAGCCAACACTGGAGTATATGGGGCACATGTAGTAACAGTGCAATAGAAACATCCTATGAATGTTTATTCCAATATCCTGCTATATTCACTGGAGCAGTTTCCTGGATAACTGAGCTCTCACCCCAGTGGATGTAAGAGCTCAATGAGCAAAGTTCTAATACATGTGAATGCTTTTCAGTGGCCTTTATTTGGAAATCATAATATTTACATTTGATCCCAAGACAGGCTGCTTATTATTGTTTATTACATTTATATACCACCGTATTCCTACAAGGAGCTCAAGGTGGTGTACATGGTTCCCCGCTCCTCCTTTTAGCCTTGCAGCAACCCTATGAGGTAGTCAAAATAAAAAAATTCCTTCCAGTAGCACCTTAAAGACCAACTAAGTTAGTTCTTGGTATGAGATTCAGAGAAACCAGTAGGAGAACACTTCAATCTCCCAGGACATTCTATACAAGATCTCAAAGTAGCTGTTTTACTACAAAGGAATTTCAGAAATAGACTGGAAAGAGAAGCTGCTGAATTGCAACTCATTACCAAACTTAAACCCCTTCATGGATCACTGCCTTGCCGTGGCGAAGGGGCTTGAAGAACTCAGAGAAGCTATGAACTACGCCGAGCAGGGCACCCAAGATGAACAGGTCATAGTGGAGAGTTTTGACCAAACGTGATCCACCTGGAGTAGGAACCGGCAAGCCACTCCAGTATCCCTGCCAAGAAAACTCCATGGACAAAGACAACAGGCATATAAAAGTTATGACACTGGAAGATGAGCCCCTCAGGTCGGAAGGTGTCCAACATGCTACTGGGGAAGAGCGGAGGACAAGTACAAGTAGATCCAGAGCTGATGAAGCGGCTGGGCCAAAGCCGAAAGGACGCTCAGTTGTGGATATGCATGGAAGCGAAAGGAAAGTCCAATGCTGTAAAGAAAAATATTGCATAGGAACCTGGAATGTAAGAACCATGAACCTGGGTAAGTTGGATGTGGTCAAAAATGAGATGGCAAGAATAAATATTGACATCCTGGGCATCAGTGAGCTAAAATGGACGGGAATGGGCGAATTCAGTTCGGATGACTATCATATCTACTACTGTGGGCAAGAAACCCGTAAGAGAAATGGAGTGGCCCTCATAGTCAACAAAAGAGTGGCGAAAGCTGTACTGGGATGCAGTCTCAAAAATGATAGAATGATCTCGATACGAATCCAAGGCAGACCTTTTAACATCACAGTAATCCAAGTTTATGCACCAACTACTAGTGCTGAAGAAACTGAAATTGACCAGTTCTATGAAGACTTACAAGACCTTATCGAAGTGACACCAAAGAAGGATGTTCTGCTCATTATAGGGGATTGGAATGCTAAAGTAGGGAATCAAGAGATAAAAGGAACAACTGGCAAGTTTGGCCTTGGAGATCAAAACGAAGCAGGGCAAAGGCTAATAGAGTTCTGTCAAGAGAACAAGCTGGTCATCACAAACACGCTTTTCCAACAACACAAGAGACGACTCTACACATGGACATCCCCAGATGGGCAACATCGAAATCAGATTGATTATATTCTCTGCAGCCAAAGATGGAGAAGCTCTATACAGTCAGCAAAAACAAGACCTGGAGCTGACTGTGGCTCAGATCATCAGCTTCTTATAGCAAAATTCAAGCTTAAACTGAAGAAAGTAGGAAAAACCACTGGACAGGTAAGATACAATCTAAACCAAATCCCTTATGAATACACAGTGGAAGTGAGGAACAGGTTTAAGGATTTAGATTTGCTGGACAGAGTGCCTGAAGAACTATGGATGGAGGCTCGCAACATTATACAGGAGGCAGCAACTAAAACCATCCCAATGAAAAAGAAATGCAAGAAAGCAAAGTGGCTGTCCAACGAGGCCTTACAAATAGCGGGGGAGAGAAGGCAAGCAAAATGCGAGGGAGATAGTGAAAGACACAGGAAACTGAATGCAGATTTCCAAAGAACAGCAAGGAGAGACAAGAAGGCCTTCTTAAACGAGCAATGCAAAGAAATAGAGGAAAGCAACAGAATGGGAAGAACCAGAGATCTGTTCAAGAAAATCGGAAATATGAAAGGAACATTTCGTACAAAGATTACCATAATAAAGGACAAAAGTGGTAAAGATCTAACTGAAGCAGAAGACATCAAGAAGAGGTGGCAAGAATACACAGAGGAATTATACCAGAAAGATATGGATGTCTCGTACACCCCAGGTAGTGTGGTTGCTGACCTTGAGCCAGACATCCTGGAGAGTGAAGTCAAATGGGCCTTAGAAAGCACTGCAAATAACAAGGCCAGTGGAAGTGATGGTATCCCAGCTGAACTGTTTAAAATTTTAAAAGATGATGCTGTTAAGGTGCTACACTCAATATGCCAGCAAGTTTGGAAAACTCAGCAGTGGCCAGAGGATTGGAGAAGATCAGTCTACATTCCAATCCCAAAGAAAGGCAGTGCCAAAGAATGCTCCAACTACCGCACAATTTCACTCATTTCACATGCTAGCAAGGTTATGCTTAAAATTCTACAAGGAAGGCTCAAGCAGTATGTGGACCGAGAACTCCCAGAAGTGCAAGCTGGATTTAGAAGAGGCAGAGGAACCAGAGACCAAATTGCAAACATGCGCTGGATTATGGAGAAAGCTAGAGAGTTCCAGAAAGACATCTACTTCTGCTTCATTGACTATGCAAAAGCCTTTGACTGTGTTGACCACAGCAAACTATGGCAAGTTCTTAAAGAAATGGGAGTGCCTGATCACCTCATCTGTCTCCTGCGAAATCTCTATGTGGGACAAGAAGCTACAGTTAGAACTGGATATGGAACAACTGATTGGTTCCAAATTGGGAAAGGAGTACGGCAAGGCTGTATATTGTCTCCCTGCTTATTTAACTTATATGCAGAATTCATCATGCGAAAGGCTGGGCTGGATGAATCCCAAGCCGGAATTAAGATTGCCGGAAGAAATATCAACAACCTCAGATATGCAGATGACACAACCTTGATGGCAGAAAGTGAAGAGGAATTAAAGAACCTTTTAATGAGGGTGAAAGAGGAGAGCGCAAAATATGGTCTGAAGCTCAACATCAAAAAAACGAAGATCATGGCCACTGGGCCCATCACCTCCTGGCAAATAGATGGGGAAGAAATGGAGGCAGTGAGAGATTTTACTTTCTTGGGCTCCATGATCAGTGCAGATGGTGACAGCAGTCACGAAATTAAAAGACGCCTGCTCCTTGGGAGAAAGGCGATGGCAAACCTAGACAACATCTTAAAAAGCAGAGACATCACCTTGCCAACAAAGGTCCGTATAGTAAAAGCCATGGTTTTCCCAGTAGTGATGTATGGAAGTGAGAGCTGGACCATAAAGAAGGCTGATCGCCGAAGAATTGATGCTTTTGAATTATGGTGCTGGAGGAGACTCTTGAGAGTCCCATGGACTGCAAGAAGATCAAACCTCTCCATTCTGAAGGAAATCAGCCCTGAGTACTCACTGGAAGGACAGATCGTGAAGCTGAGGCTCCAATACTTTGGCCACCTCATGAGAAGAGAAGACTCCCTGGAAAAGACCCTGATGTTGGGAAAGATGGAGGGCACAAGGAGAAGGGGACGACAGAGAATGAGATGGTTGGATGGTGTTCTTGAAGCTACTAGCATGAGCTTGATCAAACTGCGGGAGGCAGTGGAGGACAGAAGTGCCTGGCGTGCTCTGGTCCATGGGGTCACGAAGAGTCGGACACGACTAAACGACTAAACAACAACAACCAAACTTAAAACCATGGAGAGACCTGGTCTGAACAAAGACATTGGATTCTTATCTCATTATACATGACTAGCCATTTTTCACCTTCTCACCCCTTGCCTTTTCCTGTAAGACCTATTGTAGTCGTTAAGAGTCGTCAACAGGCTCATCTCAGCTATCTGCCAATCACCCATTCCCACCACCCTTCTTAGTAATACCCCTCCCCACCTTCTCACTATATAGAAGGATCTGGCAACTTCTGTTTCAGTGTATCTGAAGAAGTGTGCATGCACACAAAAGCTCATACCAAGAACTAACTTAGTTGGTCTTTAAGGTGCTACTGGAAGGAATTTTTTTATAGCAACCCTATGAGATAGGTTAGTCTGAGAGACAGTGAGTGGCCCAAGGGCACCCGGTGAGCTTGATGGCCGAGTGGTGATTCAAACCCTGGTCTCTCTGGTCCAACACTCTAACCACTGCACTATACTGGCTGCCTCATTTACTGCTTCCATGGCAAGTGTTTAGTATGCTGGTCTCTCTATCTCTTTCTGGCTACTGGAAACATACACTTCTGTATTCACTGAATAATACATGGAAACGAGGGTGCTGCACTTCTGGCTGCTACAACAAAATAAATAGCCACTTTTGGATAAAAAGCCACTTTTTAATCTAGCAATGTCACTGTATTACTTTCAAGATAACAGCATAGTGAAATAATAGTTCTGGAGATTAAATTATGAATGCTAGCACCATGACTGAGAGAGAACAAATCTGCGAGGCCATATTTCACACGGTGATGGTATTCCGTGCCAAAACTGTAATTTGAGGCGAAAAGAGTACTTATAAATCTGGAACCAATGTGCTTGCCTTCCAAGAACAATGAAATGATGAAGAGCTGCTGCTGGTTCTTTAGATTAATATAAAGCTGTTAAACTCAAAATAGAACTAATATAAGAAGTCACATTCAGTATACAAAGTGCAGCTTGAAAAGTTAAAGCCCATCAACTTACTTTCTTTTTTTACTTTTTCTCCTGAGGAGGGGGCATTTGTATTACTTTTATAGTTACTTCTCAGGCTATTTTCTATTGCTAGCATGTCTTAGCAAACCCCGTCTTCTACAACTTTCACCCATGCTTGGAACTGTAGTGGTGAGGGCCCAATATTTCACTCAAGTATTGGATTTTTGGCACAAGAAAACACAGTCGTGCCCTTCTCACATACAACTTAATTAAAAGAGCTTAGCTGAACTGTATCTAGTATAATCAGGCAAGTCTACTGGGATGCGATATAGATTCAGAGGAAATCTTGGCTGCACATATTTATGGCTTAGAAGAAATGAGTTTAAGGGAAGAATAAGGATTTTTATTAAAGTGGCATGAGGATTTCTTTCAAATTCATTTATTATTGCTTTAGTAAGCAAGGCTTTGGAGTAGCCTTATTGCTATCACTGGCCATACCTGAATTTATTTTGCAGGAGAAAAATGAAACACTAGCATGGCAATCTGCTTGTGGCTCTATGTACAATATAATAATTTTCTTTTTAAAAAATAAAGTAATAAGCAATTAGTGTCTGCTTCAATTCCTGTTACTTTTCTTTTTTTTTAGTTAAGGCAATTAAGGACTAGGCTGAAATCCCAGTAATGTAGTACAAACCATAATTGTTTCCTCCTATGATTGTGCTAAATAAAATCAAATAGAATGAATTCTAGAGGAAACAATAAGTGGTATCCATCACCCTTCTCCATATTCCACTGCCTGCTCTGTATAATTTCATTTCAGAACCATTTAACATAAAATAAAGGATTCTATTACCTGCACCAGTGCCATTTCTCTTTATATTTGAAATATATTTAATTATACAAGGTCACATCTGAAGTGATAAAACCCTCAGAAGAGAAAGAAATGGCACTTTTCCATATCAGATATATTCTGTCCCTATCAAAAAAGGGAGAAAAATGCTTTATAATGCTAAAATTACATGATATTATCCTGAAATGACAAGATATGTCTTATTCTTGTCTTGTACATTCCTGGAATTAGGTTGGAGGATAAAAGAAAATGAATGGTTCTGAGAATTGGCTGCTCCAAAGAGTATACTCCCTCATTACTCATTCTTTTTAATTGGCAGTCCACAGCAGGAAAAGAAAGAATATGCCCATTGCATTAGGAGATCAGAGTTATGACCTTTTCTTTATGATGTAGCATAAAAAATCATAGCAAATTATAACAGCTGTTACGGATGTGTTAAAACTGCCAACATTCTGTTTGTGCTAACAGGTTTTGTTCCGAATTCTAAATTTAGAGAGAATTTGCCAAGCACTGAAAATACTCCAGGCTTAGAAACACGTCACTATTAAGAAAAGGACTAGAAATGGCACAGGATTGTTGTTGTTTTTTTTAAAAAAAGGAAGCCATTGTCCTATTTCCCCCCATTGGGGCTCCACATTTCCCTCTCAAGTTGAGTAGAGGAAGGATAATCTAAAGCAAAAAATGGGTGATGGTTGCAAATAATAACAGCTTTTCCATTACATAGACCCTTACCTGTCTAATTAAGAGTGCCAGCATGCTATGTTGGTTTCTGCTGGGATGCTGGCTGATATAATCTATCACGTTTTTAGAAGGAAGCGATGTAATATATAATGCATTGTTGCTTGTAGATTGACATTTAGCTACATTAATTTTGAAAGAGAACACACATAAATCAATAGAGAACGTAATTGTTTGTTATTAGAGTAATTTCCAAAACAGATCTGTCAAGTACTCCACAGGAGGTGAGAAGTGCTTGCTTTACAAACTACTGCAAATTCGCAAGAAACAATGTCTTAAAAAACACAGCTGTGGTACTTCCCTGTCTGTATGCGCATTATTTATTTAGTAGTTCAGACTGTTATTGACAACTTGATTCCGGAGACTCAGACTAACAGCCTTTTCCTAAGGCAATTTTCCTGAGGGATATTTATACTGGTTTGTATATATTTCTCCCCCCCCCCATCTCCCTCTCTCATTTGTAATTCAAATGTAAAACTTAAAATGACTAATCCTGTGATCTACTACTGTTTTTAGACATGGTGCTGCCAAGGAGGAGATGGACCTGATGCAGATGAGGAGCAGTCTGGCCCTGACTGCTCACAAATACTCATGGCACAACCCAGTTGTGAAAATGAAGGCAACCTTGAGGAGATTTCAACATCTGACTGTGCTCCCCAAAGCCACGGAGCTGAGATGACCAAATTAGGATCCCAAACTCTCTTCACCAATGCACCAGACACACAAGGTATGTGACTCACACATAGGCTCCTGCCTAAGAAGCTAGAAATTGGAACCTGTAGCCCCTCAGCAGTATGGCAGGGCAAGGCTTCAAGTTGGAGTTTGTCAGTAAGTTGGCCTATTCCAGGAGGAGTTAAAGGCAGGTAAGAATATACAAGAGGCTAGTTAGATCAGGCTAAAGGCCTATCTGGTCCAGCATCCTCTTTGCACAGTGGCCAGCCAGATGCCTATGTGAAGTCTGCAAGCAGGACATGACTGTATCAGCACTCCACAATTGTGTTTTCCAACAAATGGCATTCAGAGGCATATTGTCTCTGACAGTGGAGGTAAAGCAGAGCCATCAAGGCTAGTAGCCACTCATTGCTAGAATACAGCTCCCGCCCACCCCCTGTCCATTGGCCATGTTGGCTAAGGCTGGTGGCAATTGGAGTGCAACAACATCTGAAGGGAAAAGGTGCCCCATCTCTGATTTAAATTTTGATTATCACAGCAACGTCTGTGTTGACTAGGGAGGTCTCTTAGATCCTGCAAGACCATGTCTCTGACCAACTGCTTTTTCTTGCTTGCCACATTCTCCTAATGACTGATTCTCTTCATCCTTGAGCCTTACCCAGCAATTTCATGGACCTCAGCTGCATAATGCACATTTGTTTTACACACACACACACACACACACACACACACACACACACACACACACACACAGTATTGATTTGTGTGTCTGTCTATATCAATCAGCCCAAAAGCCAACTGCAGAAAAATACAATATTGCCAAGTATCAGAATATATTAATGAGTAGATGGATGAAATATGGCAATTTAACGTTTTCAGGCAAAGTTACCCTGTGTTTGTTCCTATTCTTGTGTGCATACCCAGCATACCTTAATTTTCCTTTTCTTGGCAGTTTAGAATTCATCTCACTAATACAAGGATATTGGAGTGATTTCCCCTTACTGGTTTAGTGAAAATCATCTGTGGACTCTTAAAGATATGGTACAAATATCAAGTATTATTGTGATATAGGTACATGAGTGCCTTGATATTAAGGCTGCTTTTTAGAGCTTCCAGCATGCTTCAGCTTCAACATTCTATTCCTTATTCAGAGAAAGACAATTTCTCCTGTCAATATGACATATTCACAGAGAATATACCTGACTGCACTGCATTAAATGAACAATGGTGAAACACTCAATACAACAACCTTGTTCATGTTTACTTGGAAATAAAGCATTCACATGTAGCAACTGGAGTAGGCCCATCCCTACTGCTGTGCTGCCTCTGACCTTTGTACATTGAGTGCAGAGATCTGAAGAGGGAATCTTTTGCATGAACAGCTTCTTGTGTATATATATACTTCACACAAGCAGCACACCCATGGGTAGTGTGCTCATGTGGAGCCCCTGTATGCAAACAGCTGTTTGTGTAAATGGTTCCCTTTTTACAACTCTGTGCCAAACTTGTGGCAGTCAGGTGTGGTGCAGCAATGGGGACCACAATATGGAAGGGGGCTAGAATTTCAGTCCCTCTCCTGCTGCTACATGTGGATGTCTTTCATATTGTGGCATCTGAATATAGACTGCATTTTTAATCAAGGCATATATTGGCTTATATCTTGATCAGGTTCCTAAATTAAAGAGAGAGTTTAAAGATTTTCAAAAGTTTTCATGCCAGGCAAGAAGGCCAGCTGTTTAAAGGACACAGGCAATGTTTTTCCTCCTAGACAAGGGCCCCCCCTTTGATTGATAGCAGAAAACAATTCTCAAAGTCGTAAAAGCTGGAATTACAGGCTGAAGACCAAGGTTACACAGACCCTACATAATTAAGAGTTTGGTAAACAGTAAAATAAAACCATGTGCCTTAAACTTGAGCCTAAGGTCAAAAGGCCAAGAGCACATGGAAAACAAACCGGCTGGAGAAGGGGGGAAGTGTGAACAGGGGAAGAGGCTTTTTTTCCCTATTTTATTTTGAGGCTGTAAACTGTTCCTTCCTTGTTACTTTTAGGAAGTTTATCCTTCTAAAAAGCTATCTATGATAATGTATGAAATATCCTGGCTTAAATGTAATTATGCAAAGGATCTAGAAAGAAAGAAATGTTAAATTCTTATTTCATAGAGTCATATTGCTGTAGGAGACCACAGGGGCCATTGAGCCCAGCCCCCTGTCAGACAAGAGACGCCAATCGAGCACTTATGACAAATGGCTGTCAGACCTTTGTTTAAAGACCTCCAAAAGGAGATATTTCATTGATGATGCATGAGAATATGAACCCAAGGTCTCTGACATCTGTTCAAGATAAAAATTTAAAATTATTAACCATTTGTTTTAGAAGGCAATAGGGCAAGGAGGGCAAGAGGTGAGCTGGTAATTAAGATTCCTTGTTGAGACACATGTAAGATATATTAATACTTATTTGTCATTTATAGATGTAACAATATATATAGCTCTTTGTATTCCATATAAGGACAGAAGGATATGGGTGTATCTTAAAATTGGTTATAGCAATCAGCCAATAGGAAATTCGAGCAGGCTGATTGAACAGAGGCAGCCACAGGAGGAACAAAGGGGGGTGGATTAAGGAAATATAAGTGCTGGCCATAATGGCAGGAGGCCAGGCCAGAGCTTGGTAATCATATACCACTGTGCCTCTTATTTATTTGTCTGACAAATAAATTATTATTTTAATTTCTCTGTTGCTGCGTTGAATATTTCATTCCAGCTAAGCGTTAACCACAAGCAGGGTGCTACAATATGAGTAAAAGCAGGTATAGGGCTATTATTTGAAACACAATGGACATCACAAAGGTAATAGACACAACCAGCTGATCTAGCTATTTGATAGCCTCAGTCTTAATTCTGCAGGAAACTCTAATAGAGGAAATGATTGCAAATGCCCAGATTTTTTCTGATGGAAATAAATGGGGGACAAAAAAACACTTCATTTTGACCCTGGTATTCACCCTATATTTCCTTTCTTTCTCGCTAGAGATTTGCATGTCCCGTTTTCCCCAAATCTTTAGATGGAATAAGAAAAGGGGAATAGACCCAACACTGTTGACTTCTGCTACACTGTTCTAATATTCATACTTCAGAAAATTGTTCCTCTTCACTGCCAGCTTTTCTGAGAAGTGCAGCAGTAGTTCGTTCCAAGTATTGTGTACGATTAAATGTCAGTCTGTCTCCTCCATATCTGAGGAGATTCAGTGGAGATTCAATACCTCAGTTCATGGGTTGAATTCATTGTTTCCCCCCATGTGTTTCAAACTGAATTAATGCACTCTAAAATGAGTAATTTGTGAGGTACCAATTTATATAATATATAACACGGTAGTGTAGGGCAACATATACAATAAAATATAATTGCCATAAACATGTTACAAAATCATTGTTAAAATGGTGGGCTGATTAAAAAATCTAATAAGTTTCATAGGCCTGGTTGGAATAAAAATGCCTGAAATTCAAAAGCAAGGATACCTGTCAAATCTCTATTGGAAGAGTGTTCTACATTATGGAATTGGTGATTCTAATTGCCTGACTTCTGGTTGAGGCCAGTTGGGCCTCTGAAACTAGCAGCACTCCTCCAGATGAGGTCAGTGATCGAACTGGTATATAAGGGCTCAGGTGGTCCTTAAGGCATCCTGTACCCAAGTTGCTCAGGGCCTTGAACCTGGCCTGGTATTACAGATCTCAGAACTATAGTACTGTATTGATAAGTAAATTAAGGGGAGGGGAATCAACCCAAAAAAACATATAACAAGTTTTGTGTTCTGTTTCCATGGTAAGCAAGCAATGCTTGATTTTCACAAGTGTCAGATTTATATCCTTAGCCCAGAATTCATGTCTGAATTCATGCCATTTGCATCATTCTTCCATTCCATTCCAATCTCTCTCTTTCCACTTTCAATGTGCATATCAAAACCAGCATCCAATATACCTTATGCCCTTTCCTGAAGCACCGAAACCCCTTAAGTGAGAAGCCACAGATAACATGAGTCATATCACTTTGCTTGGAGAAGTGTGTCTTTCTAAGGCACCAGTGAACTAAAACTCAAAACAAACACTTGCATTTGTGAGCATGAAACAGCAGAAGAGCAGCGAACTAAAACCAAAAGCTAACGAGGCCAAAACCTCTATGACAGAGAAGCACATCTTGAAAAAGCAATCTGTAATTGGCACTCTACCAAACACCCCTCGCCTTTCTGCTTTATTTCTCATGAATAGCATTCTCCAACTAATGGGTCCAAAGTATTCAAACGGAAGAATCCACATTTAACTGTCTAAGTGCTCTGGGCTGGGGTGAGCATTTCTGTTAAATAAAACACACATTTCAGGGGAGAAAAAGATTTTAAGGTCTCCATTAGAGCCGTTTATTTCCAATTAGAATGCACTTTACTTTTGGGTACAGAAACAGTGAACTAGAAAGCAAAGAGAAATGTGTGACACGCTGTTTTATATACTGAATGATTGTGCTGGCCCAAGGCCCTTTGCTTCCTGAAGTGGAGCTCAAATGGTGCATGCCAGGGCCAACACTATTTCTTTTTTTAATCAGACACCACTTTCTGACTTCAACTATCCCCTACTTACAATTTTGTAAAGTTGCTCTCCTCTGCACAGTCCCACTGAGTAAATCCCACCGAATTTCTGCCTAGGCCTGTGCTGCATTCCCCCCCCCTTTGCCCTCCCCACCAGGTGGTTTCCTGCCAAAGTATGCCACAGGTGCTCACTGACTAGCTCAGGCACCCCTAACCTGCAGCCCTCCAGATGTTTTGGCCTACAACTCCCATGATCCCTGGCTAACAGGACCAGTGGTCAGGGATGATGAGAATTGTAGTCCAAAACATCTGGAGGGCAGAAGGTTGGGGATGCCTGGTCTAGCTCCTCCTTCCTTCTGCCAAGACTGGTTACCATCTCAGGTGTCTCCAACTCCTCACTGAATGGGATGACAGGGAGGTTTGAACAGCATCTACTGCTGCTCTTTATGCCTTGTGGTTCACCACCACTCATGAGGGCAAATACAGAGGCAGTGCCAGGGTACAACACTGCCACTCTCAACAGTGGTGCCACTTGGAGTGGGTCGCTTCATCTTGTGGCACGGCAGGGCTAGCCCTGCTAAATGGTACAAGATTTAGAACTGTACAGTCAATTATGGCTTATTTTTAAAATACTGGGAGGCAAAGGCTATGGCCCTTTCATCTTGGAAAGGACAACTCCATTAAAAAAGCACAAGCCATGGACTAATAGCAGACAGCACACCCGAAGACACCAAAACCTGCATTCCTGTACCCGTGAAAATCTACGAAAGCATATATATATATATATATATATATATATATATATATATATATATGGGTTCACAGAGCTGCTTCACTTGAATTTATACACAGATAGGCCTTTGTACAAAGCAGCAGGTAAACGGTGCATTGATTACCATGCCTATTGATCACAAGTACATGAATGCCACTGGGAAATTAGTAGCAGCCACAGCTTCCCAGTACAGTGGTACCTCATGTTAAGTACTTAATTCGTTCCGGAGGTCTGTTCTTAACCTGAAGCACCACTTTAGTTAATGGGGCCTCCTGCTGCTGCCGTGCCGCCATAGCACGATTTCTGTTATCATCCTGAAGCAAAGTTCTTAACCCGAGGTACTATTTCTGGGTTAGCAGAGTCTGTAACCTGAAGCATATGCAACCCGAGGTACCACTGCACGCGCATGCGCACACACACACAAACAAACACACACACACACACACACACACACACACACACACACAGCATGCACTATTAAATGTGACACTGCACATACCTGCTGCTTCCTGGATGGAATTGCCTTTCCCATATATGTTTTGTCATGTTTAAGATGGACTCCACACCCAGGATTAATTGAACAAGTCTTTTGATATACTGGTGTGTTTGTGTGTAAAATAAAAGACTGAAGGATTTTACAAAGATTACTTCACCTACCACAAATATAAGCAATGAGATTCAACACTGTAGTTCTCTTCCCCCAGCCAACCTCCAAACTGCTTATTTCTTTTTGAATAAGAATGGGGAATCTCAGCAGGAAGCCATAGGGCGTATCTATTATTCATTTACCTAAAAAACCTGAGGTAGGAACCCAATGGATTCTTTTTCAGAAATTGGTCTCCAGATGTTAGAAAAGCGCCATGCTCTAGAAGTCCCTTAAATATCACGGGGAAACAATTCCATCTGTTCAGCAAGTTGCATATGTTGAAACCCACAGCAGTGTCAGCAGCTTGTTTCCCCAACTTTTTTTTACACCTTTCCACCAGAATTTAATTATTCCATCTCTTACATGCGGTGCCCTGCAATTTAAGGTAGAATAACACAGCAGCCACCACACAGCGCACAAACGAGATAATTGCTGCATTATTTAAGAATCCATTTAAAAACACTCCAGCCACAAAATCAGTATATATTAGTCATAAACTGGTCAGGCGTCTTCCTTGGTTTCAGACTAAGTGCAGTTGCAAGAAAATTTAATGTTGCAGGTGCGTTTGTAAGACGTTCACACAAAGGGCACCTTACCTTTACAGTAAAGGATTTGTAAATATTTGCTCTCAGTGCCTGATTTATTAAAGCACTTAGTGGCGTGCACAAATTAAAGAATGCACCTAACATCTGCACCTGTTTGACAGAATATGCACCAAATCTTATTGTAACTCAAGGATGTTAATGAATCAAAATGCCTCCAAGTGTCACTACTGTGTTTCACAGACCAAAGCTTTATTCTCCCTTACTTTGTTTGATACTTTCAAGCATTCATATGTTCCAACCTTTGAGCACTCGGCAACAAAATAACTGAGACACTGTTGTCAAAAATAAACTAACATGGGTAACTCTTCAGGGGCACAGTTTAGAAAGGAAGGAGATTCCCTTGCTCAGATCTCATCACATAACTCTATTGCTGCACACACACCATACAGTAAAATAACTTTTAAAGTGCCCTCCCCCAAAATCCTGGGAACTGCGGTTTGTTAACAGGGCTGGGAATTGGAGCTTAACAAGGGAGTAAACACATCACTTTCTTTATTACAATCTACCTCTCAAAAGCTCAGGTACATGGTTCTTTCTTCCTCTCTTTTTTCTTGCAACAACCCTATGAGGTAGGTTAGGTCAAGCCGGGCATTTTTCAAATATATAAAGTAGTGGGAAAATTCTGTAGCCCTCATGAATTCTTCACTAGTGAACTTAAACGCACCAACAAAGAACCCTTTCCCATTCATTCAGCCTTTTTCTTAAACCTGAGGACATGGATCCCTTTGTTCCCCAGTCCATCTTCTGCCCTTTTTCAGTACTCAAAAGGTAGCATTCAACCAAGTTTTACGCAGAAATTAGTTCATTAATTTCAATGGATCTACTCTGAGTAAAGCTTAGTTAAATGCCACCTAAAATGTCTTGGGCCCTCCAAAATGTATTATGATTGGGGTGGGTGGGGAGACCCTAAGGAGTTTAAACTATGGTAAAGACCAAGGATTTCCTGGTATGACTACATGGCCTGAGTCCTACACAATTCCACTGCATGTTGCACTATGCAGCCTAGATTAACAGCAAAAGCTAATTTCGGAATGTCTATGCGAGAAAAAGAAGCCTAGCACAAGACTCAGAAGGCTGGTACGATGACTCAAAATGGAGGAGGGACATTGTACTATGGTGCTATGCAATTGCTAAATTGACTGACCTCAAGCCATGCACCATAGGAAGGGGACAGAGAACAGATTTCTGTAGAGCAATTTTATTTGTTTGTTTACTGACACACACTATTTATATACTGACCAATCACAGAGGTTCTCTGGGTAGTATAAATTGACAAAAAAATTAAAAAGAAGAAAAAGTAAAAAAAAAATATGAATATGACTAATCATAAAATCTAAAACCAGCACCAGGATAAATCCAGATTTAAAACCAGCAACAGAAAACAACATCAGGACACAGAAAATTTAAAAGACCCGTTTCCAAACATCCCTTTTAGTGCATTGATCTGAATGGAGAAATACAAAAGTGTAGCTGTTATTGGGCTCTTTCCAATTACGCTTTGTCACTGGGGCCTCCTGGTGCTTGAAGAGTTAGTGAACCCTTGTTAATAAATCCTAATTATATACCTGTAACTAATCATCTCTCCCCCTACTCTGAAAATCTTTGTTCTTTAATGGAAATGTACATGCCCATCCAGGCTCTAGTTACTATGTGTGACAAGTCACTCCACAAGTAAATGACTTGGGAAAATGGGGCTAGACAGAAAAAAGAAAAGAAAAGAATATTGATGGGATCATGTGCTTGACATGAGCTATAAACGTGAATGACAGCTACAAAGCGACATTGAGACAAGCATACCTGAGCATGCTCCAACAATAGTGTGGTATCTGAGTGCACACGATTGCTCATGCAACCTTAAGGCTGGTTTAGATTAGTGGCTGCCAATCTTTTGGGTCAGGGATCACATTTGCATACTGAAAGAATGTTGTGGGCACCAGTCACAAAATGGCTACCATGAAGAGGCATGATTTGACACAAAATGGCTGCCCTGAGGGTGTGTCTTGACTCAAAATTGGGAATACTGGTATTGCTATATTACAAAGCATCAACTGATTGACTGGCCTGGGAGACTAGAGTTCAAATTCCCACCCAGTTGTGAAGTTCAGTGGAAGATTTTGGGCAGGTCACTGTCTTTCAGCCTAATCTATTTTGTAGCATTGTTCTGAGGATATAATGTCACCTTGCACTGCATGGATGATATTACTGTTATAACATGCAACAATAAGGACAACAACAGCTGCCATATAATGCACCAATTCTGTGAGAGCAAGTGCTACTCCACTGGTAGTTTAATTTTTTATTGAAAAAAACAAACACAGAAGTTCCTAAGGTGCACAGCACGCACACACATACACACGCTTTGGTTTACTACATAGCTGGCGATAACTTCCCCAGGCTTGTGCCCCGGCTATACAGTTGGAACAACAATAGGACCACACATACCTGGGTTTAAGTACCCTTGTCTGACAGAGTGCATGCAAGCAACTGGCAAAGACTCCTACATGGAAGTTACTGCTATACTTGCCTCCTCTAGCCCCTCCTGGTTCTAGGAGGTGGTGGGGCAGGGGATGGTGGGGACTTGGCTGGCCTGCCTGTTGCTAGAACAAGCTCTTTTCCCACTTCCAACACATCCTGAAGGGGACTCTTTCCCTTCCTCCTGCCCTGCCTCCTGCCTTGCAGGTAGCACAAAACCCCATAAATCGCTGACCTCCTCTCTTTGGTCAGCGTCCAGTTCTCCTGCCTCCACCGTACACTCGACAAAGCCCTGCCACTCCCTGCCACTTACACAGTGGGTCATCCTACTGAAGCCGTTCTTCCTGGGCTGCTGATTCTCCACTAAGTAGTGTTTCTGTTTCTTAGGATACATCCACAATGATCATCTACAACTAACAGGACCCAACCTGATTAACACAGACACCTACATCCCCACCTCCACAAGATGTTGTTTGCTTTCAGTGCTGTGTGGTTTGGATCTTATTAACTATTAAATAGCACCTGAACCTGCCACAGTAAGAAAAGAGTGTCAACAACATCCAAATGAGTTGAATATACAGACACTTTTCATCAGAGAGGCAAATGTTTTACTTTCCTTCCCCTAGCCCTTGTGTGTGTGACCCGTTGACACGAAACATATTGCAGGCAGCAAAATAGAGGTGAGTTTGAGGATCCTGATCTACCAAAAGACCCAGCAGAGGAACAAAGGGGACAGGGGTCATACATTGGACCCAGGATACAAGATGCATTCCATTTGGTGCTACTGAAATTTAAAGTGGGAGAGGAATCTAAATACAAAGAAAAATCTAGCAAAATAATTTGAAAGGTAAGGGACGGAAAGGGAAATCAAATATTCTTCTGCCAAACAAGGCTAGCAAAGTGCACTCACTGTGACTCACCTACTGTTGCTGTCTGTGGGCTGCTTTAAATAGGTACATGATGCAGCTGACGCACAGTCCACAAAGCCCTAAATAAAACAACCTCCGGGGCAGGAAAAGGCAATGTGGGAAGCCTCGAGGCAAAGGTGGAAAGGAACCCCTTTGCTGCTCTCTTCCCCACCATATATCAAAATATAAGAAACAGCAGGAAGGCAGCTCACAAAGCAAAATGGGGAAGGCATTCCTGTTACCTCTTTTCTCCCCCTCCCATCAAAATTCCCTCCCGGTCTAGGAGGGGGCAGACTGCCACCTCACCACTCCATGTCCAAATAAAAATAACTTTCCATGCTAGGAAAAGCAAAAAGGCAAACGAAGAGCAGAAACCATCCCTGCCACTTAACTGAGATTGACTGATCAATTAACTGGAGCGGAAGTGGGCTGGACCCTTCCAGCTCCAGAAACTGCTCTGTGGATCAGAGCAATTCAAAGCTTCCTAGAGCATGGGCTTGGCCTACCAGGGGGATGGATTTCTCCCATAGCTCCCAAACCATCAGCACCTGCACATCAGCTGACATCCCTTCAAATGAAAGGGACATTGAAATTGTCTATGAATAACTGGAAGGCTTCCAAATGCAATGGGGAAAATCTATGCACCCCCAGGACCAGATTGTGCACTATTTTCAGTATAGAGACACCTTTCTGTCTGAGGATAAGGCATTTGTTGTTTCTGTTATGACAGAGATAGGCAACTTGTGGCTCCAGATGTTGCTTCTATCCACCCCAGAAAGCAAGGCCAATGATCACGGGTGATGGCAGTTGCAGTCTACCAACATCTGGAGGATCACAGATTCCCCACCACTCCATTGCAGGAAGCCAAACTTTGGAATATCTTAAAGCAGGAAGATATTTCAATTTTAGCCAAATAATTGGAGCACAAATATTACATTTTCTTTATTGCATTAGTGAGCTCCCTATCTTTTTCATGAATTTAAAGGAAATAAAACATGCAGACTCCCTAATTTTGTTACGTTTTGTTAAAAAATGTTCCCCTCTGAAAACAGAGACTAAACTTACTGTCTTTCATTCTTGAAAGGATGCATCCAATGCAAAATTTGACAAGGAAGCAGGAGGCCGCCATTAGAGGAAAGATTTATGTGGCTGAGGGAATACAGATCTGAGCTGATTTGAATAGAAAATCAGCCAAGGAGGCAAGATGTGCTACGATTATATCTCTTTAATAACACAGTAAAAGAAAACTGAGCCAAAAGCAGTCAGATTCATCTACAACAGAGATGTCCAAGGAGTCGATTGCGATCGACCAGTCGATCCTGGGATGAATTCTGGTCAATCGCCACAGCCCCCTCTGCTGGAGACATGGCTGAGCAGCCACCATCTTGTCCTGAACTCCTCTCGCGGGAGGAGCTGTTTTGACACTGTTCGCGCACCCACGCCTGCCCTGTTGGCATGAGCTCACTCACCCCACACCCCCCCAGCCATGGGGAAGTGGGCAGTGCCAGAGGAGGTGGGCGGCAAGCACCCACCCACCTTACACCCAACCTTGTCTCCCACTCTGCACCCATCCCAGCTCCTTTGGGGGAAGCAGATAGCGCCTGCCCCCTCAGGGGAAGCAGCCAGCACACACCCATCCACCCTGTACCCATTCCTGCTGCCCACCCTGCCCTCATCCTTGCCGCTCTTCCTGCATCTATCGCTGCCCCCTCGGGAGAAGCAGCCGGTAGCATACACCCACCCACCCACCTCTGGGTGGTAGATCACTGCCAGTTTTTATATTGGATTGTAGATCACAGGCTACTTCGAGTTGGACATGCCTGATCTACAACACTGTCAAACTATAAAGCAGGAAGGATAACACTGCTTAAATGTTTGCTTCCTGATGCCTATGGGCAAACAATTAAGTTTTCCTTGCAGAATTGCAGGAGTAAATACTCAAAACAAAATGGAAGCAAATATTAGGAAATAATAAAACTGTTGGATGGGAAAACATGATCTTCACCAGCAACACACTGCATGGAAGAAAGGAAGGCTGATTGGCCATGTGAAAAAGGAAAGCATCCTTGTCATGTGGCTTACACTGTGCCACAATGAACAGTAGAAGGGGGGGGGGGTAAAGTTATCTTAACCTTCCTGCAAGATGCTCAGAACAGCAGTTTAGCTTAGCATGCCCTCTGGAAGTGAATGAGGCTAAGAACTAGGGCTGCTGTTTTCCTTCAAGCCATTTGTCAACAGTACATTATAAGAAAGGACTGGATGTGAACCAGGCTGTACAAAATGAGCTACTATGATTATGGAAAAAGAAAAGAAGTACTGCCAGGAACCTGCATCTCTATATAAGGGAGCAAGAGTCATATATGAACTTTTCCATTTGTTGGTTGTCTCCAGAAGCAACTGAGACATATCAATGGAAGGAAGCTTTGGGTTAGTGATGGTGTTGAAATGAGTAGTTACGTAGCTCATAAGGGGAACTCAACTCATTGTTAATGCCTAGCTGCCTAACTTGTTTCCTCACCTGTCCCATTCTTCAGCATCTTGGATGAGACACAGGATGAGGCCTTCCTCTGTCCCTGTCACTTGGAACCTGCCTTTGAGAAACCACATTTTCCAGGGTCCCTGGTGATGAGGATGCTGACACAGTGACATTTTAGGAAACAAGGAATTGCTGCCTCCAGTTTAAGTGGGGCATGAAAAGGGCTATGGGAGAAGTGGGGGAGGCATTCTCACTCAGATTGCAACAGATAGCTCTACATTTGGTTTGCTTCTAATTCTGAATGTGATCTATAGCTTTGGTGTTGACTGGAGTTTTGAACTTGAGATTTCAATATACCAACCAAATATTTTAGCTACTGGACTGTATTGACTCATCCTAAGAGATATTTCTAGTTCAATCCACACATTTCCTAAAACATACATGTGCTTCTCTGCCTTTCTAGCACTGGATTAACCACTCTGCTATGAACTGTCTCTGGATGAGGGCGGGGGGAAGACTTGCTATATACATTTGGATCAAATGTAGAACTCTTTTGCCATCCAGAATTGGATTCACCACCACTACACTTAGCCCCTCATCAATAACACTTACCTGGTCGCCTATTAAAAATCATTTTACAATAATCAACAAGTTTTACAATGGTATGGCTACATATTCAATTAGCTCCTGCAATCAATGGTTTCTCATTAATTCTCCTTTGATTGTGCTTCCTTTTACCAATAGTCCCATTACTGTAATTACTTTCAGAAATCATTTTCATCAAGTAAAGAGCAGACAAGAACTGTAAAACATTAGCACGCTGCTAATTAAGACTGATATTAACATCCAGTTTCATTAGCCACATAGAACACCAAAGAGGGATTAGTGTCCAGTGCTTCAGATCTATTCTACTCCTCTTATTTAAAAAAGTAGTAGCGAGCTACATGATGCCATTTCAAGGCATGGGGGCAATCTGCAGCTCTAGGGCCTAAGAATAATGGCAGCAGTCTAGTTGGGCAGTCTAATAGGCCTGGGCGATATATTGTTATATTGCCCAGGACCAGTATGTGGTGGCAGACCGCGATGACAGTTTCAGTCAGTGGTATATTGTTGGGGAAACCATCACCGTTCTTGAGTCCCTCTGCCTCCAGTGCCCAGCACACTGAGGGAGAACCAAATTAGCTGGGTGCTGGAGGCAGAGGGACTCAAGTGGCAGTTTCACCAGTGATATACCACTGGTGAAACCGCCATTGCACTCTGCCCCGGCAGAGAGAGTATAAAGCTGAATCTGTGAGCCTTACCCCTGTTTCTGCTTACATGTGAGTAGGAACGGGATTGGGGCTGCTCAGCAGGGAAGTGGGAAGCCTGCCCTTCCCAGCTGAGAGAGCCCCAGCTCTGACCCTGGTTGGCTAGCTTCTCTGGGAGGGTGTGATGTGCCTATCCTCCCAGAAAGATGGAGCCCACCCTCCCGGTGGAAGGCAGCCAGGTGGTGCAGGGGGTCTTTGATGCTACTGGCAGGCCCAGTGCTCGCCAAGAGCTTCCAGCAGCCACTCTCCGTAAGGTGCAGATAGGGTGGCTTTGCCTTGCGGATTTCACCCTGGGAGGGTGGGCTGCATCATTCCTCCTGGGGTGAACGACACCCCCCCCCCCGGAGGAAAGAGACAGTGCACCCACATGGCAAAGGCAGTCAAATGCACAGATCCTGACAGGTTCCATGCACTTGGCTACTGCCGCTTGGTCCATTCTCGGAGAGTGGGGGGCAAGCAGGCAAGGTAGCTCACCCGCTCACCATGCCAGCAAGGCAGAGGGAGCCCCAAGGTCCTTGCAGCTCCAGCGTGAGTGGCATGGGACTTGGGGCTGGCTTCGCTGAGGACAGAGCCTGGCCAAGGGGCATCAGGGCTCACTTAGCTGGGGGCAAGAGCCTTTCCACCCCCCAGCTAAGGAGCAGGCTGGGGCCAGCTGTATTGGCCACAGCCTGCGAGGCTCTGTGTTGAAAGTGCCTCAGCTCCCATGATGAGAACTGTGGCAGTTTCACCCGGTATCTTGCCGGCTGGGGCCAATCCAGTTTTTTTTCAACATCACGGTATATCGCCAAACTGCGATGTTCATCTGGCGACACACCGCAATGCTGAAAACCCAACATCGCCCAGCCCTACAGTCTAGTAGCCCAAGCATGCAACCAGTCCTGAAATATGATCCCCACCCAAGTAATATTTTTTTTAGCATTTCATGTGTTATATTTTAAGTCCTGCTTATTTAAGTTAGCTGTCAGCAGCCGTTTTCCTCTTTGGTAAACTCACATTGGCAAACTCACAATGATCCATTCATCCTTCTCGGTCATTCCCTTCATAATTATTTACATTAAAAATAGCTGCACAGTTGTGATTACATACGTATGTATTTTGTGCACTAATTGCATTGGCTGTTGGCTGCAAATAAATATCTATCTAGCCATCTGTGTACATTAAAAATAGTTACAGGGCTTGTCAAATATAGATTAATACATTAATATATTCACAAAACCTTCAGAGACTCATTATGCAAAATCATAGGTGCGTTATAAAACCACATACATCTTAAATATTGCATGCCAATATTGAAGCAGAACCCTAGGCCAAATGTACACATGGTGACTATTGTAGGATTGCATTGTTCTTTTTAATTTGGCCCAGTTATTACTGTTTAAATACCTGCTGAAGACATGCAGCCAGCTGTGTGCCTCACTTGACCCTTGCCCATGTATCAGATGTTGGGTTTGTAAGAGCCCTTTATTTTTCCATGATGACGAGATAAACAACATTTTGTAATTAAGGTTCCCTAACTACAATGTAGCTGAAGGTCTCATCATTGTAATATGAACTAAATTACCTTAATTTATCCTGGCACAAGGCAAAAACTTCCCTCTATAACTAGGCCTTTTAGAAGTTGGTGGGATGTTTTTAATGTATTTATTTTTCCTCTTGGTTTTAATGAATCTATGTGGGGTTCTTCGTCTGTCTGTTTGGTTGCTTGGTTGCAAGTTGCTTTGGGTTGCCAAGGAAGGAAGTTTCAGCAATAGCTTTTGAAGATAACAAGTAAACAAGTAGAGAAGATATGATATAGATCCAAAGTCATGGCACCACAAGTTCAGTCAATGAAAAGCATGTCAATAGATATACTGACACAACTGCTAGGTTTAAAACAAAAACAAACAAACAAAAACCCAATAGGGGATGAAAGAGACTAACTCAGATTAGCTGAATAATGGGAAAATCTGGAAACCAACCCCTAAATTGCCATGCATGGTGTCAATGTAACCTGTCTGATCCTGTATCAACGATTAACGATTAAGAGATCAGAATTTGGGACACAGGGCTGCAGAATACATCAAAACAAATTACCACTAGCTATGGATAAGGTGCATGTTCTTAACCAGATTCACTGTTACCTAAAATCAGAAGTTGATTACCATGGTTAAAGCAGGTGTTGTCTTAGGCCAAAGTGGAGAATTATACCGGATTTAGTAAGGGGTGTTGGGAGGCGGCTTGTGGCTCCTTTCCAATCCTTTAACACCAAGGCAGCAAAGAGCAATGCATCAGCACCAGCCTGCCAAAGCTGAGCACCACATTAAAATCTCACAACTGCTGTAGAATATTTAAGCACAATATAGACAGTGTTTGAGCATGCAAAAGCACTTTAGAAATGCATGCACGTATTTGTTTCTTAAACTTAAAGAGGTTGACTCTCAGCAAAAGCTACTGAGATGGAAAATAATAAAATCAGCACAAATAAATATAAATCACAAGGGGGAGGGGAATAAAAAAAACTTTAAACACACACACACACACACACACACACACACAGACAAACAGATTAATAACATTCAGAAAAGTAAAACTGAACAGCAATAATCTATCCAAGCAAGTAAAAAAAAAGCTTTCTGGGACAAAAATCATTTTTACACATGTTAAAAGGGAGAGGACACAGGCCAGGCAAACTGTCTCCATGTTACCCAGTTGCCTGATCAGTCTGCTCTCCAGATGCTAACTGTTGGTGGACAAGTTCAAGGCCCCTGCACTACCTTCTTGTGATTTTTTTTTTATATTTAATCTGGATTTGAAACAGACAGCCCATCAGATAGAGGCTTCCTTCAAAATAAAAGGCTGCAAGCACACAATACATTCAAAGCAGAGATAAATTCCATAACTCTGCCCCCCCCCCCCAGAATCCTGGGAACTGTAGTTTTAACAAACTACTGGGAATTATAGCTCTGTGGGGGTAAATTATGGAATTATATGATGGGAATTATAGCTTTTCTATCTGTGTTTGTGTGTAGGGGTAAACTATAGTTTCCAGAATTCTTTGGGGGAAGCCATGTGCTTTAAATGTGATTCAAGTGTGTTTTAAAATATGCCATTCATCTTATCACATCTCCTTTTTTAACTTAATTTTGAAAATTGTCCCCTAAAAAGTAAGTGTCATAATCTCAGCCCCTCTTCAATGAGTAGGATGACCAGGGATTCTTTTTTATATTTGCCAAATGGGGCAAGTTTATCCTTATTCTCAGTATCAACTTGTTCAGTGTATATAGGATAAAGACAAATGTCTCCTTGTCATATTCATTTAAAACTAAAGAGGAAATTTTACTGCTGCCATATTTCCTTAACACACAATTGAGATTCATAGTTTGCAGTTGTTGGCACAGCGGGACTCCTTCACTCCTAATAGCGCTTAGCAGGCAGTGCATATTAGGAAGGCTTCACACACTACAGGAGACAACAGCATTTTTAATGTGATGTGCACAAAGAGCTCTGTAGGCGCATGCATGGCTTGCCCCAGTTGATTCAGTAACAGAGTATATTCTGTAAATGGGCAGCATTCCCTGCAGCTGAACACAGCAGCCAGTATGGTGTACTGGTTAGAGTGCTGGATTAGTACCTGGGACACCAGGGTTTAATCCCCAAGTTATCCATGAAGCTGACTGGGTGATACGCCAGTGTCTCTCAGTCTACTCTACTTCATGAAGCTTTCGTGCAGCTAAAAGGGTGGGGAGAAGCAGGTACAGGAGAAAACCCACGAACACCACCGAGAAGTAAGGAGACAGGAAAAGGAAGGTGGATCTAGCTAAGTTCAAGAAGGCATCCATGGGTTAGGAGCAGGCTCAAAGAAAGATGAAGTGGGTGCAATAACCAAAGGGTGCAATAACCAAAGGGCTATATGAAGCTGAGCATATTCTGGGTAGAAGACTGAACTAAGTGGGGGCTGTAACAGGCCTAATTGTAGAAGTCTTCTTGATTGTGTAGCCCCAAATGATGAAAATGTTCTCGAAGGCTTGTAAATGCCATCTTGATAGTCAATATAACCCTGGGACTAATTAAAGTTGCTGCAAGAATAAGATCATGTATGTTTATTCACTTGCTTTGATGTATGCTAATTGGCTTCTTTGATACTATTTGTGGGCTTGGGACATCTGGCTATTGGCCTTCAGAAAAGAGCTATCCATATGTTTTGAGTGCCAGTCACCTATGTCTTCAGCAGCAAAGTGCACCGATGGGAGGTTCTGGCCAAATGGACACATGCTGCTTTTTCTATAAGTAATGCTTAACCTGTCAGCACCTCTCGGAGAAGTCATGACAACTGCTTGCTGCTTCAGTGTTTGCCTGGAGCCGGTAATGGCAGCAAGGCTTTTCAGGCTGTGTTGTATTCTACACTTCCTTCTAATAAAGCTCTAGAATGGACTATTCTGGAATTTTTGACATCCTTTTTTGGTAGCCCTGCATTAAACCACTCACACAACTCCTCCTTTGGGGCTGTGGATCAGGACACTGATGAATGTTAACCCTAAATGGTCATCTCATTAAGGACAGGACTGGAAGAAGGGGCAATAAATGTTAATTAACTATAGTATGTGGTCACATCAATACCAATTTCCTGCCACATGGTTGCCAAATAGTAATTATTCTAGTGTTGATTAAAACACAGGTTTTCAAGTATGTCTACATTAAAAATTCACAATATCATTAATACAGGAGCTGTAGTTTTGAAACATATTTTTTACTCTTCTTGGGCTAGTTTTCTGGATAAAAACTAAGGGCATACTTTCATTAGATGCATTAACATGCACAGGCTGCAGCAAATTTAGACAATAAAAGTTCCCAATTCTCCACTTTCACTTGCATAGGGCATTCCTCAAGAAAGTATGCCTGTCAATATCTTTATTAATAGCTGTCTTTCTTCTAGATATTGGAGTTGTGCCATTAACTGAATTCAAATAATTTCAATGCATCCTTTAAACATAGTTGCACTGAACAACATGTAAATTCTCATGTAGAAGTAGGTTTGTGTTTGGATACCATGGTTGGCAGCTGGATATTTGGAAGTTCAAGCCATGGTCTGGGTTCCAAACTATGGTTAGTGCTAACCATAGTTTGGTGTGGTTTCTATATACATCCATTTCCTTTTGTCTTTCTCTCTCTTTGCTGCAGTTGTGATTTCTGTACTAATAAGGATTTAGCTATGATTATCTCAACTATACAAGGTGCCCTGTTGAAAACCAAAGCAACCAGCTACCAGAACATACATTTAAAAAACTGTAATTTCTTCAAATTTCTGTACTGTCTCAGTCAAAATAAAAAAATTTTTTTCTTCCAGTAGCACCTTAAAGACCAACTAAGTTAGTTCTTGGTATGAGCTTTCGTGTGCATGCACACTTCTTCAGATATACTGTGTATCTGAAGAAGTGTGCATGCACACGAAAGCTCATACCAAGAACTAACTTAGTTGGTCTTTAAGGTGCTACTGGAAGAAATTTTTTATTTTATTTTGACTATGGCAGACCAACACGGCTACCTATCTACTACTGTACTGTCTCAATAACTCTGAATATTATTTCAAGTCTCTGGCAAACAGTAAAGTTAAAATTGCAGCTGGCAAGATCACCCTCTTTCTAGTACCACAACACACAGAAAAGCAGGGAGAAACTAATGGGCCCTTTCTAAAAAAAAAAGAAGAGTCTTACTCAGAGTAGACCCACTGTAATTAATGAACCTATGTTAGTCATGTCCATTAACTTCAATGAGTCTACTCTGAGTAGGGCTAGAATGGAATACCAACCCATATGTTTAGCATGGCTGGGGAAAAAAGCAAAAGGGGGAAATTACTTGTTTTTGTCATGCTGAAAAATGGATCCTTTCACCAGAAACCTCTGTCTTAGCTCCAGGCATCCTTGAAGCTACTGAACTAAGCAGCTGAGAGGGGACTGATCAAGTTGGCAGTTGATCTCCAACATGAAGGTGCTGCTTTATTGAAGGGGCCTGGGGCAGACTCACAAGAAGCACAGGAAGAACTTATGGAAGAAATATGCAGTAGGCTATCAAAGTGAATTTGCTAGTTACTGTGTTGGAATACAATCTAGGTGGACATTTCAATGAAGTCAGATGCTCTGTATCAAACTGCTCCAGTCAGTCAGTGAAACTGTTTGAAAGTTAAGTGAAAGACTGCACTTCTTCACACAATTCATAATGAATCTCAATTAATTTCTATTATATATATTTTACAGAAAATAATTCTATATATTCTACACATTTTCAATGCAAACCAATCTGTAAACTTTTGTGGAAGGTCAGTATAGAAATGTCTCTAAGATAATAAATTAATAAGCAAATAACCATGAAATGCAGCTTAGATGGCTTTTTAAAGGAATTGACCAATAAATGCAGGAAATTTCTATTAATAGCAATATTTACCAATTGGATACATTTGACTGCTAGGGCAAGCATCAGTCGAGGTTGTCTCCACCTGTTTGCATGAACTTTACATAGGCTTCTGACAAGCTACCACTGGAAAGCCATTAGAATGATCTGTAGTGTGTCGGATCCAGCCTGACTTACACTCTCTCCATGCATTTAAATATAGCATATGGCTACCATATCAAGGATTGTTTGCAGAGTTTAGAGGTCATTGAAGGATATCCAAGTATATTCTCACCCTGGCCAACCAACTCTGCCATCAACATAAGGCAGTTTTAGAGGCATACAACTGGAAAAAGGGGTAGTTTGCCTCAATGTATACAGCAGTTGTCAAGGCATTTTCAAATGAAAGACCCTTCTTAACCAAATTCACTCACACACGTGCTATTCCATGAATGCAATAGCTTGCAATATAGCATTTTATTTCTGGTATTAGTACGGTGATTGGTGAGAACGTCATCTGAAAACAACAACAGAAAGGGTCTTAAGCAGTTGAACATGGACACAGACAAGGGTTTTAATTACACAACAAGCTTTTTAATCTAATTAAAAATCTATACCATTTCCATGAGCTGAATACTAATTGATTTCACCCTTTAATTGAAATCAGTTGAATAACAAGACCCTGGTGGATATAGGAGAGCAAAGTCTTGAAATAAAAATCAAGCAGCAGTGGTATAGATCTTCAACCAGATTTTTCTATTCCATGTGAGACTCTTCTGTGCAGAGGCTGTACAGGAAGCTGGAGGGGAAAGGAGAAGAAGACAAAGTCCATTGTGCCAGCAGAGTTGTAGCATTGGATATGGCCCTGTAATCCCCACTAGAATGGATACTTTTCAACTAATAACAGATTGCACTAAAATCTCAGGTAAGGGTTCCAAACAGGGGCAGATCTACTATAAAACTAATGAAGCTTAAGCTTCAGGTCCCCTAATCTCGGAGGAGCCCTGAAGCAACTTAAATTCATATTGCTTTAAAATGTTGGGTCTAGTAGACCCAATCTGAGTAGTACAACTCAAATATATATATGTTATAAATATTTCAACAATCCCAAAACTTGACAGTCAGTAGCACAGATGTTGTAAAGGTTTGGTGATGTGTTGTGGAACAACCCCTTTGAAGAAGATAACAATGGTTACCCAGACCTCCTTGCTGATTGCGAAGGGGTCCGCATGATAGTTCAAGCTTCATGGCCCCATAAATGTAGGCTCACCACTGGTCCCAAAGGTTTTAGGTCAGAGCTGGTAAATCTATGGCTCTCCACAGAGCCATTCATTCATTCAGTTCAGTGCACAGTTGCTTTGTACAAGAGATGAGTCAATTAAGCATTAATAGCTAATCTTTCACTTTTTGAAAGTCAGAATTCTAAATTGGAATATAATGTTGCCCAATAAAGTTGTGTAATTAGTTAATATTGTCTATATTCCTTGAAGATTTACTTCAACACTTTAAAACTGAAGTTGAATCCCATCAGTCACTCGCATAGAAAAACATGTCACTGCACTGAATGAAATATCTTCTTTCCTGTTAATGGACTTTTATAATTCCGTAATTGCAGTTATTACATGATGATAAATTTGAGGGTGCACTTTGCATGGAGGTTATACTCTGACCCACATTAAGCAGTGTGTTCTTTTCCATACCTTTAATCTTGAAAAATCTATATAACTACTTACAAAATGGCCTCTTGAACTCAGGATGACACAATGCACTGAACCATTATTCTTGCATTCCAATTATTAGTCATAAAAGCATTTTGTATACTTCCAAGGACTTCATAAAATTATCATTTACATTTACTAGCCTCAGCTAAATATATTTAATATGGTTAGAATTATGCCACCCTTGCACTAAAGTACAGTGGTACCTCGGGTTACAGACGCTTCAGGTTGCAGACTCCGCTAACCCAGAAATAGTACCTTGGGTTAAGAACTTTGCTTCAGGATGAGAACAGAAATCGTGCTCTGGCACTGCGGCAGCAGCGGGAGGCCCCATTAGCTAAAGTGGTGCTTCAGGTTAAGAACAGTTTCAGGTTAAGAACGGACCGCCGGAATGAATTAAGTACTTAACCCGAGGTACCACTGTATTTATGAAAGGGCTTAACTGGGAGATTTCACTGAAGCTAAAGAACAGCAAGAAGTGGTCTCTGAACTGCTTGATGAGTTGATAATATAGTTGTATCCAACACTACTTCGTCTTCCTTTCCTTCCCCGGCATGCCCTCAAGATCTTCTCCAGAGATCCCAAAGCATCTGGGGCTGTTTTTGAGGACACACAGGGGCTGGAAGGAACAGGAGAGGGAAAGGAAGCTCCATTATGCACAAGGAAGTGCAGCCCAGCCTTTTTTTTTTTTAATGTAGCATATTTACACATCTCCACCACAGGTTTTTTTTTTTTTTGCCTCTTGAAGCCAGCTCCACACAGCCTGAGATCAGAAACAAATTTGTGATGTTTGAAGTAAACTAATTCTCATTTTTAGTTTTGCTGATATCGTTTCAATTAGCTAAAAAGAACCCATTACCAACTATTGAACTGTGGCTCGGTAGAACCCATTAGCTGTAGGGTGTTCACATGTGATGACCCAGAATCACATTTAGGCTGATGGAGCTCTGGGTAAAAATTGCTGACAGATCCTTCCACATCCAGCCATGTGCATTACTTTATGAAATTGTGGTTTATCTGCTCTCAGAGCCTTTTAAAACTATTATAGGTTAACAGACTTCAGAGCATTTGTGACAAATGCTGTGCTCTTTGGCTTCTCACTTTGAATTAAAAATATGCAACAGGCAGGAAATGAACACACTTCAAGGAGAGATGTGTCACAGCCAAAATGTAGTAAAAATGGGCACTTTTAGTGATGCTTTGATTGACAATCATACTATAAAATCCTGGGAAATGGATGGGAATCCTATTGATTGATAGGAAGTGGTACCCATTCTATTCACAAAGGCTCAGAAGAAGTCAGGTACTAAGTTTCTGAAAAGGAGATGATGAGAAATAAAAATTGGATTCTGGCTTTGCTCTTACGTTGGCTAGGTCTGGAACATGAACAGATATTGCTTTGGGACTAACACTGTCTGAACTGGCTGTTTCTCCCTTATCGTTCTTCCTCAATTCGTACATTTGTAAATAGTTTCACAGACACCAAGCTAACATTGAAAAAAGCCACCACCAACTTCTAAAGACTTGGGAATGAAACATTACCTTTATGTTAGAGAGTGGAAAAGTATGTTGTAGTCCTAGACTACTAAATAAAATTCCTTGTGCTGATCCTTCACAATTTCCTAAGTTTTCTTGGTAACTTAATAAAATAAAATAAAATAAAATACGTTTTCAAATTATTTTGGAGTCACAAAGACAGATAAACAACAAAAATTCAATAACATATTCAACTAAAGGCCGGGGCATACAAAATCTAAACATATTAAATAATAGCACTCAAACTAAAATCACGACAAACATATTTTTCTAGATGGTGAAGGTACAGACGTACTTGCAAATCTGAAACTAAACTATATGAAATAACATCCCTTAGACTCCTGTAACTTATGTGTCATTCTCTCCGCAACCATTAAACTCCAGTGATTTTCATATCATAAGGATATAGACATTTTTTTTTAAAAAAAAATCCTATTTCCACTGTATTGCTATACAGTGATACCTCGCAAGACGAATGCCTCGCAAGACAGAAAACTCGCAAAACGAAAGGGTTTTTTGTTTTTTGAGCTGCTTGGCAAGACGATTTTCCCTATGGGCTTGCTTCGCAAGACGGAAACGTCTTGCAAGTTTGTTTCCTTTTTCTTAACACCGTTAATACAGTTGCGACTTGACTTTGAGGAGCAACTCATAGCACGCGGTGTGGTAGCCTTTTTTGAGGTTTTTGAAGACTTTTGTGATTTTTGAAGCTTTTCCAAAACTTTTCCGACACCATGCTTCGCAAGGCGAAAAAAATCGCAAGACGACAAAACTCGCGGAACGAATTAATTTCGTCTTGCGAGGCACCACTGTATAGAGATCCTGTCAGCTGCCAGCATCCATGTCAAAAGTTCCATTTGCCGAAATGTCTTCATAGTATCAGTCCACATATTTAGAGGGGATAATGTTATGTATTGAAGTTCTCACCCTGGCCACCAGGGGTATCGTGTATATAGTTTTCACTCAGGTCCACATCAGTTAATTTAGGCAGGAAACCCTGGGTTGTTGTTGTTGCAATGTTGATAGCCGGCTGCCTATAAAAGCAGGCCGGCTGAGCTGTTTGCTATTCACTTCAGTTCAGTTCCATCTTACTTATAAAGAACTACTTGGAGAAATCTCTGTGTCATCTGCTATGTCCACCCACTATTTAATAGATAATTGGGGAGAAATTTGAATATGTGTTTTGATAATCTTTGATATCTCCTGATAAATTTGATTCCAGAATAAATGCTACTAGAGATGGAAGAAAATTTCTTTGCTCCCACAACCTCTCCACCAGTTCAGAGATGAATTGGAAATAAGCTGAGATGGTGAAACAGGTGTTACGTTGCCATTGGTGTAGAATTTTTAGGGAACATTCTCTCACAAGTGCAGATACAGTGGTGCCTCGCAAGACGAAAAGAATTCGTTCCGCGAGTCTTTTTGTCTTGCGATGTTTTTTGTCTTGCGAAGCACAGTCCGTCGCAACTGCGCCTCTTCAAGAGGGTTTAAAAAAAAAGCGCAAGACGTTTTCGTCTTGCAAAGCAAGCCCATAGGGAAATTCGTCTAGCGAAGCAACGCAAAAACGGAAAACCCTTTCGTCTAGCGAGTTTTTCGTCTTGCGAGGCATTCGTCTTGCGGGGCACCACTGTATTGATTTGTACAGCTTAGAATTCCAAAGTGCATTCCAGTCCACATAACTCTACTTTTCAACCCACAATATAATCTGCCTTAAACAGCTCAGGACCGCAATACCTCATGGACTGCCTCTCCCCATATGAACCAACCTGGACCCTGTGATAAGCATCTAAGGCCCTTCTTCATGTGCCTTCTCCACAAGAGTTCCAGAGTGGCAACACAAGAACAGGCCTTATCTGCAGTGGATCCCCATTTGTGGAACGCTGTCCCCGTGGAGGCTTGTTTGGCGTCATCATTATATATCTTTAGGCATCAGGCGAAATTTTTCCTGCAAAATAAGGCCTTTGGCATAAGCTACCTGTGGCCTTTTAGAAATAGGCTGGGTGCTTTTAGTTTCTTTTTTCCTCTTGGCTTTAATGTATCTATGTGGGTTTTTGATTTTTTTGGTCCATCTGTTTGGCTGGTTGTTTGTAAGTCGCTTTGGGTTGCGCTGGGCAAGAGAAAGCTACAACAAATTCAACTAATAATAATAATAATAATAATTAATAATAATAATAAAATGAATAATAGATTAGATTCTTAAGCCATGCACTTGGTGCCTGCTTTTCTGAAGACAATCCAGAAATAGCAACATAGCTACAGTTGTTTACAATGACCTTTCTGAAGGAGGATTAAAAAAAAATCAAAAAAGCAGTCTTATTTTCAATGGCATTATATTTTCAACTCAGGAAAAGAGTCCTGCTACTGTAAGAGGTATTCATATTTTCAGTAACCATTTATCTGGCACTTAGAAATATTAATATATTAATGTGTTTTAGAAACATACACACGGAGTAATATAACTGTGCCATGTACCAGATCTGGAAGTCTGTCTGAGAGTACATTGATATACAGACACGCAGGCACTTACCAGCTGTGATTGCCAAAACTGCTTAGTAGCACAAGGCTATTCATTTCAAGAAGGTTTCAACAGGGAGGGAGCATGGCCATACATATTCAAGACCCAAGTATTAAAGTAATCCTGTTTTACTAATACAACTAGAAAGCACATCTAAGTATGTTGCTTGCTTCACAGCTGTACAATTTATGGCAAAAACAACACCCTTCTGGAAAGGCAGCATTGCCAGAAAACTAGCTGCCTGTTACTTTATGTGTGACATTTATGCTATTAATATTGATCTACACAAATGCATTTGCAGTATCTTGTTAATATTAGTTGCTCTTTAGAATCCACCATGAGTTCTGGGGGAAATGCCTTAAACAGTTCATGCCAGGATGTGCCCCGAGTCAATCCCATTTCAAGGTTAAAGAATAGGATTCTGCATTGGATACCCATCAGTCTTCAGTGACGTAACAGGCAAATAGCATCTGCATGCAGTTCTTCAGATAGGAATGTTACACTACTACTTCACTTACAGCTGCACAGAAAGGGTAGGAAAAAGGAGAAAATAGATCCTTCATTCTTTGCCACAATTCACTGTTTAATAGATGGGCTCTCAAGCTTTGGGAAGAGGGAGCAGTCCTTATAGGTGAAGTGGTACTTCAGTTTAATATGGAAAACATCATGTTCTTTCATTTCAAAGAAATGAAGAAGATAGTTGGAGCTGAACTAAAAATCTTCATTAGAAGCATAGTTGATGAGAATGTGGGCTCTTGACTAAAGACAATTTTTATATTTATATTTATTTTTTAAAAAACACATTTAAAACTCCTGTTTTACATCCTTCTTGTTGTTCCTTATCACAGCATAGTGGAATTAGATGATTTGATACGTTCAAAATGGTACATATAACTTTAGTAACATACTTCTTGATGACCATTTACATCTCCCCCCTCCTTTCACCAAAAAAATCAATGTATATTTTCTGCATAGGTGCGCCATAGTTTCATATACAGTGGCAAGGCTATAGTAGATATAAGAGAGGGGAGAATCATTTATATACCTCATTGTGTATTTGCTTGGTAGGGTCATGATGCCCTGACGGAAAAAGCCTTTGTATTTCTGCTAGAATTTAACCTACTCAACTGGATAAAAGCTATTTGTTTTAGATCATGCACTGAATCAATATTGGCTATGCTAAAAAGCCAAATTTTACTATCAGCCCGAATTCTGCAAACTCCAAGGAATGAGAAAACTTTTCACGCACCAGCATTTCTGTTTGCGCAGACAAACTAACTGCCACTGGCAAAGTGACACTCAAAGGTATTCAGCAAATAAATACATTTCCAATATACTCACTCCCCTCTTATGGTCATCTTATTAGCAGATTTGGCACGAGAAGCCAAGAGTTCTCCAGGTTGACAATTTTGACAATCCACTGTTAATTCTAATAATTATGCTCTTTCAAATCCTTATATTCTTCAAGCAGTGTGTCTGGAAACATCTCAGACCGTTCAATATGAAATGGAATTTTAAAAAGATAAACTAAATTAAAACCTTTTTCAACCTTGGCTGAAAGTGGCTGAATAGCTAGACATGCATATGCAGCCAGTGGGCTAAAGCCCTGGTAGCATCAGTTTGGTCGGATAAACAGAAACCCAGAGCACATGAGCATAAAT
Source organism: Podarcis liolepis (assembly GCF_965112155.1). NCBI lineage: Eukaryota > Metazoa > Chordata > Lepidosauria > Squamata > Lacertidae > Podarcis > Podarcis liolepis. Next base: position 46,233,322 of record NC_139564.1, on the reverse strand, counting down.
AGAGTGAGACGGATGGATGGTAGGAAGTGCACACAGGTCTAGCTGTGCAAGTATGTCCTCAGCAAAGGCCTCTGTTAACTAAAGTTGGCAGGGACCTATCAGTTTCACATGTGAGAAGACTGAGCATCCTTATGCCAAACCTTCTCAGAGTGAGAGTCTAAATCTGGTCTGTCCCTATGTTTGCCCAGACCAGAGTCTGCTAATGTTTCCCGAGGGTAAAATGTATTAACCCGGACCTTGATGGAAACTGATTAGGAGACCTTCTACAGAGCTTTGGGGTGCTGCAACACACGGAATCTTTTAGACAACAGACTTGGGGCAAAAGGCCACTTGATATGCCTTGATTAGTCTGACTGTAAGGCTACCAGAATAGTGTATCCAGGAGAAAGAGAAAAAGGGAGAGAGATCTGTAAGATGAGTATCGTAAACTCAATAAAATATGCAATAAGGAGTTATAATTATGATTCTTCTAAGTGATATGGAATCAAAGATGTATACATAATATACAAAACACAAATGTCATGTAAATTACGGCATAGGAAAGCAAGATTAATAATGTACAACTTGTAATTTATATTGCACTGAACATATATCTGCACTGCTGAACTAAAAACTATAAAGCATGCTGTTGCTAGCAAACATGTTTATACCTATTTTTCTTTTACAGTTCTTTTCCAGTTAAATTTTTGCATCATATCAACATTAAATTTTCAATTTTCCTAGCATGCTTCAAGGATAAAGATTCCAGTACGACCTTCTGGCTGGCTGGCTAATTTCCCATAGGCAGGGATTTCTAAGATCCTGCACACAATCAGAAATGGCACAGACCCAGCTGGTCTATAACAGAGCTTTCCAAACTTTTCATGTTGGTGACACACATTTTAGACATGCATCATTTTGTGACACAGTAATTCAGTTTTGCATCATTTTGTGACACAGTAATTCAGTTTTACTAGCAAACCAGAGGTTAAACTAGCCCCTTTCCAGCCCCTGGAGGAGTGTGGGGAGCGTTTCCACGACATACCTACACACTGCAGCTGACACACTAACGTCTCACAACACAGAGTTTGGAAAGCTCTGGTCTATAACGTGATTCCATCCAATACACAGAACCGTTATTTATGATTTGATTGTCTTATGAGTAAAGACTATCATACAGTTACATGAAATGGTGGCAGATGTACCAGGGAGAAGACTATGAAAGCTTCAGTCTGTATAGCAGTATAATAAATGAACTGCTCCTGCTGCTTCACTGTAAGATCAGTCACAAATCTTGGTGATTATATGAGAGATTATGGGAGGAAGGTTTCAGTGCTTCTTAGCATGGAAATATGGAGGTGGAAGTTGCTCAGATATGTGATGCCAGCTTCAGTCTACTCTAAAATGTAACAATAAAGTTGAATTGATTTTAGCCTGTTCTTATATTACAGGAACCTGCCAGGATGAGCTGAAAGAGGGAGAATCTCTCAGTAATATACGGTTATTGTAGTTAAGTCTTATGTGGCAAGGTACCCTCAAGATATTTGGGGCTACAACTTCCCTAATCCTTGACCATTAGCTAGTTTGGGCTGATGGGAGTTGTAGTCCAGGTTTTGGGAGGCTACTAGTGTCTGTCTGAGTCTCACCTTTCCAGGTGCCATGTCTGGTAGAATCCCAGCTGGGTTAGACCCTTTGGATCCCAAACTCAGTGACAGTTAATGGTTGTGTGGTCTTCCATATTTATTGACATGAATCAAATTAACCAGGGTTTATATATCAGCCATGATAAAGGCTATGGTCTGCCTTCACTATTGGATGCTGTATGCCAGCTGCTGGAAGCCACAGGATGGAATAGGGCTTTTCCACCCCTGCTCTACATAAATTTTATTTTATTATTTCATGAAATTTATATACTGCTTGGCCACAGATAAAACATCAAAATTGTTTACAAAAACAGACCAGCAGAAGTATATTATGCTACAAAGGACTGAAGGGATCCAAGCCTAGCATTGTGAGCTGAAGAATGACTTCAGAAATGCAAAAGAAAAACCTTTGGTGACAGGTTGCTATTATTATTACTAATTATTCCATTATCATTAAGATAGCCCTCTCTCGCTCTTGCTCTTTACTTTAACTACACAAAGACATCAGCACAATATACCAAAAGCTAAAAGGGGAAAGTATCTCCTTGAGTTATTGAGATGCATTGTTTATTACAGTCTGGGTTTTTTTTTTATAATGTTCACATTACAAATTTAAATGAGTAATTTAATCCCATTTTATTTCACTGTGACTAATCAAGATAGTTAAAATTCTATTACATTGCTGTATACATTCAATAGCTGTCAACTTTAAGTTAATAATTAGAAAGAAATAGATATTTCCACCCTTTCTATAATCAAAATGATACTTATTGGATGCAGAGTAATCAAAAGCTATTATCTATTGTTTGAATTGCAAAATTATCATGGCTAATTCAAGAAGTCTGTGACTTCAGTTTGAAAATATAGGCATCATTTTGTTGAGCACCAGCAACATTTTTTAATGGGGAAGCTTTATAAATAATGAGTGCTCATTTGTCACTGGAATAATTAGATATAACTGCTTGAGTCAGACTGTGATAGTATTACTTTAGCTAAGCATAGAATGAAGAATTATATCATGATCTTCCCACTTGACTTCTGAATTGTGTATAAAGGAATTAAAAGATATGCCAGAAACAAATTATAACCACTTTAAGGTGCCTTAAGAGACGAAATACAATTTTATTATTTACATATTGTATTTGAATGCTGCCCAGTAACAGTGCTATTTAGTTAGGCTGTGTGATGGTTAAACTGCTAGGAAGACACTCAGAAGACACAAGTTTGAACTCTTGGTCTGCCATGAAGCTACCTGGCTCACCTTGGGCTAGTCACTATTTCTCAGCCTAACATACTTCATAGAGTGGTTCTGAAGATAAAAAGCGGGGGCACTATGTACACTGCCTTGAAAAATTGTGGGATAACAATGTGATTAAATAAATGAAATTACTCCAGTGATTTAAGACTGAGCATTCCTGATGAGCACCTACAGTAATTCTAATTTGAGCTCCAGGGATTAAAACATGTTAGTTTAACACACACTGAAAAAGAAGCTGAATAGTGAAACGGACACCTAGATGCAATAATGTAAGCCTTTAGTCATGTGTAGTGAGTACTTGGGTAAGTGTGCAACTCAACAACAAAACAGTTTTTTTAAGGTCACAACTCCAGGCATAATTTTCCTGGCATTATTTAATTCTTCCCGTTAAATGTACCCACAATGAGTATCAAGCACAAACGATGGGATTAGATCCAATCAGGCAGCTTAGCGGATAAGTATGATCGTTCATCACAACAATCACTTGCAGGTGCAAAATTGATGACACTTGTTCTAAAATCATGCATCCCTTTCTTCTTCTGCAATTGACACAGTTAGAAACCAGGTGTAATTTTATCATCCGATAGCCGGGTAGGTGGGTGGAAGGGGGAACATCTTAAACCAGGGTAAAAATATGTATGTATTCTTCTACATCTTTCCAGTTGAATCTAGTTTTGTCATTTTTGCTTCCACATGCTGCAGGCGTTAAACTGTGGAATATAAATAAAACAGGTATGGATATAAAGTACAGCAAGGGAAAATGTACCTAGCCATGCATGATTACTCACTTGAAGTTATTGTAATTTCCCCATTACCTTCCTGTAGCAGATGGCAGCAGCTTACATTCTGGCACTTACAGCCAATCATGCTTATCATACACTTTCTACAAAAGTCTTGAGATTCAAAGGGATGCAAGTGACTGGATGAGACTAACTGCAGAGAAACATATATCTTATCTGTGCAGGAAAATGCAAACATGAATAACATCAAGCTGTTGGTTTACTGTACAAGGCACATTCACACAGCCAATCTCCTATCAAATGTGTGCCTTTAACAACCAAGCAAGACCCCGATGAGCTGGTAAATAAAGATGGTCAGCTTGGTTTGCATGCAGTGCTTGAATAATAATATTCTATACTAGTGTTTCCCAACCAGGGCCGTATGGCTCCCTGGGGGCCCCCCAGAATATTCCAAGGCGGCCACAGGTGAAAATTGTGTAAATGGGGGGCCACAGCACGAGGCTAGAGGGCCAAAGAGGGAAGTGAGAAGTGAAGGGGGGGGGAATCATTTTTTAAAATAAAAAAAATCCTGATTGACTGGCTATCCGCTTAGCCAATCACAAGCAAGTAAGGGCCGAGTACTCCTTTTTGCCATGTGTGTTTTCTTGGAGCAGTCCTGGTTTGGTTTTTGTGGGAGAAGGCAATTGCTAAGGCTCCCATTTTGAGCAGTTGAGCCCGCGATCCAGAACCCCCAGGTCAGGTAAGTGCAGCAGTGGGGTGGCAATGGGTAGGGCTGGGCAAGCCAGAGCTGCTGGTTGCTGCCACCAGTGCTGGGCCCAGTGGTGGCCTGGGCCTGATTCTACAAGGTGCAGGGTGCAATCCACCCGAGCGCCTAGTGGATCAGGGCCTTCGGATGTTGCCAAGGGGCGTAGGACCCAGTGGCAGCGACAGCCCGGCTCTTTGAAGTGTGGGGTGAAATCCACCCTAGCGCCTAGCCGAGCAGGGTCGTCTGGTGCTGCTGACTCACATCTAGTAAATAACTAAGTGTCTACTCAGAAGAAAGCCGCACTGAGTTCAGTGGGTCTTACTCCCGGGTAAGGGGGGGGCTATAGTGTTTTATCTAGGCAGCCAGGGCTCCTCCATATGACAATATCTTTTTGCACCAGGTCAGTGAGGACCAGTTGCTTTTAAAATTCTCCCATATATACAAAACTCCCTGTGTACCTTTTGGACTGTATCTGTAGGTTTCCCCCCCTGTGTCAAATAACTGGGGTCAGATATGTGTTGTTTACTTTTTTTAATACATGGAGAAGATGGATCTTCCTCGGGAGGTTCTGGACTCTCCTTGGAGGTTTCTAAGCAGAGGTTAGATGGCCGTCTGTCATGGATGCTTTAGCTGAGTTTCCTACATTGCAGGGGGTTGCACTTGATAGATGACCCTCGGGGTCCCTTCCAACTCCATGCTTCTATGTTTTTCTCTGCTTCAACAATATTTCATTATGTTCCTATCATTTAATGTAATTGTATTTTGTATACATTGTAATTTTTAAAAATAAAACATTTTCAATTTACAAACAAAGCATTTAAATAGCTATCTTTCTAACAGTCGGATGGGGGGGCATAGCCAGGATTTTTGTTTGGGGGCAGGCTTTTGTTGGGGGGGGCAGTACCTCAGATTTGTATAGCTTTTTACTGATTTTTACTTATTGGGGGCAGCTGCCCCTCCCCCCTGGCTACGCACAGGAAGGAAACAAGATCAGAAGGGGGCCGTGGTTGGAAAAAGGTTGGGAAACACTGTTCCACACCATGACTTTTTGCACTGTATTTGAGTAATAGAAAAAGGAATCAACCTTGTTGTGCATACACATGATTACCAACTTCTCCAGAAGCTTTTGTCCATGCAGGTCTATTAAGCTCATGGGGATCTTCCCATTGCCTTCAGCAGGATATCCACTGACTGTATCAGTAATCCTCAGCCATGAAATGTAAACTGAAATTGCATTTTGGTTTTTCAAGAAGCAATCCCACCTCATCCTTTGACCCATTCTGGAATGCTGCTTTAATGCTTTCATTTGAATAAAAAAGGGAAAAAAATATTTGCTCTTGGCTTGCCCTAGTTGTAGCCCTTCTAGTTGTTGGGCACAGTTAATCAAGCAACTAATACAGCACTTTAGGAGATGTGCAGGTAAAGGCTGAACCAATATTGCAGAATTATTATTATTATTATTATTATTATTAAATTTGTATACTATGTTTCATCTGTAGATCTAAGGGTGGTTTACGACATAAAATTACAATATAAAAAACACAAAATCCAATATAAAAATAAGAAGAAAAACAAACCAATAATCTCCTCTCTTTGCCCCATGAAATACAGACGTCTCTGGCTGTCTTTCATAGGTTGGTAATGACATTTTATTCTGGCAAGCTTTTGTCTGCTAAATATTTGCTGCAAAGGTCATGTTTTATCTGTGGCCTCTGCCTTGGCTGTATTTTTAATGTAGAATTCTTTAATGCACTTTGATTGGTATGTTTTTTATTCCATTTTATGCCAATGGGTTTTTAAATTGTGGTAACCAGCTCTGAGTAGGCACTGAGAAGGGTGGGACAGAACTCTTGAAATTTATGGGTTCAGTTCCGGAACTGGAAAGGGAGATGCTTACTTTCCCACTGAACATTTTAGCTGCTGCAAAAGCTCAAAATCCAGCTGGGTCCCTAACCTGCAGTACAGGAATACTTCAGTCTTATCACTCCACCAGAAAAAAAAAAGCATGTCCCACTTGAAAGTCGTGCAGGAGCAATGCCATGGAAACTGCTGATGGAAATTCTGGCCTATTTAATGCCGCACATGCATCTCTTGGATGGGCTAGTTTCCTATTGAAAAGGCAGTCAGACAAATCTTCTGCATTATCCCAAACGCAGAATGGTAAAAGCTTTTATCTTTTCACTTCTGATAAATTGGCTGCACTGCTGATTTTGAATCCAATGATTCTCCAGTAATTGAAGCCATCCAGATCCTAAATGATGCACACTTAAGTAATACACTGTAAAGAATCTGCCTGTAGCAGCTCTCTAACATTATTTCCTAGGATCCTGCCAAAATGTGATAAGCTTCCAAATTGGTATTACTGTTACGAGGTAAGAGCTCTGCTCATTACATGCTAAAGCAATAAACTTTGAAGTTGTATTCTTCACTTTGAAGCTGACCAAGACTTCCTTTTGAAGCTTACTTTCATATATTTTTACCATCCAAAGGAGAGAAGTGGCATAACGTAACACTTTTTCTACCATAGGTAAAAGAAGCTGCAGTTTGAAAACAATGTAGGTGAGTGAGATCAGGGACAATCCTGTGTCAAGATCCACCAGGCTAAGCAGCTTAGCATGCAACAGACTTCTGGCTCAGCTGGCTGATTCCTGGCTCAGCTTGCATTAAGTACCCAACCCCAGCTCAGCTGGCATAACTTGCTCATTCCAGCTGAGCTGGCTGAGCTGAGGCAGGTGTAAGTTTCAAAAATAAGGCATTCAGTGGGTGTGGCAGGAGCAGGATCAAAGGGTGGGGGTGGGGGACTTGGGATGGATGCTAAGGCTGTTCAGTTAGGTCATGTGACCTGGAAACATGGCATATAGCACTATTTTAATGGCTTGTTTTCCCTCTGCCAGTCTTAGGCAGAAAGCAGGAAAAGCAACTGTGCTACTGAACAGAGTTTGGATCTGGTGTAACTTTACAGTTGCTTAACTTCCACTAGCTTGCTTTAGGCCAGCTTCTTGAGCACTGGATTGCTCCCATAGTTGTGTAGTGAACCATTGTAATGTTGATTTACCTTTTTTAAAATACTGTTTTTCTGGTGTGTGTGTGTGTTTGCAATTGATATAAAATCTTACCACACACACACACAAACACAGACAGAGAGATAGAGAGATAGTATACTACCCTTTTTCTGTAGAACTCAGGGCAGTTCACAACATCAAATACAATATAAAAAGACAAAATACATGGCGACAAGCACAAGATCAAAAAACAAGAACAAATACCACAAACTAATAAACCTCCCTCTCGCCTTCCTTCCCACAAACAAAGGAACAGCGTAATTATTATGCTCTTAGAATAAAAAGTGGTATGTGTATCCTCAATGACATGACTTTAATTTTTATAAAGTGAATGTTGAAGGAAGACTATAGTTGCGATGCTAAGCAAAATTATATGCAATTAAGTTTTACTTTAATGTTGTAAGCTGCCTGGAACACGTTGTTATAGGTTGGCCAATAATGTTGTAAATAAAATAAACAGATCCCACTGAACTAAATGTAATTTTATTTTCATATATACATTTACAATGAGGTTGCATGCCCTTGCGATATGAAACAGAATGCAAACTTATATCCAATTATAAACTCAAGTTGTTGACAAAGCCAGTTAAAACTGTTACAATACGGTTGTTGTTTTTTTGGCGAGTGGAGTGATATTTCTATCAAATGAAGGGCCACAATTCTATGACAAATGCAAATGGTCTAACCAATATTTTTAGTCAACTACTGGTACCAAAAAGTAAAGCGAAATATACCAAGCATGTAATCAATTCTGAAAACTGAGGTGGGAGGGATTAATAAACTAATCAATCTATAAATTTAAAGGTAATAAGACCTTCTACTTTAACTTAATAATCTATAGAAATATTTCAGTAGGAATAAATGTTTTAGAAAAACAGTATTCTCCAGCCTGGTGACCTGCTGATATTTTGGACTGCAACCCCCATTGCTCATGACCATTGGCCATGCTGTCTGTGGCTGATGGAAATTGTATTCTTAAATATCTGGGAAGCATCCATTGGGGAAGGCTGGCCTAAAGTATGAACAATTTCTGCAAAGTTATATATTGCAGCACTTGCTCCTTCAGCATAGATTTTAATGAAAAAGTGACACTGTGATCTATTTTATTATTTATTGTTTGTCTTCTTTCGGGATGCATTGCAATGACAAATGCACAGGATACTAAAGAGAAGAAGCAGAGATGGTACAGTAATATGTCAACATAAGAGCTCTTGTTTCACAGGTGCAAACAAATTATTCCAAACCCTCCTTATGACCATTTCGGTCTGATTTTCATTTCATTTGTTGAGAAAGGTTCTGCAGCTAGGTGTGCACTTGAAGCATATTGCTTCCCCAAGGAATCTTGGGAACTGTCATTTACCCTTCACACAGCTCCAATTCCCAACACCCTTAAAAAAAAACACACACACATAACTACAGCTATTTTTTTATATATTATCATAGACTAGATATTACATTTCATCAAACCTCAAGATTCATTCTACTGCAGTGTCAGTATTGGCTTAGCTGAACTGTATTGCATGCTCTTGGCTCTTGTCTGAAATACTTCCCCACGTTTGTTTATATGCTTGGCGGAATAGATCTATTTGTTTTTTAAAAGTAAGCATCTTGGCAAATGCTTTTGTCAATAGAATGTTCATGAAGCAGATGTCAGAATCAGACGAAAAGCTCTCAAGAAAACATCTGCTTTTTTTAGGAGTCCACTCATCAGCCACTTTAGTTCCAAAGCTAGCTTTAGATTTAATAAATGCAACATGCAGAACAAGACAACACTGCACACTGAAAGTGTTTTCATTTAATATGCATTTATAACATATTTTAGAATATTTTTAGCATTAAAAACCATGGACTTAACTATTCCCTTAAAATTATCTTGTATGTTGCTCCATTGTACCCAAGGGATTGATTTTACAGTACCTAGAATGTTACAACTTTGAACTACAGGCTTGATGGTGCTATCAAATTCAGCGAGACCTGGTATTTATGCTCCATGAAGGAAATTGACATTTGACTTTTTGAAAAAAGTTTAGAGTATATGAAAAATCTTGCTGCAGATTACTTTTACCATCAAGCAACTAACCTTTGAAGATCTATTCCAATAGGAAACTTCATAAAATGCAACTTTGCGTCATAGTCCTAGTTATACTCAAAAACCTTTTAACCTTGTGGAAATTACTTATTGAAATTAAGGGATAGGCCATCATTTCAATAACATCTCAAGAAGCACAGTGCAAAAGCAGTGTCGGGGTCAATGTAGTCTGAAAAGATACTCAAATTGCAGGAAAGATGACAAAAAGCCATGTGGCTTTTTAAATATGAACTACTTTGTTGCAGTGTGGGCTTCTCTGGGCAAGTGCTTGTTTATCCTGATGCATCAAGTGGGAAGTGAAGATGTGTGTCCATATATGAACCCCATATGTTCTCAACAGCTAGCAAAGGCTCAGAGTGGAGAAGGCATGGAGGAGGGGACTAACAATGGCTGCTAGCCTTGATGGCTAGGCTCTGTCTCTGCAGTTTGAGGAAGCAATGCTTCTCAATACTGAGTTGCTAGAAACTATGGGAGGGGAAAGGACTCTTGTGCTCGAATCCTGATTGTGGGTTTCCCATAGGCATCTGGTTGGCCACTGTGAGAGCAGGATGCTGAATTAAATAATAATAATAATAATAATAATAATAATAATAATAATAATAATATATTATATCTACCCTGCCCATCTGGCTGGGTTTCTCTAGCCACTCTGGCTGGCTTCCAACAAAAGATATGGACCACTGGCCTAATCCTGCAGACTCTTCTTATGTTCTCATGTGTGTACTGCATGCTTCAAAAGAAGGACCGACAACGTAAACGGGGTCCATTTTAACCCCCATCTTCTAATGATTGTGTGGCAACAAAGAGCATTTGACATTCATTTCCTGGTGGTGTGGAAGCAACATCCTTAATATTCTGCAGCACCAGAGCGACACCTCAACTTCATGATACTGTCCTAAATCCAATACACATCTGTGCTGCTTTTAGTCTAGTCCTGCCCCACCTTTGTAACCTTTCCATATACAAGGAGATTTTGCCATGGTGGTACCTCATGCATCCCTGAACATCTGAACTAGAAATTAAGCTGTGGCCGAAGGTAAGAAGACTTCCCAGCCATCTTTTCATCTTTGATCTACAAAAACCATGTGTGGAATCCCACAAATGTTTTGGAGAGGATATAGATTGTTTGGAGAAGAGATGCTAAAATACAGGATGCTGGAATTTTTTAAAATCAGGTTTGTAGCTTACATTTTATTGTTCATTAAATTTTCAGGTAAATGTTTCCCACTGGTTTAAAAAGATAAATTACTGACCATTAATTCCAGGGTCTAAAATTGCCTAACACAGGGACATAGGAACTTGCCTTATACAGAGTCAGACCACTAGTCCATCTAGCTTAAGCACTGTCTACACCAGCGGTTCTCAACCTGTGGGTCCCCAGATGTTGTTGGACTACAACTCCCACCATCCCTGAGCTCTGGCCTTGCTAGCTAGGGGTGATGGGAGTTGTAGTTCAACAACATCTGGGGACCCACAGGTTGAAAAAGGCTGGTCTACACTGATTGGCAGCAGTTCTCCAGGGATTCAGACAGGGAAGATTCTCAGCCCTACCTGGAGATGCCAGGTATTGAATCAGGGACCTTTTCCAGGAAAAGCAGATCCTCTGTCCTTCCCTACATAGCTGCATCACTCTGCAACAATATTTTCTTGCCTGTTCACTGCAGTGTGTACTGTATACACCATCAGTCAAAATGCTCAAATGAGCACAGTCAAGAGCAGATAAGATACATATCTGTTGTACTTTTGAAAATTAACGCTCATGGAATAAGCATCACAATATGTCTCAATATGACTGTTCAAATGGGCACTCAGTATCAATGCTGGCAGTAGTGATGGTAAACACCTAGTCAGCGACTGTACAGATCCTACTCTAGGAAGTGCCTCAATCTCCCTAAAGTACTTCCCAAAGCAATTCCTGTCTTTGCACTCCATCATTAAATAAGTTGCTCTCTAGAAGTGACCTTGTATTCCTTCGGGGCCCATTGATCGTGCTGGATAAACAGAATGGATCTCACAATGCTAATACAAATCTTTTCAATCCTGCAAACAGAACTGTCACAACCTCAGCTCAACCGTGTTGTCAGAGCATACATATTCTGGAATGTTAACTCAATGCCCTTAGCTCTTCTATTCATGCCATGAATATGCAGAAGGGCATTTCATTAGCTGATAATATTTAATCATGCTAGAACTCTAACTGCATTTCTATTTTTCATCCTAAAACACAGAGGAACCTTAATCAGATTTTTGTATTCTATCTTGTTGGAAATGTAAGCTAGTAGGATTTTAATTAAGCCATTTTAATACTTTTTAAAGTATTAAATACAGTCAGTTTTCTAATTTGGATATATGTTGCTATTTCTTTCTTTCAACAGAATGGCCACTTATTTACCCAAACCAGCCAGGAATAGTTTGCGAGGGATGGACAGGGGTGTGTGTCTCCATGATGCATGCCTGTGTTGTCAAGCTTTGCAACTATGAAAGCAGCTGCTTTTCTTAAGATGGCAGAAGCAGATCAAGTTCCTAAACTAACAAGGATCATCTTCCATACAGAAATCAGTCTACTGAAATCAAATTGTTCAATACAGTTTCAATGAAGTGCTATATATGGAGCAAAACCTTGGGTTTAATTAAAGCTAGGATTAGGATTTAATTAAGATTTTCCAATATATGAGGGTTATGAAATTTCCTCTCCCTGGAAGGATTCTGTAGATATCTTGGGATGGTTCGGTGAAGTCTGCAAACCATTGAATCAAATACGTATCTCAAAACTAAAGAATGGATACATCATACCTAATTATATTTTAGGGTCAGTCAAGCTCATTAGCATGAGAGGTAAGTGACATAAATATGTACACCAGCAAGAGGCAGATGTAGGGTAGCAGGATCGGTTCACCTGCACTGGGCGCTGATCACCTGCTGAGGGCACCACAGGGAGTGCTGCAACAATGACGAATAACAGAGGGCAAGAGGTGGAGGGGCACCAAATTTGGCATTACACAGGGTGCCACTGAAATGTTAAAGCCCAAAGTTCACCACTGCACCAGTCACACTTTGGTTCTATAGTCTCATTTACTCAGAACTCTCATTTAACTCAATGGAACTTAACCCACGTCAGTGTGGATGATATTACAGCCAATATACTGCATTGCTTGATGAGTCACAGTGGCAGAGATTAACAGCTTCTGTTGATAAGTATTTTATTTTGGGTTAAGTGTAATTCTGTGCTTGTTTCAAGGCAATTCCAAACATAGGAAAGTACCTCATACAGACCTCTGGTTCACCTAGCTCAGTATTTACAATGATTGGCCATTGCTGTCTAAGGATGTCAGACAGGAGGCCTGCATAAAGATGCCAGAGACTGAATGTGGGTCCTTTTGTATGCACAGCACGCATTGTACCTCTCTGTCCTAAAATACTGTCTCTGATATTTGATCAATAATGGATAACTTAAACAAGCAAAACATCACTTCTTTTAGCAGTACCTGCCTGCTTCAAATACACGTCTGAAGTCTACTGTATTGCATACCATGCACAACTTCTGCCAAGTTATTCCTCTGAAAAATGTGGCTTGGAGGCAAGAAAAGCAAGTGGCATTTTGATCATGAAAGAGGTCCTTCCTTCTCCATTTCAGAGTGACCTCCCCCAAATAGCTTCTGATGATTAGGGGACTCTTCATAATGGCAAGGAAGTCACAGTTGGGAGGGCAGGGGAACCAAGCAATTTCGATACAATATAGAGATTAAACTATATAGGAATGGGGGAGAAATTCAATTCATGTCTCATTTAAAGCTGAGTCTACCCAATTACACTTTCCAAAACAATATGTGAACCGAAACACAGCTAACCTTCGAAATTTGGACTTCTCCGAATTTTACTATGCAGTTTGCCAACCACTCAGTGTTTACAAAAATGTATAAATTAGGGGGAAATGTATATAAAAATAAATATATTGCTGAAAATGACACACACCAATGCATTATATTAGGGGGTATTGCTTCCAAAAAAGTGTACATTAGTTAACACTGCATATAAAATGTGTTTATTAGGAGAAATTCACACTAAAAAAGCTGATGGATTCTTTTATATATATATAAAAAAATCACAAATCTCTACAAAGATTGCTGCAGGCACACAACAAATGATTAACTAATGATGTGCAGACTGGGCAATTATAAAATAGGCATAAACACAGATTCCACACAATCTATGTTAAGCCATAACTTGTGCACCAAAAAGATTTTGTAAATTTTAAAGAAACTTTATGCAAGGTCAATAACTTGATGGAAAGGAATTTAAAACCACCTCCTTAGCCCCGCTGTTCCCACTTTGTCCCAGGGGATCATTGGACTGCCACTGTGAATTAATTTGTCATTATATTCTCCAAGGTGACTCATATATCATGCCTTGTAGGTAGTTACAGGTGGTTCCTTTTTCTCTTTGTCTTAAGAATTCTTTTTTTCTGGCAGGTAAACTTCAACTGATATTAAGAAGAGAAAAGATGTGCTTGGTAACACTGTCAGAATAGATTGGCTTCCTGTAGCAGAAATATTACCTGCAGCATTGCATAAATTTATACATCAGTATTTCAGTACGGATGGCAAGTGAGCATTGTGCCATAACCACAGCAGGACTTGAGTGCTCACCACCAAATCATCATATAATATAACTAACTGTGGTGAAAGGTACAGTTATCCGCATGCTGTCAGGGTTGGATATGACACAACAGATCTACCTCTGAGCAAAACTAACTTCCACTAAGGGAAATACATTCTACAGAAAGGTGAAGAATATTTTGAATAAGTGGGGGGAAGAACAGAAACCTAAAATGAATGAGCAGAAGACAATGCAACAACTAAACCTCAACTATATCCGAAAACAGGGCCGTCTTTAGCATATGCGGGGCCGGGGTGCAGAGCTTTTTAAAGGGGGCCAAGTCAAGTCAAGGAGGGGAACAGCGAAAACCGCTAAGTTGAAAAAAAAGTGGCAGCAAGAACTCCGTCCCCCAGAATTTGGCGCCCAAGTGCACCCCTTGCACTCCCAGGTGAAGACGACTCTTTCTGAAAAATTGCAATTATGGTAAATTTTATTTGTGCTGGCATTTTTAAATGATGTCAACTGATTGCTTTAATTAAGGTGCAAGATGTTTATACATGTGCATCTTTATTCACCAGTACAAAACAGCACTGAAGTTGTAAGAATGCATAAACACTTTGGGCTGGTTCACACATATAACAGTGTCACCAGATTCAGAGTGTCCTTTGGCTTGTGTATGCCCACAATAACTCACATGGGCCAGTAGTATACCTAAATACATGGTAGATGGACAAGCCCCCATTAGATCTAATCAACTCTTGAGTTGCTGTACATGGAGCAAGGAATAGGGCCATGCTGAGTAGCTCCACTCTGACATTGCACACTGCATTCACACCTTCTCCCAACATCTGCACAAGGAGTGTTTCATATATCTAGTTGTACATGCAAAGGCTTCCTGGATTCTGGATCCTGAAGAACTGGCACCCAATTCTATGGAAACCTTCACACATGAAGCTCACGAATGCCTCCGCCTTATAGGCATTTGCACTGTATGCATAGATGTTAGGGGAAGGTCTGGATGGAGTGCAGAATGTCAGAGTGGCGCTACTTGGTATGGCCCCACTTCTTGCTCCCATGTACAGAAATATAACACCTGAAGGGGGCATGAGAGACAGTGGCTAAGGCCAGATGATGGTTGAGCCAATATACAAACAATAGGCTTCCACATCTTAGCGCCTGCTGTTAAGTTAGGGATCCTTAAGAAACTAATTATTTGCAGATACTGGTAGAAATGGACCTGATCTACATAGAATCATAGAATCATAGAGTTGGAAGAGACCACAAGGGCCATCGAGTCCAACCCCCTGCCAAGCAGGAAACACCATCAGAGCATTCCTGACATATGGTTGTCAAGCCTCTGCTTAAAGACCTCTGTCAGGGAACTGCCATCGGAGGAACAGGTGGGGAAAGGGCTCACGGAGGCTGGGCGGGACTCAGCAGCGGAAGCAGGGACCAGCAGGGGGAGAGGTGAGTCTCTGGAGGAAAGTCTCACGGAGGCTGAGAGAGACTCAGCAGCTAAAGCAGGAACTAGCAGGGTGAGAGGTGGATCTCTGAGGGAAAGCGAGCAAGAGGGAGGGCTCAGGGACACGTCCAGCGAGAACAGTGGGGAGGTGTCTGAAGCTCCCATAGGGAGTCCCATTCCTCGCCGGAAGCTGCCACGCCGCGAGTCCCGAAGACGTGTTTCCGTTAAGGAGCTTTTATGCTGGAAGCGCTTCCGAAAACAACCACTGTCGGAATCTGCAAGTGACTAGAGCAGACATGTCTGAGGAGCTCTGTCACAGACAGAGGTTTGTGGAGTTGCACAGACTCTGAGGGACTACGATTTTACGCACAAGCAGCTCATCATCCCATCACAACCTCCAAAGAAGGAGACTCCACCACACTCCTTGGCAGCAAATTCCACTGTCGAACAGCTCTTACTGTCAGGAAGTTCTTCCTAATGTTTAGGTGGAATTTTCTTTCTTGTAGTTTGGCTCCATTGCTCCGTGTCCGCTTCTCTGGAGCAGCAGAAAACAACCTTTCTCCCTCCTCTATGTGACATCCTTTTATATATTTGAACATGGATATCATATCACCCCTTAACCTCCTCTTCTCCAGGCTAAACATGCCCAGCTCCCTTAGCCGTTCCTCATAAGGCATCGTTTCCAGGCCTTTGACCATTTTGGTTGCCCTCCTCTGGACACGTTCCAGTTTGTCAGTGTCCTTCTTGAATTGTGGTGCCCAGAACTGGACACAGTACTCCAGGTGAGGTCTGACCAGAGCAGAATACAGTGGCACTATTACTTCCCTTGATCTAGATGCTATACTCCTATTGATGCAGCCCAGAATTGCATTGGCTTTTTTAGCTGCCGCGTCACACTGTTGGCTCATGTCAAGTTTGTGGTCAACCAAGACTCCTAGATCCTTTTCACATGTACTGCTCTCAAGCCAGGTGTCACCCATCTTGTATTTGTGCCTCTCATTTTTTTTGCCCAAGTGCAATACTTTACATTTCTCCCTGTTAAAATTCATCTTGTTTGTTTTGGCCCAGTTTTCTAATCTGTCAAGGTCATTTTGAAGTGTGATCCTGTCCTCTGGGGTGTTAGCCACCCCTCCCAGTTTGGTGTCATCTGCAAATTTGATCAGGATGCCCTTGAGTCCATCATCCAAGTCATTGATAAAGATGTTGAATAAGACTGGGCCCAAGACAGAACCCTGTGGCACCCCACTAGTCACTCTTCTCCAGGATGAAGAGGAACCATTGATGAGCACCCTTTGGGTTCGGTCAGTCAGCCAGTTACAAATCCACTGAGTGGTAGCATAGTCAAGACCGCATTTTACCAGCTTCTTTACAAGAATATCATGTGGCACCTTGTCAAATGCCTTACTGAAATCAAGGTAGGCTATATCCACTGAGTTCCCTTCATCTACCAGGCTTGTAATTCTGTCAAAAAACGAGATCAGGTTAGTCTGACATGACTTATTTTTCAGAAATCCATGCTGACTATTGGTGATCACAGCATTCCTTTCTAGGTGCTCACAGACTGTTTTCTTAATGATCTGCTCCAGAATCTTCCCTGGTATTGATGTCAGACTGACTGGGCGGTAATTATTTGGGTCCTCTCTTTTCCCCTTTTTGAAAATAGGGACAACATTTGCCCTCCTCCAGTCTGCCGGGACTTCGCCTGTTCTCCAGGAATTCTCAAAGATGACTGCCAGTGGTTCTGAGATCACATCTGCCAGTTCTTTTAATACTCTTGGATGCAGTTCATCTGGCCCTGGAGACTTGAATACATCTAAACTAGCCAAGTATTCTTGTACTATCTCCTTAGTTATTCTGGGCTGTGTTTCCTTTGCTGAATCATTTGCTCCAAATTCTTCCAGGTTAAGTACAAACTGGTTATCCATTGGTTTTCACACTTCCTGAAAGTTCTGATTCAATTGTTAACACACACACACACACACACACACACATACACACAAAAGGTACACAAAAAATTTGCAGTGCGTGTTTTGAGAGAAAATACATTGAGAACTGTTTATTTAAATTCAAAATTTGATGATCATTTTGGATTCAATACTACTGTTCTCCTGGTGCAAAAGACTAGCTATAACTTGTGCAACTGAAATTTCCCTTTGTCTCCTATTCCATACAGCCCTCCATGCTCGCACAAAGCCTACTTCAGAGGAACCATCCCAAACAGATTTTGAGGGTTATATGGGGAGAGGAAGCCCTGTTACATGCATGATCTCTGCACACTCAGAGTTGTTTTCAAGTCACAGATGAATGCAGAAATTGAATGGAACAGGCTTATGGATGAATACATGCAAAAGTGATGCAACAAGAAATAGATTGATTTATCCACCCTTATGCTCTACACTCAAAAGCAAAAAAATAAACAGATTGCAAGATTAAAATCCTATTATTCTAAATTCAGCTATTAGTATTAAGAACATCTTCTCCATAACATGCAGTTTTTGTGCTAGTGAAATGTTAACTTTCTAGCACAGAAACCTGATGCTCTGAATAAATAAATGTAATGTGCTCTGTGCTGGGTAATAAATGCTGTGAAATACTATTACAAAAATCTCTTTAATTAAGGATACTTTGAATGGGGACAGATATGTTACTGAGACGTCTCCCAGGAAACTGATTTAGCTAATGATAGCAAATGGCAATAACAGTTGTTTAATCAGGACACCATTAGCATAAATTCAGTTTAATGGGGATACATTTAGATTGTGGTAAGTGGAGTTTAAGCAAGTGAAACATAGGTAGGATTTGAGAAACTTTTAATCTAGTAATCACTGAATGAATACTTAGATTTTCAATCACAGAGGAATTGGCAATCAAACAGAACTCACCAAAGCAGGGGGCAGTGGGGGAAGATCCCTGAAAAACAAAACTCTGCATGGACGCTCCCTCCAGTATAGATAATTTCTAATCAATACTTCAGCACTTGACAGTGGGCCTCCTAAGGCGATTCATTCTCACCCCTCTTTTCACAGAATTCCTGAACCCTCTATCCCCCTCTATTTAGTTATTTTGATGTTTCTAGCACTTGTTGACCAGCAGGGAAGAAATGAAGACACTTCAAAACCAGCTAGTATAGACACAAGATTTACCCACCCTGGAGGACTGGCAGATGCAACTAATGGACTACATGGAGATGGCGGAGATGACTGGCAGAATCCGAGACCAGGGAGAAGATTCAGTGGAAGAAGACTGGGGGAAATTCAAAATTTATCTGCAGAAATATTGTAAAATTTCAGAATGCTGATGACATTGAAATGAATTGTGGGGGCTTCTAGCAATAAGATAAAAACTAAGATTAAACCAATATTAGGTAAATTAATGGGCTATGAATTTGCTGAACTAACTTCGAAAAGGGATACAAGAACGGAGGATGTGAGGAAGTCAGGAAAATATGTGAACTTAAGCTCTAAAATTAAGAAAGAAGGATTTTTTGTGTCTTTTTTTCTCTTTTATGTGTTTTTTCTTTTTAGCATTAGTTTTTAATGTATTTTTGTGCTAAATGTGTGTTTTGTTGTATTTCTCTTTTGTTTTTGTCTTTGTATTTTTCTATATTTTGTAAAACCCAATAAAAATTTATTTAAAAACAACAACCACAAAACCAGCTAGTATGCTGAATTTTGATATATTCATTTTGGATCTGTTTTAGGGTTTGGGTTTTAAAAACTACTTGTGTGAAAATTCAGACTACTGGTAGATTTTGCGTTGCAAAGAATAAACACATGGCTTGAAAACCAATATGCTGCTATGGCTGCTACAGAGCAAGGAGGCGCTCAGGAAATGTGATTTCTCTCACATAGGTAGTTAGCCAGCAAGTTCTATTTGCATGGAGGGCTAAATAATATATGACCACTAAAATATGAATGACACAACCTAAACAGTTTGGGACCCAATAATCTAAAACAGCACCTCCCCTGATATCAGATATATCAGGTCTTACCACTGGCACTGAGCCGCTGCTAACCAGCTGGCTTGACCCATGACAGGGTCTTCATGGTGGCTCCCAATTTGCAGAATGCCCTTCCTGCTCAGGTCCTTCTGTCTCTCTCATTATTAACATTAAGCATTCTGGGTTAGCCAGGCACTGGATAGCTGAAAGACACTGCTCTTGACAATCTCGATATTATTAGCTGTGAGGGTATGCTATTGGCTTTTTTCTTTTTAATTGCATTTTTTAAATGTTTTGTGTTTCACCCCGGGCTCTTGAAAAAAGCTGAGAGAGGGAGAAAGTGGGAGTCAGCAGGAGAAGTAGAAAAGAGGGAAAAGGCTCAATGAGAGTCAGAGGATATAGGGAAACAACAAGTGGGCCAATAGATCTCCAGTGGGAACTGTCAGGAGCACACCTTCTCCAAGTGCCAATGAAACCACAGAGGAAGAACAGCGTCAGGGAGAATGACCCTCCCTCCTCAGGAATGCCAGCTCCTGATTCTAGAGATGGCATGAAGCAGGCTGAGTATGAGTTGGAATTGGCTCAAGAGGGGGAAGGAGAAGTGGAGGAGCAAGCCCTCGCAGAATCCCCTCGCAGTCGACGCATGAGCAAACTCCAGGACCGACGTCAGCCCTGCAGGAGGTGGGGTCCGGGTCGGAAGTTATTCTGTTGGAAAGGGAGGACCCAACCTTTGGGGCTATCTGACTCTTCTGAGGATGAATGACCGTGAGGGTTCGGATTGAGCTACTGTGCAATTACCCAATAAATCCAAGAAACTGTAAACCTGTTGGCGTGCTGTTTCTTGGTGTGAGAGGAGCATCATAAATCCTAACAGGAACTAGAACTGCAGCCTGTTGAGATTCCTGCATTGGACCAAAAGTCTCTTAGAGTCCCTTTCAACTCTACAATTATATGACTCTATGACATACTTTTCCATTCATGAGAGGTCCTCAGAAACCCCACTGCCACAAACTGACAATTATCCCCTAATTCCAAGATGATAGTTCCAGCTCATGTGACACTCACACACCAGGGATATACCTTGTAACATTTTCTTGTAGGGACCCACTTACCTGTATTTTATTTTATTATCAATTAATTAATATTTAATAAAATGCATATGTCACTTGATTGTTAACAAATAAAAACCCTCAAAGTGGTATGCAATGTTTAAATTTTACTTTTTTGTTATTAGCCTGTAAAAATGTTCATCTGCACAACCCAAAGAGAATGCTTACAGTGGTTTCTGGGGAGAAGAAAAGATCTACTATGCTAGTTATGGAAATTCTACCCAGTTACTCCCCCAGCATGAAAATCCCAAAGAGCTCCATATCGACTAGTCCCAAATATGAACCATCATACCATACAGTGTTTCTTTTTTGAAAGAACCCATTCATTCAGTTCAAAAGTAAGGCTGATAGCTACTGGAGCCTGTTTTTTTGGTTAACTGGGAAAGTGTTGAAATATGACATTACAAGTACAGTGGTACCTCAGGTAAAGTACTTAATTCGTTCTGGAGGTCCGTACTTAACCTGAAACTGTTCTTAACCTGAAGCACCACTTTAGCTAATGGGGCCTCCCGCTGCTGCTGTGCCGCCGGAGCACAATTTCTGTTCTCATCCTGAAGCAAAGTTCTTAACCTGAGGTACTATTTTTGGGTTAGCAGAGTCTGTAACCTGAAGTGTATGTAACCTGAAGCGTATGTAACCCGAGGTACCACTGTATGTCTCTAAAAGAAGCTCCACATGTACAAAACATATGCAAAATAGGACTCTTTATATATAGGCATCGAACATGCCAAGTGTTCAAATAACCGCATATCCTTAAGCATAACACTGGGGTAACAGAATTTTAGAATAACTGGTGCTTGATACACAGACCCAGGATTAATCACTCATGTTCTGCTGTTGTTCTCTCTCTTTCTCTTTTCCAGCTGCAAACTGAGCATGTGGTATTGATTTTTTAAAGTTCACACTAGATGTAATCATAAGCATGGAAATCAGAAAGTTGAAATTAAGGCATTGATTTGGTAAAGTTCACAATAGATGTAATCATAAGCACGGAAATCAGAAGACTGAAATTAAAAGGTTATAAACAGTTGAAAGTGATGGGAATATAGTACAAATGAATCATGCTAAAAGTGTGTAGCATGATGCGTGCAGACCTAGAAGTGGTGTTTCAACACTGCACCTGGTAAGTAAGACAAAATTCCACAAAGGCCTTTTCAGTAATAAATGATCATAATAAAGTATAAATTGCTATTAGATTACCAGGCCTTCTCATTTAACCTCTATGCACTGTTTGCAAGATGTTTTTTAAAAAGCATATTCAGGGAGCAAATCCCTTCCATTTAAAGAAAATAAAGTACTTAAAGATTTACTCATGTGGCAAAAAGCATGGAAATGGCAAGTCAGGGCACCTAGCCTTAACTTCTATGTCACGTAAGCAATAAACACAGAGACTCAAATAATGTGCTCACTTAACAGTTACACTTTACCCTCCATGCATGCACTCTTACTTGGTCTTTCAGACTAAATCCTCTTCTTTTGCAGTTCATGAAAAGTTAAGTCAAAAGCCTTTAAAATCAACACTAGATGTACCAGTTCCTTGGTCTTTTCTGGCTCAAGCTAAGGACGTCTTTACATAGATGCATATTTAAGATGCTTGAGGTAATAGATCCTTTTTAACTTCTATATGAAACATCCTGCTCTTTATTTCACAGACGAATCTGAAGACTTTGTTAACCACTAAATATTTTTTGTACTTCTGAAAATGTCAGAATTAGGGATGAAGGAGAAAATGGATCCAGTTTCCATTTAAAGGTGAACCTATCTGATCTACACTTTCCAGAACTATATGCCAACCATTCTTTGAAATTTGCACTTCTCTGAACTTTCATTGCTCTCCCCTAGCCAAGTAATGGTTTAAAAATACATATACTTGGCTAGAGTGTGCATATAAAAGCATGCATTCATTAAGGTAACATACAAAATGCATTATGTTAGGAGAAATTGCTTTGCAAAATTTTGTATGTTAGGCAATATTGTATACAAAACGGTACATATTATGATAAATTCACACTAAAATGCTGATGAATGTTCTTGAGTACTTGTTGGGGGTGGGGGTGGGGTAACTGCAGACTGATGTGGAACTGCAAACTGATGTGGAGAACTGAACTTCAGATTGGAAAAATTAGAAACCAAAACTGACACAGTTGCCCATCCCTAGTCATTATGCATTTCTGGGCAATTTAAATATGTTATATTGATAGGAAAAAAACCTCCTGTGTATAGTGAAATCCTAAGCTTATTTACCCAAAGGAAAGTTTATTTAAGATCAGTGGAACTTACCCACTGGTAAGCATGTTTAGGACTGCAGCCTTAAGTACCTTTTTAATAATAATAATAATAATAATAATAATAATAATAATACACATTTAATTACATGTTAAAATGCATATTTAAATGTGAATTGTATTTGCTTTTAAATTGCTGATTAACATGGAATGGAACAAAATTATGGGTGAAAGGATGGGAAAGTGTCATGGAGCAGAAATCAAGCTACCCTTTGCTATGTTCATTTGCTGTGTAGGAAGAAGTTCAATATTGTGCTGATGCTGGCTACAATGGAATGAAAGTTTAAATGAGCAATTATGGGTTCGAAGATGTAATAGGCATGTGAACAATAGGTCCATGGCTAGTAACCAATAGAATGTACAATAATAACCAAAAACCTTTACAACATTTCAATGCAGACTCAGTGTGTGATATCACATAAATAAGTTCTAAAACAACTGGCTGTGCTGACTAAATATGAATTTTAAAATGCTAGTTATACCACAACAATGGAATACAAAGGCATGATACCCTAAAATCTTTAAGAACAGCAGATGAAAGATGATTACAAATGATGTGCTTCAAATATCATTTTTATTGTATTTTTAAAATAAAAATTATCTGAGCCCATCAATAGGATGCGAAGGGTGAAGGCAGTTTAAATCTAAACACCTTTGCCATGTGATTTGAAATGCATCTTTTGTAACCATCTTTCATCTTCTGGACGTCACAAACAGGATTCAGTTCTAAAACATTATTTTACAAACATCAATGGGTCCATTACAAAAGCTGTAGCTGGTGAGTGCTGGTGTATACACGTGATGTGCCAGAGTGGCTGTGTGAATAGGCCCAAACACCCAGACAATGGAAGGAAATTGGCAAAAAAGGAAGAGATTTCACACCGATAGTAAAATGACAAAATTCAGTGCTTGCCAATAGTTAGTCATTTGATGCAGCTTCCAGGCCAAATACATATCCAAAAAAACTATGCCTGATATTGAAATGGAGCCATGGAAGACCAGCAGGAGGGCTTGTCAGCCTATTCTACTTCTCATGGATGCCATTCTAAAAATGTCACAGTGATATCCATTTTTTTTTAAAAAAAGAACAAAAATCAAACACCATTTTCTCAGCAATTATATGTTCGAAGATGTAATAAATGCAGCCATCTCAAAGCCGCGAGGATGCTAGGCTGGCACTGGGCAGCGTTCCATTGTTGCCTTTGTTAATGCAGTAATGAGGCATTGTAACACTGCCGCCAACCTGGCATTAGCAGTTACAATACATTTACTGCAAGAGCACTGCTGTTTGTAATTAGCTCTTCATTACACAATCAGGCTGATTTAGGAAAAACTCTCTTATGATTTGCTCAGCAAATGAAGCAATATAATTACACCTCACTTGAAATCAACAAATTAGGCTGCTGTTTGCAATTGGCTGTATTACCTACTATTACCACTCCGGCAATTGCAAGCCAGTTGCAGCCTTTAGCGTTTAAATAACAGAATCCTAATTAAAATACAGCATATACTACTGAAATTGCTAGGTGGGTTCCATAGAGGTCACAGTGCGTTGCATTTAAAGAAGTCAAGATTTATGCTTAAGGCATTCTGCATAATTTAGAGTCTTATCCCCTCTGAACCTGAGTGATATGTGTAAAAAAAAGGGGGGGTATAGGTTGGGGAGGAGAAACATGTTGGGTTTTCTCCCAGTGTGTACTACACATCTGGAAATTGAGCATTGGAAATCCTGCTATTGGTGGAGAAAGATGAACACAATCTTGTCAATCAGTTGCTTTGTTTTTGGCATTATTGTCATAAGAAGGCACCATTTTAAAAACACCCACACTGCAAAAATGAAATAGATAGAAATTAAAACCCCAATTCCTTATATGCATTGAAATATGTTTTACTGGGACACTTGGATCTAGTGTTTTTGTGAATGGAAACTCCACTCACGGGACAATGCTACTGGAGGAAGGTATGTGTGGGTTTTTGGGTGATTCCTTCTTTCCCCTGATGCCCTAAACTCCCTGGAAAGTTGGTCCTAATGGCTGAAGAATCTTTCATGACAACATGAGAGGTGGGCCTGGGGACTGCAGAAGGAATGGGCAAATGACTCATTCACACTTTCTCCAGCAGAAGTCTGTGCTGGATCTCAGCCCCTTCTAAGAACAAATGGAGCTTTTCCAATTGCAGAAGAACAAATCTGTATCAAACCCAGTTGCAGAGAAATAAATATTTTCATTTGATTGGATTGATGTAGAAAAAAAGTTTGTTCATATTTACCGAGTTCAATGAGTTCTGAGGTCTATTGATTATTGCCTCCTACTGCAAACCCACAATAATCTAATTATTACAGCTCAATTGCTAGAGCACAGAAACAGAAAAATGTTTAAAGTCCTCAGATTGAAGGCAGGCTAGATACAGTATGGACATTATATCTCACTCCAGGTAGCACGGTTTAGAAAAAGCACAGAAGAGCAGTTATCACTGTTAGCATATATGTTTTATGTTGGACTTCATTTGTTAATATTTGGAACATTTTCAACAAAACTTAAGTAATAATGTATCACATTTCTCAAATGTGTTAAAGAAAGAATACTTGAAACATGTCTCTGTATTGTTGTGGTATTCTAATATTAATGTTAATATTAATACTAGCACAGGGCAAAGCTGAATTGGATTAGGACTTTATTAAAATCAACTTTCTGAATATGGTTAGGAAAAATATTTTGGGGAAAAATACTGAATGAATTCCTATGCCCCACAAAAAACCCAAAGATGCATTTTAAATAAAAGCACACATTCTACTCATGTAAAAACACGCTGATTCCCGGAATGTCCGCGGGCCGGATTTAGATGGCAATTGGGCCGCATCCAGCCCCCG
The DNA here is from genome assembly GCF_965112155.1 of Podarcis liolepis. Classification (NCBI taxonomy): domain Eukaryota; kingdom Metazoa; phylum Chordata; class Lepidosauria; order Squamata; family Lacertidae; genus Podarcis; species Podarcis liolepis. The sequence goes on along the minus strand of NC_139564.1, from coordinate 46,207,545 downwards.
GGCCTTAGTTGGCCTACGCATTATTACGGATAGCCTACAGAAGTAGAGGAGGCTCCCAATTACAGAGGTTCCTTGCCTAACACATAAAAACCAATGGATTGGGATGGGGGGTTGGGGAGAGGACTACCAGACTGACGAGGGCTATAGCTTCTGCTAGTTTCACTAAAACACATTGGATAATCATTTGTAGTGGTTAGACTGACCCAAAAAAATTCACCCCTTTCCTAACACTAAGCGTAACACAATGCAAATGTAACAAAAATAAAATTTAGGGTGGACAGTATTTGTTGAATAGTTTAGTGTTTCTATCATATCCCAAGTGCAAACCAAAAGCTTCCCCCCATGTGTCAAGAGATAGAAAAGCATGCTGCTGTATGAAAGCCCTGCTATTCCCTTCCCTTTATTATTGATGCCTTTGATGGTGTGCAGCAGGAGAATGAGATGAGTTTGCCTGCAAATGCTTTGTAAAGTCAGATACTGCCATCCACATGCTTGAATGTGCAGAGATGCTCCCTGGCGTGCAGCTAAGCATTGCTGTTCGGGGTTGTTTGTTTATCTTAAAATACCCTTTTTTATTTGTTTAAGTAAATTATATCTGAAAAGTAAAGATAAGTGGTGGCAAAACAGGTGGCTGTGTGGAAAGCGTGTTTTGTAAAGCAACAATCTGATCCCTATCACATGAGAAAATACCAAACAGGGAAGCTAGGTGGCAGAATCCACACAAACAAATAATTGGCTTGCAGAGACAAAACCACACTATACGTTGAGACAAGTAATCAAAATTGCCTAATTTTAGAGATGTACAGCTTTCTAGGAACGGACTAGACCGTGAGATAAGCTGCTGCCTTCAACTATCTGTCCTGGATGGCAAGTCCATACTTTGAATAAAGATCCAGAAGCAGAATGAATTGAAGACTGGCGGTAATTCTCCAAGGGGAAAGTAATTTTCTTCCAAGATAAGAAATGCAAACCTGCAATGTTTACACAGCAAGGCTATTTAATGCGGTTTGGGGAAAGAACCAAATAGCTGAGCTGGTTTCGAAAATAGCAAAATGGTTTCGAAGCAAAAGTGCTGCTTGCCATTGACTTCTCCCGCCTACCTCACAACATATGTGTGCGCACACACACATTTAAGGCTAGACATAATTACATTTTAATCATGGTTTGAAACCAGCTTTAAATCTAAGTTAGCATTAAACACATTTACTGACCACATTTGGGTCATCATATCTTGGTTTAATAAGATGAAAGATGAACAAGTATTTTGCCTGCACAATACAGCAGTTAAACCTAGGAACCTCTTAAAAAGCTATAGTTTTCCATTTTGTTCAAACTGAGAAGCTACCAACTTTGAAACAAGCCAATGATTTGTATGAACCTTGATTTTTCTGTCTTTTCCAAACTAGGAATCCAACTGAGATATTCAACAGCTGTTGAATACCTTAGCTGGATTCCTAGTTTGGAAAAGACAAAAAAATCATGGTTCATACAAATAGGCCTGAATATACAGACAACAGAACTGTTCATATGATGGCTTCTTAAGCCAAGATATAATTCAAAAGTGGCCAATGTGTGCACTGACATCATGCTTAATGGGAGGAGGAGGAAGAGGAGGATTTGTAACCCAGAAAGGACAGGCTGGGAGATAGGAGTACATGATCTTGCTAACTCTTTCTCTCATATAATAATCTAACTCAAATATAATAACGAGATCCCCACAATTGCCACTGCACATTACCGAGTTTTGGTAAACTGTAAACCCATACAAGAAAAAGACTCAACTCTATAATTTGTCAAGAGTAGAGAGATGAGGGAGTGGGGAGAAACTCCAATAACAAACTAGTGTTAGAGAGAAAAATATAGTTCTCATCTCTATGCAGAATTTATCAGAAGCTTGCTTTTTACCGGTGTGTGTGTGTGTGTGTGTGTAGACACACACACACACACGTTCCAAGTACAGTGGACTCTCTGGATAAGAGTGTAATTCGTTCCAGGGGTCCGTACATACCCCAAAAAATCCACAAGTTGAGGCGCCACTTTTGCGCACGCTCACGGCGTGATAGAGCGCTTCTGCGCATGCACATGCAGTGAAACCCAGAATAATACACTTCCGGGTTTGCCCCGTTCACAACCCGAAAGTTACGTTACCCGAAGGTAACATAACCTGAGGGTCCACTGTATATAGGTAACCAACTTCTAAGTGGATGAAAATACAGAATCTAGAAGTGGAAGTTGCATCAGATTAGTCTTACAGTTCCTTTTGTAGAGTTTTAAAGTTTCAATGTCTTTGATTTCTTTGTTCACAGTCTGCAAGCATGTTCGTGACCTATAAGTCAAGTGTGAATCCCCCTCCCCACCAGATCAAGCTAGTGAGAGCTATAAAAACACTAATTAAAAGACCTGAAAATACTCAGACTATTTATCAGCACCAAGGGACCACTTTGCAGCTATTATGTATCAAAAAAAAGGTCACACAGTCGATTTTCACAAGGTTTTCCTGGACCAAGCCATCACTTAGTGTCCAGAAAGTCAAAGAAGGTCTTGGGGTGGTAAAGGAAAGAGAAGTTAAAGTTCCATGGGGACTAGAAATGCATATAGGTACAATATACCGTATTTTTCGCCCCATAAGACGCACCGGCCCATAAGACGCACCTAGATTTTTGGGGGGGAAATAAAGGGAAAAAAAATTATTTCCCCCCCAGGTGCGCTGCGCTACACCAGGAGCTTGGGGCGTGCGGAGCTCAGCGCGCCCCAAGCTTCTGCGTGCAGGCAAGGTCTCCGCTAGCGTGGGAGAGCCGGGCGCCTCTCCCAGGGCTAGCGGACTCCTGCGCTAATCCAGAAGCTTGGGGCAAGCTGAGGTCAGCGCGCCCCAAGCTTCTGCGTGCCGGCAAGCAGTCCGCTAGCCCTGGGAGAGCCGCGGGGCTCTCCCAGGGCTAGCGGATCGCTGCGCTATACCAGGAGCTTGGGGCGTGCTGAGCTCAGTGCACCCCAAGCTTCTAGGTGCGCGCAAGCAGTCCGCTGCCGCCCCAAGCCTGGCGCACCCGGCAGGAGGTCCCACCGGGTGCGCCAGGCTTGGGGCAGCAGCGGACTGCTAGCTTCTAGGTGCGCGCAAGCAGTCCGCTGCCGCCCCAAGCCTGGCGCACCTGGCAGGAGGTCCCACCGGGTGCGCCAGGCTTGGGGCGGCAGCGGACTGCTTGCGCGCACCTAGAAGCTAGCAGTCCGCTGCCGCCCCAAGCCTGGCGCGCCCGGTGGGACCTCCTGCCGGGTGCGCCAGGCTTGGGGCGGCAGCGGACTGCTAGCTTCTTGGTGCGCGCAAGCAGTCCGCTGCCGCCCCAAGCCTCGCGCACCCCCTCCCGGGTGCGCCAGGCTTGGGGCGGCAGCGGACTGCTTGCGCGCACCTAGAAGCTAGCAGTCCGCTGCCGCCCCAAGCCTGGCGCACCCGGTGGGACCTCCTGCCGGGTGCGCCAGGCTTGGGGCGGCAGCGGACTGCTAGAAGCTAGCAGTCCGCTGCCGCCCCAAGCCTGGCGCACCCGGTGGGACCTCCTGCCGGGTGCGCCAGGCTTGGGGCGGCAGCGGACTGCTAGCTTCTTGGTGCGCGCAAGCAGTCCGCTGCCGCCCCAAGCCTCGCGCACCCCCTCCCGGGTGCGCCAGGCTTGGGGCGGCAGCGGACTGCTTGCGCGCACCTAGAAGCTAGCAGTCCGCTGCCGCCCCAAGCCTGGCGCACCCGGTGGGACCTCCTGCGGGTGCGCCAGGCTTGGGGCGGCAGCGGACTGCTAGCTTCTAGGTGCGCGCAAGCAGTCCGCTGCCGCCCCAAGCCTCGCGCACCCCCTGCCGGGTGCGCCAGGCTTGGGGCGGCAGCGGACTGCTTGCGCGCACCAAGAAGCTAGCAGTCCGCTGCCGCCCCAAGCCTGGCGCGCCCGGTGGGACCTCCTGCCGGGTGCGCCAGGCTTGGGGCGGCAGCGGACTGCTAGCTTCTAGGTGCGCGCAAGCAGTCCGCTGCCGCCCCAAGCCTCGCGCACCCGGTGGGACCTCCTGCCGGGTGCGCCAGGCTTGGGGCGGCAGCGGACTGCTTGCGCGCACCTGGAAGCTAGAAGTCCGCTGCCGCCCCAAGCCTGGCGCACCCGGTGGGACCTCCTGCCGGGTGCGCCAGGCTTGCAGACACTCGCCCGAAGCAGGGGGAGCCCTCCCGAGGGCTCCCCGTGCTTCGGGCGACAGGCTGCCGCCCCAAGCCTCGCGCACCCGGTGGGACCTCCTGCCGAGGGCGCGAGGCTTGCAGGCATTCGCCCCATAAGACGCACCCCCGATTTCCTCTTCATTTTTGGAGAGGAAAAAGTGCGTCTTATGGGGCGAAAAATACGGTAGGTAAAAATATTAGAATCAGGCTGCTTAATACAATGGCTGAAATTCTGAAGACAGACCACAGCACTTAAGCTCTCTCAAAGCAACAGGTTTAAGCATGGCTTGAGGGCAATGTGATCCTCAAGTAATTGGGTGATGTAGCATACAGGGCAATGCTATGGTTCCGCTGCTATGGATGGACAAATCACTTTGGTGTTTCTCTAAGTTTCTCATTTTTCCAATCCACATTTAGTATAATGCATTTTTAAAATGTTATCTTGACTAATATATGCATTTCTAGGCAGACTTTACCCTAGCATATGCCTGTTTGTATACATTACTTGGCTAGAGAACTGCACTGCAACAGTCAGAGACGTGTGAATTTTGAAGAATGGGTGCGTTTCAGTTTGCACATTGTTTCAGAAAGTGAGAGTTAGGTAAGATGGCCTTTAAATTCAAGTGTGTTGGATTTCTGCCTCATCCCTATTTCCTACTCTGGGTAAACACTGCACCGGGGATAGCAGTAGCAGGACTGGCCCAGGACATTTTATTGTTTTTGGTTCCGAATGGAAGCACATTCCTTCCATTCCATCAAGAGAAGCCGTTTTGAATGGCAGCTGCATTTCATTCTGATATTAGTCATGGGACAGCAGCTTGCTCCACACCTGAGGACAGCACACTCTGATAGCACAGGTTGGTCAAGAGTGTGGCTGAGGAGGCTGCTCTTGCCCCCACCCTCCAGCACCTAGTTTTGCTAGCATTGCATAAGCCCCTTTTAGATGCTAGATGAAGATGTGTGGGAGGGGCACTGTGTACTTGATGTGAAAGAGCAGAGTTACTGTGTAGGGGAGCTCTTTCAGATTGCATAATGAACACTGGAGATCAGGTACCATTCCCCCTCTACTACCATGTGCATTCATATTACACCTGGTTAGGGCTTAGGCCAAACTCTTAAGCACTTGCAGCAGCAGTAGCAACATTAAAACAACTGTTGAAACACCAAATTCAGCACCGCTATACATACTGACAGACATGCCTACAGCATCATTGCTAATCCTATAAGCTGTGCAGGTTGTAAGGCTGGGCCTATTTGATTTGCACTTACCTGCAAGTAATTGAAGAGGGGCACTTACTCTTATGAGCAAGGAACCCCAGTTCCTTCTTTACTACATGGGCACTGTGATATTCTAAGAATATCACTGTTCCCATGATAAGTCACCCACTTCTATTCTATTAACTGGAGCAGTTTAAGAACTGTTTTAAATGTGGATAAAAAAAGAACTGTAAACACTGAGGCTTATCACCATATACAGCTCTAAAACGAGAGGGAACCTGGTGCAATGTCACTTGCTTACTCAAAGCAAAGACCCAACTTCCATTTTCCTTTGAGTATTCCTTCTCTCTGGCACAAAAACTACCATATTTACTTAAGTAAAAGGGGAATGGACTATTTGCCCCAGCTAGAAGTCCAATTGTCTTTAACACTTTCTGCTTTATTATACTGGTACATCAAGAATCAAGTAGGATTGGAGTTAGTGTTGCCACAGTACTAATGGGGATGATACTTCCATTATTGTCTGTCTATACATAGCATTGAGCAAGATCAAGGCATTTGGAAACACCAATATGACTATCCAGTAGGAGTACTATATTATTAACATAAACACATGCTATATCTGAGTAAGAGATGAAGTGCTCATTATTCACTATTTATCCAGTGCTTTGGTGGTTTCAAGGCACCTTGTTTATATTAAAAACAATAAGGAGTCTTGTGGCATGTTAAAGACTAGCACATTTATTATGGACCAGAGCCCACTCCATCTGCTACTTACATATATTTGCTTCACTGCCGAAATGTCGAGCTATTATAATGGGCTATGAGACAAAGTAACCAGAATCGTTTCAAGTGCTGAATAATAATCTGCTGGGAAGTCAAAAGATCTTATTATGGAGTCAAGAAAATAGTGCAGAAGTTGAAAATGTAGAACAAGCATCAAAGTATGTTAATCTTGCGGCCAAACTAAGGGCCTCTCCACAGAGATTTTCCTACTATTCTACTCATGTTATGTTAACAATCAGATAGTCTCCAGAGTCTTTAGAATATCTTGTGTAAAGCAACAGCACAATCTATTCAGGATGAGGCTTCTCAAGTGCACAATCTTATCAACTGGATGCAGAATACTCTAGCCAGCAAGATAATCTGAGTCAATCCAATGAAACAGATATTCTGCCATCTTATAATGGGGTATGCTGTAATTGTAATTGAACTAGATTCTGCAGTTGAGACAGGCTAAAATTCTGGTCCATTAGTTGAGTATCAAATTTGTTTCCTGTGTGGAAAATCTAATAAAGTTGAACTATGAACAATGTCTCATACAGTGGTACCTTGGGTTAAGAACTTAATTCATTCTGGAGGTCCGTTCTTAACCTGAGGTACCACTTTAGCTAATGGGGCCTCCCGCTGCTGCCACGCGATTTCTGTTCTGAAGCAAAGTTCTTAACCCGAGGTACTATTTCTGGGTTAGCGGAGTCTGTAACCTGAAGCATCTGTAACCCGAGGCACCACTGTACAACCAATCATAGTGTTTGAGATGAGCAAAATACATGATGTCCAAAGTGAAGCTAGATGAATGATGTTAAAGAATCCATGTCTTGAGTCAGAAATCATTTATTAAATATCACACAGTTTATATTCAGGGACTTCAAAGGTGCCCCCAGGACAGATACTCAAGGATTTTGTTCAGTCTGTATTAGTTTTTGCACATCTCCATTTTTTTCTCAATGTAGCTCTCTGGTTTTAGGTTTAAAAAACTGTTTTATAGTAAAAATGCAAATCAAAATTTCATTTTTTAGGAATAAAATGTGTCCAAATACAATCCAAGTTTTCAAAGCAGAAAATTTGGAAATGGTTCAGAATGGATTTATGAATGAACATGGAAATAAAATGATCCATTCATAAATGATCCATTTATCCCTACTCACCAGTCAGTCTTATTACCAGCTGAGTAGTCAAGAGGGATAAGGAGGAGAAGACTGAGATGAGGTGGTGTTGGAATCTGAAGAGGTAACAGGGCTTAGTGAGAAGGGGAGAGTCTATGGCAGAGAAACGTCCTGAAGCAGAAGCTGGAGAGTGGGATGAGGGAAGCCCAGAGACAGAGATGAGTCAACCTGGTGAAGAAGCAAGGGTGTCTCCATTCCCAGCTGTGGCAAGCTCCCCTTCCCCAAGTCTCCTAGGACCAGGAGAGGCATGAAGCAGGAAAAGCAAAGGAAGGCATGACAGTGTAGTCTCAGAATGCTTGGGAAAGACCCAGGAGATTAGCAGACAGGCAGCTCTTGGAAGGCAGGGACCTTCAGTCTCCATAACTGCCTCATGGGGGCAAAACCTACTGAAGAAGAGGTGCTGTGCTCATTAGGTCCAGCACTCCTGAGAAGATCCTGTTTCTTCTAATAAGAGGTAACTTGACTTACTTGGTGTGATTTATTGCTGGCTCGCTCCTGACAATGAGCTGCCCTAAAAACAGGACAGAAAATGTAGCAGACAGGATATTGGCAGAGAGGGCTGTGAGATCACATAAAACATCTCTTCTAAGGCAGCTACATTGATTGTGTATTAGCTCCTGGGCCCAATTAAAGGTGTGCATGTTAGTGTTGAAAGCCATAAATGATTGGGGGCCCAAATATCTGAAAGCATATCTTTCAAGGTTGCAGGTTTGATCCCCTTTGGGACAGCTGCATATTCCTGCACTGAAGGGGGTGGACTAGATCACCCTCAGAGTCCCTTCCAACTCTACAATTCTATGGTTCTATGGTTCCCTATAGACTAGCTCAGGGATTAAGATCAGTGGAGGACAGCCGCCAGATGGTTCTACCACTCTCTGGGGTTTGTGGGACACTGGTTTGTGAGAAGGCCTTTTCATTAGTAGGACCCAAAGTGTGGAACTCCTTACAGAAGTGCATTTGGCACCATCCCATTACAGTTCCCATCAGTTGCTGAAAACCTCTTTACCCTGGCCTTTGAAAACTGAATAACTGATTTGGGTGTCTTCAGTGTAATGTGTGGTGTGGATTTCTCGAGTTATCGGTGGGGTTGGTTCTTACTGCTTTCGTTGTCTTTGTGTTTGTTGTATTCTGGTGAAGGGTGTAAGAAAAACAAACCACCACCACCACTAGAAAATGCACAATTTAAAAACCACTTACATAAAACAAACCGATACTGTATAAACATTCAATAGTGGCTCTTTGCTTTCTATTTAAAACAATGGTTGAATATTCAACTTGGAATGCCCTAAAGCAGCATCATATTTTGGGAGACAATACCTAAGAAATATTGTTGTGTCCCTGGTATAATTCTATGTCCAATAATTGTATGATTTAAGGAGCGTTTTAGAGTTTATTTTTCATACTCTGATATAATACCAGCAACCAGCAAAGCATACTTACATATCTTGTAACTGCTTAACTCTATGAAATTCATACAAACAATGTCTTGACCCTTTCCTGATCAGTGTTTGTATATATTGTGTGGTGAAGCACACACTTGCGTTTGCTTCCTATCCAAGAGCCATTGTATGCAATTTTAGCCTCGGTATCATATTGTAACTGAAAAATATATAATCAAATCTTGTCTATAGTGGTTTCAAATGTAGTATTTTGTATCATAGAATCATAGAATCATAGAATCATAGAATCATAGAATCATAGAATTGGAAGAGACCACAAGGGCCATCGAGTCCAATCCCCTGCCAAGCAGGAAACACCATCAGAGCACTCCTGACATATGGTTGTCAAGCCTCTGCTTAAAGACCTCCAAAGAAGGAGACTCCACCACACTCCTTGGCAGCAAATTCCACTGTCGAACAGCTCTTACTGTCAGGAAGTTCTTCCTAATGTTTAGGTGGAATCTTCTTTCTTGTAGTTTGGATCCATTGCTCCGTGTCCACTTCTCTGGAGCAGCAGAAAACAACCTTTCTCCCTCCTCTATGTGACATCCTTTTATATATTTGAACATGGCTATCATATCACCCCTTAACCTCCTCTTCTCCAGGCTAAACATGCCCAGCTCCCTTAGCCATCCATCATAAGGCATCGTTTCCAGGCCTCTGACCATTTTGGTTGCCCTCCTCTGGACACGTTCCAGTTTGTCAGTGTCCTTCTTGAACTGTGGTGCCCAAAATTGGACACAGTACTCCAGGTGAGGTCTGACCAGAGCAGAATACAGTGGCACTATTACTTCCCTTGATCTAGATGCTATACTCCTATTGATGCAGCCCAGAATTCCATTGGCTTTTTTAGCTGCCGCGTCACACTGTTGGCTCATGTCAAGTTTGTGGTCAACCAAGACTCCTAGATCCTTTTCACATGTACTGCTCTCAAGCCAGGTGTCACCCATCTTGTATTTGTGCCTCTCATTTTTTTTGCCCAAGTGCAATACTTTACATTTCTCCCTGTTAAAATTCATCTTGTTTGTTTTTGCCCAGTTCTCTAATCTGTCAAGGTCATTTTGAAGTGTGATCCTGTCCTCTGGGGTGTTAGCCACCCCTCCCAGTTTGGTGTCATCTGCAAATTTGATCTTAGTACAGCCTTAGTACATACAGTACATATATGAATTGCAAGCACGCCAGAGTAGTTCTCAAGAATGCACATGGGTACTATTTGCTGCTTGCCCTTTTAAAATATATGGAAGCAGGATTCTGACCTTTCTTCAATTCCAGGGATGCCTTCGCAACTGAAACTGTGTGTATTTTGGCATTTGGATTTCCACACCACTATCAAGGGGTGGGGGAGAGGATGGACCAGCATGTTTTGCGATAACTAACTTTGCTATCCATTATTTTTCAGCCATGAACAATTTGTTCGGAGCTTTGCTCTAGGGTAAACTCATCACGAATCATGTGAAATATAGCCTTCATATCATGCTCTTTTTGCAAGATTTTTACACAGTATGACGCACCATTCCTAAGATTCAAAGATGAACTTCCAGAAACGTAAATGTGTCTATAGGAGATAAATCTACAAGCACAGTAGGAGTGGGAAAGTGTTGGTACATCTGGCACAGATGCTGCATACCACTAAACAGACTCTTTTCTGAAGTCATTATAGACTATTGAGGAAAAATGCGCTCATAAAGTGATTTTCACTGAACCACCTGGGCAATGGTTTTGCAGTGGATTTAGGTAACCAACAGCTCCACAGATCTCAGGCTACAAGTTCTCTACAAAATTTCCTGAAGGGCACTTGGAAACTAAGACACCCAAAACTGATTATTTACTTCTTTACATTTTAAAAAGTGGCCTTCTGAGGCAAGACCTCAATAGACAGATTCTTTCACCCAGCCAGCTTAAGCATTTGGGGGCTTTAACTTTCATACCTTTTACTTAATTCTTGGGACCAGAAAACTCAACAAAACTGGAAAAGATTCACAACCAGAAGCATAATATTAAAGTAGCAAAATGAACAGTGTAAAATATTAGAGCTGAGACAAAAATTCTCAGAATATTAAAAAATAAAAATTTGAAAAATCTCAGATTTTTATTTTTCTCCCCCCTCTGTGGTCATCTCTCAAAAAGAAAGCCTCTTAAAAAGAATTTACTTTCACCACTTCTTGGTGGAAACTGCCATTTCCTCTACTGCCACCCAAAAATGTTCTGGACTGATGTTTGGGACTGCCAACACTTGATAGCCTATTCATGCTTTAATGGCTCCTAAACTTCCTAAATGTTCCAAAAGAAACCTATTTGGAATCTGAAGTAAAATGAATGTACTTCCTGGGAAAATAACACAGAATAAGGGGGAGGGGTAAGAATTTTCCTACCACCACTGCTTTTCGTGGGTTCTAGATGTTTCTAAACTTAAAAAAAATCTTATCCCCATTGTTTAGTCTTTGCACACATTTTAACATGTGCCTCTCATCCAATTGTCACTGCAGAAAACTAGTGATTTGTTACAACTGCAGATGGCGCCATTGGCATCAAGAGAGACAGACTGTCAGTTCAATAGGACTCAGATGATTGTATAGAATAGTCTAGGTGCCCATGTCCCTCTAGAAGCCTGTTTGCACATGGAAATCCTCTTGTTGGATTGGTGTAATGCTGCCAGAACAAGCTCACAGGAGCTATCAAAACTATTACCACCATTCTAGATGGACAAAGACAGGAAAAGAAGGAAATGCACTGCTGGCTCCCAATTTTGAATGCTTCAGCATTCGATGAAAATTGGAGGTTATAACATGAAAACTGAGATCATTTCATTCCTTGTTTTCTCCCATGCAATAAATCTCTCATTTATAACTTGCCCTAAGGTTGCCTGGATTTCATTATTATCACTGCTATAGATTTTTGGCCCACTTTATAAAGGAAAGTGTCTAGATGAATACTATATTCTCCTGGTTAATTCTTCGAGCTCTACCTCATACATCATCAATCTCCTTTAAGCCTTTCCTTGTAAAACAGCCAAAATACCAAGAAACAAGGTGCCTTCTGGGATGAAGATTACATCACTGACTTTTTACCTTGCCCATCAATCACTCTGCTGCAATTCTTCTCGACAACTACGAGTCCCCAGAAGCAATGCAAAGCAGGCTGGGGTGGGAATAAAAAAATCTCTCTTTTTTTATCTCCCTGAAACTTCTGTATCAGACACACAGAAATGATCAGTTTTGAATCTCTTTGATTTATTGTGGCACAACTTAAGTATTTTAATTAGCCCCTGCACTTTCCCAACTTTAACACAGCCAGAGATTCAGATATGCAGGTCATCATTATTAGCTATGCTAATTCATTTTCCTCTGCCTATTAAAGCACTTGCAATATTCATGAAAGTTTAAAATAACCTATATTTGAGCTAGTTCTGCATTGAAATCTAGCAATAAATGCTTCCCTGTGAAGTTGTGATAAGCTCTAGCTTGTTAAGGTTGAGGAATCAACCTTAATATATACCTTATTTTTCATAAAACATCAGGTTTGAGGCAAACATGGGAGTTTTGCACTTAATGAAGGCCATTTAGGCACATTGACTCTAGCTCTGACTGGGTTTACTTCTATTTAACCTAACATAAAGCTCTCTTTCAACAGCCTTCTCTGTGGACTCATGAGATAAAGCAAGATGAAACATATTCACCAGGGCTGGCACATTGATGAAGCAGCACATGAAAGCTGCTCCTTCCTCAACACACTCACACAGTCATCAAGGTACATAGGATGCGGGTGGCGCTGTGGTCTAAACCACTCAGCCTTGGCTTGCCAATCAGAAGGTCGGCGGTTTGAATCCCCGCAACAGGGTGAGCTCCCGTTGCTCGCTCCCAACCTAGCAGTTCAAAAGCACACCAGTGCAAGTAGATAAATAGGTACCGCTCCGGCGGGAAGGTAAGCAGCATTTCCAGAGTGCGCTGCTCTGGTTTCTGTCATGGTGTCCCATTGTGCCAGAAGCGGTTTAGTCATGCTGGCCACATGACCCAAAAAGCTGTCTGTGGACAAAAGGCGGCTCCCTTGGCCTAAAAGCGAGATGAGTGCCACAACCCCATAGTTGCCTTTGACTGGACTTAACCGTCCAGGGGTCCTTTACCTTTACCTTTACATAGCACCAAAGGCTGGTTATGTTATTTTGGCATCCAAGCCAGAAAATCCCACAAGCGCCTCTGGTAGTAAAAAATATGATTATGATGATAATAATAACAATATTTATAACAATAGTAATAAATTAACTCAAAAAAATGCTGCACTTTCATGATACTCAAAACCAGTTGCCTGAGGCAGCTGTGTCACTCTACCTAATGGTAGAACCGGCGCTGTGAGGGAACACGGTTTCTCTGCTTATGATTGGGGTGGGATGGAATTAACAGCAGCTAGCACCAATGGGATGTATATGGGAATTACATGCCACATCCACCCACACCACTAGACAGATGGATGCCGCTAAAAGGAGAGGTGAGCTGCACTGAGCACCAATTTCTCAGAGCCAACATGCTCCTCTGTTCAACATGTTGGGGGAAGAGTAGACACACAGAGAGAACACCAGGCTGAGAAACTTTTGCTGCATGTCTAGCATATACACAAAGCATTTTACAGAACAGGAGTGTGTCACTAAAACAAAAGTTTCCCCAAAATAGTAACGTTCTTGTGATATGGACACATTTCTGTTCTGAGTCTAAGGAACATTGTCCTTCCACATTGCTGAAGAATCTTTTCCACCAGCTATATGTTAAACTACACACAGACAGGCAGTTATCAGGGTAATATGGGGTAGGAAATGAAGCTTGATATTTACCTGATCCTTACCTGATGAAAGTGAACAACAAAGATTTAAGCTAGACTCCTATTTCTGAGTAGACATATATAGGGCTGAAACTCAAAGGGTTCTAGTGCATATCATAGACCTACCCAACATCTTCACTGAAAGCAAAAGTAGGGATTAAATAAATAGAGTATTTGACCAGATCTACATGCCAATGAACAAAGCCTTGTAAATACAATTGGAATGTATGTCATGGGGTTATGGGATCATGTGGGTGAAAGTCAAGGCTTAAATTGCGAGAAACAAATGCAAATCCTTAAAAGGTACAAAATTTAGCTTTTTAAAATATTTATTTCAGAGTTTGTAATATTAGCTCATTATTAGAAAAGCTGGAAAAGCTGAAAAAGCAGTACTTCCTGCTTTGTAACATCAATTATTTGATTATCATCGTGAACTCTAAAATGGCTGCTCAAAAGTTTAGAGTCAGTGACACTCCAGATGTTGTTGGACTCCAACTTCCATCAGCCCCAGCCAACAAGGCCAATGATGGGAGTTGGAGTCCTATAACATCTTAAGGGCGAGCATCATCTTAAGCATCATCCTGTGTCAGATTTACGCCCAAATGAGACATTATTGCAATGATGTGTCTAGCTTTTCAAAACTAAAATAGCAGCCATGGAAGAAGAATGGAGGGAATCAGGACTGGGATTGCAGCACACAAGCCTTTTCCCCTGCACCACGCTCCTAATGAAATTCCAGCTGGTCCAAAGCTGCTCTGAGAAAGCAGCTTACGTTGGTACCTATGTAAGTTTTCCTCTTGAGATAAACGTCAGCTTTTTAATCAGAACCACAGTGCTGGGAGGAAACCCACACACCATGGTTCTGATCTCCCTGAATTATGGGGGGGGGGGGCAACTAGGCATGTTAATTAAGACCATACAATTATCATGACATCTACTTCTTTTGACTCTTAGTTATTCCAGTTAGCCAAGAGACAGAATTTACAAGAATGATCTGAGAGCCTTCTGACACTTACAACTATTCCCTTTATTAAATATATAAAATGGAATGGTTCGCACTATTTTATTTATTGCAGTTTTAGTAATATTTCAGTTTTATAAATCTAATATACTTAACATAATTTAAACAGATACCAGTACTAGCTCAATATGATGCATGAATAGGACAGACTATGTATGAAAAGATAAAAGAGCATACACAAGAAAAATAAGGCTAATGGTTACCCAAGGTGACAGAAAATCTCATCTGATGAGAAAAAAAAACCTTGTCATACTTTCCAGTCTCCCAGGAAATTAAATGTCATGAAAGGGACAAATATCAGAGATACATGGCTGGAGTAAAGGCACACCAGATAGTGATAAAGAACATCTTTTCTAATTTTAAAGACAGGCTGTTTTGTGAAGACCTTTATTGCCACTTCACTCAATTATCTACCTGGCCACTTTTAAATCTCATATTCAGAAACTGTGCATAAGACTTAATATCGTCTGCAAATCTTAAAATAATAATGGTAACTGTAGCTTGTAAAGTGAGTAGCTTAGGTGCCCTATACCACCACTACCTTATCATGGTTTCTTAAGCTGGCTTCCAATGAAAATATATATCTCTCACATTATAGGTATGCACAATATACATAGGGTAATATTCAATGCTAGTGCAGCAGACAACTGCATGCACAGTGGAACTTTGCTCCCCTCTCCAGGAACATCATGCACCTGCAAAACTCTGCACCAGGCGATTGGAGAACCTTCTGGAGTAGATTTTGAGGGTGGCACAGAGAGAGGAGATGAAAGGGAAGTCCTGCTGTGCAAGTGAAAATCTATGCATGCAGTGCTGGACGCAGCTCATTGTAGGGGCAAACTGCCAATTCATCTACTCTAAAAAATATCTAAGAAATAGACCCCCTGACACCGGAAGAGGCATTAAATATCTAGTCTTCCACACATTGCTGAAGCATTCCATGAAATGCCTGACAATGTGGGTTGCAATGTGTGGCACAATAGGCATTTTGGAGGCAAAGACTGAGACCACATTTTTTGCAAGGAAAACCTCATGAGCATATCCGAACAGATAAAGAGCTGCAACTGCATTCTTTAGGTTGAGAACAACCAACTGGAACAGAGCAAGATTTTATGAAATGCTACTGCAAGATATGCCCTATAAGGTCTTGAGCTCCAGACTAGACCTGTGGAGGAAGATGGTTGTGACCAATAATTGAAAGAGGCATTTCATTTAAGGAATCACATAGACTGAGAGAATACAAAACAGTGTAATCAAGACCAATGACCCAAATGAGTAGCAATCACATAGGCAATAAGATACTATTGGACATGCTAATAGCACCAGCACATCACAAAACCAGTATGTAGTTGATCTTTCATACAGGCACTCACAGCTTACAAACAGATTAACCTCATTATAATAAAGGTATAGAATAAATAGTGTCTCAAGGATGGGCTTGTGATACTTGTTACGTTAAGAGTGACACCACCCTTGAATGCCATTTAAGCATTATGGGATTGATTTCCTCCCCCCTCCAAAGCAGGTCTCACAAACCCAATCAGGTGTGTGTAAAATTAATTAGATGTCCTACATGAGATACAAGCCAATTCTTCATAGATTTTTCCAGTCAACATAATTATTTTATTACTAGGACAAGCACATTCCTCCTAATAGACTTTATACATGGATTCTAAATGCATCAAAGTAGAGAAAGCAAAATGTCTGAAGCAAGTCAAGGGTGAAAATTAAAAGTGAGGAAACGGAAGTGGACTAAAGCAGATGCCTCTCACATGATAATTTATTGGGTTCTAAAAATATTATTTTCCTTTCCAAGTGATTTGGGGCACAAACTGCATTCAATAAAAAACTTCATTTGATTTTTAGGAAGGCTGGGTTACACTCTAAAGCATGGGTAGGCAAACTAAGGCCCGGGGGCTGGATCCAGCCCGATCACCTTCTAAAACTGGCCCACGTATGGTTTGGAAATCAGCGTGTTTTTACATGAGTAGAATGTGTCCTTTTATTTAAAATGCATCTCTGGGTTATTTGTGGGGCATAGGAATTAATTCATTCCCCCCCCCCCAGAATATAGTCTGCCCCCCCACGAGGTCTGAGGGACAGTGGACTGGCCCCCTCTAATAAAGTTTGCTGTCCCCTGCGTCTAAGGTTTGCATTCTCCAGCCTGTTAAATGTACTCATACGATTAACTGTGTACTTCTCAAAATGCTATATAGCCTAACTGGAGGACGGGAGTGCTTTTTTCTAGAAATAGGGTGCTTGTACTGCATACCCTTGAGTAGCCCAAGAAAAAAAGCACTGGCTGCTGCCCTCATGATGATCTGTATCACCAGAGATAGTGCTTTCATCTCCCCTCAAATACAATACCTTTCAGCAGAGGTCAATCAAACATTCCACTGTGAGTAATAACTTCATGCTTGCTTCTCAAAGACATGGATAATTAAGTGATGGATTTCATGTGTAAATGAGCAATAACAGATCTAATACCACACACAGAACTCATCATAAGCAAAGCTCTTCAGTGGAGTAGGTTCACACATTTGTAAGTGAACAATCAGGCAGAAGCAGGTGATGCTTATACATCATTCACTCTGTCTTTTTGATCAGTGCTATATGTCAATGAATTGAGTGGTGTGTGACTCAATGAATTGAGTGGTATGTAAAACAGCCTTTGTAATGGTTACATGCATTGGAGGTGCTGGGCTGTACGGGACGGGCTGTATCAGAAGTGCTGGAACTTAAGGACTGCCAGATTCCTTATGGTCCTCTTCAGTTGCTGATATCTTCTGATGGGCATGCCCCATACGCCTAGAGTTTGGGAGGGACAGAGGGACAGAGCTTTTAAAGTGCCAGGCCCTTACTTATGGGACATCTTGCTGGACTCATCCTTCGCTTTCTATTAAAGGTAAAGGTACCCCTGACCATTAGGTCCAATCGTGACCGACTCTGGGATTGCGGCGCTCATCTCGCTCTATGGGCTGAGGGAGCCGGCGTACAGCTTCCGGGTCATGTGGCCAGCATGACTAAGCCGCTTCTGATGAACCAGAGGAGCGCACGGAAACACCATGTACCTTCCCGCCTGAGTGGTACCTATTTATCTACTTGCACTTTGACGTGCTTTCGAACTGCTAGGTTGCTTTCTATTAGACATCTTTTAAAAACTGTACTGTTTAGGCAGGACTTTGGAACCTGAATTTTCATACCAATCAGTTTTACTGAAAAATTGTTTATGTTTTTACGATGTTGTGGTATCAGGATTTCATAGTGTACACTGCCTTGTTTTATTTTCTATGAATGTGTAGTTTATTATTATTTAAAGAAAATAAATGCAGAGAGATCTTAATCACATGTCCATACCATATACTGAATAGTAATTTAATCTTTGCTTGCTATTATTTCACCTACCGTCCCCAAGACTTTTCAGCTGCTTGTGAACTTTCTGTAATACTGAAATCTGGAAACTTTTTGTATAAAGATCTATAAAATCTTCAGAGCAAATGAACAGAGAACCCGTTAAATCATATTCATATTCATAAGCTACCTGTATTGTCTCTCTGCATGACAAAAATACAATGGGGCAGAATGTTTTGCAGGCGATGGGGGAACCAACATACAAATATGTAGATAAAGACTTCATAACAAAGCCCTGAGAATACTGAAAAGTATTCTTTTCCACTTGCAGAATCCTATCAAAATGATAATCACCGTTATTTGAGCAGATGTGTAAATAGGGTATCACACATCATTAGTGTTTCTACTTCAGCAATAAAAAGGCACATAAATTCTTTGTTTTTGTCTTTCTGCGCAGGAGTGGAAAAATTTATTTGCATACAGTAAAGGGAAAACATAAAAGGTTTAACTATGACCTTTATTTTTATAAGGAAAGAAATATGGTGGAATTGTCTTCCCTTAATTAGGGAAGAGCAATCTAAAAGGAAATGCTGTCAAATTAGCTACGGCAGCACTCTCCAGAAGGCAGCATCAACAAATGAATGTAGGTAAATTATGGCCCCCTCCCTCACCACCATAGTAAGACATTAAGCTTACCTTGGATATCTGGCAAGACCAGGACACTGCAGGTGAGGGGAGCTTTGGCCCTCCAGATGTTGTTGATATCCAACTCTCACCATCCCTAGCCATTGGCCACGCTTGCTGGGGCTGGTGGAAGTTGTAGTTCGGTAACAACTGGAGTGCCCAAGGTTCCCCACTGCTGCTCATATATTCAATAATTATCCTAAACGGATTTAATATTTTATTTATATATTGCATTTATATACAGTGGTACCTCGGGTTAAGTACTTAATTCATTCCGGAGGTCCGTTCTTAACCTGAAACTGTTCTTAACCTGAAACACCACTTTAGTCAATGGGGCCTCCTGCTGCCGCCGCGCCGCCGGAGCACAATTTCTGTTCTTATCCTGAAGCAAAGTTCTTAACCTGAAGCCCTATTTCTGGGTTAGCGGAGTGTGTAACTTGAAGCATATGTAACCTGACGCATATGTAACCCGGGGTACCACTGTACCAGCTTTTTCCGCTAAGGAACTCAAGGTGGGCTAAGAGATGGTGACTGGCTCAAGGTCACCCAGTGAGCTTCATGGCTGAGTGGGGATTTGAACCCTGGTCTCAATGCATGTATTATAGCCTTCCCATAAACTACTATGAGTGCATATTCATCTGTACAAGTAAACAAATGCACTCAATTCATTACTAATTTGTTTCTATGACAAACACACACAAATGAATATTCTTTTTCTTTCATTTTCTCATTTATTTCTTATAGCAGGGATTCCTCAATCTGACAAGACAAATTTCACCGTACTGCTTAGCACATCCAAACATATTGTTACCGCCAGAGAACATTCTGTAGGGAGGATAGATCCCAGAGTGCTCTGAAAGTGCCAATACCTCAAGGACCGCATCTTCCCATATGAACCTACCCGGACTCGGAGATCGTCTTCTGAGGCCTTCCTTCATGTGCCCCCTCCTCGAGAGGTTCAGAGGATGGCAACATGAGAACAGGCCTTCCCTGCAGTGGCTTCCTGTCTTTGGAATGCTCTCCCCATAGAAGTTCACCTGGAGCCTTCATTATACACCTTTAGGCACCAGGCAAAAACATTCCTTTTTAACCAGGCCTTTGGTTGATCCAATTTACATCCAAGCTCTTTTAAAATGTGTTCTTTGTGGGGGGCGGGCACTATTGGGTTGTTGTTTTTATTTTTATTAGGTAGTATTTTGTGGTTTTATATCTTGGTTTTATTCTGTAAACTGCCCTGAGACCCCGGGGTATAGGACAGTATATAAATTCTAATAAAATAATAATAAAATAAATAATAATAATAATAATAATAATAATAATAAAGCAATGGAAAGCTTAAGACTGGGTGTCATCTTTTCTAATTATGCTTATACGATTGGGGCATTTTAAACTGAAGCATAGGAAAGTTGTACAACACCTAAAGATGTAATGGCATTTGGATGAAAAACTTCAAAGTTATAGGCATCAGAACATGGGCTGGGGGTCCTTCAGTCTGCATTGTAGTCAGCAAAATGGTTAAAAAATGAAAAGTGAATGAGACAATAATGAATGGAAAATGAAATGAAATGGGTCTGCCAGAAACAAAATGAAATGAGCAATGTTCAAATTCACACTCATATGTTATACATAACAACACTATTTTCTATGTAAGTAATGACCTAATGATATATTGGGGTCTGGTGTTTCTGAAATAGTAAAATTTGTGGAGAAATACCCTGTACTACACTCTTCAGGATACAACCTTGATCTGTGTCTGCTTGTTTTAATCAAGGACAAGACAAAGAGGGGATAAATATTTGTTACTTTCAGGTGATAAATTAATTTTCAGAACTTTCATATGGGTGGGCTAACCATTAATTATAAAATGGCCAAGAGCATGGGTAGGCAAGCTAAGGCCCGGGGGCTGGATCTGACCCAATCGCCTTCTAAATCTGGTCCAGGAACAATATGTTTTACATGAGTAGAATGTGTGCTTTTATTTAAAATGCATCTCTGGGTTATTTGTGGGGCATAGGAATTCATTCACCCCCCCCCAAAAAAATAGTCCGACCCGCCACAAGGTCTGAGGGACAGTGGACCAGCCCCCTGCTGAAAAAGTTTGCTGACCCCTAGCCAAGTGTCTCCCACCCCCCAATGAAAATGGTTGTGATGGAGAGGATCACAGTCTTTTCACAGGATAGACCTTTTGAAAAGCACATCTTGCTATTACCATTACCTAGGCATCTATAAGCTTTAGATGCAGAAGTTCAACAAGTATGTAAACCTTGCAGAAGTTTTAATTGGCTTCCTTTTATCCAGCCATAGCTAATCATCACAGTAAGAACTAGCCATGGTGAATTTTTTTAAAAAACAACAATCCCAGACCGAACTGTGTGCCATCAATATATTTATTTTGTTGTGCTCTTCTTTATCATCTGATATTTTATTGTTTAAATTTATTGTAAGCTACACTGCATTGTAATGAGTATGGTTAAAATCATGATCTATCCATATACATGTAAGATAAATAAGAAATGAGTATTAGTTTTAAGCAGAATTTGCTCAGTATAATGAGTATGTTCTGCAAACAGTTTATTTCGGGCAATACATTTGGACCCTATCCAGCAACACCATTCCAGATTCAGAAGGACACAAGAAATTTTATTAAGATTCAGCAAGAACCTAAAGCCCGCTTTTAGTTACAGCCAAATGAAAAAATGAAAAAGCATGGCATTTTAAAAGCTTGTGTTGTGCCTATTTTCCTTCTTTTTATACTTCATAAAAACTATAGCAATGTTATCAGTCCTCAACAAAAAGGCACCATTTGTTGTTGGTGAAGAAAATGGATTGAGGCCATGCATACCTACCACGCAGAGACCATTAATATAAAATAGCCCTTCATTGTGTAGGACCTGTGAGTAGCTGGATCAAACTTTAGGCATAATCACATGTGGTCTGGAACATATCATGGTGGAACTGTTCATCATTCTGTAGAGTGTTCCAGTAAAAACATCTGCACTGTTTTGCATCTCAAAGTACAAGAGAGTTTATGACCATGAATTAGCACCATCCACCCTAATTATATGCACTCCTTTCAAGAACTTGTTAGCAGCTCTTTGTACACACTCAGTTTTATGTTTAGATTTGGTGGAAGCACAGCTTGCAGCCAATAACATGATTTGTGCTCTAGGCATTTCAAAAGACTGGGAAGGGGAAGCAGCTCATGAAATGTACTGATCCAAGGCTCAGTGCATAAACTTCAGACCACTTTGTCCCTTGTCATGTAATTAAAACCTTTCTTGCCTTCTGTGGCAAAAAAGTTTCAAGCACGGAAAATATGTCTGATAAAGTGGGGTGCCACAGGGTTCTGTTCTGGGCCCGCTGTTGTTCAACGGTTTTATAAATGACTTGGATGAAGGAATTGAGGGGATGCTCATCAAACTGGGAGGGGTAGCTAATGCCAGAGAAGACAGAAGAAGAATTCAAAATGACCTTAACAGATTGATGAACTGGGCATAAGCTAACAAAATGAATTTCAATAGGGACAAATGTAAGGTTCTGCACTTAGGCAGGAAGAACCAGATGCACAAATACAGGATGGGGGACACTTGGCTTACTAGCAGTACATGTGAAAAGGATCTAGGGGTCTTGGTGGACCAGAAGCTTAACATGAGTCAACAGTGTGATGAAGCAGCAAAAAAGCTAATCCTATTCTAGGCTGCATCAACAGAAGCATAGTGTCCAGATCAAGGGAAGTAATAGTACCACTCTATACTGCCTTTAAGTACCACTCTATACGCCGTTTCCGTGCACTGCTCCGGTTTGCCAGAAGCGGCTTAGTCATGCTGGCCACATGACCTGGAAGCTGTCTGTGGACAAACGCCAGCACCCTCGGCCTATAGAGCGAGATGAGCGCCGCAACCCCAGAGTCGTCCGCAACTGGACCTAACGGTCAGTGGTACCTTTACCTTTATACTGCCTTAGTCAGACCACACTTGGAATACTGTGTCCAATTCTGGACACAAAAATTTAAGAAGGATGTTAACAAACTGTGACATGTGCAGAGGAGGGCAACCAAGATGATCAAGGTTCTGGAAACTAAGCCTTATGAGTGCACTTGAAGGAGCTTGGTATATTTAGCCTGGAAAAGTGGAAACTGAGAGGAGATATGATAGCCATCTTCAAATATCTTAAGGTCTGCCACATGGAGGAGGGAACATGCTTGTTTTCTCTTGCTCTGGAGGGTAGGACTCAAACCAGTGACTTCAAGTTGCAAGAAAGGATATTCCGACTAAACATTCGAAAAAACTTTCTGACAGTAAGAGCTGTTCAGCAGTGGAACAGGCTCCCACAAGAGATGGTAGACTCTCCTTCCTTGGAGGTTCTTAGGCAGAGGTTGGATGGCCATCTGTCATGGATGCTTTAGCTGAGATTCCTGCATTGCAGGGGGTTGGACTAGATGACCCTTGAGTCCCTTCCAACTCTATGATTCCATGAAAGACTAACAGAAATATTAGCATTATTATAAGTATCAGATTCATATGACACATAGTGCAAGTGGCTTGAAAATACATCTACACACACTAAGAAGAATATATTTGTGAGGTGCCTTCGGGTTGTGGGGTGGGTTCCCTTTGTCTAAAAGGCGGTATAGAAATTAACTCTAAAATCAATAGCAATACTTAGATAAGTGAATGTAATGGGACCTTTATTCTGTTGAGGGGCACATTCATTTAAGGGTAAGCTGATAATGAGCAGGACTGAAGCCAGTGGTAAATAATCACAGGGCCCTAAGTGGGTGGGGCACCCCTTGCTCTCTCTGCCTCTGTCCCTTTTCTCTCTCTGCTCCCCTGATTTCTCTTTTTCAATCAATCAATATCCTTTATTCGACCGATAGTCAGAAATAAAACACAATAATTATAAACTATAACATCATAGGGGTACATAAATAAGGTAGGGCCACAGTACTAGACCTCTCACAGATAACCCACATCCACTTCTTGTTCAGTCACCCATTACCCTTTCTCCCCCGCCACATCATCTTCTGCAGGAAGTACAGTACTGATTTCCAGTTATCTGATCATTTGCTGATGGCTTCTGTATACTACATCTTCCATCACTCCGCCTGCTTTGTGTTTTTTTTATCTATTTCCCCTCTTCCTCCCCACCTTTTCTCTCTATGGACTCCCCCCACCTGCATGGAATTAGGCAGAGGGCTCTGTGTAGCCTCTGGGCCACAGGTTCACAACTCCTGAGATGTAGAAACAGGTAGAAATGTATACCTATGACCAAGAGGCAACAGGGTGCCAAAGAAGACTCTCAACCCAGGGTCTCCAGCAGCCAGTCTACAGTCCCACTGTTCAGTACCGCCCTGGGCACTATTGGATAGGGATGGATGAATCTGCCAACTGTGGCTTCTTTCAGTTTCTTGTTTTTACAATTCAGTTCTCTGCTTTTCCACAGTAATTTGTGATTTTTAAAAAATGCTGAAGAAAATTCAACACCATTTTACTGTAACTTTCTCCTAATATAGAAGAAACTATGTTTTGTGTGCACTTTTTGAAAGCTATTTTCCCTAATGCAATGAATTTTTCTGTGCTATTTTTTATTTTTTTACTAATTTATGCATTTTAAGCACACTTCCTCCTGGTGTCCCTCCCCACAAAAACACATATAAGGCTGAATCACAAAATTTAGTGGTATGCAAATTTTGAAGGAATTTGGTTTGCATATTGATTCAAAAAGTTCAAATCAGGCACTTTCTCATTAAAATGTAAACAACACTGAATAATTCCCCCATCAGTAATCTGACGGGGATTTTCTTTGCGGGGTGGTGGGCTATAGCAGGTTGAAAGGAAAAGGAAGATTGGTTGCACAAGTTGCCTTCCACTCTCACAATGATTTGATACAACCCACTTAAAAAGTATTCTGTGATGTTGATGATATTGGTTTGACTTGGTGCTGAGTCTTGGCCAATTCATCTCTGTACAGGGAGCTAAGTTCCTGCACTGGAACTGGGAAACATACAAGTAAATTCAAACAGATGAGCATAGTGAGGTGCAGTATTTTGTTTTGTTTTGTTTCAAACTTTCCTGTTCACTTTACATTGACCTTGTGGCAAGGACAATGCTGTGTTTCTAAAGGGCTTCTTGGAAAGTTTAAGTTCGTTCACAATCTTATGAATATGTTTAATCTTAAGAATCACTTGCAGTGTCCTTCTAGTTGGTGAAACAGCAGCTGCTGCTGTACCCAGGTATAGAACACGCTGTTTAGGTAAGGTAGAATTTCATTCTTGCTCAAGCTGTGAAATCTCTAAATGCACCTTCCCCCTGCGCAAGTCAAATATGTTATACAATCCACAATATTTTTTTCCAATGCAATGAGAGTACAGAAATTATACACAGCTTCACTTTTTGATCTGAAATCTTTCACATGTAGTTTTTGCAATAAAGTTTCACACACTGTGAGAGTAATCATACCGAAGTTAATGGAACACAGCATAGTGTCAGTGCCGGATTTATGTATAAACTGAACAAGCTATAGCTTAGGGCCCCACTCTCCCCCCCCCAACAATTCCCCCCTGCACTATTAATATACTTCTTCTTAATTGTATTTCAGTTCAACAATTACTTTTATAAAATACGTATTTTGTTATGTGCAAATGGCTTTAGATGCCTATTAGGTCCATAAATTACCATATAGCAGATATTCAACACAAAAAATCCAACGATGATTAGTTGTTGACAAAGGACAGCTGGACATATAAAGGGCCCCATTACCTTCAGTAGCTTAGAGCCTCATCAAACCTAAATCCAGCCCTGCATAGTGTGCTCAAAATCTTTTTGGCCACATGACTTCCAACAATGTATATAAATATTACAGTTATGTTGTCGCGTTGCCACATGCCAAGAAAAATGGGGAACAATGAAACTTATGGAAATTTACAGAATTTTAAAACATTGTGCTCAAAATGTGTCTTACATCCTGAACTAACCCTGTTAATTTACTTTTTAATGTAAAATCAATAGCTTTCATACAACTGTCAATGCAGATTTAATAAATATGTATTCCTTAGTAAAATGGTATAAAAACATCTATCTAGATAGCAAGTAGATCTTAGGAGGGAAAATTCTATTATGCATCTATCCTCTAAACACATACAGCTTTGTTCTGCATAAAGCTTTTTTAATGGTTTTGAGGGTATTCCCAGAACTAGGAGAGAAAAAAAATGGATCTTTGACTACAGTCATGAGAAGCATAACCACTAAGAGGCAAAAGGTTCTGGCACTGATCCCTAAGAATGATGGTAGGCAGACATAAGCCTATTTCATTTCTATTTTTACTTCCAAGTGAACCAGATATGGTGATCCTGTGTCTAAGTTTGTGATTTTAGCTAGATTTAAGAGGACGTTCAGATTAATTCATTTATGAGGTGATTAACATGGGAAGCATCATGTAATTTTCAAGGCCAGCTACCTTCACACTGATGGATGCTTTTTCTTTATGGTAAGGATGAGAAAACCCGAGGGCTTGGACTCCAAACAGCGCGGAAACTGATGGCCTTAGGCCTAGCATTCCACTTTCAGCCTGACAATTAATTTGTAAATTTGTTACCTTCTAAACTAAACAGCTCCCTAACTTACCATATCTCTGCCACTTAAATAGATGCACACATAAATTACTTTGTATGCCACCTTTCCGTAATTCAAACTATGCTCAAAGCAGCTAACAACATGAAAAAATACATAATTACAAACCTAACAAAAGTAGTTATAAAGAATAAATAAAATACTGAACGTACAAATTAAATTGTTTCCACATAAATCATATTAAGTTCTAAAATAAAGATACAAAAATTAATATAAATAACAGCAACCCCCCCAAACACACACACACACACACACACACACACACACACACACACACACACAATACTCTAGCTCATGAGTCTTTTTAGTAGCCTTAGCTTTTGTAGCTGGAGTCAGTCAAGGGCCTGCCCACCAAGGCCAGGTAGATAAAGCAATTCTAGTCAATTTAGATATTGCGAAATTGAGCAGCTATAGAAAAACCACTACAAATGCCAAGTCTTATCAGGGCAGTTCTAGTAACATGCCCTTTGCTGTGCCCCCGCACGCTCTTTTCTGTTGTTAACAAGTTGCTCTCGGGATTTCTGCTGGAGGGCAAACATTGTTTCAAGACAGAACATACTAAAGAAACTTCCAAAACAAACCCCAAATAATATATTCTTCTTTTTTTTTTTTTTTACATAAACTGAAGACAGTTACAAGAAACAACGAATAAGAAGCAATCACCTACATAGAATATCTATATCTATATCTATATCCCTTGTCTTTTAGGCATGCTTGACACTACAATCCTGCACATGTTTACACAGTAGCAATTCCTCCTGTGTTTGATAGTAGTAATGAGATTAGCATACCACTTAAATGGGTGTACTTCGCTTTGCTGTCAAACTCCTAATGTAAGGAAAACTATACCTTGCAACCTGCTATGCAAATCCCAGTAAAATTATTGGCTTGGTTTAATCAGACAGAATAGTCGCAGGAGTAAGTTCCTCTGAGTGAAGCCTGGTGACTCAGCTCCAAGAATAAAAGTGAGTGAGAAAGGATAGGTTACGTTAAAAATAAGAAAGTGAAATTGTCTACCTTACACTGAGTTTTATAGATGATGAGGGAGAACTTTGGTTCCTGGGCATGAGCAGCAAATGGAGACAGAGGAAAAAATGTTCAAAATCTAGCCATTTTGATAAAGCTTTGGTGAGGAGAACTCAAGGATACAATCTGATAGGATTTTGTGTTAGATACTGCATATATGCAGAAGCTGCAGGGCCGGTTCAAGACATTCTGCTGCTTGAGGTGAAGGACAAGAGGGTGCTTTCCTCTATTCCAGATACAGAAGCTGCCCAGATTTGTAGCTTCAGCTTTTTGAAGGAACAGCACCTTCCACTGCAGCAGAGTGCAGCAGGCTAGCTTAGAGAATGCAGGTAAAGGTGCATGGAATACCTAGCTCAGTCCATTCCCCACCCCTCAGCAGCCTTACTCTGTCTCATGGTAGGACTGGCCATGCATGGGGGTTTGGCACGTAGCATACTGAAATGGCTCAAGTTTGAGGAGACATGTCTCTTCGTTTCCTCTCAAACGTCACATAGAATCATGCAAAATGCTGGTTATATTATTATTGTTCTTTGCTTTGGTGTCTACAGCTGAACAGTGTCCCGGGCAGAAAAAAGGAAACAGAGTTTTGGGATTTCATTACAACTGCCTTTCCCTACTCCATTTTCCCATGCATTCCTATCCCTTCTTGTCCACTGAATTTAGGTTGCTGTAGGGACAGACTGAATCATGTCAACTGTTGTTTTTCAATAAGTATATTCCAGTGAGTCCTGTTCTTCCAAGTACATGCATATTAAAAATCAGTAGCAGTAACGATGAATAGGATAGCTCAGTCTCATTAACTGACATTAAACTAATTTAAATACACAGGCATAAGTGATTTTTTTTTCTGTGCACAGTCTAATTATTTATTTTGGTACATTGGACAAAGTGATTTTGGAATTACATAGTAATTTATGTTTACAATTTTCTACAAAAAAAAAGCTTATTCAGATAAGCTTAACTTTTGCTTCATCTTTTACTACTGTTTGCAAGTTGAGAGACTGTAATAGGTCTCCTTTGGGTGACTAGCAGATTGCACAGGAACATTGGTAGAAGATTTTAAAAATGTCAGCCTCAGGCATTTTCACCTTTGTAAATTTAATCATGTATATATTATTCAGAAGGGACAACTTGTTTTTATTGGTAAACTTAACACAGAGGATAATTGATTAACCTTGACAGTTTTAAATGCACATCTAATTGTGTTACTGTCTTTTGAAATTAAAAAAGTTGATGGAGTGGCTCACAGCTCTCAAGTGGGATGGATGACTGATGATCCCTTCTAGATTGCAAAAAGTTGTTCTCAGGCAGCTATTCTTGGTAAAATTAGGGAAACTTTTTACTGGTGCATGAAACCTACAGTGAGGGGGTTTACCCACTCTCCCAGAGCTGTGGCTTCAAAATAAAATTGAACATTTACACAAAGCCCATGCTGGCAGCTCATGCTTTCTTGGAATCCTTGATAGAGTAAATTAGATTAGATGATCTAAACAGCAGTAGGCAACTATGCACCTAGCAGCATATCATGAAAAGCTCAAGCGGATCTTAAAGTAACGTAACGGCCAATTGCTCAAATACATGGTTGTGGCTTAAAAATGTCACCAAACTATTTTCTAGGTAGGAACATTGCTTCCGATACAGTGGGACCTCGCATAAGAACTTAATTCGTTCTGGAGGTCTGTTCTTAACCTGAAACTGTTCTTAACCTGAGGTACCACTTTAGCTAATGGGGCCTCCCACTGCTGCTGCTGTGCCGCCGCCGCCACACAATTTCTGTTCTCATCCTGAAGCAAAGTTCTTAACCCGAGGTATTATTTCTGGGTTAGCGGAGTCTGTAACCTGAAGCGTCTGTAACCCGAGGTAACACTGTACTATACAAGACTTCTGGTGCAAACATATTTGTACATGTACTAGTTATCAGTGGTGCAGCGTGGGGGGTGCAGGGGGGGCCGGCCGCACCGGGCGCAACATCTGGGGGGGGGCGCAACATCACGGGTTAGGGGGCGCAAATTACTTCCCTTGCCCCGGGTGCCCCGGGTGCTGACAACCCACGCTACGCCACTGCTAGTTATTGTTTATTAAGTCCACTTATACAGTCGGAAGTGTAGATTTTGGCGAATTTCCTAGCTCAAAAACTACTTTTCACTTTTTGAAATATGGCAACCCTATTTATATTTTCTTGGAAGTGAGTTCAATAGGACTCGTTCCTACATAAGTGAGCATATACACACTTACCTAGGATTAACCCCACTGAAGTCAATGAAGCTTACTTCTGAGTAGGCACAGGATTGTGCTATTAGTCATCTAGTGCAGTGACTGAGATTGAGCTATGAACTTAGAAGTCTATGGTTCAAACATCTCATTTGTCATGAAATCACCAGATAGCCTTGGACAAGCTTCTTTCTTTTATCCTCAGCCACTAACCCCACTGTGGAGATACCATTACTGACCTACATAACTTACAAGGTTGTTATAAGAGTTACAAGAATCCATTGTGGCCACGGTGGTCCATTGCAACAGTAACAATGAGTTGTGTGGCAGCTATCAAATTTAAAGACTACTGAAGCTTTTGTGGGCTGTGGCCCACTTTAACAGATACATGAAATGCTATCATTAGTTGTCAGAAACATCTAGAAGGGCCAAAAGGCCAGAAAATTGAAGAGATAAAGCAAGTTTGTGACATTACCAAGGGGATCTCAAAAGTATACAGAATTGCCAAGGTGATCATGCCTGGTAGCAGTAACTGGTGATGAGAGAATTTTTGTAACTTAGGTATGGCAATTTAACACCTGTCCTGGGAAGCAAAATTATTGAAATTGATTAATATCTAATATGTATGGGAAGTGCTTTGAACACTCAGAAGTGCTAATGATATGTTCTGCATTATTATTATTATTATTACCACTACTGCTACTAACTACTTTGCCAAATCTGTACCCATTAATGTGTCAAAAGTGATGTATCAGTCAAATCAGGATCAGAACTACGATGGAGACAACCCAGGTAGCAATCTTGAATCCATCTCAAGGCAAAGAGGATCAAAGCTCCTTCTAAAAGGGCCCTTGCTTGTTGCTGGTGTAGAATGACTGCTAGTCACCTTTCCCCAGGGTGTTATAGACTGCACCTCTTGGGGAAAACCCCTGACTCAGTCAGGGGACAGAGATGCAGTTAGACCATGATGTGCACTGGCACTACCAATGTACTGCCAAATTTGTTGCAGCAGGCAGCAACCAGATGCCAGGCAGAGCAGAGAATGAGCAGTGGTGAGGTGTTCTGCCAGCCCTGCCATATTTAGCAGTTGCAGAACTAAATCATGCTATTCCACATACCTCTTTTGTCAGCTGAGAAAGAAAAAGAATGAACCAGAAGTTGTTCCTGGCAATACTAGCAGTATAATACAATATTGCAGACTTTAAAAAAAAATGTGCAAGAGAAGCTAGATTTGCAACAATGGAAAGAGATTAAGGAATCTCCCATAATAGGAGTGGAGCACTTTCTGCAACAGAGACCTGCTATAACATAATGAATTATTGTAGAAGTTTTCATCACATCAGAAGCCAATATGCTTGCCCAAGACCTGAAGCCAACCATCTAGAAACATGTGTCACATCAATGGTATATTGATCAAAGTAGCTGTCTGAAAGCAAAATAGAGATTTCATTTGCAATAAAATAAGCCATGCAACTAATTGCTAGGGAAGAGAGTTTGTTTCTGACTTTTAACCAGCATCTTTGGCTCTTCCTCACTGCCCAAATCATTTCATTGTTCTAATGAGAATATTTCACAAATTTGGACATGCCAAATTAAAACTGCTAAACTTCCAAAGGTGGTGGTAGAGGGTTTACCCTGCCTTATGAAATCCATAAAACTTCAGTTTTGAAATGTGTAAAAGCTAGTGCATCCTAATAGCTTCCCATAAACATATGACTGGCCACTGTGGAAACAGGATGTGGACTCAACAGAGCTTTTACAGATCAAAACAGGGTATACTTCTTTTGCACATGAGTGAGGAAGGAGAGTCTGGAGATGCCACAGGCAAAAAGTAAAGGATAAAATCACATACAAGCTGATGGCACCAGATGACAAAAGCACTGAGGCAAGCCAGGCAGGAAATTCTTAAACAGAAATAACAACTAAGTAATAACAAAATAGAGCAATGTCCTCATGCACCTTTGCCACTTCTGCTGCAGATTCAGCACTGCAAAGATCTTGCCTCCCACCTGGGCAGGGCTCCAAGCCTGGCTGCTTCCCTGCAGAAGCCACCATGGGGTGGAGGAGGCAGCAGTGGCAGGATGTGTAGGCCCCACCCAGCCAACCCCCTACTCCAGCTTAGCTATGCCAGTCCCCAGAGTCGTCCCACCCAGAGCTGGGTGACGGGTTTGCCTCCCACTGTTGACTTGCCTCAGGTAGGAAAATGTTTTGGGCCAGTCCTGGTAGGCTGCATGCTACACTTGCATAAGGCTCGTCAGCATGGTGCCCTCCAGATGTTGTGGTCCCCAGCACCCATCATCTCTGACCAATGTTAGCTTGGGCTGATGGGAACTGGAATCTAAAATACCTGGAAGGTGCCATATTGGATAGCCCAGCTAGCAGAAGGGCAACATGCACATCTATTTATCAGGTACAGTATGTGTTGATCTGAAAGGTTAAAGAGTGGAATATCACGTCAACACACCTTTTCATGCTAATCAACGGCTCAGGGTGAAATTAAAAAAACCAAAAAACTTTTGATACTATTGAAAAGAATTCAGCAGTTAAGAATGCTTTTTCATCCAATTAACAACATGCCTTAGTTGAAAAACTGCTGCAGAGAACCAGAAGTATTGAAAGACATGGCTGCTTGACAAATGGGGATTTTCAAGATTACTCACTAGGCATCCACTGTTAACTGCTGACAGGATTGGCAGTGCTAATGCAGACATTAAGAAAAAAAACAAAAGGCTGACTTGCAAAGGTCATTATTAGCATATCATCAAAGGCTGTGTTTCCGACTATCCTTGTGACTGCAGTAGAACAGATTTAATCCCTCTAAAAGCAAGCTAAACCAATTATGTCAGAAGGTCTGTCTTATGTCAATTAGATGCAAAACAAAAATGGCTGCCGCAGATTAGACAGCTCATAAATGGAAGAACATACTAAGAGATACTAAAGGCAATCTTTGCAAAAACGTAATGAGATACAATCTAACCTTAATATC
This sequence comes from Podarcis liolepis, assembly GCF_965112155.1. Taxonomy (NCBI): domain Eukaryota; kingdom Metazoa; phylum Chordata; class Lepidosauria; order Squamata; family Lacertidae; genus Podarcis; species Podarcis liolepis. The sequence goes on along the minus strand of NC_139564.1, from coordinate 46,175,052 downwards.
AGCACAGCAATACCATCCCATATGTAGGGTAAGGAGTTGCAATGTAGTATTGCAATGTAGTATGGCTGGGGTGTAGCAGAACTCTCACACCGTCAACTGACACATAATTCTTAATGGAAATATTGTCAAATAGACTATCATTTCAGCTCCCGTCTTTCTACTTTCCAACACTAGCCCTCTCATTTGAGACCTACCAAGATTTAGAAGTGTTTCAGTCCTTCTGGTTTCCCATTATCTAAATGCCAGAATTTATTGCTTAGTTATGCACGAACAACCCAAAGATTTTGGGTCAGGGTAAAAATGTGTAAAAAATAAAGAAGTACAAAACAACTTTTCAGAGGTAGTCTGGCAGAATCCTCAGTGGTATGCTATGCAGTAAAATATTTTTCTTGTCTTTCACTGAAGGCCCTTTATTTTACTTCAGTATTAGCATTAGATAAGAATATAAAGTTGGAAATGCACAACCATTCCCCTCATCTATTTTTACAGTCCTTTCAAGGTGCTAAACATTTACCACCTTGCTAAATAACTGCAGTTCTGACAAGTTTGTTTGTCTCTTGGCAATTTCTTCTCAGCAGACTTTTGCAGAAAAGTTTTTGCAATAAAGGGTCTTATGAGACAATGATTAACTCCAAATCATATTTTGAAAACATTTTAAGGGGTGTGAATGGCCATAAAAGCCCCTAGCTCCTTTCCCTAAAGCACAAAAGACTCCAAAGCAACACAGCATTATGGGGAGAAAGCTCATCTCCCTAGTATAACATAGAAGAACCAGAAAGAGCTTTCACACCTGCATTTAACAAGCCATAGCTGTTAAGCACATATGCAAAGTGTATTGCCATGTGTTACCATAGTGACATGCATAAGCATACAATTCTAAGAGGGAAAAGTGGTCACTTTTATGCTAATGTGGTATGGTGAAGTAGAAAGGGAGTCACTCTGGTAATCTGAAGTGACATATGTGTCAACTTTTGTAGTGGGAGCTACTGTGTAGAGAAAAGAAGAGCAGCTGGACCAACAAATGCTTTACAACAACACAAACGTTTCACCTGGACACTTGAGATGGCATATTGTTAAGGACAGCCAATTTGGTGTCAATGGAGAAATGTTGATACTCTCAGGCCCAGTTTACTGTATAAATGGCAAGGGAACCTTTACCACTTTACCCTTTCTAACTTTCAGGATAAAGTGCTAAATGTTTCCTTGCAAAGGACCACTTCAGCCTGCAGGTGGAACATCACATATCAAAATGCTTCCCCACTAGAAAATTCCTTGCACATGGAAAATAGCGTCTGGGTTAAGAAGACTAGGCTGAACACTTCACCACAATATGATAGTTTTCTGTGTGCAAGGAAGTTTTAAAATACTGTTGAACCTTACATATATTTACACATGACCCACAATTTTCTCATTCTCTTGAAAAGTTCACTGAAATTACACAATGCTATCTTATATTTATCTAGTTCCCTGAAGCCTTTGGTCACTGAATAGATGCTTTCAAATGTGCATCATCTGTATTATATGATTGCAGCTAAGCTACCTAATGCGAAGCGAGACAGTCCATCAAAATTCACATTGCAAGGAGGCTGACAGTGATATGAAAGACAGAGAGATGCATATGCCGCACCTCGGTTTTAGCTTCAAAACTGTAAAATGAAATTCTTTCCGAGACACACTCCATCACAATGTTGATTCACTAAGACGTCTGAGAACTGCCTTAGCAACAGGGCTTCCCATCCAAGAAGCTCTGATTCAAGAATCCCATTTGTCTTCCACTGCCCTTACCAATGTCATATAAATGTCACAACAATCCATTTTGCCTGGGTCAAAAGTTCCAAACAAGTACCAGAAAAAGGTTGTTCACATGCGCCACAATCCCTCTAATAAACATGTACAGCCATGAACAATAAAAATCCAGTGCAGAACACCTTCGATCAAATCCAACAATGAGCACGCATTTGTCATGGAAAGAAAGCTATTTGATTTTCACAATGTTAAACCATGAAACAGTAACAGTTGGCTTGTACCATCAGTTAATTTGATTAATGTGCAGAGCAGAGAGTAGTTTCATTTATGTTTATGTTTACTCTGATAAGAGAACAAAGGTATGTCTATTCAGCTTACAAATTAATGACACAGACAAAAATGGTTTAAGAACACACACACAGTTAAAGACTTTTCATAAATCACATTTTGTCTCACTTTAAGTGGGCTCCTGCCAGATTAATTAGGTACATGGAATCATCTCCCATCTTATTCCAAAGCATGCCTACTGGAAAGCAGGAACAACTGGGTTAAACAGGAAATATTTCCTAGTACGTAGACTTAATATTCTAGCCAAAATACCAGTGAATTAATGGAATGTACTGCAGAATGTTATGCATATTTACTTTGAAGTAAGTATCACTATCTTCAGTGGGACTTCCTCCTAGGTTGGCATGCCTAACACTGCAATTCTGGCCTGCAATTCTAAGCACTGTAATTATATATTTACAGATGACCCTGTAGCAAAACAATAAAATGTTAGTGTGGAATGCTGCTCCATTTCACCCCAGCCTGTTTTAAATTCTCTTCCTTTTTCTTTCTGCTCTCAAAGCTACCAATCCATGCTGCCTGAGCCTGCTCTGCCCTCATGGGCCTGTTTAAAGATTATTATTTTTTTCCACCGAGGGTGGATGGAGTGGACACGTGGCTGCCAACAAGGAGCTCAAGGCAGTATAGACGGTTGACTTCCTTCAACTATATTCTTCCAACAACCTTGTCTTATAGGCTGAGCTGAGAGACAATGAGGCTCAAGGTCATTCTGTGAACTTGATAGCTAAGTAGTGATTTGAACCTTGGGGCTTCCTAATCCCACTCTGATGCTGTAGCCACCATATCACACTTGCTCTCTACTTAAAAGGAAGTACTGAGACCCACTGAATTCAGTGTGAATTTTTATGAGTAAACATGCATAGGATTGTGACATAAAGTACAAAGTTAAGCAAATGGAGGTGCATCTGACTCTGCCTGGATTGTGCCCAGTTAATCTAGGGCAGTGTTTCCCAACCGGTGTTCCGCGGCACACTAGTGTGCCGCGAGACGTTGCCTGGTGTGCCGTGGGAGGGAGGCGGGCGAGTCGGGCGGCGAGAGGTGGGGCGGTGGCGGCGAGGATCCGCGTCGAGCCGGGGGCGGCTCCGCGGTGGTGGTGCCGAGGTTTCTCTCTCCATTCTCCCCTCACACACACACACAGGAAATAACACAGGATCAGCTGACAGACCCGGCCAATGGGGCGGGGCAGCACGCGCAAAAGGGAGGAGCGTGAGACTGCGGCGCAGGGCGGGAGGGCGGCGCATTGCGCGTGCTCAAACCCGCCCTCTGAGGCGCAGAGGGGAGCTGGGCAAGCGCCTTCTTCAACCACGCGCTCGTTTAAAGAGGCAGCGCCCGGACGGAACAGAACTCTGTGCCTCTCGCCTAGGGATGAAGGCGGGCACCGGCTTAAGCCAGTAGTAGCCTAATAATGCATTAACTTCCGTGGGACTTCCAAGTAAACACAGTAGCCCAGCGCCTCCCTCCCCAAAAGGAGGGGGAATTACAGCAGCGCAGGCGACTCCTGCGTCTCCCCGATATTTAAGGCTGCCATCCCTCGTGCACACTTACGCGGGAGCAAAACCCCGTGAACAAACTAGGGCTTACTCCAGAGTAAATACGGGTAGGATCTGGCTGCAGTTGTACAAGAAGAAGCAATTGATAACGTTTTCGCGCCTTCGGGATTGCCTTCACACCTTCCTCCTCCCGGGTCCTTGAGAGCGCGGGAAGCGGCAGCGCGAGACCGGCGTTGAGCCTGGTAGATATTGCGCTTGCCAAGGCAGTCATTTGGGAAATGAAAACTTGCAAAGCAAGCAACCAGTTCAATCTGAAGTACGTGTATGCTTAATATCCTGTATCTGAAACCTGTTCTGCCCCCTCCCCCACACTTGGTGCCATTTTCATCTACACATGCAGCAGAGTAAGTTGACCCAGAATAGTACCAATTCAGATGGCAGATGGGAGAATGACAGTGCTGAATGCTTTCCCATGTAGAACAGTCCCTGCAAATAAAAACCTAGCATATTTGGAAGAGGGATGCTAGCCTAACCATTACCTTCTATGCTGTTACTATTTTTTTATTTTTTTTTACATAAGTAAAAAGTGACCTTTCCCCATCTGGCATGGTGGTGTGCCTCGAGATTTTTTTCATGAAACAAGTGTGCCTTTGCCCAAAAAAGGTTGGGAAACACTGATCTAGGGGAGCCCATATCTTGAAGCAAGCTTTGCTTTCCAGCTCCCAACATACTGAATTATAATACCGTCATTGTAATGTACTGCTATGTTGTTGTGGCATTACAGTTAAATCAAGCTGTCTCATGCAATAAAATACAAAGTGGGAAATCTGATAAACAGCTTCCCCAAAAGGTCAAAGTTAATGGGTTTTTACTCAGAAGAATAACACTGAGCAAAAAAGATGTTTTCAGCATTAGTTATCTGGCAAACTACAGAAACAATGCACCAAATCAGCCATGCTATTTTAGGGAAAGGACATAGGAGACTCCTAAACCTTCTTTTGCCCTTGGTATAAAATATATCAGACATTGGATAAAAACAAATGAACAGAGCAATCTTACCAAGGACACCTAATTGAACACATAGTTCTCAAGCAAATCATAGTAATATGATTTTTCCCCCATAGAAAAGAGTGATTTTGTTCTGATTTATATGAGAGAACTATACTGCGCAAGTGGTGAAGGTATTTGTCTTACCTCTGTCACTGAAGTCATCCACGAGAATGATTTCTGCTATTAGGCTACTTGGAGTCCTGTTGATAATGCTGTGTATGGTTCGCAAGAGTGAAGTCCAGCCTTCATTATGAAATGGGATGATTATGCTAGTGTTTGGAAGCTTCTCCAAGTATACCTTGTGCTTACAGCTGAGGACAGGAAAGAAAAAAGACCATGTAAGAATATGATAAAGACAGGTTTGGCACCTTTCAAATATCATTTCTTATAAAAGAAATCGGGAGAGCAAATGTTCAAACAGTTCAAATGCCTTTTACTGTGGGTACCCTCCAACATCAATCTGTCTGCCTTGGCCATCAATATTGTGGCATACACTTCGTAGTGGAAAGCAGATCAAGTCTTTTGATATAATCGACAGATGACATTTTAAGAGAAATTCCCTCTTTTAAAGGAATGCTTTATATTTCACACAGTAAAGAAACCCCCCCCCCCACTGAATTCTATGCATGCTTACTGAAAAGTATGTCCTATTGAGTTTAATAGGGAATCAGAATGTGTGTGAATTAAGAATGACCAAAATAGTGTCATATTGTGGACCATACTAAAATTGCAGAGTTCCATTTCTCACTGGTTAATTAGATTCCAAAACTGATTGTTGAACAGGCCATATATTTTATTTAGTATCTCTTTACTTTGCATTTTATATCTATTTTAAAATGGCAGATAAACCAGTCCTTTATGTAAGAATAGGATACAAATACCCATGAATAACCAACAAAGGAATGGATTAGTACAGTGATTGCTAGGTTATGGGCAGCTGGGAAGTACTGGCGTCAATATATTTATCTGAAATGATAGATGTGAATATCAGAAATAAGGAACACTGGATTTATGGCTGCATTCTTATTATCAGAATTATTCAACAGGAAGGAAGAGGTTTAGAACACATTTTTTCCCCTGGATTTCATGAATCAAAGCCAACATCTACTGTTTGTCTTCAAATATCTCCTTCAGTTCCTCTTTTAGTTCATTCATATTCAAAAGCATAGAGAGAGCTAATGCAACTCGAGCAATGCAGCTAAACACTCAGGATAATCAGCACCATTAAATGTAAAGTGTAACTGCAAATATGCCTCTGGAGAGAAAAGCTTCTATCAGCAGGCAAGTGCAAGTGAACATTCAAATGGAAATGGAAAGACATAAAGGTATTTCATGAACTTCTTAATTAGACACCAACTGCATTTATATAATGCCAGCTACAAAATTACACACTTAAAAGTTCATCATTTTACAATAAATAACATACAAAGACTTCAGTAGTGCATCAACTATGGAACTAAGCAATGATCAAAGAGTGGCTATTCATTATTTGTAATGGGCTACAAAATTAATCGCATACAGGTCAGCTGCTCAAACACTGACATTCAGTAGATTGCTACGGACTGCTGGACAGTTTCTCCTGAAATTTCAAAAGATTTCAGAAGCCTACTCCGCTATTATTCAGAGAAGGGTTTTTCGTGTGGCTGCCTCTCTTCTGCGGAATAGCATTCCTGTTGAGATACAACAGGTACCCACCATCTGCACTTTCTGAAATACATTTTTGTCCCAACAGCTTTCCCAGCTGGTTAAGTGGGTCTTTATCACGAGTGTCTACACTGTGCACTTTCAGTTCTGTTTTAAATGTATTTTCTGTTTTTGTGTTTTTAACTATTTCCAGTGTACACCACTAATATGAATGAGAATTCAATAGCCGCACAACGACTGATTTACTTTTAGTAACCTATGTTAATGTAGAGAAAGAAAGAAAATGGTACTCTTTCATTGTTTCTGCCTAACTTGCAGCCAGGAAGTTTAGCTGCATCTGATGAATATCTTGCGGTTAAGCTGCCTTGGCATATCGTGTTCCAAAATGATCAGGCACCAGGAACTTCATGGAAGTACCTATCGAACAAATTAGACCTGGGTCCAATAGACTCCCACCATTACTTGGTCCCAATACTACTGTCCGGGCCAGTTTTCAATACTACTCTCCAAGCCAATGAAACCAGAATATAAATTCTTTGAGATTTTGGAGGCCTAGTAAGAATTTCAAGGCAACTGGTAGTGTGGTGAAACTGTGCCTTCCATTTGAGCTTTGAAGGAATTCTTCCAATTTCTGTGGGAATCCATGGCCTGATTTGACCAATTCCATGCCACACAAGCAAACTTCTTAAGCACACATTAAATTCTGATACACCCAACTGCACAACAGTTAATACAATGGGCAGGATTAAATACAGTGGAACCTTGGGTTGCGAACGTGTTCCATGCAGGAGGCACGTTTGCAACCGGCACCGTCCGCAACCCACAGCGCCACGCCTGCGCACGTGTGGGTCGTGATTCAGCGCTTCTGTGCATGCGATTTAGCATTTCTGCGCATGCGCGAGCACCAAAACCTGGACATAACCCGTTCCGGTACTTCCGGGTTCAGCGTGGTGTGCAACCCAAAATTGCATTACCCGAAGCGTCTGTAACCCGAGGTACCACTGTAGTGTATTCGAAGACTAAATCTAGGGACTACATTTCCCAGCAGCCCCTTCTGTGAACTGATTCTGACTTGGATAAGGAAAAAAAGTTAAAAGGAAGGAAAAACAGAAAAATTGGGTAGATACTTACTAGTCAGTCAAAAACAAAGGTAGTCATAACCCTGAAACTATTGCTACATAAACTGACTGTCTTTGAAATACCTTGAAAAAAGAAGGGTTTGAACCTAGGGAGGCTCATGGTTGAACTGACAACCACAGAAAGATTATTAAATAGTTGACAATACATTTTGAATCCAGTTTTTATGAGCCACAGCATGGGTGACTGCACACCTTCCTGTTTAATCAACTTTATCAAAGCATCTGTTGTTAGATCGCTAGAATCCGCAAGCACAAAGGTTAGGGTTAGGCTGCTAACCTTGAGCTTCCCTCAGTGCTTGCTTCCAGTCCCAGCTATACAGGAAAACAACTGGTTTACACTCTCATTGCAACAGCTTGCTAATATGAGAATGTAGAAGAACAGGAAGGTTTTTCTTTTAACTGTCTGCAAAAAGTTACTAAGCTGATTATCACTAGAAAGCTAGACCATAATTGGTATTAAAAATATCTCATGACATACAGGTCTATCTAATTAAGAATTAAATAATATAAAAAAGAGCATTTAGTAGGGATGAGCAAAGCAAATATTATTAGCAAAGAAACTTGTGAAAAATTGTCAGTTGTGATCTTTCATTCCATGGAGCATGGCACATCAGTCAAAAGGTGTCAGATAACTGGCAGCTCATACATTTTATGAATTTAAGCTGACTTCTCTCTATAGAAAAGGTGTGATATTTATTCTGTGTGAATAAAGAGAAACATTATGCAAATCCAAATATATATTTCGTTTTTCTTTTTCTTTTTTAAAAACCACCTCAGTAATTATGGTAAACCCCACACTAATTAAGGAGATAAAAATAGATAGGATTTTTATTCTGATGATCACTTTTAATATTTATCAACCAAATGCAACATTCTGCAATTAAGAGACAAATAATGTTAATGTCTAGCTGGATGAGGAATAGTCCATCATCCAATGACATGGGGTCTGTTGGATATATTAAACAGCACCAACTTCTGTTTGGGTTGGAAAGCTGGTTTGCATTATTATATTTTTATCCTGCCTTTCCTGCAAGGAGCTCTGGGCAGGGTACATGGTTCTCCTACTTTACCCTCACAATGTTCTTGTGAAGATCAGACTAAGAAATAGTGATGGACCCAAGGACTACCACATGAGCTTCATGGTCGAGTAGGGATATGAATCCAGGTATATTCCAATCGTAGTCTAACACATTAACCACTATACAGTACTGCACTGGTTTAGTCCACATTGCTCTTACCTGTCTCACCAGGTTCACAATATTTAACCAAAACAGATCTAGCAACTCAGTGTGGAAAGGTTTGCAATCAAGTCCAAATGTAACAAAAGCACAAAAATACAGTACTCCTGCTGGCTCACACCAAAAGACCACCTAGTCTACATGTTGCTTCTCACAGTGGCCAAAGAAGATGCCTCCAGGAAGACCACAAGCAAGGCATTACAGCAATAGCTCTTTGTTGTTCTTTGTTGTTCCCCAAGCAGTTGGCACTCATGGTCATATTGTTTCTTCTGAACTTTGATGTGTTGCATACAGCCACAATGACTAGCGGTCATTGATAAATGCATTCTCAATGAATTCCTCTAATCCCCTTATAAACCATTTAAGCTAGTGACCATCACCAATTCTTGTCGCCAATTCAAGGCTTAGTTTCTCACACAGTGCATAGTTTGTTCTGAATCTCTTGATAAAGCGGTATCATTAGATTATCCCAAGTTATAGTATTTTTTTGGTGGGGACTCTATCCCCGTTCTCCATGCTGTGCATAACTTTATAAACCTCTTATTCACACACCCTTTCCCTACTGTCTTTTTTCCACTTCAACTAAAACAATGGACATTATTCTGTGCCCCTATCATCTGCCCTCACCCTGATTTCTGTGTGCCAGCACATGCAAACCAAAATCTTTTCACTTGCTACTATTTTTCCTTCTTTAGGTAACGGGAGAAAACCATGCAGACATTGGGGAAGGTGTGGCTAAGTTCAGGAGTCAGCAATATTATGAACAATGCTACCTGAACAAACGCAGGGATTGCTTAGCGAGGTCAAAATTTTGTAGATAAAATCATGTTAGCTAGTAAGCCTTAGGGCTGGGCAATATCAGCTTTTCAACATTGTGGTATATGTGCTATATCACCAGCCAAACATCGCAATGTACTATTATATTGAAAAAACAAGCTGCATTAGCCTCAGCCTGCAAGGCACCAGGTGAAATTGCCACAGCTGGTTTGTATGACTCAGCTGGGGAGTAGGAGGGCTCCCGATCCCCAGCTGAGCCAGCCGTGGTGCTCCCCCTGCTCGTGGACAAGTAGGGAGAGCATCAGGGCTTCTTTGTGTGGCTGTCCTGGGGATCAGGAGGGCTTCTGATCCCCAGCAGAACCAACCCTGGTGCTCCCCTCTTTGTGGTTGAGCGGAATGGGGCGTGAGCATCGGGGCTCTTTTGCTGTGCTCTGCTGGGGATCAGGAGCCCTCCCCACCCCCAGCAGAGCCATCCACGGTGCTTGCCCTGCTTGTGCAGGAGCCAGCACCGGGCTGGAGGATCCTTTAACTGCTCAGCAACCGCACACTCCTCGGCTGAGCAGTTTAAAGATGCAGAGGGAGGAACAAGCTGTATCAGCGCCTTGTCGATGCAGCTTTTTTGTCCCTCTGTGCAGTATGAAGGCAGAGTGGGATGGCGGTTTCACTCAGTGATATATCGCTGGTGAAACTGCCACTGCTCCTCAGTCCCTCTGCTAGCAACGCTCAGTGGAGGAAGTCCCTCGCAGAGGGGCTCAGGAGTTGTGGCGGATTCACCAGCGATAACCGCTGAGTGAAGCTGACATTGCTGTCTGCTCCTCATACTGGGTCCAGGGCAATATATTGATATATCGGCCAGGCCTAGTAAGCCTAGGATTGCCCCCCCCCCCCCACAACAGTTTTATCAAAAACACCATATTAACCTTCAGGCACAGACCAACTTTAATGTATTTCAACTTTCCAGGTAAAACTTTGAGAAAGTTACTATGAGTGATTTCAATAGAAAGAGTTAGTATTAAATTCATAACTTTTCCTTTGCTGCAGTGGTTGTTATTGCTTCTAGTACGATAAACATGTGATTAATATTTTTTTTTCCATGTGGGAGATCATTCTACCTCAAGCAAGAAATGAGAAATTTTTAGGGCTATTGAGCGCTGCAAGTTTCCACAGTGAATGAAGAAGGTCATTTAGTATGGGCATCGCCAACTGTTATACATCTGAAAATATTCAGAGTTTCCACTGGACCTTTAAATTCCCCACTTATGCTCAATAGATAAGTAGGCTGCTATTTAATATAAGATGTAAAAATAATGCCTGGTCAAGCAGCTAAAGGATTCTGCGCCTACGTTCTATACTTCATTGGGCAGCAAAATAGCATCCTGTCCGTTTGGGACCATAATATGATTTAGCCAAGGAACAGCCAGGCTTGAATTAACTAAACTTTGGTCAACAACACAATTAAATGCTTTCTGACACAACTCTTGAGAAAACAAGTCACATGAGTTGGAATTCTTAACTATGCAATCATTAGGCAGTTGTATATCCACTAAATGGGCTGAAGGTGAACATTAGAAAGCACTACAACTGTCGGTGCAGAGTAGCACCAGGATTTAGTAGGCTGTGTGATACACCCATCTTTCGAAACAAATGCACAATTATATAAATTTTGTGAGTGCTTTGCCCTAGTGTCCTCATTAAGTAGTAGCTATCAACTAGCTTGTTTTCTTCTAAAGCAAATTCTTAGTGCACTGAAGCCCAATGGCAATTTAAACAAAACCCCACTAGCCTTTTGTGTGTGTTCCAAATCACATCAGATGCTTTTCCTCCTGGGTCTTCAGATATCTTTACCCTTGCAAATTCTGCAAACCTGAAAGTTGGGGGAAGTATGGAAGGGGATAACTGGCAGAGAGACGATGAAGCATCAATCCATTTCTCTGCTCATAATGCCCCTTCCTATATCATTGTCCCTTCCATTGCTCCCCCCCTTTTTTTATAAAAGTGGTTCTGGAGATGCTTTTAAAAAATGTTATGGTGAGTACATGTGCCCTGAATTGTACCAGTTTCATTTCTATCTCTTTATCACCGCATATCCAGACATTACATGTTGCTGAGTGTGTTTCGCTTCCCTGCTATTCAATAAATAAATAAATAAATAAATAAATAAATAAATAAATAAATAAGGTAAATACAATCAGATCTAGACATCTAATCTATTCCTATACTATGAAGCATTCCTTAGTTTTCAAAAACATAAACCCCTTAAGAGATGAAAAGTGGGTTTTGCAATACCTGTTCCCTTTAACAACCTCCTGCCTTTTTCCCCATCATGGAAACCAAGGTGGCATATATGTGGCTCTCAGGTAGGACTTTGAAATCTTTACTGCAGGTTTTCCTGTAGTAGATAGGTAGCCGTGTTGGTCTGCCATAGTCAAAATAAAAAAATTCCTTCCAGTAGCACCTTAAAGAAGTGTGCATGCACACGAAAGCTCATACCAAGAACTAACTTAGTTGGTCTTTAAGGTGCTACTGGAAGCAGGTTTTCCTGTTCATTAAAAAAATAACTATGCCCAAAAAATAACAATGCCAGAAGTGGCCTAAGAGCCAGGCTTCCGATAGATACATGTGGTTGTCACTGTGCACAATGACTCGCCAAGGGCTGTGGCAATAAAGCCCCTGTTCCACACATCCTCCACAATCTGGAATATGGGGGTGGGGGCGCTAGGAGGAGAAGTAGTGGCAGGCAGCAAGTGGAAATATCATCACTTCTTTCAAAAAGCTATGCACTTTGCTACCCAACCACTTTTAATGATGTGTCATTGTTTTTATTGACTGCCCGTAAGGCACTCTGGGAGGCTTGCTGCATAATGAGCAGGGTAATTAATACATAAATAACATACCTTATGGCAACAATGATTTCTTGAGTTATTCCTCACTATGGCAGTGCAAAGCCATGTTGGTGCTCTGACCCTACTGTGGCCCCCATTCCAAGATATCTTTGGGTTGCATTCTGAACAGGTAGCACTTAACAAGTTCTGCAGCAACCATTTATATAGTTCAGGATGCAAAAGCCAGTTAAAATAGCTTCCATGGAGCAACTGTGCTTTAGGATGTAAAACGTGTTTTCTGTACCTTTACATTTCCCTACAGTGTATTACTATTAAAAGAGAAAATGGTTTGTGTTCAAAATATCAACCTAAATAGAAATTTAATCATTACCACTGTAACTTCAGTGTAAACAATGTCCCTTTCTGATGTGCAGTTTCAAAATGACAACCTTTAGCAGCCCTTTGTACAAAAGTCTGCAGGAGAACATTTTGAAACAGCCTGAGCTTTTTAAATTATGAGAAAGGAGGGGAATGTTGGCACCATTTCAGTCAGTTTATAGAAAAAGCCAATTCATAAAAGCTGCAATTTGTTTGACCCCATGGTTATAGCAATAATATTTTATGCACATTACGGGAGTCCAGTGGCAGAACCTTGGCTAGCCACCAGATTTTATGCCTTCTAGACATATCAACAGGCTTATAAACTGCTGTTCCTGATGGATGTCACAGAAGAAGTGAAATGCAGTGCAGGTTGTCTGCAGAAGCAAGAAAAAGAGAGAGAGAAGACTGTGCAGGAGCTCAAAGATGATAAAAGCAGACACCCCCTCCCTTCTCACTTAAAAAAATCTTACAAAAGAGCATGCCACACAAAACCAGAACAAAAGGGAAAAGTGCAAGTTTCAGTTTTCCACTGAGTTTTCCATTCTTAGCGGAGAATTTAAAAAGAAGAAAAGAAAAAAATAACTGACCTTTTCTCTCTCTTTATCAAGGGGACTACAATACCTCCCTGACATCAAACTAGTGACAAGCGTGCAACCGAAAAACACCAGCCTAAAACGTTTTCAAGCAAAGATTTACATAGTAATTGTCTCAGTGTGTCGAAGTATTCAATTTACAGCGGCTAGCTTCAGTCATCCTGCATTCCTATTCCAATCTAGACTTGTCAGCTGAACTTGATAAAGCAGTGATAACCAGTAATTTCCACAACCGTTTGACAGGTCTGTAAAATTAGCTTGGAGGTGGGGAGAGGAGGGAAAGAAAAATAATTTCCAGTGACGGTGGCTCAAAACTTCAGAGTTTTCAGCAGGGATAAACATTACTGAATACATCTGAATCAGGCAGGATGTTGAAATGTGAATATAAAGCCTAAAAGTCACTGGTTGTGCCAGAGAAACTAGACTGAACTGGTTCTTCGATCAGTTTCAAATGCCACAACTTAGGCTGCAATCCTATATACACTTACCTGGGAATAAATTTCATTAATCTCAGTGCAGTTTACTTCCAAGTAGGCATACACAGAACTGAAGTGAATTGGTTAGTGGATCATTGGTTAGTGCCAAGTTGCCAATTGTTTCTGTGGATTCTGTGTGTACTCTGCTAGGTCTGGCTAAGGTCCTGCAACTAGTCAGAAAGTTGTGAAACTCCAAATAGGTTTTACCAATAAGCTGAATGCGTGAAGGCAGGGAGTAAAACTCCGGGCATTTAATTGGCTCTTCTGCCCAGAGCCTATACATGTGCAAATTGTATGTGTGAATTGCAGAGGTTCTGTCCATGCAATCTACAACCCCGCAAAAAAGCTGGATTCCTGATCAGGCCAACAGTCTGCGTACACTGATTCTGTACCCAAGAGTCAAATAAAGCATGGCTATCAGGGCTATACTCTGACTGGTTGTATAAATAGGCCTGGAATGCTTGGAAATTATAACCATGAATTGTGGGTTTTATTCCATGCAAATGTTGCCCACTGTATTCAGGACTTATATGAGTATTATAGTGCTCTTGGCAAGTTACAAAAGAACAGTGCCGTTCATGGTAGGAAAGCTGTTTACAAGGAAAGAACAAACACCATAGTGCTGATTTGCTCCCAATGCGACAGTGCTGACAATGCCCTGCCTCTGGGGATACTCTAAGAAATGCCATGGCCCATGTGGCTAGCAGTGAGTGAAAAACAAATTAGTGGCAGATATATTGACAAACACAACAGGGAAAAGTGGCAGTTCAGCCTCATTTTGTCCCTAATGATTTTCTGCATTGTTTCCAGTGGCACTGTTTTGAACACCAATAGAAATCAGGATATCCTTTTGGAACAGAAGCTGTTGTGTGGTGCATATTTATCATGCCAACAATGCAACTTTAATGCTCTGTAATTATGTATTAAAATCCCATCTAACTGGAAAGATACTTGGCCAGGGGGAATTGCTGAAGATAATTTCAGGTGACCTGTGGATGGTTTTCCCAGCCAAAAGTCAAAGACAAAATATTTGAAACCGATTAGATAAAACCGAGTTAGTTCTTAGCATTAATCATATGCAAATCAACCCTTGGTTATAGAGATTAATATAGGGATTTCCAAGGGCATGTTTAGCCTTTCTCAAATTAACTTTTAATATGTTTCTTTTAAAAATGAAATTAGCATTGTGTCAACCCTCCGCGTCCCCCACAATAAATAGTAGATAAATAAATATATGCTATATTAAGTGATCAACAGAGGACATAATCTACTGGAAATGTTTCCTGTGCAAGACCCACTGAAGTGAATCGGAGTACCATAAGAAAATGACACTGTCCCTGTGCAACTTCCTTTCATTTCAATGTGACTTCTTTATGAAAACAGCCAAGTGAATTAGACTCACTGACATCTTCACCTGTTTTTCCAAATAAGCTGTTCCAGATAGATCCTAACTATTAGAATCAAGATTTCATTTTAACAAATGAAAATCTCACCCTCCCCCAATATTCTGTAAACACACAGCTTTTGTGAAAAGTAATCAGAAACCTCTCTGCACATTCTCCGCTTGGTGCCTAACATTATTACAGGCTTATGGCAAAACATGGTTCCTTGCAGGGGAATTTCAAAGCCATCAATGAAATGGCCCTAGCATTCCTTTCGCAGGATGAGATTTTAAGAAGGGCCTGTCCTGAATATTGTAAAAGATAAGGGAAGGGAAGAGAAGGCTGAAGAACATGATGGTAAGCGATGGTTTAATGTTGTTATATTTTATTACCCACTCTTCGTCCTAAGGTCCCAGGGCAGGTTACAACATTAAAACACACAATTAAAAGCAGGTTAAAATAATCTCCAATCATAGAAATAAGGTGTATACTAAAAATATACACCTCAAGTGTCAAAAGCCACGGTAAAGAGGTGTATCTTCAGCATTTGCCAGAAACTGTATGATGAAGAAGCCAGACTTACCTCTGTAGGCAGTTTGTTCCACAGCATAGGAGCTGCCGCAGAGCCAATTGGACAGTCAAAATAATTGATATATACACACTTCCAAAGCCATTGGAGATGTGCCCACCTGTCTGATATTCAATATAATCTGTTCACAATCTTGACCAACACTTTAATCTGAAAAGCCTCCCCATGTCACATGCCTCCAGTCTAGGCCAGTAACAGTGTTGCATTGTTAACTTTCTCATTAATGCAGCCTCTCTTACAAAATGCAAGAGTGTCACAAATTATGTTACATTAAGACAAATAGAACTGTAACTGGTATAAAAACCACTCCCAAAGTGGAACAATGTACCTGATTATTTCAGACCTTCTGTTTGTCACTTTTAGAGTAGTTTCTTGTATCTGGCATCCCCAGAGAAGCATTTAGCAATATTGCTTACGACTCTTTCCATGCCTCCTGCTACAAACACCTACCAGCAGAAAGCTCACATTTCCCTACAAACACCTACAGTGGAGCCCAATATCTTCTTTTGCTCCTCACTGCAAGCAGCTGGAAGTGATAGAGGATAATTAGCCACGGCAGCTTCACACCTTTTCTAATCTTCAGCTAAATCAGGAAGCTTCTGCAAAACAAGGTAAACTAAGTGAAGGCATGCCCTGCAACAATCAATCAGATTTAGTGTACCTACTTAGGATGTCGAATGTCTGGCAGGGATCGCTCCAAGGCTATGTTGTTGCTCACAAAAATATTGAAACCATTTTCCCGATATGCAGAATCATCATTGTCTTCTTCTGTGAGAGGGTAAGGCTTTCCCTGTTCACCTTTCCCTGAAATGGAACAAAAAAACCAAAATATAGTTACCATCATTGGTGCTTGAGTGTCCAGAATGCTGTGATGTTCTGTGATGGAAACTGTTTTAACAAGCAAACTGCAAATAATGCCTGAAGTATGAAATAGTGGCACTCCAATGCACATTACAGTATTCATGCAGTTCCTCTGTGCATTGAGATTTTCCCTCTGATCTAATAGACCAGAGGGACAGAAAACTATAAGTGATATAGACAAGAATGTCTATAGGCCCTTCTGCTTTAAATGTACAATAGAACCTTCTGCATGTGGCTGTCTACCAATGTAGTTGATAGGTCAAAGCCAAACAACCAGCTCTATGGGCCTTTGAAAGAAAGAGAACTGATATTGTTAAGTTGTGGGTGAACATATCAGACGACACAGCGATTCTTCAAACAGGCCAGGGTTTATTCACAGGCCAGGGCAGAACTGAACTGAAGGTTTCAGCCAGCCTGCTTATAGAGAGCTCCAGTAAAACGTTACTGTAACAACTTTCTAAAACTATCCAGTCACTGAATGTCACTTTCGATCCCTTATTTGCATAACTATCTACAGTCTACAGTATCCCCCTGCTGGCCCAGGGTGAGAACTTCAGTACATAACACCTATAAACCCTAATCCGCCATAAGGTTTCATACAATGGAACATTGACCCTGATTGACCAAGGTTCTGTTTCCATTGGGGAAGGGTATCAATGAAACATCCTTCAAACTGATACCAATCATTCATCAGCCAAAGGGTGTGGCCAGTGTGGGCCAACCCTCTGAGGGATAGGACTAGCTGTGTGCATTCCCAGTTGACTAATCACCTATTCAATACCTACCAAACACCTGAAAAGGGCTATTGATACAGATAAATGGCAAAGTAATAGAATATTGACATTTGGAATAGGTTGATCTAGTCTCCATTCTGCAGTAGCTCTTTTAACATTTCACAGCAAGGCTAGGAGGTTCATCTTTTTAAATCTATCTTGCCTCAAATGGCTTCATATCCACAGAGTTGAAGGAAATATGTCAACCTGGTTAATTGAATTGTAATAGGCATGGTGTGCAATATTTTTTTTATATCAACCAGCATTTTCTTCATCCTAATTATCAGGCAGTTCTGGATAGTACAGAAGATCTTGACAACTGGAAGGGGCCTAGACCACAGCAACATTTTGCCCAGAAGAAAGACATTTTGGGGGATCATTAGGGAGAGACAGGTTTTTTTCACTTGATTCCAGAAATTAAAAAAGATTAGTGAGAGAAGAAAAGGAGCATTATTCTCTTAAATAGGCACAGAACACAACAGTATAAAAATGGCACTCAATCAGTCAAAGCCAGGTATGTTAATTATTAAGATTCTCAATAATAGAGAATAGAATAAATTGGGTCAGAATACAACACTATAGAGCATTAAACATATATATATATATATATATATATATATATATATATATATATATATGTTTTCGTAGATTTTCACGGGTAAAACCTGCATATATATATATATATATATATATATATATATATATATATATATACACCAAAACCTGCATATATATATATATATATATATATATTCACTCTACAGTAATTATCCTCACTTAAGCTCAAAGAGTAGAAAAGGAAACATTTGCATATGTGTTGTTGTTGTTTTTTTAAAAAGAAGTCACCCTACTTTGTTTTGTAGGAATACCAAAATAAAAATAAAAAATCCTTTTACATTCTGAAATTATTCAGAGCATATTTCTTCCTACTTGTGAGGTGTGTGTGCAGGAGCCAGGCCCGGTGACCAATAGGACTCTGCAGGACTGAGGCCGTCCTAAGTTTGTTCTGAAGAGGCAAGGCGTGGCCTCACAGGTGAGGCTGATTGGTAACTCACAGCACCTGGTGCCAAGAGCTGGGAAGGGATATAAGCTCAGCATTTCCCTTCTGCTCTTTGCTACAGTAACACGTTCCCTGCCTTGCTGTGTTTGACTCCTTGCTTCTTGATCCTCAGACCCCTGATTTCATGACCCCTTGCTTCTTAATCCTCGGACCCTTGGCTTCGTGACTCCTTGCTACCTGACCCTCGGACCCTTGGCTTATTGACTCCCGGCTCTCTGACCCTCAGACTCTTGGCTTTCTGACTCCTGTTCCTGCTCCCACCCCACCATCTTGCCCCCCATCCCGACGTCCCCAGCCGGGACTTTGATCACCCGTGAACCGGACTGTGACACTACTCATGTAGACCTTCACAAAAAACAGCAACCACTGTTTGTGACAGCAATTGTTACTTGTTAACCAGGAACTAATGCATGTTTGCCAAGTCAGCTTCTCTCAGATCACATCTACACTAAGCCTTAAATGCACTCTTGCTCTACCTATTTATTTATTTATTTATAAAAAGGGGTAATCCTGGGAACTGTAGTTTGTTAGGGGTGCTGGGAACTGAAGCTTTGCATCCTCAGCAAACTACAGTTCCCATGATTATTCATGATTACAAAAATGGTATAACCGTGCTATGAATATTTGGTGTGGAAGTAACTTGAGATTTGAGGCACATTTTAAAACTAATGAGATTGTGGAAATCATTCATGATATCCTAGCTAGCTGATACAATGCAACGGTTCAGGCAAACATGCAGACAAGGACAGCTGGAATGAAATTTTCTTGAATGGTACAGCTGCTGCCCCGGAAATGGTTATTTACAGTCAAATATTCTGGAATCCGACGGCAGTTGGAATTTACCAGTTTCTACGAGGCTACCAATTTATCTTTCCCTCAGAATTTCAGCCAGTCATTATGCTCCGGAAACTCCAAAGGACCTCTCTTCCCTATTCAAAAACAAGCCCATCTTTTGTAATCATACCTTCATGCCTTAGCAATTACATATTGGCACCCCAAATTCAGATGCACCACAGAACACAAAAAAATATTTTTTTATGGCAGGTGTTCCAGAATTTAGTGAGTAAACAATAGGAATGAATTTGTTGTGGCTTTCACATGCAGCAGTTAAATGTAAGAAACATACAATATAAGCACAGGCACCAAGCCTCCCCCCCCCCCAGTATGTGGGGACATGGCTGAGGCCCCCAATCTTGAGCAGCCGGGCCTTGCCGGGCCTCCCCACAGCAGTGGTGAGCCTCGCTGGGCCACCCTGCATTGGCAGTAGGCCTTATTCCAATTCACATGATAACACATATGTATGTTGCATGTGTGACATCATGCACGTGACGAGGGTCCCCCCAATGTTGGGTGGAACTTGGCGTCTCTGAATATAAGAGATGGTCCCTTATTCAAAATAATAAAAAACTGTCAATTAAGCCTGTTTGATTAGACACTATGGCTTAACTAGCCATCCTAGGAAGTGGTCAGCATCGAGATTTACCATCAGAAGGCACTGAGACACACTGTGAGGACGAAGTGGTGAGCTTGATGGCCAGGGGTGCTTTTCACCAACTTTGTAAGAGCTATGGGCAGTCATGCACTTGGATATTTTGACCACAGTTGTCCGTGCATTGACAGGGCTAGATTACTGCAATGCACTATGTGCGACTTCCGTTGAGGTTGGTCTGCAGGCTGTGGCTAGGATGGTTGTGGAGAAAACTACTATCTGCGTATAATATCTTATCTGCAGAACCCGCCCTGTTTTCCAATCTGTTACCATGCCAAGTTTAATGTTTTTTTTTAAAAAATAAATATTTATTAAAATTTCACAAATTATAAAAACACACACAATACACAATACAAACATACACACACCAAGTCAAACATGTATAATTTCAAATCATTTTTTTCTTAAAACTTACTTCACCGACTTCCCCATACCTCCCCTTTCTGCATTCCAATTCCCAAATTTATTTCAGCAAATCCTCCACCTTAATTTTATCTAATTTCTTCCTTTTCTTTTCTTTTACTTAAACTTTTACAACTATAATCCCTTTCTTTCTATAACCGCAACATTTTAACACTCATTAATTTTACAATATTTCTTAACATAAATTTTAATTTTTTTCCAGTCTTCTTCCGCTGTCTCCTTCCCCTGGTCTCGGATTCTGCTGGTCATTTCAGCCAGTCCCATGTAGTCTATCACCTTCATCTGCCATTCTTCCAGGGTGGGTAGATCTTGTGTCTTCCAATACTTTGCAATGAGTATTCTTGCTGCTAAGTTTAAAGTTTTTGCACTATCATAAAAGAGGGACGCAGGTGGCGCTGTGGGTTAAACCAGAGTCTAGGGCTTGCTGATCAGAAGGTCGGCGGTTCGAATCCCCACAATGGGGTGAACTGCCATTGCTCGGTCCCTGCTCCTTCCAACATAGCAGTTCAAAAGGACATCAAAATGCAAGTAGATAAATAGGTACCGCTCTGGTGGGAAGGTAAACGGCGTTTCCGTGCGCTGCTCTGGTTCGCCAGAAGCGGCTTAATCATGCTGGCCACATGACCCGGAAGCTGTACGCCGGCTGCCTTGGCCAATAAAGTGAGATGAGCGCCGCAACCCCAGAGTCGGCCATGACTGGACCTAATGGTCAGGGGTCCCCTTTACCTAAAAGGCCCTTAACACCTTGAGGTTATGTGAGAGAGAGCCTTACCCATGCATACACAGCAGGTCACTGAATTCTGCAGGAAAATCTAAAACAGCAGAAGCTTCTCTACAGCAATTCAGAGCAGGGCTTTTGGTGTGGCTACCTCTGTTCTTTGGAACACTATCCTTATGCTTTCCAGAAACAAATAGAGACAGTGCCCCACCCCCGAAACACAACAAGCTTTTCTAGCTAGATTAAGGGGAGGCATGTTTTAGGTCCCTGACTTGGGTGTTTATTTCTATTGGTTTTAAAACTGACTTTGGGGGGAGGGTATTGTTTAAAAACCAATCTTAGTTGTTTTTATTGCATGATTGTAAACAACAACAATAGGTAAAATTGCTTATAAAACATGTTTATTAGGAGAAATTCCCACTAAAATTCTGAAGGTGTTTTGTTAGGACTTGCCAACTGATTGCAAACTGATGTGGATATGTAGCAAACTGAGCCTAAAATTGGAAAAAAAATGAGAAGCAGAGAGAAACTAAAACTGACAGATTTATATGTCTTGAGTGGGGGATAGGGCCCCCGCTGTTGCTTTCAATATATTTTGCAAATGCACAGCATGAATTATCTGCCCTGCTATACCACTGCTTTATTTTCTGTTCACAGGGGGAATACAAGAGGGTGCAAAGCTGGTGATGAACACATCTCTAAATCCTTGTTTAAACCCTGCTGCTCCCTAAACAAACAAACAAACCCTTGCTTTGAAACACCACACTTTGGCTGCTACAATGGGAGGTACAAGTACATTTTTGAGAACAAGAAAGGTTTGATATAGTCCCTAATACCAACATATTGTAATGTTAGATTGGAATAGAAATAAACACTGGCAGTCAAGTGTGTCCAGTGTGTTTGGAATGCCAGAGTGTGCGATGGGAGATAAGGATTCCTCCATGTTCTGATTTAAGTTACACAGCACTATCGCCGTTCCAAAAAGACTGTGTTTTCTGCAGCCAGCTGAAACTAATCACAGCTTTGTAGCCAGGGGATGTGCAGTATATCTTCTATTTAGCCCAGCTACTTATCACCAAATGCCACAACTGCTAGAATGCCTTTTCTCCGATTTAACATAAGAACAGACTGGCAGCAGGTTGCTTCCTAGAGCCAAGCCTTGTAGACAGCAAACCAGCCAGCTTGTGAAAAACACAACTTATCTCAACATTAAAAGCATTTGCGCTTTGATTCAATCATGGGCTGACCTGCATAGATAAAAGGAATCCAGTGCATGCCCAGATAATTTGAAGGAATTCAGCTTTACAGGAAGGAGGCTGCAGGGTTTAAACAAACCAAGTGACATTCTAGGAAAGGTATGTGTTGTAGCAGAATGTCTGTGTTGTAAACAAAATCTGCCCTTCTTCCCTTATGGGGTATTCAAGAGCCCATATAGAGTCCTTAAGTGGGTTCTCTATCGGTAGGAGAAAATAATAGAGGCCAACCAGAGAATATTGAGAAGCAAAGCAGCTAGTAAGTCTGATCTTTATTAAAGCTGTTGCAACAGGGTGCTCCCCTCACACGCAGGAGGACGAAGGAGGACCCAGAACAAAGATGTGCCTGCCCTTATGTAGGCATTTAAAATTCCCTACCCTGGAGCTCAAGAACCCCTCAATACATCATACATACATCACAGAAGGGGTGTAAACCAAGACCACCCCCCACAAGCATTATACCTACATCACAGAAAAGGTGGTGTACAACAGAAATTTGAATGTTGTTGTTTGTCCCGTCTGCCAGGTTATCTGATAATGCCTTATCTAATTGCCTTTCCTGGTAGTCTGCCCATTCCTTTGAGATGGTGATTACCCAATTCCTGAGACAATGTGAAGGTTCCCTCACCCCTCCCTCACCCCCTCCCTCCTTGCAGAGAAAACATTTTGTCAGTTTGGGAGTCAAAATGGTTTCACGACGGTCTTCCTGTGCTGCTCCAGACATGTGGTCCACATATCTATGTTTGTGCTTGGTTGGTACATTTATGAACATTTATTATATATATATAAGGCCTTAAATTTTTTATTACATCTGCAGTAATTAAATAGGTGCTGCACAACCAAACTGGAGAAGGTGAACTAAACCATGGCTGGCACCGAGTAAAAGAAGTAATATTTAAAGCTGCAAGACTACAACTTGAGAGAAACATAAGTCACGGTCCCTACAGTC
This sequence comes from Podarcis liolepis, assembly GCF_965112155.1. Taxonomy (NCBI): domain Eukaryota; kingdom Metazoa; phylum Chordata; class Lepidosauria; order Squamata; family Lacertidae; genus Podarcis; species Podarcis liolepis. The sequence goes on along the minus strand of NC_139564.1, from coordinate 46,151,851 downwards.
ACTTTGAACTTAAGTCACCTCAGGACTATTAGTATTATGAGGGAAAGATTCAAGCAAATACCTGAAATTTAGGTTTGCACAATTAGTGATCTGTTACCCTGCTATAATAAATTACTCCTCCCTTGGGCTTCCAGACAATACTCTCTTGGTGATAGCAACCATGAGCAGCAACAGAGTCCATCCTGTGAAGCAGGTAGGATCTAGACTTGCCCTTCTCTGAACTGGAAGGTTCTTACCATTGACAGAGGGGATTGGAATCCAGTGGAGCCTGTATAAAAGGGTGGGAAGGTAATTTTCACCAGTTCTCCCTCCCTCTGTATCCCTATCGGGCATCTCCCATTCTGTTCCAGAGGGTTTGCCAACTATCAGAAGCATGTTTTTTGGGAGATACAGAGTGCTTTGGCAGGAAATGAAGCAGGAATTGGGGGACCCCCCCTTCCTTCATTCCTCTAGCAGGAGTTACCATTTTACACCGAAGCATCCTAAAGTACCATACAAAGTTCTGCTCGCAGGAACTCTAGATCCAACCTCAAATTGCTAATACAGTACTAATTTGTGACAAAAGTTGCCTTGATCTACCATTTGAAAATTATAGCTGGTGGCTATATAGAAAATAATCAGTCCATTTTAATAATGTATTTAACAATATGTTCTCAAATCATGCATTAGAACCATTTTCAATAATTAAAAAATGGATCATTCTGCACAGCTATAGATAGGGAGGGAGAACTTGTGAAAATTACCTTCCCACCCTTTTATGAGGTGGGGGGAGGCTATGCTCTGTTGTCTATGCTCTGGTAACCTCTAGGTTAAATTACTACAACATGTTGTACATGCAGTTGCCTCTGAAGGTGATTTGGAAACTACAGCTGGTGAAGAAATCTGCAGCCAAGTTGATCACAGGGTAGGATGGTTTGAGCACATAATACCAATCCTAGCCCAACTGCACTGGTTGCCGATTAGTTTCCAGGCCCAATTCAAAGTTCTGTTTTTGACCTATAAAGCCTTAAACAGTCCAGGGCCGCAATAACTCAAGGATTCCCTCTCCCTGTATGAATCAACCCTATGATCATAATCTGAAGCCCTTTTTCATGTGCCTCCTCTATGAGAGGTCTGGATGATGGCAATATGAGAATGGGCCTTTTCTGCAGTGGCTTCCTGTTTGTGGAATGTTCTCCCCGGTCAGCTCACCTGGCACCTTTGTTACATCTCTTTAGCCAAAAATGTTCTTCTATAACCAGGTCTTTGGCTGATAAACAACAAATGGCCTTTTAAATGTGTTTGTGGGAGGGGTATTTTTTAAAATTTTTATTTTTACTATGTATTTTGTATTCTCATTTTGAATTTGTATGTTGTGAACTGCCCTGTGATCTTTGAAGTGTGGTATATAACAACAACAACAACAACAACAACAACAACAACAACAACAACAACAATAGTATAGGCATGCTTATATTCTTATTTCTCTTTCTTCTGCAGACGTACTTACTCAACCACAGACAAATATCCAGTTCTTAGCAAAGTACCATCACAATGTATCTTACATTGGCAATAGTTCTTTCAATTACTAACATAAAAGATATTTAAACTTTCTGAAAGGTGCCAAAAAGCACTTCTGCCCCTTACGATAGATGCATAAAGTCAATCACACACGGTGGCTTTGTGCTAGGATGAATCACTGGTAGGCATGTATGGATTGAACATTATTACTGCATTAAGGCAATGTGCTTAGTAAGACGTTTGAACTTCTGCACCTGCCTCATACAGTGCCACCACCATGTATAAATGCTTTTTGGTGAACTTCATGTGACTGCTGCAAGGTCTTTAATGTCTCCATTTGGAAACAGTATTCCATACATGAGGATGAGCTTGAAGGTACAACATGTCCTGCTGAATTGGTGTACCAGTAACAATTGTACATAGAGGGGATTTTGGTCAGGACAACTTGCCATACAAAGCTGCAACTGCTGAAATTCCCACTTCTACTCGGAAGCACACCAGCTCTGTATTATATGACATTAGACTCTTTACACTGAAAATGATACTTCATGAGAAAAACATATGTTAAGCATCATGAGAAAACATATGTTAAGATTAGCCAATAAGGCACTGGATCGTGACTGGCATTCTGGGAATGGAAGAAGCTTAGCATTCGGAGCTGGCTGCTTGCCATCTGCCTTGGGATTGGCTGGAGGAAATCAGATGCTTGAAAATGGATTTCTAATTGATGCTGGAACACTTACCTGGCAGCACAGCTGACTAGATAAGCGTCAGCCTTGCCTCAAAGCAACGGAGGCTGCCATCAAAAGAACTGCTGTCTGCCCACTGGCATCGGACTGGCTTCAAGAATATTGTACCGGCCTTGCAGTAAGATTAATCCTTTATACACTGTAATGCTAGCTTGGAGCAGCAGTTACTTCAGCAGTTAGCTATTCATGCCCTGTAAGGATTACACACCAGTGGCTGCTAAATTGTACCATTTTTATCTATGCTTATAGTGGTTATGTATGCATACATATTCTCAATGTGTGGTTTCATACCAAATCAGTTGATTTGCATCATCTCCATCATCATCATCAATTTTTATCTGTTAATCTTCCTTCACTGTTGGGATAGCTCAGTTGGGATAGCTCACAACTCTTAATCTGAGGGTTGTGGGTTCAAGCCCCACATTGTGCAAAAGATTCCTGCATTGCAGAGGGTTGGACTAGCCGACCCTTGTGGTCTTTTCCAACTCTACAATTCTATCATTCTACGACTATGGATGTGGCCATTTTACTACAATTGTACAGAAGTGCCATCCATGATTAAAATGGTGTGTGTGTGTGTGTTTGGGTGTGTGTGAAGTGGACTGCAAGTGTTAATATGATTTATAATCAAAAAAGTTAAAATATAGCAATTTCAAGGTGTGTTAGCATTCACCTGCTACTCTTGAATAGAGTTATTCAATCTAGTTTGTTAAGAAAATTCCCAAACTCAGATCCACAGGCGACTTTGGATCATTTCTCTAAGGTTGTCTATCTTGAAGTTTTTATGTGTTTATATGCCTATCACATTTTAAAACTTAAAATCAATTGTTGTATATTGTTTTAAATGTTTGTTTTGCTATTGGGATTGTAGTTCCATTTGTGTTTCACAAGCTGGTCTCTCACCGTAATAAATTTCATGTTCATGAGTCATGAGTCATGAGTGTCTACAGCCCACAACAACTAAAGAACTCCCTCCCACCAAAAAGACATTCTGTAATAGGCACAGTACTTTGCACAACACCATATCGGCTCTAGCAGTATACGTGCTGCCTTCAGTATGCTTGGTTTTGGAAATGGATGAGAAGAATGTGGGAAGGAGAGTGATGATGTGATGATCCATGTTGCTTTTTACTGACCACTTCTCCTTTGCTTTGCATAGTTTGCAATCATGGAATCAGCAAATAAACAAATGTAGCACTGTAATAGTAAGCTCTGACAACCAGATCAGGCCTACTGAGCAAACTATCAGAGGCAACCCAAGGTTTATAAAAGTACCAACAGTATTAAGGGGAAACATCTGAGCCCACCCTGCAAAGAACACACTGAGGTCTGAGCATATTCAGTGACCAAGGAATGCTGAATATCTGTCAAGAAACCACCCCTTAAAACTGTAGGGGATGGAAATGGAATGGAGTATCCCAGGCTTCCTCAAACTCGCCCCTCCAGATGTTTTGAGACTACAATTCCCATCATCCCTGACCACTGGTCCTGCTAGCTAGGGATCATGGGTGTTGTAGGGTGAAAACATCTGGAGGGCCAAGTTTGAGCAAGCCTGGAATATCCTGCAAAGGAGCATGGTTGGCTGGCTTGGACCATGAATAGGAGCACTCTACAATGCAACATTTTGTCACAGGCACTACTTGTCCTGTGTGTGTTTGCAACATTTCTGTACTACTTCTCAAAAAGTCTCCTGCATGGTTTACACTAAGTGTAACAGAAACAGGTATATTGTTTCTATTTGCCCCCAGTATTATGTAAGGAAAATTCAATGCCCACCAAAGATTAGCACAAAATTAGGGGAAGACTGCATGCAAAAAAATGTGTAATAACATTCTGAGTGTGATATACTCCTTGTTGTGAACTGACAGTGCCCCAACCACCATTGTTCCAGAAGACTTCAGGCATCCCCTACACTGTTCAACAGATGCCAACACAGTATCACTTAGGAGAGCAGTCACAATAGCTCCCAGAAGCCAGAAACCCATGGTACCATGTTTTGGTTGGGAGCCACTGTGACTGCTCTGGCTAACTAGAAGTAACATTGCCACTTACTGCATTGCCTAGGAATTAATTTCTTTGCATGTGCACCACAAGGAATCACATAACCACCAAAGAGCATTGGAGTAAACTCAGGGCTCTAAAATTTTGGGGAAAGGCCCTTCGCAGGGAAACAGACACACAAAATCTAACTACTGACGTTGATGCACAAAGTTGTGTTTTCAGAACTGTGTTTGTGAAGTGGTTGTCAGCATGACATGATTTTGCATGTTTAAAAAAAGAGAGAAAAGTATAAATTCCTAATCCCCAATCAAGAGATGTAATTCCTCTTGTTAATTCCGATCCTTAGGGGATACAAGTAAGGATTATTTTTAGGTTAATACTGATTTCTCATTAGAATGAAGCTGTGATGCCCCAGCTGCACTAAAATGATTGACTTTTGTTTACTGCAACAAACAACTTTGGTTAGAAGATGACAAAATTAGGAGCAAGACTTTAGAAAAAATTTAAATGTAGCTAATCAAACAGATGATGTTTGGAGTTTTTGTTTTTTTAAAAAGAAAATGTAAGTGATCTTGCAAAGTATTCTCTTCACTTGTATTTCTGGTCTTGCTAGAACAGCAACTGTAAATTACATTTTAAGCCATCCTTCTTCCAAGAATCTCAGTGCTCCCCGCCCCCAACATCCTCACTGTGGGATATTTTAGGCTGAGAGATGGTGATCTGGCCACAACTTGCCAGGAGCCAGATCTCGCACAACTGGCAGAGTAAACCCTTTGTTGGGGTGAGGGGGAGGGGAGGGGATATAGATGTACCAGTTCTAGAATGGTGTGGCTAATGCTGGACCATGACTAGGGAGATCCAGCTTCAAATTCCCCAAGAGATCTTTGGCAAGTCACTCTTCCACAACCTCATCTTCCTCACATGTGCGCCACCCTAAGTATTTTGGAGTGGGATCCAAGTGAATGAAGAAATCAAAGCAGCTGGAAAAAGACCCTCAAAGTAATTGATAATAATGTGGAGAAGTGGATCTTGTTAAAGCTTTTACAACTTACAACACTATAATAAAAAATAAATCAGCTGCTAAATAATGCAATTGATACAGGTTTTATTTTGGCAATTCAAGTGGCTATTTCTAAGTGATCTTAATTCTTCATGTGATTCTGATTCTACATAACATAGGAATGTGGTGTGTGTGTGTGTGTGTGTGTGTGTGTGTGTGTATATGTATATATAAATTCCAAAGAGATTCCTGCAGATATTGCTTTGCCAGGCCTAATGCAAAAGAATAAGAAAAAGGAAGGTATCCCAGTGTGTAAAGGAGGAAGTTAAATACTAATTTACTCTAAACATCCCACCTGAACGCATGGCATCTTTTTGAATACTTTCATAGTCATGCCAGTCCTTTCTTTTCAAGCCATCTGTCCAGGTATAGAGCTGTCCATCTCCAAGCCCCATTGGGAATGTCTGTAGAAACAGGGGGGAAAAGGTATAATTAAATGTTACCTTCTCTACTGAAACCCAAACTCATTCATAGGCAAAGGCAGATAGCAGTCAGGTTCCCTGTATGGCTCTGCAACATACATATGGGACTCATGCATATGCATTCACTTTAAGGGTTGCCCTGAGAAAGTGGGACTTCATCCAGGTAGAGATTTGCTTAGGCTTCCTCAACTTATCTTTAGCTGCTTAGTAAATATCTTATTAGTCTAGCAAGCTTTAAGAACAATCTGCTGCTTAGTAATTTATCTTAAGATCAGCTATTCACTGTTTCCCCTCTTTGTTTTTATAGTATTGTGCTGTTACCTTTGTTTAAATTGTTGCCATTTTTCGTATTCCATATACCGTATTTTTGCACCATAACACTCACTTTTTTCCTCCTAGAAAGTAAGGGGAAATGTCTGTGCATGTTATGGAGGGAATGCCTACGGGTGGCATGCCTACGGATTTTCCTCCTCTAAAAACTACGTGCGTGTTATGGTCGGGTGCGTGTGATAGAGCGAAAAATACGGTAATGATTTTTTTTATGTTGTCTTTTTCTGTGATGTTTCACTTTTTTAAACTAAACCAAAACAGAGAAGGCAGGTGAATTTACACTTTAAAAGCTAGTTTAGGACAGTGGCTAGACTGTGTTGTGTGTTGGAGAAATCGAGATTCAAATCAAATGGCTATTGTGTTGTGATGCTTAGATGACAAGGTGTTCAAATGATATGAGAAAGGAGGCCCCACTGAAGGATTTCCCCAATTTTAGTCAAATCACCCCCCCCCACCTACAGTGTGGCCTTCTAAAAAGTGTGGCTAAGGGACCCATCACAAAAAGTAGGGAGAATGACCTATGGTCCTTTGTAGTTTAAGCACTGGTCTCTGGCAAATCACTAAGTCTTAGCCTGAGGTACCTCACAGGAATATTGTACAAATAAATAAGAGAGTCCAATGTACTCTACTCTAAGGCCCTTGGAGGAAAGTAAAAGATGACAAACAGATACATATTTCCAGAGAACTAAACAAGAAACTCATTTCAGGCAGGTCAGTAAGTATCATTTGTGGGTTCAGTATATGTGGAGGCCTGGAATCAGCACCCAGAATAGCAGAGCAAATGCCAGGGTCTACCATGACCGAGACTGGCTTCCCTTTTAAAAAATCAAACACCCCCCCCCCATTTTTGTGTCCCATGTTTTAAAGGGAAGTGCTGAGTAAGGTGACTGCAGCTTTTACCATCTTCATTATCTCCAGTGCCTTGGGGCCCTACCTCCAATATGGCCACATTCACGCCATACATTTAATGCACTATTATACCACTTTAAGCAGTCATGGCTTTAAGCAGAATTCTGTTAAGGATGCTCAGGCCCTCCAGTCCATACCCTCCAACATGTTGAGATTAAAAACCAAGATGTGTTTTTCCCCAACTGCGCTCATGCACAAGTCACACGACATGCGTGGTCTCACATTTCCCCCCAAAATGCGCGTTTTTAGGTGCCATGCTGAGAGCACGGCAGCCCAAAACAGGATGTCCTGATTTAATTGGGGTAGTTGAGGTGCATACCAGATCCCTCACAGAGCCACAATTCTTACACCACTCAGAATTGTGTGTGTGAACCATGACTGTTCAAAATGGCATCATTGTGCTTTGAAAGTATGGTGTGATTGTGGCCTATGCTGAGAGTGAGACACTGGAGATAATGAAAATGGGCGTGTTCGCAGCTGCCTCACCAGGTGTTTCTCTTCACAGTGCTGGGGTGAGGGAGTACTGGGCAGATACAGTGACATTGCTTTCCACATTGCCATCCATCCCCAATTCTTTACTGTGCCCTCTGATAAGCTTTGGGGCACCCACCTAGGACAGTATGGGGGGCACACCACACGGCACCTTGTTGAGGGCCCTCTCAAACATGGCGCCAAGCCTGATTGTGTAAGTGTGGAAGCTCCTGCATCAAGCAGTTATGACTGAACTAGGGCAGGAGAAGATTGCATTCCAGCCTGTAAAAACATCTGCACACTTCCCACAATTGACGGAAATACTGTTGAAGTGTAATAAATTATTTAAATCAAAACAAGTAAGACTGGTGCAAAGAAATCCAGCCATATTCTATTTTATTTTGAGTGCAGTGGTACCTTGGGTTAAGAAATTAATTCGTTCTGGAGGTCCGTTCTTAAACTGAAACTGTTCTTAACCTGAGGTACCACTTTCGCTAATGTGGCCTCCCGCTGCCGCCGCCGCACGATTTCTGTTCTCATCTTGAAGCAAAGTTCTTAACCTGAGGTACTATTTCTGGGTTAGCGGAGTCTGTAACTTGAAGCGTTTGTAACCTGAAGCGCCTGTAACCTGAGGAACCACTGTATTTATTTCAAATACTAAACAACATATTCTTGAAATTGACAAGGTGAATGGCCCCATCCTTCTCCCTGGTGCGTTTGAGATAAAAATTGCCAAATTTTATAATTCCTATACTACTGTCCCGCTATGGACTATTAGTAAGAAATCTCTCGAAAGCATCAGTACTCAAACTGATCTTAAAACAATTCCAGCATTAAAAGGTCAAATCAATGTATATTGCATTGCCTACTAATTTGTTCTCAACTTTTATTCACATTTTCATATTTTCCTTTATTCCTCCCCTCCCCCCACTTTCTGTAATTTGTTGAGATTTGTAGAGACTGCTGTGACCTGTGTTTCTAACCTGGAAATATGGCTGCCATAAGGCAGAAGAAGCCCTGAACCTACAGAATCCCCCTGTTGAATTGGCAGCCACAGAAGCTCTGTCTCGTGAGCCAGGGCCCCAATCCTGCATCTTCAGGGGAAAAGACTTCAGGTGTAATTTTTCAGAGGAATGGCCCTTGATATCCCTACCTCCTCCAAACCCCCATCACCAGATAGGTCCATGAGGCTTTAGCCTGAGAAGGTAGCATGACCATTCTTGGAATGAATCCAAATACCTACTCTAAGGACTAGAAATGTTGTTTTCTAATTTTTTTTTTCCAGAAAGATGGTCTCTGTGCTCAGTATAGCATTCTGCACTCTGCCCCGCCACCACCATAATTGTGTTTTTGTGTGTTTGTGGCAAACGCCCATCTCTTATAGTTTACCAACAGACCAGCAGGTAGCTCCGACCTCATTAACTTTGTAATGCATTTCTGACAAACTTTGACAATACATTTTTGAGTGTATGTAGTCATACTTGCATAGTTTGTCAAGGCAGCACTTTGGGGCAGAAGTCAAGGACCCTCTTCAGCCAAAAGAGTAGGGCAGCCCCAGACACAGCAATGAGTAAAGTAATATACATTGCAATCTAAATAGGGGTGGGGGACGCTGTAGGGTTATTAATTCTAAATTTGCTTAACTGTACCATTGTACTTATACTCTGAGGCTTAGGTACTCATTTTACCAACCTCAACCAATTGTGACCATGTACAGATACCCATATCTTAAACTTTAAAGCAGGGATTATTAATCCTGTGGCTTTCCAGATGTTGTTAGACTACAATTCCCATTGGCCCCAGCCAGCATGGTCAATGGTCAGGGATGAAGACAGTTGTGGAGGGCCACAGGTAAGCATGGGAAATAAGTATGATTCAGTTGAGTAACCGACAAAATCCACACTCCCCAAAACAATACACAAACTGAAACATAGCCATCTTTCAACATTAGCACTTCTCTGAATTTTGCCATTCAGTTCTGTAGCCGAATAGTGTGTACAAAAATGCATACACTGCAATAAGGTAAAGGTAAAGGGACCCCTGATCATTAGGTCCAGTTGTGACCGACTCTGGGCTTGCGGCGCTCATCTCGCTTTATTGGCTGAGGGAGCCGGCGTACAGCTTCCGGGTCATGTGGCCAGCATGACTAAGCTGCTTCTGGTGAACCAGAGCAGCACATGGGAACACCGTTTACCTTCCTGCCAGAGTGGTACCTATTTATCTACTTGCACTTTGATGTGCTTTTCAACTGCCAGGTTGGCAGGAGCAGGGACTGAGCAACGGGAGCTCACCCCGTCGCAGGGATTCGAACTGCCGACCTTCTGATCGGCAAGCCCTAGGCTCTGTGGTTTAACCCACAGTGCCACCCATGTCCATACACTGCAGTAAAGTGTGCTTCAAATGCAAATATTTGTGAAAAATGAAACATCTTTTTTGAGGCGAGGCACAGTGTTCCAAATGCAGTCACATATGCAGTTTGTATAATCAGAAAAGAAATGCTGTGATATGAAAAAGGAATCTCTGTTCCAAAGCTGTATATTGTGTAAAGAGAAATTAACAGACTCAGACAACTTTTACAGCACAGGAAATGAATTAACACAGAATTCCATCCTCTCACATGTCAATTAAGTTGACAATTGTTGTTTCTTCCAAAAGAGATTATCTTGCACATGTTTTGAGAGTAAGACGAGAAATAACAAAACACTTATTAAATGCTGTAAGACCAAAGGGGAAACAGCACAGCTGAATTCATTTTCTTTTTTTCTTTTGTTTTTATTGCTTTAGCTGTACGTTAAATAGACCAGTGTTCTACAAGTCAGCTTTAGGGTTGTCAGTCATGCTTATTTGCTTTCCCTTGATCACTTGAAATAGCTTCTCCCCCAAATGGCAGAAAACTTTAGTTTAACTACTCAGCGGATTCCCTGAAGTATTTCAAATTTCCCTGGATAATACAGCAATTTCAACTGTCCAATATTAATAAGCCCAAAAGCCTGATTTAAGCAAGAAATGGAAATCTTCATTAACAAGAAGCAGTCAAAGATTTTTTCATCAAGTTTACATTTAGGAATTTATGTACTGTTAATATGTTTTTGCACATACAGTGGTACCTTGGGTTACAGACGCTTCCAGTTACAGACTCTGCTAACTCAGAAATAGTACCTTGGGTTAAGAACTTTGCTTCAGGATGAGAACAGAAATCGCTTAGTGGCAGCGGGAGGCCCCATTAGCTAAAGTGGTACCTCAGGTTAAGAACAGTTTTAGGTTAAGAGCAGACCTTCAGAATGGATTAAGTTCTTAACCCGAGGTTCCACTGTAAAGTGGTACCTTGGGTTGCAGACGCTGCAGGTTACAGACACTTCAGGTTACACTCCGCTAACCCAGAAATAGTACCTTGGCTTAAGAACTTTGCTTCAGAATTAGAACAGAAATCACGCAGCGGTGGTGCGGTGGCAGCGGGAGGCCCCATTAGTTAAAGTGGTACCTCAGGTTAAGAACAGTTTCTGGTTAAGAATGGACCTCCAGAACGAATTAAGTTCTTAACTTGAGGTAATACTGTATTGCCTTTATTCTGACAGAAATGGTGAGTTAAAATACCAGATCAGTTGCTTAAAAATACTGTGTATGTTTACGACTGGAGGAATTCCTCCACCTTAGCACATACTTGTATGAATCAGGTCGACTGTAAGTGCTCAGATATACTGATGGTGCATGTTACCTGCCTCCCCAAATTGCCTCTGATTCCACACCTCCCTGCCTATTGTGCAGATTGGAATATAGTTATCCTTCAGATTTCACATTTCTCTGAATTTTGCAACTGTTCTCAGCAAACACATTAGCCTAGAAGGCAAGGGCCAGGTCAGGTTCTATTTGCCAAGAACAAATTTCTCATGTGTCCTTCCATCCTCCCCCCTCCCCTTCCCCTTCCCCTGCCTATCAAAATGACAGACAATCCCCTAGTAGCACTTTACATAGCGCTTCCACAGTATCCACCATAAATTCACGTTGCACAACAATGTGTAGAGGTTTGCCCTTTTTTCATTCCCCACAGAAAGCGCAGTAAAGGAGAGGCGGGAGGAGAAAATCAGCACCACAGTAACTTTGGGAACTTGAGCTTTATCCCCTAATTTTATAGAGTACGATGACCCAGGAAGTCCTTTCTGAAGAGCAGAATTCAGACATACTAATTCTCCTAATGAGACCTATTGGGGGGAAGTGAATATTAGTGAGCCCTGGGGAATTACATTTAATGAAATTTTCTCCATATGCAAACAGTAGGAGATTCCACCCCTACCCCACTTACTCGTGGAGCCTGAAGCGGATTTTTAGGAATTTCCTAAAACTTCATGTTCCACCAGGCAAGCAAGGAATTTAAATTAATGGGGTGTGAAGCTGCCTGCAATTCCTAAGCTGCTGATTTCCCTTGTCAGCAGCTGAACATCTAGGAAGCCTTTCCTTTTGATGTTGTTCTATGGCTTAACAAGATTATTTTAAAGTGTTTCAGAAAATAGTTTCCTTGACTTGGTGATGCCTAAGGCCAGAGGAATTTCCATTCGAGAAACTCAGTTATTGGAGTGCTATTTCTGTGGCTGGAAGTCTTATAACATCAACAGTGACTTCTATTCAGTATTGCATTTAAAAAATGAAGAAGCCAAATTAAATAATACCACATGCACAAATATAATCAGATTGTATGAATAAAGTCCAATGAAGCATTTGTAGCAATGCCTTTGTAATTTGAGCCATCCATCCATTACTCCTAAATTATTGCCCCCTTCCTTTAAACAATTATTTTGCCACTTCTGTGTACCACAAGGTGGGCAAATCTTCTCCTGGCAGCCACCACTCTGACGCTCCAACAAGGCTCCTTGGACAATGTTATGTAATGATGTAACATGGCTCTGATAGGGTTTTGGAGGTGAGCTGAGCTCAAATGACTACCATAAAGGGCCAACATTTCCCCTTCCCAGAAATCTTAGTGGAACAGTGATATGGCTATTCCAGGGGGCATTGGGAGAGTTGGAGAAGAAGAGGCGCTTCAACGATTCCACACGGCATGGGGAAAAAGAAATGCCTAAAAGGATTTTATTTTTTTATGAAATAAAAACCACCTCTGTTCTGACACCACCAAAGACCCCCCCCCCCACCTCACGGATCCCAAATTCCTTTCAATCACTAAACGGAGCGGTAAATTTGGGGGCCATTTTTGGATGAGCACTAATTGCTACAGCAGGCCTTGTCCTCTGCTGCAGTAAGGCCAACACTAGCAGTCAGAACATCTAGGAGGTGGGGAAAGAGGACTTCTCATCATTGCCACTTCACAGCACTTCCTTTCTGCTGAAGACACCTTCTTTTGGAGGATGGATGAGGGAGCCAGAGCCAAGCCTGGTAAGGGGACTCTGCTTGCAAGAGCTCTGAACTGACCCCCTGGGGTAAAGCAAGGCTAGAGCTAATAGTGAGGGTTGCATTGTTTTTGTTTTAAATCCTGTTTGTTTTGATGGTGCTTTGCATTTACTATGTATTAAGTTCAGATCATTTCATTGCGATGAATTTATCTTATGCTGTGTTAGTTAGCTTGTTTTGTATTATTTGAATTTGGATGTGATGCTGTATTTCGATAATAAGCTGGTTTTTACTGAGAGCTGCTTTGGACACACTTTACTGTGAAAAAGTGGCATAGAAATTAAGCTGGGTTATTTTGCTGCAGAGGTGTGTTGTTGGAATGAGAGGCTATGGATCCTGCACAGCGCACCAAGGACATGGCCCTAGAACAGGTCTCCTTCAACTCTTCTCTGACATTGGAGAATAACCAGTTGCAGACCTTTTGACAATGTTGTGGAAGTGCTATCCAGTCTCTGAGGGCAAATGTATCTCCATTCTCAGAAAGAGAGATACAAAGGAACCTATAGCCCAGGGACTGTAAGATCACAACCCAAATTAAGTATGTCTCCTAACTCATGTTTCTTCATGCTAATATAATGCTTGCTTGTAGCATGTACACCCTTGTGCAAATTAATTGAAACAAAGCATGTATTCTATGCCATATCGATCAGTCTGTCAAGCACCCACAAAAGAAGATGTTTTGGGGATGATTCAATTATTATGGTGTTAAGAATTTGTGGGGTATATGCCAAAGTCGCCTCCGTACTGTAGACTGTACAACTATGGACCAGCTCATTCAGGTGCTGATTCAAGTGTGGTACAGGGATCCAAAAATCAACAGTGACTGTTCGAAACTAGTAGACTCCATGCCAAACCGCGTTCAAATGCTGCTTAAAAATAGCTGAGGTCATATCCATTACTAATGTACGTATTTGTGAGTTTTGTACAATAAACTACTGTACTAAATTCATTGTTTGTTTCGCATACAGCCCACATATTCTCAATGGGATTTATGTCCGGGGAAGTCCCTGGCCAATCAAGTAACTGTATTTGCTACTCTGTCATGAATTTCTTCAGCACTTTCGGTGTGTGACAAGGGGCTAGGTCCTGCTGCAATATCCCAGTACTGTCAGGATACTTCTTTTCCAGTTTGGGAATAACTCTTTTTCGTAGAACCTCAATATATTGTGGCGAGCACATCATTCCTACTGGCTGCAGGCTTTCGACACCATAATAACTGAAGCATCCCCCAAACATCTTCTTTTGTGGATGCTTGACAGACTGATTGATTTGGCATAGAAAACATGCTTTGTTTCAATTAATTTGCACATGGGTGTAGTATGCCAGCTGCTGATTAATGTGTGTGTGTGTAGTTGAAAACATTCTACCCACTTCTAAAAGGGCATAGATAGTAAAGGCCAAAGGCCTGGTTATAGAGAAACATTTTTGCCTGGCACATAAAGATATATACTGATGGTACCAGGTAAGCCTCCCTGGGGAGAGTATTCCACAAATGGGGAGCCACAGCAGTAACGGCCCATTCTCACGTTTTCACCTTCTGGATCTCTTGCAGACAAGGCACATGAAGAAGGTCAGTTCATATGGGGAGAGGCAGTCCTTGAGGTCTTGAACCATTTAAGGCTTTATAGATGAAATTCAGCACTTTAAATTGGGCCTGGAAACTAATTGGCAGCCAGTGCAGTTGGGCCAGAACTGATATTATAGGCTCCAATTGTCCTGCCCCAGTGAGCAATCTGTCTGCGGAATTCGGCACCAGCTGAATTTTCTGAACTGTCTTCAGAGGCAGGCCCAGGTATAACATGTTGCAGTAATCTAATGTAATGTAATTAATGTAAGATTAATTAACATAGGCAACAGTTGGTTCATTCAACCTGCTTTGCTCCTTATAGCTGAATGTAGCTGTTGCCTAGCAAAGCTTGTGTGTAGGAATCAGCTGGATCCCCATGGCAGATTTGGTAAGTGAGTAGACCCCTTCAGAAAGCCGACCTAGCTGGATTGTGAAGTCTGTTTTTAGCCAGCATTCAACAGCAACTCTAGAAATAAAATGGGTAGTATTATATTACAGCACTTTCCAATTGTTTTTCTCAGTGGATTGTCTTAGAAAAAGTAATTTTATTCAAGTCTTCACAATTGTGTTCTTTGAAGTACTTTGGCCAAACATAAAAGGAGAAAAACAATAAAAATGTGCATGAGGATGCTTGTGTCTGAGTTTATGAACTACATTTGAACAAATATTGTGCTTATGACCTTTCTTAACCAAATATTAATTTCAGAAAATGCATCAAAGCAACACTTTAAGAAATAATAAATGTGCCCAAACTGAGGGTAGAATATAGCTTGTGAATGCCAAATGAATTATGTTTAATTCAGCTCAGTTATTTGCCAACATATATTTTGTGAAATCTAATGATGCTTTTATTTGTGGATTATATTTTCATGCTGCAATAAAGACAAATATTTTTCAATAACTGGAAAATACATGTTCAGTACTGCCAGCAGTATTATTATATTTTTGCTTCTGTTAGTAACTGCAGAATTATTGCAGGATCTATTATATCAGGTTAAGCATTTGCAACTGAATAAACAATGGCAATAGTTCCACATTTAATCCAGGTTTGAACAATTTATAACAGCCATGACAGATATTGTCCATCAGC
The DNA here is from genome assembly GCF_965112155.1 of Podarcis liolepis. NCBI lineage: Eukaryota > Metazoa > Chordata > Lepidosauria > Squamata > Lacertidae > Podarcis > Podarcis liolepis. The sequence goes on along the minus strand of NC_139564.1, from coordinate 46,136,352 downwards.
CATGTATTGTGGCTTACCAGTGCTTGGCACCCTTGCACTGCAATCACAGGCAGACTAAAAAAACAGGAGGTCATATGTGGGCTGGTGGGATGCACTGGGTTTGAAGGTTACCATTTGTGCAGCTCTAGTTTACATAAGAAAAGGTAAAGGACCCCTGCATGGTTAAGTCCAGTGAAAGGCGACTATGGAGTGCGGCACTAATCTCGCTTCAGGCCAAGGGAGCCGGGCATTTGTCCACAGACAGCTTTCTGGGTCATGTGGCCAGCATGATTAAACTGCTTCTGATGCAACTGGACACCGTGATGAGTGCCAGAGCGTATGGAAACTCCGTCTACCTTCCTGCCGCAACGGTACCTATTTATCTACTTGCACTGGTGTGCTTTTGAACTGCTAGGTTGGCAGAAGCTGGGACAGAGCAACAGGAGCGCACCACCGTCATGTGGATTCGAACCACTGACCTTCTGATTGCCAAGACCAAGAGGCTCAGTGGTTTAGACCTTAGCACCACTTGCGTCCCTTTTACATAAGAAATACTAAATCTAATTCTTGCCACGTGGCAAGAACTATGGAATGTAAACATGAAATTTACGGCTTGTACTGCTTTAAAAGAGAATTTGTGGGAAATGGTCTACAGATGGCATCTAATGCCGGTAAAGCTAGCAAGGATGTATAGAACAAAAAATAAGAAATGTTGGAAGTGTGGAGAGGTAGAGGGTGACCTCTACCATATGTGGTGGACCTGTAGTAAAGTGAAGGGCTTTTGGGAACTAATCTATAACAAACTTAAAAATATCTTTAAATATACTTTCCCAAAAAGACCTGAAGCTTTTCTACTGGGATTGATTGGAAAGGAAATTGAAAAAAAGATAAAAACCTCTTTTTATATGCCACGACAGCAGCCAGAAATATGTTAGCTCAGAATTGGAAAACAGACATAATACTGAATATAATGGACTGGCAGGTTAAAATGATGGACTACACAGAACTGGCCAGACTATCAAGAAAATTAAGAGATCAGGACAAGCAGAAGTTTCAAGAAAATTGGAGTAAATATTTGATGTATATAAGAAACAATTGTAAATCTTTGAATAAATCTTTGGAATAACTCTTACAGCGTGTAGTTGATAATAAGATATATAGAGTATGTGATATTAGAACTTTATTTGATACTTACTAAAGAAATGGAGGGAAGTCAGAGGCATGATAGAGCCTAAGTTAAATATGTAACCTATATATGTGTAATTTATGAATGTATGTATGTGTACTGAAAATCAATAAAAATTTAATTTGCAAAAAAAAAAAAATACTAAATCTAAAAGGCTGTTTTTAGTATCTTATAAAGGTGGCACTCCAACTGACAGAGGGGAGCTCCACTGTTAGAACAGCATTTATGCCCCTGGACGAGCCCTTGCTACCTTGGTGGAAATGTCCACCAGCATAAATGTACAGTTGGCAGTGATCTGATTATGGTAGGAGGGCAAAGGGACATGTTGTGGTGGATCAGGGATGGTTTGGGATCCAAAGGCCCTTTATTCATCTGACACACCCCAGAAAGGGCAAATGCCGAGGGAAGTCACAAAATAAAAGTTAAAAGGCCTTACAAGGGAAAATAATCATTGAAATAAATACAGATATGAGCACATATCTTTCATCTTGGCCACTGTGCACCAGCAAAGCTTAGGAAATAGCAGTTTCTGTGCTATGGAATCTCACCATCTCCATTTTAGAACTGCTTTCTTTTGTATTTTGTCTCACTCTATTGTGAACTGAGGTCAGTTTTCTTTCCCCTTTGGAGGCCTCTCATATATCATGTAAGATTTCTAACAGCACACCCAATAGGCCTTGGCAGCTACTCATCAGCTGCAAATTTCCTTTTAACCCAGTGTACAATGAAGTTCAATACTATATTACTTCCAAGTCAACACAAAGCGTTTCCATTTGGTCAAGGCACACTTCAATACAAGGATACCTTAAAAGCAACAGCATGTATAAAAGAAGGATCAAAAGATCAAAGTGTCAGAAGAAGAAAATTCCAGCAGCAACCTACACCAATCATTTCTACATGCTTGAGAAAACAAAAGAATCTTAATATTGATGCCTAAACAGCTAGCATGGGAGACAACCATAGCATAGCATAGAGGGACACTGCTTGCAGGGATCAGAAATCCTCCCCACTAAGCACATTTAGTATGATGTGTAAACAAACCCTACTCACAAACACATATGTGACTGATAACATGATACACAGTGATCAAGTCATTTGCTGTGTGAACGGGCTGGTTTCTTTCCCCAAAAAGTTGAACTGGGAAACAGCCAACACATTTAAGTCGGTATGTTTAGGGCAGACAAAAGTGTATTTTCTGTGCATTTTCCTTGCATTTCTTTTCTGTTCCACAAAGACAGTAAAGATAGGCAGATAGACAGACAGACTTGTCAGCATTAAGTATGCAACTCTGCATGTGCATGGCTGGTAGCAGTAATTCAAAATTCCTGGCTTAAGGTAGCTCAAAATTCCAGGTGTACCATCACAAAGGTTGGCAACCACTGTGTTAATATTTGAGGCATTTCTACATCCAAGGAGATAGAACATCTGACACGTCCATCTGTAACTTTAAAAGTACAATCATATGGAGGACTGCTCCACTTGTCCACCTAAACATATCAGCTGAAATTTAGATGGCTTTTTTTTTTAAGAGTAAGCTCATGAAGACTAGGTCTGCCAAAGTTTCAAGACAGTATAGTTCAGATTGCTAGATGCTTGTGACAAATAGGAAGCCACAGAGCAAGTTAAGTTGTATTAAAATTCTAATAAAGAACCCCATCTATGACACAGTTTCCCTCTTTTTTGTTAAGTTCTTATGTATCCCACATGACTATAGAAGTGCAAAGGCAGTGCAGACAAAACCTTCACTTTGCTTTTTAGAGTTTCTAGCTGCCATTCTCTAGTAAAGTGCGGAAAGGTTCAGGTACCATTTGCCTCTGTTCAAACACCTATGAGCGATAGGCAATGCTACTCGTGCATAGTTTTGACCTCTGTGCTACCAACGTGTATCTCCAGACCCTCCTGAAAATGTCAAATTCTCTTTAAATTATACAAAATGTGTAAGGAAATGCAAATACACACAAAATCTATAATGCATTCAAAGGTGTAGGGATGATCACTGGGTGTGGAGCACACTCCCCGCCCGCAGGCAGCTTCAGCTGCCTGCACATGTGACCTTGGGGGTGCGGGGCACAATCCCCCTCACAGATATAGCCACAGCTGTCTGAACATCTTGCCCTCTGTATAACCTTTTGCGATCTCAGTTGTCTGTGGTGTCCTGTCTGTGACCTTTGTCTCTGAGACCTTTGTCTCTTTCATAATACACTGTGCAAGGGGAAAATGATGTGGTGGAAACAGGTGCCAAAATAACTTTGTACCACCCCACGATCCCGGGACTGGAAGATGTGTAAAGGTCACAGCCCAAAATGTATCTGCCTGGGTTTGCATATTGTGTCAATAAAAGGAGCCTCTACAGAGCTGGCTGACAGCTTGCTTGCAGCTCACGTGTGCACAGCTCACCTGCATTATCAACTCCTGCCTCATGTCCTTCACTTCCAAAGGGCAGAGGGGTCAAACAGTTCTGTGAATACCATGCATCCACATCCCTGATTATATTTATTTCACGTTTATTTTGCATGTGACTAAAATTAAAACATTTCTCTTTGTTTAGATATATATGAAAAGAAAATGTGGGGGGGAAACCAAATAAACAGAACATATCATACTTCTATCTATTTCTTATGCCCAGTGCCACTGCTTACATATCCGAAAGAGGGGAGTATCAGTATCAGACAATCTTATTAATTCATTCAGTTTATATCCATCATACATTGAAGGAGCTCAAAAACGAGCGCAGTCAATGGTTGGTATATTTAGCTCAGTGCATACAGCTAGGGAGATAGGATATGGGGGTGATGTGCCACATAGACAGGGAGAAGCTATGGATACTTGCTCCTGTCAACATCTTGGGCCAGATCGGGGTTGAAGCAATGCTTCTTTCTTATCTTCCTCTTTCATTCCCCCCCATCTTTCACCTCTTTCCTTAGAAACAACAACAAAGAGACAAAGAGATCATCTGATGATACTGATGAAGTGACCCAGCTTAGCTGGGATGTCAGCTATGGTCGTGAACATGTGGATTATGTATAGAATTTAGATGAAATGTGCATAAATTTGTAAGCTGACACAGTCTGTAGTTGAGGCTCAAGTGTCTCATATTACAGATCGTTTACCATGTAAGCACAGGCTGGGAAGGCAGAGTTGCTGGTTATTATAGTTCTTGTAAGAATGAAACATTGCTGTGCATGCAAATATCTTATTTTTAAGTGGTTCTCAAAAATCCCGGAATAGCATATCCTCCAGCCACTTGTTACACCTGGTAGACATCTGCAGCCGGCACGTTTTTAAGTGGTTCGGGCCAGCAGGGATTACCAACACAGCAGCATTACATGCAACGTCTGTCTCACCATTTGATTTTTACATTAACCCGCAAACCCTATGGGATGCCAGTCTAATAAAGTACTACATAGATTCAGAAGATCCATCTCCTCTGGAGAAGATTTAACATCTGGTTCAATTACAGAGAAATATGATGAGCCAAAAAGGCGCATGATTATCAAAGAGACTCACTCACAGATTTTTATTAGATTCCTCAGAGTAACAGAACATGGCCCCTTTGCCTATGACATTGAGTGATGAAGTTTAGTAACAGCTGTGTTTCATTGAGTAATTAATTCGTTTTAATTTCACTCCATGAAGATATATATTTGAAGGCACATCTTCAGCTAAAGAGGATAATGCATCATGGAAATTCAATTTTTAAAAAGCATAAAGGCATTTATGTAAGTTTTCTTGTGAATCTATTCTTGAATGCAAAAAGAGGCTCAAACTGCAAACAGGGTGTTCATATTCACTCACCAATCATGTTATCATTTTATGAAAAGAAATACAGAGTATGCTTGCACCTTCATTCATGTTGCAATGATCTTCTCTAACTAAGTAAAGTTACACTGGAATCCCATTGCCAGAGCCCACAGACATTCAGACATTTCAAGAAGCAAGCTGAGGACCCAACAACATTTTTAGCTAATGGGATCACTCACTCTTGCATTTACTTTCCAGTTTCCAAGTTGTGATTTTTCCATAATATTCCGCTTGCACTGCTACCGAAAATCATCATGGGTTAGGGAGGCAATCAACTTTCAGCACATCAGTACTATCTGTTAAACAATTATACAACCATTTCATAAAAATGAAAGTTTTAAGGTTTCTTAAAGAAAAATCTGTTTCAGCCCCAAATTAATAGACCCATTCCTTACTCTGTATTTAGGAAAATATATATTCTCCCCTCCCTGAGACCTAGCAAGGAAAAATGATTTCCTGTTCAGGTTTTTAAACATTGCTATTCAGTACAATCTCTTCAAATTTTAATATATCTCTATATAGTAGCTTAGTGGGAGACCCAGGGGTTCCTTAGAAGCCGCTTTCCCCTGAAAGACAGTTTGCCCATCATTATAACTTTACTCTGTATTGTGGAGTCCCAGAAGAGGGTTCAGTATATTCTAAGGGGCACCCATTTCAAGTGAAACCCAGCAGACCAAATGCTCCACCTGAACTGAGTGTGCTCCCTGAAACATGCTCCAGAAACTTTGCAATGCATTGCAAGGGCTTTTGCAATGTGGAAATTGTTCCTTGGTGGTAAACATGTAGACAATCACTGTGGTAGCATAAGAAACTTACAAGAGGAGTCATGGGCTGTATTGACTATAAGATGAAGTACTCACAGCCAGTTTTCTGAGTTGCAGGTATCCACATACTTGGCAAATAACTTTTGGTAAGCAGAGGCTATGAAGCATTTGTTTGCTTCCTCTGAAATTTTCTGCACCATTTATTTATTCTGATTTATTAGTGTTTAGCTTACTGTTCCTTGACCTGGCATTTACATTAGTAGAAATAATTAACTCAGCACATTAAAAAAGGGCAGTGTTTGATTTATACAATGACATCTAAATGACTCAATGTTATTTAATTTTTGAAGCTCTGCCAACCTGTGGCTCCCGTGGTTTATTTTTGTATCTTGGACAGAACCTCAATTGCACCCTGTCAACGCAACCATGCTCTTGTTGTTACACTTAAAAACGAGAAAAACAATAATGCAACCTGAAATGATAAACTTGACAGAAGTGGAAGAGTTTATGTACAGTCAAAAGATCAGTCTAGCTGAGTACTTCTTGCTAAGATGCAATGCTAAAGAGATGCAAAAAAGCAGACTTCCACTGTGTGGGCAAGCCTAGAAAAGTGCATTTGTGGGACAGCAAAGATCATTATCAGGAAGCATGTTTTTTTCTTAGCAAGGTCATTGCTAATTTATTCACCTTCTTGATAAAGCAACTCCAGCAACTCCTGGAGCCAAGCTGGTGCCAAACATATTGCTCTACTTTCCTTTGGACCACATCAGCAAGGCACACTGGCCAGGCTTGCACTCTGGGGAGGTCACCCCCAGGAGCACACTCCTTGAGGCAGACAGATGCCAGCAAATTACAAAACAGGATCTTCATGTTGCTGTGAGAACCAGCAAATGTGCCTGAAACTCACTTCAGCACAAGACACCCCCACTCACCCACCCCCTCTTTCTATTCAGTAGCCCAAAAAGCCCCCTGGTACTGGAGGATATGAGTCAGGGCATGTCCAGATGACCTGTTTATGGAGCATTTATCCTTGCTCATTTGCAGGGGGATTAGACAACGCTGGCTCTTTAATTACCAACGTTTACTGTGTCAAATGGGATGCGGGTGGCGCTGTGGGTTAAACCACAGAGCCTAGGACTTGCTGATCAGAAGGTTGGAGGTTTGAATCCCCGCAATGGGGTGAGCTCCCATTGCTCGGTCCCTGCTCCTGCCAACCTAGCAGTTCGAAAGCAGGTCAAAGTGCAAGTAGATAAATAGGTACCGCTCCGGCAGGAAGGTAAACGGCGTTTCCGTGCGCTGCTCTGGCTCGCCAGAAGCGGCTTAGTCATGCTGGCCACATGACCCGGAAGCTGTACGCCGGCTCCCTCGGCCGATAAAGCGAGATGAGCGTCGCAACCCCAGAGTCGGTCACGACTGGACCTAATGGTCAGGGGTCCCTTTACCTTTACCTGATTGTGTCAAAGCAAGTGTTGTTCCACACTTCCAGTGCATTTTGCAGTCACTTTCCTGACTGCCAATCTTTCATGGCAAACACTCAAGTCCAGGCTGGAAAACAGTATAAACTGCAAAAGCTTTCCCTTTCACCTGCCTTGCTCCACCCTCCAGTCTCTGCTTCTCATTTTGTATTGTATTATGTTGTGCACTGTGGTTTGCTGTTGTTTTATTGATTGGAGTTTAGAAATTACTTATTGTAACTGTTGAGTGGATTTCTGTTTAATTTTGAAATGCTGATATTTAATATTATTCTATATTGTTTTAATGAATGTTGAATGTTATTTTATTTGCATATTGTATATTGTATTATGCATATTATCTTATTTATATGATGTTAGCCGCTCTGAGCCTGGCTTTGGCTGGGGAGAGCGGGATAGCAATAAAAATTATTATTATTATTATTTCACCACAGGTTTACAAATCAGCAGCTATTGCAGTTTATACTGTTTTCCAGCCTGGACTTGAGTGTTTGCCATGAAAGATGTGTTGTAATTACTACCATGTCAACACCACTAAACACATTTCAAGGAAGATGAAAACTACTTTCCACCTTTTGAAACAACAGAGTAGTAAATATCACTGGATCCTTGTTACAAATTAACCGGTTATGTATTGTGAAGCAAGCTTCTAATTACACACTCTTTAGAAAAGTTGACCCACATTTAAAGAAAAAAAGCCTAAATTTAAATACACTGTATGTTTTCCCTTCCTTCACTCTCTATACATGTTCCACAACTATTTCATTTATCAACCCGCTAATTTTCCTTTGATTCATATTGTTTGCATTCTTTCCTTTTTTCTGATTATCTATTTTTTTTAACATAAAACATAAGTTTACACAAAACAAAGGTTTGCACAATAGGGTTTACAAAAATCATAAGTTTACAATATAAGAAAAATTTAAAAAAGACTTAGCAACCTAAAAAGAAAGAAAAAAATAAATAAAAAAGAAAAAAGAAAAAAAAATCACATGGAAAAGATATCTGGGCAAGAAAGAAAATATAGTAGCTAAATAGGAAAAGAAAAAATAAGATTTAAAATAAAATCCATCTTTCAAAAATCTTTCAGCTCGTTTCCTTATTTCTTTGACCTCCTCACACCTCCCCTTTTGTATTCCCGTTTAAAAGTCCTTTCAGCAAATCCTTACCCTCTATCATTTATCTTTACTCAATATCTTAACCTATTATAACTATGTATTTTCAACCATTGTCGATCCATATTTGCATATTCTTAATAGTCTTTTTGCCAATACCACTTATTCTCCGTTCCAACATCATTTTAACATTCATTAATTTTACAGTATTTCTGCAAGTAGCCTTTAAATTTCTTCCAGTCTTCTTCCACCGACTCTTCTCCCTGGTCACGGATTCTGCCAGTCATTTCTGCCAATTCCATGTAGTCCATCACTTTCATCTGCCATTCTTCCAGTGTGGGTAAATCCTGTGTCTTCCAATACTTTGCAATCAGTATTCTTGCTGCTGTTGTTGCATACATAAAGAAAGTTCTATCCTTCTTTAACACCAATTGGCCGACTATGCCCAGGAGAAAGGCCTCTGGTTTCTTCAGGAAGGTATATTTAAATACCTTTTTCATTTCATTATAGATCATCTCCCAGAAAGCCTTAATCCTTGGGCACGTCCACCAAAGGTGAAAAAATGTACCTTCAGTTTCTTTACATTTCCAGCATTTATTATCGGGCAAATGATAGATTTTTGCAAGCTTGACTGGTGTCATGTACCACCTGTATACCATTTTCATAATATTCTCTCTTAAGGCATTACATGCCGTAAATTTCATACCTGTGGTCCACAACTGTTCCCAGTCAGCAAACATAATGTTATGTCCAACATCCTGTGCCCACTTAATCATAGCAGATTTAACCGTTTCATCCTGAGTGTTCCATTTTAACAGCAAGTTATACATTCTTGAAAGTATCTTAGTTTTGGGATCTAACAGTTCTGTTTCCAACTTTTTTCTGATTATCTAAACCTGTTGCCTCTGTACCACTATTATGTTTAAGTCACTAATACAAAGGAGCACAGTTAGCTCAGTTGGTTAGAGTATGGTGCTGTAAATGCCAAGAACACATTGCAGGGGGTTAGACTAGATGACCCTCGGAGACCCTTCCAACTCTACAATTCTATGATTCTAGGAAATGGGTGAATAGGTGAGTTTGCAGAGGCCAAGCTTGGTAACAAATTTAGAGAGCCAACATTTAAAATTATAAAGTTCAGATGTGACAGACCTACAGTTTCCTGTTCCAGCCATTCCCCCTATTTTTAAAGACTAACATTTATAGAGCAGGTATAATTCAGTGGTTAAACACAGAGCCATGGGCTCCAAGTCTCTAGGTTCACATCACAGTTCAGCCATGAACTTACTGCATGCCATAAGGCAAGCTTTACCGTCTTACCCAGGTTTCCCATTTTAATATTCCACAATGCCTGGTGCCACACTGCATCATCACTGCCAAGGTTTAAGATGTTTTGAGCTTTTAGTTTTCAACCAACTCATTCCAACAGTGCAAGGACTTATGCTTATGCAATGATATACTGGTATTCTCCCTTATGCATCCCTTAAATCTGTTACAGGGATTTTCTCAACCCTTTGGAGCAGATTTAGGAGGGTATATTCATCAAAAGTGTCCTGTATTTTGCACTCTCTCTCTCTCCCTCCCCCCTCTATATATTGCAAAACAATAGAGAATGCACAAAATATATAAATATTTTAGGGTTGTTGTTTTTTAGAAAAACTTTCTAGTCTGGCACAGGAGACTGTTGTCTTAGGAATCTCTTGTGTTCAAGTTTCTGGTGGGTGCATTTGTATAATAGACTCTAGTCACTCATATCAATCATTAAGCAATGCTGCCTAGGTACGATGAGATGGAATTGCTGGCAGCAACATACCTTCGTACTCATTATGCTTGGATCAAAGGCAACCTGCATGCAACTGAAGAGCAGTGCTGTATATTTTGGCTATACTTGGTAGCAATGCACCAAGGGGGACTTGCGAATCTTTCTTCAACCTCTTGAAGAAAGCTTTGTTACTGTGTCAAATTGTATCAAGAAAAATGCTGAGCTTTGGTACCCTTTGATATATATTACGGGGGCGGGGGCGGGAATCCACAAATAACTTCAGGCAATGTTTTATATTATCTTTGAAACTGCAGTTGTTCCAGAGGAGTTACTCTATTTTTCAAATGAGAAATTGCAGCAATAGCTATTACGCTATTAACTGAATAACAGCCATCAAAACTAATGTGTTTATGGAGACACATATATTTATATGCATGCGTACATGTATATGTATGAATGTGCTTAGATATATAAGACACGTACTGAGAGCTAGAATATTGTTTCTTGACTAAGTTGCTCTGAGATTTAGTTACTTAGCACAACTGATCTCAAACTCAAAAGCAGGTACTGAAGTAACCACTTTCTCCACTCCAACCAAACTTCTTGGTTGAGAGGAACCAAGTCGAGTGCAGCTGAGAATTCACATTGGTATTACTGTGCCAGTTGTCTAAGAGTGATAGAAGTTATCAGCAAAATTATACCTCTCTTATACCATCACTCTTGGAACTAGCAGATTAATGCCAGTATATATATTCAACTTAATTTCCCAACCAACAAATCCATTGATATGGGGAAATGATGGGGCCCATCTTAAAAATTGCAGTAGTATGGACAAGGGCCGATCATGCCAAGATCCCAAAATAGCACACATGGACTCTTACTCCCATGAGGATCAAGAAAACCCTGCCATAGCATCACTTGACCAAGTCTCCACTGCTCCACCATTGAGAAGAACCCAACAGCTGTATCAAGGACACTGGCCCTTTAACTAGCAGGCTCATGCAGCTAAAAGGGTGGGGCTTCAATCTGGATCCTCCAGGATCAAACTATGACCTCTGGCAGTTGCAACAAGTCAGTAGTAAGGCAACCTGACAGTGGTCATGGAACTCTTGCTCTTGAACTGTGATGAAGAATCCTGGTTCCTGTTCATAGTCTAAACCTCCAGTGGAAAGCATGGGCTTGCTTCTAGCATCTTGTTTGGGCCGCCGTAAACATCTCTTCATTCTATGAAAACATGCCCTAGACACTGGAATGTACTACCAGTCACCAATTTATTATGTATATTAACACTGAATTTCACACTATATTGAAATGAAGGTAACAAAACAATTTTATAGGTAAAAAATTAAAGCTAATGGCTCTTCTTCAGAAAATAAAAGTATTCAATGATGGCTCTTTTTAAAATCAAATGGTTACTTCTTAAACTGCAAAATCCAACGCTACCTAATACTTAAAATTTATGCCTCATTTCCAGTGTCTAAATTCAGTCTGAACATCTTCAGCAGGCTGTAATCTCCCTTCTTTAACAGACTTTCATTTAAAGACCATTGGCTGTTGAATGAAGAACATAAAATAATTGTCAGATTTACACTGTTGTTCTGTCTCATTCCAACTCAGGCTAGAAAATGGTTTCATGGAATAATCCCTCAAAAGTCAGGACATTTTGGCTACAGTCCTATGTACCTACCTGAGACTGGCCTATTGAACTCAATGGGACTTATTGTTGAGCAGACATACATGGATTTAACCATGCATCTTCTTGGAAATAGCTGTAAAGTTCAGCTCTCAGCAATAAAAAGGGGGCATTTGACATTCTATGCAAAACACCAAATTTTCCCATCTCTGCTTACTGCATTAAGGAGCTTTTGAGTATGATACCCCTTATTAATAATCTGACCCAGTTCAATATTTTTAAAAATCCTGGTGGAGCTTTCTTTTGGGACTTGTTCAGGCTACCCACCACCCTATTTGCAGGTGGGTTTTTTTGTCTGGTGGAGGAGAGTCTGACTATTCAGGGAGGGAGTTGAAATGGGTTTTGATTAGTCAGGTTGGCTAGTGTCTTTCCAAAAGCCCTCTAGCAAGATGAGGGATGTTTTTTGACTGCCTGTTGTTTTCTCCACAACAGTTTTTTTTAAAAAGTGCTTTTAAAAATAAATGACAACACCCCCAAAATGCTCCCATGTTTGGGCGAAACAACAATTTAAAGGCAAGTTGTCAGTCCTACAGCTTCTTTACACAGCAGCAGCCAGGATTTGACCACTGGCCAGTTCAAGGACAGGAGTATCTATGTGCCATTCATGTATCCCCCGCTGGATCAAGAACTGCAGGCCCTAACTAGTGCTACAGACACCGTTCCAATGCCTGGATCAGAACCCTGTGCTTTGAAAGTAGTTCCTGACTTCAAGCTTGACTGCCTAGATCACCTGTCTGAAGATGCTGGAAGATACAGGCATCAGTCTGCAGGCAGCTCAAAACTGTACTAACCTATCTCTGGATCTCAGCCAGTGATCTTATTAACTGGTTTTGTGCCAGACCTGTCAGCCCTCCTATCTGATAGAAAAGTAATTTTGGAAACGATGCTAAGATAAAATGATTAGATATTCCCCCCCAACATCATAACTCCCTTTCAATTTCCATTGAAGTGTATACTGGTATTTTCAAACTGATAAAACTAATAATAACATACCTTACTAAACAGAGGACTAAATTAAATATAATTATATAAGAACAGATTAAATGGCACACAAAATGGGGATGGAAATAGCTCTGATTGATACTCTTGTGTTTTCATTTATATTTCATCTCATTAGCTTTTCCTGGGATCTGAAATGTAGATCTCAAGGAAAAGTCTAAGCTACAGCAATTTGGAGTGGGGAATCTCAGGACTGAGGAGCCAAATGTGGCCTTCCATGATCCAGCCATTGGGACTCTCTCTAGGCTGCACCCACCCACCAACATTTCTCTGCATCCTCAACTGTTTCTGCCTGGCTGGAATGTGTCATTTAACTGTCTTTTGTTGTCTGTATGAAGAATGGAGCGGTTGTATGAAAGTGAGTGTAGAAACCTCTGAAGGTCAATTACTGTACAAAGGCAAGAACCACATTCATTGTTCTACTCACTTTGTCTCTGTCCTACTTGCATCTGGCTTATGGACCACGTAAGGCTGCCCAGGAGGAAACGTGGTGCTTGGGTTCCCCACCCATGCTGTAACTAATAAAGTTTTAAAGCTTGTGACCTCCAGCACCCGGTTGTCTTTTCTCCCATCTATTTTGTTGTTGTTGTTGTTTAGTCGTTTAGTTGTGTCCAACTCTTCATGACCCCATGGACCAGAGCACGCCAGGCACTTCTGTCTTCCACTGCCTCTCGCAGTTTGGTCAAACTCATGCTGGTAGCTTTGAGAACACTGTCCAATCATCTCGTCCTCTGTCGTCCCCTTCTCCTTGTGCCCTCAATCTTTCCCAACATCAGGGTCTTTTCCAGGGAGTCTTCTCTTCTCATGAGGTGGCCAAAGTATTGGAGTCTCAGCTTCAGGATCTGTCCTTCCAGTGAGCACTCAGGGCTGATTTCCTTCAGAATGGATAGGTTTGATCTTCTTGCAGTCCATGGGACTCTCAAGAGTCTCCTCCAGCACCATAATTCAAAAGCATCAATTCTTCGGCGATCAGCCTTCTTTATGGTCCAGCTCTCACTTCCATACATCACTACTGGGAAAACCATAGCTTTTACTATACGGACCTTTGTTGGCAAGGTGATGTCTCTGCTTTTTAAGACGCTGTCTAGGTTTGCCATCGCCTTCCTCCCAAGGAGCAGGCATCTTTTAATTCCGTGGCTGCTGTCACCATCTGCAGTGATCATGGAGCCCAAGAAAGTAAAATCTCTCACTGCCTCCATTTCTTCCCCTTCTATTTGCCAGGAGGTGATGGGACCAATGGCCATGATCTTCGTTTTTTTGATGTTGAGCTTCAGACCATATTTTGCGCTCTCCTCTTTCACCCTCAATAAAAGGTTCTTTAATTCCTCCTCACTTTCTGCCATCAAGGTTGTGTCATCTGCATATCTGAGGTTATTGATATTTCTTCCGGCAATCTTAATTCCGGCTAGGGATTCATCCAGCCCAGCCTTTCGCATGATGAATTCCGTATATAAGTTAAATAAGCAGGGAGACAATATACAGCCTTGTCGTACTCCTTTCCCAATGTTGAACCAATCAGTTGTTCCATATCCAGTTCTAACTGTAGCTTCTTGTCCCACACAGAGATTTCTCAGGGGACAGATGAGGTGATCAGGCACTCCCATTTCTTTAAGAACTTGCCATAGTTTGCTGTGGTCTATTACAAACACCTAATTGAAGAGTTTAGATTGCTTTCAGTTATGATCGGTGCAATAGGAACAGTGATTGCCCCCAAACAGTGCAGTAATAATAAGGTTTTTAGCTACAACTGATAACTTTGCATAATTCACAATATAACTCCCCTTTTTGCCTCCAGAAAAAGATGCAAAAGAAAATGCACCTGGTCTTCTTACTCAGAGTGGCAAACTGGGTGTTAATGTGTGGCCTCTTCATTTGTAAGCTACTAAGTCCCAATTAGCCATTCACGTTGAATTAAATGTTTGTAGAAGATGAGATTAGTCAGGGTTTGCAATCATGTGGATAAATCCCTCTGCATATGCAGCTTAAAGAATATAAGAGCAGTGCTAAATCAGACCAATGGTTCATCTAGTCCAGCCTTCTGTTCTCAGAGTGGCCAACCAGAAACCCCTGGAAAGACCACAAGCAGGACCTAAGCAGAGCACTTGCCCCTATTGTGCACCCCAGACATATACAACAGCATCATGTTGTCAGCAGTTTTCTTTCCAATCCTTTCCTAGTGACCCCTAGCATGGAATTTACCTTTTCAACAGCTGCCACACAGTGGGTCCACATCTTCATCAACTACAACCTCAAGGTCAGTCATCACCAGTTCAGACCCCATGAGCGTATATGTCAGATTAAGATTTGTTTTTATTTTTTTGCCGCAATACACATCACTTCACACTTAGTTGCATTTGCCATTTTACATGGGGACTCTGTTCAAGCAGTCTGTGATGATGTGCAGGTGGAGGAAGAGATACAGCACCTCTTCCCCATACATATTAATTAAACACACTTGTTAATTACTGCACTAGCATAAAAGGACTCTTCAAAAGGCTCTCAGAGGCATCTAAGTGGGATTCTGTTGAGGACTGATTTCTTAAATATTCATAGTACTGAGAACTTCTGACCCAGTTCATGATCCAGGGCACATGCAACAAAGGTGAGCATTTGCAAGCCCTCTCCCACCACTGCCTTCTGTCTCCCCCAAACTACAGACCCCTAGATTTCTTAACAATTATATGCTCATGCTACCTGGTCTTTGTTTGTTTTTAAGTGTTTGCTAGGTTAGTTTCAAGAGGTATTAATGGTGAAACTGTTATCTGATGTCCATCCATATTCTTATGTTACAGTGAATGCCTGTGATTCTGGTCTACATCTGTGAATACTATTGAACTTTGCATCCCATGAAATGCAAGGTGTCAAGAAAGCCTTGTATTGCCAGTATCTGCCACAGAGAAAAACTGCTTTCTGGAGATCTGCTGCATAATAGATGTTTTCCAAATGCTGTCTTTTTACTCGGGAACCACTTAAAAGTGCTGAAGTTTAATATTATTAGCCTCTTTCCCCCTAAATTCATCAAGCTGAACTTTTAAAAATGTATTGGTTCTGGGGAACATGAAGATTAAACTGTCATAACTCAGAAAGCATAGGGTTTTTTTCATTAGGAGATATTAAACATTAATGAGGGCTCAGGTTTAAAAGATATTAAAATAAAGCATCAGGCTGATGTGAGTTAGCACATGCTGGAGGGAGAGAGTGCATGAGAGAAGCTAATAAAACGCGCAGCCACAGAATTGCCATAAAGCCGAAGCACAGAAAAGGGTAAGGCGGCAATACAACTGTGATTAAAGTAGTAGATGATAGATCAAAAGCACCTTCCCACAAGCGGTTCAAATGTGAAATAAAGAGAAGTAATATAATGAAAATGTATGTGCCATTTCAGGGCAGTGGGGAATGTCACGAGCACTACTTTTTCAAAATGTATTAGGGATCAGGTTTATATACATGGCCATTCTAAACCATTTCTTAAATCTGTTTGCCACTTGGCGTGTGTATTTAGGAGGAAGAATCAAATGAGGAAAAGTTTGCAGGTGCAATATTCTACTGCAACTTCTCTCTTTCCTTGCATTCACATAGACATCTTGCAGTTGAGCCCTTGTAGTTTAGCCCTTGTCCCTATGTATGGCTTTGCCACAGATGCTGCTTCTGCCTTATTGTTGTTTCATGCCACAACAGTAATACCCAAATCTAGCTACTACATGTGTTGAGCGGATCATGAGGGATGCACTCACATGCATGCAGACTCCAACTGTGTTGGTTGGCCTGCTGCTCGCTTCCTCCCTAGCCTTTAGTGAAATCCCAAAGGCCCATCCTATGATTTATCCAAATTCTAGCAAATTTGTGTCCTCTCTATAACCTTCTAAAACAGTAGGGGACTATCACACATAGTAAAGGAGAAGCCTCCTCTTGCCCTCCTCCAGTTTCAGCACTGATTAAATGAAAGGATAGATGGAAACATGTGAGTGCAGGTAGGGAACACCAGTTTCAGAACCCCCTAGCCTTTTCCAGGTGTTACAATTATGCTAGTAAACATGTGAGGGCCAATGGGGAGGAGCACACTAGCTCTGTCCAAATAATCCTCCCCACAGATTTGCAACTCACAAAAGTCAAAGGTCTAATGTCGGGGGTACTTTAGTACTCGGGGAAGGGGCTCCTGGAAAATCAGGGTTCTAAAAGATTTGGGAACTTCTGCAGTTGCAGGAAGCTCCTTGTGTCTGATCTTTGACTTCTACGAGGTGACTGAGGGCAAGGAAAGCTAGTGGCCTCATCCCCACATAGAGTTAGTGGCCTCATACCTCACATAGAGTCATAGAATTCTCAATTATACATAAAATCATAGAATTTTAGAGTTAGAAGGCAGCATGAGGATCATCTAGCCTAAACCCCTTGTAATACAGGAATCTTTTGCCCAGCATGGGGCTCGAACCCACAACTCTGAGATTAAGAGCCTCATACTTTACTGACTGAGCTCTCAGTCATAATCATGTTTTCTTTAACCTAAGTGCAATGCCTGAAGAGGACTCATGTGTGGAAGGACCCTTGCATAGCCTTCTGGAGATCATGTGTCAACTTTTATTTCTTTGGGGGAGAGTTTTGCTGCTGTTGTTTTCAGTACAGTACAAATTCCAGGTCAGGGGCATTTTTCTGAATGTGTAGGCTAGGTCTTCAATAGCTCAGTCTCCAATCAGGCGCCTGGTTTGGTGCCTCAAAAGAAACCTTAACTGTTGTCTGAGTTCCCCAAACCAGTGTTACTATACCTACTTATAATAGATATATTATTTATTTTTCATTGTTAAGTAATTCATTCTATTTATCAGTCCTCCCAATAAAAGTTATTCTCTGGAAGACATAAATACATGACTAAAACAGCTGAAAATTGCAACATCTACATGAACTTCAGAGTGGTGCCTCTATCATTTTAATGTGGTGAGCATTTTTATTTTCTTTACTCTCCAACATGCAAGATATGAGATCTGCAGAAGTTTTATGGCACTGAAGGGCACAACTAGCCTCTTACTACATACTTACTATTCATTCAGTCAGGGATATTCGTAAGCAGTGCTCTCTTGGCAACAATTTCAGAATCCACTTGCCACTTTGCCATGTCAAAAAATGAATGCAGCATTCTGGGTTTTGTATGCTCATGGCAGCAAGCTGGCGCTACATTGCCTGTGCAAACAAGCTGTGCAACCTGCACTGCAGAAGGATGCAATAATGATGCTGGTATCTGCATCTAAAATGACTGCAATCTTGTATTGTCCCACATTAAAATGTTTAGCTTGTCCCAATGACAGTGATTTCACAGCTTAACCTGCCACTCTTTGTCATTCACAGAATCCTCAAGATATGGTGAAAGGTGAGATCCGCATAGTTGGAAGCTAATTAACAGTGAACATTCAGTTAATATAAGAGGATAAAGGTTGTATTTATCTTATCTACATCTATTAATTGCTTTTTCTTTTTTCTTTTTTCATTGTCCTTTCCTGTGTGCCTCTGGTAGGCAACTTGCCCTAATTTTTGACCATCCGCTGAATGTTACATACAAATTCAAACTACCACCAGCACCAAATTGTAGACTTCTTATTTTTGCTAAGTTTTTATAAATTATCAATAGAACTGCCTGCTTGATTTGATTCTGCTGTTCAAAAAACAAAAGTGAAACTCCTCTCCCTTCTGGGTCAGAATAAAGCTTTTATGATAGCTTTGGACTGAACTGTGAAAGGGATTACTTCTGTGAAATCAGCTGCAGAAGGAGTGGCTTACTGCAATCCATGGTGTGAGGAAATTAAGAAATTCTGGACAGTAATACACGAAGAATGAAAGAAGATGCTGAAAATATCAAAAATTTAAAAACCAGAAATATATCCTTGGATTGATAGGGGAAGAGATACCATGGGGGGGGGGGGAATCTTCTTATATGCAAGTACAGCAGGTAGAGTAGTAATTGCTGCTAAATGGAAATCACAAACTACCTTCAAAGGAGGAATGGATTTGTAAATTAAATGAATACTTAACTTTGGCCAAACTAACAGCTATTATAAGAAATCAATCAAATCAAAAACTAAAAAAGGAGTGGAAATGTTTTGATGAATATATGGAAAAGTATTGCTCAAAAAAAGATATGCTAATATGCCTATATTAAAATGTAAAGTATTTGAGGGAATGTAAGTTAGTAAGGAAGGACAAGTACAGCAGCTAGAGTAGTAATTGCTGCTAAATGGAAATCACAAACTACCTTCAAAGGAGGAATGGATTTGTAAATTAAATGAATACTTAACTTTGGCCAAACTAACAGCTATTATAAGAAATCAATCAAATCAAAAACTAAAAAAGGAGTGGAAATGTTTTGATGAATATATGGAAAAGTATTGCTCAAAAAAAAGATATGCTAATATGCCTATATTAAAAAGTAAAGTATTTGAGGGAATGTAAGTTAGTAAGGAAGGACAATAAGAATACATAGATGAATTGAGAAGTCTGTAGAATGCAAAGATAAATGTAATCTCAGAATGGAGAGGAAATTGAGTGGGGGCAGAGGGAAGTGGGGGGAGGGACAAAAGAATATTAGGATTGATTGAGGATTTAAATGATAAATATAGGTGGGGTGGGGATGATGTGGTGATGGATTTGGTATATTTGCACTGTGATGTAATACAGAATAAAATTAATAAAGCTGGGGGGGGGGGGGACAACAAAAAACCAGAGGCGGCTAAATGTTGGGTTTTTTTCCATGGCTTTAAAAGCATTCCTCACAGCACTTTCTATATTGATCATATGACCAAAGGTGCATAGAATCACAAGATCAGTGTGGGAAATGCTGTTGACGTGGAACCCTTTGGAAGAGAAGCCCTACCATGCAAGTGGAAACAAGGCTTTTCTAGAAGAGGCCTTCACTGCTCACACCCAAGCCACAGCTAGTGCTAACTGAATTTATCCAGGAACAGTATTCCAAAGGTGGGCTGCTATAACTGAGAAGACCCTGGTGGTCTCTTGTCAGCACTTCTGAACTTGGGGGTGTTTGGAGGGGAACCATACATTCACTGTATAGTTGATATTATGATCTATAATAATCATAAATATATTTTATGGCATGATGGAAGCCTTCATCTATTGTTAATATCTCTTTTATGGAAGATTATTACTGCCAGTGCTCTACTGAAATTCAGTCCAGCCTTTCAAATGACTGTAGTTTCATTCAATCCTGCAGCAACTAACTATAATGTAGATGTAGCACATCAAGACATCCACTTATGGGATGGTACCATTAAGCTGAAAGATAATGGGGCTAGATTTATTAGTAAGCTTTTGCAGCTGGTGCAAAGGAGCAAAAGGAACAAAATGGATTCCTGCTGAGGAAACCTGATTAATTATAAAATGAAAACACAAAAATGTTCTATCAAATACCTTTTTAACAATGGGTAAAAACAGAAGATCGATTGTCACCCAATGATTTATCTATCTAAACTGAGCATTAAGATCCAGTTCTCAAGATATTGAAATCAGTTAAATAGAATAATAATGAGAGTTCTATTATTCCAGGTAAAGAAGATGCCCCCCTCTGCACTTCTGCCACTGGAGGAGCAGAAACATTTCTTGATTCAATGTAGAGAAGAAGTAAATAGGATGGGCACATCTGCATCTTCTCTTTAACCAGCTAGAGTTCCCCATAATTGAACTTTGGTTAGTTAATCTTTATAAACTAGGTTTTTTGTTTGTTTTTTGTTTAATAATCCAGGGTTATAAACCATGGTTTGATCCTGGAATGTTTGAACAAAACATCACAGTTTTAACTTGAAATTTTGTTTTCAAGTGATATTGGCTGCTCATCTGAAACTCTTGGGGAGAGATGATTTGTAGGCACAATGTGGTGTGGACCACCTGGGGCCAATTCAGTGGCATGGCTGTCAGGGAACATGCATGTCTTCCCCTGTGGCTGTGTGGTAAAACAGCAATGCCAGATTCAGGTCTGGCCATTTTTTATTCCAAAAAGAAGTCAGCTTTTGTGTATCCTATTACTTCATGCTGTGCAATTTTGATGCCCATATGGTGCTCCTTCCGAAGAAAATAGCAGCTTGGATGGGCATTTTCTTTTGGAAAATGGTACAGGGGAAAAAGAGCTAAATGTCAACCCCCTATTTCAAAAATGCATTTTGGAATGGGGAACTTCTTGTGGTTGTTGTTGCTATTGTTGTTGCTGTCATAAGAGTCTAAAAGAACAGAAACATAAATGAATCTACAGTACATATTTTTCATCTTGTTTAGTTTGGTTCTTGGAATTGTGTATATGTGAGTATTGTGACTGGCCCCTCAGTTCCAAATTTCAGTAAGCTAAGGGGTCCCTGGAATTTGATTTTTTTTATATTCCTCCACTCTAGAAGGATGCGTTCAATGCATCTTTAAAATGCATACAAGAAATAATTGCCAAGGGGTGTCAGTATTCAGAATGAGGACTTTTGCAATTTATAGGCCAGTGAATAAGCCAACGTACTCCAGAGTATTATACGTAAGGGCCCATCTGTTCTTGTTATTTGTAAAACATTTCCTCTAGAGATCTAAAGCCTGAGGTGAATGGAATTTGGCCAACAGATGGAGGTCAATTTCCTGTGATTGTCAGATTTCTCTTGGAGTACCTGAGTTAGCTAGGAATGGCCTAGAGCATTTTTTCAATCTGTTTCTGATGAAACTTCATTGTTCATCCAGGTCTGGACTCGACATGAATCATTTACAAGGGAAAACATCATACAGCAAAGGCCATAATGTGCTCAATTAAATTAATGTACCTGAGAACAAATGCTATAAGCATTAGCCTGCCACCGTAGAAAGGAATACTACTTTGTGTGCTACTTGCTAAAACACGTACATACTGGAACATATGAGGAATATTATTTGCTTCAGCAATGACAAGTGAGACTACTTTTTTTGTATGCGATACATGGAGGGAAATAATTAAAGGCAGTAACATCGACTGAGTGTAATCATAATTTAAATGATAGATTTTTACCTGAGAGTCAGATACTAAACAAAAGCAATGTCTATATGATATTGATATTACAATCTAACATAGTGCAGTGGACGCAAATAATAAAGCCACAGTCAATTTGATAGAGGAGGGAGCATGAATATTTGTTAGCATTTTTTTCCTTCTCAGCATGGCATGTTGACAGCCCCGTAGTGTGAAAATATTCTCTGGACACAGGTCTATAGACACAGTTTACATATAAGATTAGAAAGCTAGTGTAGTGCTGACAGTCGCTACTCAGCTAGTAAGTTCCCTAGATAGCTTCATAACAGGGATGGGGAAGCTGTGGCCTTCAAGCTCCCATCATACCTGAGCAGTGGCCATGCTGGCTGCAGATTATGATCAACATCTGGAGAGCAACATCTTCCGCATCCCTACTTTATCAGCAAGAAACACACAAATAGGATATACAGTGGTACCTCAGGTTACATACACTTCAGGTTACAGACTCCGCTAACCCAGAAATAGTGCTTCAGGTTAAGAACTTTGCTTCAGGATGAGAACAGAAATTGTGCTCTGGTGACGCGGCGGCAGCAGTAAAGTGGTGCTTTAGGTTAAGAACAGTTTCAGGTTAAGTACAGACCTCCAGAACAAATTAAGTACTTAACCCGAGGTATCACTGTACTGACCCCAGCCTCCAAAACTGAACTCAAATGCTGAGTTGGGTGAGGACAAAAAGTGATACCAAGTACTCTTAAATAGTAGGAAAAAATAAAATGTGACTTTAATCCCAGATAAGAATGTTAAAATGTATTAAGGATATAAATTTTTAATACTAGCTCATGCACTATCAAGATTACCACTCATGCATATATATTTCATGGTTATGAGTCATGAGTATTTATCTTTATTATATCAAGGTTTACAGCTTTGTAAGGAATCCGTATTTTGCATTCTTTTTATCACAGATTAGCTCACTGCGCTAGATAGACGAGCAACACAGCTAAATTTTCTGTGACATGTTGTATGTTATAAATCTTCTGACAACCAAAAAAGGCCCACAGGGTTAAAGTGCATTTGGTCTTGGGCATAATTCATTCATTAATTGTCACATTAGTTTGTTGATCATGCATTGACCTAGAAAGATGAGTCCATTTACAACTGCATTTCTGTCATTTTATGTATGCCGTTATACAACATTAATCAAACATAAAAATGTTCAAATGGATTTTTTTCCATATTACGTGGAATCATTTTTGTCCTTATCCAGCTCAATGTTTGAGTTCCGCATCCCCGCTTTACGATGCAAATCATTCTTTCAACTCACCCTTCCTTAAGGAAGGATGGTGGCGGTGGTTGGGTTGCTGACTGGACAGAGACTATTCATTTTTGTTGTTCAGCTGCAGTGTTTGTCTAGGTGAAAGCAAGGTTAGCAAATAGTTCTTTCCACGTGCAACAGTAAAGAAATTCCAACAAGCCCTGCATCAGAGTCTTCCACTTCACATCATGGTCTGAAGCCACAGTAAGAACAGTTTCTATACATCCAGAGTCAGCTAGACAAAGTGGAGATGAGCTTATTAGGGCCAAACTAGATGTGACAAAGCACAATTAGAACCTCTCTCTTTCCTTTTTAATAATTAGAAACCTTTTGTTACTATTTTGAAGATCAGCAAAGCAATGACCTAGGAGAGGGGGTTTAACCTTTTACCCCAATGCCTGTTCCTCAGCAGAAATACTTCCCCAAAACTGCTATTAGCTCTGTGAGAGGAAAAGTCAGAGACAGCAAACTGAATATCTGCTTAGGATAGAGGATCACATGAGGATAGTGTATGAGAGAAACTAACTTTCAGAGCACTGTTTCCATGATTTCCAAATAGGCATCCAAATCATTGATCACCACGATAATGCAAAATTTGGCTCTTAGATGTAAAATAATAGGGCAGTCATTGACTTTTATCATATAGGAACTTGCAAGGTCCTGGGATTGATGTGGGAGAGTGGGATATTGTGAACCACTCTGAGATATTCAGATGAACGACAGTATATAAATTTAATAAATTATAATAAAAGGATTATGAGGATGGTGTATTTTAGTTTACTTGGTTGAAACAAGAGCATTTAAAGTGTCAGGAGAAGTGATAATTACAGAAAAGGAGAAAAGAAGCACATATATTAAAACTGCTTTGGAGCCTATAAAACACTGGAAAATTTGTAATGCTAAACTAGATCCAGGCATCTCCAACTGTTCTAATTATAAAGAATATTCTGGGTCAATAAATTACAACAATTAAAAGTCAATTTGGAGAAGAAAAGATCAAAAACTTTTTTGCAACAGCATGAGCCCAATTTCAAGGAGAAAAAAAATCCGTGTGCATACCTGACCAATTAATACATTTTAATGTTATTGCTTAAAAAAGTTTGTCCATTTCCTCATTTTCTCTGATGCTTGCCTCATCACCATTCCACCCTCCTGACAATTTACATTTTTAAACCTATTCCATTATCACTCATGTCCCCTGCTGTGGCATAATTAAAAACTGCACACTTCATAGAGTCCACTGCATGAAAGAAAAAAAGTAAAGACAAGAGGAAAAAGTTTGTCAGCTGATTACTAAAGGCAGCAAATAGTATATCTTGTCCGAGTATTGGAAGACACTGATTTTAGTGATGTCCAAAGCTTCAGATTAGTGTGGAAAGGAACTATTTATATACCCCTGTTGTGGGTGTTTTTTTTTGGGGGGGGCAGTCTGGATGATGCCCTGAGTCCCTTCCAATTCTCGGGGTCCAGTACCCAGTGACGGTAAGACTCTGACAGAGCAGGTTGTTGAACTAGTCGAATGAGTTTCTTTGTAAGACAATGACCTTGAGCTGGCCACCTAAGAGTCCTCATCAGCATCCCAAAAGAATAGCCTAGGCTGCAAATCTCCAGCCAAATGGTTGGGCCTTCCCTGCACCTAACTTGTAGGTGTTAGAACAATACTGTGTGAGTGTGTGTGTGTGTGTGTGTGTGTGTGTGTGTGTGAGAGAGAGAGAGAGAGAGAGAGAGAGAGCACGCCAAGGAACAAGCTGGCTGGAAGCTAGAGAGACAGACATGCTTGCTTTGTATTGAATCCAAGGTTATGACAATGGAGAAAGAAGATCTTCCTTAATGCTGTCAGCCCCTCCATCTTATGCTCACGTTGTATATATGTACATAAAATAATATATCATGGTCTCCACGGTCTCCACTGACTATCCCAAGAAAAGAGAACCCCGGGTAAGTGCCAGGAATCCCTGGAATCTCATTGCCCAGAGATTGAGGTGCCTGTGTTCAGATAGCCACAATATACTTATGAGTCACTATAATTGATTCCTATAGGCAGAAAATGGACATATGTGAAGAGCTGAAATGGACAGTCTGCTCCATGCGTTACCACCATCAGAGGTGAGATAGATGGCTACCAAAGAGTAGAGGAGGAAGAAAAGACATCTGGTATGGAATTATGCTGCTCTGTCTATCCCAGTGGAGGTTGGTCCATTGGCGAAAACCCTGCCAACCTCAGTGTGGCATCAGCCAACTCCTCCACTCAACCCCTGGCAAGCCTTCTTATCCACAAGATATTCAGGGGCTGGCACTCCCTGCCAGGCTTCTCCTTAGTGTTGCCCTTGTAGATCTTAGCAGGGAAGAGGATGAGGACAAAACTAAAATTACTTGGCTCCACCTCTCATTGGCACTGGCTCCACCTATTGTTGATCTTCATGCCTTCTGCCCTTCCAGTCCCAGTGGGCACCAAGCACCACTGGGCCCTACCAGGGAGAGTTCCTTCTCTTGCGAGGCCTCCTGGTTGCAAAACTGTGCCCCAATAGGTTTGCCTTGTCATTTCAGTACTGTACCAGGCAAAGGCCTTTAAAAACCCAGAGTTTTTAAAAAATGCTGTTTTAATCTTGGCAACTGTCTTATGTTACGTTTAAATGTTGTGGTGTTTAGCTTATTTTATTGCTTTGTGAATACACATTTTAATTGCTTTTATTATTTTTGTGTACTGCAACCTTGGGAAGATGGTTAACAGGCAGTATAAAAAGCATCTATTATGAATAGTTAAAGAAGTGGACATTTGGGAAAGCTTTCTATCTGCCAGTATTTATAATAACAAAGGGCTGTTATATAAATCATGTGCTTTAGGCTAGAGGGAGGGGAGGAGATACTAACTAATGGCAGTTTTTAAAAAGTATGAAGAATAGGTGTGACTTGAAAGCAGCTGCATTAGAAAGGTAAATACTTACTGATTTGCAGAGAAGTCATTACTCTCTTGCTAAAAATCTATGTAAACAAAATTCCAGAATGTTATAAATCGCCAGGCAAACTACCTTCATGAACTACTACACACAGTTGTCAGTACTTTGTTGCCACAGGTTACGGAGACCTTCATTTATACCTGGCAATCTAAGGTCTGTTGAGTATGGCCATCTGCTAGAAAGGTTGCTCTTTGGCAACAAAAGAACAAAGGCACAGTAGTGTTGCACACAGTTATCCATGTGTGCAGGATAACAGAATCACAACATATAATTCCTCTCCAGTTTCATTGCACATATTTACTAGATGGTGCCAGTTTACAGGGAAAGTGGTGGAACTAATCAGTTTTCTTATCGGGAAACATTTATTTACTATTTAAGTGTACACATTCAATCTCTCCAGGGACTGCTTTTTATTATCGCTGCATCGAATGTTTGCACATGGGCATTGTTTCAAAAAAGAAGTCTTCACAAACCCACACCCCTGCTCATTGTTGTCCACACACACACACACACACACACACACACACACAGGATACCCATGTCTGTCCGCTGCTCCAATCAGCAGCTGCTTTGGTGCAACCCTACTACAGTCCAGCTGCATAGAATCATAGAATTGTATGGCTGGGAGGGATCTAACCCTACAATGGAGGAATCTCAGCTAAAGAATCCCTGACAGATGTTCATCCAACCTCTGTTTAAAAACCTCCAATGAAGAAGAGTCCACCACCTTCCAAGGTAATTGAGCAGATCTTACTGTCAGAAAATTCTTCCTCATGTTTAGTCGGAATCTCCTTTCTTGTAATTTGAATCCACTAGTTTTGGTCCTACCCTCTGGAGAAGCAGAAAATAAGCTTGCTTCATCTTCCATGTGACAACCCTTCAGATATCTGAAGACATATATTTCTCCTAGGAATAGTGATCCCATGTCATAAGCATGAGGGCATTGTAACATCACCTAGCCAGTCAAATGTGGTTCCATGGCAACCTCACAAAGCTAATTCAGTTTGAGGGCAGTGCTTTCTGTATTATGCAGCATGGCCTTATTTTGAAATGGCGGGGTGAGGAGAAGGAGGATCACATCCCAATTTCCTGCTATGCTGCAAATATGTTTACCCCTCCCTCATTTAAGTCCCCTGAGAGTATGTAATTCAGAGAGGTAGAATATTGATGAAAGCGCTGTCCCCTCTTTTACTCAACTCTACATTTTTTCTTCAAACCTAGCTAACGTTTATACAATATTATACTATTGCTATTAATTAAGGGGTACATTTCACATTTAGGTACATTGCAAGGTCTAGTTTCTAGTTCCAAATCAAATGAAGATGTAGTCTTTTAAAGTCATGGCATAGTCTACATACAAGCATACGTGTCCTGTCAATTGCATTCCTGAGAGTAAGATTATCCTCAATAACTGGTTGTATGATTTGGTGTAAAATATTTAACTGGGAACTGTAAGTCATTACGTTGGGCATGATTACTCCGACACAGCAGTCAGCATAATAAAGAAGGCAGAGCATTTCTGTTACCAGTCCAGCTGTTGAAATCCAATTACAGTAAGATCACGTCTTGCGCATTCGGGGTGGGGGTGTATAAAGCCAAAATCACATGTAGTTAAAACAACCCCCTGAAATGGCCTCCTTGCAAGCAATGTTACCTTCCAGAGGCAAGTCATGAGTAAATTATCGTGAAGGTATCCCGAGCCTGCAAGAGTTTCCCACAGACCAGTATGCAAGACTTAAAAGCTCTTTTTGCACAAAGTTTTCCCAGTGCAAAAAGGACTTTAAAGCTCCCAACCTTGTGTGCATTTAATTTGCCCAATATTACCCGGCCAACCACCAAGTGCATAAAGCTGTGATCGCGCAATATACATGTGTTCAAGTTGCAATCCTACTGTAATCACTTTCTTAGGACTGTTATTTTAGACTTAAGGAAAGTCTGCCTTACTTTATCTAGCTGTTTATCAAGATCATGTGGATCTGTGCAAACACAGTTGTAGTGCACGGTTTGGCTTTACACAATGGATCTCTTTATGCATCAGGATGGTGGCTGCTGGCATGGAGGGATCAGTCATGTATTGTTGTAAACAAAATCTGCCCTTTTCCCCTTATGGGGTATCCAAGAGCCTGTATAGAGTCCTTACGTGGGCTGTTCCAGGCACTCCAGTCTTCCTGTCCTCCTGCAGTCTGGTCAAACTCATGCTGGTAGCTTCGAGAACACTGTCCAACCAACTTTGTAACCAGAGGTTCAGCTGAATGGAATCTGAATCACATGCACCACAAGGCCTATGCAGCCTCAACTTAAGATGGCTCCCTGGCCTGGCTTTGCGCTGCAAAGTTTGCAGCAGCATGTGCAACAAAATGGCATCCAGCAATCAAAAACCCCCTCAGCTTGCATTAACTAGCTGCACACAAGGCATGCAAGCTCCACCCCCCAGTCGTTCTTAGACTTCTTATTGGGTGAGCAACACAGCCAAGCAACACAGTTGGAGCCTCCCTCCTCCCTGGCCGGCAGGGAGGGAGAGGAGCTGCTTCCTTTGAAATTTAAGGGACATCATTTAAGGGGCATTTAAGGGACATCCATCAATAAGGGACAACAGTGGGACAGGCGCTGGAATAAGGGACTGTCCCTTCAAATAAGGGACACTTGACAGCTTTGGTGCTCCCCTCACATGCAGGAATAGAGGAGGACCCAGAACAAAGGTATGCCTGCCCTTATATAGACATTTTAAATTCCCTGTCCTGGAGCTCAAGACCACCCCCCACAAACATCATACCTACATCACAGAAAAGGTGGTCTACAACAAAAATTTGAATGTTGTTGTTTTTCCTGTCTGCCAGGTTATCTGATACAGTGGTACCTCGCAAGACGAACGCCTTGCAAGATGGAAAACCCGCTAGACAAAAGGGTTTTCCATTTTGGAGGCGCTTCACAAAACAAATTTCCCTATGGGCTTGCTTCGCAAGACGAAAGCCCATAGGGAAATCTCCGGGACAGCGGGGAAGCGCAGCACGTCTTCCCTACTGTCCTCGGACCTCCTCCGAAGGCTGGTGGTGGGAGGAGGGCTCTCCTCCTGCCGCCAGCCTTTGGGGCAGCCTTCCAAAGGCTGGCGGTGGGGCGGGGAGCCCTCCTCCCGCCGCCAGCCTTCGGGCAGCCTTCGGAAGGCTGCTCCGAAGGCTGGCGGTGGGGCGGAGAGAACTTCTCCCCGCGCCAGCCTTCTTCAGGACAGCCATCCAAAGGCTGGCGCAGGGAGAAGCTCTCTCCGCCCCACCGCCAGCCTTCGGGGCAGCCTTCCGAAGGCTGGCCGTGGGGCGGAGAGCTCTCTGCCCCACCGCCAGCCTTCGGAAGGCTGCTCCGAAGGCTGGCGGTGGGGCGGAGAGAGCTTCTCCCCGCGCCAGCCTTCTTCAGGACAGCCATCCGAAGGCTGGCGCAGGGAGAAGCTCTCTCCGCCCCACCGCCAGCCTTCGGAAGGCTGCTCCGAAGGCTGGCGGTGGGGCGGAGAGAGCTTCTCCCCGCGCCAGCCTTCTTCAGGACAGCCATCCGAAGGCTGGCGCAGGGAGAAGCTCTCTCCGCCCCACCGCCAGCCTTCGGAAGGCTGCTCCGAAGGCTGGCGGTGGGGCGGAGAGAGCTTATCCCCGCGCCAGCCTTCTTCAGGACAGCCATCCGAAGGCTGGTGCAGGGAGAAGCTCTCTCCGCCCCACCGCCAGCCTTCAGGGCAGCCTTCCGAAGGCTGGCGGTGGGGCGGGGAGCCCTCCTCCCGCCGCCAGCCTTCGGAGCAGCCTTCCGAAGGCTGGCGGTGGGGCGGAGAGCTCTCTGCCCCACCGCCAGCCTTCGGAAGGCTGCTCCAAAGGCTGGCGGTGGGGCGGAGAGAGCTTCTCCCCGCGCCAGCCTTCGGATGGCTGTCCTGAAGACTTGCGGTGGGAGGAGGGTTTTCCTTCCCACCGCCAACATTCAGAATGCTGTTCTGAATGTTGGCGGTGGGGAGGAAAAACCCTCCTCCCACCGCAAGCCCCGGGAATAGAGGAGAAGTGCTGCGCCCCTTCCCCTCTGTTCCCGTACCTGTCCTGAAGGCTTGCGGTGGGGAGAAAAGCCCTTCTCCGCACCGCCAGCCTGGCAAGCGGTTTCCATAGGAACGCATTAATTGATTTTCAATGCATTCCTATGGGAAACCGTGCTTCGCAAGACGAAAAACTCGCAAGAAGAAAAAACTTGCGGAACGAATTAATTTCGTCTTGCGAGGCACCACTGTAATGCCTTATCTGATTGCCTTTCCTGGTAGTCTGTCACCCTTTGAAATGGTGATTCCTAAATTCCTGTAACAATGAAGGTTTTTTCACCTCCTCCCTCCTTGCAGAGAAACATTTGGTCAGCTTGGGAGTCAAAATGGTTTCAGGACTGTCCTGTGCTGCTTCAGACATGTGGTTTATATATTTATGTACATGTTTGCTTGGTACATTTATGAACATTTATTATATATCTTAGACCTTAAAATTCTAATCACAGTATCAGTCAGTCAACTTCCTATATGGGGCTTTAAGGGAAACTGAATGAAAGGCTGGAATCGCAAAGAATAGTGCTTAAACTAAACAGTGGCAGGGGGGTAATCAGCTTCCTTATACTTTTTGTGGAAGCCTTACCTTTTATTTTTCAGAAAGCTGTAGAGGAGCTCTGATCAGGCCAAGATTGAGGACTGCCAGACGGTAAAATTTGCAAATTTCATTAGGGGCTCCCCAACTCCCAACAATAAACTGAGCACTAACAAAGAACACACAAATAGCCTTCATTATAGCAATTTGGAAAGTGACAGATATGGTTGAGCAGCTGGAGACTAAACCAAATTAGTGTCTGACATACAACTACACTTTGGAAATGAACAGGGGTTCATTTGCTATTACTACACTTAAAGTCCATTTCAAAATATCTAATTTATTTTTCAAATAAGCTGGAATGTAGGTTCACATTAGCATTGCCTGAGTAGCTAGGGATATACGGTGGTACTGTATTTAAGCTGTGGTTGCTCATAGAAATCAGATACTGGGAACTATGATTTGAAGCTTTTTTCCATACCTCTTGGCTTGCCTCCTGACTTTTCTGCATGCATGAAGTGTGAATGCTGGTAGTAACAGGAACAAAAGCAATCATAAGCAGACACATAATGATGATACCTATAATAATTCTCCCTTTTATGCTATCATTTCTATTAACATTGTCCCTATTTGGTGCCTCTAATGAAAACAGTGTTGCCCATATCAGAATGTGCTATTCCATCAACAAGTAGTGAATCGTCATGTTAACTTCTATGTAATCTCTGAAAGGGCTGAGTGACAACCATGATGGGGAGGGGTGGGTAGCATAGCTGTCAAGTGTCCCTTATTTGAAGGGACAGTCCCTTATTCCAGTGCCATGTCCCGCTGCGGTCCCTTATTGATGGATTTCCCTTAAATGTCCCTTAAATGATGTCCCTTAAATTTCAAAGGAAGCAGCTCCTCTCCCTCCCTCCCTGCCGGCCAGGGAGGAGGGAGGCTCCAACTGTGTTGCTTGGCTGTGTTGCTCACCCAATAAGAAGTCTAAGAACGACTGGGGGGTGGAGCTTGCATGCCTTGTGTGCGGCTAGTTAATGCAAGCTGAGGGTTTTTTTTGAATGCTGGATGCCATTTTTTTGCACGTGTTGCTGCAAACTTTGCAGTGCAAAGCCAGGCCAGGGAGCCATCTTAAGCTGAGGCTGCATAGGCCTTGTGGTGCATGTGATTCAGATTCCATTCAGTTGAACCTCTGGTTACAAAGTTGGTTGGACAGTGTTCTCGAAGCTACCAGCATGAGTTTGACCAGACTGCAGGAGGACAGGAAGACTGGAGTGCCTGGAACAGGTGAGGCTGCAGGTCCCTTATTTTGGCTGCTGGTCCCTTATTTTCAAATCTGTAACTTGACAGCTATGGTGGGTGGGAGAGGAAAACCCTAGTATTTTCAAAATGATCCCCAGGAAAACCTTTTGGAGGGTACGGGGAGGAGTGCATTGAGGAAGGAATAGAAGCTGTTCTCTCTTTTTCTTTCCCATGCCATGTTAGTTCTGTCATAACAATTCAACAGCATAATCCTTCTTTCAGCAACAACACACCTATGAAATATATAAGGGAAACGAAAATATAGATTTGCAGACAGCTGCAAATTATAGGTCCGTGCTGCTATGAAAGCATGCTGCTCAATCTACACACCGTGAAAAGTGACATTAATGATTTGTGTAATCACCAGAGACTAGAATTAAATAGCCCTGTTAAAAGTGTTCTAGGGTTTAGAACCCACAGTGTGCCTTCAGTATTAAGACTTTTATGAAAGTGTGCCATGGATCCAAAACACTGAACCTGTGACTACTGCTGACATTTTACTTTAAAACAAACTATCTTAAAGAGCTGGGGAGAGGGTTAAATGATGTATTAACAGAAGTCAAAAGCATCACATAGTTTGATAGACAAGACTGGAAAAAAGTTATAGATAATAGATAGATGATAGATAGATAGATAGATAGATAGATAGATAGATAGATAGATAGATAGACAGATGATAAGTACTGTGGACCAGTAGATGGCATACATGTTTTATTTCTAAAGTAAAGAATAGGAAGTGCAATCTTACACAACATATTCTTGAAAGCTTTGAACCTATGCGCTATGTTGCTGAGCCCACAACACAGGCTTACAACACAGTAGTTTGTTGTTTATGTTGCATTCCAGTAAAGCTAAAAAGAGTGTGACTGGACCAAAGCTTGTATTTTTTATTTTTTAAAAAATCAGCCTTAACATAAATTCTGTCCTCATTATGCTGGAGACAGTGCTGTGCTAAGGATAGGCATTCTAGCCTGGCTAGAAGGGTATTTTAAGACAGAAAGGAAATCAATGATCATTGCATCATATTGATTCAAGAATTACTTAGCAGTATTTGGAAGCAAGTAATTTATTCTTTCACACCTACCTAGTTAAACTGCTATGGTGGGGCTGTTCTGACTGACTGATTCACCCCAGAGCCCAGCGCTAATCTTAGGGGAATTATCCTTTTGTATTCGAGCTTGTGTATAGGAGAAGGGTTTTGTTTTTTTATTGCCTCTGTAGTTTTCTGAGGTGAAATATCTGTCAGCTTACACTGGGGTGACTAAAAATAAAATAGGCTATACTGTTACAATGCACATTTACCTGGGAGCCAGTCTGATTAAATTCACCGAGCCTTACTTCTGAGTAGAAATGCACAGGATGAAATTCTTAACTTTAGTAACAATTCACGTGTTATTAAGTGCATGGTTACATCCTTGTATGATGAAGTTAATCTACCATTTTCATGTGGTAAGCTGTTTTGATAAGTTAACTCACATGGAAAAACTGGAAGATGCTACATCAAAATGCAGAAGTGGGTCTGGGGCAGGTGAGAAGCTAACTTAGCATTTTCTCCAAAATGGAAAGTTTTGATTTTGGCTCTTTTTGACACTTAGCCTCTGGCAGAGACAGAGCATCTCCATTTGCTAATGTAAATTTCGTACAGCTTTCTCATATTTTTTCTTAAGTGTTTAGCTTTGGAAACAAACTGAAAAGTCCCATACAATATTTACAAGCTATCAGGAAGTATAGTCATCTCACAAAAACATTATTCACATTTATGAACCTTATACAATCTCATGTGTTTTTTTAAAAAGAAATTGAGTACAGTATGTATACAATAATGAATTAATTTAATAAATAAATAAAATTCTATGTGTCCATTTATGAAATGATTATTATGGTATTTAGAGTACAACATTGGCTGTAGGAAACCATCTTATAATAATTCTGTATTTAACTAGCCATTGAACTGGGAGTTCAAAGATGGCAAATAATGCAAACTTTATTGAAATTGCTTTATTAATACAAATGGGTTAAAACTCATTTTATAAATTATTTAGGTTGAAATCCTATACCTACCTACTTGAGAGTAAGTTCCAGTGACTTCATGTGTGCTTACCTCTGAGTAGACATGTATTGGCTTGCGCTACACACTATTTTCATTTTATTGATTCAATAAATGTGCACATTGATTTTCAAGAGGAAAAATGCAGTTTACAAGTTTCTTATCAAACATACAAGGATCTCCACAAGAGGCACAAAGTGGCCACACTCTACAGACAAAATGAAGTCTCCCACAACACCCTCTTAGAAACAATTGTGTGATGCAATGTTCTGACAAGGAAGACATCTAACAGGTGAAACCTCTTCCCTGCTCTTTGTTTGTTGTCACCTACTGCAGGAAGCTGTGACTCCCATGGGCCAGTGAATGTATGTCTCCTCTCCCCAAAGAAAATTAAAGAGTCACTTCAAGCAGAGACTACACTCTGCCCAAACACTGGGGGGACGGAACCCAATGCTGCCTCCATAGAGTCCTTTCCCAATGAACTTTCCAGATTTTGCTCTTTGCTCTTCTCAAAGGGCATCCCTAGGGGCTCTGGGATATGCCACCCAGCTATAGGGACACTTACCTAAAAGCTTACTTTCCCCAAGTACTCAAAAGATGCCAACATTTGATTTTTAAAATTTGGTACCTGGGCAGGATCAGGAGACTGCTGTATTGTTATTTGATCAGAAGGCAAGGCCAGTAGCAGAGGCTGTCTTTGACTGATGCTGATGCTTCTGGCTGATGCTGGAAAACATTTTGAACTGAGCCTACACTTGAAGGAGTGTGTGTGTGTGTGTGTGTGTGTGAGAGAGAGAGAGAGAGAGAGAGAGAGAGAGAGGGGTGCCATACCTGACTTTAACATCCTAGTACCTTAATTTGTGTACATGGGTAATACAGTTCAAGGATGCACCATACATGAAGATGCAGGTGCTGATCGTTACTGGAAAAAGAATCCCGTTTTAGGGTGGGTGTGTTTTAAGCTGGCAATCAGCAGACACTTCTGGTTTTCACACAATATATTTTAGCAACTAGCAGAAAGGATTTGCTTTTTTAAAAAAAAAAGATAGCAAAAAACGTGAACTCAGACTTTTTTCTGGTCTGTTGGCAACCCTATTCTCCCACATATCCACAGTTTGTACACATACTGAATTTTTGCATCATAAGAACACAAGTGCCTAGCTGGATCAGACCAGGGGCCTGTCTAATCCAGCTTCCTGTCCCTCATAGTGACTAACCACATGCCTATGGGGAGCCCCCCCCCAAACAGGACATGAGGGGAAGAGCCTTCTCCTGCTGTTGCTCCCCAGTGACTGGTTGTATTCAGAGGCATTCGCCTACTGTCTCTGGAGGTATCCTCCAAACTCAGCATTTTTTTCTGATTTGCCATTAACTTCAAAGTATTGCCTTGGTGGAGCCCAATTTACATTTATATTAGGAAATCATATCCTAAAATAGTTTTATCTATATAGCATGTTCTCTGTTCAAACATATTGTTACCCTCAGCCATCTTGACTAATTTAAAAAAAAACCAAGCACAAGTAACTAGCACTACTGTTAGAGCTCCCCTCCAGTACCCATTATAAAATGTGCATTATTGAAGTTGTAGAGGAAGAATTTTAATCCTTCAGCTTAGAGTTTCTGAAAGTCAAACTTTCACTGAAATGAAAACACTGCTCACATGTGCACAATAGGAAAAACTGTGGGGTTTTGGGTTTTTTTGCCTTTAATTCTCAAGTTCTCAATCTGGAGTATTATTGCTATAATTAAAATGGTTTTTGTTAACAAGATGTTTTGGAAATATGCTGCATAGCAGTGGCTTTTGCAGTTCTTGAAGGCAACAGAACATGCATGTACAGCTCTTGGGAACATACCATTTGTGTTTCAAATACAGTGGTACCTTGGGTTAAGTACTTAATTCGTTCCGGAGGTCTGTTCTTAACCTGAAACTGTTCTTAACCTGAAGCACCACTTTAGCTAATGGGGCCTCCCACTGCCGCCGCACTGCCAGAGCACGATTTCTGTTCTCATCCTGAAGCAAAGTTCTTAACCTGAAGCACTATTTCCGGGTTAGTGGAGTTTGTAACCTGAATCATATGTAACCTGAAGCATATGTAACCCAAGGTACCACTGTACGTTAAGTGACTCTAGCCCTAAGTTACCATAAGTATTCTAGACCCTTTCTGCATTGATGCTCAAATTATTTTCACTGGGGGAAGAGTTTCCATTCTGAATGGCAACTGTCCTCTGAAGACACAGGCAGACCAGTGGGTGTCTCTTGTCTGTCTCAGGTGTTCCCTGCAGGCTTGCAGGGGTGAGACAGTTCTCACGTCGGGTGCTGCCAAATATTGCCATGTCCACCATTGCTGCTTGTCTGAATGCAAAGATGGGCAGGCTGGAAGGAGGACACAGTGATGGCTGGGAGCTCCCGTCATGAAAACAATCTCTTCCACGCAAGCCTGCAGAGACCACCTGCAGCAGCTAGTCACCTGCTGGTCTGCCTGCATCTTTCTCTTCACAGTAGGGTATCTTAGAAAGAGGATGTAAATATTGATTTAAAGCTTAAAAACAATGCCTCACTTGAAGGCACTTGAATAAATGCACTTCAAAACCTATTCATAGCAAGAATTAAGAAATTATTCTGAGACATTTTTAATTATTTAGAACCGTCTGTGTTCATGCCAATTTAGCTCTCGAATAGCAGCTCCTACGTGAAGACATTACAGCAATTGACAATATGTTTGTGCAAATGTTTTGATATGTCCTCCCCTTTTCTTTCAGTGAGAGAGTTACCTGGAATGTGCGATTGCTTTTATGCCTTTCATGCATAAAAACGATACCTTGGTGCACACACTATAATGGAGTGAAATTTTAAGCAAATAATGAGGCTCCAGTCACATCCACTCCATACATTTAAAGTACTCTTGTATCATTTTAATGGTCATAGCTTCACTCAAAGAATTCTGGGAACTATAGTTTGTTACGGCTGCGGAGAATTGTAGCTCTGTGAAGGGTCTTTTAACAACTCTCATCACCAGTTCCTAGCAAACTACAGTTCCTAGGATACTTTGGGGGAAGTCGTGACTGTTTTAAGCATTATAAAGGTAAAGATAAAGGGACCCCTGACCATTAGGTCCAGTCGTGGCCGACTCTGGGGTTGCGGCGCTCATCTCACTTTATTGGCCAAGGGAGCTGGCGTACAGCTTCCGGGTCATGTGCCAGCATGACTAAGCATGGCGAACCAGAGCAGTGCACGGAAACACCGTCTACCTTCCCGCTGCAGTGGTACCTATTTATCTACTTGCACTTTGATGTGCTTTCGAACTGCTAGGTTGGCAGGAGCAGGGACCGAGCAATGGGAGCTCACCCCGTCGCAGGGATTCGAACCACCGACCTTCTGATCAGCAAGTCCTAGGCTCTGTGGTTTAACCCACAGCGCCAACCACGTCCCGTTTAAGCATTATAAAAGTGCTTAAAATATGTGGTTGGTTCGAAAACAAACAAAACCTGTGCATTTTCTACAGCAACAGTTCAGAATGCAAGTTTCCTTCCTGAGAAGTAAAATAGAAGTCTAGAAGGTGGTATGTCATATTCCCTTATACACTTGCTGTAGTTTGAAGCCAACAGAGGTTCTTATTTCTCTTCTCTGCTGACTGCTGAAATCCCAATGCATGCCTGGAAACAGGTTGAAGGAGGACCTGTCAGGTCCTTAGCCAGAAATGTTGAGAGAGGGAGCTCAGAGCGGACTGGGAAGGGACATCCACGTTCTGCCGTTTATGTATTTATTTAAATTATTTATTAGCCCCTCTTCAGCCAAAGCTCTCAGAGTGGCTGGCAAAGATAAAACAATCACTCACAATAAATATCAACAATAAAACAAATCGCTACAGAGCATGTAAAATTTTAGCACAGAAATAAAAACAACTAAAAGGGCCTGGACAAATAAAAGTTTGTTTTCTTCTCAATGCCAGGAGAGGAAAAAGAAAGATAGTGCTGAGTGAACCTCCCAGGGTGCAAGGGACTGAAAAGGCCCCATGTCTGGGCCCTGTCAGGTGCCTCGTTTCAGGTGGAAGAGGAATCTCAATGTCTGGGCAGGTACATGGGAGAGTCAAATGCCAGCTTCCAGCAATAGTCCCAAAAATCAATATGAAGGAGCAAAAATTCCAGATACAAAGTGATCTAAATGTTCAGATACAAACAGAATAATATTTCAGTAAAAATAACAAAATTAGTACCCACCAATCTGAAGGACAAGGGACGCGGGTGGTGCTGTGGTCTAAACCACAAAGCCTAGGGCTTGCCGATTGGAAGGTCGGCGGTTCGAATCCCCGCGACAGGGTGAGATCCCATTGCTTGGTCCCAGCTCCTGCCCACCTAGCAGTTCAAAAGCACATCAAGTGCAAGTAGATAAATAGGTACCGCTGCAGCGGGAAGGTAAATGGCGTTTCCGTGCACTGTTCTGGTTCGCCAGAAGCGGCTTAGTCATGCTGGCCACATGACCTGGAAGCTGTCTGCGGACAAACTCCGGCTCCCTCGGCCCATAGAGCGAGATGAGTGCACAACCCCAGAGTTGTCCGTGACTGGACCTATCAGTCAGGGGTACTTTTACCTTTAATCTGAAGCACATTTGTTTTTTACTGAAGAATGTACATTTCCCCTTACATCTCTGCAACAAAAAAGACCAGTGACTTCCTAAACTGAAAATTCAAATGTGGAGCCTGGAACAGCCTTTCCCCCTACAATTACTCCCCTTGATATACTAGGTCTGGTGTCCCCAAAACAGCAGCTCTCCTGGCCCTTACTCTGAGATTTAACACCTTCCTAGGGATGGGAGAGTAATCCTTTTTCAAAGAATCATAGAACTGTAGAGTTGGAAGAGACCCTGAGGATCATCTAGTCCAACCCCCTGCAGTGCAGGAATATGCAGCTGTCCCTTATGGGGATTGAACCCTGGCATTATCAGCACACACTCTAACCCAGACATAGGCAAACTCAGCCCTCCAGATGTTTCGGGACTACAACTCCCATCATCCCAAGCTAACAGGACCAGTGGTCAGGGATGATGGGAGTTGTAGTCCCAAAACATCTGGAGGGCCAAGTTTGCCTATGCCTGCTCTAACCCTTTGGGTCACCTTTAAAGGTGAATCTACCTAATTCTCACTTTCTGAAACACTATGAAAACCGAACTATAGCCATTATTGTAACATTAATGGGTGACAGCATCTTAGTACATTATTTTTTTTAACTTGCAGTCTAGCACTTTCTTGACACATTCTTGTGAAAGGCACAGGCTTAGTCACTGTCCAGACAACTGCTTATCGAATACTGTCATCCTAAAGCTCTTCTGTAGTTTTGGGATAATCCCTACAATCAGACTGCGATGAAGGGTGCAATGCACTGCGTCTCCCGACAGCCACTACTCAGCAATAATCCTTGGACCCACAGCTGGAGGGGACAAACACATTGCAGAACTAACAGCTGGCTTCTAGTATTCAAAACACCATATACAGGTCCAGGGTGCAGGTTATCCTGGTGGTGTGGCTGCCATGGGAACCCTGATCATATCCACCATGATCTGGTAACGTGAGAAGACCTGGGCCACAGATGAACCCTCCTTGAGCATTACTCACGTGAAGTGGGCAAGCATGGTGAACTGAACAGGAGGAAGGGGGACTAATATGGAAGGAGCTCCAATGTTCTCTGGAGGTTGTCATGTTACTGCTGTAGGATCAGTGCTGAGGTGGCTCCCACACTGCCTATATAGTGGCACTACTGGCCCATAATCTGCCTGGAACTGAAACATTTATGGGTGTAACACCATAGCACAGAGAAATTTTGTCCATCCTCAATTTGTCTTAACAAATGGCAATTCAGTGGTACCTTGGGTTAAGAACTTAATTCGTTCCGGAGGTCCGTTCTTAACCTGAGGTACCACTTTAGCTAATGGGGCCTCCCGCTGCCATCGCGCTGCCACCATGTGATTTCTGTTCTCATCCTGAAGTAAAGTTCTTAACCCGAGGTACTATTTCTGGGTTAGCGGAGTCTGTAACCTGAAGCATCTGTAACCTGAAGCATCTGTAACCCGAGGTACCACTGTACCATTTTCTACATGGAGTCTAAATCCAATAGTCTTGCCTAGTGTTTTGTGTCGCCTAGAGAACGTGGTGCATCGGCACAGAATAAATGCAATTTAAATAAATAAGCAAATGCATTCTTGGCAGCTTTCAAAAGCATCTCAAAAAGGCCTAAATTCACCTTAGAATTCTGTCTTCAAAAACCTAGTCTAAATATTATATCGCCGTAACAGATTGTTAGAGTACTGCATGAGACACGCTAGACAGCTCTATTACATTATTAATTGTCAAAGCTGACAAGAGCAGCCCTGTCAGAAATACTAAAAAATCATATTACTGAACTAAAATAATTTGACACAAGGAACTAACATTATTTTTTTCTTTAAAAAGGCGGCACAATCTAGCACAACTTTGCATGTTTCATATCTGCAATGTATTTTGTAAAGTTGTTTCTCTGTGCACTCTGCATTTGGATACCTCTTAAGTTATTGTATCCAAATATTGCACAACTGGGTCCTTTGATCTCTTATGCTTGGCGTCATTTCCTCCCATACTACCTCACAGGGTTGTTGTGGGGATTAAATGTACACCATGTATACCACCTTGAGATTCTTGGAGAAGAGGTGGGCTATAAATGCAGTAAGTAAATAAATAATACAATATAATACAAGTGGATGCAGTTTTGCATCAGTGATTTTACCCACTGATTTTCAAAACTGCACTTCTTTTTGTTTCTTGGAATTCCTGAGCAAGGGTCAGCATGCAGCTGCTAGTTCTTTGCATTTTCATTTAAGTTAGATCTAATGTTCCTGTGGTTGTTTCAGTCTCTAGGTCTGAAATGCTTAAATGCTTCCTTGTGTAAAAAAAAAATCTCTGCAGCTTGGGAGATGGCTAGCCTAGAAGGGTTACCCTGACATACTACAGTTGTACCTCGGGTTACAAACACCTCGGGTTACAAACACTTTGGGTTACAGACTCCTCTAACCTGGAAGTAGGGTTAAGAACTTTACCTCAGGATGAGAACAGAAATCGTGTGCCAGCGGCACGGCAGCAGCAAGAAGCCCCATTAGCTAAAGTGGTACCTCAGGTTAAGAATGGTTTCAGGTTAAGAACGGACCTCTGGAAAGAATTAAATTTGTAACCAGAGGTACCACTGTATTTTGGTTGTGTAGGACATATTGTATTCAGATTTCAATATCCCATCAGCAGCTTGAATAGCTGCAGATCAGAAACAAATTTATCAGGTGTAGCTGCTGATCAGGTATAGCTGCTTAAACTTACAATGGCTCTGATCAAGCTATAGTGGTACCAGGTGAACATGTTGCATGTGATTAGTAACATGCAAGAGTGACCAGTATGTGGCATATGCAACTCCACACCTCCAATGCGCAGCACAAATAGCCATGGGCATATCTGACTTAAACGTACAGAAAACCTGCTACACATAGACTAAGTAAAGAATATTTTCTGCAATGTTTCTGAATGAATTTGACAGGTAGCTAGTATAGCTTTTAACCTCCTAAAAGGTACATCTGATTCCATTTTTGGTCAGAGTAATTTATTTTTATCTAGAACATTTTATAATATGAGATAAGGAGTGTTTGGGGCTATGCTTTGGAAAGTTTAACTCTCTCTTGCTGCTTTACAGGTTTGATTTCCCCCCAGCACAATTCTATGCATGTCTACTCAGGCACAAGTACCACTGAACAAGCCTATACATCTCTATTCAGAAGTAAGAAGTAATTCTCATTAAGACTGGGTTCAGATGGGAGTGAAGTATCACTATGATAAATTTAAATGGCATTAAGGAAACATACAATGGTATATATTCTTAAAAGGAAGTGGCCATTCATTCAGCCAAATCCATGAATTTAAGTGCATTCCATATATTGCATTTAAAGATTACTTGTTCTGTGCTAAATCTATTTCAGGAAATATACGTTAACCTAAACTTGTTTTCCTTTCTCTCTCTCACAATTATATATATGCTAATGAAAATACCCAGTTACCAAGGTTAACAAATGATTGCCTCATTAAATCTTCTGGGACAATTCATTCGGTCAAGAAGGCCAAGAAAGAGATTAATGATTTTACCTTTGATGCAAACAGGCTATAACAGGAAAACAAAACAGAATATTTACTTCCCTTAGTAACATATTTAAGTTTGGTAAAAAGAAAGCAAAAGAGAAATCCACATCTCCCCACCACACACTTGAACAGCAGATCTTCATGCTGTATCACAAACTCTGCCACTATCCGTTTCAAAATCATTTATGAGAAGCTGTTCTTTAAGAAATAAAAGCCCAGAACTGTTTTGGGTGTGTGCAATTATTTGTGTACTTCTTTCGATCCTGGTTTTATCCTGTATCTTTTCAGGGTCGGTTAGCATCAGGATGTATTACTTTTTGTTTGTTTAGATGTGACTAGTTTTTACTGAAAGCATTAGAGATAGTTAAAGCCAATTAAATTTGGATTTTCCACCCATCACCATTCAAGGAATCTGCATAATTAGCAACAAAACAAAACAAAACAAAACCCTTCTGCATCTCACACATCAGGAGGCTTGAGACGTTGCACTTTTGCTACCATTTCATGTGCCAACTTCTATAATACTGATGTGCTAATAGCACACTTTCAGTGCGATGTGTATTTAAAAAATCTTACATGCTAAAACGCAAAACCAAAACCCACAAACTCATTAAAACAAGCAAAGCTTTACATTCATTTATATTTGAATGTCAAGCAAAGTTGGTTGCATTTTTTAAAAAGGCTTTCCTACAATACAATAGCTGTGCCGTTAACTGACGTATCATCAGGTAATAAATGCACTACATGCAACACTTTAAGAAATGGGTTATAAAGTATATGCACCACATCCTATAGACCAAGGGTTGTCATCCTGGTCTCTACCACCCACTAGTAGTGGGCATTTCAGGATTCTAGGTGGGCGGTAGGGGGTTCTACATCACAAGCTGAATTCTCCTTCCATCGAGTGCTGGTAAGGAAATTTTACCATCAAGCAATATGCATTTGTGGACTGTACAACATAAAAGCGGCTACCCTTTACATGTTGATCATTACGAGGTAGGGAAACAGGGAAGCTCACAAATGACCATGGAATAACATATTAGCAAAGACTAAATCCCAAATTGTGTCAAGCATATTGATTCTGCATCAGGGCAATTTTGTGTAGAATGAAATTTTAATCAAATGAAGATAAGAAGATACACACTGCTTTTTTTCTATATGCATACATTGTTCTCTCAATCATATTAAGTTTTTTTATGTGCAACTCTAGTCGGTTTTACAAATGCTACTGAGTTTCTCTATGTGATGACATACAACTGCATGGTGAAAAGTCAGTGTGAGCGCGACTGCCTGCACAGTGACCTGGTAGTCATTTTCATGATTGCACTTCTGGTCAAGGAAGAGAGATATCTGCCAGCTTGCCATGTGTATGGCCTGCATGATTTACACTGACTTCAGATGTGATTACACAGAAAAACTGAATAGTGTGAACTGGCCCATGCAGTGAGGAGTCAGCATTTGGAAATAATTGATATAAGAAAAGTGCAGTATTTGATAGTGACAGCTGACAATATAGCAAGAATCAACATTTGTTGGCATCTGACAGCTGCCATCTGACATTAAGTGAGGACATTTTTCCCCCTGTGCCAGTTTTATTCATTAAACCAATGAGTATCTGTCTTTCAAAATAAGATCTTGAAATAAGAATCTGAATGTCAAATCTCAAGGTCAAATTTCATTTTCAAAAACAGAAATCGAAGCTTCATCCAAGTTTCATTTCCTCCCACAATTCAGTTTTTCATGTATACTGGATTAATATATTCAAAGCATGCTGAACATAGTGAGTGGACATGCCCCTAAGCCTGTGTTTCGGGGCGCTTGTTTAACGGGTAAGTTAATGTTTCTGGCCTGTTAGTAGTCTCAGCTGAAGACTCCAGTTCAGTTGTGTGTGTGTGTGTGTGTGTGTGTGTGTGTGTGTGTATTGCAGTCAAATAAAATGCTTGCTATTGTGCTGGTCGGCTATTTGCTACGGAAGACTAAGTCAGTCCCTGCTCCTTCTCCCAAACAACAGATACTCTATAGAGGTACACAGAGGAATAGCACCCATTTGCACCCATGATTTGCCATTTAGCTAGCAATATGCAGTTAGCTTGGCTTCTATGCACATATGACCTCTAACTAGGCTTGGGCAAGAGATTTTACACCCTGGGACACAGGAGCCAACTACTAGGGGCCAAGGTCCCTTTAGCTCCCCTCCAAGAAATGTTTGAGGGGGGTCGTGCCTCCCCAGAGTTCATGAACATTGCCATTCAAATGCCGTGTGTGTGTCATGTCACATGATCAAATATGTCGGGTGAGGCTTGCCTGGGCCACTCCAATATTTTATACAAGTTGGCACCCCCGCTGGGATAATATACAACGTTGGAGGAAATGAAGAGCAAAATGAAAACTGCCCGAAGAATTATCAAATGGAGAGAGAAGGGAAGTTTATTGTCAGTAGCCAATTTACGAGCACTAAACCATGACTTTAGATAAATGATAAGATGCATTTGACTGAAACCAAATCAATACACCAGCAGGCGAAACAAATAATTGGATGTGCCAGTAAAATCATCCCAGGAAGCATCTAAGTTAACTATGGAACTTGTTAACCATGTTTCAATATCATGGACCCACTGGCTCTCTGTCTCCCAATCTCAACCTCATTAACTACCATTCCCTTCTTTTACCTTTTCTGGAACTGTCATCTCTTCTCTTAGAAAGCATTCATCTGCTGTGATCTCCCCCACCCCATGATCTTCCACTCACTTTCACCTACTTGGTTGTATTGAAACCTACCCCCCTCCTGACTGGCCTTGCACTGCTGTCCTCTCCTTTGAATGTTTTTCCACATTTCACCTTGAAGACTGCAGTGGTTGGGCCTTC
Source organism: Podarcis liolepis (assembly GCF_965112155.1). Lineage (NCBI taxonomy): Eukaryota > Metazoa > Chordata > Lepidosauria > Squamata > Lacertidae > Podarcis > Podarcis liolepis. The sequence goes on along the minus strand of NC_139564.1, from coordinate 46,091,412 downwards.
TCCTTCACAAATTCTGGCAGTTCTGGGCCCTGTTCAATAACCCTATCCTACCATTTCTCAACTTCTCAAGAAGAAAAGGCAGAGCTGGTCTAAGGCCAGCCCAATACATTTAGCTGCACAAGGCAAAGAAGAAGAGGGTATTTCTTCTGTAACATGCACAAAAAACAGCCAGACTATTTCAATTCTGGTGATGGGATAGAGTTCTCCACCTACAGGTGGTAGCAGACTAGTTTAGGAGAAACAAGGCAGGCTATGTGGCTCAAACAGCCCTGTCCACTCTCTGTCCCTCAGGACCTGCTGCCTGGAGCAGCTGCCTCCCTTTGCCCAATGCTTGGGCTGGAGATTGTTGGAATAAATATTATTAGAACAATATTTTTCACTTATATTTTTCATTTTGAAGAAGCAATCAGCAGGTTCATTTGATTTGTTTTCTCCTTATCATGCATCTGTTCTTCACAGATGCCTCTGAACAGATTTTGTCAACAAAATATTTTGGTTTCAGAAGTTAAATAACAGTGCGACAGAATCATCCCCCTATTATGACAGCACCATTAGCAACATGTAAGGCGTTTGAAGTTCTGAAGCTCTCAGGTTCTGGTTTAAAAGCAAGCAAACAAAAGCATTTCTCAATTGCTATAATCCAAATAGCGTGCAATTCTACAAAGCATAGACCCCTGAAATAATTGGGGCTATATACAAGTGTTAATTAGGATAGTGATCTCATATAAATGATTTTGGTATGTTCACACAAGCATAGAAAAAGGTTAAGAGCAACAAAACTCCTTGTTATTCTCCAAGCAACAGAACTGCAAGAAACAAACCACAGTGCTCATCTCCAAACTAGTAATTTGTTCTGTGTGCCGTGGAAGAACTCTGGTGCACCTGAAAGACTGAAAAGCCTGTTCTAAGAATTAGAACTCCCTTTCTTGCTTCCCAGGCTTCAGGTCGGGCATTTGCAATACTCCATACACTTGCAGGCTATAGTTGCTATATAATTTTCTCTTTATGAAGGAACAGGTTTGATGAATTTGAAGATGAAAATGCTTATCTGGGCAAAAGTGATACAAAGAGTATCCATGTTGCTCCCTGTTTTGTTTTTTACATTGTTAGCTTGATAGTCAGCAAACTCAGAAAAATGAAGTCTTAAAAGAATCACTATGATCCTCTGATACAGGCTTTACAGAAGGCACCGTTCTCACAATTCAACCCACATTTACTGAGAAGCCAACCTACTCTCAGGACCATAGGCGCCAACTCTATGGCTCCCTGGTCTCTTTGCCCCCCCCCAATAAAATATTTAGGGGGCCACACCCATTATCTTCTGCAAGCTGACCCTTCTCTCCCTTCCTCCCTTGGGCAGACACCTCTCCACCAGCTGCGCATCACTCTCTTTTTCCTAGCTTACTGTAATGGTTCTAGGGGTTGCTCGTGCGTAAGCCTGTGCCAACACCTGGCTGGGTTGCCTGAGTGAACCTTTCCTGTCCGGACAGCCACTCACCCGTGGCTGTCTCATTCGCTGGCAGAATCCGTCAGTGGGCATTTCTTAAACTTCTTCCAGCAAAGAAGTTCTTTGACGCCCAGTCTCCTCCTACTCTCCCTGCGTGGAAGCCTTCTGCGCAAGGAGGGCGTAGGCAGCGGAGGACCCTTCCTCTCCCCACTGGTCCCCAGCAAGGAGTCATGTGACCGCCTCTCTGATTCCCCCATCTGCCCCCCTTCTCCACTGGAGCTAAGCTGATTCCCTTACCCAGAAGATGGGCTGCCTCTCCCAATCCTGGGACGCTCTCTGGGATCCCTCTGGAGCTTGCTCTCTCCCTCCTTTTGGCACATTTCTAAGTGTGTCTGAACTGGGGCAGCTGGGGATAAGCAGACAGGTAGGCAGGCTGGTAGGAGAGGTGACCAGGTGAGCGGAAGGGAGGCCTATGCCCAGTTGAACATGGAGGAGGAAGGTGCACTCCACATAAATGTGGGGGCATGGGTGGGGAAAGAAGTGCGGGCGTAGGGTGCCTCCCATCCAATATTTTGTTCAAGCTGGTTCAAGTTTTGTTCAGGACCATACTTGGAACCCGAAATTTTGGGTATATTCTGCAACTCGGGGACCCCAGCAATTGGTAATCAGTGCTGAGTTTTGAATTGAACATTGACGGTTGTCAATAGGGAGAAGGTATGTTTCTCTTTGACTAGCACTAGTACTTCTATCGCAATAAGCCATGCACCAGGAGTGCTGGAAAATATAGTTTGTTTCAGTGCTTATCTTGAAGCTGAAGGCTGGGGAGTGGCTTGTGGGTGACTATGTAATCGGAAAGGGAGCTTACAGGTACATTTGACTCAGCCCAAGGAAACCAGAGGCAGGGATGAGGGGTGTCGCTTATCACTAGGATTTAAAAAGAAGTTTGCCCCAGTGTGTCAAAAGGTGCTTAGTTAAGCCACACTAGCACTCTCGGAATTTCTTTTCAGTTCTTTATTTTAGTCACTTGGGAGACGTCTGCAAGCATTCTTAAAAGATTCATAGCAGAGATGAGATTGAAGCAGACTTGTGCTTGGAAACTGCATTAATTTTCTTCACAATACATTTATTACATTCTGCTTCCTTGATCAGAATCAGTTGTCTCCCTACCCTCAGCTGCCCTCAGACTTTGTCTCTCTCTCTTTCTTTTAAGAAATGGTTCTGGGGGGCAGGAGCAGGGCTGGCCCACTCATTAGCCTTGGTGAGGCAGTTGCCTCAGGCAGCAGGCTGGGTACAACTGGGAGGGGCGGCAGATCTGGGACCCTGAGGAAAATGCTGTTTGCCTCCTCTTGCACTTGTCAGCCACTGTCACTGCCTGCTCTTCTCCAACCACTTTTTTCTCCCCCATCGCCTTCAGAGCACTGGACTGAAGAGGTTTAAAAAGTCACTTGTATAGGTTCCTGCACTTCAGACTTTCTCCAGTGTCAGCACTTTACCAGATCTTTCTGCTGATAATGCAATTGTTGTTTCCCCCCTTAGAAATCAATACATGAGACATTTTCAGAAGATCTTCTCTTATCAGATCTATAGATTGCTCCAGAAATCATTTGCTCCATAGCTTATACAATTTTTTTTCTAGATACCACATGCTCTCAAATAAAGGACAGCAAAGTCAAAACTGAAACAAAGATACAAATAAACAAAAAAACAAAAAAAACCCCACCAAAGCAAAATTCAACTAATGCATCATTTTGACACATTTGTTGTTTGGCCAATGGTGCACATTCTGCTATTCTGATAATAAATGTATACTGTATTGCAGGTTTAATGAATGCTCCAGGCTACTGCAATTGTTAATATACTTCTGTGGAACATTCCTGTGCCAAGGCAGCATCACAGAGTTGTCTATTTAAAGTAGCTGAGAAGAAATTTGAATGGGGAAAAAATTAAATTCGAGTGCAGCCGTCTCAATGAAGCTTTTGCAGAGCATCAATAGAGAGCTGCAGGGAACGTGGCAAGTGAAGAGTGGCAACTGCTGGGTCAGTCAATTAAAGTGGCGGCACTGATAGGGACTTCTTTTAGATGTCAAACTCGGTATAATGATGTATGGGAAGCACTTGATTCCTTCTTAGTTGCTCTAGCTGCAGAATTGAGAAGCAGCCCTTGATTAAAAGACTTAATTCAAGGCGTGACAGAAGCTTTGCTAAGTATTGTACTGTATTCTCTGACTCAGAGAAGGCTGAAATTCCACATGAAAACAGGCTAGCAAAGTCACTTGTTATATAGGGAGCTGTCTCAGCACCACACCTTTCTTCACTGCCCAGGTCACATGAGAAGCCCTAGGTCAGGGCAGGGAAACATACTTTTCTGCACAAATCTCTGGGTGCCACAGGGCAGTTTTGCATGGGGACAGAGGCAAAAGTGAGAGAAGCAATGACTGCAAACTCTACCTTTGTACAGTAGTCTAATTTCCACACACCCCCTCCTCTCTGTCCTCCATCCAGGTGAGCAAATGGCATTGCCAGACTTCAAGGGCACAGGTAAAAATGGTCAAGGAGGATGCAAAGCAGGGCTGGGGAGGGTGTGGCCAGGGGAGAGTCATTAGGGTCAGAGAGAGAGGCCTGCAGGGCTGCATTTGATCTCTGGGCCTGAGGGTCCTTATTCCTGCTCTAGACAGTTTAGGAGGAGACAGTACTGACAAATCTTGGGAAACTAGGTTCACAGTCATATTTTGAATATTTTAATGCCCGTTTTAACTGGTTTTTAATCAACCATTTTAATATTTTGTTTACATTGTTGAAAATTACTTAGCAGTGTTTTGTTTTTACAGTTAGGAAGTATACAATTTTTATTAAGTACATAATATTGTTTATATTGTATGTGTGAATTAATTGCATTGTAACCACACTGAGACCTGCGGGTATAGGGCAGTATACAAATAATAATAATAATAAGTTGCTTTAGCATGAGGTGACTCATAAATTTAATGATGGGGATGGGGATGAACATTGCTGCAGATTCCATTCTGCTGGAGCAACACAACTACTAGGCCTCTGCAGAACATCTGTATAGCAATGCATAAAGGTAGACTAAAGAGCATTTTGATTCTAAGTTGTCTCCCCCCCCCCGCCCAAAGCACACACATTATATTTACAAGTGGAAATTACAAATGAATTAAAGCAACATATTCACCTTAAGAAGAAACAGAAAAATAAATTAAATAATCAACATAGATAGGTAGACAGGGATGAAAAGTATGTTGTTCACCAGTATGTAGCTGTATACAGATTATAGTTTTTCAAACTTGGGAGGCGGCAGGATGAAACAATTTCTATTTGTGGCACACTAGTTCCTTCCGCCTCCGCCTGTATTGCTCTAGGCCAGTGATGGCCAGACTTGGCCCTCCAGCTGTTTTGGGACTACAGTTCCCATCATCCCTGACCACTGGTCCTGTTAGCTAGATATGGTGGGAGTTGTAGTCCCAAAACAGCTGGTGGGCCAAGTTTGGCCATCACTGCTCTAGGCAGTCCTTGGCAATTTGGATATACTACACACGATAACTTACTACAGCATTGACTTACAAACAGGTATGCTGAACAGAGAGCAGGAGACAGCAGCACGTCTCGCCCTCCAGCCTCCATATGTCCAACCAAAACATGTAACTGTGTACATAGCCTGCACGCATTTTACTTGTAATATGGCTCTCTCCATGTGACTGGGGACCTTGCCCCAGCTCATCCTAGAGGAGGGTAGAGGGCATGCCCATTCCTCTCTCTTGCAGATCAACCAACCATTACCAGCGTTTTCCTTTTCCTCTGGTGCTGTTTCTCCTAAATGTACTCCCTTGAAAAGTCTTTTTGTCCTGTCCTTCTCCTCCCTCCCTCCCTCCCTGTCCCCTGCTGCTTACAAAGGGAAAGTGGACACTCCTGCTCATCCTGATTTCCAACCCCTGTCCTCATCTAGTCCACTTGGGCTGAGTTCCAGCCAGCTGGCAGTGGGCCACACTGTCTCAGTCACTATCTCCTCCCCCGTCACATTGCTCTTTTAATTTCCCATAAAGCTCCCAAGTGACACTATGCAAGGGTAACTGTGGCAGAAAAGATTGGCTAGATCCAGCATCTGGCATCGCTTGAAGTACCAGGACGGGCGGGGGGTGGGGGGGGCAGGACCTGGGGCCTGATACTAGGCACTGGTGCCAGGTCTGGCAGGCCTTCTTGTTGTCATCCCTTCAAAGGAATTGATTTTCTGATCTGGACTATAGTGTGACAAAATCATACTTCATCTTCCCCCTTTTTTCAAAATGAAACTGGTAAGAATCACAGGAAATGTCTTTGTGTGTGGCTTCTTGTCGTCTTTTGAATCAAAGGCAAAAAAGGACCACAATAATTCTTTCATACAACTTATTAGCAAGCTTGATTCTCATCTCTGTCATTTTTAGGCCACTTCATGGGAAGAATGTTTAGAGCTAGATCCTAGTCTGTCTTGGTGCATTCAAAATCTGCCTTCTTCAAATTATGTTTTCAAACTAACCACGGCAACTCCTGATTATATGTCATAGCTCTTTTATGAAACTCAACATTTATGCTAAAAAGCAACTGCTTCGGATTCATACCCAAATAATTTGTGTGCCTTGCCCTTTGCTTCCTAACCTCAGGGATTTTAACCTTTTAAATGGTTTTAACGTTTGCTTGCCTGCTGTCTCCACGGACTATATGGACATCTACAATACACAATGAAATTACCTCCTCTCCCAATCTGTATTCTTGCATCCATGTGACATTAACAATCTCTGCAGTAATAAGACTACATAAAAAAGGTCAGAAATTGCCATTGGCAAAGAAGAAGCTCAGCTTGATTACTTATAACATACAATGCTAAGCAGCTCGTATAACTGCTCCTATGATTAATGACTTATTGATTACCAATATGAAATCTTACTGCATTTGAGGAGGGAGAATCCATCTTATTTTTCATAAAACAAAAAAGTCATTTACGTTATCTTACTGTATAATTCCCTTTTCTCATCGCTTAGCCTCTCTCTTATAATCAGTTCATTCATTTATTTCTTTTAAAAAGTTCCACATACAGTGGAACTTGGTTTCTGAATGTCTCCGTTAACAAACATTTAGGTTTTTGAACGCTGTGAACCTGGAAGTAAATGCTTCGGTTTTCAAACATGCCTCGGAAGTCGAACATGTCACGTGGCTGCCACTGAGTGCAAGATCCTGAGGCCTAGCTATCAGCTATTGAGTTTTTGGTTTTTGAAAGTTTCAGAACTCGAAAGGTCTTAGAACTCGAACAGTCTTCTGGAACGGATTATGTTCAAAAACCAAGGTACCACTATAACAGCCTTCACCTCCTCCTCAGCTGCCTCACTCTCACTTAAACTTTTGCTTGCTTAGCCCCCAACCTGACTACCCCCACTTCTTCCTCTGACCTGTCTTTTGTATGCTACCATCATTCTCCTTTCTTGGAACCTTCCCACTCTGATGCTTCTCGGAGGGACTCCCTAGCTATAGCCTCCCACTCTTCCTCCTCGTCTAGCCAGTCCTTGACACCTAGTCACCAGTTTTGGGTGGCAGGGCAGGGCAGTTTTGTTGATCTGGCCTTCCAATGCTGCATGTTGCTATCAGCTGCGGTACCAAGAGGGAGGGCCCTAGCGGCAGAGAGCTCAGCGTGGGCACAGTGTCAGAGCCAATCCAATGCTGTCTCCATGATGCCTGCACTGTACTGAGTTAGTCACCCACAGCTTTCCCCCTTCTCTTCCGCCTCTCAGTAACCAACAGTGATGGACAGCATAAAAAAGACCTGCCTCCCACTGCCAGCTGCTACTGCTACTTCTCCCAAATAGCCCAGCCTCCACTGCTTCATTGGAATCTTTGCAGAAATTCGGGAAAGCTGACTCAGGGGGGTTACAGCAGAAGCAGTGTCAAATGCAGACATTATTTTTAAAAGTGAGTCAGGCTGAACAAATTAAGATGGGAAGATCGGGGGAGTGACAAGGTGAGGCCAAGGGGGATGATACCATAAGAGATGGGAATGGGAAAAAGAGACAGAGTGCAATGAAGACAGGGTGAGAATGAAGGAGTCCAAGGCCAAAATGACTCATTGCTAAGTAACAGCCTGACAGCCGACTCGAAGTGTCCCTGGAAGTTCATCTGTGGAGAGGTGAACTTATCAGACGTTTAATCAAAGAATGAAAAAAAAATAGTGACTTATGAAGGAAGGTTAGTTCTAGTGTTATACTGGCAGCATGTTAAAACACCTGTGCACAGATAGATGAGAACTTATTTCAGCCTTGGGCAAATGATGGGAAAACAGTACTATATCATAGCTTTCACAGATATGGTATGTGAAAAGACTGTCTAAGAAAGGCTTATGTTCCTTTATCTATTTTTTAAAATGTTTTTCCAAACCCAGATTACAGGTTAATTTAGGATGACTAGGGTTATTTTTAGGCATCAAATGTGCTTATCATATCAAGGCCTAAAGCTTCTTTTCTATCAGCATTTATTCATCTTTAGCACAATAATGTATTATTATATATGGTAATCTAATATTTATTCTGCCCTTCAGCAAAGCTTTGAGATTGGTTTACAAAACCAAGATACAAAATCTGAAATAAAGTACAGCAAATTATAGTATGTTAAAAAAGCTTGGAGAATAATAAAAAAAGCTTTTGCCTGATGCCAAAGGGACAACAATGTTCATATCACTTAAGCGTTTCTTGTCAGAAAATTTCACATATAGAGTCTCATCACTGAGAATGCTCCTTCTTTGCTTCCAATCACCCCACCTTGGGGCACCTGGATGAAAGCTTCTGAAGATGACCTCAATACACAGACACATTGGTATAGGAACAGGTCTTCTTTCAGGGACTAAGCTATGTACAGCTCTGAAGGTAAGCACCCATACATTGAGTTGCATCTAGGAATGCATCAGAAGGCAGCATGGTTCTTTCAGTACCAGCAAAATATGTTTTTACCAGCCTTGTATGTCCCCACCAACCTAGCTGTTGTTTTCAAAGGCAGCAAAAAGCAGTAGTCAGTCCTAGATGCTGTTCACAGAAGAGCTCCTTCCTTCCTCTGGAGGAAATGTGGCCCCAGAAAAGCCTTACTTGACTTCTAATGCTATACAGTCAAGCCTCGGTTGTCGAACATAATCCGTTCCAGAAGCCTGTTTTGCTTCTGAAACATTCGACAACCGAGGCACAGCTTCTGATTGTTTGCAAGAGCTTCCTGCACTCAAGCGGAAGCCACGTCGGACATTCGATTTCCCAAAAACATTCAAAAACTGGAGCATTTACTTCCAGGTTTTTGGTGTTCGGGAGCCAAAACGTTCGAAAAAAGAGCCATTCAGGAGCTGAGGTTTGACTGTACGTGTATGTCCCTTACAGTGCAATACCTTAATGTTTTAAAAATAAGCTATGCCATTTTGGCTACATAGGGATCAGCACTTAAGAGAATGAATTCACTTTTAGAATGTGAGGTTTTCATTTCCATATACCCTTTATCTGTCCAGAAAAATTATGTACGTTTTGTTCCCCAAAATGGAAAAGATCAGAACCAGCCTCTTCAGTTGTTGGCCATACTAAGGCATAAACTTAAATCAGGCTCAGATGTGTTTAGGTGCATACAAGATAACTACTTACAGATTTACTATTTAGATACATGGGGGAAAGATTGGGGGGAGGAGAAGAAGGGTAGCCCCTGTGTTAGAAGAAGCAACACTTACTTTTCAAACATTAATGTGTCATAGTGTATGACACACACACCACACACCAGCACTAGCAGTCATGTATGGCTGATAGGGGTGTTAAAATAATTTAATGGAGGACAAAGGGGGAAGAAGGAGTGTGAGAAAGGGATTGTCAGGACGAAATCATGCTTCTATACATGGACGACTGAGTGCTGGAAATCACAGGTCAGGTTCCATGCTGATGAAGCTATTTCTCTAGTTGACAACTGTCAACTAGATGTCTAAGGAACCCATGAATATTCAAGTACTGTTCTGTGGCACATTTAGCATTTTGAAGCCAGGAAAATAGAACTCATGAAATATGAAAGGACTGCTCCATGTCGCCTTGTAGCAAATGTTTCCATTAAGATGATATATGGACAAATTCACACCTTCATCTGCTCAGAGTGCCCTACTGTATTTTCAATCAGCTGCATTACTTTGCTTTGAAAGCATTACCGTTGGTCTACATTTGCCTTCCCGATAGGAGGATCTCAAAGGCTAGTGTTATAGTCAGTGTGTGGAATTTCTTTTAATAATGATAGATGTGGGTGAGTTCCAAAACTGAGTGCACTTTTTTCTTTTTTTTGCAATGCAATCAAATCATCTGCTATAAGGAACTTTCTAAAGCCAAGATGTCCTCCATAAAGTGGCAGTCAGGCCTCCAAGTGGCAGTCAGTTGCTTCAAGCATCTTTCTGCTCTTCAACTCAGATAATTCTCAATATACAAACCAACAACGGACTGGTCATTGAGCAGACAAATTCAAAAGCAGGTGGGGTGCAAGAGAAAAAAGCACCAAAGGAGAATGAACTGCCAAATCAAAAACAATTGTGGGGACACACACCCATTTGATCCCATTCTTTACGCCCATTCTGGGAGGTGTCAGGGGCATGGAAGAGCCTCCCCTGAGCTGCCCCCAACCTTCCCCTCTACAAATGCTTCTTATTTACCCTGCCTGCTGTTGACATGCCAATGGTGGGGGACAGCTGTGAAGGTTTCTGTGGCTGCAGAGATAATTCCTTGGTTACTGGACCTCTACTTGTCTGTGCACGCACATACTTATAATCAGCTTGAATACCTCCAAACATAAGTTTCCCAAAAAAATTCATGTTGGGACAATAAAATAGATGTGTTTTGCCAAAAGAAACTATACCAATACATTTTTCAGGATTACTTACTTACTTACTTGATTTAAAATTTACAAAAATACTGACAATGCTTCAGTATACCTGAAGGAGCATCTCCACCCCCATCGTTCAGCCCAGACACTGAGGTCCAAGGGCCTTCTGGAGGTTCCCTCACTGTGAGAAGCGAAGTTACAGGAAACCAGGCAGGGGCCTTCTCGGTGGAATGCCCTCCCATCAGATGTCAAGGAAATAAACAACTAACTGACATTTAGAAGATATCTGAAGGCAGCCCTGTTTAGGGAAGTTTTTAATGACTGATTTTTTAATGTATTTTAATTTTTGTTGGAAGCCGCCCAGAGTGGCTGGGGAAACCCAGCCAGATGCGCGGGGTAGAAATAATAAATTGTTGTTGTTGTTGTTGTTGTTGTTGTTGTTGTTGTTGAATGATTTCAAGTTAACTTTTATTTGATATTAGATTTACAAAATGGTACAGATGTGAGACCATTGATTTTTGTCATTTTGTAGTATTTCTAAATAATAGCTCTGAAACAAGATATTGCCAGCATTCAGAATCTGGTGAACTTTTAAAATTTGGATTTTGAATGCCCAAATCAATGTCAACATTTCCAATTTTGGCAGAGTACATGATGAAAGGGCCTTGTAATCGAACTGGCAATGTTAACATTTTTAGTGAGCAATACATCATACTGTATTGACTGGAAGCGAAAATCAAAAAGCTATTTTTGAGTGCATGGGATTGCCCATTCAAAGGTCAGGAATGTGACAGTTCTACACTACAGCTACAAAGAAACAGATGTAACCCCACTCTTTTATACTTGTATGACAGTTTTCGTTTGCGTTGAAAGGGAGACAGGACTATGGCTGAAAAAGGAAGGAGCATGGATTAGTAGCTGGCAGTGGAAATTGCATTCAAAGAACGCTAAATAACTCTGAGAATAAATGAATTTATTACCCAGGAGTCACAGATAAAGGTTTGTTGATTGTAGCGTCACGTTTAGGACTACATGCAACCAGATGGAGTATGAATGTGAGAAACGAAATGGATAGATTCTATCCTTTGACTGCACCTTTTCATACAAGGTGAAAGCATATTTCCAAGACACAGTTTAAACAGTTGGCCCATTAACAAGCATCTGTCTGCAGTGATCTGGTAAATTTTAGGATATTCAGCTATGGAATATACCTCTTGAAGTTATGTAAATTTTACTTTTGTATGGTAAGCTAGTTTCTACACAAACTTTCATCCCCCTCTCTACACTCCATCCATGTAAGCAAGGGGCATTAGGAGATTGCAAGGACGTATTCCAGCCAGGTAGAAACAGTCAAGGAGGATGTGGAGCAGAAGTGGTGATGGGTGTCCCTTGGGGAGACAAGGTGTGACTGAGGAGGGTGTGTGGTCTTGGAAGAGTCCCAAGGGACAAGACAGAGCAGCTTTGAATAATTACCTATATCAGTCACATGGGTAATGGATGCACTTGAACCTGAGGGGAGGAGGTTACATATTACAAATTTAATTTTCACCTCAAATAAGATATAATAAACTGTGAGAATAACTGCCTCACATGTTCCTTAAGGTGAATTTCTGTCCCCACCCAATCCTGTACGAATAATTACTCTTCATAGCTTCAAACCAGTTTTTACCAACATGGTGTCCTCCAGATCTTTTGGATTACAACCATGGTAGCTCAAGGCTCATGGGAGTTGCCATCCAAAACACCTGGAAAGCACCGGGTTAGCTTAAACCATCGTTTCTCAAACTTGAGCCTCTAGCTGTTGTTGAACTACAACTCCCATCATCCCTAACTAGCAGGATCACTGGGGAGGGGTGAGGGGAGTTGTAGTCCAACAAGAGCTGGAGAACCAAGTTTGAGAAACATTAACTTAAACTTTTGCAAGGTCAGGTGTGAACTGGTCTCAGAAAATGAAATTCCTATCTATCCCTTTACACATGAAATTTCCAAGCATACCTATTTGTGTATGTGCACCTTGCTGGAAAGAATATACGTAAGTTCTTCTTTTTCTATTTTACAATGAGAATATAAATTCTTAAGGAACAGCAGCAAGCCACAAAGTGTCTCTGAGGCCATAATTAGTTTTTCCTCATTTGAGTCAACTTCTATCATCAGACAATCCCTACTGATTGGAACAGACTTGTCTGTTATTCCTTCGGCTTTATTTATTTCTGTTATTCCTGTGGCTTATTTTTCCCATGGCACTATTTATTTTTTACACTTATTACATATCAGTGATTTTAGTTATGGAAAACATCTAATGCCATTTATTTATCTCCCTTGGGCTGCATCCCACGTTGCTAGAGAGAAAGGCAGCTCCTGCAACCTTCCCATACCTCATTTCTGCAGCTCCCTGGATGCCTCCACAGAGGGTTTTGGGGGGAACTTACTGAACACTGCAGGCTGTGTCTAACACGGCTCCAGTGGGAAGTGTAGTAGAATTCTGCATGGCTCCATTCTGTGTAGGTGTGCAATTTGTGTAGTTCTGCAGCCCTGTAGGATGCAGCCACAATGTAAGTAAGGCCCACCAACACTCTGGTGAAGCTCCTCGGTGGACGCAAGGGGCTGAAGGCAGGAAGAGGTTATTTCTGCTTGTGCAATGTTGGATACAGAACCCTGTACTTTTATTAGCAACTTAGAAAGCTAACTTGTGCCACTGGTCTATGTAGCTCAGAATTGTCTACACTGATCTCCATGGTTTCAGACAGGGGTCTCTTCCAGAACCTATCTTCAGAAGCCGAGGGTTGAACTTTGGACCCTCTGCATGCGACACTGATGCTCTACCACTGAGCTGCAGCTCTTCTCACATCAGCTGTCTTGATCTAATATATTCTCAGTTCCCTTTGTTTTGATCTTTATCTTCCATGGTGCCGTTTCTGATGCTTCTGTCAAAATGCACAGGCCTATTCTGAACAATCTCAAATGAACATCAGATAGAATCTGCTGCCTGCTTCTGAAGCAAATGCTAAGTATTGTGTTTATATCAGCACTAATTATAGGATATATAAATATGAGCATTTATTCAGTATATTAGCCTTTCTGGTATTTTTATACTAGACCAGATGGCTATAGGAGATTTTCAGTTAATTAAAACATTTCCTGTATTGCTCAAATGTAAAGCTATAAAGGATGTTTTTAATTGTATACAATGTTCAAATATATCCCTTTTCAATAATTTATAGAGACTGGTGCTCCCTGCCATAATACCTTTTAGCTGTAGATGTAATAGTACAGGGACAAGGTGGTTGGATTGGTCAGGGTAATCACCTGCACTCTGGACCCTTGCCCTTCTTGGCTGATAAAAACTAGTAGGAAGGGGACAGCTGGCTGCGCCAATCATCTGATTAATGCCTCCTTGTGAAAGGGAGTGGTTCCTGCCTGCTTGGAGGCAGTAGTAAGACTCTCCATGGATTCAGAAAATCTAAGTAATTACCAGCCACTTGCCAATCTCCCTTTCTTGGGCAGTGATGGGAAGACAGGTGATCAGTGCCACCTCACCAACCACTATAGCTAGCACAGCTTTGGGAGGTTACATACTTAAAGTTGATTGGCTAAGAGGCATCATGAACCTTCACATTTACCACATTAGCACCAGTTAGCTAGAATAACCAGAAAACACTGGGTGCTTTTCTTTTTATAGATAATGGATCCCTGAGAAGGCTAGCACTTTAAAGTACCAAATTCTTTAGCCAGTTCATTTGAGGCCAAATTCTCTTAATGTTTTCATTATAGGTTAGTAGCAGAATGTGCATTAGGTACACATCAATAAACGGTTTAAGCAGGAAGGATTTAATTAAGATAAACAGGCTACTAAATATTTGTTTCCTTATCTAATAGATATTCTTCTTCAGACTGGGTAATACCTTAGTGCGCCTACAAATGATCAGATACAAGAACATAAAACAGACCTTGCGTAGAGCTTTATAACCTTGCATAAATTTTGCTGAATTGACTGCAAAAAGTCTCTGTGAAGCATGCTACCAATATTTAGCAACCCGTTGATTTTGGCAGAACACTATATATATTTGAAATGCACTCTGGAAAGTGCAGTGTTACGAACCATCTACAAATGCAGTTTTTGAAAAGCAGCCATATGAGCACCAGTCTGGATGAAGGGACTCCCACCCTTCTAGCATAATAAAATGATTGGTATGAAAGGCTTTTCAGATATCTGTATCTTTTAATAATTCACTTTGAAAAGCCAGCAGTAGCTGGAGGCACAGTCTTACAACTCGCGTCAGAAGGAATGGTCTATTGTCTAGGAAAGAAGCAGTCATCTCTTGTGTATCAATGGCACATGAGCCCTGGGAATTTTCAAGGTCGTAATTCCTTTCTGGAAGTTGGTTTCATGCTGAAGAGCCATAGCACATTGCCTAGGCTTATAGGCGGTGTCATATTTGTTGCCTTATAGACACTATGCTTCAAAAGAGTCAGCAGCATGCTTTAGATTTACCAAGAAATACATGGATTTTTTTTAAAAGCAGAAGCCAACTGAAAGGCACATTCCCCCTAGATATAAGGCAAGATGCAGTTTTCAAACGAATTCCCAAATCAAATGTAAGCCTCAAAGGCTAGTAAAATGCATATAACTGCAGTTGGAAGTAGTCTGGAAACTGAGATGCTAATAAAAATCAAACTGTGAAGAATTGGGAGCTGTTCGAAAGAATGCCTTATTTTCTGCAATTGCTTTTCAAACAGCTTAAATAAAAGCTGGATCACCTTTGATGGCAAATGCTTTATTCTTAGCTTTCCTAAAGTAACCATCTCTAGCACACCATTCAAATCACTGACAAACTGTATCCTCTGCAGTTTAGCATGAAAGAAAAATCAGCAACATGAGTGTTTCTTCATGTATTCTCCCTCCCACCCCCCAGGGACAATCACATTTCAGTAACAATATTATAAATAAGCCATACACTACAAATGTGTTCAAGAGTAGGCAGTCTAAGGAAGTATAGTAGCTGCTCAGCTGACGGTGTCGTTTGTAAAAAACGAAATGCCAAAACACTTCACAGAATTAATTCAGCCAGACGGCAAGTACACATATAAGTAGCTGACAACAGAGTCAAAGACTCCGCTGCAAATGAAAGTACAGTACGCACAAGATTAAACAAATGCAACAGTCCAAAATCAAGCCACAGTCCTTGTGTATTAATTAAGCTTCAGGTCTGGCCCCAATATCTTACCCTCTCATCTTTAGAAAGCTCACCCTGTATTTCAGTAGTGGGCAGAAGACAGCTCAGGATCACCTGGTGTAATTGGGGTTGATACCGTATTTTTCGCCCTATAGGACACACTTTTCCCCCTCCAAAAATGAAGGGGAAATGTGTGTGCGTCCTATGGGGTGAATGCAGGCTTTCACTGAAGCCTGGAGAGCGAGAGGGGTCGGTGTGCACCGACCCCTCTCGCTCTCCAGGCTTCAGGAAGCTATCCGCAAGCCTTGGGAGCCCACGGGAGTTCCTGCCAGGCTCCCACGGCTTGTGGAGAGCTGCCTGCACCCCGAAGCCCGGGCGTGCTGAGCAGTCGCGCCTGGGCTTCGGGTAGCTCTGCGCAAGCTGCAGGAGCCCTCCCACGGCTTGCGGAGAGCTGCCTCTATCCTGAAGCCCGGGCGCGCTGAGCAGTCGCGCCCGGGCTTCGGGTAGCTCTCCAGAAGCCGTGGGAGGGCTCCCACGGCTTGTAGAAAGCAGCCTGTTCTGGGGGCTGGGGTTGGGGGAAGCTCGGCCCTGGTGGCGAAATAATTTTTTCTTCTTTATTTCCCCCCCCCCAAAAAAAACTAGGTGTTCCCTATGGGCTGGTGCGCCCTATGGGGTGAAAAGTATGGTAATTTGCAATGTCCAAACATTCTTACAAAGAACCGTCTGAGGCTGCCAAGGCATTCCTGGCTCCTATTTGTCAAACATTTGTCTCTGTACATCCTGAAAAGATAGCCAAAGATAGCATTTCTTCCTAGGGAAAATAGGTAACGGTAAAGAGACCCCTGACCATTAGGTCCAGTCACAGACGACTCTGGGGTTGTGGCGCTCATCTCGCTTTACTGGTCTAGGGAGCTGGTATACATGTGGCCAGCATGACTAAACCGCTTCTGGAGAACCAGAGCAGCACACGAAAACACCTTTTACCTTCCTGCCACAGCAGTACCTATTTATCTACTTGCACTTTGTGCTTTCAAACTGCTAGGTTGGCAGGAGCAGGGACTGAGCAATGGGAGCTCACCCCATTGCGGGGATTCGAATTGCCAACCTTCTGATCGGCAAGCCCTAGGCTCTTGGTTTAACCCACAGCGCCACCTTATTAAATCAGGGTGCTGAAAGGTTAACAAAATCCCTACAGAAAAGAGCCTTCATTGACTAATACATGTTCATGTTCCAGAGTCTATATCACTTTGATGTACTTTTACCCTGGGGTTAATCTAAAACGAAACGGTGTTGTCATCCCTGGAGGTGATCAATCTTTCCTGTTTCTAAAGTGTGTGTGTGTAAGAGAGAGAGACAGTGTGGAAACCACTTCCTACTTTCTACACACTTATCAAGCAAGCAAAACAAAAAGCTACACCTTGCAAACACTGCCTGCTCATAGAGACCATCCATCTTAATAGCTAGCTGTAGTTAGGGACAAGATATATGAGCAGACATAAGGCAAAACAAAGCTCTGAACCAGAAGGATAGCAGGATTTAAACAAAAGAAAGAAATTTGTCAACACAAATTTGTTGGTGGGAATTCTTTGGGGTTGTGCACATTGACACTGCTATTTTGAGCAAATCTCTGTTTACCCTTGGATGCCAATTATTGTGGATTGGCTTAGGGTTTTCCAGCCTTCATAATAATCAAGGCACTAAGGGTACGCTGGCTTTACCCTTGCACCAAGTATATATTTCCATGGGAGTTGGGGGGCAGGGCGGACTGGAAATAAAAAATTGCTGACAGAAAGACATTTAATGTGATTTGATTATCACAGTGTGCCAGTACAACACCAGGTTTATGTTGCTAACTCCAGCTTTCCAATTTTTCCAGGTTTCTATTTTTTTTAAAAAAAGCAGCAGTTTTTTTAAAAAAGCTTTTATAGTTTTGAACATAGACTTGGATATGTGTGGACAACAGTAAAATATTAGATGCTTATGGGGAACTAAAAGGACTTAAAGCATTAAAGAACAGGCCTTCACTGTTCTCATATACATTTTCATTTCATATTTATAAAAAGTTTATAATATAACCAAAAAAAGCTATATTTAAAAAGAATTAAAAAGGAATATGAAAAAAGAAACTGTCTTCTACTTCCATGTTTTTCCATGTCTTCTACTTCCATACTAAATTCTATAGTCAACATATGGCATTTGCCTTTTAAAAAACACCCGGACCTTATTTCCAGTTTATGTAATTAAAAAAGCAGAATAGTGCCCAAAAGTTGTACCCTTTTGCAAAGTTATGGGTAACTGACAGATCATTCAGGCATCAAAGTGAGAACCTGTATAATTTTTAATTATTTATTTATTTTTTTATAACCTACCACTTTAGAAATAATGTTCCCAAAGGTCCTTCAGAGAAGAAATGGAATTCTTATGTCTGGAGGAGTCAGTGGTGCAGAACTAAGGGATGCTGCTGCCAGCTGTTGGTAAACAAATCTAGGAAGTGCCACAACCTGTATTTGATCATGTGTCACAACTCAGTATGGAGGTAAAAGAAAAGCAGGATGATAACTATCAACAGTATTCTCAGGCTACCTACCAACAGCTATCAAAGAAATAATGACAAATTTATTCGTTTTACTTTGCTTAAACAGATAAGTTTTGCTGTTTAGGGAATCCTACTGTATTACAGTGGTACCTCGGGTTACATACGCTTCAGGTTACAGACTCCGCTAACCCAGAAATAGTACCTCGGGTTAAGAACTTTGCTTCAGGATGAGAACAGAAATCGTGCTCCGGCGGCACGGTAGCAGCAGGAGGCCCCATTAGCTAAAGTGGTGCTTCAGGTTAAGAACAGTTTCAGGTTAAGAACGGACCTACAGAACGAATTAAGTACTTAACCTGAGGTACCACTGTAGTTAACTTGAGATTCCATTACATTTAAATGCAGAAGAGAGACCCTCTTGCCTCCATCTCAAGGATTTAATCCGTTCAATGATTCTTTATTATGAAAAAGAATCTTATTTAAAATTCTCTCTCTCTCTCATGCATACATGCACACATACATACATGCATGCATGCACGCGCACACACATGCGTTGCTCACCCAATAAAGAGTCTAAGAATGACTGGGGGGGTAGAGCTTGCATGCCTTGTGCCGATCAGATCAGCTGCGTTGCCTGGGGACTCGCCTTTGCTCAGCGCTTCCCAGAGGAGAGATGACGGTGGTTTTCCTTGAGGCTTGAGGCTTCGTTTGGCTGCTGGCTGGGCTTTCTGCCTTTGGCTCGGAGGGGCTCAGAAGTTGAACATACCTGTGCCCAGAAAATCCCTTATTTTGGCTACTGATCCCTTATTTTCAAGGCTGCTGGTCCCTTATTTTCAAGGCTGCTGGCCCCTTATTTTCAAATCTGTACGTTGACAGCTAAGAATGGAATAGATTTGATAGGGTCGTGCTTTCAGTCTGTATCAAGGAGAAGGCTAGGCTAGAACTCTTCTGCACAATATCTAGTGTCGCAACTACAGAGTTTGTGACCCAACACCAGTGGTCTGAATTAGTATGATATTGGAACAATGTCATTCCAATGAACTAGACTTTGGTACAGACAGAAATGTGTGTACATTGATATGCACCAACTGAAATTAATTGTTTTATTATTCAGTGCACCCTGAGCATGAACTAGAAGTACAAGATAGATCAGAGATGGTGAACCTGAAGTCCTTCAGACATTATTGGACTACAGCTCTTGCTGTTCCTGGCCCTGCTGCCTGGGGCTAATAGGAGTTGAGGTCCAACAACATCTGGATGAATGCAGGGTCCCAATCCTTGAGATACACAAAGTATTTGAGGTCAGTGATTGTTTGGAACTTTGCAACAATGACCCTTTTCCACTATAGCTGAAGGTCTTTCATCAAAATATGGTAGCTCCTGCCTAGAGTTTTTAATTATAATTAATCCAGAAGTGTGCTCTGTCATGGACTGAAAATAAAGGAAAAGAATAGCTACTGTCTGAAATCCGTTTTGTTTAACAAAGCATAGTGAAGTTAGCACACAGGGATTATTCCTAGATCCTCATATAAAATTGAAGCAGCAGAAACTTAATTGGCAGCCCTTTCATAGCCTTCTATTAGATAGCCATCTTTATATGAATTGTAATGAGAATTGCTTTTAGAGCTAGTAGCATCTTATCTAAACAGCTCTAACCAGAAAAGCTAAAGTTGCAACCACACTGCCTTGTTTAAAGGAGATAAATATTTTCTTATAATTCTTGATTAGTCACCGATTCAGAATAATCATGTCGAAGCTGCCATTTGCTCCCTAGTAGATTTAGTTATTCCACTGACATTTTTAACCACCGGGAATGCCGCAGTTATTTATCAAAAGGAAATAAAGCATGTATCTTCCTGCTATTCCGGTTTCTCTTGCACTGTACTGACAGCATGATTATTACAACAACTAGTCTTCCAGCCTTAAATAATTATTAAATAATTAGGAAAAATGAAAAATAGTTTGACTGATAATAATCAGTATAACAGTGAATGCAGGTAAATATCAGCACTCAGGAACAAGCTTGTTTACTTGAGGAAAATGAAGACCTCTAAAGAATATATTTGTGATTGATTTGTTGTGTCTATGTGCGCATGTGTTTTAAAAACCCTTAGCTATCCACATTACTTGGAGAGTGTTAAACTTGGAAGCATGCAATTTTGTTTTATTTTTTGCCTTATGCCTCACAATATTTACATATTTTGACATCTTTCTGTGGAGAAAACAAATAAATGGTGCCGAATGCAAAACTGTCAGTTTGCCAAAGAAACAAAAACAAAAAACAGAGCTGAGCTGAATTTGTATATGCTTTAGTTTCTTGGTGTCCAAATTTGCATGTTTGGAGATAAAGAACCTCTTGCCAAACAGGTAAACAAATCACACAGACATCAAAAGTACAGTGGTACCTCGGGTTACAAATGCTTCGGGTTACAAACACTTCAAGTTACAGACTCCGCCAACCCGGAAGTAGTACCTTGGGTTAAGAACTTTACCTCAGGATGAGAACAGAAATCATGTGCCGTCAGCACGTCGGCAGCGGGAGGCCCCATTAGCTAAAGTGGTACCTCAGGTTAAGAATGGTTTCAGGTTAAGAACGGACCTCCGGAACAAATTAAGTTCTTAACCCAAGGTACCACTTTATGTCTTTTCTTCTCATAGGAGTCCTGGACACTATTCACAGTTCAGAGAGAGTTGCACAACACCCACCCACATGAAAGCAGTGCAGCCCCTGAGCTCCTCCCACATCCCAAAGGCAAGTCTGATTCTTCAGATTTTGGTTTAAACTGAGACATGACTGGGCACAACCCCATCGGTCCTCACTTCTAAGTAGTTGCTTCATGTAGTTTCAGATCCTGCCTCCCTCCCCACCCTAGACCCAGTAACTGCAGTAATCTGGTTCAAATTTAATGGGAAACCTGGGTTATAGAACTGAAGAAATCTTCAATCGCAGCATGCCAAGAAATTACAAGTAAAGGCTTAGTGCAAGTTGGCAGACATCTTGTGCAGATCTCAACTTAATAAGCCATGATTCATTAAGTCTGAATCAGGTCAGGGCTTAGGGCAAGGCTTATTTTCATTTATCTAATTTATTTAAACAATTTATATGCCACTTAAATACAGTTGTCTCTAACCAGTGTGCAAGAAACATAACAGGTAAAAAATGGTTAAAACTATAAAATCATACTTCAATTAAATATCTGCTGGAATACAAACGTTTTCACTTGGTGTCAGAAATTCAATTGGGGGTGCTGCTGCCACCTGATCTCAACTAGGAGTTCTGCAGCATAGTACCCACAATCCTGAATGCTCAGCTCAGTGAAAAGAAACAAACAAAAAAGTCAGTTTCAACAAGGGATGTAAGAGGGCAGCGATTTCCATTCTGAACTGTGTTTGGCATAATCAACGCTGCTTCCATTCTTCAGCAGTTCGGTTTCCACCAAATGCTGCATTATTTGTTGTGAATGAATACCAATTCTATTCGCTTGTCTGATTTCCATTCCTGAGCACAGTCAAACACACAAACTGCAGCAATTTCTGCTTTCTTTCATCGGTATTCTCTGAAACCCTCAGTTTCAGCTAAGCCTTTCTACAAAGGTTCTGTTAGGGACAATTCTTCTGCTCCCTTAAGTGGCATTGCTGACATTGCTCTGTGGCTGATTCATAATACTCCCATATAACATACTATGGGGAAGAATACAAGGAGCTTCTAAAAAAATACTTTTACTTGCAATAATCCGTGTTGGGTAGAGACCCTCCAAGGCTCTCCTTAAATTCACTTTGGATCTGTATGTTTCCCTAGGAGGTGGAGGAACCCTCCAAATATCAATGCAATCTGAGAAGTTGAAAAGATGGTGACCTATCACCTCCTGTTCATCTATGCTGTCCCTCCCTACTTACTTCACTTACCCTTCCATTGGATGTGGGAGAAGCAACAAGGGCAGGTGAGGAAGAGAGTGGAGAATAGGTTTTTCTTTGCTTCTCGTCCCATTGCCGGGTCACACATGGCAACATGCTCTATGTGATAGGGCACTGGTGTCTATGGGAGATGTAGTTCTCCAAAGGATTCTTGAAATTGCAAAAGATGACACAGAAGCATATTGCCATCTTCTACAGCAAGGATGATTAACCTGTGGTTCTCTAGTCTAGATGTTGCTGGACTGCAAATCCCGTCTCCCCTGCCTGATGGCCATTCTGTCTGGACTGATAGGAAAGTCTGGAGGGCCACACCTGTTTTATTTTTTATTTTGCATCTCCATTCATTAAAAGAACGTGTAGAGCGGGATAATTACACCCCAAAGGATTCCCTTTTATAAAATGAATTTGGTTTGATATAAGATCCATGCTCTTAGTCATGACAGCGTTGAACCCATTATAACCTCACTTTTATGAGCCTGTTTCCTATTTATTATTTCAGACGGGCAAATTATTCATCACAAGCAATTTATCTGTCACATTTATCATTTCTTTCTCTTCAAATTTATCCACAAACACATCACATTTTTCACAAATGTCTTCATTAATCAAAACAGGTATGCTGGATACTTTGTGAGAACGCAGCTCATTTAATGGAGTGTTCTCATTCGGCTGAATTCATAAGAGATATTGGAATTCATAACCGGAGCTGGGCTATTGATTTAAGCGACCTCACGGGGCTTTGCTTTATTGGACAACTCCCAGGGGTATGGTGGGAGGAAAAAGCATCATGAGACTTAGGCTTCCTTCTGCTTCAGGCAGAGCTGACACAAAGGCAGGGTCGTTCTTCTGATATAATTATTATTAAAATAGAATAAACTGACAAACTGGAAAAACCCTAAAGAAAAGTGTTGTTGTTTTATCGCTGATTTATCATGAGGCACAGGAACCTCTTCAGGTGTTACCTTCAGGTGTGAAGAAAGCACTTGCAGAGTGGAATGTGGGTTTAAGCATTCTAGCTCTGCCCCCATGTCATTCCCATGGCTTCCCAGTTCATGGAGGGAGCCTTCTGTATTCAAAGACTCCTCAAACATTTTAGAATCCTGGAAAAGCACCGAACACTTCCCCCCATCATTTTCCCTCAGGACAACCCTGTAAATTAAGTTAAGCTAAAAGAAAGAGGGAGAGCAAAACTGGTGTAAGTTTACCCAGTGAGCTTTATGACAAGACAGGCATTTGAACCAGACTCTCCTTTGTCATAGTATGGCTAAAACTCATACAATCAATCAAGCACAATTTATTTAATTGGGTGAGAACCCAACAGATAAAACACATTTGACAGGAGTCAGATATTACTGTAATCCACTCAGATCAGCTAAGCCTGCCTGCCGAATAATTCATTTTGCTTATTTGAAATTAAGTAAATGGTTTCTTCAACACAGTGGTTTTATTGGAGATGAAACTGAGATGACATTTAGAAAAGAATTATTACTAATCTGGCACAATGTGTCCAATTACTGCTCTTATACTGCTTAACAGGTGTGTGTGTGTGTGTGTGTGTGTGTGTGTGTGTGTATCTCCACTGGTTATTTAGAAAATCATCCATATCAGTGAATTAATATTTTACTATTTGTAAACTATTTTGCTGGTTTGTAGGGATCAATCTACTTACTAATTTGTGTTCTGCAGGTAGAAAGCATATTTAACCTGATTTTCATTAAAGCTCTTAGCTGAATTGACCATTCTGCTGACATTAGACCTTTTACAGTAATGAGGCTGAAATAAGATTAGGATGTTGCTACTGGCAATATAATCCTTTCCCCCCCTCCCCCTGGTCCCTCATATATATATAATCTTATCCAGACAAGAGAAATATACCTTTTGTGACTAGGATATTTGGGGAAATCAGTACAGTTGTTAGAGTATTGTAGTTACAGGCAACTGGCCCATTGTTCCCATCAACACCTTGGCTGCTGCATTCTGCACTAGTTGCAACTTCTGCCTCAGTTTCAAGGGCAGCCCCACATGAAGTACATTACAGTAGTCCAGCCAGGAGGTTACCAGAATGTGCATAACTGTAGCCAGGATCTTCCTGTCCAGAAAAAGCAACCAAACCAAAGCCAGGTGTAGGCATGTCTAGCAGTTAAAGTCACTCCGGGTTCAAGTGACACTGGTGGTTCTAGAAACCAACTACAAACCTGCTCCTCCAAGGGAAGTGTCACAGTAGTAGCCGGTGGGGTGGCAGAGGCAGGGTGCTACAGTTGTCCTGGCTTCCAAATATAGCATGTTGCTGGTACCGACCAGAGGCTGAAGGACACAGGTGAGGCATAGGGAGCTCAGCTTTATACAGGCACATAATGGCAAAACTGCTCCATTGCACTGCACTGCACAGTACCAAGCTCCCTGGGCCTTGCCCCATGCCCTTTCCCTCTTGTAAGCACCAGTGGCACACTGTGCTTGGAAGCTGGGATATCTACTGGAGCGCCACCCTTCCAGAGCAGGTTGTTGTACCACATCCCAGACTTGGGAACCACCCAAACCAAAGAAACTCCATCTTGTCAAGCCATGCTAAAGCTAAAAAAATGGCTTCAAATAATAAGACAGCAAAGTTCATAGCATTCTGTATGCTGTGGGTCTTGTGGGATCTATTCCCTTTCCCCCTAGAATTTGAGATCCAATTGGAGCCAGGTGCAAAAGATAAACACTTAAAATTAAAGAATTCACTAATTTAAGAGTCCACTAATTTGATTTTGGGAAGCAGAACTGCACTGAGTTTTTACTCGCAGATTACATGCCAGACCTGCTTCCTTCCTTTCAGCAGGATAATTGGGGGTGGGGGTAATTTTGTTGATGTCACAGATCTGCCGATAGAGTCCTGACCTACCTTTTCCCCATCCCCTGCCTTATGCATTGTCAGTATGCAATTGGCACACTAGAAAACCCAAATAGTCTGATATGCAGTAAAGCAAGCATTCAACACCAAAGTACATGCTGACACTGGCATTTGAGGAAGGAGAGAGAGTGCTACATTTTCTTATATCTCTTTTAAAGCATCTAAAATTGCTGAGTGTCATCTGCACATTGTAAAAAGAAAAGAAATAAAACCAAAACCCAAAAACCTGAACAGCCTCCAAACTTTTGACAAAGTGCTGAAACATGAAAAAGAGTGGAAGAAGTGCAAATTCAAAGCTAGTAACCCACTGGCCAAAGTGCTTGGCAATAACTCATCATAAATCATGGCCAAGAATTGCTTCTGTGTTAAGCGCACAAGCCTTCAGCTATCTGTAGCGCTGCCGATTTATATTACCATTTCATAAGAAACAAGGTGGATAGCACAGCCTGGCTTTAATAGCAGACTTGTCATGATGTCCTATGGAGGTGAGAAAGTAGCTATTTGTGAGGAAATAATGATGCAGCTCTACTAAAAAGCTTCTTTCTTCTTAACGTTTTTGTGGGGCTTGAAGCCTTATACAAGACCGGGGGTGGGGGGAGGAAGAGGAAATAATAGGGTTTTTTAAGTGCCTCTGTGTTTTCAGAGAACTACCTTCATAGGATGCAATCAGTTTGCATTAACAGACCATCTTCTGACATTTCAGATGAGATAGAGGTAGTTTCCACAGAACATCCTAAGGGTATTAATAGACGTGGGAAAACTACATTTCCCAGGGCTACTGATGCCTGTTTCTGGCACAGCAGCACTCCGGGACCTGAAGGAATGGTAGAAGACAGTAATCTGTACAAATGGATAATCTCCTTTCCCCCCACCATGGCCTCCCATCTGTCCCAGGTAAAATGGGACAAAAAGGGATGTAAATTTACCCAAACAAAATAAAGATTAAATGACAGCAAAGCAGGCTGCAACATCCTTTTATACTAAACTGGGTTCCCCCCACCTTATGCATGAACTTTGGGTCAGATACTTTTTCATCTGCCGCAGAAGCAAGTCAAGCAGGAGTGTTAGTGAGTAATATCTAGCGCTTAGCACATTACCCCTCATTTAAATGTAATTTAAACCTGTCATACTTACAGTCCAGACAAATGAACACATGTGGTCTGTTTATGCTTGGTAGAATATCAGAAGAAAACAACATGTGCAGCTTAAATTTTATATGACTCTGTTCTTTTTTTTTTTTTTCTCCACTTCAAGCCTATCATATGTGGACAGAGAGACTACACAGATCAATTATGTATTTCAGGGAGATACGCATACACCAGGAAAAGCGCATCTCCTCATTGACCATGCGCTCAGAAAAGAGCATGCTGACTAACCTCCAATACAAACACTATCTTGGGTTTTGTTTTTTGTCTTTTTGCCTTTTTGGGATTCATGAATCAAATAAAGGCATAAAGAGATAGGAAGAAAAACGCTGCAACTCATGAACTGCCCAAGCAGCACCTAAGGGTGCACCTGCACCCACACTGGCCTTCCTTGGTGCCCATGGGGTCCTATTCACCTCACCGCTTCCCATAGCTGAAATCAGGCTTTAAACAAGCCTTCCATCAAGCAGAAAGCTGTTTTGAAGTCTGGTTGCAAAGAGTTAACTCTCCCCTTCTTAGCTGCGACTCCCTCATGAAAAATGGCCACCGCACCACAATTCCACTTCAAATAAGCTTTCTGTTGGCATGTATACATGGTTGCAGTATGTGTGCACATGCCTGGTTGCAGCACATAGTTGTGGTGTGTGTGTGGTGCATACAATATGTGTCCATGGGCCAAAATATGATTGGCAACCACTAGTGTAACTCATATTTCTGGTTGAGAGCAGAATATACTACCTAAGGTAATACAGTAAACTGTGCACATAGACATACATTCTTTCTTGTTGCTCTGTAGCAATGCTGCAATTTTCTCTCCAGGAAAACTCAGGACCAACCTAGACACTACTAGGCACCACGCAATGAGCTTTTTGGTGCCAATGCATTCCCCCCCCCCCAACGCTGATTGCCATATTGGGGTGGGGATGGTGATCTCCATCAGCATCAGGGCTGGAGAGGGAGCAGCCTTCATTCACACATGCTGCCATCCCAATGATAATGATCTTGGTGGTTGTTGTTTCAAAAAACCCACAACCCAGACACAGCTGTTAACTATTGTCTTTCAAACACTAGGAAGCAGGGTGGAAAAAAGTAATAATAATAAAAAGGACTTCCATCTGATGTTAGAAGAATGCATGCTTGAATGCTCCCCTGTTAAAAAATACTCCAACAACTTCTCATTAAAAGTCTTATGGAGAAGGTTTAGCTAAAATACTATCAACTATTATTGATGTATGGGACATTCCTTTTAGACATGGGACAATGTTTGAACATATGACCCCTTAACTGATGTCAGGAGCACCATGTGCTCTTATGCATCTACATCTTGATGGGAGTATATTTTTAAAAAGGAAAGAGACTCCTACCTTTTTAAGGTGTAGATGATCAGAGATCCCTGAAACTTTATCTTGGTTTTCATATTTCATCACCACACAAATGGACACTTTCACAACTTTTCTGTTCTGGGTATTTCTCTAACAATCATGGGCAGCCAGACTTAAAATGGGCAGTTCAAAAATACAAGTCATGCAAAAGTTGCTTGTGTTTGATGTTTTACTATGTTTTTATATGAGCTGTTAAGTAGCCAAGAGTGATTGGGGAAACCCAGTTAGATAGGCGGGGAATAAATAATAATAAAATTGTTATTATAAATTATTATTATGTCGGTTAACATAATTGTAAGGAGGAGCAGCAGCAGACATGTTGCCATACGCCAGCATTGGCAATCAGCCCAGAAGTTGCAAGGAAATTGAATGATGGGGGGGGGGGGAGGACAATGAAGCCGCAGGTGCGCTTGAGCCAGAGAAAGATAAAAGCAGTGTGGGTGCATCTGTTGGAGTGAGTCCCAGGGTACACCCAGAAGGAGAGCTAATAGTGGGAAGTGGAGGGAGAGATAGCAAGCAAAAGCTGAGAGAACAACACAGAGAACAGAGATGGAGATGCAAAGTGAGAAAAGTGGTACCTATATGTGTGGAGGTAGGAATAGAAGAGAAATAAGGACATAGCAGGCAGAGAAGTAGATAGAAAGAATGTGTGTGTGTATGTGGGAGAGACTGCAACAAAAACGATTGGAGAACAGTTAAAAAGACAACTGACAGTTGCAAGGAACTTAAGGGAGACAGAAGAAATTTCAAAAGGCGGCAGGAAAACACAGCAGGAGTGATAATATAAGAGTCCCCAAAGGGGAAGTTTGGTTCAGCAAAGGGTAATCTGGCCAGTCTGTCTCAGTGGAGGGCCACATAATAAGAGTATGTAGTCTTCTTAGCAGGGAATGTCCTGTGGTGAGAAAAGCCTCTAGCTTGTAAATGTAAAAGGCAACTCAGGTGTCTTTGCTAACAAGAGATAACCAGGCATTCTGAGGACACCTAGGAGCCCAAGAAAAGGAACACTTGACAAGTCTGAAAAGTAAATTTAGTATTCCCAGACCCTCCCTTTCGACACAGATTCCAAGGCTACTCTCCACAGAATAACTTGACAGAAATAATTCTAGATCACGGAGAACCCTCTCCTGACAAGTCGTGTGAAGCTGATGCCAAAAATATCCAGTATCACATTCTTAACAGAAACCTTATTGGGGCAAAGCAACATGAATCATTGGTGCCTGACAGTAACATCACCTGTTGGAGATCATGATGCCTCTGGTGTGAAGCTGGGCTGTAACATTCGTCTGCATTAGTGTTATCAAATTCCCAGTTCTCTCTATGACGGCTTCTAAATGTCATGGAATGTGACATCTGTGAATGCACAGGTGCATTGCAGCAGCGCATGCCTTGCACACAAATCATAATCACATACCACTAGGCAGTTCTAAATTTCTCTTTTATAAAGCCCCAACAACAAGACACACTTGTCTGTAAACCTTGCAATAAGGTCATTCAAGGAACTACTGAAGAATTGCTGTCCATTGTAATTTTATTGCTTCTTGTATATTGTATTTTACTGTATTACAATTTCAATGCCACAGAATTCCACTGAATTCACATTTCGGGTGTTCTTCCCAAACTCACTATACACCACTTGAATGAAGCTCACAGGCCACCGGTAGTCCGTGGAACACAATTTGGCAACCCCTGAGTTAGATGAACCAAGGAGCTGACTCAGTATCCAGCAGCTTCCTATGCTGCTATAAAGTTGTCACCAGAAAACTTCATTGTATGCACAGCTTGGGTAGTCTCAGGTTCTGACAGCAGGCAGCATTCTTCCCCCCACCCACTTATTCTATTAATCAGCTATCGCTATATTACTTTATAGAGCCTTTGGCACCTTTGTTGTTGAGCTATCTTATATTTGGTTAGATTTGACAAGGGACTCGTTTTGGTAATGTGGTAATTAAGACTTGAACAGATGTCAGCATTAATAAGAGACACAAATGAGGTGTAGGGAGATGAATGTACTGCTTTAGCTGTGCTGGCGGGCTAGCCATCACTAATAGCTGTGGATGGCACCGATTCAACAACCCCTTGGTTGAGAGAGCTTTTGGCACAGCGTCCTGAAATCAAGTTTATGGACACCAGTGGCAATGGGAAAATGAAGCAAATAAATGTAAGAAAACACAAAAACTAGATAGCATACGCAGAGCTGAGGACTTTTGTTCTGGCAAGTATAGATGCTCCAGAACCAATGGAGCATTGATACAAAAACACTGATGTCTTTATATTTAGGAAATTACAGTAATGCCTCATTATAAAGTAATTATAGAATGACTTTCCCCTTTGCTTAATTTCCAATATTTTGCAGAGGTTTAATCTTATTAATACATGTCACAGCAAAATGGTTCTATCATTAAAAGTTTATCAGGCTCCATGCCATGTTGTTGTTTTTTAAACCCACAATACTTTTATATTTCATTACTTATTATGCTGTTGTTGTAGCACAATCTGATTTTACTACTCTGCTTTCAAAAATAATCTCAGATTTTTTTAATGCCCCTCTCAAATCACCCCCTTGTTTCAATCATAATGCAGTTCTAATCAGAATAATTTCCCACAATCCATTACTGAGACCCACAGTCCATCACTGCTGCTCTTTTACCTAGTGTGCCCATTTTCACTTACTCAAGCCTTCACACATGACCAGGGACAGCAGTAGCACCTGGCATCCCTGAGAAACTGCTTGGACCTGAGCTTCCTGCCACAAACCCCTAGCAACTATTCAGAACTGCACCCCACCCTGCCAGGTATGTAAGCTGCAATTTAAAAGAAATTTTACAGTGCCTGCAGAACATAGATTGTGACATTGCTCTGGGGTATTAGTGAGAAATCTAAAAATGCAGTCATCTGGTACCATTCAGAAGGATACCTTCTTAGCTTCCCTGTATCTGTGTGTGATCCTCTGCAAAGGTTTGTGCTCTACTCTGATTTTCTGCCCACCTTATCCTTGCCACAGAACAACAGATTTCTAGCAGAATCCTCAACCTCCTGTGGCCATCTGATACAGGACATGCAAGTGCATTTTGGTGTGGGCAGACAACAAGCCAAATTTGCTTCTGCCTTGCAATGTAAAGCAAGCACAATATGCCTCTCTGATCTGATTCAATCGCCAGGTAGTCAGAAGCAGCATCTCCATTTGCATTGGGGCAGGATTGACAAGCATATCAGTGTCAGGAAACAGAGTCCAAACAAAATCCAGCTGCAATCTGCTTTGGAACCCTGCAAACAACCTGAGTCACTCCCAACAAGAGTGAAGTTTCCCCTTCACTAAGCAAATAAACTGCCTCTCTCAATGAGCCGTGGCCTCCAACTTGCAGACTGGCAACACAGCTTTCTGGCAGCCGGACGAACATTCTGAAGAAAGGACCAGGCTTTCAAATCACTAATCAAGTGAGATTCAGTGCATCTTGTATCATGCTGCTCATGTTCAGCAGCTGGCAGAGGTCAAGGGAGAGTACTGGATGAAATGTCACAACATGATAGCATCCTGCCTGCTGGCAGTGTTGTGGATCAGGTATTAGCAAAAGCTTTAGAGATCGGCCCTTGTTTAAAATGAAAGATGGTTATAGGCAAACAAATTTCACAAAATGCTTCCAAACAAAACAGTGTGTTTGTATGTGTATGAAGCAATCAGCCATGCAGTTACGGTATGTTGTTGCTACTATCCTGCTACTCCTGCAGTAGCAGCTAATGCTAACAGTAAGGATATACAGTGGAACCTCATGTTACGTACCGTCCGCCTTGCAAATGCTTCAGGTTATGAGCTCCACTAACCTGGGAGTAGATGCTCCTGGTTGCAAACTTTGCCCCAGGATGTGAGTAGAAGTTGTGCGCCGGCAGCTCGGCAGCAGCGGGAGGCGCCATTAGCGAAAGTGCGCCTCATGTTATGAGTGGTTTCGGCTTAAGAACGGACCTCCAGAATGAATTAAGTTCGTAACTGGAGGTACCACTGTACCTGGGTTTAAGGGGTGGGTTTTTAAAAAAAAAATTATTTTGCCTTAACAAGCCACATGATCATGTGGAAGAAAAGACTTACTGGTGTATTTTTATTAATGTTATTGTCAGTTGTAATACAAACTGTCATAAAAGTTTAAATGGTGTGTAAACAGCAAATAAAGAGATGGTGATGAAACTTATTGCTCTACTAATGTGCAAGGACATGAACCAGATTAAGACCACTCTATCCATCACTAATCTTGCTTCTCTATGGATCAGGAGCTGAATGTAGCTGAGTGGGTTTATCTCTTCATTCCTGCTCACAAAAACATGGGCTCTGGACATGTTGCTTTTTTGATAAGCCTGAGATTCCTTAGTACAATGGGTACCAAATTGATCCTACAGAGTGGTTCAATAAGAGTATCCATGTTAATCCATCACAACAAGCAGAGGGAGAGCCATGACCCCATCAATGTTAAGTGATAGATAGAGGAATCAGACGAAGTAGGCTGCTGTCTACAAAAGCCCACAATACAAAAGCCTGACACCATGTGTCGCAATGCGTTCTGTCTTCTCTGTCATAGAAATAAAGATATTCACACTAAATTACATGCAAAACCCATGTCAGGAAACAAATCTATTACTAGATTAGATATATCATTTAAATTTCACAAATCAAAGGTTTTATACAAAAAAGCCCCACAAGTCACAACACTTACAACAATTTTTGAAAGCTGCCAGACTATATGACACAGGACATCTGCTGGCAATTAATTCAATTACTGACAAGTGTATTTGATTTTGCTTCACATTCAGCTTTTAGCTATTTAGCTTAAGGGTACTGCTTGCTTTCTATGATTTGGTTTTTCCTCTTTCTTTTTTAAGCTCTCTCTTCTGCACTGCTTCATCCCTTCCAGTCATACACCTTTCTATTCAGCTTATACCAGGGGATCGGACATTTTTACCCTCAAAATGGTGGAGGAACTTTGCTCCATTCAGGAGCTCCACTGATGCAAAATCACTCCAGCAGATTTTGAGCTATTCCTCCCTCCCACTGTAGCAATGGTGGACTTTGGGCTCTCAAATTTCAGTGCTGTTCTGTGGAATGCAAACATTTTTTGGGGGGGAAAAGCCCCCCCCCTTTCGCCTCTATATTCTGTTCTACAGCATTGTTGTGGCGCCCCCTGGAGTGTAGCACCCAGCGCAGCTGAACCGGTCTGGCTACCCTAAAACCTCTTGTGACTGCAGCCTCATGAAACACAGCTTCCATTCCTCAGGAGATGATTTTCTTTTTGTGTGTGCTTAAGGGCTTGGAACAGAAAATAAACATCACTTGCTCAAGCTGCAATCTGCTCACTCGATCACTGGCTGCAACCCTGCAACAATATCTCGGTCCCTCCCCCAGTTTTGGACCCTATAATGCTCCCTATGTCTTTGACAATGCAAGTGGGTCTGGATTGAATCCCCCAAATCCCCCAGCAAGCTCCTCAACCTTCCTGGAGTCCCTAAATCCTGCCCTGCCACCTTCTCCCTTTGCCAAGCTCATCAGCTACAAACCCAGTAGCAACAGGTCTGATTGTGACTGTATGGTCTCAGTGGAGGCTTCTGTTGGAGCCCTCCCTGTCAAAGACAACTCCTACATCAGGGAGTTATACAAGGTTGTAAGGGACATTGGACACAAAGGGAAGTATGGAAACTCAGAGTGGGATGGTCCTAACCCAGGTGGACATAGGTCCTAATGCATGTGATGGACAGGTGGAAATAGTTCCAATGCCAGCATCCCCATGGAAATCTGTTCTTCATCTTTTAGACAGCTGCATATGTAGAGTTATGTTAACTACAGTCAACAAATATTTAATTGAATGCCACAATGTCAACAAAGTGATTGTATTGGCATGTTCTAACAGTGGTGAATAGGGGATATAATTCTGCAAGATGCTAGTGAATGAAGTTGGGTCGAACTTATTTATTCTTCAGGGTTTACAGTTTCAGATGAGCTGGATGCCATTTATCAAACTGAAATGCATCTTACAGAAAAGGGATTGCCCAAGAAAACTCTAGCAAAGCTTGATAACGCAAGAAGAAATGTAAACAGGAATGGCGAGACGGCTGTTGCCATATATTTAGAGCACTGCTGAACTACCACCGATGGATTACTGCTCATACTTAGAGGCTTTTCAGCTGCCCTGAAGCAGATTATGGCTGAAGCATATGTTCCCTTACACTTCTTTCATGCTGCCCTGGTTATTACTGTAAATATGCTTTATATTTCAAGTGACTTACTGGATTGTTTGGGGAGATAATTCTTCCTTCTCATACCTCCATTATGTACTGACAAAAACACCATACTTGGCAAAGGTAGTTGTTGTGTGCCTTTAGATCTCCTTATTCCCTTTCACTTGTTGTTCAGCCAGCAAATGGTTTCTATTCAGTTTTATCTTGTACCAGTTCGGCTGGCAGAAAACGCAAGCAAACCCTATCACACTCTAATCCTCTTTTCCTCATGCTTTTCATGTAGCAGGTTCTTTTGAGCAGGTTCCACGGTTGTGTTTATCCCTGTTCTTTTGACTCCCTCACCCTGTTGTGTCAGACCAGCCTCTCCAAGCGAGACCGCTTCTATCTAAATAGGCTATGGAAGGCTGAAGTGAGGTATGGGTTGTTCTTAGGAGACAAAGTGTCATTCACTCATTAGCCCTCAACTTACGTCATGTACCTAGCATAGCAAGGAGAGTGAGACTACACCCACCTCACCCACCCTGGCTCCATCCAGTGATGTGTGCACTTCTGTAGACTTGTTCACACGTTACACGAAACACAGGTGCAAGCTGTCTCTAACCCTTGTATGAAAAAGTGTACACTTGTGGATCTACACAGCTCAACTACAGCTCAGCACAACCCAGGCACACAGACTTTACATTAACTGAACATTGCGTGTAGATGATCATACAAGTGTACAGTTCACTGAAAGGAAGGTGTGAACAACGCTAGTGGACCCAGACTTTGTGATGTTCCCTATCAGGAGAGAAGCCCATCTCCTTTACAGTATTATGCTGAATACAGAGACATTGGAGGACAAAGCCAGCAGGCACAACGCAACGCCAATGGCTGGGAGGAGGAAGAGCCAGAAGACACAGTGCAACTCCCACTTCTGCTTTCAACAGTTGCTGGAAACCACAGGTGGGGACGGGGTGCTCTTGTGCTCAGGTCCTGTTTGCAGATTTCCTATAAATATATGGTTGGTCACTCTGAGCACAAAATGCGGGACTGGGTAATGCATTGTCCTGATCCAACAATCTCTTCTTATGTTCCTATGTTCTTATATACAGTATAGATTGAGAGAGCTAACCAGTGAACTGCTCTTTTCTATTTACTACCCGATGTTCTTTTTTGTGTGCTTATTATTAAACTCAGCAGTACAGAGCTACACACATTTCCTCACAAGCATACACTCAGACCAACTTGTTCTTTAACATGGAGTTCTCTGACACTTGTTTCTAAAATCTAATGACTTATCTGCCACCACAAACCTATACTGGTGCTATGACAGTTTAACCACCATAGCCTCCCTCACATAATCCTAACAACTGGAGTTTGCTTAGCGATACTTTGTCAGCTTTGGGTCAACAGCCCACACTATGAAGAGCAAATAATAATAGTAATCACCAGCCTTTCCCAACCCTAGCACCCTCCCCAACCTGCTGTTGTTGGGCTCTAGCTCTCATCAGCTTCAGCCAGTGTGGCCAATACCAGGATGGAAAGGTGTAGCCAACAACATCTGGATGGGGCCAGGTTGAAGAAGGCTGAGTTGTATTGTTCCACGTGTGAAGGAATGCTCCTCTACATCTGGAAAAGGCTCTCTAGGCAAAACTCCTTGCTCAAACTGTTGAGCTCTGTAGCCTAGCCTTTCGCCTGAAAGTAAGTCCCACTGCCTTCAGTGGAAATTGCTTCCAAGTAATACTAGTTTTCAATCAGTGTATGATATTTTGCTAAAATATTATGTCTTATCTTTATGTTTCTGTAAAAGAAAGTGGAACTATAAAAGAAACAAGGATGTTCAAAGGTAGAAATAAGGAATCTATTAATACTTGGGTAAGACCCCTAGGTTTTCTGGTACTTTTCATCCTTAATGTTATTCTGGATAAGAGTATTTCTGTAAAATACTAATGACTCCAATCCATTATTGCTTCCAGTTTGAAGACTACATCAAGCCCAGGGAAATGGGTGAGGCCACCTGAATTGTCAGTAATCTGAAACCGTGATTGATTTCAGCCACAGCAATGGTGCTGCTGATTAACCTGACTGTGGAGAGGATCATTTTTACCACATTTTCATCAGTGGTATAAATCTGGAGGCTGTAGATCACTTTGGATAGCCTGACAACCCTTTGCTTAAGGTAGTTGCTGAGTGAGGTCTGGATGACAGGACCTACCAATAATGAGACTGATTTATAGTTGCTTCATGCACCAGGAGGGGAAATATGTGAATGTTCTGTGAGAGCACATGGAGCACAGAAAGGAACAACAAATATTATTACCATGTAACCTTTTAAATGGCACTTAATTTATGTGTCAAAATATTTTTAGCTCAAGAGAGCCTGGTATAGAACAATCACATAATTAAATGTTGCAGGGATAATTCAGCCAAACTGATTGGCAAGAGGTATAAAGGTAAGGGTAAAGCTACCCCTGACCATTAGGTCCAGTCGTGGATGACTCTGGGGTTGCGGCGCTCATCTCCCTTTATTGGCCGAGGGAGCCGGCGTACACCTTCCAGGTCATGTGGCCAGCGTGACTAAGCCACTTCTGGTGAACCGGAGCAGTGCACGTAAACGCCGTTTACCTTCCCGCCAGAGTTGTACCTATTTATCTTCTTGCACTTTGACGTGCTTTCGAACTGCTAGGTTGGCAGGAGCAGGGACTGAGCAATGGGAGCTCACTGCATCGCGGGGATTCGAACCGCCGACTTTCTGATCGGCAAGCCCTAGACTCTGTGGTTTAACCCAGAGTGCCACCCGCCTCCGGCAAGAGGTATGGGACACAGCAAATAAAGTATGTCTTCATGCAACACATAATGATAGAGATGACCACTGATTCAGATTTATTTGTTTTTTAAATTAAAAAACCAACAATAAAAATGTCAACAATTTTTGTGCACTCAGAAGTCCAATGAAGTTCTTATAGATAAGTTCATGGAGGATGAGGCCATCAGTGGCTACTAGTCATGATGACTATGCTCTTCCTCCATTGCAGAGGCAGTATGCTTTTGAATACCAGTTGCTGGAAACTGCAAGAGTGGAGAGTGCTGTTGTGCTCAAGTCCTGCTTTCAGGCTTCACACAGGCATTTGGTTGGCCACTGTGCGAACTGGCCTTATTCCACAGGCTCTTTTTATGTTCTTGTGTACAATGAGACTTACTCCCAGGTAAGCGTGTCTAGGATTGAAGCCTGGGTAAATATATGGAGATTCCATGTTCAGAGACTGAATATCTCAAGTAATGAGGTGCCTTGAAAATCAACCTTCCACAGCCACCACTGTAATGCTCTGATTTGAAGTTTCACAGGGGCTGGGTGGTGGCAGTGGGGAGCAGGGGGTGTGGGGTGGGCTGCAGCTCCATGGCAGAGCATCTGCTTTACAGGTAGAAAGACCCAGGTGTAATCCCAGCATCTCCAGGAGAGACCTCTGTCTAAAATTCTGGAGAGCTTCTTCCTGTCAGCATAGTCAATACTAAGTTGGTGGACCAGTAGTCTGACTTGGTAAAAGGCAGCATCCTGTGTTCCTCTGGGCATCTGATTGGGCACTGCTTCAGGAGGTGCAGCTTTGATATGATCCTACAAGGCATTTATTATAATCTTGCCCAGCAGAAAATGCAGTGATGAAAGTGATATTGCAGAGAGTTGCACTGACAAAAGATCTGTGTGTGTGTGTGTGTGTGTGTGTGTGTGTGTTTGGAAGTACTGTTATATATCCAAAGCTTTTGGGATGGAAATCTAAAGCAGAAAAGAAAAAAAAAGCAGAAAAGAAAAAAAGATGGTACCTCTCAACTTCAGCCTATTTTATTTTGTCCTTTTTGCTACGTTCTAAACAAAGTTTTTACTAACTTTGAAAAAGCTCTGCAAGCAATTGTTTTGTGGGTTCCCTCCCCCCCTTTTAGAAAGCCTCCATAGATATGAAAACAAAATCAATAGATATGGATCAGCACTGGTGAGGACCCCAACAATATCAGATCAAAGAGCACACATCTTGTAGCTGAATATATTCTAGTAAAGAAATAGATCTTGATTTCCAGTTTCTACAAAGATACAAAAAAAAAAAAAAAATCAATATGAAAATACACACTTAGGTTAACCTTTTTATTCATGCCAGTTAGGAGCTGCCGTGTTGTCCTGCATATCTGAGGAGGTGTGAGATTCCAGGTGGTGTGTGTGTGCTAAGCAAGTGCCTTAAAACTTTGTGCATGAGATGGAGGTGGTGACAAGTGAGTTCTGACTCTTAGTGCCTCACTAGAAGGGAAAGGTTCCACATTTCAGTCATGAGACTGTAAGTTTTTCCTCTAAGGGCCAAACTAGATGTTACACTTAATGTGCAGCCATCTCGCCTGCTTTGTTGTTGTTCATTAATTATAGTTATAAGGAGAGGATTGTTATCAGAATCATAGTACATGTGAAGGAAATGGCTATTTCAATCCCAATAACAATTCCCGCCTCACCTCAGATCTGTAAATAATAAAAGTAATTAACGAAAGAAAGAGACATCACTACAGGCTACATATTAAATATGAATTATAGTTTCTCCCAAAGATGCTGGAAAGAAGATGCACAACTTACTATTCCTGCATTTGTTCCATGTCACATGCAAAACCCAGGCAGGGCTAGTCAATTAAACCTGTTAAATCTCAAATCACAAATACTGTTCAGCGTCCAGAGTCAGGGTAAAGGATTTGCTTATGCTCTGAATATTTCAATCACACAGTCCAGATGTGTCAGGTGTCTAGAGAGATGTCAGTGAAGGAATGCCAGGCATCCAGAAAGGTCTAAGAAGC
Source organism: Podarcis liolepis (assembly GCF_965112155.1). NCBI lineage: Eukaryota > Metazoa > Chordata > Lepidosauria > Squamata > Lacertidae > Podarcis > Podarcis liolepis. The sequence goes on along the minus strand of NC_139564.1, from coordinate 46,053,052 downwards.
CCTTTTGAGAGATACATGACTTCCTTTATATATGTTTATTTTTTATTTTTGGAACACATAACTACAAAACAACAAATGAATTTCTCACCCTCCCCAAGAACTGCACAACAAACGAAATTATGGAATACTATTCTAATGCCATTCATTTTCAGGGGATAAGATCTTGCCTTAATACTCTGTGAGTATTTGGTTCTGAATGCAGTAAATCAGTGTTGTTAATACAAGCAATGATGCAAAACCAGTCTTCACTAAAAGTGTTTGTTTGGGTTTTTTTAACCTCATCTGGACCTTCAGATTTCTCCATAAGACCAATAGGCTGCAATCTCTCATTCCACTCTTCTACCATACATGCTCCAAATCCCTTCCAGTTTTTAGGCGTGGTCTGATGGGTCACTGTCATGCATATGAAAAATACATACGACTTCTATATTGCGGGAGCATACATTCACTTTGACAGTGTTGGATACAACCCAAAGAAGGAGTCTGTTGAAGGAAAGAGTCCTTTATATAGAACCTGACTAGACTGGAGTCACAATTTTATCTGCAAACATAAGGCTAGCATTTTGCAAAGCTCACCAACAATACATACGACCATTAATTTTGTCCTTGATGGCATCTTAGGAACAACAAGGTTCACACTCCAAGCTTGTTTCAGAGCTTAACCACTGTTAAACACACTACAAAATGTTTTTGAACTCACATTACAAATTTATTTTCAGCAGCAAAGCCACTGGCACTAACAAATTACTATATCTGCTCCTCATTACAGCTTAAAATTGAAGGCTCCCACAGTGTCAGAGCTGATCAAACCTCTCCAAAAGCCTTTTTATTCCTTGCGACAAGTACCACAGGCTAACTCAGAGCAGTGCTCTTTTTGTTTGTGACTCCTCCTAGTTCACAGGGAAAACCAAAATCTCCATCCTAGTCACTTTGATTTATTTTATTTTATTTTTCAAAGAACTTTTAATCTTATTTTTAACCTGGATATCCTTGTATGCCCTTCAGAATAAACAAAGACCTCACTTTTTCATTCTGCAATGATATTCATAGCTTGGGCAGCAGAAAGTCAACTTACATTAGTATATAACACCAATAATGTAAGGATGCACTTCTGTCACATAGATGATGTTTTGTTTTTGATACCACTGGCCTCAGATTTCAATTACGTTTGGTTCAGAGCTCTTCTTTTCTCCCCTTGAAGACATCTGGACCAACCATAACATCCAAGTCAAAGTGCTCAAGAACTGTTGGAATAGGTAATTGCTAAATTTAGACCTATATTTTGAGGGAATGTTTTGTATTGTCCAGGACTGGCACCAAGAACTGGCACAGTGAGACATCTGCCAAAGGCCCACATCCCAGAAGGATGCCCACTGATAAGAGCTCTTGGACCCATTCTTCTTCACCACTGCAAGCAGCTTGCTTGCTTGTCTGCCTCTCACTCTGGCCCAATAAACAGCGGTGGTTATAAGGAAGAGGAGGAGATGCCACTGCCTATTTGCTCATTGGCTCTCTGTCTGGAAAGCAAACAGATAGGAGCAATGATGATCAAATGTGATGTGGAGCAGCAGCAGCTGCTCACAATGACAGCAAGAAGATAGACTTACTGGGGGAGCTTTCTGAGGCTGATGGGAGTTGTAATTCCTAAACATCTAGAGGACCAAAGGTTCCTCACACCTGCCACAGACGGTGTCTTGTCCAAGAGTTCACCAACACCTGAAGCCAAACCTGATATTGTCAACAATTGTGTCATAGAGTATAACAAAAATGACCTGAAAACAGAGACACAACCATGAATGGAGTAAACAGAGAACACTCTTCATATTATGTTCTCTGCAAATTTCCAAAGACGAGTATGATTAAAATATGACAAGGAGCCAAAAAAAAAGGTAACTTAATACTTTACAATGGAGTGGGTAACAAGAAGCACAAGTCAGTGGTGCTTCCTTTTACTGTACCTCCAGTGTGATGTACAAAAAGAAACTTGCAAGTGGAGGACATGAGAGGTGTTCTCACATCTTGTAATTATGCATCTCACCCTGTCAGGTTCTTTTTAAGACCTTACACCTCAAATGAGGGCAGAGGAAGTGCAGATCACTTGCTTCATTTAAACGTGTCAAGCTAGTTGAAGAATATCACAGAAACCCCTCACCAGCAGTGGTGTGGTGCTGAACATTGAACACAAGCAGCTAATCAGAAGTAGATTCATTATTACACACACACAAAAGAGAAGCAATATGTAACATTATATCCACCTTATTAGGATTAGTATGGCTGCAATCCTATGCATAATTTCCTGGGAGTAAGCACCATGGAATTTAGTGGTGCTTACTGCATTGAGCTTTAAGAAATTATCTTCAGCCAACTGAAAAGCAAACTTTAGACTTTAATTAGCAATGCAAATCATCTTGCAAAAAGGTGTTAATGTTAGCATGAAGTAGAACTCCACCAAAAGAGAAAGAAGTATCCAGTCTCTGCTCCCACCCTCGTTCTCTGACTTATGTGTAAATATGTCACAAAGCCTCATCATGACCTCATTCATTTGCCAGAAAGAAGATACATCAATTATCCTGGTGCCCAGAGCCATGTTCCCATGTTGTATCTCCACCTACTTGTAGGCTTCCTGTTGGCATCTGGTTGGCCACCATAAGAACAGGATTCTGTAATAGATGAACTACTGGCTTAATCCAGCAGATTCTTCTTATGTTCTCCCCTGTATCCCCACTAGTCACATGAGGATGAAAATGAGGTACAGCCTTATACTGAGTCAGACCATATGCACATCTAGCTCAGCATCATCTATACTGACTCTCAGCAGCTTTCTAGAATTTCAGACTGGGATCTCTCCCAGCCTTTCCTTGGATATTTAGGACCCAGGAACTTCTAAGTGGAAAGTAGATGCTATACAACTGAGCTACAACCTTCCCCCAAACACAACAAAATGTATTTCAATATGCCTTTAGCTCTTTTATATCATGTCAATCTGCCCCCAGTTAGAAGAAAACAATGAACAGGTGAATAAGGAGGTATATCCTTGGACAAGGTCTCTGACCCCTTATATCTCTCTGGCACAGGGGTTGCCCAAACCGTTCCTACAGCTACTCTTATCCAAACAGAAATGTTACCAAATAGGTGTGTGTGTGTGTGTGTGAGAGAGAGAGAGAGAGAGAGAGAGAGAGAGAGAGAGAGAGAGAATGGATAAAAATCTGTAGTACTGCACTGGTTTTGAAACATAGAGACATGGGAAATGCAACTTTCTAACAAGCAAAAGGTGATACTTCTAACATTTCTGCTAGATCTACATGAGTGGTACTATACTGACATTGTTCTAAAACTTAGAAAGTTCCTGCAGTAGAATTAACATATTCATACCTCACTAATGGGCTGGGCTGTGATTTCACAAGAACAGGTAGGAATCTGCCATCTTTTCCACAGGCATCAAACCTTTTGTCAAATAAACCCTAGAGAAGCAGGGACTTGACTTCTGGGGTGCTGGCTTAATCAGCTTTGTAGGGACTGAATCTGTTTAGGATGCTAATTTAGGATCAGACAATGTGAACAAGACTCCCATAGCCATCAATAGTACTTCCTACGAAGCCTGATTTCACTGAAGATGCTAACAAGTTTCTTCAACTGTAGTTCCTTATAAGAGGGTGGAGGGGAAAGAGATTAGACTTTCAGGGTTTATCACATCAAAGAGATGGGGAGTCATTAAGAGAAAGGAAGATTAATGTTTTGCCAAGGGATGGTCATTTGCATCTGACATGCAACTCCATCAAATTATTTCCCTCAAATTATTTCCAGACTATAGGAAAAGATAATTACTTTGAGATCCACAGAGTTCTTGAAGTGGGGTGGGGTGGAGCGGAATACTATTCTATCTCCTTTCTGGTGGACTTAGCATCATTCCACCTTATCAATGGATTTAATTCCATTTGAATGATCCATGCCACTTCCTTTCCCCTCCCACATTAGCACTGGTTCCGTGTTTCCTAGCGCTTGTCTTTGAGCAGACGTTTTTAAAAAACTGAAGGCTCCAGATGTGGTTTGTCAGCTTCTCCTTATGGATGCAGGTTTATAATGACAATTTTTACAAAAAGATGAAGAAAGGGCTTTTCCTTCAAAAAGAAAAGAAATCACAATCAGTTGCATGCAGTCCGCTTTACTTCAGCTGATGAAAACTAGAAGAGACATTTCCTGGAGCAGCATCTAATTCCCAGGACAAAACATAAATGTTCCTTGCAAAATTGATAGACTGGCAGATATGGGTCAAAGTAGTTTTCGGTAATGCGGCGAGGGGTCATTAGCTGTTAGACTTTCTCCATGGATTTGCATTATTTTTATCGTTCGACTTACAGACTCTTTAGGAAGCAAACAAGCATCCCAAAATGACAGTGTTTGTTCCTTTAGAAGTCTGAAAGATTTCTTCCTAGTTTGCTCCAAATGCATAAAGCTATTACATGCATAATGTTTAGGCTCATAAGCATGAAGTGTATAAATATGTAAATCAGGTTAGTGGTTTTATACACAACATTATTTTCTCAGCGATGGAGGGGGGAAAGCTGTGCAAAAGTTACTCAACAGTCTTATCTGGTACAGACAGTTTTGGGTTTCCTTAAAGGCAAGCCCATGAGGCTCAGTGAGCCTGTCATCTTAGGTGACAGGCTGGGAACAGCTGGGAGACACAGCAGATCTGGGCCCCCAAGGAACATGCCACTATGACTTCATCCTCATCTGCCCTTCCCCACCACTGCTTGCTCCTCTCTGGTCTTCCCACCCCACAATAACTTTCAGCATGCAGGGGCTTCCCTGAGCCAACTCCAGTTGCCTCAGGCGGTAGAGACAGTGGTGGCGGTGGAAGGTGGGGTAGAGGAGGCAGAGACAGGGGTCTGCCATTTTCTGTTTTGCTCTGTGGACGTCTCTGAATCTGCAGCTATAGGACTGAGGCCAGATACACATACAAAAAAACCCACCTCAGTGTGTATGTGTTATGGAAGCCCCAGATATCAAGGGCATGGAAATACAAGGTAAAACCTACAAACTAAGGCTCTTCACAGACAACCTGATGGTCATGAAACCAGACCCCATAAACACAGCAAGCACCCTAACTAAAGAACTCAACACATTCATAATGGTGCCGTGCTGACAAGTAAACTTTGCAAAGCTGAGGCTATGGGCTTTAACAACCCCCTGCATATCTAAAAGGAATTCACTAACATCAGAAAGATAAAACTTTGCTGCACCACATTCAGGTACCTGGGGGTACAAGTAACCAGAAACCTCAATAAACTATATCTCCACAATTACATGCCCCCAAGAATTTTGGGGGATTTAATTTGTTAAAGGTGCTGAGAGTTGTTATTTTAAAAAGGTTGGTGACAGATTAATGCAGAAATGGGGCAGAAGGAACTTATAATATGAATGAGCGTGTGCGAAATTGAGACAGACAAGGCAGACTCATCCACCTGGCAACTCTAGCAGTACAGGGGATGCTCTTTGAAAATCTAAGCTCAAGGCTCCCTTAGGTGTACATAACACTCTGCATCCTTTAGTGCCTGATCCTAATTTTCAAGAATTCACAACCATTTTTCCAGAGGCATTCTGAACAGAGAGCTTTAGAAGTATCCTTTGTAGAATTCTAAGTATGTGGCATTAAACAAGCTTTTGAGAAGATGACCCTGTGCCTTCTGAAAATAAAAATTGTAGGTGGAAAGTCAATGAAATCATAAAACTTCAAGAATACTGCATGTCGCGAGAGAAGAGAGCTACGTATTGATTGCTTAATCAATAAGAAATCATTAAAACATTATTTTCTGAAATCTGCTTCCTGGAGGGCTTCTTTCGTGCTGTGAAGTATAGTGCCTTATAGTGAGGACTTGCAACAACAAAAAAAGGAGTATTAAAAGGATTCAGAAGAAAGCCAAATAAATCTACATTCCAAACTTTAAAAATAAATAAATCATGCCCTGGGTGTATTTCCCTGATCGGCAACTAATTTTCCACTGAGTGACATCTGCAGGGGCAGCAACATTGCCTTTGTCCATTAACTCACTTGCCCTTAAGCCAAGACAAGGGCAAATGGGTTCTTTAACTCTCTGCTTTCCAGAATGAACAATAATGGAAGCAATAATAATAATAATAATAATAATAATAATAATAATAATAATAATCTTAGAACTGGCTATGGCCATCTCTAGAAAAAGCAGCAACAGTGCTCCACCTCAAATATAGATAGGGGCACAGGCATGGTGATAAGCAGGAAGGCCAACTTGAATAAAATATTGGGGGCAGATAAATGCTGTCCCATATAATCAATCACATGATAAGGCACACGTAGTGAGGTGAGGTGAGAATATTCTCGGGAATAAGAATATTCTAGAGAATATTTTCTGCTAAAAATTCTCCAGAGAATATTAATATCCTCCACAAACTGTAAATGTAAGAATCAGTTTTACAAACCACATTTTAAAAAATCTAGTAAATAAAAAGCCAAGCTGTGATATTGTCAGTGTAAGTAATGAATAATGATTTTTTTAATCCAGTTACATTACTGGGCATTGTGTCATTCACCATTGGCAGTTCTGAAATATGACCTAAGAAAACATTTTTTAAAAAGCTATTCATTTTGCTATTCAAGATATTTTGGCAGAGCAGGAAGATTTTTAAAGCAAGTCATATGTATTGAAGTTGGTTGAAAAGTGGATGCAGTGGTTTGGTGGAAGGGAACATGCTTTGGTTCAAAGCTTAGCAGAGTGGCTGTGGACACTTTAAATATGCCACCAACGACAGCTGCATGTAGCGGACCTCTTTTTAAAAAAATATTCCTTTTACTTTAAAAGCTACATTTCATGCATACACAACTTAATTAGAATTTGAGGTTGATGGTAAATATATGGTTAGTGGCAGGCTTAGTGATTAACGTGAATCATCCCCGTTGAATTTTCAATTTCAAGTTTGGTGCAAAAAAAATCAAAGAATGTGAATTCACTGCATTGCCCCTCTGAATAAGAGTATCTGTACAGTTTTTGGTTGTCATCTGAACAAGTTTACCCATGAATAAACATGTATATTAACTAATTATATCATTTTCAATGCATTAAAATGAATATTCTCCTATTTTAAATGAAAATTATCTAATATTCTCATTAATCGAAAATATTCTCGAGAATATCACTAGGCACACACACTATTTGAATGGCAATGCTCACCAACTATTTTGGGGGGTGGCCCCCTCAAATATTTTATATGGGGGCTGAAGGAACCTTGGGTCATCTGGTTAAACCCCCTGCAATGCAGGAATTGCAAGGCAGGAGTGCCTGGCGTGCTCTGGTCCATGGGGTCATGAAGAGTCGGACACGACTAAACGACTAAACAACAACAATGGAGGAATCTCAGCTAGATCATACAAGACCCAACCTCTGCATTAAAATGAATGAGAGTCCATTTCTCAAGGGAGTCTGTTCCACTGTTGAACAGATTTTACTGCCAGAAAGTTCTTCCTCATGTTTAATCAGAATCTCCTTTCTTGTACCTTGAATCCATTGGTTTGGGTCTTAGCCTCCAGAGAAGGAGAAAACAAGGAACCATTAATGAGCACTCTTTGGCTTCGGCCAGTCAACCAGCCACAAATCCACCTAACAATGAAATTGCCAGAGCAAAGAAACTTGTCCTTTGGAAAATAACATGTTACCAGACCATCAGTGCTACATACTCTCAAAAGGAAATAAAAAGCACTAGTCTAGCATTCTGTTTTCACAGTTACTGCTCAGATGCCTGTGGGGAAACCCACATGCAGGATGTGAGCACAATAGCACTCTGCCCTCCTGTGGTTTCCAGCCACTGATATTCAGAAACATGCTGCAGGGGCAGAACATAGTAATCTTGGCTAGTAGCCACTGATAGCCTTCTCTGTTAATTTGTCCAAGCCTCTTTTAAAGCCCTCCAATATGAAAAATTACAGAACCATTCCGAACAATATGTATAGACCTCATTTTCATTAAAAACAACAGCAGCAAAGCAGTTTACAAGGGTTATAATACCCTAATATGATTGCCCCATTATGAAAACCAACTTTTCTTATCTAAGGCAGATTTTGTCCATTGCGAGAAGCTGCCCTTGCAGTAGGCTCATTCAACTCGAATGGAGTGCTATTTGTATCTGCCACCCTACTGATATTTTCAAATGGGGTGTGTGTGTCATGTGCTGACACTCTTGATGGCAAAATGGGGAGAAAGGGACAGGGATGAAGTGTGTCCCTACAGATGGCAGGCACCCTGAAATACACTGGAAGATCTGCTTGGGAGAACACAACCTCCAGACCCACCAGGAGTTGAACGTCCCTGTTGCCAAGCAATGTGGACTGCCAAGACCAGTTTCCATTCATGAACTCTCATCTAATAATAATAATAATAATAATAATAATAATAATAATAATAATACATTTTTATTTATACCCTGCCCTCCCCGGCTAGGGCCGGGCTCAGGGCAGCTAACACCAACTATGAATTACAATAAAACATGATAGAAACATACAACAACAAACAAACAATTAAAATATGGCTTAAAATACAGATTAAAATGCAGCCTCATTTTAGTAGCAGCCCATAAATCAAGACCATAAAAGGAGGAAACATCAGATATTCACCCGAGCCAACTATCCATTCTAGTGCTACATGGGCCAGCAAAAAAGCCAAGGGAAAATTTATATACCAAATCCCATATAAGGGGTCAGAGTGAGTCTAAGGTAAAGCCCAGGCGGAACAGCTCCGTCCTGCAGGCCCTGCGGAAAGATGTCAAATCCTGCAGGGCCCTAGTCTCTTGTGACAGAGCGTTCCACCACGTCGGGGCCAGTGCTGAAAAGGCTCTGGCCCTAGTTAAAACCAATCTAACCTTCTTGAGGCTTGGAACCTCCAAAGTGTTGTTATTTATGGACCTTAAGGTCCTCCATGGGGCATACCAGGAGAGGCGTTCCCGCAGGTATGAGGGTCCTAGGCCGCCAAGCCTAGCAGTCAAACTAGCAGTCAGCCACTTGCTTCCTTTTAGCCTGGGGTCTAAAATCTAGCCATTAGGCACAGAAAATCTAGCAATTAGGCAGGGATTCTCCAAGCTGAATTTCTACCCCCCTAGCAACTCTATAAGCTGAGGCACACTGGCTCCTGACAATTTCAAGGGGGGATCTGCATCAGAGAAGATGTGCCCTGTAGTATGCCTCCTCTAAGCTTAATTTCCCACTGGCACAGGGAACCAGATACAGTGGTACCTCCGGGTGCGGATGGGATCCATTCCGGAGGTCCGGCTGGGTCACAAGGTTTCCGCAACCTGAGCACCACTTCTGTGCATGCGCAGACCGCTTCTGCACATGCACGTGGGGTGAATCCCGGTAAAATACTTCCGGGTTTGCCCTGCGCACATCCTGAAGTTTACGTAACCAGAGAGTTACGTAAACGGAGGTATGACTGTATATGCTTGAAAATCCACCAGGAGCAGGTTCAACACCTACAAAAAATACGTAAGCACAAGGGTGGGGGTGGGGAGAACCACTGGCTTTAAAAGGAATGGCATGCACTTAACTTTCTTTAACTTGTACACCCTTTATGACTATATTCTAAGATTACTACAGCTGCAATTTTCACCCCATTTAGGTTTGATGTTAACCTCCCTTTCCCCATAATGAGTCATGACTATATCCCATGACACCTTCACCACAGCCAGGTCGAACATGACAAGGTGACTACCAAAGACATATTTTTGCCTATTTTCTTTGAAGAGTATTAATTATTGCAAAGAATAATTTAAGAACTAATTTAACGTGTGTGCACAATGCAGCGTCTAACAATAGATCTTATGCTAATCTTATTCAGTCTTCAGGGAAAATATTCTCCTGCACAATTATCCATTTTTCTGTAATGATGATGCTGGTTACTGATACACTGAAACTGTAAATTATTATGTTGCACAATTTAGAAGCACATACATAAGGCAAAATAATGATATATGATTGATTTTTCTTAACACTTCTATCACATTAAATATTTCAACTGCATTCAGTAAAAAAGGGATTTTAGGCTCAATTATTTTTCTTCTGTGCACTGAATGATAAGTGGGCACAGTATGTCATAGTCATTTGAAGGGGGAGGACGTAATTGGGAGTGGATAAAACAGCTACTTTCACTGTTAGTCATGTCTGGCTGCCCTATTGAACTCTGTTCTGGAACGAGAGGACATGGTCAATTATTTTTAGCACAGAGAAAAAACTGAAAGCATGTTGAGGTGGCATGCATGTAGATAGCCAAAAGAAAAAGCAAGATAAACACGGAATACACCAATAATGGTGGTGATCCTATTGGGAGTCAAAAATAGTGGGGCTCATATGGAAGCAGTCTTATGTGGGCTAGAGAAAGATTCTGAACAGGCAAGAGTCTTCCTGAAAGCATAGTGTGCTGCCATTCCAAGCAGTGAACAGCAAATCCCTACCCATGAATAGTTTTAGCACAGACTGAGGCCAATGTCCACAAGCTATGCTCGGCTCAAGTGGAGGACAAAAGAATCCTAAGAATCAGCATTTGGGGTCTTGGTTCCATTACCTATCAGGAATGTGATAGCTACTGAGTCTTTTTCTGAATGTAAGAAAGTCATTTCACTGTAGGGAATAGTATACCATATATATTCCTCATACATCCATTGTTCAGTGGGGTTTACTCCCTGATAATGCAGTAGTACCTTGAGTTACAAATGCCTCAGGTTACAAACTATGCTAACCTGGAAGAGTTACCTCGAGTTGAGAACTTTGCCCCAGGATGAGAACGGAAATCGTATGCCGGCGGCGCAGTGGCAGCAAGAGGCCCCATTAGCAAAAGCACGCCTCTAGTTAGGAACAGTTTCAGGTTAAGAACGGACCTCTGGAATGAATTAAGTTCGTAACTAGAGGTACCACTTTAGTGCATAAAATTGGAGTCATATAGTCTTTCTTATGGGGGGTGGGGAGGGACAAGATTAATCCCAAACATGAATCTATAGATGGACAAATCTGTTGATTTCAGTTCTTTACATTTCTCATTTTTCCACATCTTAAAATGACACCCCAGCATTTCCATAGCAAGTTGCATTTTTTTAAAAAATACGCCTTAAATTTTTTTGGCAATTTACTATGAATATCTAATAAACATTTTTATATGCAGCTGTTTGACTAAGATACACATTTTTGTTGGCAGTCCCCCCAATATACACATTTTTCAAACAATTTCCCCCATATCTAATTCATTTTTGAATGTTTTTTTAACTAATGTATTTATATGCACAGGTTATACTAGTAAATGCATATTTGCAAACATTACTTGGCTGCAAAATGTCAGAGAAGTACACATTTCAAAGTACGGCTGTATTTCAGTTCACCTCTTGTTTCAGAAAGTGAAATTAGGTAAGTTCACCACTGAATAAATATTTCCTTAATTCCTACATGAATCACAGACGATGTGTTGTAGGAGTAGCTGTGATTGCAGACTGACATTCTGATTTCAACCATAGTTTGGTCAGGGTTTATTTTTAGTAGCCTTGAGAGAAATTATCCAGACCTTAATAGATTAACTGTGTAACCCCATACATGTTTACTTACTGGAAGATGTTGGCATCTGTCTGTCTCGAGAGACACAGGAGTGCCCCTTGGGGGTAAAGTCAAACTGCTGCATTAGCAGCACTGAAGTGGCTTCCCCGAAACGCAAACCTGGGCAGTGTGTATGGAGGTCCTGGGATTTCCAGACAATAAGACACCCACCCACCCACCCACCCACCCACACCTCAGCCTCACTGATATGGTCCAAAGGAAAGCAGAGCAATACGTTTGGCACAAGCTTAGCTGCAGGAGTTGCTTGAAGGATGTGTTCAAGGTGCCATCCAACTGCCTTAGGGACTCCACTCCTGATTTGTATAGGGTGTAGGGTTTACTCCTTACCCTTTTCTTCTCCCAAAGATGTCCCACAAGGCAGCTGAGGTTTAGGATCAGAGTTTTACTTCTCCTAGATGGGCTACCTTCCCAAGTTGATGAGCCCCAGTTGCCTCTCACTTCCCTTTACAGCACCTTCCTGAATGTTAGACATACTCAAGCTGCCAGAGACTGTCTTCGTATGCAGGGGAAGTCCCTAACACACTGAGGATTTGAGACCCATCAGCTACACTCAACTGGTTTAGCTGGCCATTTCAAGTTGGTCTCGGGGGTGGTTGCTGTCGCACGCTGACAGCTTCTTGGAGCCAAAGGTAAGAGCTGAACGCAGGGTGGAGGCCAAATGTGGACAAACCACCCCAGAAGGAACACATATCCCCCACCAGAGATACTGCACCTTCCCTATACATCACTGTGTGGTAGTAACATCATTGTATTTAGTGGGGCTTATTGCCTAGTAAGCATGTACTGTATTGTAGCCTTTGGACTGCTGTACTATATATCTAGTCCCAATCAAACCCTGTGTTTCTTTGACTCTACATGATTTCCCTTTTCCAGCAATTAACATCTGATTATTAAAATTAAGCCAAGCAATGTCACACTTTTATCAAATGGGCCATCAGCCGATGATGGGCTGTCTTTCTGCAACTGCTTTAGGAGAGGTGTTAATATTCTTTTCAGCAAGGAGGTATTTGAAGGTCCCCCCCCCCCATATGATATATAAAAGGGAAAGAACAGACAACTCATTTCAAAAGGTTCCTAGATATGAAGGAGAAGAAGGAGGAGAAATCCTGAAAACGCGTAAGGGAATTCATTGGCATGACAACTCAAAAATGAATATATTTCCTGCGTGGGCTCTCACAGTCAAACTTGCATGCTTTAAAAACACACATAAAAGAACTTATGAAAGTGATATGCAGATTGACAAGCTATCCCAAGCTTCCCTATTAAATCTGTTCCATCTGTTTAGGGCATCGCTTCCATATCATTTCGTGCAGCCTGTTTTGAAAGATATTTACCAAAAATGTCACAGGAGACTAGATGCAAGAACTTTCCTTGCTTGGTAAATGTTTAGCAACAATTGTAAAAGCAGTATCTTTGACAGATGCATTCTGTATTGAGTTAACTCCAGACCTATTGGCAGAGTTGCCAGCTCTGGTAGATGTATCAATAAACTGATACAGCTTCCTTGTTTTAATAGATATTAAGTTCACACTCAATGTTAAACTGATGCAGAAGTGATCAGAAACAAAATTTACGCTGTGTATAGGATTGTGTTTTTATAAAAAAAAGTCATTTCCCCATTTCCAAGCACAATATTCTGCAATATTTCATCATTTCCCGAAGAATGTGTTTTCTAGAGTTAACTTCAATTATGATGTAGTTAAATTTTTGAAGTAGGTATGTTATCCTATCAGAGGAATGATATTCACTTGGAGGTCTTCTAATACCTGGATCGATATGAGCTGCATAGGCCCTACTGCTGCGCCAGAGAAGTTAACTTCCCAAGTAAGCAACGAAACCCAAGAGTACAATTCAGCTATGATGTAATGAGAGAGTAGGGACTCAAAAGCTGAAGAGTGCTGTTTCATTTCTGCAGTATGGAGACAAGTAGGAATATCTTGCTTTTCTAAAATGCCTTTCATCTGAGATTCCCACAGCACTTGATTTATAATTATTCAAATTTCTTCACATGTCTTACAGTGCTCATTACAGAAAAGGACAAACTGAAGAACACAGACTTGCCTGAAGTCACATGAATCAGTGAGCTGAGCTGGGAATGTGACAAAGTAGTTTCATCAACTCATACACTCCTATTCACACTTTACTACATCCCCATATGATTGTCAACTAATCAGAGAGCTGCAGAATGTTGTTTTACCCTAAAAGTCCAACGACGCACATTCCTTGTTATCATTCAGAGACAAGATTACTTGTGTTTTGTTTTTGTTAAAAAAACACCCAAATACAGATTGACATGAGAATCCTATTCATATCTACTCAGAATTAAGCTCCATTGAGTTCAGTTGAATTTACACCAGGTAGGTTTGTACAGAATTGCAACCTTAATCTGGTTTTGGCACGCTGAAGTCAGTGATCAGACAATATTTGCCTCTCTTTAAGGACACAGGCAGCTTCTTTATATCCTTTGTTTGTCTGTTCCATCTAAACCATATATGTTGATTAGATTTTCCACTTGGATATGTTCAGAAGAGACAAGCAATTATTATGGTCCCTGCATGCATATTTCTTCTTCACTTGAAGTCCAACTAGTGTATCTAATCCAGAATCCTGCTGCAAGCACATTGCAGATGTGTACCCTAGGTACCCTGTACACAGATTATTCTACATGAATCCTACAAAGAGATGATGCTAAATGATGTGCTGAATTTTTATTCACTATTTCAAACAGCTCTTCACCAAAATCTCAACGTACCAGTATTTAGCCGAATTCTCAGTACAGTTCTGGAGTTTTACTGGATGTAATAATGTGAATGCTGGGGAAGTTGCTCAAGGCTGTTTTGGAGCCCAGAATAGATTGACTAGAATCATGGTATATTTTAGTTAATCATTAATATTTTCCTGGCCCCAGTCAATCATTCTTCCCAGAAAACTTTTATAAGAGTAAATGGGGAAGGACCAAACAAACAGGTTACATGGTTACATGGAATGGTGTAATCTGTCAGCATCCTCAGACAACAATTACTGATATTTGCATAAGATTTAGCAACTAGATGAATTTCTGGAAAAATCCCATATTTGTACTGAAAGCAACATGGCATCCAAATCAGACCATGTGCTGTTGCTTACATTTCATGGTATCTTTTATTACTTGATTCCCTTTGCATGGTGTGTTGTTTTAATTAATGTTGCAAGCTACCTTGAGAATCATTGAAAGGTGGCCCAAAATATTTTAAATAAACCAACTGCTTTCCAGCTGCTTGCGATGGGAGAAAATATGGGACTGATATTGAAACCATAAAACAGTGCATCCCACATGACAAACAAAAAAGATCTATGTAGTCGATCGAGTATCTATCGAAAGATAGGACAGTAGAGGAAGTGAAACAGGAGCAGAGATTTAGTATCAGCAGAAAAGAGCTATTGACTATACTAGTGGGTAGGAAAGGATATTGTCCTATATCAAAGTTTGGTGGAAGGCAAGAAAAAAGTGAATGTAAATATATAACCCACCTAAAATTCAAACAGAGATTAAAGTGAGAAATAACAAATGCAGGGATCAATGAATGAGAAATTGTTTCATCACCAGTTTCTTAGCAAATGTGGATATTTGGAAAATCCCCAGTAGAAAAAATAATTGAGATCACCATCCTTTTTTAAAGCAAATAA
Source organism: Podarcis liolepis (assembly GCF_965112155.1). NCBI lineage: Eukaryota > Metazoa > Chordata > Lepidosauria > Squamata > Lacertidae > Podarcis > Podarcis liolepis. Next base: position 46,037,766 of record NC_139564.1, on the reverse strand, counting down.
ACATAGGCCATAAACAAACCTGAAAGAAAAGGAATAAAAATTTAGAAGAAACAGAGACTGTATCCTGAAGGATAACATCTGCTCCAAGCAATCTTTAAAACTCCTGTGAAATTTATTGTGAGAGCACATCAATTTGAGAAAATTAGAATCATAAGGAATAATTAGCAATAAAGAATCATTTTAGCAATAATTGGCAATCAGCTGATGAAATTCATAGCTTGGGGTTGTTCAGGCTGCAAATTACTGCGGTTTTATCTAGAATAGTATTTATATGGTGATGATATTTTTTAACGTATTTCATTAACCCATACAATATCGATTTTGGAGATGTACTTTGCCTTGTATATTTTTGGAGCTTAATATGCTGTTGTAAGTTTGGAAACATGAACTAAGCAGAATTACAGCGAAGTGCGCACACATGAAACTACCCATCCCAAAGAATCATGATAGAGTTCCTTATGCCTATCTCTAAAAGTAGTGTTGACAAAATGGGCCATTTCACCAACATCAGCTTATAACACAGAGGGTGTATCAAAAAGGATCAAAAGGACAATCTGTACAATTCAGATGAAGTTAAGTTTCCATGATCCGCTTAAGATCACTGTGAACTAGCCCTTCAGCCCAGGGAAATGGGTTATGAAAGGTGGGAGGTATGTTTGTGCAGAATCTTGAGCTAGTTCTGTCTTGACATATACAACCTAAAATGACTAGTCCAGTCTTGCATATGGCTGATAGCATTTTGGCTTAATACATAGATTAGGACCTCTCAAATAGAGGACTTCTATGGACTCTTGATATTATCCATTAGCACGGCTTCACATAAACTTCACTGGAATTCAGGGGCTTGTGTTGGGTTTAGTAAATTGTGTCTAGTGTCAGAAGGGATGCATTAAGATAGCAATTCTTAATTTTAAAAAAAAACTTTGAGCATTTTCATCCTCATATATTCAGAGGTACATTAAAAAAACCTTTCTAACGGCAGACATGGGGTTTCATCCTCCTATCTTTCAAACAGCATTTGAACTGTTGCACGTTACAGCTCATATTATTTTTAATCTTGCCTTTAAATTATTCAAGACGGACTGCAAGTCTCCATTACAATTTGGTCAGGCAAAAATGGCTGATGATTACAAGATATGCAATGTGACGCATCATTAGTCTTTCAATGCAGAGAACGTATACCTTTTTGAATATAACATGTGGTATTTAATTAACAAAATTAGATAAGGCAAAATGTGGAATGAATTTTTATTACTGCCAGAGATTTTTGGTAATGATACTGCATTGGAATGAAAATGCTGCATGCAAAATTCCATTGGGATACAGATTAAAATTTTCAGGGTTTTCTCCCTCCCTCCAAACCTGAAGGTTATATCTCTAATGTTATTAAAATCATGGTGCTATTATCTTTCAGCTCATTCTCTCTGAATACCTATAAAATAGTAGACATTAAAATAAAAATTACTCATTGTGCCCAAAGCCATTTATTAGCAATGGCCCTTCAGGGTAAAGTGTTAATATTTTTACCCAATGTATTGAATATAATTTATCCTTTGTAATTTTAAGCTTCTCTTCTTTCATTAGATATCAGATTGACAATCATTAGATTTTGTGTAATTCAAACAGAAAAACTAAGGCAAAATTGATTCAAAGTAGGCAAACCCAGTGTTCTCCAAGACAAAAATTTCTTATACAATTCCCAGCATTTTCCTCCTTTTTCTTTAAAAAATGAAACTTCATAAATGAATAACTACACTGGAGAATAGGCCTACATCAGAGCTTTCCAAACTTTTCATGTTGTTGACACACTTTAACGTCATGCATCATTTTGTGACACTGTAATTTAGTTTTACTAGCAAACCGGAGGTTAAACTAACCCCTTTTCAGAACCGAGAGGAATGTGGGGAGCTCCCACCTACATCAATCTGAAGACCTCTGGAACCTTGTTTGTTTGTTTCAGAACTATTGTTTTAGCTCATGCACATGTAGTCACTGAAATGATTAAATGGCTACAGCTGACATCCCACACACACTCACCTGGAAGCAAGTCCCATTGGATTCAGTAGGGCTTATTTCTCAATAGATGTGTATAGGACCGCACTGTAAAATCTATATGGTTGAGTCAAATTTCTTTAATCAGTTACTAGCCCTGATTATCAGATAGGTTAGCACCCTTATATGTTTCATAAGAGTCATGGCTGACCCACAGTAGAAATGCAGAGGTGGTCTTGGAGAAGCACCATAGCTCAGTGGTAGAACAGCTGCTTTGCATGCAGAAGGTTCAATCCCCAAAATATCCAGGTAGGCTGGAAGAGAATTCTGTCTGAGACCCTGGGGAGCAGTTGGCACTTAGTGTGGACTATACTTAGCTAGATGGACCAAAGGTCTGACTGGGAATAAGGGAACTTCCTGTGTTTGTAATGTCCGTTAGTACTACAAGAAGGACTGTGTGGCTTTTATAAGAAGGGGCTTCCACTTCTTGTAGATAGTGTAGATAGTGATGCTGTTGACACTTCAGCTTTTAATAGTGGCATAACTACAAAATGAAGAAATAAATTCAACCTGTCTGTATTTCAGCACCTTGGAATGGATTTCCAGAATGATTGATACCATAATCAAATTAGCCATAATTCATGTGCCATTTTAAAACAACACATCTGTGGGAAGAAGTTATTCGAAAATCCATATATATCGTACTTTGTCTGCAAGGCCGGCTTCAATAACAGTTTGCTATTGAGGCAAAAGACAATATGGCCTTCTGTAACTCTCCCACACAATTCCATGTTCAGAATCTGACTAGACTGGCAATTGTATCTTACTTTGACACTGGCAGAGTCCTCAACCGTGGCCGAGGACAGCAGGCTAATTTGGGGCATAGGGCAGGCAGTGCAGCGCATACAACTCTGTTCTCCAACACTTTGCTATGTCTGCACTGTACATTTAAAGCACTATTATACCACTTCAACAGTCATGGGAAACCCTGGAAAACATAGTTTGTTCAGCGTGTGGGAATTGTAGGTCTGCAAGGTTCACACGCTGAACGAACTACAGTTCCCATGATTCTTTGGGAGGGGGAGGCATGACTGTTACAGTAATATAAGAGTGCACAGCTCTCCAAAAGGCTGTGCCATTAATTTATTTTATCCCCCCCCCCCCAGTAGTGCAGAGTCAATTCTTCAGTTTGTTTCTTCTCACTGGGTTAATACAACTTTCCCCATTATACTGACAGTGTCAGGCTTTCCCCAGATTTCAAAGGCTCCTATAATCTGGAAACCCAAGGATTTAAAAATAATAATAATAAAAATACCCACGCAGCAGCCACCCTCGATTCTTTGTCACTGTGTGCATCGCTTCCTTTCATGGGGTCCTTTCTCCTCCTCAGTGAATACAAGATAGGATGCATTTGTCTTCCTGATACTTTACCTTCTCTGCTGTACTCTAAATGCACAACTTTATTACATCCCACAGCGGTTCTTTTATAGTTTTGGTCTGTGTTAGCCACCAGGTCTTCCAAAACCTCAAAGCCTTTGCAGGTTTCATTATGTCTTTACCAAAGTGTGCTCTCGTAGCTTTTTGTTCACAAGCCCCTTTTCATGTCTTCACATGCTTGAAATCTTGGCTCCCCTTTATCAACTTGCCTCCCACCTTCTTCGCATCAAGTTCCCAGACCTTTTTTGTGGCTTCTTCTCTAATAAAAGACATATTCCAAATAATGCTAACGGCAAACTTTGGGAGCTCTTTGCTTTGGGCACAATGCATCCTTAACTGGTGGGGCTCTCTTTTCATGCCGCCTGGCGCAGATTTATGTTTGCCACTACTTGAGCAAACTCCAGTGTACTGATCAGCTGCCTTGTGTGTATATCGTTTTTTCTCAGTCTAATACCTCCACTTGAATCTCTTCCCTCCCCGCCAAAAGTAGGGCAAATAATCTGAGTTGTGGTAGTATAACTCCTTTATGTGTTACATGGAATTGTATAAGTAGATAAATAAATACGGGGTGAGGGGAGGCTGCTACAAAACAGTGCAAGATGTAGCCAATCAAAAATCAGCTGTATATTTTGGAAATTTGCTCATGCCTTTGGTCCCTACTTAAGATATGCAATATACTGGTGACACATAGTTCTACCTCCCCTTTACATCTGCAGATGTTACAGTGGATACTCTGGACTGTTGTCTTGTCTTGGTAGTAGACTGGATGAGAGCCAATAAACTCAATCCACGTAAGACTGAGACACTATAAGTGGGTGGTACTCTAGATGGATGGGAGGTTGCCTGTTCTTGATGGGGTTACACTTCCTCTGAAGGAACAGGTTTGTAGCTTGGAGGTCCTCCTGGATCCTTTGCTGTCACTTGAGGCTCAGACAGCCTCAGTGGTGCAGAATGCCTTCCATCAGCTTCGACAGGTGGTCTAGTTGTACCCCTGTGTGGATACACCTGTCTGCTGTTGTTTATGCTCTGGTAACCTCTAGGCTAGATTCAGAAACTTTAAGTGGTGCAGAATTCAGCAGCCAGGTTGCTCAGCAGGCAAGACAGTTTGAGCATATAACTGGCATGTAACACCAATACTGGTCCAACATCACTAGCTGCCAATTTCCAGGCTCAATTCATTTGCCCTATTGAAATTCATTGTGTTACTTTTGGCCCGGTTTTTCAGCCTGTTACGGTCATATTGATTCCATCTTCTGCAGCATTAGGTACTCCTCCCAGCTCCAAATCCACCTAACAGTAACCTTATCCAGTCCACATTTTTCTTCTTTGCAAGAAGATTATGGGGGACTCTGTCAAAAGCCTTGCAAGATACACTACATCCACAGCATGCCCTTGATCCACCAAGCTTGTTATTCTATCAAAAAAAGAAATGAGATCTGTCTGGCATCACTTGTTTTTGAAAAAAACAACCATGCTTGGTTTTAATAATCACAGTATGCTTTTCTAACTGTTCACAGAACGATTGGTTTAATTACCTATTCTGAGACCTTTCCTGGTATCAATGCCAAGTTGATCGGTTAGTAGTTATCTGGGTCTTACACCCCCGCACTTTTGAAAATAGGGACATTTGCCTGTCTCCAAACCACAGGGACCTCACCTGTTCTGCAATAATTCTCAAGGATTATAGACAGAGGCTGAGATTACATCTGCAAGCTGCTTTAGTACCCTTGAGTGCAGCTCATCAGGCCCTAGAGACCTGAATTTATTTAAAATAGCTAGGTGCTACCTTACCACCTCTTGGGTTGCAGCTCCTACCTTGTACCAATTATTCTGCTATGACCAAGTTAGGCACTACTTTACAGAGGCAGAGTTGATGTTGACCGAATAGCATTTCTCCATCTTCTCCACACAGAGGACTTACTACTTGCTTGTTCTTCCGCTTGCTTCGAACATAGCCAAAGAAAGCTTTTCAAATTATTTTTCATCTTTATGAATAGATAGCTTTTTGAGGTGTGTGTAAAACGTTAACCTGCTGAATGAAATATATAGGGAAGGGCTATGGTATATCCTATAACCTTTACACAGTCTAATTACTGTACAAATGCACATAACATAGTATTTTTATTCATGTATTCAAAACATTTAAATATCGCCCTTCACTTTAAATAATAATAGTAATCTGTGGACAGTGTACAAAGAAAAGAGAGAGGGAGGATAATTACAAGATTGTGAAATATCCAAACCTTAAAAAAGAAAGACACAACTTGGGGAATTGGTTATTTTTAGCCTCAGAGAAAAAGAGGCATTAAACATTCCCCGAATAATCCAGTACAATCCATGGAATGGATAAACTTGGCATATGACATATGCCCCAACTGTCCAATGATTTTGTGTTCTGCCATGCACAGCAATGAAGAGTAACTGCCTGTGCCCCTCCCCAGCAAAAAAGCAAGGTGAGGCCAGGTTAAAGAATCAAGAGAAACACAAAGGCAGATGAACAAAGCAATGTTATCTCCTTAAATTAAGCCCAGAAAATCCGAATGTTTGGCTGACTTTCTCATTTATTTATTTATTTTTAAAACCTGACAGCATCAGGCTTGGCTTCCATTCTCTCTCATAGTATTTAATAAATCTACTGAAAGAAGTACTTTGCCATTTCCCTCTAATCCATCATGTATCTTATTAATATTAGAGCCAGATTAGGATTTAAGAGTGCCACGGGTCTTAATTTATAAATATCATGCTCTCTATGAAGATGTCAGCTTGGTCCTGCTCTTCCCATCCTCCCTGCTATACTTCCCCTTTGGTTCCATGCTGTCAAGCAAATTTCACCGACAGGCACAATTTGAAATTTAATATACACATATCCCCCTGTGTATTAAGTTGTCTACATTTTGACAGCTTGGTCTTGGTTACATCTCCGAGGCAGAAACAGGGGCGCAACCAGGAAAACAGGCCATGCATCCCCCTAAAGCCTTAATGGCAGAGTTAAGCTGATTTCAAAATTGGATTCCAGTGCCAAGCGAGTGATCAATGGCAGAACTACAAGCAATGCTCAGGAGCATATGACTGCCAGCTCCACTTTCATCCATTTAGGGCCATTCTGTCAAGTAGCTTTTCCAATAAATTGTCTTGGCATGTTTCTAGCTTTGTTTCATTTAACATTTGATGGATAGGATCAATGTTTGTTTATAATTACTTCAGATTTTATTAGACTGTTATTGACTGAAAAATGAAAGCTGCTATCTTTATGCAGCTGAGGACAAGCAACTGCCCTAAGTTGAATCGGCACTCCAATATAACCCCAGCTTGTAATTCAGATCTTGATACAAATGATCAACATAACAATTACGAAAGAGTGGATGGGTTGGCTCTGCCCCATGCTCCACTTCACCTACCATGCGAATGTTTAAGTGGGTTCTGAAAACCCAAGACTGCTCTTAAAGGTGTGCTGTTTTTATGGGGCTGGCTTGGATTGGATTAGAAGTGTTTTGTTTTTATAGTGCTGCCATTTTTATCTGTGCATTGTTTGAATTTTCAATATGCTTTTGTATGTGTTGTAAGCTGCCATGGGAAGCCAGTGGTTGTTATCTGTCTAAAGTTTAGACAGATCAAATCTAAAGGTTAATAAATACAGGACTTCCGGGGTGGCGCCATCGGCAATGGCGGACTCCCTCTGAACAGGAGGGACCAGCTCAGCGTGAAACGGGTCCTTTCCGCTGCGGCGAAGCGGGGACCCTTTTATAAATCACAGGCGGATGAAGCCTGTGACCGTGGGACTCGGCGGGCACCCTTAGCGCCCCCCCAACCCACAAAGGAACCCACTAATGGGCTCCGAAGTGAAGAGGGGGAAGTGGTGCGGTGCTGTGAGTCAACTGCTTTTTCCGTGGAGCGAAGCCGCATAGCCGTTGCCAGAGAGCGCTGCCTTTTTCCTGGGACAATTTGGCATCTAAAATAATCACCCGTGAGTACTTAAACATTGAACAATTGGACTTCAAATAAGAACTGGCGATTAGAAAGGAATTGGACTTAAAAATTCACCTTAATTTGGTACTGAAACGGGAAGGTCTAAACAGGAAGTCAGCCTTCCATTTCCTTGTAGTCAGAAGAAAGCAAAGATAACGTACACTAGAGCTTAGAAAATCACTTTTAAAGGATCGGTTTTCACCATTTAAAATCGTTGAACCCCCCTTCAGTAGCAGGAGAAGAAGGGGGATCTTTTTTGGACTGTTTAAACCTGCAGAAGTGAGTTTAAAGTAAAGTAACTTTCCACCGTCCTGACCCTGGAGCGGGGTGTCAGAATTGACATTTTGAAGCTCATTGACCAGAGACAAATGTTTTTGACAGATAGTTAAAAGAAGAGTAACATTGTGATTCCACTGTTTCCTTTTGCATTTTAAAGGAACAAATATTGACAAAATATCTAAAAAGAAACTGTGTTGCTGTTGTCCTTAAAAGAAAGAACAACCAGAAGTTTTCCCTCTAGAGGGGGACTGTGAAACTGTAACAAGTTCTAGGGAGCTTACAGCTGCCACAGATTACAACCGTGGGAAAGCACTTGTGACCTTGCAGGACAATGTTTTCAGAAGCACTGTTGGGTGCTTTCTGTAAAATAAATGCCCTATTAGATCAGTTAAGTCAGAAGACGGATTTGATGACTAATGCGGCCAGAACATTTGAACAGGTAATGGGAAACTATTTGGAGCCCACCCAGGAACTTAAACAGGAGTGTGTCCTGACAGAGCAGATGAGAGAAGAGGATGTTGCAGAATCTTGGGCGCCAGAGATGGAGGGACTTTTGGCCCAGCAGGAAAATGAGCTTTTGGATTTGACAAATGAACTTGGAAAAAACCAGATTTGGAAAGACAAAGTTTGGATTGATTTGGAAATGGGGGGTTGGACTGACGCCCCTATGCAGGGATGTTTGGACTTTCCGAGTCTGGTAATGGGCCGTCAGAGGAACAACAATTGGAGTTGTTGGGGCTTCCAGTTTTGGAGGGAATTTGAAAAAATACCACATGGAGTCTAGTCCGGACTATGGGAAAGGGGCTGATTTGTTGAAAAGGGTCAAAAACACTACCAAGCTGGAGTTCCCACGAGTGAAAGGAAAATATGAAGAAGAGCTGCGGAAGGGACATGGAAGAGATTTGAAGGCCTTGGATATAAGATCACCAGGTTAATGTGCCAGACTAATGGGATAAAAAGGACTGACAATCCCGGGACCGGGGGGAGGGGACGCTGGAAGAAGATTGGATTGTTTTTATTTCTTTTTTCTATCATTAGGAATGTTTTAAAAAATTGATGAGCGTTGGAAAAATGTTGAAATGAAATTACCTGGCTCTTGGAAAAAATGTTTAAAGAATTAGGTAAAAAGGTAGTGGTTATGAGAAGTTGGTAAAAATAAGATTTAAGTCTTAAATTTTAAGGTTCTTTATAAAATAAGATGAAAATAGAGTAAGGTAATGTAATGACAGAATATTATGAATTATGGAAAGGATTTGCTGTGATAATTATTAATTAAGATACAAGAGATGGGAGGAGGAGGAGGTCATGGAAAGAAGGTAATGAAAGTGGAGAATTTGAAAATGATGGTTTTACTTTTACTTTTTCTTTTTCTGTCTTTTTCCCTTGTAATTTTTTAAAAAATTCTTTTTTCAATAAATATCATTTTTTAAAAAATAAAGGTTAATAAATACAATTTAAGAAGTTTTAATAAAATAAAATAAAATACCAGGTCTTTGGTATTTGGTTATTGGCAGTGCTTTTTTCTGAGGGTACTCAAGGGTACACAGCACCAACACCTTTTTTTCTTTAAGAAAATCATTGGTCATTGGTTTGTTTTCATTTTATTTTTATATATTTTGTGTTCTCATTTTGTACTTGTGTGTTGTGAACCACCCTGTGATCGCTGGATGATAAATAAAATAATAAAATAATGCTGCAATCTAAATTCCTGATCCTAGGTTTGTGTGGATAGGGTGGAGATCTTTCTTCACTCAGTTCAAAACAGCTTTACTAGTCTCTGCTCTGTGTTCCATCCACCAATGGAATTCCTACCAGCAAAAGCCCATGTGGAGCCCCCAAATGGGGATTTTAGGGGATAAGGAGAGGCTGAACCACCTAGATCCACTTGATCCTGAATTTCCCCAGTGCTATCATTTGAAAATATCATGCTTGAACTAGGTCTGATTGCTCCACCAGCTTCCTCCTTCTGCCCCAGCAGCTATGAGTGGGGCTGCAGGCTGCAGATGCAGCAAAAGTTACACCACACCATCATGCTCTGCTGTTGCCATGCCACAGTTAGGATTGCTCAGTAAGTCATCCTCAGATGTACTAAATGAACTTAAGTTGCCATATGCATTTATTTCAGTGGGTCTATCCCTCTCCCTCTCTTTCTCACGAACATTCTCTTCTAAAGAAATAATAATAATTCAGTTGTGAACATATAGTTTCTTCATGTTTTGATGGCTCTAAATCCTCTTAATCAAAACCCCAGCCTGGTCCTTCCATTTTACAATGAGAACACCACAACTGTGTGGCCATCAGAGTTCTGGTCAGCTACCCTTACCATACACCATGCAGACTCTCTGAAACTCAGGAAAATTTCAGTAAAGATTCACACTGACCCCCAAGAATATGCTGTATCTAATGACCAAGGTTTGTATATCATGTTATGAAATGCTGAAACAGTTTTATTTATTTTTCAAATATTTACTTATTTACATACATATGTAGGGAGTCTTTGAGCACATTGCAAACATACTTTCTCATCCACTAAAAATTCAGAGATTCACATTTTATTATTATTATTACAGTAAGTCTCTCAAATCAAGGCTTTATAAAACCTCTAGCATAAGAGTCATGATAAAATTACCAGTGGCGGAAAGTCTGAGTTCCTCTTAAATGAAACTGTTTGCCACCGGTTTATAGGGCAGGCTGAAATTGACCTTTTCTTCATTGTAATCAAAACCTGCTGTGCCTACCTGAAGCCATGCCAGTTATCCGCTGTGGACAGCTTTTATTTTGCTCTGCAGGAAAACAAATGCCTCATGCAACCGCATCACTAGTAGCAGCAGAGACATAAGACTATGTAAGAACACAAGTGATGCTTTGTGTTAATTGAATACGGTGCATTAATAAGTTGAAACTCCCATCCCTAGTGCGTTATTGGTATGGGCATCCCCTGAAAGCCAAACTGCGCTGCACTACCACCCCCTGTGCCTCCTTAAGTGCTTCAGCTTTGAGTGAATATTCACCATGCCAAATGTTCTCTCTCATTACAGAAGTAATGAGATGTTGCTTTTACTGGTCTGGATGTGGAGGTCTAAAGCCGTTCCACAGCCATTGTCTCCATAGGAAACCCAGGGCCAAACAGGAACTTGTATTAACCTCCTCACCTTGTGCCCTTTGGCAATTCCCAGTTCCAAAGCAAATCCTTTTGGTTCCAAAGGTGTGAAGGGTCCTGAGGGTGTGGGGGGCTAGCTCCACTCCCTAAATCCTGAATCCTCGGCCAATGCATGTTTAGCGTTTGACTGAAGAGGAACCTCTTCTATGCATGCATGCACAGTAAATCGCCGTACTCATAGCTATGTTGGAAACTCTACGTGCAAAAATATAGGTGTCTTCAGGCTTAGCTGACCATGTGCTGGTTAGGAGCAGGCTGGCAGGTATGTGATCATTAAGGGTGGGGTTAGTCCATGTGTACTCTTAGGGCTCTTCATGCATTCAATTCCCATAAATACCTGGCTAGGGCTATAGTGGTCACTTGAAACTCCACTGTGTACAATAGCATAACATTTGTAGCATACTCAGAACTGATAGATAACAACTATCTAGACAGAAAGGTGAAGAAAAGGGAAAGTTTCTTCTTGTCGTTATGATACATAAGCAATATACAGAAGCCTTAGGTTGACTCCTAAATGGAGTTCAAGCTTTCTAAAAAGGAAGCAGGATTGTCAGTCTAAGACTGCATTCAGACAACACTTTATTCTGTTTTTATGTTTCCTTACATAATAATTGCCACATTTCATGTGATCTTTCACACAATGTAGAAGCCATTTCTGGAAAAGTAGAAGTATCTAGCAGCTGTTTAGCACTCATTTCTGTGTTTATTTGCTTCCAGGAAACAATGCATTCGCAACCCCATTAACCTAGAAAATTGCAGAAGTATTGCGTTGCAATTTTGCATGATGAAATTTCAAGTGGCATTCCAGCATCAAGTTCTTTCCCACTATTAAATTTTTTAACAGGACATGATGACACGAGTAAAAGGAACTTAGAATCCAGGATAGAAGTGCTAACATTATAATCAGGAAAACTAATGTAATAATCCCTAATGCACCAAAAGAACATGCCAAACTTGGGCTGCATTAGTTTTATTGTTTATAAAGCCAGTGCTACTGTTCCCATTTCTAACATTCGTTTTACACTGCAGTACCTGCTGTGTTATGGAACTGTAAGTTTTTGATTGATACACCACCATTTCATGCTAAATTTTAAATAGTGTGAAAGAACATGAGGCTGGGATACTGCCCCACATTTCATCGCATAAAATTACACCACCAAACTCCTCCCATTTTCTGAGCTAACAGAGTTGCAATGTATTTTTTCTGGAAACAATTAACACAGAAATTAGTAATAAATGTGTGCCAGATTCCACTAGATATCCAGAAGTGATTTTATATCATGTGAAACATCACATAAAACATGAAAATCAACAGGTAAGGAAATGTCGGGAAGATGGAATAAAGTGCCATCTGAATGCAGCCTACACTCATAGTTCATTACCTTCCTACTTTATCATCCCTCATAATAAAAGCATTTTCTCTGATGAATTTCACCATAGAAATCTTTCTAATATGGTCTGCTATGTAATTTTTATTATTGCAGAGACTGAATCCAATTATTTCACGGTGCTGTTGCAAGGTACACTCTTCTTCTGTCTTACAGCATCAAATTATTGGGGTGGGTAGACTGGACAAGCACAATTGTATTCAAGGGAGGCCTAATGGAAAATGAAATTGGACTTGCCTGCTTAGATGTACCCTTGAAACACCATCAGGTTAGTTCTTATGAAGGAGCAGCACCAAAGCCATACACGATCAATGTCTTGCATATTTTTATCAACATTTGCATTTTGTTTCCTTTTTGCTTCTACTTGTTTTTATGTGTAAAATAGCTGGTGCAGAAAGATGATGGCCAGACTGAATATTTGTTATTAGAAAATGATATTTGTAATAAAACCACTGAGACCACCTTCTCTATCTTGGTTTAATTTGTGGCCCACTACGTGTGGAATGCAGACGTTCCTGCCTACTCCAGGCTGACACCTTCCTTCTTTTATTTGTTTTGTGATTTTGTGCCTGTGCTTTACAGAAATGGGGAGTTGATTCTCTGCTTCCTTGGTGTGAGAAAAATCTATAAATAAGCAATTATAGAGCAATCAAAGCTAAAGTCCTTTTATGAATGTGATGGGAGTATTTTTTTAAAGACCCTTTCATTTCCCTAAGATTGCAAAGTCTGCAAGTCAAAAGCAGTACAGATTTGTTCCTAAGGAGAGATTGAAAAGATTGGAGTTGTTTATTTTAGAAAAGAGATGAGAATGTGATCAAAACTATATCAAATAATGAATGGCGTTGAGAACGCAGACCACAACAGGGGGAGGGGAAGGGAAATGAAGAACTGATAAAAAGAAAATTACATTTCCATACACAGTGCAGTGGATTGCGGAAATCATATTGGAAGAGACCAGATTTTTGGAAAGATTCAACAAAGAACTGGACATGTTTGTCAGACCAGAGGAATACATATTTTGTGTACTGTTTATGAAGGACTGTTTATGAAGGACTATATGTAATGAAAAACAATATTCCAGTATGTAACCACCCCTCAAAAATATCTCTAAATATTAGTGGCTAAAATCAAAACTACACCAGTTTATAAACATAGAGATGGGCAAACCACATCCATCCCAGTTTGAAATGGAATGGAACTTCAGCTTTTTGGAAGATTCTATGAAACTATCTCAGCCTTTCTCCAAGAACTCTCCAGAATTTGGAAGGAATCTCCAGTGTTAACACTCTTATTATCTGCCAGGGCCATTTCTTTCCCACTTTCCGACCATATAAAACTAAGGCTGTATTCACACGGCAGTTTATATCATTTCCACAGTGTTACCCTGATAGTTACTTTCCAGACTATAACTGATCTTTCACACAGTTTCTGGGAAACTAATAGAATAGATTGTATATTTAGTGCTCATTTCCATGTTATCTCATTCCAGGGAAAAAAAAATCCACATTCAGTCCCCTTTAAACCTGAAAATTGTGGAAGTAAAGTGACAAAATTTGGTGCAACAGACATACAGCTCTTTTCTGTTATTTTCACGGGGGGAATCATGGGAGAACAGACACACACATGTGCAGAAAGTGTGGGGGAGTCGGAACATTGCTTAATGCTGTTTGTTGTTGTGTCACAATGACATTTAGCGCAACATGCCAATGTATCAGTAAAAAAGCCTCATTTCAAAGGGTACTGCGGTGTGAAAGGAACATGAGAAAATGGGGAAGACCTATCAATCAAGAAAACTAACACAATATTCCCCACATCAGAATGCACCTTAAAAGCCTACCTATGTTTCTACAATTCTGAAATGAAGTTTTCTCTCTATGTTCAGATTCCCAAAATCTGGGAGTTAGACACTTCCAAAGGGCATCAAAGTAGGCTCCGAATAAACGCCAGAAGTATTGACTCCTCATTTTAACTCAAGTCAGATATAGCTTGTTATTCCTCCTAGTCAAGGGGGTCAGAAGAAATTTATAAACAATCCTACATTTTCCAGACTTCTGCTATGATTATTACCTGACCTTCTTTGAAAGGTCCCAGGATGGGTTACAGTAGCATAATCAACATGGAATCGTTTTGAATAACCTTCTGCTTGCCCAGAACCTGGCCTGCTAAATTTGAGAAAATGTGAAAGAGGAGGAGGGGGAGAAACTGGGAGATGTGATGGCTTGTGCCCAGTCACAGAGACAGAGAAACTGGAGAAGGATTGTGCTCAGCTTCTAATGGTCTTGGAATAATGGAATTATATTTGTTCATTTCTGACCTTTTTCTATACAACTCACTCTGGGCAGTGGCAGAGGAAGCCGCTCAGGCACCTGGGGCAACGTACCCAGGGGCAGGGCAAACTGCCCAGGGGGGGCAGGGCAGTGCAAACCACCCATAGGGGCAGGGTGCACAGCGGGGCCTCCAGAGTCTGCCTGCCTCCTCCCACTCAGCCATACTACAGCTGGGGGGGAGGCAGTGGGTGGACCGTTTGGGCAGTGCGGAGCGTGCGCGCCCCCAAGCCACTGTGTCTCTCCCAGGAGAGATGTGGGACTCGGGCACGCTGCAGGCCCCACAGTGAGTGCCACCTGGTATTTTGTCACCCCCTTAGTGGTGACACCCGAGGTGACCCGCACCCACTGCACCCCCTTCCTCCGCCCCTGCCCCTGCCCTGGGATGACAGAACGCCATTGAGGGTTCCCAGTGGGACTTGCTCTATGAGCATTCAAAGCATGTGGTGGGAAGGAGACTCCTATGCTTGGTCCTCAGGTTGTAGGCAGCTGGATACCCTATTTTAGAAGTTTGAAAGTGGGAGGGAGGAATAGGGCAGGCAAATAAAAGCAGTGCATAACCCTTGGACCACCTCTTAAGTATATATTTTTAAAAGGTGTGTTTTTCCCCAGGCAGATTTTAAAAGGAGTTTCCATTTAAAAACAACCAGAAACAGGACGGGATGGACTTCATCCCATCTGAGCAGTCAGATGGACTGGTTCTTATATAAACTTTTATAAGTTTAAACTTTTATAAACAAGACAAAGCACTTTCAGTTAGCAAAAAAACAGTCTGAGTATCATGAAGCATCAATGGGAACTTTCCCATGGAACAGGCAAACTTCAGCTGTTCAGCCAACAATACTTATGCTTGGAGAAGACTATGCTAGCCAGAATTCTTCATTGGAAGTTTCAGCATCCACATCCAAATTCTGAGCCAGAATTCATTCATTCCTCACATCACTAGATGTAGAGATTAATGGAAAGTGGAAACAAGGCACTTCCAACAGAATTTCAAGACTTGCTGAAAGCTTTTTTCTCATTAAACAATTAAATGAAAACCAAAACTGTCATGCAGCAACATTTTCACATTTGCAATCAGGTAAATGTTCAAAACAAATTAGGGTAATATGAATATTTCATACCTAAAAATATACAGGAGAATATTAAAATTCAAAATAACCTTGAAAAATTGTACTGCTGGGTTGTGAGAAACAAAATGTGATTTTTGAAAAAGCAAATGCAAACTAGCATACTGTAAGAACTCATGGATCCAACTTTACATCACAGTTCTAAGCACATGTAAGGTCAACTCAGTTTAGGGGGCCTTATCCTAGGTAAGTGAAAATAGAATTGCAGCCAAGTAGGGGATTCTAGGTTTGGGTTAACATGCATACAAAAACAAATATTTTAGGCAGGAATCATACAAAAATGCATGCTTTGTTAAAAATACAATAAAAACACTCTGTATTTTTGTGCAGTTAGTGTGTGCGTGCAGATTGATACGGATATGAGACAGAACATATTTATAGGTTTACACAAGTGAAACTGACACAAACCAAAAGCAGACAGATTTTCCCAAGCCTAGCCCTACTGAAATGACTCTTCCACTCAGTGAAATGCAACATTGTAAATGCATGGCTCCCTGCAACAAATGTATGGTAAGTCAAGATAGCTGTAGATTCTGCTGATTTATTTCTCCCTCTTTAACTATAAATGAACCTTGTGTTCATTTGCTAGGAGGCACTTTCCTGCTGTGTGTGTGTGGTCAACATTTTCAAAACAAAATCTGTTTTGTTTATTTCCAAGAATGGTGACAAGAGATTTTTTAATGAGGCAGGACTTGACTCCAATGATAAAAGCAATATTTAAAATGAGAGTAAGCAACATGCCTGCCTCTGAATTAAAACACTGGATTAATACTCTTAAGCAGACACACTGGTATTTAATGATAACCAGGTGGTATCCAATTACTGTTAATCTATGGCATTCTTTTTTGATCGACCATATTCCTGCTGCCAACCAAATCAATGTTGTATGGCAAATAAAATGAATCTGGATGTCAAAGAGAAAAGTAATTAGGCACAATTTCAGAGGTTCTCATTCAACGTTTTTATGCATAGCTTCATTTTGATAAATTGGAAGACTCTGGCCCAGCAAGTATTTAAGACAGGATACATTGACCAAAATGAAACCTTGACTACTGACATGGCAAGTTGCTGATACAGAGTGGCTTGGATTACACAACATAATACGGAAAACATAACACATACAGCATAGGCTGCACCTGCATATTCTGAATACTAGACAGGGTTTCTTGCTGAAACTGGGAATGTCTACCTAACAGCCACATGTCTTCCTACAGTTGGTAAAGCTCAGGCACATTCAAGGATGATGAAATCATGTCATAATTCAGTGGTGTAAACCATTGACTGCCTGGGGCAATATTATAACAGACAGCAGCCCCCAAACACTATTATACTCATAGTATCTAAGTGCTGCTTTCACGTTCTGAAGTTAAACATGAAGAAGCAATAACGAGCCAGGAAAAGCATGACCATTGAGAAGAACCAAAGTGCAGTGGATTTGGGAGTCTTTTCTAATTCTTCATAGTGATGAGGGAGAAGGAGAAGATGAATAAGAGGTAGAAGTCCTTGTCTTCAGGACTAGCGTTGGACAAAAGGACTTATTTGTGAATGAGAGACTATGAATTCAGAAAGCCACTGAAAGGCGCACACGCAAATATTTGTGTGTCATTCTAAAAGAAGGCATTCTTTATATGTGCAGAGGGGCTTACGAGAATGCAAAAAAATAGTGAAATAGGATGACAAAAAGTGTAATGTTTACATTCCAAGAAACTCTTACATTTACTTCTATATACAAGAAAGCATATACAGTGGTACCTCGGCTTCTTGAACAAAATCTGTTCTGGAAGCCCGTTTGGCTTCCAAAACATTAGAAAACTGAGGGATGGCTTCCCGTTGGTTGCAAGAACTTCTTGCACTCAGCGGAAGCTATGCCACACATTCAGGTTCTGAAAAATGTTAGAAAACGAAAGCATTTACTTCCGGGTTTTCCGCATTCGAGAACCGAAACATATGACAGTGGAGGTGTTCGGGAACTGAGGTTCCACTGTATTTTAATTAGCATTTTGTACATGCATGCACACATCAGAAGAGAAATTAAGGAGGGCAATTCATTTGGGATAGAAAGAGGACTGGAAATTCCCTGGCCTGCCGTGTTCTGTAGAAACGCTCAATTACTCCCTAATATTGGTAGTAATACAGACTATAGCAGAATAGTGACTCCATTATCCATCCTAACTCTTTCATCTTCTTTGAATCAACAAATGAGTGAAAAGCATGTAGCTGGTAGACCAATGAGTGTCACATTAGAATTTTGTATGAAAGGAAAGGGCTAGCATATTGCAAGAAGAGTCGGCTTTTTGGATGGATATAAAGTGCAATGTATTGCATGCCATCTGAACAGTCCATGCTGTTTGGGTTCTGCTACTCCAGTTGTATTTTATAGTGGGTCTATGTCTGTATAAATAAATGTAATATGATCAGAGTGCAATGTAACCAGAAACATAATGATTCTGACCTTCATCGCTGCTATCTATGTCTGAGGATCTTTTTGTATTGTGGAGAAAGTAAAGGGACCAGCAACACAGAACCTTTCAAAAGGGATGCTTTAAGACATTTTAATAATGTTCTCTAATACCATTATGGCCCTAGAGAAAGGGCAACAGAAAGGCAATGTCTTGTAAAACTGACACAGAACAAGCTCTTATTCCTTCTGGTTGGTATACTATTGGTGTCACTATGAAGCCACCTTGCCACCATCTCTGGGTAAAATTTCCCATATTCTTGACAAATCAGTTTGAACAACCTTTCTTCCAATTCCATCTCTGTTTCCATACTTTGACCTTTTCAGCCTCTTAATCATAGCTTTTGGACATAAGTCAGATAGTAAGTCAGACATGCACTTCTTTTCTTCTCGTTTTGCAAACTCAAAGCAGCCCTCCTTTCTACAACAGTAAGAGTTATCCATCACTGCTGCGCTTCACCTGAATATTCCTGGGTGATTAAAAAAAGTGCAGCTATTCTTTCACTTGGCATTTTATAAAACCAAATTATTAATCATTACTCCACCGGCACACGCAAACTATCTTTCAAACCTGCTAGCGCTTGGGAAATGAATTCATTCTTTACTGAAGCCACTGTCTTGCTCTATGGGGGCTGTTTGTCAGTTTCTCCAGAGTGACACTAAATCAAGTTGCAAGGCACTGTTACTGTAAATCACAGTCTAATTTACTTGTCACCGTGTTGTGACACTTGGTTAAAAATGCTTTTTAATTGCGACTATAAATTATGCATTAACAATTCCTCATGGCAGCCTTAATACTACATCAGAATATTTTTGCACCAAGGGAAAAAAGACTGAACAACAGCAACATCATCAAACTGGGATTGAGATTTTTAAGAGGCATATGATGAGGGTGACAATGATTCATCACCCCACCTCACCCCACCATCCCTTAGAAAAGTAATCAGAATCTCTTGCCTATGTTATACAGCTCTTAATAGAAGGGGAATTCTGTCCAAGATGGAATCAGTCAACCCGTGTGCCATTTCTACCATTTGATAGCTCATGGTGGTTGAATATTCTTCTCAATCTCAGTTACCTGTCTCTTCAGCTTAAGGTTAGGCTCCGGAGTTTTCTGATTGTAACATTCCGTTTAGCCAGGATAGGAGCAACCCCATTAACATTACAATGAACGCCTTCAATAAAAAATCAGTTTTTAAACTTCAAGGTTCTCGGCAGATATTTCTACAAGTACATATTTAATATTGCATTGAGAGAAACTTTCCTTATCTTCCTCAGAAATCATTATGGAATAAGCTTGCCATAAGGACACAGCAAAGATGAATAGGATTGTTCAGAGGAATACTACTGAAATTGAAATATAGGGTCTGAGTGCTCATTCTCAGATAATGTGCAAGTCTGCCAGGTGTTCTGTCTTTTCAGATATGCTTTAAACTAATATTTTTATGGCTTCTTATTGAAATCACGGGTGTTTCAACTTTAAGTACCCAAGACAGTATGATTGGTTTTGTTGTTGTTGTTGTTGCTGTTGTTGTTGTTCTCTTTTTAGGGCATTGTAGAATGTAAACAAACATGCTAGGAGATTAAGAAATTTTTGGCCCCGGCTCCATCTACGTTCCTCTATGTAGGATATAAACAATGTAAAGCAGATTTTAACAGGATATCTTTGAATGCTGGCTATTTTATACTTGGATTCAGGGTCAAACTACACAAAGTGTATAATGTACAGTGGGTAGCTATGTCTCATTTTTTTCTTTACCTGAACTTCATTAAGACTGTGTCACACATGGAGGGAAAGGAAATTTTAATATGCAGGAGGGCCAGTTTTATAGTGGACCATGGCTGGGGAGGGAAGCAATCAACCTATCCTATCCAAGTGCCCCACAAAGAATGCATTACTGCAGTCCAAACAGGATGCTACCTGTGTACGAATAACCCTGGCCAGTCTAGTTTGAGTCATTCTCTTCTGATATTTGTGCACTGACTAAAGTAATAAGTAAAGGTCATCATCAAATTGCACCTGCTGGCATTAACCTTTTCTTTCGAATGCAAGTTGCTGCTGTTAACTTTCATGTCAGATTACAGTGTGGGGCTCTGATCTCAGGACAGTTCTGAAAGTACCACTGTTTACTGATCTAATTTAAGGCTCTCTTGTCATGGGAGTATGAAGGTTTCTGCGACGACTGGGGACAGCTGTCTCCTGCTGCTCTTCTTGGCCAGATTTGTCCTACTCCTCTTCCTTCATCATTCTCTGTGTGGGCAATAGTCCCAAAACATTCAACAGTAGTGAATTTGGGCTTATTTAGGAGAGCGAAACATCCCCTGAACAAAAAAAGCAGACCATCACACATTCAGTTTCCAGCAACAGGGAGGAACAGGGAGAAGTGGTGGGGAAAACAATCTTTACCTCCAACTATGCAAAGCCAGCGCTAGTCAGAGATGACGACCTTAGGCTATAGGATTATAGAATCATAAATACTCTGACCTGATATAAGGCAGCTTTCTAGGTCAGAACCTCCCCACAAAACATACATCTTCCATGTCTTTTCACAAGATGATTGGGCTGCTGCACTGGTGTAATATTTTCATGCAGCAAGTAGATTTGGCAATGAGATAATAAAGGTATTTGGCTATGAGGCCAAATGAAATAAATGCAAAGCAAAGGAATTGCCCTAAATCCATTTGCTCTCATTGGCATCCATTGATGCCTATTATTATTATTATTATTATTATTATTATTATTATTATTATTATTATTATTATTATATTTCTTTATTCTTTCTTGCATTCATATCATCCAAAGTGCTCAAGATGGCATAAATAGTCCCCCCCGCCCCAATTTTATCCTCCCTACCTTGGAGGTAGGGACGTGGGTGGTGCTGTGGATTAAACCACAGAGCCTAGGGCTTGCTGATCAGAAGGTCGGTGGTTCGAATCCCTGCGACGGGGTGAGCTCCCATTGCTCAGTCCCTGCTCCTGCCAACCTAGCAATTCAAAAGCACATCAAAGTGCAAGTAGATAAATAGTTACTGCTCCGGTGGGAAGGTAAACAGCGTTTCCGTGCGCTGCTCTGGTTCGCCAGAAGCGGCTTAGTCATGCTGGCCACATGACCCGGAAGCTGTACTCCGGCTCCCTCGGCCAATAAAGCGAGATGAGTCGGTCGCGACTGGACCTAATGGTCAGGGGTCCTTTTACCTTTACCTTGGAGGTAGGTTAGGTTGTGAATCAGTGACTGTCCCAAGGTCACCCAGGGAGATTCATAACTGGATGGCGATTTGAACCCGGTTCTCACAGGTCCAAGTTCAGCACCCTAACCACTACACCACACTAGTTCTTTAGAAGACTTCTATTGAAATGCAAACTGAAGATTTGGAGAGGGGATTTTTGATGGGGCAGGGGACCACTCCCAATGGCTCCACATCTACTCAGGCTTTTTCCACTCAGGCTGTTATTTATGTAAGAAAAAAATCAGGCACCATCATTCCCATAATGTTGCATCTACAATGGCCCTTTGGGAATTGGGGGTAGGAATGCTACCACCAAATGATACTGGAGAGAGAGATTGTCTTTCTTTTGGGAGAAACTTCTGCTAGGTAGGGACAACTGTCAGGAAGCACAGATCTGCATGTGTGTGGGTGTGAACATGTTTTCCATTTGGAGTCCTCTACTCCCAAAAATGATCAATATAAAAACAGGCATGGTTTTTGGAGGGTGAAGTTGTTTGCAAATATGTTACTTTTTGCCAGACACCCAGAATCCAGCCAGACATTTTTAACAAATTGGAATTCAGCAGCATCTGTGATGCAGAGGGTGTAATCCTATCTCAGCTGAAAGCAACGTGATTTATAGTATTGACTGTAAAAGCATTTGGATATCTCTGTCTATGTGAAAAATGACTCTTTGAAAGAGGCAAACTACGAATCTTTCCTCATGACAAGAGATTCAAACAACAATATAATTCTACATAAAATATATACACACACACACATACATACACATACATCCTTAGGCAGCGAGAACAAGCATCTTAGAATGAGATGTCATGCTTGTAATCAAGGAAGGTCACATTACATACAGCTGTTCACATTCAGGGTCCCGTCCCCCCCCCCCCGTTTCCTTCCTTTTTCACTCAGTGCCAGAAAAGCTCCTGAGAAAGAATGATTTCTTTTTATAACCTTTGTGTCGAAGGGAGGATCAATTACATCTGTATGTATGACACACACCTCCAAAAGTGTCATTTGCAATGATACGTCATTGTGTAAGCTAACAGCACATTATCACTTGGATGAGGCTTAATTCAAAGGATTACAGGCTCACAAAACCTGTATCTCACCATAAGGTGACTTTGAGGCTGCACCTGCATGGCACAGAACCAAGTGAAGACCATTCTGGGATTTGGGCTCACTGCACATCCGGTGCAGGAATGGACAGATCAGCCTATTTTTTTCCGGTGTGACTTCTGTATTCTCTTAGTCACAGATCTGTTCTGTCATTCGCCCACACAAACCTTTTTTTTAAAAAAACAACTCAGCATAAACATACATGTAAATGTTCAATATTTTTATACATTTCATATACATCATCCCACCCCCACATTTTCTGTGCCTTTTAAGGCATTGCCCCCCCCCCCCAATATATGAATTGCTGTGCACATCTGGCCATAAAATACGGGTTTCTATTCATTTATTTGTACAAAATCTCCAAACTTCAGAGAAATATGTCATCAGCTCAGAACTGATATCGCCCCTGGCCCAAAGAGCGCAGGGCTCTTTGCCACCACCAGTCACATTTTGCTATTGCAATATTTGCATGTCTTTAAAAGTTTTATTGGATTCTGCAAGTTGCAGCGTATTTCAATAAAGGTTGTGGCTGATTTTAAATCCATAACTCTGCATCTGGCTCTTCTTTGCACCCACATATCCTGTTAGCACATATGCCACTCCTTCTACATCTTTTCATTTCTGGATTTCCAAGCAGCAGCCCCTGAAAGCTATGCAGAAACCTTTTGTTGACTGGATTTGACCCTGTGACCCCCTGCGGCTGATCTCTACAGCAGGGTGTTGTAGGAGAGCCAGGCAATTCCTTCCATTCCATTATTACTTCCCTCATCCGCCAAGATGCCATCAGAACAGTAATATGCCCCCAAGACAAACCGTTCATCACCTATGGCAACAAAAAAGCTTGTTTACAGAGTGAAGGAATTGTTTGAGAGGAACGGGCAGAACACAGATTTAGAAGAATGAAGGAATAAGCAGAACACATAAAAGGGTATGTTAGCTTTCTTCTGCTTTTAACATTTGTAAGCTTATATTTGATGTAGCTCATTTTTATTTTGCTCACACCCCTGAAAAAGAAGGGGAAATCAAGTGATGATTTGCAGCAGTGTTGTGCAAGAACAGAATAAACGAATTAACATGAGTTCCAAAACCTCAAAAAAGCTCTGGAGCAACCATGAGGAGAAGTGATTTTCTTTTGTATTAAAACTGAAAACAGAGACAGAGGAACAGGCATAGGTAGAACAAAGAACAGTCTTGCTGACTCATATTTGCTTGTAGGGAAAGGGTGATAAGGCTCAGACAGAAACAATGAATCAAAGTAGCTAAAATGGGATTTATCAAACCCAGGCAGCCCAGTGGGAGCTGGTAAATTGAGGTCTGCAGTTCCATAGAAGGCTTAAAGAACACACCGGCAAAGAAGCTAGGCAAGAACTTTATTGTCTGTCTTAAACAAGAGCAGGACAACAGTTGGATCAGCAAAATGCAGAGTGGATTAAAATGGATAACGGTGTGCAACAAGGACATGAATGCACACCAAGGAAGGAAGGAAGGAAGGAAGGAAGGAAGGAAGGAAGGAAGGAAGGAAAGAAAGAAGGAGGAAGGAAGGAAAGAAGGAGGAAGGAATGAGAAACTTGGAGCTCAAAATGAAATGGAAAGGGAAGCTGTAATTTATAGGGCAGATGTGACATGAGAAAAAACAGAGATGTCTGGGAAGAAATTGCTTCAGACACATGCTCTCTTTCCACAACTTCAGTCCCACTGTGATAACCAAGGGAGGAAAGCTAAGAGGAAAGACAATGACAGAGATGACATATTGGTCACATGGAAAATCCTGAGGGCAATCCCAGCAAAAACAAATGGAAGCTGACTAAAACTTTCTTGCTCTTGCACTGTTTACATTCAGCTGAGTGGACTTCCCTAAGATAACTGTGTGCAAATCGGTGTGCAAATCTTTATGCAAAAGCATTCTGCAATATAAATAATATTCCCCTAGCGTTAATAATATTTCAGGGAGAGCTGCAAGATTGTGGTGGGGGGGGGGGAGGTACTTCATGGGAAAAGGTACTTCTTTTATTATTTGTGTTCATTTTGAACTATCCTGAATTGCACTGAAGGGGCATTTCTTGATTATTTCTGAATTGCTTTTCTATTCAGCCCAGTGCAGATAACTTTGAAGTAGCTGATTGATGCCTGGAATACAATGGCTACTCCACTGTACAATCACCCATTGGGAATTTGGCCCTGAAGATACTGGTAAAAGTGCCCCCTAGGCTATAATCAATGTGGCCTAGATATGTCTGTCTTCCAAGCCTTGCCAATATCATCACAGGCTTAGAAGCAAGATGGGGGAGCTGTCCAACAAGGAAGCACTACTACTGAGGCCAAATTTTATTCGCATCAGGAAAACCATTCCAGGATATAGTTTTTAGTGTTGAGGCACTGACTAAATGATGTCACTTCGAACACAATTTCATAATTTCAGCTACGTATTATTGAGTCAATGTGGGTTGGTGATGTTCATGTGTCTCTCAAAAATGCAGGGGTTAGAAACCCTCTGGCCTGCTAACCTCATGGCTTGCATTGCAGAGGACTGGACTGGATGATTCTTGGGGTCTCTTTCCAACTCTACAGTTCTACGATTCTATTAACAGAGGTTTTAAGAAAAATCTCCTTCAGAGGAAGAGAAAGGAGTGAGCATGCTGTGAAGGTACACTGTGATCGTGTCTGCATTTTCTAATCCCGCTCTTCTCTGTCCACCAACAGCATGCAGCAAGTGCCATTACGAAAACACAACCTTTCTCATGTTATTTACCAAAAGCAACAGGGTACTCCCATCCCTGTGCCTTTCCCTCTGTGTACAGAAGTAAAAGGGATTTGATGTGCATCCTGTGGCAAAGATTCAATGCGACACCTTAATGTGCTTTGAATCTGTGCCAAAGGGTGTGTAGAAATGTAGGTTTTATGGACGTGTTGTTGTCTTTAACATAGCCAGGTGTTTCCAGGATTATAGGTATTCAGGGATACAGTAGAAATTATGCTTGGCTCACATTTTGATATGAACCTAATTTGCACTTCCCCTCAAAATACATTAACTGAAACTCAGCTGCATATAATAGGAGAAATGCACACAAAATTGCTCACCGTTTCCCCCCTAAGATCTTTAAAAATGACTTAGAAACTGTGGTAGAGATGTGGCGTACTAAGCTTAAGATGGGAAAAAATGAGAAATGGAAAGAAACGGAAACTGATGGATTCTCCCATCCCTACAACCTATCAAGACTTGGCTTGTACATTCCATTTGTACAAATACTCAGGGCCAAACTGGACCAGATTAGGGCAAGCCACGTGTGCCTATGTACCTGTCTGCCCCATTCACATATAAAGTGTGTAGGTGGGAGGTATTTTCTGCATGGAAAGGAGTGTTCCCTTTATCTTGCTGAGGTCCATTGCTTGAAGCTGTCCCCAGGCTCTATCTGAGCCAGGCTTGAAACAATGGAGTGTAGTGCAAGGAAAGGAAAGGTTCATTCTTTTTCTGTATACAAACAGACATCTCCTACCTCTTCTGTATACATGAACAGGGGAGACATACCTATAAACCCACCAGGCCAGCCCATCACATGGACTCCAGCGGTCATGGACCGATTGTATGTACAGAACAGGTATTTTGAGAATTGACCTTTAGTGTAAAAGCAAGCGCAGTTTGCTGCAGAATATTCCACTTGTTCACCCGATACTCCACAAACGAAGTTATGCTTGCTGCCTGTTAGGTGAAGTTAATAAAACAACCAACAAGACAGGATACCACAATTAACTTTCCAGTCAGAACATCCACTGAATTGATTATATTTCAGCACATATAAATTTTA
Organism: Podarcis liolepis; assembly: GCF_965112155.1. Classification (NCBI taxonomy): domain Eukaryota; kingdom Metazoa; phylum Chordata; class Lepidosauria; order Squamata; family Lacertidae; genus Podarcis; species Podarcis liolepis. The sequence continues at coordinate 46,011,489 of NC_139564.1, read as the reverse complement.
ATGACAGTTGTTGAAGCCTGTTCTCTAAGGTACTGTTAAGTACTGAAAAATAATTATACAAAGATAGGAATCATGCCAGTCAGTACTCCTTTAAAAAAACCCCACAAACACCATGTACCTTTCATTATTTCATCAGCAATGGCTGAAGCCCTGAACACTTCTTTTGTATTTATTTACACCAAGATTACACCATCTGCCATAAGATACTGCCTAAGTCAATATGGTAACTACCGACCAGCGAGTTTGACATCGATACCAGGAAAAGTCCTAGAACAGATAATTCAACAGTTGGTCTGTAAGCACTTAAAACAGGATGCTGTGATTACTAAAACCCAGCATGGGTTTCTCAATGCTGGACAAATCTTATTTCTTTTTTGATGGAGTTATAAGCTTCGTGGATCAGGGAGGTGCTGTGAACGTAGTGTATCTTGACTTCAGTAAGGCTTTTGACAAATTTCCTCGTGATATTCATGCGGGGAAGCTGGTAAAATGTGGTTTTCTGGTAACTGTTAGGCACGGTTCTGTCCTGGGCCTGTTGTTGTTCATTGTCCTTATAATGATTCAGACAAAGGATGTGGGGGGATGCTCATCAATTTGCAGATGACACCAACCTCAGAGAGGGAGCTAATGCTACAGAAGACAAAATCAGAATTCAAAATGACCAGATTGGTGATCTGGGCCCAAACTAACTCTATTCTGCCTTGTTCAGACCACATCTGGAATACTGTGTCCAGTTCTGGGCACCGCAATTTAAGAAGGATGTTGACAAGCTGAGGAGGGCAGCCAAGATGATCAAAGATCTGGAAACCAAGCCTTACGAGGAACGGTTGAAGGAACTGGGTATGCTTAGCTTTGAAAAGAGGAGACTGAGAGGAGATATGATAGCCATCTTCAAATATTGGTAGAGAAGATGTGATTTAAGGTGAGACCTCAAGAACCACGTAGAACTTTGGTATACTGAAGTACTTTTTAGGAAAGCGTCAGCTGCCCTTCTCAACAGGTGGCACTGGTTGCTCAGTGAGATATTCATTGTGAGATGAGTCAAGAAGCTGCACATTTGTTTTTTTAAGATTGTAAAAACCATAGACTGGTGCAGAGCTTTGTTTTTGTTTTTAAAAAAATGCTATTTAAATCATTTATTTAATTATGTTTTTAACTTGAATATTGAAACAAATAAAGGCTTATCATTCAGAATGTGAAATCAAGCATAATTGTATTGTGTACTCCACCTGAAGTGATGTTTAACAGATGCTTTTTAATGTTTACTTGGATAGTCACTTAATGCTTGTGGACTTAGAAGGGAAGAATTAAATTAAGTTTAAGAAAATATTAAATATATGGAAGTGTGATCTTATGCATGTGGGAAACTACATTCTTGCAATGTTCCAAACTCCAAAGTTAAAGCTGTTAAAACAGGAAACAGTAGCAGTGGATATACATATATCCTGAATGAAATGGTTGTATACCTTTCCAATAGTATTGACTGCTTCTCAGTGGGTACCATCTGCAGTCATTCCATTTTATCATTCTCCTCTACCTAATGTAATATACTTGTAGGATAGCACAAGAAACTTTAATATCTAAGGAATACTGCCATCAATTTTCATTGTCAGACTCCCTCCTGGCAGTGAAAAGTGCAGCTTATTTCTCTTCCATAGATGTTTCCTTCAATATAGATGCCTGTTAGATGTAGGCCTTTAGGGAGGGAGGGAGTTTGCTCTTATAGTGCTGAAATGTCTGTGAAAAAGCGGAAATCCTATTTTAATCTTGTACTATAAGTAGTTGCAACCAGTGATTTAACATCACAGCTCAGCTTTTTACTGTGCCTCTAACAACCAGATATTTTTATGCTCCAATATACCACGTTATTTTGGAAACTTCAAGCATTTGTGTTGTATACAGAACTGCAGTATGGCTTTAGAAAGTGTTCCTTATGACATCTATTAAACGTTGTGCAATTAGTATTATGGCTTGGCAGGGAATCAATCATTAGGTTTTTCTGAAACTCCCAAATTATAGTAGGGGTGGGGGGAATCTCCAGAAAATCTTCAAGGCCTCATTATTCTGTCATTCTCTTTTTATATATATAAAATTTTATTTGCTTTTCTGTTACATATTTCACATATATACAATAACCATCCAAACAATTTAATAGTCTCAACGTCCCTTCCATGGTTTGTTCAGTTTCCCATCTACTCCACATATTCTTAATATTCCATACCTTCCCACCCCCTTCTTTTTACCTCAATTTACCTTTCGCTGCCGAATCTACTCTAATCCTGCTAACATATTTACCTGTTTACACTGACTTTTAAAATAATCCACAAATATTTCCCAATCTTCATTATAAATTCTATCATCTTGAGCTCTTATTCTGCTGGTCGGACCTGCTAACTCTGCATATTCCAACATCTTCATATTCCATTTCTCCTTCTCTGGTACTTTGTTCTCCATTTTGGGGCAAATAACAACCGAACTGTCCAATATTCTATCACTCTCCACATTCACAACTGATAAAAAGGTTACAAATTCAACTGTCTTGATTATTGTGAATGGGCCTGTAAACATGGCTTTGCCTCCTTAGCACAGCACTTGGTAGGCGATAGGTCTAACGAAAGCCTATACTGTTGCTTTATGGGGAGAAATCTCTCTCCAGCCTTTGGGATGTCACTAGGGGTGTATTGAAACATCAGCTCCAACTCCATAGCCCTTTTCACAAGTTGTGAAGTTGGACTTTCCCTTCTATCAAGTTGGAGAGCTGCTGCTGGGGGAGAGAGGTGGGCTGGGAACACACATGAATCCCAGAACATAGGAAGTTGCCTAATACTAGGTTGGACTATTTGTCCATAGACTTGTCTCATCTGCCTGGAAGCAGCTCTCTGGGGTCTCAGGCAGGCCTTTCACTTTACTGCTCCCTAATCCTGAGTATGATAAGGATTTGGACCTAGGCACTTGGCATGAAAAAACGTATGCTACCATGGAAGCACGGCCTCTCCACATAATTAGTTTTGCCCAGTGGGCATGGGAGATGAGGGAAGAAAACCTTCTCTGCTTTGCCTCAGCAATGCAGGTACACTCTCTACCTTCTGGCAGGGTTAGCAGCTCCCAACAAAGTAAGGAGCATCCACCAATGTCTTAGGCCATTAGGTGGGGGACCTATGGCTACTTGGATGCTGCAGGACTCTAGTACCCAGCAACCCTGACCATGCTAGTTCGGGCAGATGTCCAACATCAACTGGAGGAGCACAGGTTCCTCAGTGCCAGCTAAGACAAACTGAGTGATGTTCCATTATCTTCTGGGAGCCATAGGGAAGATGTAAGGAGCATCCTGAAATTCTGCAAATGGTTTATGAGGGTTTCTTCCCCACTTCATCCTAGATTACAACTGAAGTTTGTCTCTGTGGTATGTTGGTTAAGGTCAAGATGTTGTAGCTACCAGGGACAGAGAAACAGGAGCTGCATGTTGAATTTAGGCATGGAGAAGCCAAGGCAGAGAGGCAGAATCACTGAAAATTTATTTTCCTCTTTGGAAATCTGATGCAGGACTAATGGTTGCATTTCTGTTTGCTTTAGAAGTCAGCTTGATTCACACAATCATTCTGAAGATTCCCCCAGTTCTTAGTGGTGGCTTTATCAAAAACTTGAGGGTCTAAAGTAGGTAGCTTCAAAATCACTGTATGCAGATGATCCTTTGATTCCATTGCATTTATTGGGTGTCATGACATAGCAACCCAGTGGTCTTTTCACATCATAATCCATTTATGGCTGCATCATTTCCTATTTTGCTAAGGTTTTTACTCAATTGCTCCCTGCAGTTAAGCCATTTTGTATTTATAGTATGTCAAATCTTCCTCTCGAGAGTTACAACAGTACAACCCTATTCTGTGGGATTACAAAGATTTCATGAGGGCCTAATTTGGCCTATTTTGGATATATACTACTTAGCTAACAGAATGCAGGCGACAAGATGGAGAATGTCTGCTCTTCTTATAGAAACTTAGTAATTACTCATTTTATTCTCTCTCTGTCTCAAGCTATGTTGAGAAGCTTTGACAAGCACGTTTTCTTAATGGATTAGACTAAAGAAATCTGACAAAATAAATTTCAGCAACAGAAAACTGAGAGTTGACACAATGAGCCTAGGCAGTGGCAACTGCTAAGGTTTCCACAGAGCACACTTTCAAAAGTCAGTTTGACAAGTGTTTGGAGTGTTGCCAAACTAATGGCAGAATCAACAGTCAACAGAGGTTTGCCTTAATGCTTGTTCAGTACAAACTCACCCACTGCTCCAGATGAATTCAACAAAATAGTTCATTCAGAAAGCCAGTTCAACATAGCAGTTAGCATGAAAAACAGCCACCCAGTGATTTATTTGGCAAGAAGCTGGCCACCAGAATGACTTGGCATGCCATTGAAAACACAGGGAAATTGGGGTTTCTTGGTATCCCTTGCTCTTCCCAGATTTCATAAAAATATTCACAATGTGGTAAGTTCTAGTTTTGTAACATCAGCTTCACTCACAAACCACAGCATTCCATTTCCTTTGGATAATGTCAGATACCCTAAATACACATGTTCATGAAGAGCTTCACGCCAAGTCACTAAGGAAAAACTATATGTATACGATCACTTGCTAGTACTATTCCTGTGGCTTAAGCCTTTATAGATACTCTTGCATCTAAAGAACAGAGTTGGAGAAATAAGAACTCAAAAATCTTGCAATCAGGTAGGGATGCCTGATGAGAGAGGGAGCTTTTGTTGAGTTAATAAATTATCAACAGAAGATAACAAGAAAAGATTGAACATATCTGGAATACAAAATAGGGACTGTACTAAACGTGTACAGGTACACGAGTTGAGAAATAAATTAACAAGCGCTTCACCTTATTTGAACCAAAGGGAAGAAAAACTTTGTTCATCATACCATATTGTTCACCTTTCACCGCCCTAACAGCATCTAGGTATTTCAGACTACAACTCCCATGGGAGCTGTAGTCTGAAACATCTGGAGCAGACAGAGCACATGCTGTATGTGCAGAACAGCAACATACACACACTACCCTGAAGTACTGCTGGCAGATGTTCAGGTGCTTTAATGGCTCTTCAGGGTGAACCTGAATTGTGACATGGATTTGAAACTATCATTTTATACCGAGAATCAGTTCCTTTCCTCCTGCACATTCCAGAAAAGATGATATATGTATTGGCAATAAGTAAAAAATAGGACTTCTTTTACAGATAACATATCACCAGAATCAGTGTAATGTTTGAGGTTCCAGCTGTGCTATTGTGTATAACAGAGCAGCACTTGCAAATGTTTTGAGACTGCAAACAATGAAGACATTTATACAGGTCGACAATTTCCAACTTTTTATTTTCAAAAACTTTGTATTTACAATAATTGACATTAAATTAATGTCTCCTTTATGAAATGACTTTGTCTAGGCTGGATACAATAATTCAATGAGGGACCAGAAAGCAAGACCATGTTGGAACCAAGAGGCATGAACTTTCATATTGTTTTACTCCAAAGAAAGACTTTATCTGGAAACAAATCAAAACTCTGGTCTTTAAATATAAGGCCCTAAGATATAATGAGATATTCTGCAACTAGAATATCTAATTGGACCTCTTCTTCGCCTTTTCTCCCATTATCATGGATGCAGCATCACAGTCAGGTGGCAGTTAAGACCTTAGAGTTGTAATTTCCAGAGAAGCTACTGGGTGGTACATGGGAGCAGTGAAATTTCCAGGAAAACAAGGTGTCTGCATTCTAAAGAGTCTCCAGAAGATCTAGTAACTGGGACAAATGCTCCATGTGCTTTCTGAACAGCAGAATCCTGACTGAAATGCAAGTAAGCAGTTGTTATATTTGCTCCACCCATCACAGCCAATTATACCTGAAACAACAGCATCTTCTAAGTCATGTTGTTGTATTGGTTGGGTTTCCACACAATTATTATTTAGAGGAATGTTGAAAATGGCAGCGCTCCTTGGATTCAGCCTGCCTTACTAGCACTTATGTTTTGTCACACAATGCAAAAGAAAAACAAGACCCCAATAATCCAACAGGACGTGACTAAGGAGAAAGCACATCATGGCAATGCAAAGTCCTGAAAGCTGCCATACAGAAGATGACAATTCAGCCAAACAGAAATAGCAGATGTCACTTTCTGAATCTAATTGGAGCATCTCAGTGCAGTGCTCTTCAGTTTTACACTCTCCACCTAACATCTGCTTAGATGTTCCCAATGTACTGCTATGCCTTAAACAGCTGGCAATTTCTCTTCTCTCCCCGCACTCCCTCCTCACATTATCTATGGAAGCAAGCCACACAAACACATTGCCTTCATCTGTGACCACAGAAGGAGCATTTATAGCTTGCCTCTGATTACAGAGGAAAAACAGTGTGCAGCATCATTTTCTCTGTTAACTTTTATTAATAAGGATCAAAGATGCCAATTAATAGACTTGGTCCTTTACATATTTTACCTTTGAAAAGGCACATGTTGGTCTTTTTCAAGCGTGTTCCAACAGAAGTAGTCTGATTTCTCAGAACTTTGTGCAGGAAATGGAGCAGCAGAGTAGGTCAATCTGATTAAACACCCCACACCCCTGAAATTAAATTAAAGTGCTTTTCCTTTTAAGTACTTCAAAGCTTATGATTAAAAACCAGAGCAAGTGACACTTTAGTACTGGCTCATAAATGTCATTAAACACTTAATAAAAAGCTGCAGAGGTTTATCTAGGTCTCTTGAAGCAGCCACTAATTCTTCCTAAGTTTCCCCCCATTGTCTCAAAGCCAGATATGGTGCTGTTGTTTTTTATTTTTTAAGAAAGGTGCTACTTGAGAAGATAATTCCCATAAGAATAAAAGAGAAGAAAGAAATGCAGAGTATCTCACTCTCTTAAATTAAGTTCCATCTCCAAGTATTTCTACTTTTTTCATCTACAGACTCAGCTTGAAGAGAACAATAGACTCTAAAAATAAACATAATATGTAACTGTCTCTCAGGCAGCGTCAAATCCAAAGGGAAAAGAGTGATGGGAGTTCTTCAGAAAGAGTTTTAATGAACCTCCTTCTCTCTTGATTCAGAGTATCATTTATTTGTAAAGCAATCAGTCACAGCTTTCCTTGAGAATGATGCTCTCCTGACTGATCCTGCCAAAGTGTTGAACAATAAGGGATAGAAGCATACCCATGTTGGAAGCCAGAAATAAAAATATTTGTTGTCAGCTGAAATAAAGCACCCTGCATGCACTTGTTTGGATGGACAATATATGGACTAGAACCCTTCATGCTTCAGGTTGTTAGGCACTTAGTAGAGAAGCTTTCCCAAAGGGCAACTTACTTCACAACTGAATATTTCTGAAAATCAGTAGCAGAGTGGCTAGCAAGGATGAAACAGTCAGTCTCAAGACTGAATTTCACTTCTGTTATGAACACACTGGTTGACCTGATACACAATAATATAATAATACTACTAACTTACCACACATGGTTGAATTACAACTAGAAGAAGCAGGCAAAAATGTTTTGAAAACTAGAAAATGCTAGGCATAGTCTTTATAACCATATTATTACAAGTTTTCTAAAGTGTGATAAGACAGTAAGTTTTGTTGCATGCAACCTGCAGCTTCCTCATTGGCATTCTGACACTCAGCACATTTAGTTGCTGGAACTGATTTCACTATATCTTCTTCCCAAATAATTAGCTTAGGACCAGTGCACAAAATATGCACTTTTTCACAAGACTCCTCATAAAATAAATCCTCTAGGTGTTGTACAAATGAAACACTTGATTTGTCATCATTTGTTTACTCAGTCACATATACTAATTAACTGACTCCATTCCAAAGTAGTACTTTTTGCTGCAATGTGAATTGGATCAGCTTATACCAATTAGATTATTTGTCCATCTATTGTCTAGACTGATTGGTGGCAGCTTTCCAGGATCTCAGGCAGGGGTCGTCTTTCACATCACCTGCTACCTGACCCTTTTTAAAAAAACCACACCAACTGAGATGTAAGGGATTGAATTTAGGAGCTTCTGCATGCAAACCACATGCTAGGCCAGAGCTTTCCAAACTGTGTGTCGCAACACGCTAGCGTGTTGGCTGCAGTGTGCAGCTGTGTCACGCGGACACTCCCCATGATCCTCCTGGGTTTGGAAATGGGTTAGTTTTACCTCCGGTTTGCCATTAAAACTGACTGACAGTGTTACGAAATGATGCACGTATAAAAAGTGTGTCACCAGTATGAAAAGTTGGGAAAGTTCTTTGCTAGGCTATGAAAAGTTCTTGTTCCATCTGCGATGCCTCATTTCCCATATACAATCCATCTTTTGGTGCTTCATAAAGAATGAGCATGGATGTGCAAACTTAACCTTAAAGTACCACTTTGAATCCTGTTTCTACAGACATGTCAACTTTGCAGGGGGGGGGGGACCCATTGCAGAGAAAAGAAGCAGTGCTCTGGATTCTGCTTCAGGGAAGATCCCCATCAGTTGTGTCCAGGCTCAGATCTCATTGCTATCTTCAACTGATGCAGCTGCTCATATGGCCCTGTTGTAAGGTCACTTACCAAATCTGAATATGCACAAATAGTAAGTATCAGTCCTCCAAACAAATCAGTCTTTTGATTTTTAAATTTATCTTTCATACAGACAGATGCATTCGTGCAGATTCATTTTGTATGGCATAAGCTAATGGATAATAGCCCATTTCCATCTCTCTGGCAAATGTGAAATACTTTGTATCTGATATTTATGGAGTAAGCCCCATATGGTATGCACTGACTGCATTCTGGCATACAAGAATATTAAGTCAGTTCCCCCGAATGAAAAATAAATAAATCCCAGAATGAAAAAACACACCCACAGATGTTACATAGGTCCATGTTGCAAAACAACAACAAAAGCAATATTTGAATCTGCTTTACAGGCTATGTCCATAATTCTTTATGAAAAAAGGTTTTAAATATGATATCATTTTTCCATTTGAGATTCATCTTTCCATTCAGATGCTAAACCTTCAAAATTTCTGAATTCATTTATGCCCCAAATTAAATATGACCTCTTTGAATTATCACATTCATTAGGAACAGCAGAGTGATAGAAGCTGTGAAAACATAGGGAGCCTTATGCAATCAGTAGAACTTGGAAAGGCTAATTTTGGATTTCAAAATTCACTTGTTTTTCATTAATCCATATGTACGCTAGAATACAAAAATAAAAGCTGTGCTCAGTTGCTTGCAAATCACCTCCTCGGAGTCAGTTTGCACATTGGAATATCATGTAGGTTGATCGCCTGTGTTTTATTGAAGCAGTCATCACAGTTCCACATACTAAATGCTCCAAAGTGGCAAGTGGTGGCCAGTCTTTGAGATTTCTAATTGTGGGGAAAGTTACATTTGTTTTAATAATCCCCTTTGCTGCATCACACATATAACATCAGTAAACGTAATATGAAAGGCAATTGTCCCAATTAGCAGAAGTCCGTATCAGCCCATTATGAAGCATTCTTCATAAAAGCAACCAGACATTGGTCTGGCACAAACTGATGCATTACAGTAAATAAACTGTGACACAGGGCCTTTGAGGCACACAGGATTTGATGGTATCTACAGCTGGAAAGAGAAGCTGTGTTTACAGCAGGGATCAAGCAAATGTAGAAGAATCTCTCCACCCCTGCACCCTCAAGTTTATTTTACAGTCATTGAAACAGACATCTGAATGGGTGGACTGAAAACAGCTGCTGGCAACATACCAGTTTGAAAGTACTGGGGATCTATTCTGACACAACGGGGCCATTGCTTTTCTTAACCTGGAACACTCCAAACTGATATAGCATAGTGTGGTGTTTCAAACAGCCTTCATCATCTTTGTGTGCCAAGATGTTGCTGGACAAACATCCTCATCATCCCTGACCATTGGGGACCCTTCACAGGTAGTGGGACTCTGTAGTCATTCTCTCTCTTCTCTGCTGATCAGCTGTTTCCTGCTAATCAGCTGAGCAACACAGGGGATAAATGGGGGGGGGAATCATAGAACTGTATAGCTGGAAGTGACCACAAGGGTACCGTATTTTGCGCCCCATAAGACGCTCCGGCCCATAAGACGCACCTAGTTTTTTTGGGGGGAAATAAAGAAAAAAAATTTTATTTCCCCCCCCCCCCAGGTGCGGGGCTGGAAGAACCAGGTCGGGGAACAGTGGGAAGGCACGCTCTGCCTCCCCGCTGTCCCCCGAGCTTGTGGGGCTGGCGATGGGGAGGGCAGCTCTATGCCGCCATCCCGAGCGGGGCGGGACTTAGCGCCCCGCTCGGGATGGCGGCGTAGACCTGCCTGCCGTACCGCGACGGCAGGCAGCTCTGTGCCGCCATCCCGAGCGGGGCGGGACTTAGCGCCCCGCTCGGGATGGCGGCGTAGACCTGCCTGCAGTCCCGCGACGGCAGGCAGCTCTGTGCCGCCATCCCGAGCGGGGCGGGACTTAGCGCCCCGCTCGGGATGGTGGCGTAGACCTGCCTGCCGTCCCGCGACGGCAGGCAGCTCTGTGCCGCCATCCCGAGCGGGGCGGGACTTAGCGTCCCGCTCGGGATGGCGGCGTAGACCTGCCTGCCGTCCCGTGACGGCAGGCAGCTCTGTGCCGCCATCCCGAGCGGGGCGGGACTTAGCGCCCCGCTCGGGATGGCGGTGTAGACCTGCCTGCCGTCCCGCGACGGCAGGCAGCTCTGTGCCGCCATCCCGAGCGGGGCGGGACTTAGCGCCCCGCTCGGGATGGCGGTGTAGACCTGCCTGCAGTCCCGCGACGGCAGGCAGCTCTGTGCCGCCATCCCGAGCGGGGCGGGACTTAGCGCCCCGCTAAGGATGGCGGTGTAGACCTGCCTGCAGTCCCGCGACGGCAGGCAGCTCTGTGCCGCCATCCCGAGCGGGGCGGGACTTAGCGCCCCGCTCGGGATGGCGGCGCAGAGCTGCGCTGGTCCCACGACCGCACACAGCTCTGCAGGGCCACCGGGAGCGGGGCGGAGCTTCTCCCCCGGCTCCCGGTGGCCGGGCAGAGCTGCGCTGGTCCCAGGACCGCACGCAGCTCTGCAGGGCCACCGGGAGCGGGGCGGAGCTTCTCCCCCGGCTCCCGGTGGCCGGGCAGAGCTGCGCTGGTCCCAGGACCGCAGGCAGCTCTGCACGGCCACCGGGAGCGGGGCAGAGCTTAGCGCTCCGCTCCGGATGGCAGCGCAGAGCTGCGCTGGTCCCAGGACCGCAGGCAGCTCTGCGCGGCCACCGGGAGCGGGGCGGAGCTTCTCCCCCGGCTCCCGGTGGCCGCGCAGAGCTGCGCTGGTCCCGGGATTGCAGGCAGCTCTGCGCAACCCTCGAGCCGGTCTCCCGAGGGTTGCGCAGAGCTTCCTGAAGCCTGGAGAGCGAGAGGGGTCGGTACGCACCGACCCCCCTCGCTCTCCAGGCTTCAGCGAAAGCCTGCATTCGCCCCATAAGACGCAGGCACATTTCCCCTTCATTTTTGGAGGGGAAAAAGTGTGTCTTATGGGGCGAAAAATACGGATCTCCTCCAGCCCTCTGCAGTACAAGAATCCCTCCCCACATTCTGCCCCCTGCTACTTAGCTGATTGGTAGAAACCACTGAGCAGTGGGGGAAATGGGTCTGTGGGAAGAGGGGGTCTGGGACTGAGCACTGCTTTATAGCTACACACTTACCCTTCTCTTGCACTTTGCAACTGCAGTTACTGAACTGCCGTCAGAGAGAGCCCTCTGCTTTCTATGAGCTCCATAGCGACAAGCAGTTGTTCAAAGGACAACTTTATCAATGCAATGTTTTGAATCTGCTGATTCCAATGGGCTCCGAGTGGCCTCTGCTTAGTTAACAAAAGGGCAGCTATTCAACACATTTCTGCGATTCAGATCTGCAAGTGTATTCAGCTGAGGATGTTCAGGCTTTTATGGCATGGCCATCTCACCTTCTCTCTTCACAAACAGGTGAGGCTTAATTTGAGCCAGGGCCCTGCAGCACAATGTATGAAGTTTCAGTAATGGAACACTTTGGAATGATAGTAAGTACTTATGAGCATGCACAGATTTTATTTCCTTCAATCAATCAATCAATCAATCAATCAATCAATCAATCAAAATAAGAGCTACATTCCAACCCACAAATTGGATCTGGCTGGTCCATTGCAAAGAGCAAACCAATCAAATTTCTTACTCATCCCCAATATATTTTGGGACATGGAGAAAATAACAAATCCATCTGCTTATTTTTAGTCCTAAACTGAGAACCTGAATCAGGCAAGAGAAAGATGTGCCATAATGTGAGTGAAGAATAGCGAGGGCTAACAGGGCTACCATGCTTCCTTATGAAAAGACAGCCAGTGAACTGCAGACCCATTCTGAAGCTGTTGAAAGTTGACATGATAGGGATGGATTCTGAGAGCTAATACCAGTTGTGATCATATTTCCACGGAAACCACTGAGAGGAGGAAATCACATTGACTGCGGTGCATAGTGTACCCTCTAAGTACTAATACAGTCTATGGACAGTCTCTTTGGTTTTAGAAAGTCGAAGGAAATTAGTGTCTTTCCCTTCACATACAGATGCATGTGAAAAATGCTAATTTTCTGCCAGCCAAAGATGCATTTTTATGTGGGGTGGGAAGGAAATTATCTTAAAATTGAAAATGCTTCGCTTTGCTACCAAAGTGCAAGAACAATTTCTCACTAGGCTTGCTGGCAGAGAGAGTTTATTTGGGGGAAAGGGTGAAATTGTGCCACTTAAAGTTGGTTCCTGAAGAGCAAGCTCTTAAAGCCACCCAAATCTCAAACCTAAACTTACCTATATCTTAAACACACAGCCTTGTATGTAACTCTCTGAAGAATTTCTGAAAGGGATGCTGACTTCTGTATTGAATGTAGCCCTTATGAATATTATTATACTTCAGGGCAATGTCAGTGCATGATGCAGCCACTACTTGGGTCTGATCCGTGGCCAGATGGGTGACTGCTTGTGAACCCTCTGCACATTGCTACAAGGGAGCTGGGATTAAAATGTTGTTATGTTAAAACATATACTATTGAGAGACTGAATCCATTTTAAACTGAATGTATATTATAGCCAATGTAGGTTTTGTATTCTAATTTCAGGATATAAACTTACTGTGGAGTTTATGAGAAAAGCCTTAGTTTGATTGTCTTTCTTTTGGAGCACTCCGTTTAGAGGAAGCAGTTTCCACATTAATGTTTAGGATTGCTCCCTCAAGTAAATACAGAGGAAAGGTAAAGGGACCCCTGACAATTAAGTGCCATCGCGAACGACTCTGGGGTTGCGGCGCTCATCTCGCTATACTGGCTGAGGGAACCGGTGTACAGCTTCCGGGTCATGTGGCCAGCATGACTAAGCCGCTTCTGGTGAACCAGAGCTGTGTACAAAAACGGCGTTTACCTTCCCGCTGGAGCGGTACCTATTTATCTGCTTGCACTTTGATGTGCTTTCGAACTGTAAGTTGGCAGGAGCAGGGACCGAGCAATGGGAGCTCACCCCATCGCAGGGATTTGAACTACCGACCTTCCAATCAGCAAGCCCTAGGCTCTGTGGTTTAGACGACAGCGCCACCCGCGTCCCTTAAATACAGAGGTAGGGATGAGTAAATAAAGACACCAAACCACACTAAGAAAAGAGGTTGATGAGATTAAGAATTTCGAAGAAGGGGCCCAGGGGGAGTGAGGGGCAATTTATGGGATTTTGTACCTCCCATGAGGCAGGAGTCAGAACTAGAAAGTGGGGAGAGATCTAAGCAGTCAGAGATGGGCAAGGAGCTGGTGCTGGAGGAAGGACAGAATGCGCCAGGAGCAGAAGGAGATGGATCCTGAATGGTGGGTGTGGCAGAATCCCCTCTGTCTGCTCCCCTGCTGTCCCCCAGTCCCCCAAGACCAGGAGGGGCTTGAAGAGGCAGGCACAGTGACAACTCAACAACTTCAGTGTCTGATGGTATGGCCAGATTACGGCACTTTCATTTGGGGTGGAGGCATGGCCACCCATTGCTCCAACAGTTCAGCTCGGAGCATAAGCCCAGAGAGGGGTGCCAGCTGCTGTGAAACATGTGAACGAAGCTCATGGGCCACTGGTGGTCTGTGGCCCACAGTTTGGGAACCCTTGCCCTAAAGAAGCATGTCTCCCATTCTTTTTAGATGTACTGGTAGACATTGCAGGAAGGCGGGCAAAGAGAAACGTAGTGCTCCGGCTAACAAGACTTATATCCCCATAGCTTAAGCACATCCCTTGGCTCTAATGCCCAAAGTGAACACTTTAGTAATATGCAATTAAAATCAATTCCTGCCCCCTCAAAAAAGTGGGGCAGCTTTGTCACTGTTTCAATGGACTATTTCTACATTGGCAACCGCACGCCATGCTACCTTCTGACAAAATATCAGCTTTTTATCTTTCGTGAGATGCTGTCAGCAGCTTCTAAGTAGTATTCTGGTAAGCACCTGGCATATCTCTGGCAAGCACATTTGATAGAATGCTAATGAGCAGGTATTCCAGTAAGTAACCTGTATTTAGGGAAAGAGATTGTTCCTTGCATCCCTACCCCAGTTCAGCTGCACAGGCCTCGATGGAGAGATTTCGTTTGCAGAAACATCTGGAAAAAAAAGCAACCCACCTTCGATGCCAAACAAAATTTTGGAGTGAAGACAAAATGCTATAGAACTATTCATCACGCAGAAATAATAGTCAATTATCATATCTGCATGTGCAGGTGTGGTTGTTCCCCCCCCCCTTTACACCCTGTATGTATAAAAAAGCCAGTACTGCAGATATAGAGAAACTTTGAAGCATTTGACAGTCAAGCCTATACAGAATGACTTAAAACCCTGCCAGTGTCTCAGCTAAAATGCCATCCTCTTTTCCTGGCCTTGACTGTTCCCATTTGACTCCTTTGTTTGTGTTCCGTTTCCTATTGATAAATTTATTTATCCAGGTGCTTCTATGCACACATTATTGTAATAACTGAGTACCTGAAGGAGATGGCAGGCACAGGTATGGGGGCTTGTAAACCAAAGACTGCAGTAAGTCATTCCCCTGGTGGTCCTTGAGCTTCTCCCTTCCTTTGTTGTTTATTCATCTCTGCTCAGCTGGCTGGGTTCCCAGGATGACTCCTAAATTTCCTGCTGGCTTCCAAAGTATTGCCAGTTGTTGATCTCTGTGCTCTATAGACTTGCATTCAGGTTGCCTTGAAAGCCAGTAGCTTCCATGCACATCACTACAACAAGATGCTAAAATCGGTCCTGATTCAAAGATGGCAGCAAACATGGCTCTTATATGTTTACATTAAAACTGTATACTCTTCTTTTCCACACCTGAAGGAGTTACTTTAAAGTGACTAACAACACAATAAAAATACAAAAATAAAAAACAAGTCCATCATAAAAACACAACTAACCAAACCCCACCTGAGTCAACAGCATTAAAAACAATTTTTTTAAACACCCAGAAAACTATAGCAATAAACACATTTAAATAAATCAAGCAACAACAGAATCTGAAAGCTTGTTTGAGATGAAACATCTTCAGATGCTGATGGAACACGAATAGAGAAGAAACTGACCTAACTTCTTTATTAAGTGTTCAGATTTGTAGGGACACATCTCTCTTATTTCATGATATAGAGAACAGTGTTGCAAGGCAATAAGACACATCAGTAAAGTCTGCATCTTTGTAGATCCTAGCTGGTCAAGTTATAGTGACCATGATGATGACAATGGTGGTGATGATCAGAATCATACATAGCACTCCTCAGGTTAGACAGAAGGCAGGTCACTGCCCAAAGAGTTTGCAATCTAAACTGAAGGAGAAACAGAGACAGACTTTGGGGGAAGCAATGATGGAAGAGGGAGGTAAAAATGTAACAGATGGATGACAATCATCCACACACACTGGTGCATGCAAGAGCTTGTAAGAAGCAAGTGCAGACAGCTAGGGAGATATCAAGTGTCAGAAGACTTATCACAAGCAGATAAAAGCTGGTGATGGGCAAAGCTGAAAACGTGGAGATGGTTAAGTTAGAGAGGTACCCATAGTGTGTTTCCTCATAACCTTAGAAATGTGTGAAGTCACATAAAGTTATAGTAGACCCTTGTAGGAGGCTATAAAGTTATAACTGGAGGCCAAAGCTTGTTTGGCATTTGTTGGGGAAAGACATATACTGCCACTGACCTCCAATAACCACTTACATTAGTTATAAAGATAGAAAACAGGAAAGCTGAAACAATTCTTAACATGCAGATGGAATCGAATAATACGCTCATTTGGTGGCCAATCTATACCTCATTTGGGTTTGTGGCAAACTTGTTGACTTTAATGGAAGCAGATTGCATCATTTAATGGCTTGCATCTCAGTCAAGGCTATGTTTTCTTCTCTTCTCCGTCCTCATTTCTGAAGTATATGAACTCAATTAATAGCCTTGAATGGGAATCTCTCATATCCTTGTTGGAGAGAGAGAGGAAAACTATCTTCATCAGCTCTACCGGCTGATACAGCAGCACGTTTGCTCTCGTTTGTGTGGGCCAGTAAAGCTTTAATTATAAATATATATTTTTTTGGAAGCCGCCCAGAGTGGCTGGGGAAGCCGAGCCAGATGGGTGGGGTACAAATAATAAATTATTATTATTATTATTATTATTATTATTATTATTATTATTAATTAAATTTGTCTGCAATTGAACTCAAGAGAAATCATGAAACTAAGATGCAATACCTACAGGGGCTGCATTTGTCCTAAATGCAGAAATCAATGAATGTTTGAAGAATCCTATTGGATCAGGACAAAGGCCCATGTAGTATAGCATCCTGTTCTCATACTGGTCACTCAAAAAAACGCCCAAAAGCAGGACTCCAGTACAACATCTATCTTCTCACCTGCGATTCCCAGCAACTGGTATGCTGAGGCATGCTGTCACAATGTCAAATGGATCATGTCTGTCTAAATGCTTGTTGACATGCCTAAAGCAATCTAAAAGACTAGAGAGATAGGACTTGCCCTTGCAGAAGTCATAATGGTCCTGCTTCAGCAACTAGAACAGGGGTCTGCAACCCGCGGCTCCGGAGCCGCATGTGTCTCTTTTACACCTTTGCCGCGGCTCCGGGGCGGATACTAGCGAGGGGAGGAGGCGCATTGTGTGCCCCGACACTCCCCACTGTGGCGGGCGCTGTACTGGCTGTGACGTCGCATGGGGGCAGTGTGTGCGTTAGTCACGCACTGTCCCGACGTCACCTTCCCGCCCGCTGTCAGATCGGAGGGCAGCGGCGCGCATGCAGGTCTATATTTGTTTTGAATGTTGCAATGGTTTTGCGGCTCCCAGTTTTTTTCTTCGGAAATGGGTCCAAGTGGCTCTTTTTGTCTTAAAGGTTGCAGACCCCTGAACTAGAAGCTTGTTTGGTATGCAAAGGCTGTAGCCCTTTTCAGACATCCTTAGACTTAAATAAATGTGCAGGGCAAAGAAACAGACCACATCATGGAACCAGACTGCTACCTACCTACAGACATTCCTAACAATGATAAAGAGCCACTGTACATATAGATGTACATGTGAACCTTTGCAGAATGCCTGATCATGCAGAGAGAGCCCTCCATGCATACAACAAAACATGCAATAGCTCTTGTGAGATGTTTGGATACCTTACCCAACCTAGTGCCTTCTGGGTGTTTTGGACTACAACTCCCATCAGCCACAGCTAGCATGGCCAACAGTCAGGAATGACTATAATTGTAGTCCAAAACATCCGAAGGGCACCAGGTTAGGGTGAGTAGTTTTAATGAATGCCCATAGGTAGGGTAGGAGCCTACTACTAGGATCTCACTCCCTACCTCTGCACACATTAATTTATGCAAACAGTTGGAAGAGGCTTGTGTGTCTGGTGGAGCACAATAAACTATAGCTCTGCTGTTCCTGGTGTTTTCATGACCCTTATAAACAGCTGCCCTGTTACTTTGAGGATTTCCACAGTGCACACACATGTTCACTGTGGCATTTGGCTCCTTTCGACATTTGAATAGCCCTGTATGTAAGAAGAGAATCAAAATCCAAAACCTGCTTTGCCTCCAGGCTGGTTTTGACTGCAATATGCATGGTATAGCCAGGATCATATTATAAATATACAAAGAACCTGAGATTTTCCTCAGGCTACGAAAACCACAGGCCTTAAAAAGGAGCAGGGGGCATTGGAACACACACACACTTCACAGATGTACCCTACTAGCTATGAGGAAAAAAAGTGGATTCTGTTAGTTCTATTTTAGGATTTTGCCCAAAGCTCTGAGATATCAAAAGCCTAGGGACTAGAGAAGCAGAAAGACAAGATGTGGTATTGCCTAACTGGCCAGAAGAGCATCTGTGCCCCTGTAGGCTTTGACCTTTCAATCAGAAGATGCTCAGAAAAGCTTGTTCGGCTAACTGAACTGGTTCCATAGGAAGAAATACACTTTTCAAGAAATGGGATGAGTCTCACTTGCTGGTTTGAACTCTGGCTTTCCAGTGCAAGCCAATGTTTCTACCTCCTGCTACAAATTAGTATTATCCAGGCTTAACATTCATACCTTTTGTATTCTCTGCAGCATTTGAAAGCTACACAATACTTAGGGAAGTTCTCCCAAAAGTGAAATAATAAAACCAGGTGGGTAGATGAATGAGTACTTCTAGGAAGCAGTTCTGCATAGCACTTGAGATCAGCACAGCACGGAATGAAGTTTGTTTCATGCTTTTTACATCTTTTTACAAAGTCTGCAACAGCAAATAATACACAAGTCCCACCAAAATGATTTAGTGCAAGCAATATACCTTAAAAATAACAGTTAAATATTATAAAAATATAATAATAACAGTTAAATACAATATAAAATATTATTTTATGGCACTATTTGACCAATTTCAGGGTTATTTCTAAGCAGTTTAAATTAATTTCTAATCCTTGCTATTTCATGAAAACTTTACTAAGAAATTACACTATATTACATTAGAAAACGAATGGTGGCTTAAAGTCATACAAAGGCACCACTACGAAAGGTCAAAGTGAGCGCAAATTATATGTAAGAGTAGAGACACCTTCTAAAAACCAAAAACGAAATCAAGAAAAATGCAAGTTATACGCCTTGTATTCTTGAGAGTTTTGTTTTTCTTTCTTTGCTGCTTCAGCTGCTCTGTCATATTCCTAGTCCCCCAAATGAATTAGTTCAAGCACTTAAAGGACCATCTTGCCTTTCACAAGAGAATGGTAAAATCATGGGAAAAGTCACTGGAGTAAACATATTTCCCCAAAGGATGTGAATCTAATGGAAGAGTTAGTGCACCTATTCTAGAAGCTGATTGTCATGCAAAGTCTCAAGAACATTTCTGTAAAAGTCTAAGCTATTCTCTGCTCATTGCGGTGGAAAGTTCTGCAATGGAATGCTCAGCACAAAAGAAGCCTCTATTTAAATAAGGAAATAAGGATGTCCACATCCTGGACTGATGAATGGAATGTGTGATTGGCTGCAACAGATGCAGTTATATGCACACACAGCTTCATTTGAAATCAAAGGGTCTTGGTTCTAATAATAAGGGCAGGGTTTTTTGTGTTCATCATTGAACATTGAACATGATAAGCAAATACAGTAAACAGAATCTACATTTTGCACAGATTTCATGATAGGAAAAATGTAACAGAATGATGATACAAAAATTATATGACCAGCGAAGCTTCTTAAGGTTATTCAATAGCTCAACCATCTTGGGGAAGAAGAAAAAAGAACCATAATTTAGAGAACTGCCCAGAAAGCCAAAGCCATGTTAACAGAATTGGACAAAAAATAAATAAATCCATGGGGTGATATAAAAACATTCATATAACCATTTTCAAAAAACAGTTTTCAGTGTTGTCAAAATCAGGTTATAATATATTTAAATAAAGCAATAGCTTCCGTTTTTCAGTTATGTGTGCATAAGCGACTTCTAATAAATCTATTTCGCTACTTCATCCTAAAAACAGTAGTCAAAGCATGTGAAGACCGGTAATAATAATAGTAATAGTAGTAGTACTAGTAGTAATAATAATAATAATAATAATAATAATAATAATAATAATAATAATTGTTGTTCTGTCCATCTGCCCTAGCCACTATGGGTGGCTTCCAAAATAATAAAAACACAGCAAAACATCAAACATTAAAACTTCCCTATACAGTGTTGCATTCAGATGTCTTTGGAAAGTTGTGGAGTTGTTTATTTGTTTGACATCTAATATTCTCAAATACACTTTTTATTTTTATTTTTAGAAACTGGCAAAATGAAGAAGTTTCTTGGGTGAAAAGATACCTGCATTTTCTAACAATATTTATCATTCATTCATTCATTCATTCATTCTAATATTCATAAACTGACAACTCATAAAAAATATCAAGGCAATGTACAATAAAATCATGAAAACATCATAAAACTAGAACATCATAAAATACAGAAATGATCAATACTGAATCATATTAATTCTCTTACAAAACATTGGCAAAACAAATGTTTTGCAATGAAATATCAGTATTGTAGGTACCTGTCTGATTTCAATAGGAACAGTGTTCCAAATTACTGGTGCCATTATGTGTGGAAACTAAGTGAACATGAGATAACTGTGGGACAGTCAGGAGAGCTTCTCCAGCTGAGCACAGTGATCTCACCAGTGTAAATTGGCAAGTGAGTCCTTCAGGTATACTGGCCCTAGGCCAGGCATAGGCAAACTCGGCCCTCCAGATGTTTTGGGACTACAACTCCCATCATCCCTGACCACTGGTCCTGTTAGCTAGGGATGATGGGAGTTGTAGTCCCAAAACATCTGGAGGGCCAAGTTTCCCTATGCCTGCCCTAGGCCATTTAGGGCATTGTACAATAATACTAGTACAAAGCTTTCAGCACCACAGTAATACAGAACTCTTTTGGCCTGAACCAACCTCAAAGGTAGCCCCTCATAGAGTGAAGTGCCATAGTCCAGTCCAGAGGTTACCAATGCCAACACCACTGTGACCAAATTATCCCTATCCATAAATGGCTGTGACCAGCATACCAGCTAAAGAAGAGGGGGGAAACGCTCTTAGTCACTGAGGACATCTGTCCCTAAGAATACTTCCAAGCTGCTCCTTCAGGGCAAGTGCAATCATGTCAAGAAAAGGGAACCTGCCAATTTCTCAAAGTTGGGAACCACTCTGTCACGGGATTTCTGTCTCACCAGGTTTCAGCTTCCATTTATTAGCCCTCACCCAGCCCAACACCAGCTCCAGATACTGGTCTAGGAGTTCCACAGCCTCACCCAATTTAGATACAGTGGACGCTCAGGTTGTGAATGTGCGTCCGCAACCCGCAGCGCCTGTGCACACACAGGTTGCAATTTGGCGCTTCTGCATATGCGCAAAGCACGATTTAGAGCTTCTGCACATGTGCGAGCACCGAAACCTGGAAGTAATCCATTCTGGTACTTTTGGCGCGTTCATAACCTGAAAATGTGCAACCTGAAGCAGCTGTAACCCGAGGTATGACTGTATTGCAAAGAAGTAGAGCTGACTGTCATCAGCATGCTGGAGACAATTTGCTCTGAATTGCCTAACGACTTCTCCTAACGGCTTCAAAGTAGATGTTAAAAAGCATTGGGGCAAGATGCCAGAAGGATAACAGCCAGACAGACAGCCAAAGCCACTCTTTGTGAACAGTGCTGCTTGTCATATTTCTGGCAATGCATTATTTTCGCCAAACTAAGCCAGGTTCCAAAGTACTACCAAAACAGCAGCTCCCCATGCAGCACGTTGAACAGCTTTTGAAACGGAGGATTTCAGCACAGTTTGTGATGCAGCATGAGAATCAACTTTGCCTAAATGGAAGGAAATGCAGACATTCTGCTGGGCTAATGCAAGTCCCTTCCGTGAGCAGAAGCGCCCTTTTGGATCAAAGAATGTAGGCAGGTCTTCATCTGAAAAAGTAAAGCTAGGTTTCCTTGATCCATGTAGGCCAGGGTTCTTCCTTCCTAGGTCGCCAGATTATGTTGGATTACATCTCCCATAATCCCATCAATTTAGCTACTGGCCAGGGATGATGGGAGTTGTAGACTAACATCTGAGGACCCAAAGTTGAAGTGTAGGCTGCAACACCATAAGGTGTTCAAATAAATTATTCCCCTATACAGTGGTACCTCAGGTTAAGTACTTAATCCGTTCCGGAGGTCTGTTCTTAACCTGAAACTGTTCTTAACCTGAAGCACCACTTTAGCTAATGGGGCCTCCTGCTGCTGCCGCGCCGCCAGAGCACGATTTCTGTTCTCATCCTGAAGCAAAGTTCTTAACCTGAGGTAATATTTCTGGGTTAGCGGAGTCTGTAACCTGAAGCGTATGTAACCTGAAGCGTATGTAACCCGAGGTACCACTGTACATCACAAACGGTTGGGAAATGATGTTGGCCTGACTTTAGAGCAGCAACGAAATCTTCCCATTATGCAGACTGCTACTTGGTATGCTGTACAAGTTAATGAAACTTTGATCATACGTTGTTATGATGGTTTCCATGTCAGTTTTCAGGTGCATCAGATGACTTTGAGCCACTCTTTTCATTCTCCTGTGTGCTTTGCCGTTATTATTTTTATATAAAACATCCTTTACTTTGTTTAATGGTTCTCTGAGTTCTAGTTTTATATTTTGCTAGAATATTAAAATTTCATGAATGGTTTGATTGTCACTTTAGTGTGTTTGCAAGCATTCTGCAAACTAACATCCATTCAAGCTTGTCATTCATTTTGTGTATGTATCAAAGGGAACTTAAATTGTAGACATTCATCAGAGACTGGAAAATAGCAATACACTTTTTCCATTGTGGAATTAATGTGTGTTGTTCATGCACACTTCATGATAATGAGCAACCCACATTCCTAGTAAAAGGCAATCAAAAAGTTTGAAGCTTAAAAAAAAATTCCAATACTATCAAATTAATGCTGTCAAATGAATACTCAATAAACAATTAGTAAAATGAGATGAATTCATTTTCAGAAATGATTTGTGTTATGCTAGCAATAGAAAGGTGGAATGGTTTCCCAACAAATTGCATGGCTTTTTCACAAAAAAATATCGCCAAATGAGTAAGTGCAGAAATAATATTTAAAAGCATTTTTGAAATTTGAAATTTTATACATGTAATGATAGCAAAAAATCAAAAAATGGTTGATATTAAAGATTATGTAATGCAGATTACCATATTTTTTGCTCTATAAGACTCACTTTTTCCCTCCTAAAAAGTAAGGGGAAATGTGTGTGCGTCTTATGGAGTGAATGCAGGCTGCGCAGCTATCCCAAAAGCCAGAACAGCAAGAGGTATCACTGCTTTCGCTGCGCAGTGATCCCTCTTGTTGTTCTGGCTTCTGAGATTCAGAATATGTTTTTTCTTGTTTTCCTCCTCCAAAAACTAGGTGCGTCTTATGGTCTGGTGCGTCTTATAGAGCGAAAAATATGGTAGTTGCTTCATAATGCTCTTTTAATCATCTAATTGCACCCACAAAGTGGCTCATGTGTGATGAAGTTATTTTTTTGCCCAACTCTTAATGCATGATTATGGGTGAAATGGGAATTATACTCTTATTAGATAATTGGAAATATGAACCCAGTAAGTCTTAGCTATGTTGGATTAACTTGGAGTAGAAGCATGTGATATGCAGACAGGCCAGTCAGCTTCTTCTTTTTATGTTACCTCCTTTCAAAATGTTGTAGTAGTATTTGTTAAGACAAACTTTATCTTTTTAAATATTTAAAATTTCTCTCCTGTAAACAGTGCCAGGAATAATATTTGTATGTTGGTGGTAATGGCCAGCATAAACATCTACAAGTCAAAGAGAGATGTATTCTCAGAGCATATAACACCACTTTAATGCAGATGTTGTAACTATTGGTGCCCTTAAACTATACTAAGACTTTGTCTAGCATTACCTTAGGAGGAGGATTGGGAACTGTGGCCCTCCAGTTGTTGTTGCACTGCAGCTCTTACCATCCCTGACTTGCTATCTAGGGTTAACAAGAGTTGAAGTCCAACAACATCTAGAAGATATGTTCTCCATCTCTGCCTTAGCAGCATGTTGTTCTTTAGTCGTTTAGTCGTGTCTGACTCTTCGTGACCCCAGAGCACGCCAG
Source organism: Podarcis liolepis (assembly GCF_965112155.1). Classification (NCBI taxonomy): domain Eukaryota; kingdom Metazoa; phylum Chordata; class Lepidosauria; order Squamata; family Lacertidae; genus Podarcis; species Podarcis liolepis. The sequence goes on along the minus strand of NC_139564.1, from coordinate 45,987,310 downwards.
GCACTCCTGTCTTCCACTGCCTCCCACAGTTTGGTCAAACTCATGCTGGTAGCTTTGAGAACACTGTCCAACTATCTCGTCCTCTTTCGTCCCCTTCTCCTTGTGCCCTCCATATTTCCCAACATCAGGGTCTTTTCCAGGGAGTCTTATCTTCTCATGAGGTGACCAAAGTATTGGAGCTTCAGCTTCAGGATCTGTCCTTCCACTCAGGGCTGATTTCCTTAAGAATGGAGAGGTTTGATCTTCTTGCAGTCCATGGGACTCTCAAGAATCTCCTCCAGCACCATAATTCAAAAGCATCAATTCTTCAGCAATCAGCCTTCTTTATGTCCAGCTCTCACTCCCATACAACACTACTGGGAAAACCATAGCTTTAACTATACGGACCTTTGTCCTTAGTAGCATAGAAGATGCTAAAATATGTAACCCTCCAGTAATGTTGGGAGATCTCCACCAATGTGGTGCATTGTGGTTGGACTGTACAACTTGGATTCAAATCTCAACTCTGCCACAAAGCTCAATAGAAAAGGCACTATCACGTTAACCTATCAATATGAGGATTATTTATTATGGGTACTATCCAACTAAGTCATACTCGGTGTAGATCTATTTACGGTAAACCTGCATTTTACACATGTTTAACATACACTATTTCAACCACACGTGCCCAATTTCGTCTCTCTCTGCATGCCTCTATTTGTCCTCTCTTCTGACAGTTCACAAACCTACACGTCTCATTCTGTGTGTTCTGTGAACAGGGAGCCTTTGGCTGTGATGGCTCTGGGAATGGTAGGGATGCTCTTGCAAGAACTCACAAAACAATCCCCACCACTTTCAGAGCCAGAAAGACTCAGAGCTTAAAAGCTCTTTAGGCGCCAGGTCTGCTTGGGGCTTCCAGCTTCCTCCCACCTCTGATCCTTCCCTTCCCTTGCTACTACAGAGAAGTCAAGCTGGCTAGTTGTAGGACGGCTATCTCTTTCTCCCTTGGAAGAGGACTAGGCATGCACTAGGTGGCAGCTCTGAAGGCAATTTTGACTGCATGCAATTTTTGCTTATACACGTAAACCTTAGAACCAAACACCCGTGCATGATGCAAGCTGTCTATATTTCAATTCTGGATAGGACTTAATACTTTTATATACACCCTTCTTCTGAAAAGCTTGGAGGAGCTTACAAATGACTCTTTGATAATTTCTCAAAACTCTGGGCAACTTGAAGAGCCAGACCTCAGATTTCTTAGCAGAACTGTTAACATATAACCTTCAGACTACTTTCCAGGCCAGTATAAAATGGGATAGCCTCATATATACAGCCTTCAGCATTTTGAAGAAAATGTGGGCTATAACTGTGATGAATCTACCAATGAATCAGCTGGCAGCAGGAGGCACAGCAAAATGATGTAAATGAAGGAGGCAAGGGGTTGCACACACAGCAGTCTGTATGGTACAAAGGACCAGCCCTATCATTAGTCAGAGTAGCTGCTACCTGCTCCAGCGATGACATGCTGGAGCTGTGCCACACAGCCCGCTTTCTGCTTCCTAAGGTTGCTACCTTCAGGTGAAGTAGAGGATGATTCACCATCTCCAGGGTTTAAGTGAGATTCAACTGAGAGTCCAGGAATATTTTATATATGGACTGAAGGGCTCTGTGAGGCACACAAGTAGCCCAAATGACATGAAATACTCTTGTCAGGTTGCGGCGGGACCTAGATGGTGTTTCAGTGGTCACATTTCCGTAAAGATAAAATCCCACTTCAAGAAATCATTTTAATTAAAAGGTGGGCAATTTGCACAAAAGTAAGTTCATGCGATTTTCAGTTAAGATTCCCTGAGCTCATCCATAATGAGAGGAAACTTGATTAAAATGAGATGCTGCACAGTCCATCCATTTCCCTAAATTACACTGGAGGATTTATAAAATCATTTCTCTTATAGGGAAAAGGCTTACACATACTTACCCAGTTGGCACGTAACTCAAACTAAACCGTGGCTTAGCACAAACAAGCAAAAGTGCAGCTTCTCAGATTACAGCTATAGCATTCCATTCTCAGTCATGCTGCTACCCTGTTATCCAGAGCTAAACGACTGGTTCAGGGTTACATCAGAACCTGGGCTCACGGTTTGTTTCATTCCAAACAAGCCACAACCAAGATTGGTTTTTTGTTTACTTGGCTTACCCCTGGGTAGCATAACAGCAGCAGGACTGAGAAAGGAACATTGTAGCCACAACTGAGATATGAAAACTAGGAGCTAAATAGAACCTTAAACCTAGGTTATGGGTGCAACAATGGAATGTCTAGGTGACCTTTTTTATAACAAGAATACAAAGCTGAAAATGAATGAACTGCAGCTAAAATCTTATATTCATTTTTTACATTGTCTAGTCCTCATCTGAAGACTGCGAAAAAACAAAGTTACGCCTCCCCTGCTCGCCCACCTAGTATTCTTAAGAGGGTCTCTTCTCCAGTCTTCAGAGAATGGCTGGAAGTGAGGAAGCAGAAAAGGGTCCTCCTTTCCTTCTACTCTGCAGTTTTAATCTGACTGTGCCCAGACATCAGAAACTGCTCGCGCTAATGAAATGCTTTGTCGTAAAACACCCCTAGAACAATGGGAGTTTCAAACGCTGATTGTGCACTATGTTTCATGCTTACACTGAGAAAATATAAAACCCATTTTAAACATCAACGTGCTGATGCTGTAAATAGAAGGGAATGCAAACAGGGCTGAAGCACCAGCGTCATTTTTAACTTCCCAAATATGCTCTGTTTGATACTATCCCTGCAAATTAGTAAGTATTAAATTAGCCACAGGAGGGCTCCCTCCAGCAAACTGAGCACAACAGAAATACCTTGTTAATGAATAAAAACAATAATTTGTGCTCTTGAGGCTTAATAATAAAGGCTCTAATGCCTCAAAAGTTGCTTGTTCAGGCTACTCTGTGGTACAGTCACACAAGTGCATATTTTGTTTAACTTTCTGCACTGTATGGGAGATTTCTGATGTCTCAACAAAGCCTGCACACATTTGGGTTCCACATGGCAGACCTAGTTCTTATAAACAGCACTTGAAGTGAGTAAACCTGTGCCTGGACTCTCATTACTTCAGAATACAGGCTTCCATTCACATAGTGGCGTTCTCCACCGCCCAAAAACAAAAGAGGAGAACATGTCTAACAAATAAAATCAGCATGTCAAAAGGGAAGTCTACCAGGGTTCAGTGGAGCCCAGACATAGAATCTGAGATCTCTTCAAAGGAAGATGGCAAAGCAGGACTCTTCTCCCAGCCATCTATATTTCCAAAGATCCTGAGGAACCATTTGATCTAGACATCACAACTTGGGACTTCTTCCCTCACATACTCTCACCCGCTGGGCTGAAGGAGCAGAGGAGGTGGCAAGCCTCAGGAGCTTCAGAGACAACAGTAAACTGCCTAGCTAGCTGCAAGCATCTACAGTACCCCCTGGTTGAGAGCCGGGAAGGGGTGGAGTCTCCAGCACATTTTTAAGCTTCCACTATGAGCTTATATGCTGCTTATATTCACTGCTCAAGCAACAGCTCTCTTAGAGCAGGGGTCAGCAAACATTTTCAGCAGCGGGCCGGTCCACTGTCCCTCAGACCTTGTGTGGGGCCGGACTATATTTTGAAGGGGGGGGGGAGGAAATGAATGAGGTCCTATGCCCCACAAATAACCCAGGGATGCATTTTAAATAAAAGAACACATTCTACTCATGTAAAAACATGCTAATTCCCAGACTGTCCGTGGGCTGGATTTAGAAGGCAATTGGGCCGGAGCCGGGCCCCAGGCCTTGTTTGCTTACTCATGCCTTAGACTTAGAGCATCTAAATAGGGCTTCTCTTTCTCTCCCCGCACCCAACTTGAGACACAACAATATAAAAGAAGGTCATTTCTTTCTATTAATAGTCCTGGAAACATTCCATGAAAAAATGTGATAAAATGCCTTTGGCAGGGATGCCAGCATTCACCCCTCCCCCAAGTCAAGCCTGGAAAATAACCTCCAGGGGCTTGTTAAAGCCAACTCAAAGAAGGAGCGAGCTTTACAAGCCCCCAAATTCAAATCTAAGCTGTGGAAGACCTACTCGTCTTTGCCACTAACAAATGCTTTCAACCAGGAGAGAGAGTTCTCCTTGCCAGTGGCGTAGCGTGGGTTGTCAGCACCCGGGGCAAGGCAAGTAATTTGCGCCCCCTAACCCATGGATTTGCGCCCCCTAACCCTAACCCCCAGGTGTTGCGCCCGGTGCGGCCGGCCCCCCCCTGCACCCCCCACGCTACGCCACTGCTCCTTGGCAAGCATGTAATCCAACTTCAGTGGTTCCCTTCAGGAGTCTGCAAGGCTGAACTCAGCTGGTTTTACTGACGGAGATTACACGGGCTGTTGCTGCATGTAATTCCCAGCAGCCAAAGCAGCCTGTTCCGCTGCCAGCTATGGGAAGGGGAGGCAAAGATGGTCTGTGGGTCATCTGTCAGGGATGGTCTTTCTGCTCCAAGTCTCCCTTTTTGTCCCTGGTGCCTCTTGCTTTTAAAATGGTATGGAACGACAGTTTAAAGAGAAGTGGGGGCTCTCAGATCCTTTCCAAATTACTCCAAAAAAGAAGAAGTGCTCACTCATCTTTAGTCCATAGCCAATATTCAGCATTAGAATCATCCTCCTGCTGCATCAAAGATTTATTGGAAATGAAAGCTATGAATAAATATCGGCTCCATCGTGGCACACATTCGTCTCTCACTTGGAATCTTTTCAGCCCAACACTGGAAGGCCAGTTTTCCAATACTGCCACTTTTATGACAACATATCTGGAGCACCTGAATACTTTTAAATGAAAATTCTTATCCATGTTGAGCTGGAGTTTTCAATAGGCCCTTTGATTGACAGCTGTACCTAAAAGCTATTTCCCCCGGGTGGTATTCAACTGAGTGTTACCCAGAGCAGACCCAGTGAAATTAACCAGTCATGCACATTAATTTCAGTGAGTCTGCCCCAAGTAAAATTTAGTAGAGTACGACCCCTTATGTCTCCCTAGTACTTAGCTTGAAGAGAAAATTGGTTTCTCTGTGGTGAGAGCTAGATGCTTAAAGATGTAAGAATTACGGATGTTCTTTTCCATAATTCTTGGAATAATGAGACAAAGACTAGGGGCATCTGGAAAGATAATGACTCTGTCAACAGTGATTTGATCCCAGGAAGAAAAGTGAGGGTCAAACTAGAGAGGATGCTAAAAACATCATTAGCAATTATCCTTTTTTTCTCCCTCCAGCGGGCTTTGGGGAGGGTCTTCCCAATTTTCCTCAGGACTACAGCTCAAAGAGTGGATGGGGAGATATTAGAGAGAGAGAGAGTTTTGGATTTGATATCCCGCCTTTCACTCCCTTTAAGGAGTCTCAAAGCGGCTAACATTCTCCTTTCCCTTCCTCCCCCACAACAAACACTCTGTGAGGTGAGTGGGGCTGAGAGACTTCAAAGAAGTGTGACTAGCCCAAGGTCACCCAGCAGCTGCATGTGGAGGAGCAGAGACACAAACCCGGTTCCCCAGATTACGAGACTACCGCTCTTAACCACTACACCATGCTGGCTCTCAAATTAATTTTTTCATCCCCCACCCACTGGTACCGTGGGGTGAGATTTTCACTGGGAATGATATGGGAAGGAAATGGTAGCATCTATTCTTCCTGCATAGTATAGTCCTGGTGGCAATTCTGATTAAGGTGGTAGTGGTTTCTTATACCTAACATGGTTACATAGGTAGTGGTTCTTATACCTAACATTTAGCACTCTGCTTGGCTTGATGCTAAAAAAAGGAAGAAAAATGGAACTGCCCCAAATGACCAAATAGAGGTTAGGATAAGAACACAGGAAACAATGAGTGATATCCAACTCAGAAACCAATTGATATGAATATGACTAATGCTGGGTATCACCCAATAGCAATAGTGAATAATTTCACACACACACACAAAAATTGAGTAACCGAGGGTAAGAAAATAAGCTCATAGAAAATAGGCATTGAGAGGAATATCGTTAATATACTTCTGCCTCTTCATCCAATTTCTCGTCAAAGAATTCAATCACAAGAACATTTCACCACCCACCTGCCTCTGGGATAGTTAGCACACGAAAGGCACCGGAGGTGAAATTACATTCTGTTATGTCATGAGGAATATCTTTTGTATGCTGCTAAAGAGCTGGATGGAATAAATATAGAAAAACTCATTAGAGATGCACTGGAAGAATACTGTCAAGGTTACCTATCCATTATTAAGAGTGACTGCCAGATTAGGCAAAAGAAATAGAATGAGAAAGAAAGAGTGCTAAAACAAGAGAAAAAGAGGGATGCTGTTATGAAAAATCACTTAACATCCCAAGTCCCTGTCTTGGGAATTTGCCAGGCAAAGATGTGCTAAGGCATTTACATGCTTTTATATGAGTGTTTCAGTAAGAAACAATATGACAGAGAAGAAAGAGTCAGAAAAAGACTAAAATAAACCATAAAAATTGTAAACAGAACTCAAATGCACCAATTGGAATTTACAAGGCCGTAAAAAAAATGACAGTAAACCATCCTCTGTTAAGTTTCTTGGGTTTTCATGGTATAACAAGAGTGACTGATTCATAGAGAATAGGAGGCGAGTTCATTCTGAATCTGAAGCTTTATATTTATTACTTGGGGTTCTCACTTCACTTGCAAACAACATTTTTAATGAGCCTCTGGTTGTTCTTGTTCTTGCTGTTTTTTAAAACCAATCTTATTGTATGCCACATGAAAATCCTTAATCAGGGACTACTTTGCTCTTGAATCTTGTTTTAAATATCATGCTGAAACAAAATATGAAATGTAAGTACACTGATAATGTATGCCATCACCTGAACAAGAGAGAATGAGAAGAACTGGAAAAACACAATGACATGAAATGAAAAATTGAGCTGTTATGGTTATGTCATCTACTGCACTTCAGATCAACGTATTTTAATGATGTTTTAAAAGTAATTCATATGGCCTACATATCAATGTGATTCAGAGCACATTCCATAAAATAAAAAGAATATGGGTCTAACCCAGACTTATTTATAAAAAAAACACACTGGCATCAATGGGAATTAAGATAGGTAAAGGTAAAGGTACCCCTGCCTGTACGGGCCAGTCGTGACCGACTCTAGGGTTGTGCGCTCATCTCACTCTAGAGGCCGGGAGCCGGCGCCGTCCAAAGACACTTCCGGGTCACGTGGCCAGCGTGACGAAGCTGCTCTGGCGAGCCAGAGCCGCACACGAAAACGCCGTTTACCTTCCCACTAGAAAGCGGTACCTATTTATCTACTTGCACTTAAGAGTGCTTTCGAACTGCTAGGTGGGCAGGAGTTGGGACTGAATGACGGGAGCTCACCCCACCGCGGGGATTTGAACCTCCAACCATACGATCAGCAAGTCCTAGGCACTGAGGTTTTACCCACAGCGCCACCCGCGTCCCGGGAATTAAGATAGTCATGACTAAAGTCCTGTTGATTTCCAATGAGTCTGCTTTGAATATGACTCAATGCAACCCTGCTACTGTTTACCAACAGAGACATAGAAGATATAGGCGAGTTTGAAAATACTAGACATTTGCTTAGTGTAATGCTATTATCCTTAAAGGACAGCTTATGCCACTGGCAAACTCCAGCATGTTTCTAACGTTGGGAAATCTTCTGGCTGCAATCTCAGGAACCAGGGCTGATGCCAGGCTTCAGGGAGCCATCAGCAAACACACAACATTTTGTTCGCCTTCCTCCTGCCGCCACAGTGCCACCAGTAACACCACTCCGCCCCCGCTGCTAGTGGTTCCCCATTTTGAGGAATGGGGTGTGAGCAAAGCTTTATGCTACAGCAAAGGAACAGTTGCCCATTTCCCATCACTTGATCTAATCCTATGTTCTAAGCAACATGGACAGCACAGTTTCATATCGTATATCAGACAGTTATTACACCCAGGGCCAGACCAGACCAAGACATTTCAGCAGCCGAGGTGAACCCAAAATGGTGTCCTCTACCCCACTAGGGAAGAAGGGGTGGTTGCAGTTCTACAAGAGGGACAAGGGTGGGATGAGGCCAGCAGGGCACCCTATTTGCCAAGGGGCTGCTGCAGAGGCGGCGTTGGGGGCAGGCTGCTGTGGAGGAGGCAGATGCAACCAAGGCAGCAGCGGCAGCAGGCGATGCATTCCACAGAGGCCAGATCTGCTGCCCTGTGGAACCTGCCACCTGATGTCATCGCCTCACCTTGCCTCATGGGTGGGCTAGTCCACCCCATATAACTCCATGTATCATGTCCACCTGAGCATGTCACCCTTTACTATATTGGCAATGCTGGCAAAGACTGATGGGAGTTGTAGCCAGCAGCATCTGGAGGACACCAAGCTGGGTCTTCCCTTCTACATAAAAAAAGAACACTGCTGGATCAGACTGAAGGTTCACCTGATCCTGTTTCCTATGGTGGCCAGCCACATAATTCCAAAAACAACAACAACATATTCTGGGCATAAAGGTCACTACGCTCCCCTGCTATTTGGTCCCCCTCAATTGGCATTCAGGGGCATGTTGCCTCTGGTGAAGTTTCCATTGACTTAACATGGTTAAGAGCAATTAATAGGCCTGCCCTCCATTGATTTGTCTAATAACCTTTTAAAAATCATTTAAGCCAGTGGCCATAATCACATGCTGTGCCAGCAAATTCCATAATTGGGGGAAGTGGTGGGTTTTGTTTTTTTTGTCCTGAATCAAAACTGTAAATCAATTTCAGCAGCCAGCCACTTGCATTTTTGTAGCGGGGTTTTATGTGCAGTGTTTATTTTGATGCTAAAAAGGATGCTCTGTTTACTTGTTAACTGTGTTTTGTATGTTTGTCTTTTATTTAAGATGCTTTAACCTTTGTTGTAAACCACTTAAAGATCTGAATATAAGAAATACTTAAGTTCTCCAAATCAAAATAAAGTACTAGCATCAGGGGGTATGAAGAAAAATAATTTCTCTCCGCTAGAAAATATTTATTCTCCCCTGTTACCTGTCATCTGTTTTTTTAGAACTACGAAGTTCTCACAACCAACTTCTGTTTTGTTTGTTTGTTTATTCACATTTTCTCAGCTCCGTGATAACCTTTTCTGAGAAAGGGTTGTCAAGACTGCACATTGTTTAGTAGGAATTTCCTTACTTAACACATGAAATACTTGAATGGTGTACATTTTAAGACTTGAGAGCATATACAAAATGAAATAAAGGATTAACGCATCTTCAGTAGCAGAGACCACACAACCAAGTAGCACTACATGGAAAGCCTTCATAAATAGGGAAAGTTTAAGCGAGGGTGGGAAACCTCAAGCCCAAGGATTTAATGCAGCTCTCTGGGACTCGCAACCTCAGACCACCCTACTCAACTTCACACCCTGCTTGTGTATCTTTGTCCGGATAGAATATGGCCGTGAACTCTTATAATGCATCTTGCTTGCCTGGATAGAGAACACCGGGAAGTCGGGGGGAGGTTGAGTGCATGTAGAAACTTTCCTACTTTGCAAAGGTAAATTTTGCAACCACAACTCCACCCACCTTTGCCTCTGGCCATGCCCATCACTGGCACATAGGCCCTGGACAATTGCTCTGAAGGGAAGGCAGTTCTCAGGCTGAAAAAAGGCATCCAATTCCTGGTCTAAAGCACAGCACTGCAGATGCTTGATGGATGCCCAGACAGAGGGAATTTCACAAAATGAGAGCAGTGGTGCTGAAAGACTTGCTCTATGTGGTCGCAAAGTGGAGCGTAGACACATGTGGCATGGTGAAAAGTGCCTTTCTCAAAGACCACAGTAGCACTGCGTTACTGGCAATGTTATCTTTAATTCCCAGTATGGAATTTGCCTATATCATAGCCAATGTTCTAAGAAATGACATGCTTATTATCCACTACAATTGCTAAGGTTTCTGTCGTGGTGAATCACTGCCAACTTAGACTCCATAAGTGTACACATGAAAGTCAATGGGTTTTTATTGCCCAGTGTGCAGCACTTAACACTTACCTACCTTCTGATGCATACTTAATTGACAATGTAATCCTATGCATGTCTACTCAGAAGTAAGCCCTGTCATGTTCAATGGGTCAGAATTCCCCATATGCTAGTATACGATTGCAGGCTTGATCAGCTGTTGATTTTATCCCAAGGCCCACTAAGTTTATTCAGGAGCCTTTTGAGATGAGAGTCTGTCAGAAACTTTTACACCATCAAAGCCTACCAATTCACTCCTAGATTCATGCTTGTCTATGCTCTCAAAGGTCACCAAAAGGCTGGTGAGTCATTGTAGGCATTATGCAGGAGCCATGCCCATTCTTCCAGAGCAAAGCATAAGAATATTGGAAGCTGCCAGAGGTGACTCAGCAGGTATAGCTGCTCTGCATCTTTTCACTATGCAGGCTTCTCTGCCACCTCATCCTCACTTTCCTAGTAAGTAATAGTGACCTGCCTACAGGGAAACTAGCACAGCAGCTCCACCCCACCTGGAGATCTAGTGAGGCCATGGGTCCAATCACCACATTTACTAGCAGCGGTTCTCTAGTATTCCAGACAATGTAGTACTCCCAACCCAACCTGGAGATGTCAGGGATTGAACTCAAAGCATTGAGCTATGCCCCCAAGACAGAAGTTAGGTTAATAGGCCTCTAATTTCTTGGCTCTCCTTAGACCCTTGATAAAAACAACCCAGAGCTATGTTGGCTATTTTCCAGTCCTCTGCTTAGGATGCCAATGTTGTCGATCAATGATTTCACATTTGAGCTCTTTAAGAATTCTTGGGTGGATACTATTCCCACCTGGACACTAGTTAGCCTTTAATTTGTCAGTTAGCCCTAGGATGTCATGTCTTGTCACTTCTATTTGCCTTAGCTCTTCAGATGCCTTTTGGGCATCGTTCAGACATGGGGATCTGTCCAACATTTCTCTCTAGTTTCACTACTCTCCTTCAACTATCCTTGCACACCTTTGTTGTCTCATGGATCCTCAGAGGCTGGTTTCCTGTCTCTGATTATTTAAAGAACAGATCTGCCAGTGATTGTGATGCATTTTGACACCAGCTACTGCTATTTTTGCCAGTCAATGGCTCAATCAGCCACCTATCACTTCCCATGTATGTTTCATGCGGCGGAAGGAATACAGTATATACCAATTACAAACGAACCTAAATTAAAAAAAATCACTGATAGTACACAATGCCAGTTCCTTTCAGGTGGGAATGCTATGCGAGTCCATACAGTCTAGACCATGAACCTTTCAAGTTTCACTGTTTTATCTGCACAGATGCACCTCTAAGGTAAAGGTAAAGGTACCCCTGCCCGTACGGGCCAGTCTTGCCAGACTCTAGGGTTGTGCGCTCATCTCACTCTATAGGCCGGGAGCCAGCGCTGTCCGCAGACACTTCCGGGTCACGTGGCCAGTGTGACATGCTGCATCTGGCGAGCCAGCGCAGCACACGGAACGCCATTTACCTTCCCGCTGGTAAGCGGTCCCTATTTATCTACTTGCACCCAAGGGTGCTTTCGAACTGCAAGGTTGGCAGGCGCTGGGACCGAACGACGGGAGCGCACCCCGCCGCGGGGATTCGAACCGCCGACCATACGATCGGCAAGTCCTAGGCGCTGAGGTTTTACCCACAGCGCCACCCGCGTCTCAGATGCACCTCTACTCAGAAGTAAATTCCAGTGGATTCAACAGATCTCACTCCCAAGTAAGTGGATATAGGATTGCAGACCTAACAAACTATGGTATGTGTACATTACAAACTTTAAACAAAAACAATTTGAAGACCTCTGTGTATTAAAAAGCATTCACAAATAGAAAACATTTATAAAGTTTTCAGTCAGTGTGTCAAGAAGCCACGCTAGGGTGTAATATGCAGAATGACTGATGGCTCTACAGAACTACATTGTCTGTAATAGAATTAAATAGTGTGTGTGTGGGGGGGGGTTAATCCTAGAGCAAGCAGTGCCCTCCAAACAAGTGACTCCCAATCCAACCAATCCAGGGATATTATTGATCTTAAATAGCAATCACGGTAATAAAAATAACTGAAATGTGGTATACTTTTTCTTTTAGTGAGAGACCCATCTGAAATATCAAAATTTGGAATATCAAAAGCTGGGGAAAAAGGTCTGTTTTGCTGCACTCAGACTCAGGTCCATTCAGATTAGAACTTGATCAAATGAATTCAAATGTGAAAGCCAGACAGCTTCTTAGTACAATACCAGTATAATGGGAGGTGGAGAAACTATTCAAGAAATGTTGGCACCACTTCTTGAAGCACATATTCCTGAGATTGAACTATAAATGATGCCATGTAAATATGTAGTCTTAGAACCCAAGTTTATTGCACCCTATTTCTTGCACATCTGGCTGAAAAGCAGGAGATGTAGAACTAATAATTAACACAGGAAAGCACATCTCTTGCACACAAAATGCACACTACCAAGCATCAACTTGATATTCTGTTCCCTCTTATTACAATAAATACATTTCTTTTGCACACTTATTCGAAACCTGAATCACAGGCCTGTATAGATACTATTTTGTGTGATGTGAAGGCCCGCTCAAAACATTTTGTTAAAAGTCTTGTTTTACTAATGGGGAGGTAATACTGCTTCTCCAGCACAGCCAAGAACAGAGTTACTCAAGCAGGGTGATTTCTAAAGACCTTATTAGTGCTAATTTCACCCTACATGTTCCAGCAAGTGATCTCCTAGAACTCCAGAGCTCATCTCCTCATTGTCCATGCATTGATTTTTAAGAGGGAAGTTTTTATTGCTTGTTGTTGTTTTGTTCTTCATCTGCTGTTCCAATTCTGAGCCCACTTTTCCATATGTACTCTTTAGTATGCCCCATTGAGCTTGATGAGGCTCAACCTCTGATCAAACACACTTAGGATTGTGGCATAACTCTTCCTTCCACTCAAGGTAATGTGTTAAGCCGCAATTTTGTGCACACTTAGCAAGGGGTAAGCTCCATTGACCATAGCAGGACTTACTTCTGCGTAAACAGGGCTAGGATTGGGCTGACAGTTAACTAGAACACAAAAGTGGGCATCAGCCATTCAGATGTGCATTTCTCACCTCAAAATCCCTTCAACCAAACTGCTAAAAAACAGTTACTTATACTTTTTTTAAAAAAGTCATTTATAGTTTAATATGGTTAAGCACACTGAGCCTTAGAAGAATAGTATGCTCTGTAGCAGCAATACTAGGCATACTTACCAGGGAGTAAGCCCTACTGAACAGACTGAGAGTTGCTTCCAAGTAAGCATGAGGATTGTGCTGTGAAAGTCTGTTAAACCTTACAATCATTTTATGAAGGAGCAGTCTTCTAAAAAAGAGTGATGCTTTATAAGTGTAAAGCTTTGCCTTGATTCAGAGCACTTCATAGCCTAACATATAGAAACTGTGTACAGCAAATGTCAACAGCAGGCTATCAATCAACAATTGAATGTGCATTAGTGTGTCTTCCATTGATCAAACTAATTTATAAACATTCACTCTGTTGAAAAGATATAATACACTTTGATTGATGGCCCTTGAAATTAAGGACATTAAAGTAACAGTTAATATATATGGCTGTTGCCCAGTGCATTATAAGTGATAAACAAGCTACAGCATATATTTCTATTTCTATTTTATTTCATGCATCTCTCACCCTTATGCATGTGTGAAATGTTTGAAATCTATATGGAACAATTTGCAGTTAGGCCCACAGCAATATTTGCAAGTGAAATATAGCCATTCCTAATTTATCAGCAGCAATGATTTAAAGTTTTGCATTAAAGCAACTCTCTCAAAGGCACTTAATTTAATGCAAGTCTTATTTTGGTTTACGAGCCATACATAAACTTAATGAGTTGAAAATTATGACAAAAAATATAGGTTAGATTAATTGCTGTTAATCTCAGATGACGAAGACTATAAACTAGAGATACTTAGGAGCACATTATGACATCAAGCAGATAGAACAGTCCACGAACAGAGAGTATGTGTGCATACTTTTGTCTATAGAGTCTGACTCCTAGAACAACATTTGGTGAAAGAAGGAACCTGGACACTTTGAAGTGTTAGTGGAACAGTAGGAAACTGGGGGGTGGGGTGGGGAGAGAAACAGGTTCTAGCAGGGAGAGGACTGCACTGATCAAATAGGATGCTAGGTTTGCCTGCAAGACAAATTGTGAACTTTACTAGATGGCCTTTTGCAAGTCCCCAGAAGGCTAATCTCTCAGCTTAATCTATTCATTGGATTGTTTGAAAGATAAGAACCATAAGACATTTTGTTCAACGAAAAATGAAATTAGTGCTGATGATCATCATGTGACCATACTGAGGCATGTATACCTATTTCTAAAACCATATCATGGCATTTTTTTCATTCCACATTACACTGCTTAGGCACAACTGCATTCTAGACCTTACAATTGATAGCAAAATTCTGATCAGGAGAAAACTTCTTATGCACACACCTAGGCACACCCATGCCCAAACTTTGTGGTTCAAATTTAGCCTCACTACAGATCATGGGCTATGATCACTGCTGGGGAAGGGGATGTGGGCTTCAATTTCATCTCTCACACCCAGGCTAGAGTCAATTACTGTTCTTGGAAATCCAACAAATTAGCCTCTCCCAACTTTCTCCCTTCAGAATACAGTTGTCCTTCCAGAAAACCTTAGTACCAAATCCTCCTCTTCCTCATTGGGTCTTTAGATTGTGTTCAGCATTCACGGAGGAAGAGCCTCAAGTTAAAAGGATGCATCACAATTAAGAGCCATTCAGCTTTTTATGGCGACTAAACAGATGCTTTAACTCTCCACTTAACAGACACACACACACAAAAGAAAACTCTCTATGCTCCGGGCTGCTCTGGATCTTTTGCTTTCTGCTTACCTGCTGCTCTCCCAGCATGGTGGATTTCACCAGGTGTCTTTCCCTGTACAGAGACCAGAGTCCGATGTTGGGCAGGAAAATCAGAGTCACCACGAACAACAACGTCATTTGCAGAAATCTTTTCTGTTTCCTCTTCATGGCCAGTGGCAACGGATGCCAGAGAAGAAATGAGGTGATGGGTATCCTTCTCTCTGCTTTTTCCTTCCGTGGTCCAGAGCTCCCTTTGACTTCCCTCTTGCGCTCCTCAGTCTCACCGATTCACCCCCAAACTGTGAGCAGAAACTTCAACTCTGCCTCCAGCTTGGTCACCCCTTCACGGGGGGAGTCTGTAATCTAAGGATCCAAGGAAAAGACAAGGAGTTACTCCTGCTATTCTCTGACACAGCCTGTCAGCCACAGCCCTGCCCCATCGCCCCGAAAATACCCTAAAAGCCTATGGATCTGTACCTTCCCCTTACCTCCCCCCCCCCCGCAACCAATAGAGTCGATACGATTGGCTGCAGAGCTGCCGCTGCCGAAGCCCAGAAGTTACAGAAAGCAATTGGGGTGGGGAAGTAGGGAGGGCAGTTGAGTCACCCAACTCGGGGGTGACCCATTCTTCCATCGCCAGTGGCAGAATTTAAGGAGACGAGGCGGGGGAGGAGCACTTGGCAAGATCTTCTTTCCTGCCAGAGCAGAGATTTCTCCCCGAGTGGCAAGGGGCTCCCGGAACTCGGTTCGCGGTGTGCGCGCCTTTCCCACCAATGAAATGGGTCACAAGGTTCAGCCTTACCTGGGACCTCGCGCAACGGGGACTCGCAGTTGGAAAAGACATCTTCCAACTCCCTTGCTCTCTCACACACACCATCCCTCCTCCGGAAAGACCAGCCCCTCTTTTCTTCTTCCCTCCCCAGCAACCTCGCTGGCAGAAGGGAAAGCGCTTCGGCAGACTCCAGTTGGCATGACTTAACACACACACAGCGCGCGCAAACACACACACACACACACACACACACACACACACACACACACACACACACCCTCAGACGGTCTGGCTCGGAGACTATCCCTCCCCATCCATTCCTAGGCAGGGCTAATGGGGTGTGCAGACTATTGCTGAGTGAAGAATGTGTGTGTGTGTGTGTGCGCGCGTGTGAGAGAGAGGGAGAGGGGGAGGGAGAGAGAGAGAGAGAGAAGCAAGAGAAGCATCCAGGGCAAAATAAAAACAAATCACACCATTGCACTCATCAGGTTACCATTCTTCAGCAGCGGAACATTTTTAGAGCATCGTCTTGAAGCTGGGAGTCGAGGAGACCACAACGCGCCCGGCTGATGCGGCAGCCCCCCACATCGGGATCCAAGGCGATGTGGAAAAGTGGGCGGAAGGCGGGCAAGAAAGACCCCCTCCCCTATTGGCCCAGCCGCCTCATCCCCTTGCCTCCCATCCGACAAAATACTGGCGGGCGGCTCACACGTGCGAGAGATCCCAATTCCCGGAATTGGGGCTTGGGCTCGCGGGTGGCGAGGGTGGCCAGCCCGCCCTTCGGAGCCTCCCTCCCTGGAGAGCCTCTCACCTGACCCCCCCGTCCAGAGCTGCCCACCCCGGAGCAGGAGCAGCCGCGGCTGAGCAGGAGCAGCGCTTTCCTCCGGTGCTGCTGGTCTCCTCCTCCTCCTCCTTCTTCGCCTCCTCTTGTTCCTTCATGATCAGTTGAGCGCTGGCGGCAGCGGCAGCAGCAGCAGCAGCAGCAAGCTGGCTTCTCCGACGAGGCGCGCAGAAAGGGGGAGGGGGCGCGACAGAGGCGGCGGAGGAAGAGGCGACGGTGGCGGAGCCCGTTGCCGGCGGAGAGGCAGGGCGGCTTCCTGCGCGGAGTCTCCCCGGCGGCCGCGCTCAGCCGCGCGCTCTCTCCCGCAGCCGCCTCCGCCAGGTGAACGGGGAGTTCTCCGCCCGAGGGGGGCCTGGTGGTGCGTCATGGCCCCGGGCAAGTTGGCGCTGAGGCGAAGCCGACGGAGGCGACGCGACCCGCCCGGAGAGGCCGGGTCTGAGGGGACCGTGCGCAGCTGAAGAGTGCCCAAAATAAAAGTTGGGCTAGGAGGCCAGCGAGGTACCGGCCGAAGCTCCGTCTCTTTTCACGAAGAAAGAGGCTTCCGCCGGCCCCCGCTCAGAATCACTTGGGCGAGGGCCTAGTTTCAGGTGAGGGTGGTAAGCGGCTTAAGCCTGTGCCTGGACTGTACCACTTAAGGCGAGGGGTTGACGGGCTACAACTGTCCACGCGAGAAACAAAGGCTAGAAGAAGCCAAGAAAGGCAATATCTTTAAAAGCCAGTGTGGTGTATTGGTTTTCATTGCTGAGCCAGGAGCACGGGGATCTGGGTTCCAATCCAGCCACCAAAGACACCTTTCTGGGTGACCTTGGCATGGTCTCTCAGCTGCTCTACCTTGCAGGATTGTTGGGGGCAATGAAATGGGCAGGAGTGATGGGTGGGTGGCACCCAGAGCCCCTGGGAGAAAGGATGAGCTCCAAATATAGAACAATTTCTGCCCCTATGTATGTTCCCAAATGGGAAGAATTCCATCATGTAAACCGCCACCTGCGGTCTCAAAGTGGCACAGTCCAAGAGGCAGCTCCTGAGCTGGAGATTGTATGGCAGTACTGTATAATTATTGGCTTTACTAAAGAGTTGAGGTCAAAGCGGAAGGGGGCAACAGAAGAAATGCAGCCACTAGTGTGTTTGGCACTGCTCCAACTCCTGTTGCATTTGGGTCTTTGCACAGTGCCCTTCTAATGGCAGAAAATGGAACATGGACAAAATACAGTTGCTATGCCATTCAAAAATCACATCTGTAGAAAAGCAGACCAGTAATGAATCAGGTTGTTCGGGGAGGTTATGGAATATTCTAAGAGGTTAGACATGTATGTTGGGAAAATTTGGGTATGGTGGTTGGATTCCTGGACTGCAAGGTTGGACTTCAAAAGCCACTATGGATCTGGGAACAGATTGTAGTCACCATGGGGAAGCTGCTGCAGATGGTTTGCCTGTGGGGAGCATTTCTTGTCTTGGTAGTCATATTTGCAAGATCTCATTCTCTTTACCACTAGTAATATTTGCAAGATCTGACTCCCATCACATTTGCATGTTGTAGTAAACCATAATGCCCTCTCATTCCACTCCTTCTGCCTTGTAGCCAAATACAACAGCCACAAGCTTTGGCTTACCATAACATGTGAACTTGTTTCTTCCAAACAAACCACAACTGATAACACAATTGCAATCCAAAAATAAACACTACTCATTCAAAGTAAACCATTTCCTGTGGCATGTAAACACAACCAATGTGAGCCTCTGTGCTTTCATCTATCCAGTGGTTATGATGGAATAGAGACTCGTGATTTATCCCTTTCACAACTTATCCTCACAACAACTATGAGAAATAAGGTCCACTGTGCATTATCTTAACAGCATGTTCATGAGCCCCAGACATGGAGGAATTGGAAGGAAGCTCTTCAGAGATGAAATGGACATAACAATGACTACTCATGTGTAACACCTCAAGAGTGAAATTAACATGGATCTTTGTTGCACCTGGAACTACCCTGCACCTCTGGGATCACCATCCCACTTAACAAATCTTTTCCTCAATGAAGAATGCTTGTGTGCTTTTGAGTTTTGTAGTGCTGGTGAGTTTTCCATGTGTTTTCCTTAATTACATATGTTGTGTTTGGCAATGATTACAGTTGGTAGTAATTAGATCTCTACTGTACTTTCTGATTCCTACTACTAAGTTCCCTGGACAAAAACCTCATTCATTCAGGATTATGTTGAAATGTACCTTAAAGTTGGTTAGAAACATGAGAGATTACAGGGACTGATGGAACAAACACACAAAAAAAACCCTAAACAGGTACAGTACATGAAATCTTTTTCAGATTAGCTGAGGAATGTAAAATACATTCCTGCCATAGTAGAATAACTTAATGCAGAAGCCCCGTGTGTCTTTTTAGCTGCTATTAAGGTGTCTTTATGGGAGCCTTATGTCTTCTGTGATGGTGGCATATGCCATGTTGAATCAGCATACCATGTGGCTATTTCTGCTGTTTTGTTTCCTTTTCTCTTTCCTTGTATAAAGCAACATGTATAAGAATGTAGAGCAAGCATTCTCCATCCTGCAAATGAAAATATCTCTGTTGTCAATCCTCCGCAACACTATCCCCATTAAAAAAGATAATGGAACAATGATAGAACAAAATCAATTATGTTACTTGAACTGTGCAGAATGAATTTAGCAAATTCCTGCCTAAAGGACATCTGAAAGAAGCCGGGTCGGGGAGGGGGGTACTAATCATGACACTGGCTGTAGATCCTCTGATTTACACATATCGCCAAATATGCTGCAGTGAAGGGGAAGGCTGAGTTGTGGAGCACATGCTTTGAATGCAGAAGTTCCTCAATTCAGTCACCAACATCTGTAGCTAGAGCTGGGTAAGACTCCTGCCCATGGAGAGATTCTCTAGACAATGGACTTATGATCTGACTTCACACAAGCAGTTTCCCATGCTACCTGCTTCCTTACGCTGAAAGTAACAGAAGTTTTCTCTACTGGAAAAGATGTAGGCTGTGTAAACACCATACATTTAAAGTGTGTGTGCACACATACACACACCCAATCCAAAGGGTGTTTCGAATTGCAGCTCTGTGAAGGGTAGACTAAACTTTCTGGAATTCTTTTTTTGGAGGTGTGGTGTGTGTGCTCTAAATGTAGTGTGTGTGTGCAGCCTAAAACCAAAATGGTGTCTTCATTCTTGGATGTCAATGGACGGAATAGCAAGTTTGTATGTGTGTATTAATTACACACTTTTATACTGTGTGACTGGACCCAGATGGACTTCATTTCAATACAGACACATTTCTCCTCTGTGGCAAAAATCTGATGTCAACAGCTTTCCAGCTAGGAGAGAAAGCAGCAAGCATATGCTAAGGTCCTGAGACAACATGCAGGAAGCTTTTGATCCTGTTAATCAGTACAGAGCATTCAGGTTTAGTCAGTGTGAGTCATTTTGATCAACATGGGCCTCTCGTGCCTTTCATGTGAAGGGAAACATCCGTCACCAATCCTAGTGTGTTTGTTATGTCATTATGGAATAAATACAGAATAAACTGTTGGGGACATTGCAGCTACGTAGTGGAATGTTATGTCACCATATTTGTGGTTCAGCTGTCTGATATCAATGATAATTGCTTCATTAATGGCTTTATAAAAGTTATGGAAAATACTGATTTTAAAAAAAGGTATAAATGACATTCAACAAGTCAGTTCTCCCTACTATGTCCCAGGTGTATGAGGTATAATGATAGTCTACTCTACAAGAGTCTTAATCATTACTGGGTTGAACAACGAGTGATGGGTGGCTGCTGTTCAAAGTGGTTGCCTAGACAACGTGCAAAGGTTGGGGAAGGTTGTGCTAGTCCAACACTTTGTAGCAGATGCCTCTTAATCGAGGGGGGCTAACCTATGGCCCTCCAAATACTGGACTGTATCTCCCATCAACCTGTAATTTGCAACTTACTCTCTTTTTATCCAGCACCTAAATTCATAGAACATTCCTCAGTATCTTCTTGGGCTCACAGATCATTTCCCCTGTGTGTCATTTAACCTCTACCACAGGGAAGGCGCTCAACGAAGGTATGAAGCAAGGCTGTCAAGAACTTGCTCCCCAGACCCAGGATCCCATCCCTGGTGACTCAGCAGTTGCCAAATACACAGGGTCCAACACCTCCTGCATGGGACTCTGCTGCTGCTCCCTCAGTCTAACCAGCCTGGGTGAGGAGACCTCCAGACCTTACCAAACACCACTAAGAGCCCAGAGAAAAAAGAGCTTGGGGGGGGGGGAGATCATGTTTCCTGAGCTGGTAGCTAACAAAATTGTACAGGGCCAGTAACCAGGAAGCAATAACTGGATTCAGTATCAAGGTTTTACCCCGGAAGACATAGACTGAATGATAAAGGAAAAAGATGTATTGAACAAGTAAAAAATAACAAAGAGAACCCAAATACAAATAAGCAACACCATATAAAAATTGCAATTGAATAATACAATTGGGAGTTATAAACTAGAATAAATCCGCAAAGCTAACCTATCCAAGCTCTAATGCCCAACCACCCACAAACAAAACATTGAACACAGAAGAGGTAAACTCAAGATGTTACAGAGATATCACACACCATGTGGTTGTAGGAGGATGTGTCTGAAAACTGGGAATAAGGCTAGCTTTATACTAGAAAGCATAGCAACCAGGATTGGTGGCTATTAACCAATCGGAATATTACTTGGGTGGAATCTTCTAGTCAGTGCCTTGGCTCATGCATCCTCATGTGCAGTTAGCCGCCCTCATTGCTGACCATGGAGCATGGCAGCTTAGAACACACAGGTGCCTCAGCTTCACAAGCTTGTTCCAATCCAGGAGAAGTAGTCTGAGGTTCTGCACCCCTGATCTACCATACAGCATATGATGAAGCTACAAAGAAGCTGTGGTTTACTTAACATGCACAAGAAATCCCTTGGCTAGAAGGAAAAAGGTGAAAGGTTCCCCATGCATGAATGTAACCAGGTTTTTTGTTTGACTACCAAGGTTATGTGAGGGACTGCCTTGCCCCATGTGTCCCTGCCCAGTAATTGCATTTCTCTGTTGGAGTGTTGTTAAGAGTCCCATATGTCCCAGAAGTACTGTATGCCTGACATCAACTAGAAGCTGGGCTTTTAGTGTTACAGCTCCCAACTCTGTGGAATCAGCTTCCTATCAAAGAGTGACTCTGCCATTTTATATTGCATAGTATATGGAATCTTGCAGTTGTGTGTTGTCAAGGCTGTCATGTATGCATACTTAATTGTTGCTACACGTGTTGTTCCTTTCATATTTGCATTGTACATCAGTTTGGAAACATTTGTTGTGAAGTGCTTTGTGAATCCTTTTCACGGGTAAGTGCAGTGTGTATAACTCAGCAGTCACCTGTAATGAAGCCTTGATGCCCTCTTCTCCTTTGCATCTGTAGGAATGGGTGTGTTGAAGCAGAGGAGAGTGAAGGGGAATCATCATCCTGCCCCTACTAGAGTGTTTTCCCTGAAAACTGGCCACAGGTTCCTCCTTCCTAATGCAGAAAAAGAGAAGGGTAGCAAGACAAATGGATAAACAGAGGAAGTAGGGAACAGGAAAAGAAAGGTAAGGCTAGCCAGAAATGGAGGTCAAGGGAGGGAAATTGGGAGCCTTAAGAATTCAAACCAGATGTTTATGGTAGTATCACGCCTATTTGGTACTTTTCGTTATTTGACTGCCAGTTTCAGAAGCTCTTCTGTGTCTTCTTGATGTATTCAAGTGTTGGAGAGTGACATGCTTTGCTATCATAGCAGATCTCATGATCTATACTGAGACTCATTTCTGCGCACTCACAATATATATGTTGTACTTAATATTCTCTGGTAAGATTTCACAGCTAGTTCTCTCTCTTTCTCTTGCTGTGTGTGTGTGTATGTGTGTGTGATTAAAATTTTTTTTAGGTAACCTGCAATTGTTCATTATTTATCTGATCTTGCTATGATGCTTTATTCTTGGTTTACATCCAAGTGCCGTTATTTCTTTTTGCACCATCTGTAGAGGTGGTGAAAAGAGTGGTGTGACGTATAAGGTGTGGAATCTAACAGCAAAGTAGTTGTGCAGAAGGCAGTGTGGATTGTGAACACAGTTGCCATAGAAAACAAGCTTTCCTGCCATCCAGATACAATTCCTCTCATCACACAACTCCTTGCGACTGGTTCCACACAGAAGTTGTCACTCTTGCTGAATACACAACGGCAATCATGCTTGTTCCATAATACAAGGGTGTTTCATCTATCAGGAGAAATCTTCTACCTTAAAAAAAGAAATCTAGTTCTATGCTTGTTCTGTGCCTTTTCAACCATTCTTTGTCAATTAATGAGAAAAGAATTTATTTTCTAAGAGGAGGGAAAATTTTGGTGAAAATTTCCATGGGTGGTGTGCAGGGTTTTGTTGTTGTTTTGTTGCTGTGCCCTACTTTTGAGTTGTTTGGAAAGTGTCTTTTCTTACATTTGACGAATAATCTGTTGTCGGGTGATCTGCATTCTGCAGTCTTCTCGGCTGCCTTCCCTTCCTGAAAACCCCCATGATGTCCTTGGCCGGGTTTTCTTGTAAACGTTAGAAGCCAGGGAGGATGTCTGCAGTGCTTCAGTTGGCTGCTCACTCTCTTACTTTTAAAAGAAATCAGTGTGTATTATTCCATTTCCCTGTCTGTGGCTTCGCTATTGTGAAGAAACACCCTGTAAGCATAAATGAAGGAAATCATCTGAAGGGCAGCAGATGGTAATACTGTACCATTTTCAGATTTATCACTGTTCAGGAATAACCTCTCCTCCCTGTAACAATTTCACTAAAATTCAAAAGTGTTGCCTTTGTGGAGTGGGGGGGGGGGTCAAAGGATAAATGATGGAAGAATGAAAAAACCAACGAACAGTTTGACCTCGCTAAAAGCTTTACAGACACTAATGGATGGACAGACTGATGCCTAGTTACCTGCTGGAATGAGATGTTCTCCCTTTCAGCCTTTTCTCTTTCTCTTTCTGAATTTCTCCGTCGTACCCAGTGTTCAGATACTTAACCTCTACCTTCCCTGCGATGCTTCATGTCCTTAATTGTATTAAAAGCCCACAGGCAGGGCCTTGTTATTACTTTTAATTATTGCACAATAATAGCACCTGGTAGATGTTAGGTGTTGTGTTACTTACTGCAAAGAAGTCGAGGAACTGTGAGCTTTGCGTCCAGATTGCAGTACTGTGGGTGCTTGTGTTTGTTACTATGTATGTTTGCAGAGATCTTGGGTTGCTGTGTAGGTTGTGGAACCAATTAGATGAAAATACGTGGAAGGCATTCCGGTGAATAAATGGAAAACAAGATGCTTGAAATAGTTGCTCCTTCAGAGGTGAACAAAGCTGGACCTAGCTGTCAGGAACAGCAGTAGAAAAGGCAAAAAAATAAAAATAAATGCTGGCTTTTAGGGAAAGAGTGGATTCCTCCCCCCCTTTAAAATATTACTTCTGTGGTTGAATGTTGGACATTTTTAACTAATAAACAATTTCTTGCAGGCAAGAGTTCATACGAAGTAGCCATAAGTCAGTG
Organism: Podarcis liolepis; assembly: GCF_965112155.1. Classification (NCBI taxonomy): domain Eukaryota; kingdom Metazoa; phylum Chordata; class Lepidosauria; order Squamata; family Lacertidae; genus Podarcis; species Podarcis liolepis. Next base: position 45,963,215 of record NC_139564.1, on the reverse strand, counting down.
GTAGAGCACATACTTTTCAAGCAGAAGGTCCCAGGTTTAACCTCCAAGTATGGCCAAGAGAGGGACGTGGGTGGCGCTGTGGGTTTAAACCACAGGGCCTAGGACTTGCCGATCAGAAGGTCAGCGGTTCGAATCCCTGTGATGGGGTGAGCTCCCGTTGCTCAGTCCCTGCTCCTGCCAACCTAGCAGTTCAAAAGCACGTCAAAGTGCAAGTAGATAAATAGGTACCTCTCTGGCAGGAAGGTAAACGGCGTTTCGGTGTGCTGCTCTGGTTCGCCAGAAGCGGCTTAGTCATGCTGGCCACATGACCCGGAAGCTGTACGCTGGCTCCCAGGCCAATAAAGCGAGATGAGCGCCGCAACCCCAGAGTCGGCCACGACTGGACCTAATGGTCAGGGGTCTCTTTAACTTTACCTTTATGACCAAGAGAGATCCCTGTCTTTACCGCCTGCTCCTGGGTGACCAGGAAACAGAATGCAGAGTGCGATAGAAGCAGGCTGGATTCTCAATAGTTGCAGGTATAATGATAATGATAATGATTGTTATTATGATGATGACCATTATTATTATGATTATTTATACCCCTCCCATTACTGAAGCATGAGAACACATTTAGTCCCACACATTTAGTTGTGACCTTAAGCACATCCCTTTACTTTGCCTGAAATATAAGCAGGTAAGTGGTAGGTGCTTGGTGCAAAGTTTCCACTCCACCTGTAAAACTAGGTGGTCTTTTCTGCCCGTAATCCTGCAGGTAGCCCAAGGATTCTTGAAGGGCATGAATATCCGCTGTACCTCCAGAGGCCTTTGCAATATACAAGCCCTCCCTCCACACAAACCTGTAATGATGATAGGCATTTTGCCACTAAATAACAAATTATGATGACATGTGAGGGCGGCATGTGTTTGGGGATAGTGTTGAAGATGTCTCATCTGAAGCTTCGTCTGTCTTGTTGGAAAACAGATGCCAAGAGATGCCAAGTGTGAAACACACTGAGGATAAATGCTTGTGACAAATGATTATAGATGCTGAAAGCTGCTTTCTGAAAAGATGCTGGTAAAAATTATTTGAATGAATTAAGTTACATTCTGGAAAGTATAATCAGTCTCTCCATCGTGATAAGTCCACAATGTGCTCAAATGGGGGCAGGGGGTGTTATCTAAAAATTAGAGGTGTCCTTTGGACAAACAGAAGTAAGAAGTCTGCTCTTCAGACCACAACTTCACTTAAATTCTCAAGTACCTGTATGTAGGTATGTATGTTTGTTTGTTCTTCATCCGATTAGGGTCTTCAAATTAAGACATCAAAACCATATTCATTTTCAAATGACATTTGTAGCCCTTTGATTATAGAAGCACAGTTTCCCATTTGTTTGTGCATATAACTTTTGTGTGCTTTAAAAATACTGAATGGCTGTATATCACAGTTTTCTCTGTGATACAAATAGGTTTTTTGAGGTGGGTGGGGCGGAAGGAACATTTTTAGTTCAAAACACATCAGTTGCTGTAAATAAGATTAATGCTATTTGATGAGAATTTCAGCTGCAGTTACACAAGCCAGCTCCATGGTGGAGCCAAAGGTATCTCTTTACGATTGTTTCTCAAATAAACCCCCAACCAAACCCACCAAACAATATTCTGATAATATGCAGTTATTCTGTTAGGAAATATACAGATAAATTACTGGATATGTTATGTAAGGATGCCTAAAAGTAACACCCCCCGCCTTATTTTCTTTTTGCAGCTGAAATAATACTACAATAATTAATTATAATTGATCAGCTTTTAAAAAGAAATAAAGAGAGTATCTAAATAGGAAAGTTCATGTGGTGGGGGGAATTCACACACTTTTAGATTAATATTGACCATGTCTTGCATTCCTTAAAGTTGTTGTTTTATTTTTAAATGGATAAGTAAAGGAAATAATACAAATATGTAAGACTTTTTTTAAAAAAAAGGCTTTTGAAAATAAAGCTAGCTATTTTTTTAATTAAAAAGTTTACCTCTGTAAAGCTAGCAAAGAGGCAATATTGATTGCCAAATCATTTTCGTGGCGACCCATGTATTTCATTATTATTTTTTAAATGGGATAGTTATTTTCAAAAATTGTTTCCCTGATAGAAAGCTGGCATGCCATGTTTCTCCTCATGCATAACAGAGCACCTGTCAAATCAAGATTCCCAATGACCAGTTATTTCCGTCTGGAACTGATGCCTTCATTGAAGCAAGCAGGCCAGGGAGGGCTTGGCTCGCACATCAAAGCTGCATCCTTTACCTCTGTATTGCATGATGTTCTATGTAGGGCTGCCCATGTGGTCTGGAAGCTGCAGCTTGTGCAAAACGGAGCAGCTACGATGCTTAGTGGAGCAAGCACTTGTTGCACCTGTGCTAAAGGGATTGCACTGGCTGCCTATTTGCTTCAGAGCCAGCTTTAAGGTTTTGTTGTTGAGTTACAAAGCTCCAGATATCTTGGAACTAACCTATCTGAAAATTTCTTCTTTCACATAGGCCAGCCCATTCACTGCCGTCATAACTGGAGGCTCTTCTAGCTGTATTGCGTCCCTCAAAACACATCCCATGACAACCTACAGGAAGAGCTTATCTGTGGTGGCCCCCACATCGTGGAACAACCTCCCCTCAGAGATTTGAGAAGCCACAATAAAGGGTTTCCACTGGTTGGTAAAAACTTATCCATAGTACTGCCTCCACTGAACTTTGTTCATATATTTTATTGTATTGGTTTAATTTTATAAATGCCCTTGCTTTTTTTTTTACATCAAACAATTTAAAATGAAAACAAACAAACATATGCTCTGCATTGGGGATCAGTATCTGACAATTGTACAGTTGTAGAAATGGTTTAATTGCTTTCAGTTTACTGAGTTTCTAATGTTTCGCATTTTACCTTTTTTTGTTTTATTGTACATCACTTTAGTAACTTTTGGTTCTGAAGCAGTTTATAAATTGGCAAATATATAAATGTGAGATTTTCACATGTATCCCAGTTAAAGTTATATATCAGTACCAATTTTATCTATATACTGCAACTGCAACATCTGAATGGAGAGTGCCTGGGCAGGTCTTGGGCCAGTACCTGGGTGCAGAAGTGGGCTGGATGAGGGTTAACAAACTGAATTTGAATCCTGGCAAGGCAGACATGCTGTTAGTGAGTTGCTCCTGGGTCCAGGAAGTTGGTCAGTTGCCTGCCCTGGATGGGGTTGCACACTTCCTGAAGGAGCAGGTCTGTAGTCTAGGGGTGCTCCTAGATCCAGCTGTGTCACTGCAGGCACAGGTGTCCTCAGTGGCTAGTCCCCAACCCTGGCTCAGGCAAATATATGCTGGCATAACTTGCTCCTCTTGGCATGGTTGAGGCTGGAGGGGCCCTGTGGGGGCCTGGGGTAGGACAGAAGATGGGGTACTTGGGCTGGATACTAAGCCTATACAGCTCAGTCATGTGACCTGGAAATCCAGCATAAAACATTATTTTGAAGACTTGTTTTCCCTCTTCCAGACTTAGACAGAGAAGCAGGAATCATAGAATCATAGAGTTGGAAGAGGCCACAAGGGCCATCAAGTCCCACTGCTAAATGGTGTTCAGATCTGGTGTAATTTTATGCTGATTTAACTTAGTATTTTTCGCTCTATAAGATGCACCAGACCACAAGACGCACCTAGTTTTTGGAGGAGGAAAGCAATAAAAAAAATTCTGCATCTCAGAAGCCGGAACAGCAAGAGGGATCGCTGCGCAGTGAAAGCAGCAATCCCTCTTGCTGTTCTGGCTTCTGGGATAGCTGTGCAGCCTGCATTTGCTCCATAAGACGCACACACATTTCCCCTTACTTTTTAGGAGGGGAAAAGTGAGTCTTATAGAGCAAAAAATACAGTACTAGCTTGCTTTATGCCAGCTTCTTGGGTATAGGGTTGCTTGATAAAAGATCATATAAAAGAGAAGTTCAGAAGCTCAATTCATTGTCCCAGCTGGTTAAATGTGCCATCATATTCTCTCCTTTGGGCTCACCATGGGAAAAGAAAGAAGATCCACTATCCTTTCACTCTCACTAAGCCTTCAAGCTTCAACATACAATTCAAGATTCCAAAATTTTTGTGTGTGTGTGTGTGTGTGTGTGTGTATAAACACACATGCTCTGATGCTTCTGTTGACTGAGATAGGCTTCTCTTCATCTAGCTCAGTACAAGTCTTCTCTCACTGACATCAGCTGTCTTAAAATCTCAGATTGAGGTCTTTCCCGACACTGCTAGCCTGAGGGTGGAACTAGACATTACACAATCCATTTTCCTGCCTGCTGATTATCTCTTGCCACTGTTCTTTTAGGCTGTTTTTAATTATTTGGTTTTATCCAGTAATCCTAGCTGAAGGAAATCTGGCTTGGAGAAAATTAGCAAAGGAAAACCAATGGGCCTGGGGTGAGTTGAGTGGCTCTTTCTTTCCTTTCTTCTCAGTGGTCCACTACCACCCTGTCATCTCAACAAAGAATAGTTTGGTCCTGTTCATTGTCCAAGAGGATGTCTAGCTCTTCCTGGAGATTCTGTAACTAGAGATACTAAGGGGTCTTCGAAATGCAATGGGTCCTACTATCTTGCATCCTTGATCAAGTACTATTTGAATGATTTGGCTCAAAGTCAATCTTTTCCATTTTAGCCAAGTGGTGTAGTGGGGGGGGGGAGGCTGAGGAGGCCACAACCCCAGGCACATTTTGGGGAGGGGGCATGACCAGGGCTTTGTGGAGCGGAGAGTGACAGCACCGTTGCCGCATCTTTCCTCAGCTGGGCTGTGTGCGTGGTGCCCTGCCACTGCTCCTCTCCTGGGTCATGGGTCAAGCCTGGCAAAACATTGGAGAGGCAGAGTTGCCCCTCTCCAGCCAGGTACCCTACGCCCCTGCTTATGATTCACATTCAGCTAGGAAAGGAGGGGAAATGGTCAATTCACTTTGCATTTAAAGGCAAACTTACCTACTTCTCACTTGCTGAAGCAATGCATCAACCAAAATACAGCCATTTTACAAAATTTGCACTTCTCCAAATTTTGCAATGCAGTTCTCCAGCCCAGTAATGTGCACAAAGTTCCCAGGTTGGGAGTGGTGGCAAGATTCCTGCACCTTCCATGGTTGTGTAGAAGACTGAATCTCAGGAGGTATAGTTTGTCAAGCATGTTATACCCCTTTGCATTCTCTCTTGAAAAACTATTCCTTCTTTTACACAACCAGTTTGCATCTGTATTAGGATTGTTCTAAATATTTATGTTTGTTTCTTTGTTTGATCACTTGTCACCCATGGCTCCTTTGGAATGAAGGACAGGATATAAATTTAATGCACAAACAAATACATAAACTATTAAATATGTGGGCATTCTATCCTCTTTTTCACCTGGCTATATTATTCCCACCTGAGTCTGGGGGAAGAACACTGGAAGAGTATTTCACATTTTCCTCTGAGCTGTTGCTATCCTTATTCTTGAATGATGTTTTAGAAATTCAAAAAAATTGTGTGGATCTTTTATTAAGAGAGATGCAAAACAGTTTTAGTTCATTCAGGCTTTTACAATTGCTGTCCCTGCTGATGGACTTCTGTTGACTGATGACAATAACACATTATTATTGAGCTTTGTGTTCCTGTGAAAACATGCAATCGAAAGGAACTCTATTGTTGTTTAAAGAAGGTTTATGAAATTACAGCCAGGGAATGTGATAATCAGGGTAAATAAAATAATAGCTTAAGCAGAAATTATAATGACAACCAACTGGAAGCCATTGTATGTAATTACTAAAGCATTTTAAAACTCCATTTATTTTAATGAACCAAAGTGATTTTTTAAAAAAACCCCAAAAGAAACGTCCTACAGTGAAAATGCCCAGGGTACTTTATATATTTGCAAGGTATATATATATATATGGAGAGAGAGAGAGAGAGAGAGAGAGAGAGAGAGAGAGAGCGCCAGTGTGGTGTAGTGGTTAAGAGCGGTAGATTCGTAATCTGGGGAACCGGGTTCGCGTCTCCGCTCCTCCACATGCAGCTGCTGGGTGACCTTGGGCCAGTCACACTTTTGTGAAGTCTCTCAGCCCCACTCACCTCACAGAGTGTTTGTTGTGGGGGAGGAAGTGAAAGGAGAATGTTAGCCGCTTTGAGACTCCTTCGGGTAGTGATAAAGCGGGATATCAAATCCAAACTCTTCTTCTTTTCCTACCTTCACCATTGGGTGCCAGTGTCAGGAGTGCGTGCAGGAGCCAGGCCCTGTGACCAGTAGGGGTTTGCAGGACTGGGGCCTTCCTAAGTTTGTTCTGGAGAAGCAAGGCGCAGCCGCACAGGTGAGGCCACTTGGTAACTCACTGCACCTCGCGACAAGAGCCAAGAAGGGATATAAGGTCAGCATTTCCCTTCAGCTCTTTGCCACAGCAACACGCTTCCTCCCTTGCTGCATTTGGCTTCTTGCTTCCTGATCCTCGGACCTCAGCTTCCTGACTCCCTGCTTCTTGATCCTCGGACCCTCGACTTTGTGACTCCTTGCTTCTCAACCCTTGGACCCTTGACTTCTGGACTCCTTGCTTCCTGACCCTCAGACCCCCTGGCTTCTGGACACTCGTTTCTGCTCCCACCCCACCATCTTGCCCCTGGTCCCAACGCCAGGGCTTCGATCGCCCGTAGACCGGACCGTGACAGCCAGGGCAGAGTACAACAATAGAATATACAATTATAAAAACAACTAAAACAATTGCAGGTGTTTACTGATTCACTTGACAATCTGTATACCACTTAATTACAGTTGTCTCTTAAGTGGTGTACAGGAGACACAATCAGACTTAAAAAAATGAGTTAAAACCATAACATCAGAAAACAATTTAAAAGCCTGCTGATTTATTTATTTTTTGTAAAGCTTTCCTTATGTCCCATAAGTTGAAAAGGATGGGGGCCTGTGTCTCACCTCAACTTGAAGAGGTCATAAAATTGGAGCCACATAATTGAATGCATGGCTTTTGGTAGATATGAGCTAGGCATCTGAGCCAATGAGAAGGAGCACGAACAGTGATTCCTCCAAAATCCTCAGTGATTTGACAGGGATATAAGGAAGCACGTGGTCCCTGAGCTATCCTGGATCCAAGTTCTTAACAGCCTTGTAGAATAATACCAGAACCATGAACCTGGCCTGGTAGCATATGGGCAGGCAGTGCAAGCTATTGAGTACAGTGGTACTTCGGATTAAGTACTTAATTCGTTCCAGAGGTCCGTACTTAACCTGAAACTGTTCTTAACCTGAAGCACCTCTTTAGCTAATGGGGCCTCCTGCTGCTGCCGTGCTGCCGGAGCACGATTTCTGTTCTCATCCTGAAGCAAAGTTCTTAACCCGAGGTACTATTTCTGGGTTAGCGGAGTCTGTAACCTGAAGCGTATGTAACATGAAGCGTATGTAACCCGAGGTACCACTGTATAGAAATTATTTGTCTGCCCCTGTTGACTGCAGTGTTCTTCACTAACTAGAGGCTTCAGATAGGCCCAAGGGTAGCCCCAGGTAGAGCACATTGCAATAATCAAGTAGTGTGGTTACCACCATAGCCAGACTATCTCTGTCCAAGTAATGAGATAGCTGGTGCACCAGCCATAGCCAGTAAAAATCACCAAGACTACCTGAACCTCCAGCAACAAAGGTGGGTCCAGGAGCACCCCCAAACTCAGAACCTGTTCTTGCAGAGGGAATGCAACTAGCCAGTCTCCTGGGCATTGAAACTACTAATTCGCAATGCCTATGTCTTCCTAGGGTCAAAGCTCAGCTTAAAATAAAATAAAATAAAACTGCTCCAAATGGAATAGAATGATATAAGGAGTGTTGTAGAAAGAAGGTCAGGTGCATGTTTGGGCACCTGGTGCCATCAGCCAAGGCAGAAAATAGGTTGTGATAGCAGCAGCCCATTGTGAGACCCTAATTGACTGCACCTTCAAAATCATTTCTCTCCCTTCAAATTGCCTTCTTCCTAGTAAGAGTGATTATTTTCCACATAGCCAGTCTGATGTCACCGAGAACCAAAAAGATATGTCAGAGCAAAGGCAGTGCTTTCTAAAAAGATATTAACCTCATTCTCAATTAGCTTAGTTCACCTGCTGCAACCTCTTTATTTAGCCTATGTGACAATATCAGTGTGCTAGAAAAATATGCTGAAACGCTTAACAGTCAATCAGGGTTGCAAATATAGTGAATAGAGGGGAAGAAGGTCAACTTTTGGAATATATTTTTATTCCCATGAGAACAACCCAATGGAGAAAACTTGGTTGGCCTTAAATGACTGCTTTTATGTGTGTAGCCTGTTTTTCTAACAGTGCACACTGTTAGAATCCTAGGATTCATGAGTTCAGGGCAGGCTACACCCAGAGTAATGTGCATAGCAGCCTCCCTCAACCTGGTGCCCTACAGACATTTTGTATTCCAAATCCCATCAGCCCCAGCCAGCATGGTCAATGGTAGAAGATGATATGAACTGTTGTTCAAAACATAAGGAAGGCTAGGTGTATAGGATTGGAGCCTAAAGCACTTCCAGTAACTGTGAAGCTCCTAAACTATATGATCAGTCCATAAAACTGAGACTTCAGCAGTGAACTCTATTGAGAAATCAACATAGTAAATCAAGAAAGCGAGGGGAGAAACCCACCAAGACATTAAATGGTTGGTTAAGCCACTATCTAGAGAGTCTTGGCTCAGAGTCTGTCAGCAAAACAATCTTAATATTTGTGCATTGATTCTCTCATAATGTTAGTGGTGGATTTGGGGCAAGATAGACATAGGAAGCTGCCTTATAATTAGGCCATTGATCGATCTACATCAGTATTGATTGACAGCAGTTCTCCAGAATATCAAACAAGGAATGGTATTCAACCATGTTTTACTCACAGCAGATCCATTGAAATTCATGGACATGACTAAGTTAGGTGCATTACTTTCAGTGGGTCAACTCCAATGGGTGGCTGGATAACACCCCATGTTCTCTCCCAGCAGATACCACAGATTGAGCCTAGTACCTTCTACATGCAAGTCATAATGTCTCCCAGTGAGCTGTAGCCATTTTCCAAGGCATGATGCTCACAAAGGTATGGTTCCCATTTGCAAAGATAATGAAAATGGCACATGCATGTGTGTGGCATTTACAGGGAAACATAAGTGGAAGTGACCCTAATTTTGCTGTGTTCACAGTTTCATAGTTACAAATGTCCCCAGGCTGATTTTCTTCAATCTAGCCAACACCAATTCAGATGTTGGTGAATTCCAATTCCAATCTGACCCAGCACAGGTGACCAGTGGTCATTTCAAGGACTACAGGTTCCCCATCCCACAGGTAAGTTCATATCTGATTTTGGATCCTCCTTGGGAATAAAAATTAATTTCCAGATGCTTCATTCACTGGGGAAACCTGATGAGAGAGAGAAGGGTTAAGGTCTTTCCACCACCTGCCTGTTCTCTGCAATTGACTCATTTAGCCCTGTTATTAGTATTGTGCGAAGAAATCAAGGCTTAGGAATACTTCACTTCTTTTCATAGTGTCTAGTTTGGCCTTTCAAGACTTCTGGAACCATTTTGATTCTTGGTTCTCATTCTGAGGTATATGCAATGGCTCAACTTCAACCTGCTTTTTTGGGTTCAGTTCCCTGAGAGGGTTTTATTTATTCAATGTTCTCAGAGTCCCTGAACTTCAGTTTTCTTTTATGCCTTCCTTATACTTTCTATGCATCTCAATTTTTCCCCTGTTCTGTCTCAAAAGGAGATATTTTATTTAATATTTTATGAATCTGTGGTCTCTTTGCTGTCCTCTTAAATATCATGTGTTTGGGGAGTACATGTTGTGGGGAGAGTTTGAGCCTTTGCTTCCTTTCAAGACTTTGCTAAAGTTTTCCCTGGAGGTTTTTTAGAAAGTCCTTCAAGCAATAGTTCCTGGTTTCTTGCAGTTCCTTTTCTCCCTTAACCTACACCAGCGAATAAAGATTTCATTTTCTTTTAGGACAGAAAAGTTTCACAGGAGTTTTCTTTTCCCAGTAAAACTTCTCTTCTTCTGTCAGTCATGACTGAATTTGGTATGTTCAGACAGTTCGGAGACGAGTCAAATTTTCTTGCTTTTTGGTTGGTGATATTCAACCCATTTCTATAACTGAAACTATTTTCAGTGGGAAATGCTCACACGTAGCTTCTCTTGAATAGCAAAGGAAATACCTTCTAAAGCAAAATCTGAATTGGGGGGGTTCTTTCTTAGGTCACTGTCTGAGGAAACGAGGGAAGAAATTTGAGAAGACAAGCAAAATTTCTCAGAATTTTTTCACATATCCTAAAATTAACCTTGGGCCAATCATTGTCTCTCAGCCTGACAAGATTGTGGTGAGGATAAAATGTGAAGGGAAAAAATGCTTCCTGGAGGAAAGATGGGATAAAAATGTAATAAATAAATATGGATCACTTCCATCGAAATATGGATGAGGAACCACTCATGAGGGTGGTAAACTATGACCTTTCAGGCTTCTCTTCACAGCCCTTGGGAATCTCTTCAGGCCACACCTGACCCCTCCCCAGGCTACATTCTTCACTATTCTTACTCCATGCCTTCTTTGAGTGCTTTTGTCTGTCTGGAATGTGCCTTTGAACTGTGATGATGTCTCTTCCTTGCCTAGACAGAGGAATGGCAGCTGTTTCTGAGTAGAGGACAACTCAGAATTTCACTCAGGATACCCTCAGAGCTGCTGTGTCACTGGAAGGAGAAGAGGATCAGATCAGGGAACCCATGGATAGAAAGAAAAGACAGGCATTTATTAGCCATCCACTTCACAGATGACTAGATATCCCATTCAACTGGACTTTCTATGGTCAAGGAATCAAACTGCTCCGGAGTGGGCCCCATAGTGACTGGGCTTTTCATATTCCTTTGTCCGGGATGCCAACTCAGAATAAATTCCTCCTGAAAAAGATGAACTGTTACACTTCTGAGTGATCCCTTCATGGCTGCAGATCATCTATTCCATGAAGACTCACAGAAGCCTTAGGGGTATCTAACCCAGAGAGACTTGTACCTTCCATATGACATAACAAAAAAATGACAAAAAATTAGTTTACCAAATAATGTTTGACTCGAAACTAAAGGTTATGGAGACTATAAACTCAGACTTCTTTGATCTCCCGTTCATCAACAGTCAATGACTAAACCTGTTGTACAAATGTAGTGTTGTCATATTTCAAAAAGTAAAAACCAGGAGATCCTGAAAGCTGTTGAGCATTTTTAGGAAAACCCCAAAATTGGGGTCTTTTTTATTTTTAAGAAAACCCAAAAGTTGTTCAGCTTTTTTTTTTTTTTTTTTACAAAAGTGCCCAAAGAACATGATTTTTCGATTGACTTGCCTAAGATCCAGGACAAAGCACCGTCCTTCAGAAATTCCTTCTGACATCAGTTCTGCCTTTGAAATCCCAGTAATGTATGGCAGCCCTATATAAAGGTAATAGTCAATCAATTGTTCTGGCCACTTTTACCTCTGGAACTACCTACATTTTTGCCTCTGGTCAACCTATTGCTGATATGCAGTCCCTGAAAAACTACCCAGGAAGGAATTTGGCTATCAGGAAAAAGGTTCTGTACTATGGTTGTAAATGGAAATTTTTTAATTCTGCTGAGAATCAGTACATTTCTCTAACATTGCCTCCCGTGACAAGAAGAAAATCATTTAAGCAGATATTCAAAAGAAGAAAATCTAAATTTCCATGCTGTTCTAAATGAGGGCTTTAAACTCTGCCCCCCCCCCCCATAATCTCTTAGTATTGCCTATTTAGGAATAATTTCCAGATTATTTTCCCATAGGTCAACATAACTACTTCAGTTCCATCATACTGAGGGTTTCAGTGATATTTCAACATCATTAGTCATGCTCCATTCTGTCTGTCTGTGTATATTTCCTTTCTTATCTTTCTACAATCTAGCATAGTAATTTCTGAGACCTCATGTTGAGAACTTGTCTGATGTAAAACAAATAATGTGTTTGTAGCAAGATGCAGTTTTCCATTTGGTATGCACCACAGATACTGCATTAGACGTGCACAGCTTTTTCTAAGTGAGATGGGGGAACCCATTGAACTGAATGGATTTGACAATTTGCATTTGATGCTCATGTTTACTTACCTGCTCTTCACTATGTTACACAGCTGTAAGTATGTGTTTTGACATTCTGCTTCTATATAATTAGAGTAAGATGCAGATGTGGGGGTCACATGTTGTTGTGGAGCCAATTCCACCCACTCTATGGAAAATGTTCTCTCTCTCCTCTCGCAATGCATTGTTCATAAAATGAATTAGCAACAAAATGCAATACAAGCCAAATTGGTCAACTGGAATGGATCCAATACTAGTCAAACCCAATACCAAGGTTGACTATCCCTAAAAACACACATATTTATCTGAACGGCTCTTTCTGCATGCTAAACTTAGTAAATTTTAGAGCTTTGAATTTGTTCGACTATAACATGTAATTCATGCTAACAGTGCATTCCCATGTATATTTGCTCAAAAGTCCGTCACACTATGTCCATGAAGCTTAATCATAGGTAACTGCATAGGATTGCAGGTTAAATGTGGTTTCTTGATCCAATCCGCCCAGTAGTAAAAGATTCTGCTTCAGCTTCTTTTGGCTAGTGATAAAACCTTTGGAGAAATTTATACAGTACATAAAATTAGCACAGCATACTTGGTAAGTTTGCTGTCCTCCTAAATATAACTTCAATTTCTGGAAAACACACCTCCACTGTGTGAAGACAGTGTGAAGACATGTGCTAAAATGTGTGGAAGTGGTTGCATGTTGACTGAACTCTGAAATATTTTAAAGTATTTTGTTTTAATGCATACAAAATGCATTTTTATGCACACTTTCCCCAACAGATGTATTTTAATAAAGATTTTTGGTAGAAGAACTGCGTCACAAAATTTGGAGGGGAGTGAATCTTGAAGGGCCTTTGAGTTTTGGTTTGTATATTATTTCAGAAAATACAAATTAGGTAGGTTTGTGTTAAAATGCGACCTCAATCAAATTTCTCCCTCATCCCTACACTATTATCGGGTAGCAGGTATCCAACTACAAAATACATAAAAGCACTACCTCCATTTTGAAATCTGCACGTGCAGAAGTAACTGGATTCCCCTCTGAAGTACACAGTTTGATGGAATGGATGTACATTACATAATTAGTTAAAATGTCAGTTGATATGGTCACACCTAATTATTTTCTCATCTGTACTTGAAGTGCATTGATCCACCAGACTTGAGTTAAAACCCCTTCCTCAGTCATGATTTTAACTCTTCTCAATTTTTTCTAATCTAATCTTAAAATATGCACCACCTGAATATCAAGTGAAGTTATAATGCCCTACAAGCATAATAGAAGGTCATTTAAAAGTTAAAGGGACCCCTGACTGTTAGGTCCAGTCACGGACGACTCTGGGGTTGTGGCGCTCATCTCGCTCTATAGGCCGAGGGAGCCGGCGTTTGTCCGCAGACACCTTCCAGGTGACTAAGCCGCTTCTGGCAAAACCAGAGCAGCGCATGGAAATGCTGTTTACCTTCCCACCGGAACGGTACCTATTTATCTACTTGCACTTTGACGTGCTTTCAAACTGCTAGGTTGGCAGGAGCTGGGACTGAGCAACGGGAGCTCACCCCGGAGCGGGGATTCAAACTGCTGACCTTCTGATTGGCAAGCCCTAGGCTCTGTGGTTTAACTCACAGCGCCACCCACGTCCCTAGAAGGTCACTTACGTATAAGCAAAAGTCCAGTTACCAACCTGGAACAAACATTCCTGTCTCATTTCCTATTAAACAAATTGGAGTAAGGACAATATAGCGTGCTAAGGATACAAATTCTATTGCATCTCAATCTCAATAACCCCTTCGTTTCTGCACTAAATCCCAATGAAACAGGCAGCACCAATACTGTATGTAAGAACTCCAGTTCTTGAATGATGCACATAGATTTTTATTTTCGTCAGGTTGTGTTTTCTTCTTAATGCTTTTATGATTCCTTTAGTAATTTCATGCTTTTTATTGTATATTTTTTCTAATATTAAATGGTCTAATATATAACTAAAGCTACAACCCAGAATATTTCTTGTGCTAAATGGAAAAAATGATGGACCTTACATTTCATATGTTAATTTGAAATGAGGAAAGAAAGGTCCCTAATTCACTTAGGTTATCTGAGGGAGACAGTTTTCCATTTTACTTTTATATTTACAGGAATACTTTAGCTCTTAACAGTGCAACTGTATGCATTTTTACTCACAGAAAATTCCACTGTAATCAGTAGGGCTTACTCTCTAGTAAATGTATGCAGGGTTACCCTGCAACCTACATTTCTGTTTCCTACTTCATTAATGAACTCAGGGGAGCACCTCAAGTAAAAGGCTGGCAAAGACCTGTGGCTTTAGAGGAAACTTTAGACCGCTTCCTAACAGAAGTCATTTCCATTAATATTGCACCTTAAGAACTTTCCTCTTGCGCTGGCAGAGAGCCATTTACATTAGCTTTTTGCATGAATTCTAGGATTAAAAAATGTCTGCTGATGTGTAGCAGCAAGTAAAATTGTATAAAGGACAGAGTGCACCACTTTACAAAGCCAGCTTATATTTCTTTAATACATTTGCTCTTGAAATGAGAAGCTTTCAATTCTCTCAATTTTTAGACTGAAAGTAAAAAAAAAAATAAGGGTAGTGAGTTGTTTGATTTGTCTTGCTTTGGGTTTTTTAAAGAAAAAAGAACTCGAAGCAGCCTGTGATAATCCAGCAAGTTGCTTCCATTTCTAAAAGTTAAATCAAATTTTAGATGGAAACAGTGGCAGGTAAATTATCATAGAACTTGGGAGTTGGAAGGGATCTTTGTCATCATCTAGTCTAACCCCCTTCTCAGTGCAGAAGGTAAAATATAATGCAAGCACATTATCCCTGACAAATGGCTATCCAACCTCTGCTTAAAGGTCTCTAGCAATGGAGAGCCCATTATTCTTCCCCTGTGGAGCCATTGAAGTAACATTCCCAAGAAGAACCTCCTGAAAGATAGGCTAGGTTAAGTCCGTGAGGTTCATGGCTGAGCAAGGAGCTGAGCCTGCTCTTCCCGTATCAAAACCCAGCATGTTGTAGCCTTCATGGACAACTACTGGTATGTTATAGTAGTAGTAGTAATAATAATAATAATAATAATTTATTATTTATACCCCACCCATCTGGCTGAGTTTCCCCAGCCACTCTAGGCAGCTTCCAATCAAGTGTTAAAAACAACACAGCATTAAACATTTAAAACTTCCCTAAACAGGGCTGCCTTCAGATGTCTTTTAAAGAGAAGATAGCTGCTTATTTCCTTCACATCTGAAGGCAGGGCGTTCCACAGGGTGGGCACCACTACACTCTCTGTAACCTCACTTCTCGCAATGAGGGAACCGCCAGAAGGCCCTCAGTGCTGGATCTCAGTGATATTAAGATTAACAATACCAATTGCAATGACGTGAAATGAAGCTTCAAGATGGAGCCCATGGCCAACCCATTTCATCCACAACAGCTTACCATCTCATTTGCTATCCTATATGACAGGGATAGGAACATCTGCTCTGTTGCAGAGTAGCTATAGGAACCCAAAAAACTTGCCTTACACTGGCACAGATCATTGGTCCATCTGGCTCAGTATTGTCTTCACAGATTGACTGTGTCCGTCCAAAGTTTCAGGAAGGGATGCCAGGGATTGCAATGGAATCTTCTGGGTACAAAGCAGCTGCTCTGTCACTGAATATGTTCCTTCACCAAGGGGTGATTCTAGGGGTGAGTGCACACTAATATTCTAAAATATGCACGTTGTAATACAGTCTGGCATATTTAAACAAAACAAAACAAAACAAAAACGCTGAAACTTGTATTGCAAAAAATTGGAATTGACTGCAAAATCCAAAAGGTAATTGCATCAAAATCCATGTATTAGTCTTAAAAAATGCAAATTAGGCTGTTTCTCTTAAGAACGTGAAATGAACACAATTCTCCAACTCAGTAAGGGACTCCTCACCAGTTTCCTAAGAGAGAAGTTACTTGTGTGAGGCCTCATCGCAGGGCAGTTGGAAAAACCGAAATTGAAATCCCAGTTTTACATTCAAACCAGAAAACTCAAATTTTCTAATTTTCTCTAGGCCCCTTTTACCTACTTAGTGCACTTTTTCATATTCTTTGTGCAGTGTGGCTTATATTATTGATAGTGGGGATTTAAAATGCATCCAAATTGTGTCAGCAGGAAAACCACTGCAATAACATTGTTAATTATTTAGCATTGTTCCCTTAAACACAACTAAGATGGGTAGCAATATAATTATTTAGTGTTTGGTTAAGAAGATGGCTTATATTTTATTGTTTGGTTATTTTAGCTGCTAGCCAAGGCTAAAAAAGTGGCTAAATCCTAGTCCAGACAACAACATTTCCTAAGTAATCATATATATTCAGCATTTCATAAAAATGATTCCTCCTAGACTTAAACCTCTGTTAGTGGAAACTATGTGCTTACATACAGGAAACTTAATTGTTGTTAGCAAGTTGTAGGATAAAAGGCTGCCTAAGATAAAATATGGTTAGGCAATAAAAGGCTGTTTAAGCCACTTATTCTCCACTGCCTGTCAAAAAGCCATTGAATGAACAAATGCCACAGACCCAGTTGAAACCACCCAAAAACCTGGAAGGCATTGTTTAGACTGCTGCAAAAAGGCTGGACTTTGTATTCCTCAGATAGAAATATTCTGACAGAAGTCAAGGTCTCAACCAAAATGGCTGCCTCATAGAC
Organism: Podarcis liolepis; assembly: GCF_965112155.1. Lineage (NCBI taxonomy): Eukaryota > Metazoa > Chordata > Lepidosauria > Squamata > Lacertidae > Podarcis > Podarcis liolepis. Next base: position 45,946,392 of record NC_139564.1, on the reverse strand, counting down.
AGTCAATATGGGGAGCAGACTTTGGGTGCCTTTTTTCATGGCTTGTAAATGAAAGTGAGACAGTGGCGTAGCGTGGGGGTGCAGGGGGGGCCGGCTGCACCGAGCGCAACATCTGGGAGGGGTGCACTCGCACTCGCAGCTCTCTGCCCCCTGCTAAAATCCACGGGTTAGGGGGCACAAATTACTTGCCTTGCCCCGGGTGCTGACAACCCATGCTACGCCACTGAAGTGAGAGACAGAATTTACCTCAGGGAGAGCAGCAGCAATGTGGCTGTCACTAGTAGCTGCCATTTTCCCCACCAATCCAAAGCCACCTCTCTGCATTGACACAGAGCTTTGCAGGGGAACTTCTGGGAGGGAAAAAAAATGGCAGCCACTTGCTGACAGACACTTAGAGGGATGCTACTGGTGCTACTGCATACACCATGCAACACAGGTAGCAAAGTAAGACAAAATGGAGTGAATAATCTTGGCCCCTAAAATTGTCCCATAGTTTGTCCCAAAGTTCTCTTTTGGAATACAGCGGTACCTCGGTTTTTGAACGTCTCCATTGATGAACATTTCGGTTTTTGAATGCCGTAAACCCGGAAGTAAATGCTTTGGTTTTCGAACATGCCTCAGAAGTCGAACATGAAACGTAGCTTCCATATTGAGTTTTCCGTTTTGAGGCTTCTGTACTGAGGCTTCCATTTTTGAACATTTTGGAACTCAAACAGTCTTCTGGAACAGATTACGTTCGAAAACCGAGGTACTACTGTACTTCTAGCTTTAGGTTCAGAGAGTGCTTTCTCATATCAAGGAAGCCAAGCTCCGTTTGCCCAGTTACCAACTGGGAGAGCAATCCAAACCCCTCTTGCACTGCTGTGGTGCTGCTGGTTGAATTGTGCAGAGATGCACCTCCACTTAGCTCTGCCACCTAAGCTGGCCTCATACCACTGACAGAGGTACACAAGCATCATTCTGTCAGCACTGACCTCCTGCCTGCTGAACATTTGGGTGGGTGGAAGTCACCGACTCTGCTCAGACCTTCACATGAACAGGCAGAAGTTGGGAATGGGAGTCATGGACATGGCCCTGATTGCAGTGAGTGTCTGTGAAAGGTTGCCACAATTATAAATTTCTGGTCAGGGTGAGAGTGCCTATTATAAATTCTGAAACAGTGCCAGGTGGTTAGAGAACTCCAGTAATGATTTGGAAGGATCTCAGGCCACATTTAAAATTAAATGATACTCAGATGCTCCAGGGTTTCAAATGCTGTGCATTCCAAAACCCAAATTTAAATAGAAGAAATCTGGGTGTAAACGTGTGTTTGAAGCTGAAGTGGGGTAAACTGATCAAAGCTGTCTGATGAATGAGATTCTTTCTATGGATTTCAAAGTGTCTGGATTTCTTATACAGTATCAGCAGGTTCTATAGCAGTTACTACTTGAACCTTGGTCTTCAGTAATAAAAATTATGCAAGCTTACCCCACTACGCCTCCAGAACTTATAACAAGGCACGCTTTGAGAGACTAATGTGAAAGATGCTTGTGGCAATATTCTATGTTAGATGAACTGAACATCATACATTAAAACAAACAATTAATTTGTTCTGCTTTGCCGTAAATCAGCTGGGAGTGTTTGCTGCTTTTAATTTGCCAGAGTTTTACTCTTCTACAAATCAAATTAGTAATCATGTATCTTGTTAGGCAGAATTCTAAGGAAACTGCAATTCATGGGCAGTTAGGCAGCAGTGCCTGAGCTTTTTCTTGCTGCTGGGGGTCTGCTTTTTGCTAACAAGATGCAATCGCCAGAAAAAGACAGTGCCTAAGGGCATGAATGCAACAGACACGAGAATTATGCATTCGGTGAAGCTCATTGAGCCTTCAAAACAGCGTACTTTATTAGTATGTTTGGATCCTCGCCATGTAGTTTTATGCTCTTGATTGTGTCTCATTATGCAGTAGCATTAAAATAGCAGGAGCAGAGAAATCTCCTTTCTTTGATGTAGATTATAGAACAACTACAGTGATGTTCAAGCACTAACATGGGCTGATCTTGAGAAGTCTTTCTCTTCTGAACATCATTCCTTGGTGTGACTTGTGCTCATGCTGGATCCTCAGCTGATAGGACACTGTGGTGTTTCCTTTTAATGAAGTTTCTGCAATCTTCCCACCTTCAAATGTGTTGATAACCACATTAATCTTTCACAATGAAGTCTTTCAACTTCACAGACTAGGCATGCTATGTCTACAATCTTGTGAAATATGCAAGCAAAAAATGAAATAAACTGACTATCATTACAAAACAAAGCAAGCAGCTACATCTCCTGGAAGGAATCATCACTGTGCAACCTATTCAGATTTAGCTACTGGTTTCCCCCCCAAGACATTATTCAGTCCCTCTCTAAGCAGTAATACAATCTGCATTCTCCTACTTACCTGGGAGAGAGTCTCTTTGAACGCAATTGCCAAATAGTAGTCCCTTTATTTTTCTAACTAAAAGAGACAAATGCCCTCTCTCCTTGCCAAAAGTCCCAACCCTTTTATCAGAAGTCCTGTCTTTTGATATGGACTTTATACTACTTGATATAAAGTTTATATCAGTTCTGTGTTGACATTATATCAGTTTTATGTTGACATGTTTTTGTTTATTTAGTGTAGGGCAGTTCAACACATGGCCTGACGGCTGGATGTGGACCTCAATGCCTTTATTGTGGCCATCAGTAACATGTGACACCCTTGCCCGCAGCCCTTGCATTGCCTTCCCAAAGCCTGGCTTTGAGAAGGAGGCATGAGGGCTCTGACAGGGTCCCAGAGTCCTCCTTCCTCCTTCCTAAAGCCTAGTTAGTGCTTTCCCACCTTTAGGAAGGAGGTGGAAGAGTTTTAGGACCCTGTCACAGCCTTGCACCTCCTTCCTAAAGCCCAGCACCTCACTTACCTGGCTTTGGAAAGTCAGCAAGAGAGCTGAGAGGGCATAAAATTTTGATCTCACTCCCCCAATTGTTTATTTATTTACATAAACATGTCGATATGTAGTGTTCCATAGCATAGGACTGGCTACACAAAGTGCCTTATGTGTGGATGCAATCACTTGGGGCTCTGCAACACAGGGGACAACCAACCATTGAACTCCTATCAACACTAGCCCACATGGCCAATAGTCAGGGAAGATGGGAGTTGTGGCCCAACATCTGACTGCCTGAGCTCTTGTATCCTAGCCCATTCACTGAGATAATCTACAGGGGTGCTATCTGAGTGAAGGGGGTGGGATTCAAGGGCTCAGGCAGTCAGATGTTAGATCATAACTCCCATCATTCCTGACCATGTGGGTTGGTGTTGATGGAAGTTGCATGGGTTCCCTGTTCCTGCAATACAGACCACTTCAACAAGGCTATGTAGTTAGGATACATAGCAATGCAGCTAACCTTTATAAAATATTGTTTTTCAGATGACCTCTCCTTTGGGATTGCATGTGAATTCCAATTTGGAATATCCAGATTTAGAATATCCTTGCAATGGGATGCAAAAATAACTTCAGATCATGTAAATATTTAGTGGCAATGTGGAGCATTTGCAGTTTCCCCCCGTTCCTGGTCTTTTTCCTAGTAGCACATTATGTTGGGGTTATTTTCTAGTAGTATACAACTGATGAAGGAAAAAAAGAAAGAAAATATTCTTATGAATACCTGAATTAGAAATGATATGCTTAAAAAATATACTGCAGTCAAATATGACCATGCAATAGTGACTGCAGCCTTTCAAGAAAATAATTGCATCTTTGTGCTCTCTGTTCTTCATCCGACAGAATTCTGAACATTGTCCTGATAGAGCATTTGCTCACAGTTGCTTTATCTCCTTACTTTGTTGAATATTGATGAACTCCTGTAGCGGCATCCTTACTTTTCACTCCATTATGCAGCCCACAGGATATCCACTTCTGCATATTTTCCTAAATATTTTGTTGAAGGTCACTACTGATATCTGGAAGACAACACACACACAAACTTTTATAATGGGTTTCACTTTGCCAAAGCTGTAGGACAAAAATATCAGCTTTCTCTTAAGTACTCATTCCCTTTCTTAAGTGTGTGTTTGGGGGGGAGGGGTTGTACACCCTGCATAGTAATGGCGGGAGGGACCTCTGATGCCTCCTTACCCAGCTGTGTGCATCATGTCTCAGCAAATTCAGAGCCAATCAGTAGTTGTGTTTTCTCCCGGAATGGGGTGGTGTAAGCCAGGAAGGCCCTCCCCATCCTTTAAATTGGGGGAGGGACTGCAGCAGTGCATCACCAATTATTATTATTATTATTACCCTGCCCATTTGGCTGGGTTTCCCCAGCCACTCTGGATGGCTCCCAACAGAATAATAATAATAATAATAATAATAATAATAATAATAAAGCAATAAAACATCAAACATTAAAAACTTCCCTAAACAGGGCTGCCTTCAGATGTCTTCTAAAAGTCAGATAGTTGTTCATTTCCTTGACATCTGATGGGAGGGCGTTCCACAGGGTGGGCACCACTACTGAGAAGGCCCTCTGCCTGGTTCCCTGTAGCTTCACTTATCACATTGAGGGAACCGCCAGAATGCACTCGGAGCTGGACCTCAGTGTCCAGGCTGAACAACGGGGGTGGAGATGCTCCTTCAGGTATAGTCCCTGCTGCCATCAGACATCTTGGCATTAAGACAAAGTGCACCTGGAGCAATGTGACATGTGAGCCAAATAACGAACCAAAAAAAAGAAAAGAAAGGGAAATGGAATAAAAGCAAAAATCCGGAAGGTTAAGTTGGTGAGTGATGGAACTAAGCAGTCACTGGCAGGGTGGACACACAATGTGTTGTGTTGTACTCAATGGGTCCCAACCACCATTATTGAGACTGATCAAGAAGTGGTAGCTGGGCCTTACCTTGGGCCATGGGTGTGGCAGTATGCTTGTCTATGATTCCACTAAAGGCGAATGTGCAGTGGTGTGGCCCTGGACACAAGAAACCCAGTTGGAGAGGTTGCAGAAAAAAGTGTCCTTCCCAGCTGTCTCCTGGGGCACAGTGAAATAAACAGGCCAGCTCAAACTGGAAGAGCAAGAAAAGCACCTTCTGGTAACAGATGAAATCAGCGTGGTGTACTTCCATCACTAATGCACTGGGAATTGAGGGAATTCAGCTGTGGGTCTGGGTATCTTACAGCCATACCATTTTTTTCAAGACAGCCCATTAAATGTTTTCCTTACTTCTCACCACATTGTTTTGGGGTAACTAAGCATGCTCAAGTCTCATTGGGATATTTTTGGATTGAAGATCCTTATTTAGAGAATGCATTTGCCATAAATACTAGAGTTTTGCAGGGTCTTCAACCTCCAGCTCATGGAGGACGGTGGGGATAGCAATGCAGGGGCAAACCAATCCATGTTTTGCCTGCTTGCATGTAGGATTTACATGACAGCCAAACTGGCCTTAAGACAGGCCTGGATCCCAGGTTCTTGCTGGTCCCCTCCTCCAGTGGTGCCTGTAAGGGGCCCTTGTTCACGCAGGCCAATCTGGTATTTGAAGAGCTGTCTGGGTAGAAAGTCCAATTAGTCTTATATGTTTGGCAAAATCCATTCCTCATAAGGATCTTTAGGCTATAGACCCCAATAGCAAATGTGTTTTTTGCAATAGCAAATGTGCAGGTTGAATATTTGGACTGATATTTCGGATACAGACCTATCCTCTGCTTTGTACTCAGTTTGTGGTCTTTCCTGCTAAGTCCAGGACTCTCTAGTAGTAGACAGTCAAATGCCTTTGGAAAACATAAAAGAGCAAGGCGTGAGGACAACAACACTTCTTGACGTAGTAAAATGCATTGCATTTCTGCTTAATTTATATCAATTGAGATGCAAAGTTTTACTCAGAGTAGACCTACTGAAAGTAATGGACCTAATTTACTCATGTTCATTCATTTCAGTAAATATGAAGCTGTATTCTTATAGCTCTGCCCAGCTAGAAAGTCTACGGGGGAGAAAGTGACTGGGATCCAGTCTCTAAATAGCCTCCAGTTCAGCTTTCCAAAAATAATTCCTGGGTTGCATCTCTTGGTCACACTAGATCATGGCCAGATGACAGAATCTGGAAACTGGGTCATAGATATGTCTGTACTTAACAGTTGGTTAAAGGTCAGGTTCACTTGAATTCTGACTACGTTCTTCATCAGAAGGCATTTAATCACAATCAAAAAGTCATTTTAGGCTAGTGATTGTTCCCCTGAAATGAAGAATAGATCGGAACTCTGATTAAATCCTGATCATTAGCACCCCAAGAGTTTACGTTAGGGCTGGTATAGATATATTGTTGAGAAATCTGTGTATATATTACGTTAAAGGAATGCAGAGGGGCACTTTCAGACTCTCTAGTAGTGGTTTAATGTTGATTAATTCAATGGGCAGTCAACCAATTGAGCAACTCCTTAGTTGAAATATAGTGGGCTGTTGAATTAATCACCCTCGAGAACATGCAGTTCAAGGTAGCTCCATTTTGACTGCATTTATTCTAATTTAGATCACTTTCACTTTATTTGTGACTTTAAAGGGCTTGTGCTTAATGTAAAGGCTTCAGTTTGAAAAGGCAGTGGATAATGAGTGGTTATGGATAAGTCAATACCATTTAGCTTGCACCTTACACAGGTAAGAGAGAATAGCGGATGAAGGAATTGTGGTAGGTCAAAAAAATGTGGCCTTTACTGTTAAAATTGACTCGGTACTACTGAAATTTGGGAAACAGTCCATGTGCCCCAAGAATAATGATAAGAGTATAATCCTATAAACACTTATCTGGGGAAAGCTCCATCTAACCCAATGGGGCCTAGTCCAGGACTCTGTAGTTTTAGTTATTTATTTTTAAAGTTATTTTTAAGTGTCCGACTACACACAGCTGGGAGGAATAGCTAACACTGTCATGATAGAATGGAAAACTGGTCTGATATGATTAAAATGAAATTGGAAAGCAAAAAATTGGAAACTAAAAATGCAAATTTCTGCATGGGGGGGAGGGGAACAAAAAATAGAACATACAGTTGTAGGATAGGGAAATGCTTGGCTTGGTAGCAATACATATGAAAAGAGCCCCAGAGCTGCAGTCAGTCACAAGATGAACAGCCTTGAGTCATCCCTGTGGTGCAGCTGCAAGAAAGGCTAATGCAATTTTAAGCTACAATATTTTAAGCTACATTGTCTCCAAGTCATGTGAAGCAGTCGTTCCGTTTTATTCTGAGCAGAAGTAGTTTCCAGTTTACGGAAAAGTAGTCTGAACTCAACTGGAGTACGGTGTCTAGTTCTTTAAGAAGGTGACAGACAAATTGGAATATGTCCAGATGATGAAATGAAGATAGTCAGGTATATGGAAAGCATAACTTCTGGAGGAGGAAGCAGGAGAATGGACTCTAGCCATTTTCAGTACAATTTTTTAAAAAGGTATTCCCCTAAATAGGGGCCTTGATATATCAGAATGTAGGAACTGTCCCTGGCATCTGATGGGACAATGTGTAGACTAGTGGTTCAGAATGTAATACAATAAAAATTAACCCCAAATGGGTGGGAATCTTTAAAATAAAACCAGCAACTGAACCCCATAATAGCAGCGCTTAACAAAGCTGCACATGTAGATGACTCTGGAGATGGGTATTATCTTAATCTGCACAATGTTGAAACTTTTAAAGGTTTTTCTCCAGTGGCAGCATTTTATTTAAGTACCACTTACAATTAGCTCTTTTGCTGTAAAAAATTGCACCTCCTCAGCCTGTGCAGAGAATGTGAAACTGAGAATGAAAATGCTCTAAAGTGTTAGGGTAATCAGCAAAATTCCCCCCTGTGTTTTTCTTTAAAAGCCCATCTTGGACTATCACCAGTGAAAATAAATGAGTTCAGCATTTCAGAAATTAAAATATAAAAATGAAAATGAAATGATAGCTTTCCCCCTGCACAGAACAAGTCTTCATATATTTCAACTCACTTCCAAATCACTATGGCTTCTTTAAGTAAACATAAAATATGAAGAATTTGGAACTGAACTGCTCCTAGACTGTGAGAGACAATTTCTTAATATTGAGCCCGTACTGCAGTAGAAAAACTGCTTATTGTCCTACTGTCACCCAACATAATGAAGAATTATTTTCTTTCACCTTTCAGGCTGCAGTGCTATATCCATTAAGCTGGGTGGGAAAGTCCATGGAACTCACTTCTCAGTAGACATGTGTAAGATTGTACTGTAAGTGTCTGAACCCTATCATAGCCTGCCTACTTAATATTATTAGCTCCAGGCCAGGGGTTGGGAACCTGTGGCACCCCAAATGTTGTAGGATACTATGCCAAACAGTCATGGCTTCATCCAAAAAATTATGGGAGCTATAGTTTGTTAAGGGTGCTGAGAGTTGTTAGGAGACCACTCTTCCTCTCAGAGCTATGATTCCCAGAGTTCCCTATGAAGAGGGAGGGACTGCTAAACCACTCTGGGAACTGTAGCTGTTTGAGAGGAATGCTAAAGATGTGAGTTTAATGTGCATTAAATGTTGTATTTGAAGGAATCTGTTTTTCTTTCAGAGGTGTATGTGCCACTGATGCTGGAAGGACATGGAGGAGTCTTTGTTGAAATGAGTCATCTCTTGGCAGGAGAAGAAGCTACCAGCGTGTGGTGTTGCAGGAGCAGCTTGCTCATATGGATCACTTCCTCAGAGAATAGTTCTTGGACTACGTTTTATCAAGTAAGAAGACTGGGTTGCATTGCTATTTGGTTAAGACCAACAGCAAGGAAGTAGGCACAGCAGGGCCAGGGGAGTCTGGAAGCCAGCTCTTCTGCATGGGTTGTTGCCCAATAATACTGACCTCTGACATCATCCCACCACACTGGAAAGTCTCAGAGGTCTCCTTGAGCCAATACAGTACCAAATTCTGATTTCCTTATTTAGTTTCTGCTGCATTCGTACATCTGTAAAACTTGGCAAATTGCTGCCTCCACTTTTCTTCCGGCCAGCACAGTTTTAATGATCTTGACCCCATTTTCCACTCCAACAAAAACAAAAATGGAGTAATCAACTGACACAAGTGTTTAGCGTTTTTCTTTTGAAATCTCATTTAATTTTATTGCAGATTTTTCTTCGTTTTAAGTCCTTAAAAGTTTATAGAGCAATTAAGCTATCTTCTCTGATTGGGAGGGGTTGGGTGGGGGGGGTGGAGTGGGGGTATGAGGAAAGCAGTGAGCTAAGCAGTCATCTCCAGACAGAAGTCATTTGAGTTGGCAAACTTTATTGTTTTGTATCCAACTTTCGCACTAAAGCCAGAACAAACTGGCACAACAAACGTAATTTCTGCTGACCTACACTGGTTCCCAATCTGTTTTCCTGCAGTGTGAAAATTGAAATTAAAATACTCAGGGGCAGTAGAAACTTGTTTCCGTGCAGCACAGCAGAAAAATTAAAATTAAAACAATCCTCTAGAATGGGGCCCAGGGACAGAATTCTACATACCAGGCATCTCTGTCTGCCCCCCTCCAGGACTCGTCCTAGGCAACAGGCTCTCAGAGCAGCTGCCCCCCCCTTCAAATGCTTTCACCTGACTGGAATATGCCCTTAACTCTGATAATGCCCCTGGTTTCCTTGGTTGAAGGATAGAAAGATGGGTATGGGTGTCGGATATGATGACTTTTGTGTGACTGGGATGTAGCCAATACTGCACATTCTTTGGCCCAGCCCTGTCTTGCCTCTGACCCCACACCTTCAAGGAAATGCAAGCTGGGAATAGTCCCTCACTCCTGATTTAGAAAGGCACAGTATCCCCTAATTTATTTATTTTTTGAATGGGGTTGCGCCCTTCCTTGTTTTACTCTGATAGACGAGGAATACTGCCGAGTTTGGGCAATTTCCTGGTTCTGTGTGTTTGCTTGGCCAGCCAGTGCTTAATCCAGAATTCTTCCAGTTTGACACGTCCAATTTCTAACAGGAATTCTGGAACTGGCACAGATGCAATCTGCAGTGGTTTTCATTTCTTTCCATTTGGCCTTATCGGCCCACACAGCTGCACCACCTTACCGGTGGCCACAAGTGATCATTGATGAAAACACCACATACCGTCAGATAAGTCAGCCATGATTCCCTTTTGTGCAGTGTTCCATAAATTCAGGTAAGTGGTTGTTCAGGTGCACTTATTCAAATGCCTGCAGAAAAGAAACTGATGAGAATGACAGGAGGGAAATTAGAGTTGTGGCAAACTCCATGAAGTCTGGAAATCAGACTGCTTTGAAGGGTTTTTTGTTTGTTCTTAGAATAAAAGTGAAGAAATGGATTCTGAGGGCTATGTAGGTTGGCTCTATCACCCGTTGTGTAGCACAGGGGGGGGGGGGGACACAGGAGGCTGCAGGTCCTGGACTTTGTCCAGAACAGGAGCAAAAGAACCATCTGATAGAGTACAGGGGAACTGATGAACTTTCCTTGCTCTGGCAAGGAGTGAGGTGATAATGAGGCTCTCAAGTGATGTGGGGTGATAATGAGGTTCTCAATTTTGTGACAAATTAGTATAGAGAAAGTCAGAGAATGGGTAAAATAATAAAGCTGAGGCTGGCTGGTTCTTATATTTTGTTCGCCGGAGTTCCTACTTTATCCTTGTGGCTTAAATGATAAAACTGCTTTGCAAGATTTGTTAGTGTTTCCAAATTAAGCGCTAAAGGTTTCATTCCACGTAGCTAAAGATCAAGCTCAATGTATTTTGAAAGCTGAATCCAAGCAGCCAGAAGTAAGCAACACTATGTTCAATGAAGCTTATACTCAGGAAACTATATATGAGCCTAATAAATTGGATATTATACTATCAACTACTATTGTTAGATGTGTGTGGGATGTGGGGAATTGACACAACTGCCTCCATTTTTGGTCTCTCCCCTGGAAACATGTTTTGGGAACTGTCATGATGAACCCCTGCCCTTAAACATTTGCCACTACATTCCTGGACCTTATCATCAGGCAGAATTAACATAGGGGGCACTATTTCCTGTTCTGACTCAGGCAGCAAAATGCATTTGACAGGCCATTCCACAATCAAGATGAAATAATTAAGAACTCAAAAATATTCAGGTGGAGAATTCACTCTCTAGAATACTATAGCCTCCAATAACTCTGTGAACTAATAGTACCTGATACCTGCCTGTTCTTTATAAATGTAGTCACACTGGGAAATTCTCTTGCTTGTGGTCCATGAAATAGGTAAGATCTAGTGCCCACTGCTGTTTACCCAAGTTGGGGACAACATTCTAGTGCAAGAAAGGTCAGGGTGAGTAATACCTTTGAAACAGCAGGCTGTTTTATCATAATATTGAAGTCTAAATGTCACATTGTGTAGCAAAAGGTCAATTTTAGCAAGTCATATTCAAGCATTTTCCTAAGCATCAAGGTAAATCAACTTTGACACCACGTAGGAGTAAATATTGCAGGGTATATAGAAGATTAAATATCAAATGTTCTTCAGATAATAACAAAACGTGTTTTGTACAAGAAAAGACCACCAAACTGCAACAGAGTTCTTTTACAGCACGATTATACTCAAAAGTAAGTTCCACAGTGTTTAACGGGGCTTATTCATTGGCAAATGTGTTTAGCAATGCAGTCCAGATCTTTAAATGATTCCAAGTGTCTTCAAGGTTGCAGCTTAAATCTTCTAGAGGTCCACTATAAATAGTCCATTAAATCTTGGCAGATTCAAGATTCACTCTCCACCCCCATTGATTGGTGGGGACTGACAAACAAAGAGTACTATCCAATGTGCTCCACGCAGACAAATCAAATAATGGAAAGATTATAATGGTGACCAGGAGAGCCATTCCTTCTTCCTTTTGTGAAGAAACAATGCCTAAGGTGTGTGCTGAAAATTCATTTTGAGGCAGGGCCTTTGCGTGCTGAGGTCCCCCAAACCATCCCTACCCCAATAACTCACACATCACACATAATTTTTGTTTAAGGTTTTTGGCATAATTTTGGCCACAACTTTTATTATCATACAAAATTGTGAGTGGTTGCGTAGGCATTGGTTATGACTAGCTATCCCCCCCCCCCGCCTTGGGGGATAGCACTGACTCCCGGATTCCAGCGTAAGTCAGTGTGGAGGAACAAGCAGGGCAACTGGGGCTGCGTTACAGACCCTTCAGTTCCTCCCTGCCTGCGCCTTGGGGTCTTACGCGGCCCGCACCCGATTCCAGGGGTTTGGACAAGGGGATGGTAAGCCCCAGAATTCCTTTAACGGAATTCCCATTCCGCAGCAGCATTGGAGGGGTAGGCACAGCCAATCCATACCCCTCCACCAACCAATTTAACCAATGCCTAACCGCCACCCGAGCCCTTATGCTCGCCGCCAACCACTCACAAAGCAAACCACACCCTCAACTTGGACACCACTGCATCCAACCAAACATCATTCCCAAACGTGGAAAGATGAACCCCATCAGCCCTGTATAAGACCTCCTCCTTAAAGGAAATACGAGGGTGAGGAATCACCAATCCGCCCAAGCCCACCACCAACTTGCCCACCGCGGAATTAATCCGCTTCCTAACTTTTTCAGTGGACGCTGGGCAAGGAAGCAACTGTGACCAAATCAATTTTGTATTAGGCACCATGGCCGCCAGCTCCCTTAGGTCCTGTAAAATAACAGTACGCAGCGTATAGCAAGGAAAAGAAACCATATCATTTTCCCCGAGCTGCACCACAATCGCTGAAGGTGGGCCAAACAGGAGGACACGCCTTTTCATGAGTGGCAAGAATTCCCTCCAACGCATCCCCCTTCTGGAGATCCAGGACACCTGCACGTGCTGTGGAAGGCCCAGGCCATCTCCTAATCCAGACTGACGAGCTCTGTCAGCGGCCCAATGCACAATACTGTGGCCCACTATCCAGATACGGATAGTGCCCGGACCTAGGGTTAAAACAGAAATGTAAGTACACAACCACATTACTTCCTCACATACGTTTTGAAAGCATCCGATCTCCACCGACCCAAGTCCTTTATCCTCTCCACGGATAGACCCCAATGGGCAGCTGTCGTTGCAGCACCTATCCGGAAGGAGTGAGGAGCAAACTCCGAAGCCTCAAGCCCACACGCTGCAATGGCTTTACGCATCACCTTAGTGAATTGATGCCGTACTAACGGGTGCCCATCTTCATGAATAAACAGGGGCCCTTCACCCACAGGTCGCAAGGCCAGGTACCGCTTAAGGTCCCTTACCGGACAAGGGCCACCTTCCCCCGATGCCGGGAGCCTGATAACTGCTCCCCTACCCAACTGATCCGTCTTTGAGTTTCTGATATTAATTTGCAAGTCAGACGGAGACATACTCACGTCCTGCGACAACAAGCCCCTGGAACCTCCATCCCGCTTAGGCTCAAGGACCACCTCTCCTACTCTCAGGGCCCCAAAGAAAGCCAATGAGAAAGCTGCAGAAAACAAACGAGCCTCGAATTTAGACCAACAGATGCTACGCAGCTTAGTATGCATCTGTGCCAGCAACTCCAATGTGATAGGCCGTCTGGGGATAGGCTTAGAGGGAGTGAGACGCCCCCAACCTTCCAAAGCTCTGCGCACCACAAACTTCCCACACGGATCCTTGTTAAAAAATGCCCTGCTAAAAAAGGAAATCGCTGCTGAATGAAGTCGCAGCGTCCTGGCCGCCCGGCGCATCTGGAAGAGATGTGCCAAATACTTGAGCACCTGAGAGGAAGAATGGGGGGCAATGACCTCACCAACCGTCTGTCCATTAAATAATAAAAAATCTGCCCAGGCCTTTTTATAAGACCTCAAAGTAGAGGGGGCAACAGATGCAGCTACTCCCTGTAAAACTAAGTGCTGCCAAGGTTCCAGAGATGATCCGGGAAAATTTCCGGACGGTCTCGAGCCACTGGCGCCAGGGATCTGAATCGCTCCATCTGAAAACGGGACAGAGCATCGGCAATCTCGTTAGATAAGCCTGGAACAAAACGGGCAGAAAATACAATATTAAAACGCAAACAATGTAAAACAAAAACCCGTAGCAGGGCCGATACCCTAGGAGAGCGTGAAGACTGCTTGGCTAGTATCTTCACCACCGCTTGGTTATCAGACCAAAAACAAACTCGATGGTCCTTGAATTGTTCAACCCACAAGTGCACGGCCACTACAATGGGAAAAAACTCAAGAAAAGTTAAATCCCGGATTATAGCTTCCCCACGCCAAGCGGGAGGCCACCGCTCTGCACACCATCTGCCATCCCAGAACAGCCCAAAACCAAGGGACCCCGCTGCATCCGAGTGCACCTGGAAGTCATTGTGGAGGTTCAGAACGTCCTGCCACAAAGACACACCATTGAATTCCTGCAGGAATTCCAACCAAATACTGAGGTCAGCACGCACCTGGCCAGACAGGCGCACCCTATGCTGCGGGGCCTGCAAACCTGATGTGAGTCTAGCCAAGCGGGAGCAGAATGGTCGCCCAGGGGCGACAACCCTGCACGCGAAATTCAAATGACCTAACAACGACTGCAACTGACGGAGGGTGACCTTCTTCAAGGGAATCAACTCCTCAATGACCTGTCTCAAGGCAATTATCTTATCCACCGGCAAACTGGAGGTCTGGGCCACGGTATCCAACAAGATACCCAAGTAAGTAAGCTGCGTGGAGGGACCCTCGGTCTTCCCTGCTGCTAACGGGACCCCCAACTCTTCCGTTAAGGAAGCAAATGCCTGCAACAAAACAACGCAGTCCCCTGTATCACTCGCAGAGGCCACCAAAAAATCATCAAGATAATGAGTGACCCCCTCCAGGCCAGTTTTATTATGCAAGGCCCATTCGAGAAAGGAACTGAAACACTCAAAAGCTGCACAGGCCACAGAGCAGCCCATAGGCATGGCCTTATCAAAATAAAATTCTCCCTCAAACTGAAAACCTAGCAACCAGAAATCGTCCGGATGGATCGGAAGTAGCCGAAATGCCGATTCAATATCGCATTTTGCTAGAAGGGCACCAGGCCCAAACTTCCGTATCATCTTGATCGCATGATCAAGAGAAGCATAACGTACTGAACAAAGCTCCGGGGGAATCACGTCATTTACTGACGTGCCTCTAGGGTGAGAAAGATTATGAATGAGGCGAAATTCCCCCGGGGCTTTCTTGGGAACTATACCCAAGGGTGACACATGTAAATTGGGAAAAGGGGGGGCCAAAAAAGGACCGGCCATACGATGCAAAGCCAGTTCTTTTTTGATCTTCTTCCGCGCCACCTCTGGCATGTCTTTAACAGATTTCTGGTTAACCAATTTCCCAGCTACCGGGGTCGATGCCACCGGAATCCTGAACCCTAAAGAGAAACCCTCACGCAAATAGGACGCCGCTACCTTATCAGGATATGATTCCAACAAGGACAACAACGGCTGCAGCCTCACCGGGGTGTAGGCTAAGGAGGACAGGGTGCTATTTTCCGGCTCCAGTGACCGGCGCTTGGGGGGCGGCTTTTGGGGGCTGCTGAGAGCCCCCACCCTTGCGAAAGGGTCGCCGTGCCCCTGTACACACAGACGCTGAGTGGCTCCCAGAGCACTTCTCACAAAGGTGTGAGTACCTGCAGGGTTGCCGCTGGCAGACACCCTTGTTGAAATCCCAACAATATAAACGGCGACCCGCCCTTTGAGGGAGGGCCTTAAACCTCTGCTGATCAGGGGCCTTCTTATCGATGCGAGGAGCAATGTAAGTGGTCCAGACATCTAAGTCTTTTCGATCCCAGCGGGCCGTGGGGATCTTGGCTGCTCGACGCCTGAAATTCTGATCATAAGCCAATGCAGCGGTCTCTCCGGCCATCGTGAAGGCCGAGCGAACTTTGGACAGGTAAACCCATAAGTGCAAAGACCTCCTAGGATAGGCAGCAGAAACTACACCGGCAAAAACCTGAAAACTGTCCAACCAACGTTCAAAAGTCCTGTCCGCTTTGGCTACAGTCACCCGTTTTCTTGAGGCAGCATAACCCTTCTCCAAAGGCTCCTGGCCATCAAGCGGAGGGGCTAGGCTAAAAATATCCACATAACGACCGTTCAGAATCCTGGACCTCAATTTGGTAGGCAAATGGGCACCAGGAATAAGGTCCCTAGCTGAATTGGTGGAGACTTTAACGTCAGGCACCAAGACCCCATCCTGACAGTCTTGTACCGCCCCATACTTAGCGCGATGTGAATTCGCCCTCTGCTCCCAAACCCACTTAGGGAGCCCTGAGGTCTCACCAAAGCCCCAGTAAAGCTTCAGGGAAGCTTCCTCGTCACTGCTAGAGCTCTGGGAAGAAGTACCTGTAGAAGATGACGAAGTGTCCCTCCGCCTCCTCTTGGCGCGCCTCCTGGAGCTCCGTTTGTGACGGCGGTGCCCACCAGACGAAGCCTTTGGCGGTGGAGGAAGGCTGTCCTCAACCGAAGACTCCGAAATATCGCCCTGCTGGACAGTTCCTGGAACAGACTGAAAGGAGACAACCTGTGAATGACCCGGAGTTGAACAGCCAGCTCCCAACGACTGCGCAGGAGGCACCCGCATAGCTCGATCCCGAGCTGATGCCCTCCTCCTGGCCCCACCCCTGGCCTGACTCCGACCCCTAGGCGCAGCAACCTGCGACACAGGTGAGGTTGGGGACTGGGCCAGCCGCATGTCAGGTAAGTGAAACCCGGCTGATAATGGTTCTCTCTCTTCTTCACTAGATGATGACGCCGACGAAGGAGCAGCCACCAAAGAGGCTGGACGCGCAGCGGAAGTTGATGGCGTTGAGCACCGTTGCATCACGCCTTCCATCTCAGCTGTAACCCGTGCCAGTGCCACTGGGTCACCTTCCAAACCTGAAACCATGGATTGGAGGCGTTGCAATGACTGGGAGGGCTCAGGTGAACGTAAGGCCTGGGATGGGCCTTTAATACGACGCTTTGTGGAAGAGGCAGGTCCAGGCCTCTTAGCCGCCTTCTTTGGAGCCATCCCTACTATTGCAAGAAAACAGAAAAAATTATTTAAAAACAATAAATAAAATTATATAATTAAAATTAACAAAACAAAACAAACAAAAGAGAAATTAATTAGAAATTAAAATACAAATAAATAAAATTGAACAATTAAGAACAACCGTAAACTCACCCCTGGGTTACAATGACCTGTCAATTATACAGGTGGCTAAATAATCACCAAAGATAAAGCAGGCAGCTAACTAACCTGCAATTGTCCCAACAGCCACTAGAGGCCACCACTTCAGCCTTTCGATGTGTGCCTGCAGTTACCCAGCACAGCCACTAGGGGCTCTCACTTGCAGCAGGCAACCCCGCAGTTACGCGGCCTGGCCACTAGAGGCCGCCACGCAAGAAGACCGGCAAAATGGCGCTCCCACCAAAACGCCGCGCGATGGCAGCGCCTCCAGCCACCCTCCCCCAAAGCCAAGGCCCAGAGTTGGCAGGGGGCTAAAAACTAAAGCCGGGAGCGCTAAAGCGCAAACCGGCTCAACAATGGGCCTGCGCGCCGCGCGTCCTGCCCGCCGACGATCGCAGCAGCGGCGGCAGCCCCGCGGGCCCGCAGGCGCCAGGCAGAGCACTGGAACAACGACCCAGCATGCCGCGGAGCCAGGTAGGCCCCACCGTCACCCCCCCGGCCACCCTCCCGCTCGCGGGGAAGAGGTCTCGGCAGGCCGCGCCGCCGCCGCACCGCCGTCGCACCGCGTCCCGAGACCGCCCTTCAGCCGGGACCGCTGGAGGCGGGCAAGCGGACCCGCCGAGGCCAAGCGCCTCGGCTCCTCGGGCGGGGAGCGACCCAGGAGAGCCCCACGACCCCAACTGGCCTCACACAGACCTGGAAGAGCGGGGGGAGGGGGAAGCGGCCAGCTAGGCCAGACAAGGCCCACCCCGAGGGCAGGGAGGAGGGCAATACCCTGGCCCAAACTATAAGCTCGGCCGAGGATCGGGCCGTAAGCTACCCGGGACCCAGGGCGCCCCCCCCCCCGGGCTGCCTACAGCACTAACGAATCAAGAATTATGGAGTTGGAAGGGATCTAATATTCAGAAGGAAAAACAAAAGACAACTAAAAGGGAACAGCTGATATAAATAATGAGGAGAAGGAAGAACAATAAGCAGGAAGAGAAGGATAAGAGTAAAATTAAGAACAAGGGAATTGTTATAAAAACCAATCTCTCGCTGAATTCGCTCCGGTATTGATCCGGTGTCCACAGCGAAAGAGAAAGGAACAAGCTGTGGACCCAGTATAAATAACCTCTGACTCCACCCCTTAATTGGCAACATCAAATTTACCCCAGTAACAACAGTCACCAATCAATTCAAATCCCTTGCAACAGCCTGGCTAGCAACTGAGGATGTTTTGTCTGGCCCCATCCGCAACACGTGCTCTCTCTTTAATGAGAACACGCTTTCCAAATCTATCATACCTTTACAAGCAACAACATAGCATTTTCAGTTTAGAACTATTTAAGCATCAGAAACTTTTAACTAATTCATCAGAAATAATTGTAATTAAGTAATTTTCATTAGGAGGCAGTGGAAGACAGGAGTGCCTGGCGTGCTCTGGTCCATGGGGTCACGAAGAGTCGGACACAACTCTTCAACTAAACAACAACAACAATTTTCATTAATTTTAGGGCCCCCCATTTAATACAAATACCGTGGAAGTTGAGGCAGCTTCCTTCTTTGGCTGTAGATCAGGCATAGGCAAACTCGGCCCTCCAGATGTTTTGAGACTACAATTCCCATCATCCCTGACCACTGGTCCTGTTAGCTAGGGATGATGGGAGTTGTAGTCCCCAGATGTTTGCCTACGCCTGCTTTTGATGATCATTTAAAGTGCTATTTTAGAAGACATCTGAAGGCAGCCCTGTTTACAGAAGTTTTTAATGTTGGATGTTTTATTCTGTTTTTAATCTGTTGGTAGCCACCAGAGTGGCTGGGGAAACCCAGTTGGATGCGCAGGGTATAAAAATAAATTACTACTACTACTACTACTACTACTATGATTTAGGGCAGGGGGTTATGTCAAATTAAATACTCCACAACTATATTCAACATATACACTTTCCAGTTCATAATTTTGTTGTGTTCCTTAGCATTAGAGCCAGATCAAACAGAAAATGGGCAGGGCGAGGATTGAGTGTGCAAACTGTCAATTTTTGCATGCTATACACAATCCTTTTGGATACTCCATGAAAAGTGAGACTAACTTGTGACACCATTTGTACAAGATTGGTGACACTGTTTGCCAAGAATAAATGGTGACACTGTTTGCCAATATTGGTTGGTTTGGGGCAAATGTATCACCTTGCTACCCTTTGAATCCAGCCTGCTTTGAAATATGCTGTGATTAAATAAGAAGTGTGCAGCTTTGTATATTATCCTCAGTAATAATTTTATAATTTATTACCATCTCCTGGTCACAAACAGCTACATATTACTATGAATCTGGTGCTTTAGCCAGAGCTTATTGTCATGTGAGACATTACAGGCTCCATTACTTTTTAAGTGCCAATCGTTAAAGCTCCAGTTTCTCTTTAGACTCCCTTGCCTGCTCCCATCTCCTATTCCCTGGATATCATAATCACTTCCTTCTTTTCTGTGCCTTTTGATCTAAGATGCGGGAAGAAAAGTCAAACATTGTGCTGTAAATAAACAAAACCATCCAAAACAAAGCTCAGGTAAGCAGATGTGCCTGTGGTTCAAAGACTTTAAATGATTTGGACCATATCACACAATGTATTCTAGAACTCCCTGGTGATACAGGCAATTATCTCAGCTTAGTGAGATTTAGGATTGCAGAGCCAGGCATCTTCCCTATAAATTGAATGTATTATCTCTCCCATGCTTTATCCATCTTTGCTGTTTAACAAGGTATGCTCTATTCTGCTGCGTAAACCTCTGCATTATTAAATGAAAATAAATGTTAACAATGCTCAGCATAATGACACGACTGAGCATAATGATATGGCTTGATCAATAATATGCACTGATGTGAACACTGCCCTAGATTGCATGTAGATTATTTACTGCAGCCTGGACTGGAGCCTGCAAATATCCCCTTTTCATTGTTGCTGGGTACAAGGATTTGATCCTGTTTGCAAAATTTATGTAGTTGTGAGAGATCTGTGGGCCTTTCAGATAACTTGTTTCATTTGAGGACACCTGGAATTCCCTTGCTGGTTTAGGTTTAGCAACAGCATGAAAACCAAAGGTGAAATGTTTGGAGACTTAGGCTGCAGACTTAAGACCATTTACTTGCAAATAAGCATCACTGATTTTACTTGGATGTCCTTCTAAGTAGACATGGTTAGACTTGCATTGTTAGATTTAAATGTGACCATAGTAGTACATATAACCGTAGACTACACCTGCGGTTTCTACATACCATTGCTCAGAAACTTCTAAAAACATACCAGTGTTAAAAATGTTAGGTACTGTTTAATAGTTATTAGTAGTAGTTCTAACTTTCTGAGTGCATGGAAGAATTCTGCTTCTACTGCCTTGGGACATCTTTGCCTCTGGCCAGAAGACTGCTGGGTAAGTTTCAGCACTTCTAACCAAGCATGAATTCAGCAAGGAAGATCAACCTGTCCCCAACCTAGTTTTATCCTGGGAGAACAGCTACTAGGCTCCATTGTACCATTAGAATATTTATTCATTAGAAGGATTTTATTATTTGAAAGAAACACCCTTCCATGCCATCTTGCCTATGTACTGTATTAAAAGGAGCCCTTTGGTGGCTCCCTCCCCTAACAAGGATTTTCGATGTGGTGGCTTTGTACCTGTGAAATGACATCCTCTCTGAGGTGTTTCATGATGCAACCTGGTTCTGTTTTCATCAGCAAGTGATGATACATCTCTTTGTAAAAGTGAAAGGTGCAGTGGGTATTGAGGGTGCTTATGCTTCATTGCTGCTGCTACTGCTTTCTGATTTTGTTGCTGATTTACTGTGAATTTTACTGCTAAACCATTTATTGATGGTGTGGATGCAGGTCATTTTTGTGTATATTGTCAACTTTGGGAACACACACATTCTAGGACCCTTGGATGAAGGGTGGACTAATATTAGTAATCAAATCAAATGGGGTTTGTGCCGCAGTCTTAGGATAAAGCAGTTTATACAGCATGTGAGTGAAATACCAGCTTGGGTTGATTTACAGTTTTTCCATGATACATCCCACACAAGCTGCAGTTATACTTGAAGGGACTCCCAGTGGTCCTCTTTTGCCAGAGAAAATACAAGCCCTGATTTTTTTTAAATATATATATATATTCACACTCTTTTATCTTTACTGTATATAAAAGATTAGAAAAGTAGCCTCTGTGTATATGGTGACAGTGTTTTGGGAAACCTTCATGAACTGTGTGCCGTGAGTTCCAGAAGATATCATACCTTTGTCTGCAAATCCTGGATGCAGTTAGAGGTTTACTATGAGACACACTTATTTGAATGGATATTGAGAACTGCTGTGTCTTGAGTTGCTGAGCTATGTTACTGCAGTACTGGAATCACAGCAAACTGTATGTGGAGGCAGGATGTGGTGACATGGGGAGGCCAAATTCCATCTCGGCCACAGAGCTCACTAGGTAACCTTGGGCCAATCACTATCTGCCAGCCTAACCTTCCCCACAGGGTTGTTGTGGAGTTAAAACAGAGATACATGAGAGGAGCCACGTACGATCACTTCAGCTCTTTGAAAGGCAGGATGTAAATGTTGCAAGCAAGAGCAAAGTGGCAAAATGTTGCTTAGGATTTCAGCCTTAGGCTGCAATCCAACAGCAGCGAGCCACTATGATAGCTACTTACTTGTGGAAGCCTAATTATACTCAGTGGGACTTCCTTCTGAATAGACATGTACAGGGCTATAGGACTAAAACTATTTTATTGGGTAGAAATCACAGGTTGCTGTCAAACTACGTTTAAAGTAGTTAGTGCCCATTAATGCCTCCATTTGGCAATATGTGGAAGTTGGAAAATGGTGCAAGTGGAAGTGGCTTACGAATGTTTCAGGCATGTCCAACCAGTCGATCGCGATCTACCGGTCGATCATGGGATCCTGATTGAGCCCCCCCCCCAAAAAAGCTCAACAACTCTGGTGAATCCAATGGGTAGATCACTGTCATTTTTTAAATGTGAGATTAGATTGCTATCTCTTAGGAGTTGGACATGCCTGGTCTATTTGATTCTTTTAAGACCTATTCGGGGGTTTTTGTGAAAGCAGGATGAGGGAGGAAGTGCTTGCTAGCCCTGCCCCCCAACTTCCCCATCCCCACCAATGGCATTCTTAGACCTTCATGAGAGACTGTCTGAAGGGGTATTCTTTGCACATTGGTGGAATGTGCTTAGACTCTTCCCTGCAGTCCACAGCAGAAACACTCTGAAGAATCCCCCTTCAGACCTTCCCATTCAACATGGAAGATCGAATGTGGAGCTAGCAGGGCCAGCATGCATGGTGGACATCAGATGTGGGGCATCCTTCACATGTTCTTTGAACATCCATAAAGAGCTTGAACCGTCAGACAATGCCAGAATGGATATAAAATTTTATTTTAATTCTTAAATTAATTTTTCATTATTCAAATGAATTATAACTTCTTCTTTTTAATTACAATCCAGTGAGATCAAGCAGTGTATTCCCTTGTAAGTGTGTTTAGGATTACAGTTTTGAGCAATGACACCCAAGTATCCTTCAAAATATTTGCCTCCATGAGAAAATAGATGTGCTGATGTTATGCACCATTGTGGGTGTCCCTCCCTCCTAGTTTGGTCAGTTTTTGGTAATTATTCTCACTTTCAGCAGAAGTGTGGCAGCAAGAGGGGCAATGGTTCTGATTAGATTGCAGCAATGTTCTTAAAACTGATGGATGCTATATCTTATTGCTTATTACAGTACTTTATTTGTAACAAATCATTGGTGTTAAATATGATCTATTCACTTACCAATAATTTGTCCTTTAGTGAGAGGAAGGTCACACTGCATGAGTCTCAAATGTATGTATGTGTGTGTGTGTGTGTAGGAGACAACATTAGAGGGGAAAGATATTAAGAGCCAGCAATGTATCGCCTGTTATTTTGGTGATTAATCACACAGTTACACAGAAAGATCAATTGTTCATTTGGGTGATAACGCTGGTAATAATGAGTCACATGAGTCACAGAACAAATTCTTACATTATGCATTTAATGATTAAAAACAGGGGGTCAAGCCTTCTTAGAATCTCCCACCTTGGCCATTGAAATAAGGGAATGACTCATAGCTGCTAAATAGGGATGGATAAATTTGTCAGGTTTTGGTTCTCTCCATCTCTCATTTTTCATACCTTGAGCTCATTTCTCCACATTTCCACTTCAGCTTGCTTTTCTCTTTTAAAGTTCTCATCAACATTTTGGTGCAAATTTCCCAGAATATGTAGTTTTTTTGTGAGCAATTTTGCCAAATATACATTTATTTATTTTTTGCAAAGACCTATCCCCTGATGCATTTTTTGGGGGGGGGGGGTTATTTGTATGTTATGTTTAAAAGCAAGAGTAAAAACATCCTAAAATGCTCAGCAATATATATGTTTTGAAAAGTGTGAATTAGAGTGGTTCACTTTTAAATGCGAAGTTAATCAAATTTCTCTCCCTCCATATACCAATAAAGCAGTCCCGTCCCCCACCGCTCGCTCCCCAAAAGTGGGAAAGCAGCAGATATTGAGGGTACATGTGACAGGAAGGTGAAGGCCATGTATCTTCTTTCTCTCTGCTATTTTGCTCTTGACAGCAGCACCAAACTCTGCTTTTCAGTTAAAAAATAATCACTTATGCAGAGCTGGTAGCATCAGAATATATTACAGCTGTCTATATAGAATATATATTAGTAGTCTTGAAACTATGGATTCTGTGATGGAGACACTGTCCTTCAATAAAGTTTTCAGGTGTTGTTTATTTTAGTTTCCAAATTTTCCATATGACATTGGAATGATTTGGGGGAATTTTTTAAAATAATTTTATAATTATCTCAAACATCCTTACAGCCCCCACCAAATGCTTTCTTTGCACTTAAATGCACACAGTCCATAGTTAATCATGCAAACATGTTAATAATTGAGTTATTCATGATCACCATAAGGTAAAGTGGTATGATCGGCATGGTGAAGTGAAAAAAATGAGACCCAGATGGTTCCTTAATTGGTGTTAGAAAGTTTGCAACATAAACAAAAAGTGACAGGATTTAACTGACATTTCAACCTTTACTACAGTATATTCACATGGAGAGATAGGCATTTTGCAAGTTAATTACCAGAGAAGAAAGGTATGATCCCATGCAATGTTTACATTTGAGAAGTACAGTACCTCAAACTGCTATTCGTTGTCACCATTGTTTACAGTCACATCAGTAGATGCAAAAACTGTATGGCTATGGAATATACTATGTATATAGCAATGGAATACAGCAACAGAGAAATTCTTATTGTCCGTAACTATCGCTTGCGCTTCAAAGACCCCAGGACCCGCCCCCCCCTGAATAAATTCACACAGATACATATTTTAGTTTAAGGTTGATGGGCAAATAATTTAGGCCTCAATTTTATTAATTACACAATGTGGGCGGTATTGGCTTAGGCATTGACAAACTATAACTGACTCCTGCCCTCTCAGCAGGGAGTCTAGAAGGGTAAACCAAATGAGGGAGCTCCATCAATGCAAATCGACTAAAGCTCACCTCAGTGTTCCCATGGTCCTGGCATGGCCCTAGCCCCTCAAGCGGACTTCGGACAAGATCTAGGACCCCCAGATTCCTTTAACGGAATACCAAATGGCCTGTGCCAATCTGCCAAGTGGAAAAAATTCCTACCAGGCCCCTGCCACAAGACAGGTGACCAACCAAAGGCCAAAGCAAGGCCAAAGCACAGACACCAAAAGAGAGGGGGTGGGCAGGAGTTTGGCAGCACGAAGGAAGTGCCTCTGACTTGTCGCGCTGCCGTTTTTATACCCCCCACGCTCGCGCCAGCCCGCCCGATTGGCTGTTGGGACTGGCGCAATCCCAGGGCCATCCCAGAGAGACCCGGGCTACACCCAGCCCCTGGATGTTAGTGGGTCCCAAGGTCCAGTGTGCAAGCAGGACCCTCCTTGAAGAGGATCCCATTTTGGGGCTTCAAACATAATCAGCGTCTTGTTTTCTGTTACCAATTTGCTCCAAGTCCGCAAACATATTGCTATCCTATGTATGATATTTTGTTTCCAGTGAGTAATTCTTTGTAATAATCATATCTCCCATGCATCAAAGAAATTTACGTAGTGAAATGACTTAGCCACATGCCATCTTTGAAACTCCCTTCTCAATAAATATGTCGTATTCTGAGTCAGACTTATGGTCTCTCTAACTCAGTAATGCCTATCCTGTCAAGGTTTCCATCAGGAATCTTTTGCAGCCCTACATGGGAGATGCTGGGCATTGAACATAGACCTTCTGTCTGCAAAGCATGAGGTCTACCACTAAATACAGCCCTTTCTCCAGGAGGATGCTGAGACAGAGCATTGGTCCATGTATTGCCTACGCTGACTAGCACTGACTCTCCAGGGTTTCAGATTCAAACCATCCCTATTTATTGCAGATCAATGTGGGAACTTTTGCATACCTACTGCTCTGCCACTGAGCCATTATCCTTCCCTCTGTTGAGTGACAGGTTATCTAGAACTGTTCCAACAATCTGAAGAATCGAATTTGGGAGAAGGAAATGAAAATTGCAGTTTCCCCATCCTCCACCTTGGATACAAATGGGGAATAAGTCCTGGGGCAAAGTGATTTTGGGGGGTGTAGATGTTCACACTCCTTGTTTGAGTGGCATTTGCCACCTTAATTCTCTCTGACCTGCCCTATGAGCCTATGGGCAGAGACAACTCTAGCCAAAATTTTAAAAAGCTGACTTCTGACTTCTTGCTCTCTCTTGAGAACCAAAGTTTTAGGAGGGCCACTGTTGTGGAACTGGAGCTGCCTGGCTCCATTCAGATCAGGGCTTTGATTTGCAAGGAGATTAAACTTTTCCCCTGCAAAGTTTCCTTGATTTAAGTAATATAGCCCTGAAGGTGTGGTTACTCACGCGGCAGCAGAAAAATTGCAGGTTGACAGAGGTTATTGTTGAGCTTCCCTAAGCTTGCCTAGTGAATTCGTGCCTGAAGTGGGATTTGATCCAGGTATTCCCCAGCTCAGAATCCCTTCTCTTAATGATTACTTCAGCAGCTCTCCCAGGACTTTTAATTGGTTAAAGGAAATTAATTGAACTGCCGACAAGCTGGGCTTTCATTACTATAAATGCACGTCTTTTGAAATGTGCTTGTCAGCAGAACCTCTGTAATACTTCCAAGGAAATAATTAGTTGGACGTTTTCAATATTTGTTTTACAAGGGGAGGGGTGCAGAAAGAAAGTAGTATGTGGATAATTGGTAATGATGACCTTGACAGCTACTAGTGCAGATTTTGATTAAAAAGAGATAAAGTAATCCTTTATCTCCATATCACATATTTCAGAATGGGGAAGAAAGTAGATCAAAATCACACAATTATTCTTGAAAAAGCATGGAAAGGCAAGAAAGATGCAAGCTGCAAATGAATTAACACAATGCCGGTTTTGAACCCATCTGCAGCATTCTGTTCTTTGAATATGGTTATATAAAAGCATTCCAGTACATTTTATATCTATGGTGCTGTAGCACCCTGCTTGTGGTTAACGCTTAGCTAGAATGAAATATTCAACGCAGCAATAGAGAAATTAAAATAATAATTTATTTGTCAGACAAATAAATGAGAGACACAGTGGTATATGGTTACCAAAGCTCTGCTCCCCCCAGCCCTGATGGCAAGTACTTCTATTTCCTCAGCCCCAGCCCCCTTGCTCCTCCTTTGGCTGCCTCTGTCCAATCAGCCTGGTTGAAATTCCTATTGGCTGTTTGCTAGAACCAATTATAAAAGATACACCCATTTTCTATTACCTTTTATGGGAGACAAAGAGCTATATTTCCTTCTATCCATAAATGGCAGACAAGTAGCCATATATCTTACATTTGCCTCGACCAGGCACCTTAATTATCAGATCATCTTTGCCCTATTGCCCTATTGCCCTATTGTCCTATTCACTCCAAAACAGATGGCTAATGGTTTTAATTTTTATCTTAAACAGAGATCTTGAGTTCACCTTCTCACACACCATCAATGAAATAAGAATCTAACATAAGAATCTAACATTTCTTACTTTCTAAATCCTTTGCATAATTACATTTAAGCCAATATATTTCATACATAACATAGATAGATTTTTAGAAGGAAAGGAACTTAGTAAAAACAGTTTCCAAAAGCAACCCCTTAAATTTACACCCCCCTTTCAAGCCAGCTGCTGTTTCTATTAGCTCTTGCCCTTTAACCTTAGGAAGATGTGGCTCAAGTCTAATGGGAGGCACATGGGATTATTTTCTGTTAAACAATAAATTTCACTATTTACCAACTCTTAATTAGTGTTTTTGCAGCTTGATTGTATTCTGTAATTTGTATGGTCAGTATGACCTTTTGCTCCCAGCCTGTAATTTCCTTTTACAACTTTAAGAAACGTGTCTCCTGTTATAAATTGGGGGGGGGGCTGTTCAAGGAGATAAACATCTGCCAAAGTACTCAGCCAGCTGCTTTATCTCTGGCATGAAACATACAAACATTTGCAAATATATTTTTTTAAGCTCATTTTAAAATGCAGGCCTTGATCTGATGCCTCAGTGCTACTCCTGCTACTGCACATTCTGACAATTGACATATTAGTGCTAAGAATGACTTTTAATGTGTGTGTTTTTAATTTTAAAAATACCCTAGTAGTAGTGTATTGGAGCAGAATCAGAGCTTAAGAAACAGCCATATATCCATCTGTCCTGTACAGCCGAGGTCTGCATATCAGATTTCCAAATGGTGCTCTAATGCAGGGTTGGGAGCCTCAGCCCTGGAGCCCAAATGTGGCTGCTCTATCCAGCTTTTGGGACACTGTCCCATCCACATGCAGTCCCCAGCCACATCCCCTATTGGCTCTATTTTGCATCCTTCTTGAGTGTTTTTGCCTTACTGGAACGTGTCCTTGACAGTTTGTGATTCCTGCTGATGCTAGGCCTGCCTTAAATGAAAAATTACACATGATCTGCTTTTCCGTACAGTCTCTCAAATCCATTGCTGGGAAACATATTTGTGTGTGAATGTAGTGCTATTTTTTTTAATGGCACCTAGCATTTTATAATGAAATTACAAGATTAGAGAGAAGATTCAAGTTGTTATGGCAACTATACATTTAAAAAGGATAAAGGGGCTTAAGTTATTTTTGTTGTTATGTGAGGCTTCCTTCCACATACAAACTATTCTGAAGGGATTTTGAATAATAAAAGAAATGAGAAAGAAAAGCAGAAGACAAAACAGCATGTTTCATTGTGGCATATTTTACTATTAAAATAACATTAGTGGGATTTTGAGCAATGGGGAAAAGGAGACCAAAATATATTTTTAACATGAGGTAAAGTGTCAAACTGCATAATACTGTAATGTCATGCTTTGGGTGCAGAACTGCCTCTGGCTAGTTCCTAGAATTAGGATCACAAGAAAATACATACTCACCCCTTTGCATATACTGCCATTCTTCTCATCTAAGTCAAACCAAATTCAGATACTATATTATTGTAGTCAACATAACCATTAAGGCTGCAGTCCTATATACATTTCCCAAGGAGGTAAGTTCTACTTAATTTGATAGGGTCTATTTCTGAGTGGACAAGTGCTGTCATTCTTCTCTTATGCACACCTAGCAAATTGATTGTACATAAGCATGCAATGTCATTACATGTGGCACTGGGCATGGTTGAATGCCACATCGCCTGTTTCCCATGTATACTGATGGTGTGCACCCAGGCAGTATAATGCACAATTCAAACTGCTGTGGTCATTTGCAGTGGTACAGTTTGGTAATTTGAGGCTCTGTACTGTGCTTTAGCAGAGGGACACGGGTGGCGCTGTGGGTTAAACCACAGAGCCTAGAACTTGCCGATCAGAAGGTCGGCGGTTCGAATCCCTGCAATGGGGTAAGCTCCCGTTGCTCGGTCCCTGCTCCTGCCAACCTAGCAGTTTGAAAGCACGTCAAAGTGCAAGTAGATAAATAGGTACCGCTCTGGCGGGAAGGTAAACGGCGTTTCTGTGCACTGCTCTGGTTCGGCAGAAGTGGCTTAGTCACGCTGGCCACATGACCCGGAAGCTGTACGCTGGCTCCCTCGGCCAATAAAGTAAGATGAGCACTGCAACCCCAGAGTCGGTCACAACTGGACCTAATGGTCATGGGTCCATTTACCTTTACCATTACCTTTACTGTGCTTTAATTCCCTTAATTCCAAACGTGGTAAGTACTGTAAGCCCTGCTGTGGATGGGGGTCTGCTACTCAATCTGTTGATTGCCCTGACATCTTGCCTTGACAACACCACTGTTCATTGCACCAGCATCTGCGCTGGGGTCAAGAGCTATTTCGGGTAGCTACATGGGAAACTGTCAGGGCCCCAGCCGAGGATGCCTGCCCTGTCTAAGGATTAGGAAATTAAGCAGTTTACTGTAGTTTGTGTTCAGGACAAATCTGCTGAATCAGCACTTTCTAAAACCATTTGTGAACCAAAATGCAGCCATCCCATGGCATTTATTCTTCTCTGGATTTTGTAATGCAGTCCTCTAGCCAAGTAAATTGTACAAAAAAAAAATACACAGACTATTAGTAAAAATAACATGTGTTATAGTAGGTGAAATTGCTTTGCAGAAAGTTCATTTTAGGAGTAATGCGCATGAAAATACTAACAAATCAACAATTTTAAAGGAGGATTTTTTTTAAAAAAATTGCAAATTGACCCAAAAATGCGGAGAACTGATCTCAGAACTATAAAAACTGGAGAGATAAACTGAAAATGACAGATTCACACATGCTTAGCCCAGTACCCCAAATTTGTTTTCTGGCCCAACACAGCAAATAGCACTAGGGTCACTACGGGACATTGCAGAAAAGTGACTGCATGGCTAGACCCAGCAAGCCAGTGGTGCTTACAGAACTGCTATTAAATCCTGGTAAACGTATCAAGACACACTGACAGACCAATGCAGGGGCACCTGAGGACACTTTGTCCTGAGCCCCCACAAACCTGACCCCATGGAAATGTAACAATAAATACCTTCCTTAAGGGACAGATTTTTGGGTGGATGAGTTTATGCAGGCTCTATAAAAGTCAAGTGCAACAGAACAGTAAACATAAACACCTTGAACTAAATGATTGTTTTAAATGAAACGTATTTTGCAAGTTTTAAGGATTTTAATAGCAGCAGTCATCACCTTTGGGTGAAGAAAATCCCCATGTTAGCCACTTGCTTGCTATGAATTTGGCTAGCAGCCTTGCAAGTCTGTGGATTATTTCCCGTATAAATAAATGGGGTGTGGGTGGGTGTGAGAGATACTTGGTGTAAGTGAGAGAGGTGAAGGGTGTCTCTTTCCATTGTTTCAGTTTCATCTTTTGAATATATTACTGTTAAGGCAAAATGTTCCTCGGATCATTAGCATGACTTGTATTAATTTGTATTATCAGCCACATCTTCCACAGATTAAATTTTCCCTGGCTCTGATTGAACATTATGACTCAATCAGAGAATAAAGAAAGATTCAGAATATATAAAGGGATAACAATGGCCTCCTAGGTAAAAAAATGATGACGATGATGAAGATATCATCATCAAGTAAATTCATCTGCAAAGCATTGCTGTGTTATGCCTGACAGCCTGTTCAAATCCTAAATACGTTGTTCAGATTATTTGGAATCTGTATTGTCCATTTGCTTCTGGTCTATTTTTATGCATGAATGCTGTGACTCAAAGATGCAAATGTATGCAGGGTTGTTTTTGCTATTCTGCTGTTTATATATGCTGGCTGTTTGGAACTTATTCAAGAACTTTCATTAACTTCGACATTTTCAGACTATATTGAAAGCCTGAATAAATTGCCTGAGCACTAGATGCCAGGAGCAGCTCGGCATCGTCTGAAGACTCGGTGAAACAAATGACTCTGAAATTAGAAATATTCAGGACTCTTTAATTAATTGCCATATGATATAATTAGCACACACCATTTATTTGAATACATAGTTAGGTTTTGTTCTGTTTTGTGGGTGTGCTTTATTGTAAATTTGTCTTAACTGTGCACCATTTAGAAAGAGGGGAATCACGCAAGAGAATGCCAGTCACAAGTAGAAGTGAGGAAGGCATTCTTTCTTACACATTTACCTAGGAGTAAGTCAATGGGGCTTACTTCCAAGTAGACTTTCATAGGGTTGTGCTGTTAATTGGCTGCTGCTTTGCTGTGCAACAAGTGCTTGCTTTTCCTTGGTTAATTTCTCAGCTCAGTTGTGCAAAAATCACTCATGTTCAACTTCTATCAGCGTTACTCGCAGTCTTATGGTATTAAATCACCACCAAGACATACACGTAAAAACTCCCTAGAATAAATCCCAATCCATTTTAAAGGAATGACTTTTATAAAGGGAGGTTTCTGTATTCATAGAAAGGGCAACATTTTATGCCATTATTAATTGTAGGAACCATAAAACAAGAAATGCAAAAGCATGTTCACGTGTTCACGTATAAAAAGCTGTGCCATGTCACAGCCTGATTGGCTGAACATCTCCTATTACCTGCGTGTGTGTAACCATTTGGTAAGCTTCAAGACTTCCAACAAAGAGACTTACCCTTGGGTGGATCTGAGAAAGCCATCGAGACCTCCTTGATGAATGTCTGCCTATATTGGTAACAGGGCCGGCCTGCCCATGAGGTGGAATGCGGCAGCTGTATCGGGTGGTGGAATCCCATGGGACTGAACCTCTGCAGATGCCCCACCCACCCCTGCCACCACTGCCAGAGAAGCGAAGAGATATGGTGGTGGCTCCTGGCAAGATCTCATGGAACTCTTATAAGATGTTGCTGAAGCTGCTGCCACCACGCAACCCCAGTCAGCAAGTCTTGGTGTGGGACTACGACACTTTTCGTTTCATCTCACATTGTGATACGGGCCAGTCCACGCCTGATCGATAATGTATTACACTTGTGACAGACTGTTGGAGTATATGGAAACGTTCTCTGGGTGAAATATCTATTTTGGTGCCACGTAGCTGTTATATATCTCTGTGATGTGCAGGTCCCTCTTGCTTCTTTCTTGATTTAGCAGCTTTCAAGGAAGAGGGGCGTAATATGTGAAATAACAAATGAGACGCTGCAGAAAGAACTGAAAATTGGACAGTTCTATTTCCATAGGAACAGCTGATCAGCTCTCGCCCACACTCTGCTCCTCAATACACTGTATTTCAACTCCTTAGCTACTAGATTGATTATGAGATGGATGCATTAATTTGAGACACAAAATACAGTAAGCTGCAAACTCCAAAACAGAAATGTACTCCTGGGGGAGGGGAGAAATGATGCCTTTTATTTTTATTTAAATACACATAATTGTCTGTTTTGATCAATTCTGCCTGTTAATTTGCTCTGCTTGACAATAATTATGCACTTCCGATTGCTGTTTGTTTATCAACTTCTTCTTTTCTTGAGTTGGGAAAAGGGGATGAATACTGAAATCTTCCTCTCTCAATAGCTGGTAATAATGGCTCTTTCTCTTGTTGAGGTCTTTTGAATATAAGCTTTTGTTTCATACTGTCAATATGCTTGTAAACATCTCCGGTGTGCTGTAAATTGATCTATTCCAGACATATCTATGCCCCTTCTTTGGGTGCAAAGTGTGGAAAAGGCATAAAGGGAAGGCCTGATTAGGAGTGAGGTGTTGATTATGCAATTAGCACATCGTCTTTCACTGTAGCAGGTAAGGGGAGGAAGTTCAGGATAAATGGACAACTCAATGAAAACATGTGCAGGTCAGTTCTGAAGCATACTTTTATATATGCACTTATTACTGTACATACTTCTATCTAAATTATAAACTGCTTTCTTGGAATTCAGAATGCAATACAAAGCATGGAACCACTATTAAATTTGAGCATCTCTATTTCTGTCGTGCCTCCCTCTTAATCCCAGGAAGCACACTGATTTTTGTTTTTATTTACATTGTAGGAACCACTGCCATAAAGGCCCTGGTTCTCACTGCTACCATGTTTTTAATCTGCAATGATAAGGCTATAAAGCAAGCGCCAGTTAGTTCTTAAGGGGTGTAAAGTAGGTTTTCCCAAACTTGGGTCTCCAGCTGTTCTGGGGCTTCAATTCCCACCACCCCTGACCACTGGTCCTGCTAGCTAAGGATGATGGGAGTTGTAGTCCAACAACAGCTGGAGACTCAAGTTTAGGAAACCCTGGTGTAAAGGGTTCACCGAAGAACAGACAGTTCTTTAGTAATGTCTACCTGAGGCTATGAACTGGAAAGCACGTTCTCCCTCATGAAGAGCATGTGTTGCGGTGGGGTCCACCAGGCCACCCCTCTGTTGCCAGGCAGGATTACTAAGGAAGCCTGTGGCAACGATTGGATGGCTGGGTTGCTGGGGTAAATCCTACGTTGCAATTTGGTGGGAGGGATCAGATGTTTTAAATCCTGTGAACGCAGCTTGGAGCTTTCTCTTTTGCTGAGTGCAACAGATCACCCGCCCACCCGCCCTAATTTTAGGGGTTTTGCGTTGGCCTTGCTATGCCTGTCATGGGGTCGTCTGCCATTGGGGCAGGGACCTGGTAGGAATTTTGTCCATCTGGCTGATTGGCTGGGCCATTTGCTTTTTGCCTACTGCGTAGCAAATCGTCACAACTTCTAAGGTTGTGGTTAGGCATTGGTTATCATTTGGTTGGAGGAGGGGTTAGGATTGGCTGGGCCTGCCCCTCCAAGGTTGCTGCGGAAAGGGAATTCTGTTAAAGGAATCCAGGGGATTGCCATCTTTCCGTCTGAATCCCTGGAAAGGGGCTAGGGCCGGCAAGCCCTGGGGAGCATGCGGGGAGAGGTGAGGGTCTGTGCCTCAGCTCCATTTCTCCCCAATATTGTTTTCCCTTACTGGCTTTCAGTGGTGCCCGGAAGTCAGTTCTGTCCCAGGCGGGGGGACAGATAGTCTTAACCAATGCGTAAACAACCACTCACATTTATGTATTTCAATAAAGTTGTGGCCAAAATTATGCCAAAAACCTTAAACAAAATTTATGTGTGTGTTGTGAGTTATTTGAGGGGTGGCTTGGGGACCTCGACACGCAACTGCAACTCATCTCTGTTCCCTAGTGAGTGTGATTCCCAACAGAAACTGAATATATCTCGCCTTTCCTCACAACAGTGCACCACAAACCTAACTATAAAGACTGCACAGGCTATATTGGTCTCAACTATCATTAGCCTGGTTGTTCAAAAGAAATGGTGCATGGAGAATATAAGGAGAGTCTTGATTGATAGGTGTATTAGATTTACAAGCTTCAGAAATGTGAAGAGTGCGTCTCAAAGGAGAAACCAGCCTTTAAACCAACCATGTACTTCCGACTGCTCCAGGCAACCTATTTATTGAACATTCATCCTGATTTGCTTCCACAAAGCTTATGCAGAGGTTAGATTATGGCCGATCTTTCTTGAGCATTTATTCTAATTTTTTAGTGAGGCGGTCATACAACAATATGCATTCATCCTGATTTGCTTGTGGGATGTTTATAGATGTTTCCATTAATTGTTTGTTCAGCCCACACTTTTCAGAGTATTTCCCTGTCAATATCCTAGCTGCAAAAAGTCATTTTTTAAAAAAGTGCATTTGTTGCTCTAGGGCAGGTGTGGAGCATTTTGGCTCTCCAGATGTGGCTGAACTACAACTCCCATCAGCCCAAGCAAACAAGGCCAATATTCAGAGAAGATGGGAGTTGCAGTTCAGTAACATCTGGAGGGCCAGAGTTTCCCCATACCTGCCGTAGGGTGACAGAACACTTCAAGTCGCCTTAATTTCACAAACCTAAAATTTTTGTATGCACTGGATTCCTTATTTTCCTAAATGTCTGGAGGTGACCTTCCACAGCTTACTTCTAGGATTGCACTGCCATATCTTACTACGGTATGAAAGTAAAAATATGTTTTTTGAACAATGTGTATGTTAGTCTGTGATTATTATTGAGTCTGTGGTCTTTATGTTTATATCTGTTGTATGCTGATTTTATTGTGACATTTTATTCTTATCTCTGGTAATGCTAATGTATTAGATGGCTTTCTGTACTCTACCTTAGGGTGCAATCCTATACATCTTGGCACAGAAGTAACTCCCAGTATGGTCAGTGGGGCTTACGCCTTAGAAAATGTTTTTTAGGGTTACAGCCTTGAATGTTTTGATTGGTCGCATTAAATCCCGTAAATAAATAAATGACTGCTTTAGGGATATACTTGAATTTTTCTTTAGTTGCATTTTTAAATGTGCAGTATTGCTTTCTATTAAGCTAACCATTTATGTTCAGTCCTTTTTTCCTCTTTGAAGTGCAGGCAATTATTTTGGTTCTCAGAACAGTTTAAAAGGTCCCATAGGATTGCTGGTGTTACCTCTCCATTACTGTAAACTTGTATGGGTTTCTGCTACAATTAAGCCTTTCCGTGTTTAATTGTTTGGGATAATATTATTCAGACTCAACGACTCGACAAGGGACAGCCAGAGTGTAGCCAGCTGGAAGTGAATGATGGGTTGTGCTTATGAAAGAAAGGAGCGGAGCATTTCAGAATCGCCCAAATCTCAGCAGGATTGCAGAAATGATGAGAACTGAGCCACAACTCCTTTGCACAGGTACAACAAAAAGAAAGTCCATTCTTTGACCTTGTATGCACATCACAGTAAGGCAAGCTGTGGCTTACCAGAATTATGTGAGTGTGCTGGCTTCTGGAGAAAACCTTGCACCATCCTTGCACCAGCCAGTGTGGTGTAGTGGTTAAGAGTGGTGGACTCGTAATCTGGTGAACCGGGTTCGCGTCTCTGCTCCTCCACATGCAGCTGCTGGGTGACCTTGGGCCAGTCACACTTCTCTGAAGTCTCTCAGCCCCACTCAGCTCACAGAGTGTTTGTTGTGGGGGAGGAAGGGAAAGGAGAATGTTAGCCGCTTTGAGACTCCTTTGGGTAGTGATAAAGAAGAAGAAGAAGAAGAAGAGGAGGAGGAAGAGGAGGAGTAGTAGTAGTAGTTTGGATTTGATATCCCGCCTTTCACTCCCCTTCAAGCGGGATATCAAATCCAAACTCTTCTTCTTCATCATCCTTGCACCTCCCTAGTCCTTAGTTAGTTCAGCAGCTAAGCCAAGGTTTGGGTTAGCCTGTTGTCTGAACCCAAAATCTGGATTAAGGCCTCTTCTCCTTAACTACAAGCTGTACACTACTATCGATTATTTATTCAATTTATGTCCCACCCTTCCTCTCAGAGGAGCCCATACTGGCAAGGTCCTATGGTTACTGATGGTTGTCCTATGGTTACTGATCATGGTTAAATAAGAGAGAACTAAGAATATGTCCTGTGGGGGTCCTTGGCCTGCAGAACAGATAGTTAGAAACGAAGGAAAAGTCTTTGATTCATGGTGAATAGCTGAATGACCACATCAATGTGGTGAGCAGCAATAATGGAAAGGGCAAATTCCATTTAGGGATAACTAGAAAAAGGAGTTAAAATTTAAAATGGTCCAGTATAATTTATGACGCTATATAAATCTATAATGCGGTTGCACTGAGAATGTGTACCGATCTGGTCACTGCATCTTGGGAAATGATATGAAGGGGAAAGGAGCTGTGAAAGGCAGAGAAAGTGGAAACTAAAATGAATCCTATGAGGAGAGTCTGAAGCATTCAGGGGGGCTGTTTTTACTTATTTATTTAAATGTTTATATGTCACTTTTCCTATTAAGAAGTACCAATGTGTGTGCGCACTGTAAACATGCTAGCTTTGTCTCTAAAGGTTTTGTATTTCAAAAACATTCACATTTTCATTTTGAAAGTTACAGACTTGGTTTGTAAGCTTGCTGTAGTGGACAAGGGACTTTGCTGAACTTAGCCTCCCTACCCTTGCAGCTGAACTCACGCAGGTGCTTCCCTCACCTCTTACCTTAATACTTTACCACTGTGTTTGTGATGCTTTAGTGTTAGAGTTCCTTTGTGCTCACCAAGCTGAGTTCTGGACTTTAAGACCAATTATTTATCTGTGTGTCTTTCATAACTTTTAAAATATCTTGTTATTTATCTTTACATTCTGCTTGAAATTGAATTCCTTAATAATATTTAACAGTCCTTCCTCCTTTCCTACATTTCCTGACTCTCTACTTTAATATCTCAGATCACTAAAAGAACATCAAACAACATAGGTCTCATGACATTCTTGTCTTTAACATGAAGGTTTCCTTTCAACATAATCCTGTCTTTTTCCTAAATTTCATGAATGCCGTGATTTTTTTTTATTGACTCTTTCCCCATATGACGCATATGCATCTGCTTTGCTGAAATCCCAATACATTAGGCCACCTTCAATTCTCTTGGCTGAAAAACGTGTTATCTTCAAAGTTATCTGATTAATCTTGCAGCTCTACCTTGTGTGAACCTATACTGCATTACATCCCATTTGTCATTTACTTTTCTGTCTTTGATTGTCCTGTCCTTTAATATATTTTTTTCAAGTTAAACTTTGAAAATGTGCACACAAAAATGAAGGAAATTCAAAAGGAGGAGAGATGAAAAAACCAAAGTTTACTATCTATTATTATTATGGGGCAAACTTGTCCATCTCATTTTCATGTTGACAGTCTTCACACACTTTTCTGGAGTCAAGTTATTTCAAAGAGGTCTCTTCCAGCATAGAATGTTGTATGCATATATGTCTACTTAGAGGATCTGTTGCATGAACATTATCACATTGACCCTTGACCGATGCCTCGTATGCTTCATTTGTGTGTTATTAATGTCCATGTCAATATACCTTTTCCCATGCATGAAGCTACCCATTGCTCCCACTGACTGCTGCCACTGCTATCCTCGTGTTCCTTTTCCATTCGGTCAGCCTGAGTGCCTCTTAAGCTAGAAGCAACAGATTTTATAATGGGAAATCCTATTATGTAAATCACCATTGAGGATAACTATGCCGAATTCTATCTGTAGATTCAGCCAGTCTTTTGAATGCACTACTAACAGCCCAATGCATATCTAGAGGTGTAGTGGTCTGGAGTCGGTGAGGGGTGGAGAGATTGAAGATCTGTTACTATTTCAGCAGCAGGGTCCCAGTGTACTAGAGCCACTCTGAAAGAACAAAAGGGGAGCTTTTTATCCATTGAGAAGTCTTGTCACTCTTTCTGCTCATTGGAGCCAATTAGAGTGAAATGAGGTGAGTCGGTCACTGCGAATGGGCTCCTAGGGTCACTCTGGAGAAGGTATGTGGAATAATACCAAGAAGGAGTTGTTCTGTATGCACCAGAACAAAGAATTTAGGAATACATACTGAAAACACCAAGTGTTTGAGTTTCAAGAGAAGGCACTGTTAAATACAAAGGAATTTGGAAAACATCATCATTTTATTTGAATGCCACCTTCTATAGCTAAAACCATGCTCAAGGTGGCTTACAACATGAAAACGATTTACATAATTACAGACATAACTAATTATAAACACTAGTCACAAACAGATCAAAAATTACACCAACAAGCAATACCCCAAGATTGTGTTCAGCAGCCTCAGCTTTTGTAGCTGGAGTCAGTCAAGGCCCTGCTCTCCCAGGCCATGTGGCAAGCAAGACAGGGAGCAGCTATTCCAGGACTCATAGCCAAGATGGCTTAAGTTACTCTGAAAGATCATTTGCCCATGCACAGAAATAGTATATCTAGCTGAAAGGCAACACATGGAGATTTGCATTGATCATTGTTAGTATTATATAATTATAAAGTTATTGTATAATCTTAGAAGTTGCGTGGCTGTGAATGGACGCGGTTTTGAGTCTCGTGGAGACTCTTCTGAATTTGACACTACATTACTGTTACATATCTCCACAGCAATCAAGTCCCATGGTGTCACTGGAGCTTACTCACATGTAAATATGTAGAGGGTTTCAGCCTAAGGGATTTAGTGAAAGCTAACTAAGTAGCTTGATAAAGACCAAGGCATATTTCTGGAATATGAGAATAACAATTAGCAAGGAGGGCAGTCTGTGTGTATACATACAGTGGTGATGGTCCTACGTTTGTACTACATCCCTATGCCCGCCTTATTGAAAGAACTGAATCTCAAGGGACAATAAATATTTTCCTGCATATGCATGCTGATGATTATTTGGGTCCGTTTAATTTATCCCGACAGATACACTTGCTGATACAAAAGCTGTATGCAACCCTACCATGAAACATTGCCTGCAACATCGTTGATAACAAATGGTAGGGTATGCCACAGGATGAGGTCAGATAAAAGTTAATGTCCTGTCATATTTGTTTGATTTAATTTCATGTAGCTGGAGCATGTATAGTACTAGGCACAAAGGCTGCTGATAATTGTTGCCAGGCTTATTTAATTGTCTTTGTGCCAAGATGTTAACCAGCAGAATTAAAAGAGTCCACTGCTTACTGTTGTTTTATTTTCATTAGTGTGCAGCCTCTTCAAGTCTATGATTCTGAGAAAGCGTGTTCTCCAATAAATGAGAGCACGTGTTGCGGTGTGGGCCACCAGGCCAGGCCTCTTGTTGCCAGGCAGGTTAATAGTTGTTGCCTGGCATCATGATTGGTTAACCGGGTTGCTGGAGCTAATTGTATGTTGCAAATTGGGTGGGTGGGACCATAGTCTTTAAATATTGGTGCACTCTGGTTTCTCTTTCTCTTTGCAGAGTGCATCGGATCACCCGCCCGCCTGCCCTCTTTCCGGTTGACCTTGCTTTGCCTGTCATGGGGTCGTCTGCTTTGGAGCAGGGGCCTGGTAGGAATTTTGCCATTTGGTGATTGGCTGTGCCATTTGGTTTTTGCCTACTACTCAGCAATTCATCACAACTTGTAAGGTTGTGGTTAGGCATTGGTTATAATATGCTGGTGGTGGAGGGGTCAGGCTGGGCCTGCCCCTCCTATTGCGCTGAAGGGAATTCCGTTAAAGGAATCCTGGGGCTTGCCATGATTTCGTCCAATCCCTGTTATGGGACCAGGGCCGCCCAATCCCTGTTATGGGAATCCTTGTTATAGGACCAGGCAGGCAAGCTTTCGGGGAGCTGCTGGGGTGAGCGGCGTGGGTCCGACTCTTAGCTCAAATGACCCCCAGGTTTGACTTTCTCTTCTACTGGCTACCGATCGGACCTTGGGATGTCAGTTCTGTCCCAGGCGGGGGGGCAGATAGTCATAACCAATGTCTAAACAACCACTCACTGATTTTGTATTTTAATAAAGTTGTGGCCAAAATAGTGCCCAAAACCCAAAACTAAAATTATGTGTTATGTGTGAAGTTATTTGAGGGGTGGCCTGGGGACCTACACACACAATTTAGTTTGCATGTAACTATAATGCATTAAGCAATACAACACTCTCCATAAAGAGTAGTCTTTTTAGGCTCTTCATGACCCTGCTGACTTCTGAGCATTCCCAAATCCCACAGAACCATCCATCTTCACAGATGTAAAGATGCTTGATACAAAATGTTTAAGAGAGCGCCTCTTCTTGTATGAACTCTCTCAATGTCTGGGGTAATCTTCCAAGCACTTTACTTGTAGAACTCCTTCCCAAGCATTGCTGCTTTACTTCCAACCTATTGAATATCTGAAAGGGGCCTTGGAGTGTGAGCCAGGAAGTCCTTGGATCAAACCTCTCCACAGTCTTGCATTCTCAGCCTCCAGTTCCATAGTGCAATATGGAGATAATAATATTCACCTAACTTACAGGGCTGTAATGATTGAAATAATGTATATGAAGTGATCTGAACACTTCTAAGTATCTCTTTTCAGGGCTGAGCACTAATACTGTATTAGGACCAACTGTGTAACCTTACCTTAACTTATTTATCCTGGATCATTTATAAGCTTTGATAAGTATCAGCATATTTCATCTTATATATCACTGAGCTAAAAAGGGGGGGCCATAATGATGTGAGTTTAAAAAGCAAACTGGCAAGGTGAGAACTAAAGAGATCAGGAGAAACATCAAATGCGTGTTGAACTCTGGAGACCTGAGCACGAATCCAATACTTGACTATCATGTAGTCATGAGTTCTTTCAAATACCCTGATAGCCTCCCTTTGCTTCATGTGTATTATGCATGTACACATGCATATGTTCCCTGGAGAGTAGGGCAGAATTGTAACTGCTAGAGAGCATCACATCTCGAGAGTTCGCTCATCTCTCAACCCATCCAGCGATAGGCACTTTGGAAGCAATGCAGGCTGAATTGGGATTGTCCTTCTCCTTGTTGGAAGGAGGTGGAGAATATGTCAATATTCCTGGAGACACATCGACACCCTCGCGAAACAAAGCCACTCAACTGGTCTTATGGTATTATCAATCAACGATGTACTCGAAAAACTTTTGCACCCGTCAGGAAAACTATTACTGAGAATGCCCCCATGCCAGGTCAGCACCAATAAAGAACTGCTTGGCTAGGCTTTAACCCAGAAAAATGATAAAATATGCCAAATAGATGTTTCTCAAGTGTGTGTTAAAAATGCATGCTCTCCGCTGCTAGCAACATTGTCACTGACCTTAGAGCATTAGGGAAGAGAGATTGTATTGAATACTTTCATTTCCCCATAAAATCCCTATCATGATAGTTCAGATATGCCACATGGCAATAGCAATGATGAATGGTGTTGATGCCTCAGGAGAAATGAGGTACTAAAGTTACATTATATTCAGCTGGGGTGTTAAACATGTAATACCGTTAAAATTGTTATTCCCTTGCAAATTGTACACCTCATATTTCAATAATGTCTCGTATATGGAGAAAAATGCTCGACCTCATGACTTTTAAGACATCCCTCTCTCCTCTTATCAGAATTGCTATGATGTGGCTTCAGGACCACACAGGTAGGGATATTTTAAAAGATCGATATTTCACTTTCTCATTCTGTGCCTGGTGGTGGTTTTCTCCTGGATGGGAAACTCTTTTTGTTCCTTTGATAAGAGGCTGTTGACAGACTAAAATGGAACTACTTTTATCCCATCACATCTGAGATGTTTCCTCTCCCTGCTCTGTGGGGTTGTTGTGCCCAATGGTTATGGAAGTGCCATTAGCTACAATCCTCCATAGTTGAATATCAAGAAGATTAGAATTTATCAGGGACAGATTGTGCCACAAGCCAGAAAGACATGATATTCTCATTTGCAAGTGTTTTCCAATTCCTTTTCTTTTTAAAAAAATAACAGATTCTCTTCTTTCCTACATCAGGTCAAAAATTAAAAAAAACCCTGTAAGCAATAGTACTTTAGAGAATTCAATATATAAGCTTAAATTAGAGAGCAATTTTACAATGTATAACGCCTTTAAACCACTGGATCTATAACTACTGCTTTATTCTTCAATGGCCTATGTTGTTACATTTTGTTCTGCTGCCGTTTAAATTATGTAGGTTTTTCTTCTTCTTGCAATTGTGTCCTTTGTGATATCTAAGACACCTTGAATGGGCTATGCAAAAAAAAAGGGGCAATCTTTAAATATGCTCGTAAATAAATAAAGGTTGCAAGCAACACCTATCACACATTTGTGGTGACTTCCACATCACTCATTTATTAGACAAATCCATGTTTTATTTAGGGTCCCCACAAGATTTGATTTCTAAAGCATAGCAGGCTAAGAAACCAGCCTCTCTAAATTTTTGGACTTGTAATGCTAGGCAGGGCTTTATTGCAATCTCTTGGAGGATATTTCACACACAGCTGAGCTGATAGCAAGTCTGAAGTCTAAGTATGGCCTCTCCATGTAGACTTCATGTGTGTATGTAAATATGAATGCATGTGTGTATTGTATACATTCAGCCAGTCTGAGGCAGGTACCTCAGGTGGCCAAAATTCAAGGGACGCATCCATAGATGCCCCTACCTGTGTCCCATCAGTGGCTCTGATGGCTTCCAAGTTCCAGCAAGATCTCACTGAGGCTTCCATGAGATCTCCCCAGGCTCTCATGAGATTGAACTGGAACCTGGAAGTTGCAGCCACATACCACCAGTGAGCAAGGCTTTGGTGAGGACAGCAAGCTAGGCAGGTGGTACCATCTCATTTCACCTCTGGTGGTGAAACAGGATGGACCACAGCCTCTTGAACATCCCCCCCCCCCGCCATGAGCCAACCCAGATCCTGAATTTGTCAACTGAGCCCTTTTACTATGCACCCCTTCAGATGGAGGTAAATATGGTGGCAATGTGAGAATTGTCCTTTACAGTGGTGGCTCCCCACTTGCAGACTGCTGTCATCAGGGGGGCACACCTGGCACCATCTTCATCTGCTCTTTTTATCCAGATTTTGGGGGGCCTTCATTTGGAGGGTACTGTGTAGACTCGGATCCTTACCTTTTCGAAGTGGATTGGGTTGTATTACACATACCTTTTTGTATATGCCATGGATACATTTTTAAGCTTTTATTTCATTTTGGTGTTTATATTCAGTTTTAATGTTTTATATGTTGCTTTGGGTTGCTGTTTGTAAAAAACAAAAGTGACTAATAAATGTAATACATCATCATCATCATGTGGTGTGACATATATGAGTTCAAGAATAATTTCTGTGTCATACCTTTTTTACACTAACAACTGGTTCTTATGTTAACAGGCCTGTGAGCGGTGACCACTCAGAAGTTAGGCACAGCGGCGTAGCGTGAGTTGTCAGGACCCGGGGCAAGGCAAGTAATTTGCGCCCCCTAACCCGGGGCAAAGCAAGTAATTTGCGCCCCCCCAACCCCTAACCTGCCATGTCAGGTGATCTGAGGCGAGTTGCCGCTGGCGCTGGCGCTGCCGCCCAAAGGACACCGTTTGCCCGGAGGAGGAGGGGGGCAGAGAGGCGAGGAAAATGCAACATGGCCCAGCAGCTG
Source organism: Podarcis liolepis (assembly GCF_965112155.1). Lineage (NCBI taxonomy): Eukaryota > Metazoa > Chordata > Lepidosauria > Squamata > Lacertidae > Podarcis > Podarcis liolepis. The sequence goes on along the minus strand of NC_139564.1, from coordinate 45,902,398 downwards.
CAGCAGCAGGGGCGGAGGCGGGGCTGTGAGGAGGGGCTGCCTGGCGCGTCCTCCACGGCCCTGACACGCGGAGACCGCGGCAAGTGCTGAGAGCCGCTGCCTGCTGGACGCCTTCAGCCCGGACGCACGCACAGCTCGTCGGTTCCGCGAGACATGCGGCTCTGCTACAGCCTGCACCCGAGGCTCTTCGGTGACTCCGGAGGCAGCGAGCGCGCCCCCCCCAGATGTTGCGCCCGATGCGGACGGCCCCCCTTGCACCTCCCATGCTACGCCACTGGTTAGGCAAACCGAGCACCAGTGGACTTACTCCAGGTAAGCAATTATAGGATTTAGGGGTGCCTGAATCTAGCAATTTTAGTTTCTCATTATTCCAGTCTTCAGTCCGGTTTTCCACATTTTCACATCAACGTATGATTTTTTTTTTAAAGTCCTTATAATTCTTCAGCTTTCTAGTGCAAATTTATCCTAACATACACATTTTTGTAGACAACATTGCCTAATACACATTTTTGCAAAGCAAATTCCCCTAATATAATGCACTTTTGTATATTATTTTCAGACACAGCTGCTTTTATTTTTGCATATTTGACCCTAGTATTTGCATCTTTGTATGCATTACTTAGCTGGAGAACTGCACTACAAACTCCAGAGAAGCACAGATTTGAAATGATGACTTTGGAAAATAGGAATTACTTAGGTTCACCTTTAAACAGGAATTGCTTAAGTTCACCTTTAAATGTGAGCTGAATTGAATTTCTTCCCTATCCCGAAGAAAATTGCATCCTTAGTGTGCTGAAAATGGACGTTTCTTTCCCATAGTCCAGAAAAACTGACTGAGCAACTAATCAATCTTTTGTCTGACAGACCCAGTGAATTAAACAATCACTGTCACTAAATGGCATACGGAAGGCAGTCCCGTGAACATTAACCTTGATTTTACTCAGGTAATTAGATTTCCGAAATGTAAGTGCGAACGACAGGTTGTTGAAACATCGCTGTCTACAGTGGTTAACAAAAGCCTGCTTGAAAATGATTTGAAAACTAAAGAAACATTTCATAAGGGTGGAGCTTGAATACATACAAAGTGCTGATTGTGCTAGAAACTGGAAGTAAGAAGAGGAAAAAAACTAGACCTGTAAGCAAAACTGGAGTGTAGCCGAGACACTGCTAAAAACTGTCCATAGGAAACACGTCAACAGAGGTGTGACTTGGCGGTACGGTGTATAATTCATGTGCTGTCAGGAAAAAAGAAGACGAAAATGTTGCTCTTTCTTTCCATTTGCCAGTTTATATGGCTCAGAGGACTGCTTCGCTGTTGTTTTACTCTGTCTTTATTTCAAGCCTTGGGCTTACAACATTCTGAACAGTTGTACTCCCATTCAGGCATAGTTCTTGCCCTCAGATACGCACACACCAACGCGCACATTTGCTACCACCGCTGATAATAAGAGTAATAGGCCAGATGCGGATCTAAGTTGCATAGGTCTCAATCTGGAGTAGTTCTATTAACTTATATGTCCTTCATGAAATATTTACAGCTTATACTGAAATGAAAGCTACATTTTCACAGAGATCCCAGGAGCTATGTCTGTGCTTTCTGCGTCTTGTTTATCAGCATCTGGCAAAAGATATGTGCAGAGAGAGAGAAAGGAGGGGGAACACTCTTTCCCCAAATGCTCCCCTAGAGAAAATGTTCTTCTGAGCCATTCTGTTTGCCTCATCTGCCTTGGAGTGGTAAATATTTTTGAAGCATGCTTTTGCCTCCTCATATCCACTATCCGATGCAAGTTCTGCTAGGGTTATTCTGCATGGAGGCATTAATCTGTGGTGTAGAGCCAGTGTGGTGTAGTGGTAAGAGAAGTGGCCCTGACAGACCAGAGTTCAAATGCCCAGTTGGACATGAAGCTCACTGTGTGACCTGTCTCTCAGCCGAATTTACCCAAGGTTTTTGTGCAGATTAATTAGGGAGACAGGAACCATCTACTGTGGTTTAAGAACAGCTAAGTTTATAAACAACTTGGATTAAGAACGCTGCAAACCTGGAAGTAGGTGTTTTGGTTTGTGAACTTTGCCTTGGAAGCAGAACATGTTTCGCTTGTTCCATTTGTAAATTGAGTCGCCCGCTGCTAAGGGAAAGCACACCTTAGTTTAAGAACACTTTGGTTTAAGAATGGACTTCCGGAATGGATTAAGTTCGTAAACCAAGGTACCACTGTATATCGCCTTGAGCTCCTTGGAGGAAGGGTGTCACACAAGCCTAACCAGTACTATTTTTCTAGAAAAAGAGGTGACAGAACTCGCCACAAATGGCTCCCTTGTTCCTTTATAATGGCAATGGAGCCCACCTGAGAGGTGCCAGAACTGAGTTCCGGCTGAAAAAATGCCTGAGCGTAACATAGATGTATTCATTAGGGACATCATGGCACGTCAAATAGGGGCTCTTCTCAAAGTGAGTGGGGCTTGCTTGATCCACACATCAAACATTGACTGAGCTCTTGTTGCCAATGCCTACCTTTCCCTGCCTTCTCAAGGGTCCACCAGGCTCGCCTGAGGCATGAGAAGTGGGGAGGTAGCATGGTAAAGGCAATGGTTGGTGCTCGAGCTCCTCTGTGAGGTGTCCTTTCTTACCAAGGATGGAGCCTGGGACACAAGACTCAGAGCTCCCAGTGGATAGCTATGTGAACGGCATTATGTTGTCCCTGGGGATGCCGCAGGAAAAGATGCTTTGCTGAGGAGCAGGTGTCACTGCTGCCTCTAATGCACTGGGTAAGTTTGGTAGGAAAGAGACAGCAGTGGTGAAGGCAGTAACAAGCTCTTGCAGTATATGTATACACATACAGTAACACACACAAGTCGTTTGCATGCACATGCTTGGAACAATTTAGTCAGGGTAAGCACAGGGATGGCCATGAATCACCATCTATTGCCTTTGTACCCAACCTTTGCTTCAAGACAGGGATGGGACATCTCTGGACCCCCAGCTATTGATGAGTCTATCAAGCTCCTCTCATTCCCAGTTGGCATAGCAAATGGTCAGGGATGATGGGGGGGTGGTATAATCCAACACTAACAACATCTGGAGGACCATGGACTCCCTACCCATGCTTTAAGGTGTGTTGTATGCTGTTATTCAATTTTAACCTCACAGTTACCTAATGGGTCATGATGAGGTATGGTGACCTCATGAGTTTTTAAGTCAGAATGAAATAGGATGAACTTATGTTGCTCTGAGGTCCTTGGGATGGAACAGTAGCCAATTAAAAATGATTAAATGATAATGCAATGGCTCCCCGCAACATTTCCATGCACTGATGTGATCCGGCGGCGCCATATGTCTGACCACAGCCCATAAACAGAAGGGAACAGAGAAAGGACAGAGAGAGGACAACATACAGAACAAAGAAGCTGCACAGCTATCAAGAGCACATGAAGCTAATTAGGATTGTGATATAAGGCTTCAGAATATATTTATAGGGTTGTATTTATGAATTATCCACATTAGAAGTTTCTTTGCAGTCAGCGATGGGTGGGTGTGGGGGATCACCTGCCTGACAGGCCCAGTGAATTAAATCACTGTAGTAAAATGGCATCTGGAAGCCAATCATGAACCTCTTTCGATGCCCATGTTTGCAGGAAATGGCTGCCAGTGTTGTTTTTATTTATTTCTTGATGTATTAGTCAGAAGAGAGCTGAAGTTAGATAAAGAACAATTTCATGGGAAGATATAAGAGCTGAGACATTGGGCCAGTCTATCATAGGAAGATTAATATAGTCATTTGAAAATGTATATTGCTGTGTTTTATAGCTGACAATGATCCTCGGCAGATGGTCATAAGGATTTATCACAGGAGGAAGCTGTTAAAATGTCAATATGGATATATTATGATAGAGATTGCAGAGGATTATTTTCAAATGTTAATAACTTATCCTCTTTGCATTAAAAAAATTACAAGGAAAAGAACCCCAAAGCCTAAACAAATGATAAATGTAAATGAATATTTTCCGCAGTACAATCCTGTGGATTTGGTGCAAATATGGATGTCCTCTGTTTTCTGTAGGGTTTACTCCCTACTTAGTGTGTTTAGGATTGCAGCCCAAAGCTAGTAAAAGTTTTTGTCTCTGTTTATTTTTACAGCATTCTGACAAATAATTTTGGTTTCCTAGATTCATTCATGTCTAAAGTAGGTTGAGAAGTCCATTCTACCCAACTTATGTTTCTCTTCCTTGAGTAGCTTGTATCTCAGTACGATCTATAGATATGAAATACAGATGGAATTAATGAGATTTGTTTTTGATATATTTAACTCAGGCAATTTGGATTCCCTAAATCTTCCTAGTTTTTACTTTTACATATCATTTGTTGCTTTTTGTAGATTTTTTGTTTAGTCATGAATCATTAATAGAATGGAGGGAGCTCTTTAATTTGTGGGAGATTCTTTGATCTAGTGGAAGCCTCTTATAACAGAACAGGAGGGGAGGGGTTTTCAGATTTGAGAGAGCTGCGGGGGAAGGGGGAACTGTCGCTTTGCCTCTTCCATTAGTGGAGGCCTCCAGTAGACCAGGACACCAGCAACTTACTGTAGATTTTGTCCCTACACAGCCCACCAATCACATTGTTAGGTGCAAATTTCCCAAATTTAGATGATGGACTTTCATTGCACTCACACATCCATCTCTATCCTCCATTCAGTAAGCAAAAAGCATTATTAGCATTCAAGGACAAATTCTAGTTTGGCAAAATCACTTGGGGGAGGGTGTAAAGCAGGGCTGGTGAGGGTGAGACTTTGGAGGGTCTTTGGCCTGTGGAGAGTCCCAAGAGTCAGGCAGAGAGGCTGGGGGACGTTGCAATTATCCCCCTCTTCTTTCTTGAATCTCACCCACCAGTCTGCTGTTGTTGGGAGTAGAGTTTCTCCCAGGAAAATGAGGAAATGTTTATAAGTCAGGTGTCAATAGATTTGGATTTTATTTACTCTGTGCTCCACTCTCTCAAAACCATATATCTAACATAACTTGTAGGATTTAGGGAGAGGACTATTTGGATCCTTTCAAAGCCAAAAGTTTGTTCTTCAAAGGAGCAGACTGGGTAAATTGTCACTGGCAAGGATGATTTGGCAGCATCCAGGGATGGAGAGAGGAGGGAATTCATCTCACACAGTTGTATAATTTGTTGTGGAAATTTAAAAATGACTATCCCCTATAGCATGTAATATCACTGTAGCTTGGCAGATATTGTGACAGCTATACCCAAAGTGCTCTTCCTTCAAGGTTTCAGAGAGAAGACAGTGAGTTTTAATCAACCAACATATAATAAATGGATACTATTTTCCTTCTACCGTTCCCCACAATTGCCATTCTTCTGAGTGTTTGTTAAAATCCCAGCTGTAGAACCCAAGAAATTAATGTGAACCAGGCAAGGAAACATCAGAACTGGCATGGGCAGCCTGCTCAGTTACTAAGGCAAAGCACTGGCAGGAGTCATTTGGCAGAAACTATGGGATCTGCCAAACAGAGGGGAAGAAGAAGAAGAAGAAGAAGAAGAAGAAGAAGAAGAAGAAGAAGAAGAAGATTATAAGTTTATAAGTTTATTCTAACAAGATTCCTGCCCTGGGCCTTGGACAAACTGTGAACAGGCCTGTTCCCTTTAGCTTCAGTCCGGGGGCCCTCAGTCAGGCTGACCTGCTATGAGCCAACCAGGCAGGTCCTTCGCGGTAGTGGCACCTGCCTTGTGGAACACCCTCCCATCAGATGCCAAGGAAATAAACAACTATCTGACTTTTGGAAGACATCTGAAGGCAGGGAAGTTTTTACTGGTTGATGTTTTATCATATTTTTAATATTCTGTTGGAAGCCGCCTAGAGTGGCTGGGGAAACCCAGCCAGATGGGCAGGGTATTATTATTATTATTATTATTATTATTATTATTATTATTATTATTATTTACCTAGCGGTCATCTGCCCCCTTTTATATCCAGTACTGCATTAGTTTGAAGGTGGAGCTAATGTTTAATTAGGGAAAGAAGAAAAAACCTTAGAAAATGTGGTCTTGGTGGAGCTTCTTCTACTTCTTCTTGTCCCAGAGTTGCAAGGTGACACACCTCTCTGTGTAGGGAATTCCAGAGCTTAAAGACCTCCACAAACAATGCCTTTTCCCAGGCTGCCACATTCCTTCTTCCTACTTCTGAGGACAATGGAACTACCCTCTGCTGATCTTAGAAGCCAAGGAGGTTTGTAGGAAAGGATGTAGTATTTCAGAGACCTACACAGGGGCCTATGTTGCTTTAAATACTTGTGTGCGTGTCTTAAATTGGGCCTGGAAATGCAGCACAGTTGTTTTTTTTAATTAAAAAATACTGTAGTTATGAGAGTTCTAAACAGAACCCCAGCCAGTAATCTGGCTGTTGGATTTTGGAGCAGTTTAAGTTTCCAAATGTTCTTCAAGGGCAGCTGCATGTAGAGTGAATTTGTAGAAATGGGGCTACAGCTGGTGAACTCAGTGGAGCTGGAAATTGGCACTCCAAACCACTGATGCCACCTGATGCCACCAGTGACAGTGTTGGATGCAGCAGTACCATGGCAATTGATGTGGTTTCAGTGCCATGACTGGGCCTGGATCCAGATCACCAGTTTCCTCCAGACTTGCTTGATACTGAGCCACCATCCTCTTAAGCACCTTGCCCCTAAAGAAGATATTTTCCACTGGGGGATAGTTAACACTTCTGAGTCCAGGGAGGCCCTTTCAAAAAAGTTCCTTCAAGGTGGGTGCTACCTCCCATCGTCCACTAAGTCATTGCTCACTCCCTGAACCCACCCAGCCATTCCTAGCTAGTTATAGGAAGCCAAGATGAACAGAGGTCAAGGGAACAGGTTGTCGTTTGCACTTCTTTCAGCAGTCAGGAGAAACTGGCTGCATTGGTATTACAGTCATTCAAAAAGTCTTAACAGTTTGCAAGAACTTCCACAGACAGCAGGGAGCTGGAGAAATCTAAGGCCTTAAAAAGCAGACAATACATTTTATGTCCTAGGATCTGCCCTCTGGAAATTGCTGGCTGTACTCAAAAGAGACTTGACTTAGTATTCTTAAGCTTCTGTGAAGCTAAGGAGTTGACTGACAGCTTGTCCTCTGAGCCTGAAGATGAAGGGAATTCTACATCTTCCTGCTTGGAGGAGTCAAAGGAACATTCAGAAAGGTCCTACTTTGGGATGGCACCATGAAGCTTCCCTTCTTCTGAATCTTTCTCCATGCCCTGTGTGGTCCCAGTGTTGGGTTCATGACAGCATCACATATGCTGTTCTATCTTACCCCATTTTTTTTACCTCCTTCTTTAACCAACTAAAGAATCCAAACTGACTCTTGTCATTAAACTATCAATTTCTGTACGAAACCACATGTATTTGTTACAATTTTCACTCTGCCCTTCTTCCCAAGTCATATCCAATTGCTCTAAAGTTTGCTTTGTTATCTTGGTAATTTCCCCATTAGAGACAGCTCGGTTTTTGCTCTGGGGCACTGTGGCTTTTCATTAAAGATCCAAACGTATTGTTCAGGGACGCATACGTTCAGGTACACTGGTCATCTGAAGCCATTTATTTAAAAGGGTGATTTAACAGAGCCCGTAAAAGTGAAATCCAACGTACCCATTTTTTTAAAAAAAGAATCACATAGAAAGAAAGGGTGGTTTTATAAATACATTTGCTATGATTATAATTTGCAAAAATATAATTGCTACCCAATGGCACCCATTATGACTAAATGAAATTACATTTTCTTGTAACAATAAACATTGAGCAATATAGTTCTTTGCTCTCCCTCCCACCCTGCCACAAGTTGTTATGCGTAATAGGTTTCTGAATTGATTACCAAGCGCTGTGGTCACGCTACATGAGCTTTGACAATCATTGATAATTAGTCCAGTGGCAGGAGGTACTGGAATGCATATTCATGATGCTTTTAAAGGATACCTCTGGAACTGGATCCCAGTGCGACGGTCACATTGACTGTTGGTGTTTAAAACTATTTTGAGAACAATGTAAGATAGCATTGTCTGAGTCAATGATTAAGTAGTTTTTCATGTCCAGGATGTTCATGCATGACTATTCCATCCATATGTATAAGTATAATACATTTCCTGCTGTCATTTTCATACATTATTGAACTGAACAAAACTCAATAAAAGACAGACTCCACGGTTCACTTGTCAACATCAACTATGCTTTGCACAAGCTCCTCTTGCTAATTCAGTTGAATGTAATCCTTCATTTTTCAGGTCAAACTATTGCTTATTATCTTATTGAAGAGCCATGTTTATTTAGGTAAAACTAGTGCTGATGCTCCTTTCTGAGAACAGTGTTTATACTACTAAATTTGAAGGGGGGAAATGCATACAGTATGTATTCTTCATCATTTTGAATGCGTAACAATGTTGGTTCAGATGTCTGCATCTTTAGCACAAGGTGCTCCTAAGGCTCAAGCATAACTAGGGGTGTTTGTGGATAATTTCATCCCCTGAAATATGTACTGTTTCTGTGATGAGGTGTGTTTGTGAAACAGAAATCAATTGTCCATTCAGAGTGAGGTGTAAAGGTACTGCCCACACTCTGACTTGACTTCATGACATCACCACACACCCAAACCTTATGTACTGGTTGCACAAAATTACAGCAACATTTTGTTGGATGCTATTCTTTTATTTCATTTCCACATAAGTCAAGTGATTTGGCCCAATTGCTTCACACATTGAGCTAAACTGGCTATGAGTTAACCTGTAAGTCTGAATGCTACATAGTCATCCCTGGGGTTCAGTTAGCTTTCATTTTTACCTGTTTGATTGAGCACACTCAGAAATATCTCTTATTTAGTGTTTACATCCTTCTTTGTAGAATGACCCCAATTTAGTTTAATTTTCCTTTGGAAGCTTCCTAAATTGGTTCTGAACTTAAGCATTCCTGCGGGTGTATGCTCATTAAATGCAATGCTCTATTTAGTGCATTGATTACTTTGAGTTATAAAGGACTTGTTTTGTTTACATTCATTTAATGAATTACTTTATGATTAGGTGTAGGTTGGAGCCAGACAGCATATTTCACTAATGCTGTCAACTCTGATATCTGTAATCTAAAATGTTGCAAATATCAGTTTTTGTTCTTTAATTACTAGTTTTCTATTCCAGATAGAAGGGGTAAGAAAGACTACACTTCTGCTGAAATCTCCAAAAATGAAATTGTATTTAAAGAAAAAGATTTAGCCAAGCACTTATTTGGAGGGTAAAAAGTTATGTGCTGGTTCTTCTATCTTGATAAAAGTGCAACAGGTGCTAGCACAAAATGGCTGCCAAAAAAAAAAGTGATGGCACTTCGTACCAATGAGTATCACTAGGTACAACTTAGGAAGACTTCAGTCTGAATCCTTTGAATAATCACTTCCAACCAATATCAATAGTTCTGGGTTAGAAGGAGTTTAGCTGTAGTTTCTGAACTGTCTTTAATGGTGATTCCATGTAAAACACCCCACAATAATCCAATCTAGAATCTACGAAGCCATGGATAACTGTGGCTAGACTATTTCTGTCCAGTGGGATTGTTGTCAGTGTATGTCATAGCTGTCAACTTTTCCCTTTTCTTGCGATGAATCCTATTCAGAATAAGGGAATTTACCTTTAAAAACGTTGACAGCTATGGTGTATGTGTGTACATCTATCTATATCTATCATCTATCTATCCATCATCTATCTATCCTTCATCTATCTATCATCTATCTATCTATCATCTATATCTATCTATCTATCATCTATCTATCTATATAATCTATCATCTATCTATCTAACATTTATTATTTCCTATATTTCCATACTGTCCTTCATCCAAGAATCAGATGGTGGTTTACAATATAAAACACAAAAACATGTGCTGCAGTAACAAACAAAAACAGTACCCCTCTCTCCACAATTTAAAAGGCCATAGATTGTATAATTAGTCAAAGACTTGGGAGAAGAGGAATGTTTTCACCTGGCACTTAAATATATGTAACAAAGGTGACAGGCAAGCTTCTCTGGGGAGAGCATTCCACAAATGGAGAGCCACTGCAGAAAAGGCCCATTCCCATGTTGCCGCCCTCCAGAACTCTCATGGAGGAGACACACAAAGAACGGCCTCAGATGATGATTGCAGGGCCTGAGTCAGTTCATGTGGGGAGAGGAATTGCTTGAGGTATTGCAGCCCTAAGCCGTTTAAGGCTTTATAGGTCAAAGCCAGCACTTTGAATTGGGCCAGGAAACTAATTGGCACTCAGTGCAGTCAGCCCAGGATTTGTTTAATATGCTCAAACTGTCTTGCCCTGGTGAACAACCTGGCTGCTGAATGCTGCACCAGCTGAAGTTTCCGAACTGTCTTCAGAGGAGGCGCCATATGTAATGTATTGCAGTAATCTAACCTAAAGGTTACCAGAGCACAGATGACAGAACTTAGGCTATCCCTGTCCAAATAGGGGTGAAGCTGAAGGTGATGGCACTCTACGCCATCAAGGCCACCTGGGCCTCAAGCAACAACAATGGATCCTGAGGAACCCTAAGCTGCATACCCACTCCTTCAGAGGAAGAGTAACCCCATCAAGAACAGGCAAGCTCCCATTCATCCAAGCTAGGGAACCATTCACTAAGATTGTCCAAGTCTTTTCTGGATTGAGCTTCAGTTTATTGGCTCTCATCCAGTCCATTACCGATATATATGCACCACAGTCTGAGACCTAGTTCTATTGATTGATTACTTAAATTTATAGAATGCATGATTGTAAAACAAAACAAAACAAAACAAAACAAAACAAAACAAAACAAAACAGAAACAACTATCTAGATGGGAACTCTGTGAAATGTATTATTATTTCTGCCATTAAAACCAAAAATAGGTCTATCCCTAGAATATAATTTTATTTCATCCTTATTATATTATACACTTCTGGGGAGGGGGCAGGGAGAAGGATCTGTGCCCTATAAAATTCTTCATTTGTTGTCCCACTTGAGCAAGGATGGGCGAGAGTCCCTTTGCAGCCCACAAATAACTTTTCGCTACTTCCTAGCAGTTTTCCTTGTGGGTTGCATTGGCGCCAGGAGATACAAAACAAAAAGCCCACCCAGCTTCATTTTTCACTTCATTGTAATTGGATTTTTTGTTTGTAGCTACTCGGTCCGTTCTGAAGAAATGACACAACAAATATTTCCCCCGAGTGATTGATAAAAGCTTAATAGGATACAGTCCCCCCCCCCTTTCCAGGGAGTCCCATAACAATTAAGGATCCTTCAGCTGATGAAGGAGGGCACCCCCCCCTCCTTGAATTTTAATTGAATGTTCCTGCTGTTCTTTTCTCTTTCTATTATTCTTAAAACACACACACACATACCACCTGTGTGTCATATACCTCCAGCAGAGAATAGAGTTAGGATTCCCCTGGCAGTGTGTGCAAATAAGTCTTAAATGGTTCCAGTTTAACGTTGAACATTTGTTATCTCTGCTCTGGTGGTTGTCATAATGCATGCATAAAATAATAAAGCATTTCTTAGCAACACCTGACTCCAATCATCTTCTCTAGCATTAAACCTTGTTCCGGCCCATTATATATATATTTTCTTGTCAGCAGAAAGCCCATTAAGGTTCCCTTCACTTTTGTGACTATTTTTTTCCCCTGTTTGAAAAGTCCAACAAATGATTCATATGTGTCACTTGTAATCATATCTTTCTCCATTATTAGAGCTTATAGAAGTGAAGTATTTAATACAAAGGTATTATCCCACACTGACTTATGGTTTAGCTTAATCCTAATCCAGAACTCTCTGCGTATAACTAATAGTGGATATCATTATTATTTAATATTGTTGTTTATTTGATTTCCTACCTGCCCTGCACCAGAAGGCCCAAGGTTGTAGCAATTTAGAAATACAGTATTAAAACAGTTTAAAACTAATTCCAGTTAAAAGAATAGGGTGGGTCCTAAAATATATCTGTCTCAGATGTCAGAGGCCAGGGTAAAGAAGAAACAATTGTGGAACCTACTTAAGAGTGGTACCTTTGGGCACCCCTGTGGGGAGGAAATCCCACAACTTAGAGGCTACCACAGAGAATGCCCTATTTTTGGCTTCCACTTCTTGAACCTCTGAGGGTGGTGGAACTCCAAAGAGTTGTTGCCATGTAGGGAATGTATAAATAGAGGATTCCTGGATGCCAAGATCCAGGTTTGGGGCAAGAGAACTCCAGCAGAGATTTAAAAACACAAAATATGAAACAAAGTGTGAAAATATAGGCTGTTAGACCTTTAAAATATGCCCTTGTGAGTTCCTTCCAAAGTTTCCCTCTTCCCCAACATGGAGAAGACAACGTGTGGTAATTTAAAACTGGTTTACTTACAAGCTCTCCAAAGTTCAGATTCATGTTCTTTCCCATGCAACATTCAGAAAAAGTTCCATAGGCTGTAAAACCTGGCTTAGTTAAAGTGGTGAAAGTTCCTAAATTATTGGTATAGGAACTCAAGAGTGGCTTGTAGGAACCATGTGGTCTGAGCTGTGGCAAGAACCTTCTCGGGATCTGGACCTGGCACTTGTACTTTTTCAGGTTTTAATTTCTGCTGCTTCTTGTCCCTTCTAACAGCATGGGAGACTTATGAGCAAGCAGCCAGGAGTGAAATAATAATAATAAAATGATTCTCTTTTATTTTCCACAATTAACTTTAAAAACAGACCGTTTAAGCACCACATTCAGACTTTTATGCTCACAGTTGTACACAGACATTAGCCATATAATTACATTTGAGGTAAGACCTTCCAACTAGGTCAGGCTTGAAGGGACGCTGTCCTGTAGTTTGTTCTGCCAAGGAAATGAGCCCCACACCCTCTGCTCTTCATACATTATGCTTAGCCGTGAGTTTGATGCAAAAACCTGAGCCAACATTTAGTTTGCTCAAAGGCAAAATGTGGAAGAATTCCCCCTGCTCGCTCCCAAAATGATGGGATAGACATCAGGGTGCTGTTTCCTGCAGCAATAAATTATGTAATAGACGTTTAAAACTGTAAGCAAATGGACAATCGATGTAGATAATTGCATTTTTCTGTGTTTTTATCTAATTTGGAATATGTAATACATTTAGTAAGATTTATGCATTTTCAACATTGAATTCATGCCAGAAGCTTCTTCACTACTAAAAGAGCCCTGCAATATGAATGCTTTGTAGAGTCTAGATTGTGAATGTGAGGAAAAAAGAAACCCAAAGCTATAATTCAAAGTTACTGTAAATAATAACAGCTCTCAGAAATGTGCTTATAGGAGCAAATTAGAATATATGATTTACAACAGTGCTGTATAGATTTATTAACCACCAGCTTAAATGAAGTAATTTTACAATATGGAAAATAGGAGTCTTCAGCTTTTTCCTCTTCTTTTTAAAAATTGTATTACAATTGTTTCATTACAAATTGAGAGAATAACTACGTTATAGTACCTTTTGAGGTGTACCATCCTTTTCATTGTTATTTTATGTGAATATGTTTCTAACACTGTCTCACATGTCATTGATGGGAGTTACTCATGACCTCTTAGTGCTGTCTCAGATGGTTTGGCGTGCAGCTCTACCATCCTAAAATGGGTCCAGTGAGATATTGATCATTTGTAACCATTGTGGAAATCAGGGATAGGAAACCTGTGTTCTTCCAGATGTTGTTGGGCTACAGCTTCCATCCCTGATTATTGGTCATGCAGGCTGGGGCTGATGGAACTGAGAGTTCAATAACATCTGGAGAGCCATAGCTTTCTGACCTAGGAGGTAACGATAAGAGAAAATGGCTCACGTGGGCTCCAGTTAAGGTACAGCTTTGCACCTGTAGTATAAATTCACATTCTTAGTACAAAAAGGAGTATGTCTTCTCAGGCAATATCCGGTGCCCTCATTCCATTAGCGCAAGGATTTATGGTGTGTAGCAGAACTTGCCCTCTGCACATCCATCTGCATTTGCCACACACCCTCCCCAGAGAGTTGAGAGAACCCCAGAACAAATTTGACAGGGTGCAGAGAAAGGCAAGTGGGGAAAGCTGCATTACACAAGGGTAAATCCTTGCACTAATGGAACAAGAAACTTTGGATACAAGCCATATCTTTGATTCTCCTCTCTTACTGCACCATCTAACTATCTAGTTATATTTAGTACGAGGGAGCCATATGCATACACAAAATGTCCCCATCCACTGGGCAGCAGTAACTGCCCCAGCTCTTTCAGTGTAAAGTCCAACAGATTTCAACTCCCATCATCATTATTGACCCTGCTGACCAGAGCTTATCAGGGTTTGGTAAGGTAAAGGTCCAGTCGTGAACGACTCTGGGATTGCGGTGCTCATCTCGCTTTATTGGCCGAGGGAGTCGGCATACAGCTTCCAGGTCATGTGTCCAGCATGACTAAGACACTTCTGGCGAACCAGAGCAGCGCATGGAAATGCCGTTTACCTTCCCGCCGGAGCGGTACCTATTTTTCTACTTGCACTTTGATGTGCTTTCAAACTGCTAGGTTGGCAGGAGCAGGGACCGAACAACGGGAGCTCACCCCGTTGTGGGGATTCGAACCACCGACCTTCTGATCGGCAAGTCCTAGGCTCTGTGGTTTAACCCACAGTGCCACCCGGTCCCTACAGCGCCTGGAAGCTGGAGTCAAATAACATCTGAAGGCCCACGGATTCCATATCCCTGATTTACAGATTTTTGTTTTTGTTTTTGTTTCTAGATGTCTTACAGGGAGAAGATTGGGTGGAAATTAGAAGTCAGAGATGGAGCTCAGTAACCCTTCTTTCCTCAGGTTTGGGTTCTTTGGTTGCCAGGTATTTTAGTCTTGGCAGCATTTTGAGGTTTTGGACAGATATCTTTAGATAATTCCATTATTGTTTGTTCATAGTGTCTGATTTTAAATGTCTACATGTTTTTATTATATTTAGATACAGACTGTGGTACATAGCTACTTTTATAAATAAAATAAGAAACAGCAGACACTCAGACGGTTTCTGAAGAAGGAACAGACAATTTTAAATTAGATATATTTGGAAAAGTTAAGCAAACAACAGAAACTTTGTAGATTAATTCAATCTAGCTGCAATAGTTACCTACACAATTTCCTTTCTTTAGCTTTGTTCAGATTTTCTTTTCAATGTAATAGACAGAGAAGGTGTTTGAAAGATAATTGCTAGAAGAAGCTAACACTAAACATACCAATATGGCTTCTTTTGTGTTTTGTGCAACAATTGGATACTGGCTGAGAAATTCTGTAGCTCAGCAGCCTCTCCCCCTCTGCAGCCTTTTCATTTTGTGATCTTACGATTCTGTTTCTATGTTGAAAGAAGGGTATTTGGCTGTATACATGACAAAGTCTATTAGATCTGAATAGGCTCACAGCCCCTCTTATTACCAAACATTTTCCTCCTTCACTGGCTGAGGATAAGGATTGTGCTGTGTTGCAGTTCAGGACTATGAATCACTATCTTATTCAGAGCAAACCTATAATTTTAGGGGAGTGCAGCCATGTTGATTGACATGTTAATAGATAACACTGCCTGTTGTCCACTAAGGCATGATTCACCCTGAAATGTTATTGCTTTTTAAACAGATTATAAATAAGCATGGGGGAAAGGGTAAATGTGAAGAGAGATTTCCTTGTAGCACCAAGCGTTAGAAACTCTCAGACTAGATGTTTGGTTTTGACAAACCTAATAGTGCTGCCTGAGGCAAAACAGAAAATGCCACCTCCCACCACCTCCTCGTGTGCTTCCTCACTACCTCCATCACCTCTGCAGCCTGCCACTGCCTCCTGTTCCTCCACAGCCACTGCCCCTGCTGCAACCACTTCCTCCTCCACAGCCACCATCTGAAGTAGCATGGGGCAACTTGGGGAAATCAACTGTTAAGGGTGCTCCTTAGCCAAAGGAATGCACACAGCAGATAGTTACCGGTAATTCGTGGCCAAAGCTGGCACAGTCGTTTCTACTGCTCCAAATACCCCTGCACACCAGTCTAGTATCTAGGCAGCTATTACCATGTCTGCACTCTGTGCAGCTGTTGCAGCAATAGAGGGCCATTCCCCTGCCACCAGTTTATGTACCTTCTCCCAACAGGCTGTGC
This sequence comes from Podarcis liolepis, assembly GCF_965112155.1. Lineage (NCBI taxonomy): Eukaryota > Metazoa > Chordata > Lepidosauria > Squamata > Lacertidae > Podarcis > Podarcis liolepis. The sequence goes on along the minus strand of NC_139564.1, from coordinate 45,886,266 downwards.
GCCTGCATAGAAGCTGCCTTTACTCTTCCCTCTTCAATCTCCTCCTGGTTCTGGGAGACAGTGGTGCAGGAGAGGGTGGGAAAGCATCCAGCCCTTCACATGCTGGACCTGCGTCTTCCTTCTCCTCTTCTGACCCATCCCATGCTCCACCCTCTAGCCCTGAAGTTTCTCTTGCCTCCAACTCTTGTCTCCTAGCCAGTACAATTCCCCACAATCACTGCCCTCCTCTCCCAATGCACACACATCAACATTCTGCCAGTGCCTGACACCAGCACACTGAAGGCAGCAGGGGGATAAAAGGAGGCTGGAGAGGGGTAGGCGGCAAAAGCAGCGGGAGCCAACGTGCAGAATGTGGCAAGCGGCACATTCATCGAAGGCTAGATCTGCTACCTGAGGTGACTTCCTCACTGTGCCTCATGGGCAGGCTGGCCTACTTTGTGATGAAGAATTTGCTTTCCTCTTTTGGCTTGAAAGAAGGTGAACCTGCACTTGGGGCAATGTGGTATTGCACAGCGGACACGAGAATGGCTGATGTAGCCAGAAGCCCACAATTCAAGCTGTAGTTTAGCTTGAATTTACCGGAAAGTGTTACCTTACTCACTACCCCACTACCTCCATCACCTCTGCAGCCTGCCACTGTGTGGTGTAGTGGTTAAGAGCGGTAGATTTGTAATCTGGGGGACCGGGTTCGCGTCTCCACTCCTCCACATGCAGCTGCTGGGTGACCTTGGGCTGTTCACACTTCTCTGAAGTCTCTCAGTCCCACTCACCTCACAGTGTGTTTGTTGTGGGGGAAGAGGGGAAAGGAGAATGTTAGCTGCTTTGAGACTCATTCAAGTAGTGATAAAGTGGGATATCAAAAACAAAATCTTCCTCTACTACTACTACTTCTCCATCCATGAGAAGTAGAAATAACACATGATATAGTTAAGGATGATGGTGATGATGGATAGATTTATTAGGCTACCTCTCCACCTGATGGCCCCAAGGGAGGTAACAGCAACTTGCAATACAACATTAAAAGCAGCTTAAAACAACGCATTACAATTACAGAGAGAATTAGAAGAATCTTAAAAGAGCAAATTAGAAGAATTAGAATTAGAAGAATCTTAAATGAGCAAAGCTTGCCCCACCTTCATTTTCCCTCTGCGTCACCATGTTCCCCCTGAAAATCTGCTCCTGGATTGGGATACCCTTGGAAGTGGTGTTGCAAGTTGACACGGGAGGTCAGAGATGGAGAAGAGAGTTGGTAGGTGTCAGGGGTTCAGGGACAGAGGCACAGGTGAGGGGGGAGACGGAGAGCGATGGGGAAGAATCCCAGGACAGTGTGGAAGAGGATGACAATGACTTGAGGTCTTCCATGAGTCTCTCAAGTGAATCGGAGGATTCCCAGAAGGGGGCGCCCCTGGTCAGGCCAAGGGGGGTCACAGGGGGGACTTGCCAGGAGCAGGGAAGCAGCAGGGAAACCCCGAGTGGGAGTGGGAGATCGGGGCCGGCTTCTCAGCAGGAACGGAGTGAAGAGGGTGGAGTTCCCAGTGTGGCACACGGAGCAGAGCAGGAAGGAGACAGGGGAAGGAGATCGGGGCAGGACGTCCTGCCGGAAGGGGCGGAGAGTAGTACAGGGAGTAGCGTAAGTGTCAAGAGGAAGGTCAGGGGTAGCGAACGCGCGCCAAGTTTAAATGTGGAGGCGCGCGGAAATGCAGAGAGCCCGGAGGAGGAGCCTGGCCCCAAAGCACGAAGGAGGGGGGAGCAGGCATCTGAGGAATCCGCTTCAGGGGAGAGTAGGAGGGAAGGAACCCAGGGGGGCAGAAAGACCCTGCGGAAAAGGAAAGACAGGAAAAGGTGGACCAGCACAAGCCTCTTAAGCTGGTGTAGGGGCGGGACAGATTCAGAGGGGACTTCAAATGTCTAAGGTTAAGAGACGCGGGGCAGCACGCCTCGGTTGTGGAACCATTAATGAACTGCAATAAACATCCTTGTATATAAGAAGATCTTGGCATTGGTCTTTTGTGAGCTGAGACCTGAGGCAGCCCCTGACAGTAGGTAGCCCCCTCCCCACTTCTTTTATGTGAATAAAGTACCGTATTTTTCACTCTATAACACGCACCTGACCATAACACGCACATCGTTTTTAGAGGAGGAAAACAAGGGAAAAAACATTTTGAATGAAACAGTGGATGTATCATTTTTGTGCTTCATGCTGTGGCCACAGACATGTGATCTGTTGGTGAATTTGGGGTGACCCAATGCAAAAATCCTGAGAATTCCTGTGGATCCATGCTTTGTAACCACGTTTTTGCACCATTGCAGCCCCAGGCAACAGTGGGTGCGTGATTTTTCTGGTGCAGGCTGTAGCCATGGACATGCTATGTGATCTGATGGTGAATTTGGGGTGACCCAATGTAAAGATCCTGAGAATCCCTGTGGATCCATGCTTTGTAACCACATTTTTGCACCATTGCAGCCCCAGGCAACAGTGGGTGCGTGATTTTTTTGGTGCAGGCTGTAGCCATGGACATGCTATGTGATCTGATGGTGAATTTGGGGTGACCCAATGCAAAGATCCTGAGGATCCATATGGATCTATGCTTTGTAACCACATTTTAAGTGGGGAGCAAAGGAAAAACAAAGAAGGGACATGAGAGGGGTGTGCAGAGAAGCAGCTGGCTAAGAATGCAGGAGAGGGATTTAACGGGAGGGAGGAAAGAAAGAAAGGCAAAAGTTTCTCCCCGCCCAAGCCAGCCATCTCTCTCTCTCTCTCTCTCCCTCCCCCTCTCTCTCTCCCTCTCCCCCAGCAGCACCGGAGCACAGAGAGGAATTAGAAGGAACGACACTCTGCTTTCCCCTCTGCTTGCCTGGAGGGGAGGGGCTTTCCCTGCTCTTTGTTCCATTTCAGCAAACACAGCAACGAAACAGAGGAGGGTGGGCAGTAAGACCCTGAGGCAGAATGCAGGAAAGCAGCCACTTCGTCTTTTCAGGTTTCCCTTCTCCGTGAAGCGTGATTTGATTTTGCCTGATTTTTCGGCTCCAGGGACCACACATTCGCTCAATAACACGCACAGACATTTCCCCTTCCTTTTTAGGAGAAAAAATCTGCATGTTATAGAGGGGGAAATACGGTAACACTTTAGAATTTGAGCAAATGTGCATTGAGCACATACATAAAATGCTATATAAATTATAAGGGAATGGTCCGGTCCATGATCCCCTGAAAGATGTTGAGAATATCCCCCATCAGTTTAACAGAGCTCTCTTTTCTTCTCTTTCATACCCCCAAGAAACTATTCACGTGCATGCAAAAGAGCATGCAAAAGGAGTAAATGTATGGCATGTATGGTGGGCAAACGATTTCCTACTACAGACATCACTTTATTAAAGTGAAAGGCAAAAATAGGTTTCCTGGGTCACAAAGTTTATGTCTCCAGAAACATAGTAAACCAATAGGCTAGATGTACCATAGTAATCCAATAGGCTAGATGCTTACGCCTTATCTCTTGTTTACGAAAGAAGGGAGGAAAAGGAAACAAACTTTTTTATTTGCTCATTTATTTACAACTCAACTCTATCTGTTGATGGATGGCCATCCTGACTCAGCCCCAGACACACTGACCAGATGTTTGGAAGCTGTGGCTGGATGGTTACGTGGCAGCCGATTGAAGTTAAATCCTTCGAAGACAGAGGTCCTGTGGCTGGGACGGGACGATATGGGATTGAGGGGGCAACTCCCATCTCTTGTGGGGGTGCAATTAGTGCCAGCACCGTCCGTTAAGAGTTTGGGTGTAATCTTCGATACCTCCCTCTCTATGGAGACACAGATTACAGCTATAACAAAGGCGGCATTTTTTCATCTCCGCCAAGCTAAGCAGTTGGCCCCTTATCTCTCTCGCCCTGACCTAGCCACTGTGATTCACGCGACGGTCACCTCCAGACTGGATTATTGTAACTCGCTCTACATGGGGCTGCCCTTGAGACTGACCCAGAAACTCCAGCGGGTGCAGAATGCCGCGGCGAGACTCCTTATGGGGTCTTCGCTGCGAGATCACATTCATCCGGTACTATACCAGCTGCACTGGCTCCCGGTGGAGTTCAGGATCAGGTTTAAGGTGCTGGTTTTAACCTTTAAAGCCCTATACAGGCTAGGACCCTCGTACCTATGGGACCGCCTCTCCTGGTATGCCCCACAGAGGAACCTACGGTCTGCAAATAAAAACATCCTGAAGGTCCCAGGCCACAGAGGTTAGGCTGGCCTCAACTAGAGCCAGGGCTTTCTTGGCAGCAGCTCCAATCTGGTGGAACGCTCTGTCACAAGAGACTAGGGCCCTGCGGGACCTGACATCTTTCCGCAGGGCCTGCAAGACAGAGTTGTTCCACAAGGCTTTTGGTCAGGGCACAGCCTGACTCCCTCCTCTGGCAACCTGCACAGAATTTTGCTTAACGGTTGCCATTAATTTGATTTTAATTAATTTTTATAATGAAATGTTTTTAGAATGTTGGATTATTTGATTGTTTGATTATTTGATTGTTGTTAGCCGCCCTGAGCCCGGCTTCGGCTGAGGAAAGCAGGATATAAATAAAATTTATTATTATTATTATTATTATTATTATTATTACACGTATACTTACCGTAGATTCCGGTGTATTAGGCGACTGGGCGTATTAGACGACCCCCCAAATTGGAAGCTGCAATTTGGGGGTTCGTCTTATAAGCCCAGTTGCCTAATACGCTGGGCAGCTGCCCGGCACAAAGTGCAGCCCGCTGCCCCTGCTGCTGCTTCCAAAGCAGCATGGGGGGCGGACTCCACGCCGGGCGGCTTTCTCCCAGGGCAGAGCCGAGCCAGCTGCCCGCTACTTCCGAAGCAGCAGCCGGGGGGCGGGCCCCGCGCCGGGAGAAAGTTTGCCCCAGAGGAGTGCAGCCCGCTGCCCCTGCTGCTGCTTCCAAAGCAGCAGTGGGCAGGCTCTGCGCCAGGCGGCTCTCTCCTGGCGCGGAGTGGAGCCGCCGCCGCTGCAGCTGTTTCGGAGCCACCATCGCAGCAGCGGGGGGGGGGGGGGAGATACCCAATGTATAAGACGAGCCCCGACTTTTTAACCTCTTTTTCAGGGTTAAAAAGTCATCTTATATGCCAGAATTTATGGTAAGTTTGCAACACTTATAAGTATTGTTTAGGAACCTACTTAGGAGAAACATCAGTCGTGTCAAAGGTGCCGCTGACCCTGCTGCCGCATAGCAGCTCAATACAATACGTTACATAGTATTTTGATGTAAGAGTTAATTTCGCGTGCTCGGCACCGCTGTGAATGACAAGCGCCGCCGCTGGCATGGCGCGTCTTAGTTAAATGAGCGCACAAAGTCGAAAATCCTTTAGTGAAACAGTAGGTATACATTTCGGTAATACCTAGGTATATATGTATTTTGTTTTTCTAGCTTGATCAAAATTATTTATTATTTCATAACAGGTAGATAGTTAAGAGCTTAGGCAGCTTCAGCAGTGGACACCTGGTGCCCCCCAGAATTCGGTGCCCGGGTGCTCTACACCCCTTGCACCTCCGGGTAAAGATGGCCCTGATTATACAAGCAAACCAGTGACCAGCTGATCATTTGCTACCTTGACCACTCAGGTGACACTCTGCAAGGACTGGTTCCATGAAAAAGGACCATGCAGTTGGCTTAATGTCACTAACAGTGGGAGCATTCCAGGGAGATACTTAGGAAGAGTTTCGACTTTGGAAGTTACAATTAATGCCAAAGGCCAGTAAAATAATGCTGCTGGTGGTAATGATTCTCCATTGTGATCAATTTATTGTCTGGTGACTAAGCTAATCACATCCTCTTCACAGGGAAAAGTATCATTGTCAGTGTGGAAGATAAGCAGTCATGCAGGTAAATGGAAGCTCTATTTATAAAGGTTCTGTTTAACCAATATTTTATTTAATAACACTAACTAGGAAGATCATTATTTTTTCCCTGTTGACAAAAGAAATTAAAACTCCACCCACACTTTCTCCACTGTGTTGTGAAATGCCATGTAATTTCAGTATAGAGCAATTTTCTTCTGGTTCCTCCAGACAAATTGATTAAATAAACAGCCAAGCTGTAAATAAAGTAATGAATAGAAAGAAACACATCCCTCATTAAGGTTTGTAGCTTCTTGCTGTTCTTGCTGCTGATTTGTTAACTTCCTGTGAATATCAGCATCTGAGTTAATAATCAAAGAAATATTCTGGTCAGAACTTGGTTAGCATTATATTGAACCTGAGGGGAAGATATTAGCTCCTGCCACAGGCACTGCTGAAAGGGATCCAAATTAGTTTACTGGTCATAGGCCTACAAATGTCAAAAGGTGAGGAGGGCTTCCTTATTGAAGTACAAACTGCTGCAAGGGAAGGCCCAAGCTAAATTGTGCCCCTTATTTCCCTTCATCTTGACTGGGCCAAGGGACAAATCTAGTTGTCTCCCATTTATGCTTCCTTGTACAGTCATACCTTGGCTCCCGAACGCCTTGGGAGTTGAATGTTCCAGCTACTGAACAATCGAAAACCAGAAGTGAGTGTTCCAGTTTTCGAACGTTCTTTTGAAAGCCAAACGTCCAACAGGGCTTCCACAGCTTACAATTGGCTGCAGGAGCCATGTGGGCATTGGAGAGCACTTTGGGGACCAATGATGGTAACAGTGGTATTTAAACCCATATGTTCAAATATGGACCTAACCCAGTTACGTAGGAAGTGGGTGGTGGTGGTCTGTTTCAACAGCAGATGGGCCACAAGGGTAAGGAATTAAGACCTTTCTCCATGACTACTTCTTATGTCCCAGTAGCCCCTTTCCCCCAATGCTTTTGTCTCAATCAAGCATGCTTCCAGCACAGAACATCAGTTGATGAGAAAAGCACCTGGTAGGCAGCCTGTAGGGAGGTAAACTGAGGATGGAAAGGATTCTGCACTCGACACCCGTACACCCATTTTGCTGTCAAAATGACCCTCACCTCCCTGTTACAACAGATACAATAGATCTGTTACATATATAGTTTGGCCCTCTTGAGTCTCAGAATAGATCATTAGGAAAAGAAGCCCTATTAGGAAGTTCTAAATGGGGAGAATTATGAAAATATTGAGGGCGCAAGTATTGATCAGATCTGTGTGCACAGACTATGCATATACAACCTGATGCATGGCAGCTCTCTCTGTGTGACTGGTGACTCTGAAAAACACAGAGCCCACATGAGTACAGTTTGTGCACATGTAAGCTCTGGGCGCACCAGACAAATCTATGCATTGACATCAGAAGATGAGCCTGCTGCTATGATCTCAAGTCTCCTTCCACATATTGATTTCTACCCCATTGAATAGATCTGCATGATTTAACCTTTCCTAATGCATGCATTGAAGGGACATGGGTGGCTCTGTGGGTTAAACCACAGAGCCTAGGGCTTGCCAATCAGAAGGTTGGCGGTTCGAATCCCCGTGACAGGGTGAGCTCCCGTTGCTCAGTCCCTGCTCCTGCCAACCTAGCAGTTCAAAAGCACGTCAAAGTGCAAGTAGATAAATAGGTACTGCTGTGGCAGGAAGGTAAACAGTGTTTCTGTGCACTGCTCTGGTTTGCCAGAAGCGGCTTAGTCATGCTGGCCACATGACCCGGTAGCTGTATGCCGGCTC